>NC_056079.1:26940000-28190000 GCF_016772045.2 Ovis aries
AGTGGATGTAAATGGACCTTTGAGGTATATCTGAATCATATTGAAAACTGCTGTAAAAACTTTAACCTAGTTCAAATGTCCTTATTGGCAAGTAAATGTAATCAGTGAAACTTACTTTTTATACTAATCATTTTACAAGTGACCTACTTAACATTAATTTAAGGATCAGAATTTAAAAAATAAAAAAGCAGTAGAAAGACTTTTCAGAACATTTTGGTCAATTGGTTTCAGTTTATTTTTCACTGACATCATGGAAAGGTTTTTACATGAACTTCCACAAGCTTCTGCAGACGCATCCCACACTTTTCTTTTTATTCTCTTCTAGTAGCATCCTATGATCCCATCTTGGTTGACCTCCCACTTAGCTACCAATTCCCAACTTGCACACTCATTTTTTTTTTTTTTCCAGAAGGAAAAAATGAACCAAAACAAAATGCTAGGATCTTTTCTCTGTTGGGTGGATTAAATGGAATCTTGAAGGTATTTGAGAAAATGTACTAGGAATGGTGAAATTGTTAATAGCATTTAAAGTGACCCAGAGAGATGATATGGGGAGAGAGGTGGGAGGGGGGTTCAGGATTGGGAACTCATGTACACCCGTGGCGGATTCATGTCAATGTATGGCAAAACCAATACAGTATTGTAAAGTAAAATATAAATAAATAGATAAAGGGAAAAGGAAAAAGACAACATTTGGGGTCATAGAATAAATAAAAGACATTTTAGATGTTAGGGATGATGTGTAAGAAGCCAGACATTTTAAAAAGGCAAGAAATACTGGACTGCAAACAGATTTGTCTAAATTGGAAGGCATGAGCCAGAAGTATCTGGTGAGGAAGCAAGAGAACCAAGATGATCTGGTGAAGAAAAGGGCAGTGTGATTATGGTGAGATGAAGGCATGGTGACTTGTTCACCCTCTAATGATATGGATAAATGGAGCCAGGTTTGTTGAGGTAACTGAATGCATCGTCATTTTTCTAGCTAAACGTGAGATGAAGGAACGTGCAATTGAATTAGAACCTTAATGAGAAGACATCCATAGGGAAGTCATAAATGTTTCCCATTGCCTGCTGCTCCAAGACCATATGCTGTTCCTACATTAATGTTCACATGATTTGGTTTCAGTCCCCTCACATTCTCCAAGGTGGCAGTATTTTTTTTTAAAAAACTAGTCCTCAGTCTAAGATATTCTCATGACTCTTTATCCAAGTGGTAGCCATTCTTCAGTTCTAACCCCACGTGCCTTTTCCAGCCATTGTAATGAACACTGATTTCTTTTTCTCTTCCTTTATTTGGCGCGTGTGACTAGCACTACATAGAGTGACATATTCTTTAGCTCTTTTTTCTTTCACAAATGTTAATTTTTTCTCTGTAGTTTAATTAGAAGTTCTGACTTCAAAGAACAACTCTTAATACAGAATTCAGAGGCTAGCTTGAGCTCATCCAGGCCTTTAATTTTACAAAGAAGGAAGCTTTGAACAATGGAGACTGCACGTAGTAATAATGAGTGCCTCCTATTTGTCAGACAGCTGTAACATTTTAATATGTATCACTTATTTAATCATCACAAAGATTGCATACAGCACGTACGATTATTGAAGCTACCTTACAAATGAGAGGACTTTACCAAAAACTCACAGCTAGTAAGAAATAGTGCTGGGATTTAATTCTAGACTTTCTGGCTCCAACTCTTTATTTCCCAAGTTAGTGAACGGGGTAAAAGAACCGAAACCTCCTGTGTCCATTTCAGGGTACTGGGTTGTTGTAAGTACTTTCTGTCACCATATTTCCTACATCAGTGCTATCGACCAAATGTTTGTATCCTTCCCCATGCAACTCATACGTCGAAACTCTATCCCTCCAAACTAATAGTTTTAGGAAGTTGAGCTTTGGGGAAATAATTAGGTTTAAATGAGGTCATGAGCTCACAGCTGTCTCTTTGCTATGTTCTCAGAAAGCAAGAAGGGTAAGAGAGCTCTCTAGGGTCTCCTTTATTTATGTATTATTTTCATTATTTTTTCTAGCTTTATTGAGATACAGCTGACATATAACATTGTGTAAGTTTAAGGTAGAGAATGTGTTGGTTTCATTCACTTACATACAAAATTCACTTACAAAATTATTTTGTACCGTTAGCTAACACCACCATCATGTCACCATGTCACCGTAATTACCATTTCTTTTTTTGTGGTAAGAACATTTAGGATTTACTCTCTTAGCCGTTTTAAAATATTTAATACAATATTACTATCATCATCATCATGTTATATATTAGATCTCCAGAACTTATTTGTCTTAAAACTGGAATTTTATACCCTTTGATCACCGTCTCCCTATTTCTCCCACCCTTCAACCCCTTGCATCAACCATTCTACTCTGTTTCTGTGAGTTTTATTTCAGATTCCTCATATAAGTGATATCATGTAGTTTTGTTTATCTCTGTCTTGCTGCTTTCATTTACTATAAAGAACTGTCAAGTTCCATCCATGTTATTGCCAATGGCAGGATTTCCTTCTTTCTCCTGGCTGAATAACGTTCATTCACAAACACATACACATGTGTATGCACGTCTTCTTTATCTGTTTATCTGTTGACAGACAGTTAGGGTGTTTTCATATGTTGGCTATTGTAAATAATGCTACCGTAACCAGGGGAGTGCAGATAATGCTTCAAAATCCTGTTTTCACTTCATCTGGCTATCCCAGAGGTGGAATTGTTGGATCATATGGTTGTTGCTGTTGTTGTTTAGTTGTTAAGTCATGTCTGACTCTTTGTGACCCCAACCTCTGTAGCTTGCCAGACTCCTCTGTCCATGGGATTTTCCAGACAAGAATATTGGAATGGGTTGCCACTTCCTTCTCGAGGGGATCTTCCCAACCCATGGTTTGATCCCTGGTCTCCTGCATTGGCAAGCAGATTCTGTACCACTGAATCATTAGGGAAGTCTGAATCATGTTGTAATTCTGTTTTAATTTTTTGAAGAACTTCCATACTGTTTCCCATAGTGGCTGTACCAATTTACATTCCCACCAATGGGGTTCAAAGGTTCAAAGGTTCCCTTTTCTCCATATCCTTGCCAGCACTTCCTATTTCTTGTGTGTTTTTATGGTAACCATTCCAACATGTGTGAGGTAATATCTCACAGTTGTTTTGATTTGCATTTTCCTGATGGCTAAGATGTCAGTCATCTTTTTCATTTACTTGTTGGCTATTATATGTATTCTTTGGAGAAATGTCTGTTTAGTTTCTTTGTCCATTTTTAAATTGAATTAGTGGTTTTTGTTTGATACTGTTGAGTTGCATGAGTTCTTTACATATTTTTGATATTTACCCTTTATGAATGGATGATTTGCAAACATATTCTCCCAGTATGTCAGTCAGTTCAGTCGCTCAGCTGTGTCCGACTCTTTGTGACCCTATGGACTGCAGCACCCCAGGCTTCCCTGTCCATCACCAACTCCCAGAGCTTCCTCAAACTCATGTCCATCGGGTTGGTGATGCCATCCAACTATCTCATCCTCTGTCGTACCTTCTCCTCCCACCTTCAATCTTTCCTAGCATCAGGGTCTTTTCAAATGAGTCAGTTCTTCTCATCAGGTGGCCACAGTTTTGCAGTTTCAGCTTCAGCATCAGTCTTTCCAGTGAATATTCAAGACTGATTTCCTTTAGGATGGACTGGTTGGATCTCCTTGTTGCCCAAGGGATTCTCAAGGGTCTTCTCCAACACCACAGTTCAAAAGCATAATTCTTTGGTGCTCAGCTTTCTTTATAGTCCAACTCTCACATCCATACATGACTACTGGATGTAGGTTCTTTTTAATTTTGTTGACTGTTTCTTTTACTTGTGTAGAAGCTTTACATTTTGGTATAGTTCTACTGTTAATTTTTGCTTTTACTGTGTTTTTGGTATTACATCCAAAAATTAGTGCCAAGTGCGATATCAAGAAACTTTTATGTTTTACTCTGGGGATTTTATAGTTTCAGGTCTTGTGTTTAAGTATTTAATTCATTTCAAATTTTTGTTCAGTAGTGAGCAGTTCTGTATTTTGATTTTGAGTCTGAAAAACCACATGTATGCAGGATTCAAATGAATGTTTTGGGGTCACAGAATGGTTTGATGTCAAAAGCAACTAGGTTTCTCAATATGTCAAGCAGAAAATTAACTTGTCAAAACTCTATTGACCAGTTTTCTTCCAACATACTCCTTATCTTGAATTCTTCGGAAATAGTATGAATTATAATTTATTAGGAATGATGTACTCCTGTCCAGAGACATAGAAGTAGATTAACATTTCCTGAGGTCTTTCTTACCTTAGCATAAATGCTTTGTATCATTCTAAGCTTCCTACTCTGAGTAAGCTTTGACCTTGATCCTGTGTGTTCTCCAGAACAATTCATGACACCTTTTCCATAGTTGATGTACTTGGAATTTTGCCCCATGATTCAAGCTGCATTCTCTCTTTAACATAGTATGTTCTTTTTTCACTCTGCTACTTTGACTTTTACCATCCCAGTTTCCTTTTTTATTTCTAGAGTTTATAGACTGTCACCAGACTTTATTCTGTGTCCTTTAGCCAAGTCCTCTATACTTTGCTCTTCTAATCTGTTTTAACAGGCTTCCTGTTACTTGTATCTCTGCTCCTATGCTCCCGATCTGAACCAGAGTCTCTGGTACACCAAAAGCAAGCAGTATTCCAGGTGCAACCACTTGAGAATTGAGTGGGGAGAAATAACTTGCACTTCTTTTGCCATAATGTCTTTCCGTCTGCAGTTCATTGTTATACTTCCATTCGGGTTGCCATTTTGCTGCCCAAATTCATCTGGATGGTAGCTGTGGTCCATCCTCAGCTTTCCAACAGAACCTTTTCAGAAGACCTCCTTTCTACCTTTTTTTCTTCCCTGTAAATATCTGTGTTTTCATTCATTTTCCCCTAGTGTATAAGCTGGCCTTTTCCCAACCTGACTCTCATTTTGTTACTTGATCCCAGGATCTGTAACTCCTCTCAGACCATCTGTATTATTTCTCTGTCCTTGCTGATGTTTTGCAACATTCCACGGCTTACTGTCATCTGCAGATTTCATTAGCATGCTGTTTACTGCCTTCTGAAGATCATTAATAAAGATGAATAAACAGAAGAGAGGACTTAGCACAGACATCTGTGGAGTTTCTCTAGACTGCCCCCACGACTTGACGGTCATTACTTCATTTTGCCTTATTCCTTTTCTTGGCCAGTGTTTCATCTGGTTTCCTCTGTGAGCACCCTATTCTTGTATCCAAGTGACTATATAACGTGTGCTTTTCCTGCACCACTTGATAATCGTCTAAACAATTCATCAGGTTTGTCTGACATAAGGCGTTTATCCTTTAGGACGTCCAACTTTTATTGACAGTTTCCATTATCCTCTGGATTAGGGACGCTTTGTGTAACAGTGCTTATGCCCACCCTGCTTTCTCTTCAGTTTATTATTGTTTTAAAATCCTGAATGCATATGGAGGGCCAAAAAGATCACATAGGCATGTGCTTGCAAGGAGTTAGCAACTAACTGTCTTTCTATCCAAATATTCAGTAATTGTCTCTGATTTTGAGTGATGATGATTTATATCCAACTTATAAAATGAACAGATTTTTAAAACCAAATAAGAACCATAGGTGTATTTAGAGAATATCTATGATATGCC
Organism: Ovis aries; assembly: GCF_016772045.2. Taxonomy (NCBI): domain Eukaryota; kingdom Metazoa; phylum Chordata; class Mammalia; order Artiodactyla; family Bovidae; genus Ovis; species Ovis aries. Next base: position 26,945,682 of record NC_056079.1, read on the forward strand.
TGGCACTATGATATGATCTGATATGTATCACTCTTTGTGATTACCACAACTCAGAAAAGAAAATGTTTTCAGGGGCTTCCCAGGTGACACAGTGGTAAAGAATCTGCCTGCCAATACAGGAGACACAGGAGATGCAGTTTCAATCCCTGGGTCAGGAAGATCCCCTGGAGAAGGAAATTGCAACCTACTTCAGTATTCTTGCCTGGACTATCCCATGAACAGAGGAGCCTGGCGGGTGCCTCTTTGAAATTTGGAAAAAGGCATCGTCTGCAGAAAGAGGCAACCCATGCCTCGATACATGGCTGGGAGAGCAGAGCACAGCCAGGTTTTAAGGACCCACTGATCTCTTCTTAGTTCACATACCTTTGTCTAGAGCACAACCTGCCCAAGTGTACGTGGAAGCTCTGACTTTTCCCCCCTGCATTTCAATGAAGAGGAATAAGAGACCTATAAGAAGATTCAGATTTGGAAAACCAGTAAAGTTTCATCCATGCCATGTTACTTCTCAGCAGATAGAATAAATATAGATCTAACTTCTGTTTCTCTAATCATATGCGAAATCCAAACAATATTTTGTGCACTTGTTTATAAAAGAATGGTTGTAATTTAGCATGTAACCTTTTCTTCCAGTCTTAAGCTGAAATGCAGTTTTTTTTTTTTTCTTCCTGTCTTCAAGTATGTTGTTTTTGTTACTATTCCCTGTTAACAAGTCTAAAATGGGTCATGGAGAAGAAACTGTATTCCTCTGGTTCTGTATCTTAACAGCCTAGCTGTTTGCTTATTTGTTCATTCAACACTCGACATGCACATACATTCATGATATTAAACACTGATCATTTCAATCACATGCCGCTCAAGCATAGAAATTCGCCTTAAGAAGAAATGTTTTGAATCCTTTCGCTCCTTAACCTCAAGTAGTAGATCCACTTATAAAGGGGCAGAGGTTTGAGACTTGGAATGTTTATGTGCACCCATACATATATACATACACATGCCCATATGTATGTGTTTGTATAATATATATTTCTATAAAACAGATATAGTGTAAACAAGAGTCTTTACCAGAGCATCCTGTCTTTAAACCTTCTTTCCCCTTCTTACCATTTTCACTTTCCTTGAGCACTGCTCTTATTGAAATGTATCTTCCACTTTAGCTGTAGAGCTTTTCCTTGTTGAACCATGTAGTTTTCTTGCTCAACAACTCTGACATTCAGGTAAATGGAAAGAAAATGGATATGCGAGTTGCGTGTTCATAATGCCACTTTGCCACCCTGAGATCTATGCAGATAATCTACTTGGAAGGCTTGGAGCCCCGGTGGAATACATGTAAGCTTCCTGCAGTGATTTATACAGCACCTGCTACAGCTGCTTGGATCTTGGCAGGCATTTTCTCTGCTTCCAAGTGCAGTGGCAATTGCTGGGCAAATCGAGATGGAGGTCATGTTTACTGGACATGTTTATAATCTGCAGAGCGATCGAGGGCTAATTTCCCAAAGATCAATGACTAAGGGAGGATTTCAGAGGTTATCCTCTTTATCCAATTTCCTGTGGCCTAATGAGATGGCTGAAACCTGTTTGGAATCTTTCTGATTAGAAACTCTATTGAGAGTCAATAAAGAATATGACATTCATAAGTCTAAATGAGAGGTGACTTGGCTGCCTACATGGTGATTCATGCTAGCATCCTTTCCCCTGCCCCTGGCCATGTGTGCTGTGGATGGCCAACTGGAGACAAGGTCAGATTGGAACCAAAAGTCTTGGAAGGATTTGATTCCTTCTTCACCTTTTTTTTTGCTAGTTGAATTGAGTTTTGATTCAATTTAATTGCAGTTCAGTACAACCAAAACTTATTAAGTGATTATTATATTTTCCAATTCAGAAAAAAGAAACATTAAAAAACTATAAAATGTGGTGAGGATCATATTATAGATCTGAACAATAAAAGGTTATGATGATAATATCTAATATTTATTGAGTAATTATAATTTGTCAGGCACTGTGCCAGGCCTTTCACACACATTATTTTCTTTAATCCTAATAAATTTATGAGTTAGATCCTATTGTTATTTTATAGATGAGGAAACTGAGAGCTAGATAAATTCAGAAATTTCACATGTTAACAGAATTCTTACTTAACCCCATATCCCCCTCTAGCTGTCACCTCATTTTTTCCCCTTCCTAGTTAACTTCTTGAAAAATATCTACATTTATCATCTCTATTCTTTAATTTTTTGGAGTATAGTTGCTTTCCAGTGTTGTGTTAGTTTCTACTATACAGCAAAGTGAATCAGCTATACATATACATATATGCCCTCTTCTGGGGATTTCCTTCCCATTTAGGTCACCCCAGAGCACTGAGTAGAGTTCCCTGTGCTATACAGTAGGTTCTCATTAGTTATCTATTTTCTGCACAGTAGTGTGTATATGGAGAAGGCAATGGCACCCCACTCCAGTACTCTTCCCTGGAAAATCCCATGGACGGAGGAGCCTGGTGGGCTACAGTCCATAGGGTCGCTAGGAGTCGGACACAACGGAGCGACTTCCCTTTCACTTTTCACTTTCATGCATTGGAGAAGGAAATGGCAACCCACTCCATGGGGTCTTGCCTGGAGAATCCCAGGGATGGGGGAGCCTGATGAGCTGCCGTCTATGGGGTCGCACAGAGTCGGACACGACTGAAGCGACTTAGCAGCAGCAGCAGTGTGTATATGTCAGTCCCAACTTCCCAATCCATTGCACCCGTCCTTCCTTCCTTGGTTTCCATCCATTTGTTCTCTGTTTCTCTATTTCTGCTTTGCGGATAAGTTCATCTATGATATTTTTCTAGATGTCCACATATATATCGTCTCTTATTCTTTACCTCCTCTTTGGTCTTCAACCCACTCATTCAGGTATCTGCCACTACCATGGAAATGAAATCATTAACAAGGTCATCAATTTCCTGTGTACTGCCTTCATGTCACTGGATTTCTTAGCAGCCATTGCCACGATTAACCACCCCTTCCTTAAAATAATACCCTCCCTTACTTCCCATCTTTGTCCATCAGGGCTGTTATAACAGAATACCACAGACCAGGTCATTTACCAAAAAAATCAAATTTATTTCTCACAGTTCTTGAAGCTGCAAGTCCAAGGTCAAGGTGCCAGCATGGCTGGTTGAGGGCCCCCTTACTGGTCACAGACGTCTCGTTATGTCCTCACACGATGAAAAGAGTGAGGAAGCTCTGTGAGGTCTCTGTTATAAAAAAAAACAACAACAACAACATTAGTCCCATTCCTGATGATTCCACCCTCATGACTAAAGTCCCTCTCAATGGCCCCTCTCCTAATACCCTTGCATTGGGTGTTAGAATTTTAACCTAGATATTTTGGAGGGATACAAACATTCAGATCATGGTATTTCTTATGCCATAGTCACCTGAGTTGCCTCTGAAATCATTAGTGGTTCCTTTCTGCTTGATAATACCGCTTCTTATGCCTAACTTCTCCTATCGGAGCATTTTACTTTGATTTCCGATGCATCTGCTCCTGGGACGTCTTCTGTCAGGGGTTCTAAACCTTATTGGTACCATGTACTTCTGTGGCCAGCAGTGGATTTGTGTTTTTACAAGTTTAAAACACCTTGGATGTTTTGATTTATCCCAACTTAGTTCATACAAACATGACATATTGTTTTCCAGTCTCAGTTTCGTTTTTCCTCCAGTCTTTTCCATCATCAGTCCCATTGCTTAGGAGAACCAGAGATCACCTGTGATTCCTCCTTTGTTCTCGCATACTCATCTTACCCTGTCCATTAGCATGTCTTGGCTATTCTGCCTCCACTATCTCAAACTTTTCACTTTGTCTTCTCTCCATTTGTCACCCTACCACCATCCTTTAGGAGGTACATCATGGATGTTCAGTGAATAGATGAAGGTTTGGAGTGGGGAGATAAATAGCATGGATCTTGAGGGTGCTCTTCTTAGACTTTGGGAAAGACTAGAGCTAAGGTAAAGACAGTCTAAATTGGGAAGGAAGAGGATGAATATGAAAGATAGTTGTCCACAGTGGAAAATATGGATGAAGAGTTGAAAGTTACCAATGAATGCTAATCGGAGAAGGCAATGGCACCCCACTCCAGTACTCTTGCCTGGAAAATCCCATGGATGGAGGAGCCTGGTAGGCTGCAGTCCATGGGGTTGCTAAGTCGGACATGACTGAGCGACTTCACTTTCACCTTTTGCTTTCATGCATTAGAGAAGGAAATGGCCACCCACTCCAGTGTTCTTGCCTGGAGAATCCCAGGGATGAGGGAGGCGGGTGAGCTGCCGTCTATGGGGTCACACAGGGTCGGGCACGACTGAAGTGACTTAGCAATAGCAATAGCAATGAATGCTATTAGTGTGACCGAGGTTCCTTGAAGTTATCTCCAAAAGGTTTTCTGTGTCTTTTTAGATAGCCTTTGGATTTGTGTTCCATGACATCCTTTGGAGACACTGAATCATATTATTTGCGGGGGAACATAGGGGTGAGAAGTGGGAACAAAACTGGTAGGAGGACTTTTTCCTAGATTCAGTCGACCACGAAACAGCTTTATATAGCCATTTCTCTCCCAGAGACTGGGAAAGCAAAACAGGTTGGTAAGAATCAAACAGTTTGATCATGTGGCAGCTAGAACAGCTCAGTCAGGGTCCCCTCCAGCAGCTCCTTCACTTTTGAACTAAGACAGACCAGAGTCAACCAGCCAACTTCTTTAGTATTCTACATCATTCTGAGTTTTTTTTTCCCCCTTTTGTTTTGTCTGCCTCCACTCCCCGTTTAAATGGGAATAATCCCTATCATCCTGTGTAAGCCAAACCCTAAATCACATAATGTTTTCTCTCCTTGTGGTCTTTGCCTTCCACATTGCAGTGGCTCCAGAGGAAGCAAAGGCAGGCTGTGTTTTCACGGCTCCCAGAACCTTGCGTTCTCTAAGCCCTGTACATGTTGCTCTCCCCAAGGTGAGTATGGCGTTTTAAATAACTGACCAAAAAAAGAAACAGAGCTATGAGGAAAGGACACTGTGCAAATCACTTTCCAAAGGGACGTATATTCAAAGTGCTTCGAATCTGAGTCATGGAAAATGACAGTGATTAGGGTAATGCGGTACCATGCATTCACTGACAGTTCATTCTCTTATTAACGTCACGGTAATATTTTGCTCATTTGTCAGGTCAAAGGGATTGTTTGAGGATGTCGCAGTTCCCGTCTTCCTCTGTTCCTCATGATAGTTTGGGAAAATAACCATCAAAACAAAAAGAGGTCCAGACTGAAATGGACTGGAGGCTGACTTTTCCCTCGAGATGGTGTGTTTGCTTCCTGCACTTCACCCATACTTTGAGTTTGGGTATCTGTTCTTTGAAGCCTCATCATCTTGCCTTCCGAGGGTTTTCTCTGCACCTGAACGGTCGTCCATCAGGCAGAAGTCAGAGGGGTGGTTCAGCTGTACGGTGCGTTGCAGGGCTAGATAGAGCTGAGCACCACTTGGGGCCCCATGAGCTGGAGCAGCCTACAGAGCATTTTGGGCAGGGAGCCAAAGTGGTGATTCCAGCTCCAGGGGGTTGGGGGAAAAAAAAAAAAAAACACCACACGCAAAACACAGTGACTCTGAGATTGCAACTCCCCCTCCCTTTGTGGGACTGATTCATACGGCAGCATTGACATTGAGTCTCAGGAGAACTGTTCTCTTGCTAGGCTGGCTAAAAATATCCAAATGCAGATTTATAATGACAGGAGCTGATAAATTTGCTGGGGAAATGCAAGCAGTGTCATTGTCGTGCTGGAGACCTGTTCTGATAAATTGATGAGGGGAAAGAAATTGCCAAACATGGCGTAGACCCGTGGTCCCTGTTCCCCTGGGATGCTGAATGAAATGAGCATGTTTTCCTTGGCATCCAAGTGCCCCTTTTCAAACACAGTAGGAAGTGGAAGGCAGGAGAGGAAAAAGAAATATAGAAAACAGAGAGCATCTTTTTGATCAAAAGAATGACAGGACATAAAACCAAATCTTATCTCCCGTAAAATATTTTTGCTCTTTCTGTTAAGAAAGGAACTCTTTTAAAATAATCTTTGGCCAAGATAAAAATTCACTTGAATAGCCATGCATTTCAGGGGTGACCTGGGGTTCAAGCAGGATCTATTAATTGGGGGGGTCAATAAAAAACAGACTGTTGATGCGTTTTCTCTGGGGCTTCAGAGTCAAAGCTTATATTGCTGGTCAGTGGATTCTCAGAAGGAGTACTGCAGGATGTCCCCTCCACACCACCTGGCGTGAAATGATGTGGCATGAGCTTCAACTTTAATTTGCTCAACATCCCTTGGGCATCTAGCAGAAGTCAAGTCTCATGACTGGCATTTTCAAATATGAGGGAGGCACCGTGTACTAATAATGGGGCAGATGTACATGTAATGAACTCATTATAAATCAAATCATAAACATAATCATTGACACATGAGCAGCTACAACGCGAAATAAACAGAAGATAGACTTCTGCTGCGAAAAGACCAGGAAGTCTTTGCAGTGCAAGCAGCAGAATCTGTGCCTGTGATGATACAATGAACAGGCACTGTGTAATAAGAGAGGAGTGTTTTTATTGGACTGAGAGGGTTTTCTCTATCAGCATGGCACCGAGGTGAAAGTGAAGGTAATAGTCACTCAGTCGTGTTCAACTCTTTGTGACCCGCCAGGCTCCTCTGTCCATGGGATTCTCCAGGCAAGAATACTGGAGTGGGTTGCAATTTCCTTCTCCAGGGGATCTTCCCAACCCAGAGATCAAACCTGGTCTCCCACATTACAGGCAGATTCTTTACCATCTGAGCCACCAGAGAGCCTCCCTCAACCCTGAGGTAGGAAAAATACTGCCTGCATTGGGGACTTAACAAGATTATTTCAAGGGTTTAAATAAATTTTTTTCCTTGCTTGGTTTTTTAGCTTTGCCAAACAACTTGCAAACAACTGCTACATTTGCTATAATTATTTTAGATCATTAACTCTGAAAATTACTGTTTGTATTATTTCCTGCCTCGGCCTTGTGCCCATTGTGAGCTAGCATCTGATAAACAGGTGGATGGTACTGGCCTGGAGGTTTGCCCTTGTCAAACACTTGACCCAGATCAAAAAAAATGTCATAGTTGCCCTCTCAAGAGAAGCCTCATAGACGTAAGTCTCAGTAATGATGTTCTAATGATCTAATATACTATGTTGTCATCTGTCGATTTATGAAATCATCAAGCAAGTACAAATAGGATTGTCACTGTCTCCTTGAATGAAGAATAAAGAGTGGAATTTTAATTTTATGTGGCATTTACTCAAGACAACTTTATACATTTGACAATGCTGAGGTCTTTCCTTCTCCTGGTCTTACCTAAACTCACTTTCCTCTAGATCAGGCAATAATTTGCAGGTTTTGGTCTTCAATTTCAGTAGCAAGCAATCCCCTCAAATCCACAGAAAACAAAGAGTTTATATCTTACAATTCTATAGGATATGAAGTATACAAACATTTCATGTTGTTGTCAAAAAATAATGTAGCATAGACATGCACGTGGGAGTATGTAAAGGAAGTGGGAAGATGTGTGCCTTTTATTTTGAATGTATCACCAAGTGGATTAATGGATGGATAGGGTGATTATGTTATAAAGCAAGTATAGTACAATGTTCACAGTAGAACTGAGATGTGGAAACATGGGTATGGATTATACAATTATTTTAACTTTATGGAATGTTTTAAATTTTTGTAATATTGGGAGGTGGATAAGATAGCAGAGACCAAAATTGGTAGATGTGTTTGGATAAACATTAGGTGACTGAAAATGAAGATAAATTTTTCTGACTTACTGAAATGCAGACACAAGTAAATAGCTGCATCTCTGAGCTGATACAGTCTTTCTTCACCATTAGTAAATGAATCTGTCAGATAAGAAAAAAAGGGCATTTTGGGGAAAGTCTAGCTCAGTAAGAGCTCAATCTTTTGTCCACTCAGCGGTATATAAATGGATATTTTGAAGTTATTTTGCATTGTAAAATGCCTGAAGTCTTCACAGGTAAGGCACTTTCTGCCTTCTCGGTCATTTCCACATATGCTGAATACTTCATATTCTTCAACCATGGTGCTTGGCATTGGGGCTTCTGAGAGGAAGTGCTTCAGAAAGGTTAGTATCAAGAAATAGAGAAGGGTAAAAAGTAATGTGATAAAGTGAATTGAGGTCTTAAAGTGCTTTGAGTTGCTGGACTTTGGAACTCTGTGATCTTGGGGTCTTGGGCAGGTTACCTAACTTCTTTGTGCCTTGGTGTTTTCATCTGTAAAATCTGGCAAATAAAAACTGTTAACCCACTGTCTGTTAAATAGCAAGGCTTAATGAAGGCTTCCTCTTCATTAATAGAGAGGAAGAAAGGCAATGGCACCCCACTCCAGTACTCTTGCCTGGAAAATCCCATGGACGGAGGAGCCTGGTAGGCTGCAGTCCATGGGGTCGCAGAGTCGGACACGACTGAAGCAACTTAGCAGCAGCAGCAGAGAGGAAGCAAAAGTGGCAAATCAAAAAATAAATTAACCCATCAATAGCCATAAGATTTGCTTGACAGAGACCCTTGGTGGTTCAGTTAAAGAATCCACCTCCAATGCAGGTAGACCTGGATTCGATCCCTGGGTCAGGAGGATCCCCTTGAAAAGGGAATGACTATTCCACTCCAGTATTCTTGCCTGAAGGATTCCATGGGCAGAGGAGCCTGGTGGGCTACAACCCATGGGGTCCCAAAGAGTCAGACACGACTGAAAAACTGACGCTTTTGCTTTTTCTACAGTCATAAGATTTGCTTGACAGCTGCCTTTCTCTCTCCTCCCCTCTCCCCCTACTGTGGTCCTAGCACAGTTCTAGCATCACCATCTTGGAGCTGAAACAGAGCTTGCCACGAATCTGGGACAGCTTCTCCTCCTCATGTTTAGAGATGAGGAGACTGAGATGGATTGAAAGCAGTGACATAGCTAGTCCATGGCAAGTGAGGAACACATAAGGTAATAAAGCTTCTACTGCAGAGAGAGGCAGAAGGAAAGACATTCCTTGGGAGACATGTTAACATTTCTCAGGAAGTAAGGGAGAAAATACTTAGGCATATGGTCATGTGGTTAGAAGAGAATGTGTTTGCTATTGTTGCTGTTAAGTCGCTTCAGTTGTGTCCGACTCTGTGCGACCCCAGAGATGGCAGCCCACCAGGCTCCGCCATCCCTGGGTTTCTCCAGTCAAGAACACTGGAGTGGGTTGCCATTTCCTTCTCCAATGCATGAAGGTGAAAAGTGAAAGTGAAGTCGCTCAGTCGTGTCCGACTCTTGGCGACTCCATGGACTACAGCCCACCAGTCTCCTCCATCCATGCGATTTTCCAGGCAAGAGTACTGGAGTGGGGTGCCATTGCCTTCTCCAGAGAATGTGTTTAGGGGTATCTAAATGCTGCCGTCCATGGGGTCGCAAAGAGTTGCACATGACTGGGGGACTGAACAGCAACAACAACAGTAATGCACCAGAAGATTCCCAAGGACGCGTTGCAGAATGTTGCATCACGCCACTCCTGAGTTAAACTGTCTGAATGGCTTGGTTGAATCTTGCCATGTGGGTGACTGCCCCATTAATTAAATTATTCTAAGGACTTCTGTTTTTCTGTTGTTTAGTTGCTAAGTCATGTCCAGCTCTTTGTGACCTCATGGACTGTAACCCACCAGGCTCCTCCATCTATGGGATTTCCCAGGCAAGAATACTGGAGTGGGTTGCCATTTCCTTCTCCAGGGGATCTTCCCGACCCAAAGATTAAACCTTCATTTCCTGCATTGCAGGTGGATAATTTACCACTGAGCTACAGGTTGGCTTTAACTATAGATCAATATCTATAATCTATACAGTCTGTATCTTTTAGCCCCACCTAGGTTTATGTAGAATTAGAAACAGCAAAGATGGCTTCCCTCTTTTTGCAAATAGCACGAGTGTTCTAGAGATTTCTCTCTCTGTGTATATTGTTGGATCTGTGGGGCATAGCACATTTTCCCTGACAAGACAGAGGTAGCCTCTAGGGATTTGAAGATTCACAGCTTGGAACTAAGGTTCAAACACTTTGGGAGTTCTGTATATTGGAGTCAATGGCCCATATTTTGGGCTCAAGAACTTTGATGGGACAGCTCAACTCAGAGGTAAGATGGAGGTTCTTCTGTTAGAGGAGGCTATATCTTATCACGGAGGGGAGGGGGAAAAGGGAATATAAGACAGAGAGTGAGTAAGAGGAGAGAGAAAAGGGAAGGAGGAGACAGCAAATGAATGAAAGGATAGAAGAAAAAGATGAATAAAAACTGCTGATGGGATTTTTTTTAGCAGAAAAATTTGACTTATTGGACCCTTGGCACTATTAAGTTTTATAAAAATAAATGTCACAACATAAAGGGTTAAGCCGAATTAAGGTAAAATAAACTAGGTAAAGCTCAGCGAAAGAAAGAGGGTTTCTCTCAAGCAACAGTGTAGAGAAACATGTACGGTTATTTATGGTATGCAATTCAGATCCTTCTGTACTTTATTTGAGAAACTGGCATAAATAGAAGAGTGAATGCGCAGGTCGAGAAAGCTTGCTAGGGTCTGTTTTCTAAGAAGAAAAGGAAAAGAAAGGTCAGAGCCACGCTCTACTTGGGATCTTACTGGTGTTTGCTCTGTTGAGCAGATTGAAAAGAACTGTTGGTGAGCAAGTGAGGTCTTGTGAGAGCTGGGGGCAGAAGCACAGCCTGTGGAGTCATCTAGGCTGTCTGGGCTTTGGAGGGAATGGGATCTCACAAGGAAGTCAGGGAGCCCTTGCAAGTCTGGGAAGTAAATGACACTCCTGTTGTTGCTGTTTTTTGTTTTTTTTTTTTTTTTTTTTTTCTCAGCCTCAACTAGTCAAGAAGCAGGAAGCTACTTAAAGAATGTCTTTAAATTCTCAGCCCCGGACACATCTGTAGCTGCCTCCTGTACGATACCCAGCATCGCTGTAATTTTGAAAATGTGTACGTATGTGCTCAGTCGTGTCCAACTCTTTGCAACCTCATAGACTGGAGCCCCCCAGGCTCCCCTGTCCATGGGATTCTCCAGGCAAGAAGGATGGAGTGGGTTGCCATTTCGTCCTCCAGGGAATCTCCCTGATCCAGGGATCGAACCAGGTCTCCTGCGTCTCCCACATTAGCTGGCAGATTCTTTACCACTAAGCTACCTGGGAAGCTTAATTATGAAAATCAAATTCCCTAATAACTGAATGAGCTGATCAAATGGACCATACTTGTGGTTTGCCCAATGCAGCATTTTAAGAGAGAATCAATGCTGTCAATGGAATGCAAAGTGACTATGGAGACACCAGATTACTTAATAACTGAAGAAAGGGAAGAAGAAGCTGACTTTCCATGAGAATCTTCTGTATGGCAGGCACTGTGCTCTATGTGTATTATTTAATTTAATCCTCACCACAGCCCTTCAAAGTAACATAGTGATAATGATGTTGATTCTTTTAAGCGAGAGAGCTGGGATTTGAACCCCCATCTGTATGGCTTCGATTCCCTTCCTTTTTTTATTACCTACGCTGTGTACCTTCTGGCTCATGACTGTTCAATTATTAGGAGGATGAAAGATGTAAAATTCACTGACATTCAAACCAGCATACTTTGTTCTGCATTAACTGCTGTGACGGAAACTATTGGCTAAAACGAGGTATGGCGAATAAGCGTGAATTTTGATTGTTCAGTTCCCTGATGAGAACCAGCCAAACCATATTACTTCTACCAGGGAGAAATGGAGGGGAAAAAAAAGAGAAATCTAGGTTTAGGGGAATACTGGCTGCAGGTTAAGGCGAATTTAGATGTTGAAAGAGATTGGGAGTTGCCAGATTTGTCAAATGCCAAGATGCTTTCTTGTGGGGGGGGGGGAAAAATTGTTGGGAACTCACAGTTAGAAAATTATGAGTCTTACACTGGCCAATTGACATCCATGGTTTGGTTTTTTTTTTTTTTTTTTTTTTTTTTGCAGATTTTGCAAGGGAGTCCCTGAGAAGAGGTCAAATGAGATCTAGAGGCAATTTTTAGTGTAAGACACACATACCCATGTGTTAACCTTCTGTCACACGGTCACCTTCTTGCCAGATCTTATGACTCAAAGATAAGAGCCAACCAAATATGGTTCACAGTGCCACAGGTCCTTCACTTCCCTAATTTGCCCTTTTTTTTTTTTTTTTTCTTAAAGTGGTTTTTATATCCCTAGTTGGTCTATTACCACCATACTCCACTCTACCCAACTTGTCTTAGATCTTAGAGGCAAGAATATTGGGAGCAGGGATTTCCCTCATGGTCCAGCAGTTAAGATTTTACCTTCCAATGCAAGGGCTGCGGGTTCAATCCCTGGTTGGGCAGCTAAGATCCCACATGCCTTGTGGCCAAAAAACCAAAACATAGAACAGAAGCAATATTTTAACAAGTTCAATAAATACTTTTAAAATGGTCCATATCAAAATAAAAAACTTAAAAAAGAATAGAGTAGCCACTGAGCAATAGAAGAATAATTCAACAGTATGTGTAATTTATAAATAATTTTACTTATACAGTTTTAAAATTTATATAATTTTTTGTATTTTGTTTAAATATGCAAAATTTAATTTTCTGGTAGCCACGTTTCAAAATGTAATGTATCAAATCATCATTTCAGTATATAATTAGCATAAGTTATTAGTGACACTTCTACCATATTCTTTTTTTTAAATTTAATTTTAATTGGAGGATAATTGCTTTACAATATTGTATTGGTTTCTGCTGTACAGCAGTGTGAATCAGCTCTGTGTTCACATATATCCCCTTGAGTCTCCTTCCCACCCACCCCTCTCGCCCCTTTAGGTCATCACAGAGCCCTGAGCTGAGCTCCCTGTGCTATACAGCAGCTTCCCACTAGCCATCTATTTGACACATGGAAGTGTATATATGTCCGGAGAAGGCAATGGCACCCCACTCCAGTACTCTTGCCTGGAAAATCCCATGGATGGAGGAGCCTGGTAGGCTGCAGTCCCATGGGGTCGCTAAGAGTCAGACATGACTGAGCAGCTTCACTTTCACTTTTCACTTTCATGCATTGGAGAAGGAAATGGCAACCCACCCCAGTGTTCTTGCCTGGAGAATCCCAGGGATGGTGAAGCCTGGGAAGCTGTCGCACAGAGTCGGACACGACTGAAGCAACTTAGCAGCAGCAGCAGCAGCAGTGTATATATGTCAGTCCTGCTCTTCACAATCCAGTGTGACTCTAGCACTTAAAGCATAGACCAGTTCAGCTAAGCCACATTTCCAGTGTGCAATAGACACATCTGATTAGCAGTTCTGTTGGACAGTGCAGGTCTCCATCAGGGAAATATTCACTCGCTGTTCATTGAATGCACTCTATATTTTCCATTACCCCATCTATCTACCTGCAGAGGGAGCACACCATTTCCATCCCATCAGAGAACCTGAGGGAATCTGGAGAGGAATGTGCGACGTGATGACCTCAGAGAGGACGTCTGCCTGGTATTTAATTGAAAGGGACTGCCTCCTCTTTTTGTCAGGAGGAATTACATCATTATCAGCTCTGTAAATATTACATCATTTACAACCTGTGTACCCAGCAATAGACACTATCTATCTATATCCCTAAGTACCTGTCGAATTGGCTCACATCCCAGAAGGCAATACACTGAAACTTCTGATTAAAGATAATAGGTAAATGAAATGAACATCCAATAAAAACCAGTTTGTGTATTTAAACAGAACTAAAAGACTAAACTTAGAATGTAAGAGAGAATAGGAGTAAAGCTGTTCATGAAAGCAGTCAATTCAGTTGATATTTTGTTATTTTCCTGACTGTCTCTAACTTAAAAAAAAAATGTATAATACCCCCACATCTTGCCCAGGCACATGCCTTAGCATAAGAGAGCTCAGTTCTTCCCATTCATTTTTCTTTCTCTGACTATTACATTTTAAAATGTATCTGTTGTTGTTGGGCTACAGCTGCAGAGAAGTGTACTTGGCAAAGGAGAGAGAAGCGGGTGTAGGATTTTAGGGATTCAACCTATGTGGCGAGGATGCTATACTACTGCCCTGAATGGACAGTCTTGTGTGGCAGGAAGCTTCTTAAGGCATTCTCTGGAGCCAAGTGTCTTGGTGGAAGTCTGTGCAGGAGAGTGGCATGAGCCTTAGCTTTGGGAAAATATGCTTAACTGTTATATATGTGAAGTCTGTGAATGCTCTTGGAGAGCCCCATAGAGAAGTTAGGTGAAGTTAATACAAAAATCCAGGTCATTTCCTGTGGACCCACGCTATCATCACGTTTTCACTCTATAGCTCCTGGATGCATTTGTCAAGATTCCTTTAGGAAACTAAACAGAGTTAGAACTTGCTGGACTGTTCTCTGGGTTTGTTATTGTGGATGCTTAGTTCCCTGCAACAAAAATAAGGTGCGGAACAATAGACTTCCTGTCTGGCAGCTGTGTTCAGACCCCGCTTCTACACCTTAGCTGTTCCGTGACTTTAGGAAATCAGTCAGTCTCTCTGAATCTTATTTTGTTTGTATCTGTTAGATGTAAACACCAGCTCTCAGCTTTCCTGTGAGGAGGAAATGAAGGCATTTATCTAATTTGTCTGGGACAGGGCCTGGTGAATACTGGTTGCTTAGTATAAACACTGGCTGGTGCCTTTGCTTTTTATGCCTCTTAAGAGCTTCGTGTTGCTATGTGCCCGTGACCCTGTTTTTTGAGAAGTTCTGCAGCCTGCAGACTGGGTGTAATTTAACATTCTCTATCTTCTTCCGAATTTTGTATTAAATAATATACAGTTAATCTGTTAGAAATCAAAAGCTATCAGTCAGAGACTTCCCTGGCAGTCCAGTGATTAAGACTCAGTGCTTCCAGTACAGGGGGCACAGTTTCAATCCCTGGTCAGGGAACTAACATCCCACATACTATGTGGTACACCCTCCACAAAAAAGAAGCTGTCAGTCAAATTTCTAAAATGTCATTAAAACGAATACCTAGTAAGTACTTACGCTATTTCAGTGCCAGACTCTGGAAACACAACAGTGAATTATTATGATAGCTATTGCCCTAAAGGAGCCTTCCATTAGTCTTGCCTGTGAATCAAAGTTACCAGGCAATGTCAAGTGAGCCTTGTGTTGCAGAGTTGGGAGAGGTTCAGAATCCCAGGAGAACTCAGATTAGCCCCTGGCCCTGTGTTGATGGGTTAAAGAACACTGGGTACCATATTTAGTTGTAGTAATTTCAGTAGTTACAGTTAATCTAAGACTTCCCTGGTATCTCAGCTGGTAAGGAATCCGCCTGCAATGCAGGAGACCCCGGTTTGATTCCTGGGTCAGGAAGATCCCCTGGAGAAGGGATAGGCTACCCACTCTGGTATTCACGGGCTTCCCTGGTGGCTCAGACAGTGAAGAATCTGCCTGCAGTGCGGGGGACCCAGGTTCAGTCCCTGGGTTAGGAAGATTTCCTGGAGGAGGGCATGGCAACCCATTCCAGTAGTCTTGCCTGGAGAATCCCCAGGGACAAAGGAACCTCGTGGGCTACAGCCCATGGGGCCACAAAGAATCAGGCACAACTGAGCGATAAAGCATAACACGTAGTTTATCTATACAGCCATATCCAGATAAATTTATGATTATCTTTAAGCTTTTTGGAAATATTGAGAATAGCTTCCTGGCCCCAAGTGACACTATTAAAAAAATCCAGGAAGGCAGAGATTCCAGTTGAGCAGCTACCGCTTTAGATTATGCATGATACAGGTTTTTGGGAAAGGAGAATGACATAATCAGATCTGCCTTAGGAACCAGTCTGCAGTTGCAGTGTTGCAAACTAATGTAAGTGAAAAAATCATATGAGATTTGAAATAAAGCATGACTGGGAATGATGAGGAAGGTGTGGATTCAGCAGGATTACTGATGACAGGTTAGATGAGGATGTCATAGAGAAGAAATCTGTGCTACCCTGTTCCATTACCTCTTACTGTCTACTTTGAACAGTTGTGGGGGTTGCCATGCATTTATTGTGGGCTATTCTTTAAGAAGTTGGGGTTCTTCTCTGACAGTTGCTGAAGCCGTGGGAACAGATGAGTTCACCATGGGGACAAATGAGTTCTCAAGAATGAGAAGAGGATTTAGAAGGAGACACTTGGGGTGTTACCATTTCTTCCAGTTTCCTTGAATTGCCTGCAGCCTTGGGCCAGCTATTGATGGAAAGCTCTTCCCTCTAATCAAGCTTGATCATCAAACCTGGGAGCCTATTTTATTCTGCTCTTCTGAGTCATGTTAGACCCCAGAATAATTAACTTTATTTTCTCCAAATCTTGTATCTCTTGCGAACCTTCCTCAGTGATTTTGCTTTCTAGAAATTTACTTTTGATAGCTCATTCATTGTCAAAGGAGTGATAATTTTAGAGTACTGTGTGTGTGTGCCAGCTCAGTCATGTCTGACTTTGCAACCCCATGAGCTATAGCCTACCAGGCTCCTCTGATTATGGAATTCTCCAGGCAAGAATACTGGAGTGTATTGCCATTCCCTTCTCCAGGAGACCTTCCCAACCCCAGGATCGAACCCAAGCCTCCCGCATTGTAGGTGGATTCTTTACCATGTGAGCCACCAGGGAAGCCCCTCTAGGCAAGGGTGTATGTCTAAAATCACACTTAGGCACTGTTACAGTGTGATTTAATAAACTATAAGAGAATGGCGATTCTCTCTGCAGGCACTTATAATTTGCTTTACTTCAGTTCCTACTTATTTGTCTTCAGTTTGCTTTAGCTATTTTTAGTTAGTAGATTTGTGATGGTGTCTCTTAGTGCAATTTAGTGATGACTTCTAGTCCTTGAAAAAATTTTTTTTCGTAGTTAAAAGAAACAAAACTTGAGATGGTTTGTGTTAAGAGGTTTGTGTGGGTTTGGGTTTAAATGAAAAGAAGCATCATTTACTCAGTAGCAAAGTCTAGTACATTTAAATTGGGTGAGACAGGCAGGCTTCATTCTGGAAATCACTATAAATCAATGCATAGAGCATAAAACATCCATCCACTATTTTCTTGCTGCCCCTTTCTGAAGGGTTTGGAAGATTGAAAAAGAATCTAAATCATTGTAAGTAGAGCATATTGGATGCTAGAAAAAAATTTAAACAAATGTATTTTTTGCATATTAATTCTTAAAACTTTACCCTCAATTTAAAGACATTTGTTTTTACATTATTAAGAAGATATTTGTCTTTACATTATTAAGAAAAATGCATTTACTTAACTAAAAAATGAATTAAGGTGCTGCCCTTCATTTTAAAAATTTAAAGTAACGCTTATTTGAATCTTTACAAAAGTAGTATCTTGCTTATTTACAAAAACAGTTTGTGTAATGTCAACTGAAAATGTGCAGCCTAAAATCTGAGAATTATGTTTGGTTTGGAGCATTACTGAGGACTGTAGTCTGGGAAGGCAGCCTTTTAGCGCTGAGAGACTGTTCCAAAGAGGTAAGGGAGGAGCAAGGATATATAGGAATTTTGTGTTGAAAACATGTAATCAAGCATAGTCACCCCAGAACAGACATATCAGTTGAATGATTTTAGTTCCAGTCTATGTGTGGGAAGATGCAAGAGTCTGGACTCATTGAAACTCCTCCTTTGATATGCATCTTAACTATCTAGGGCCAGTATCCTATTTTCCTCTATCCTGAATCCCCTCAGGGAGTACCATTACATGAGGCAGTGGCTGCTAGTTTGTTGGCTTGATGGCAGGCAGTGTTCTTTGTTTACTGAAATGGCAAGCAACATGTTTTTTGTCCACAGTAGACTACAAGTAGTCTAAAAGAAAGAGGGTTCTATTACTTCTTCATTAAGGTAATGACCTCATCTTTTCAGTCCACGGAGTGTATAAATGTAAATTGATCTGAATATATCAGAAGTACAAGTGGATATATTCAGGGAATGTGGGACGTCATGGGGTGGCTTAGCTGTAGAGAATCCGCCTACGACGTAGATGACATGGGTTAAATCCCTGGGTCAGGAAGATCCCCTGGAGAGGGAAATGCAGACCCACTCCAATATTCTCCACTCCAATATTCCAATATTCAAATGCAAACCCACTCCAATATTGCAGTTCATGGGGTCCCAAAAGAGTCCAGCTGGACTGAGCAGCTAAACAATGACGTATTCAGGGAGTGCCATGGTTAGAGCTTACAGTCTTGGCTTTCGATCTACTAACAGCGTGACCTTGGGCAAGTTGCTGACCTCTCTGAGCCTCCCTTTTCTTATCAGTTCAATGGCATCTGTAATAGTACTTCCCTCTCAGAGCTTCAAGGAGCAGTACATGAGATTTTTGTTCAGTTGCTAAGTCGTGTCCAACTCTTCGTGACCCCATGGACTGTGGTACGCCAGGCCTCCCTGTCCTTCGCTGTCTCCCAGAGTTTGCTCAGACTCATGTCCATTGATTCAAGGATGCCATCCAACCATCTCATCCTCTGTCACCCCCTTCTCCTCCTGCCCTCAATCTTTCCCAGCAGAGTGAGGGAGAGGCTGTGTGTGTTGGCCTCACTGGGAATATCTCTTACTCAGAGCAACATGAAGGATGCTTTTCTTGACAGTCAGGGAATATCCTTGCTCTTCCAACTGAGATTTGAATATGGTAAAGGAAATGAAACATAAAGGGAAAATTAGGAGCTCTGAGAGTCTAAGATTCAAAAACAATTAAAAGAATGATTTCTTTCACTTTCACTTGTGCAAATGGCCAAATCTTTTGAGAGGCACAGTAACCAGTCTAGCACAAACATAACAATATATGAAGTTTGAAAAGTGCTGCAGTTAAACTTATGAAGGAAATATATATAGCTCCACTAATATTATATCAAGTTGAAATTTATTTTCATATCCTTTGTCCATCCCTCTTTCATTCCAGTGGGACGTTATAGAGGCATTGCTCAGAAGCACTCAACTTCAGCATATATTTTTGGAATGTTTAAAAGAAAGTCCCAAAGCTGGTTACTAAGAGGTTTGGAAAGTCATATTCATTTTCAGACCCCATAGGGATAGCTGTCAGAAAGGAAATAAATGACTTGTAATTTTCCAATAGTAATAGTTATGGGATTATCGAGGTTTAGTGAAGAGCTCTTACTTTCTAACCTTGCAAATTATTCTTATTAGTTAATAAATTATTTTTTTCATCAAGAGATGATAAAATTTTTTTTTTTTTTTTTTTTTTTGCTCAGTGATGGTTTGAAAAATCACTGAAGGGGGAAATTGGAGGGAATTGAAGCTTAGAATAAATGACCTTTAAGCAACCTTCTAACTGAAATTTCTGTAGTTTCAAGAATTATTTTCAGTGTTATTTATCGTCCAAATCTAATCCCTTGTCTGGGAAACCAATTCGGATTAAAGGAAATTTCAAAAATACTCAAGCAATCAATAGCTAATTCATTTAAGTCCTGTTTCTTCCCAGGCCTGCTGGGTATAAGCCTGGCATCGCTGCCATTTCTCTTACATTCAAGCACTTTGGGAAAGGTGCCATCTTTTTAGATCTATTTTCTCCCTGCAGCTTGGTAGCTGTGTCTATATAAAAAGTGGTGACATACTAGGCCTAGCGTATTAAAACCTTTTCTGAGGGAATCAATATCTCTTTGGGAAGTTTCATTTATATTTAAAGGAGAAAAGGGACAAGAGTATAAATGGGTATAACATATCATGTAGACAGTGAAGGATGCAGAAAATGATTGGGAAGCGAATATTGTTCTAATATTCCCAAGCATCTTATTAGTTGGCTTGGAGAGATGGTTTAGATCTCCAAGTGAATCCATTCTCTGTTTCCCTATATGAAGAAAAAAATTCTGTGTTGTGTTTTTCTGATATTGGTTGTAGTTGTCTATCGTTGATGTGAAAATTCCAGTTGTGGCCAATGATGAAAAAATCAGAGGCTGTAACTAGAAGCTTTATAGACTGTATCAATAAGTCAGTAGGTTTGTTAGCAAATGTACAAATGAATCCTTGACTTCATTATCCTCATATTCTAATCAACAAAATAGATCAGCTAAATTATTTCGTTCTATAGCTTCAAGTGACTAAATTATGCTTTTGTATTATTATGTTTAAAATTTAAATTTTAAATTTAATTTAAAATTTCACTAGTTTGAATATCTGATTTTTAAAATTCTGGGTTTCCATAGAATCAACTTACGCCTCTAAGTACAAATAAGATATTATTAACAGATTGTGAGCCAATAAAACCAATAATTGTTGCATAACCTAAATTAACTTGTGGTATATAAGTACGTTAATATTCCCACATGTGTTTGTTGAGTTGAATTGCTAAGTCATGTCCAACTCTTCACAACTCCATTGACTATAGCCCATCATGTTCTTGTGTCTATGGGATTTCCCAGGCAAGAATAATGGAGTGGGTTACCATTTATTTCTCCAGGGGATCTTCCTGACCCAGGGATTAAATCCAGGTCTCCTGAATTGCAGGCAGATTCTTTACCATCTGGGTCACCAGGAAAGTCACATATATGGTGGTTTTTGAAATCCATATAAGGTGAACCAGTTTTATTTATGATAATTGTATGTTACCTCTGTTCTTTTTGCTAAAGGAATTATTTATTTAATCCTCGAAGGTGTGACACTTGACTCCTTTCAGTTTGACAAAGCAATCGTACACTTTGTAGTTTCATTTTCCAGTCATGAAACTCAAGAAAATGAAAGTTTGTCCTTTTATGGTACTTAATTGGAGGTCTCCTGTCTTTTATGGTACTTACTCAGAGCTCTGCTATCTGCATTTCTGCAAACCGTAACCTGCCACCAAAACTGGAGGAGGTCATTGGCTGAGAGAGCTTGGCACTCAGACTATCTCTTCAACTGATCTCTAAGTCAAATGTGACATTTAACAGATGAGTTGTCTGAGCAAATTGAGTTCAGATTGATGTCTGTAGATAAAGTTGACCTCTGATAATGGGTCGGAAATGCATTGGAGGAAACTGAGAATTTTCAAACTAACTTACTTATTCTCTAACCTACACATACCATGGCCGCCTGGGCTGTTACCTTTCCAGTGAGCATTAGGTGCCATGTGGAACCCCAGACATCTGGCATGAACCAGGATGCATCAGACTGGGAGCTGTCTGTCTTTCTAACCTGCATGGGCACTGGACTGGTGTTCATCATGGCAAAACACTGGAAACACAGTCAAAAAGCAGAGAGGAAATTTTAATGAGGATGCTAGAATGTGATACACAGTATCTGAAAATGGAAAACAGATATCAGTAAGGATTCTGTATACATCGTGAATGCCTTTGAAGACACGAGAAGGTGTCCTGTCAGTCAGAGAGATGATGAGAGAAGTAGACGTCTTTGGAGATACAGGCAAACCACCATTATCAGCAACATTTATTATAAAGAGAAAGGACTCTGATATTTTCCATTGAATCTTAGTTCTATTCTAAACTGAGTCTTATAGTCTCAGTAGAGTAATTTTCAAGAGTATTGTTGGTCCCTTTGATGACTAGAGGCACAATCGTAGACAATGATGCTGAGAACTTTAGGGGTTAGTTTATTCTGTTAACACTATGAAGTTTGTACTGATAGTATTTTCATTTATCAGGGGAGGAACCAGCCACATGGAAGTTTTTCTGTGGGACTCTAGGAAGGAAAAACTTTTAAGTAAGAAAGTAAACATTCCTACCCAAATCATCTGACTTCAAGGCTCATGGTGATGAACATGATCCTCTGCTGGGTAGATTGTGAAAGCTTTGACTATGACACATTTGAATAAAGCAGAGCTGAAGCTGGAACAACCAAAAACATGCACCAGATAAAAAAGCTTCATCATTAGGGCCAAAATACAGGATCAAACTGGACCAAGTGGTGGAGTACTAGGGCTAAGTTTTTGTTTTAAAGATTTTTTAACATGGACCATTTTTTAAATCTTTATTGAATTTGTTACAGTATTGCTTCTGTTTCATGTTTTATTTATTTTGGCTTGAGGCATGTGAGATAGAGTTCCCTGAAAGTGAGTTGCTCGGTCATGTCTGACTCTTTGCCACCCCATGGACTTTACAGTCCTTGGAATTCTCCAGGCCAGAATACTGGAGTGGGTAGCCATTCCCTTCTCCAGGGTATCTTCCCAATCCAGGGATTGAACCCAGGTCTCCCACATTGCAGGTAGATTCTTTACCAGTTGAGTCTCCCGGGAAGCCCCCTAAGTTTCCTGACCAGGGATCAGATCTGCACCCCCTGCATTAGAAGCCTGATTCTTAACCCCTGAACCGCCATGGAAGCCCTCTAGAGCTGCGTTTTTGACCCACAGCTTGTTGTCTTTCCTGGCCACAGACAGAACTGGTTCTAAAGAATGGTGAATGGCTGGATATCCTCTGAGGCAAAGGGCTCATAACTAAAAGGAGAATTAGTAGCAAATACAAATATCTAAAAAATCCAGACCTAGCACTGAGTAGGCACTCAATAAAACACATGTGAGTAAATCAGTGAGACTGTTCCACCTTGTCACAGAGATATCATTCTGAAAATGTTTGTGGTAAAAGATAATGTTTGTTGGAAGAATAATCAGACTCTACATTGTTCAAAGGAAGATGTTTTTGTCTGTATTTTTCTGTCTATTCAAGAGTGGAAAAGAGGCTTGATTTCTACTCTATGCTCTTTTTGAACTGTTACATTAAAACAAATCATGTCCATATTTTATCTTTGAAAAACATAATAGAAGAGAAAGATTCTTTGCTTTTTGTAACTTTGCCTGTGCTTTTTGAAACTTACCTACATTGCAACATACATGAATTTAGGGACCTATACCAGAAAGATTCAGGGGACTACTCATCTTTCCTAGACCTGCTTTTGTATTCTGGGGACATGATCTAGCAAAGGCATCAAGATTAGAGGCATATTTATCATTGTCATTAAAACTGTCTACAGGATAATTGCACAGGACTTTCTAGTTCAAGGGCCCTTACATGAAGGCATTTAATAGCCCAAATTCAAGAAGAGATTCCCTATTTCTGAAGGCTGCACGTTAGGCTGGTCTATAGCTTTGTCCCATTATTTGAAGTTGTGCCTCCTGGTGTTTGAAATATTTCTCCTATTATTCGTTATTATAGTTTCCTCACTGCAATTCACTGCACAGTGCTTCTTAAGGGAGTTGCTTAATACATTTCAATCTTAGAGGCTAACTCTGAATTGCATTTTCCCACTGATATCTCTGGTGCATTCTGGATCTAGGAAAGGTAACCTGTGTCTATTATACTGAAGTCACAGAGAGGGGCTGTCATTAGTAGGAGGGAGTTGAGTAAATGTTGATGCTGAAGAAGATTCCTGCAATATTTGAACACAACTGCAGTCCATTCCCAATTCTCAATGGTTGTTTTTATAGACCATGAAATCATAGCTAAAGTCAACTCCGTTTCTGCCCTAATGGAGAGGAACAGTGGCAGAAATACTCCTAAACCATAGATAATTCCAGTGTATTTATACTTTGCTTTTGAACACTTTTTATGATAATTTTCACAGCACATTGCCCTGCTAATTATGTTTTGTTTTGAATAATATTAAAATTAACTTGTATTCAGTGATTATGTGCTATCTGATAGAGAGGAGTCTCAGGGGTATGTTGGCAAATCAGGCTGGAGAAGACGCTCAGCACTTGACACAAAGAAAGGCTGAACAGTTTGAAGCTTAAGGAAATACACATGATCTGAGTAGTTGACATATGGTTGTAGGACCTCAGTTGCATGAAACTATTTCTCCTTCCTCCCTTTCCCCTTCTACTTCCTCCCCTTATTCCTCCTCCCCTCCCTCCCTTCTTTTCTTGGAAACATTGAAAGTAACTCAAAAGAAGAGGAAACAACTAAATATTAGGCTGGCCGAAAAGTTCTCTCGAGGTTTTTCTGTAAGATGTTATGGGAAAATCTAAAGGAAGTTTTGGGCCAACCCAATACATTAGTGCTAGGCCTTGGATACTAAGGCCTACCAAGGTCTGGGGAGCCTCAGCCAGTGGAGTTAGGAGCAGTCTGGGCCATCAGGTATTCTAATACCAACAGGCAGGAGTGAAAGCAAGGTGGTAGGTCAAAGTCAAGTAGCAAGGACAGAGGCCTTGGTAAGTAGTTTCCAGAGATTCAAGCAAGGCACTTGGTAAAGTCTTAGCATGTGATCAGGCATGCACAGTTCCATAAAAACTAGAGATAAGATGCGGAAGACACAGGAACCAGCCAGATGTTGGGTAGAGTGACCGTGGCAGTAAGAAGGAAGTGGTACCATGGAGACAAGATTCCACTCAAGCCAAGAAGCCACCAGCGAGTGGGGCCTCCAGTCCCCCACCCCTAGCAGAACCAATCAGAGCCAAAGAGAAAACACTACCAAAGTAAATGGTCCACCACTTCTTGGATTGAAGATGATGTCCAAAGCACCTGAGTATCATTTTTAAGGCACTGGTCACAGTTGTTCAAATAAAGCTGCAAACCCTCCCCGGAAACATCAGCGTGAGAAGGTTGAGGGAGAATGAACATGCTTGTACAGCCTGTCCCAGCTGCAGTACAGGCTCAGCTTTCAAGTTAAATTGTCCCCAGTACTGCAAACAAGACTGAATCTACTCCCCAGATTCTTCAAGAGTCCTTTTCCAACACTGGCTAGAGGAGAGCCATAACCTTCCCTTTCCTTGTTTTCCTCCAGCCCAGCTAAGACAAGGAGTTTCACATTTTTCAACAAGTAACAAAAAAAAAAAAAAGAAAGAAACAAAAATAAGGAAAGTAAGATGGATGAAAATAGGTATGCATGTCAATTATAAGGTAACTCGGGGTTAGGTTTTCATGGGCGGACACTGATGAATTATCGCTGGCTGTCGGGAGTACCATATTGTGGAGGGTTCAGCTGCTGAGAATGTCATCATTGATCTGCCAAACACCTGCCGGGGGAAGGAAAGGGGAGCATTGACAAATCAGCTTTCTACTTGCTGATGAATCGGCTTCATATTTGCCACCCTTCACCTTATTCCCCAAAAGCCAGTATAAACTAAAGATCACTTTGTTTTCGTTGGCTTTATTATGTCATTAGTGTTAGAATGTACTCTCCACAAGGGCATCTCTGTCTTGTTCGATGGTGTCTAGAACAGGACATGAGATATGATATCCCAACTCCTGGGGTGTTTTCCTGACTTCCTGCTCTCATTGAATGGATCCTGTCTTTAAAATTGCAGGTACCCTTGTATTATACTTGGGCTTCCCTCCTGGCTGGTAAAAAAATCCGCCTGCAGTGCAGGAGACCTGGGTTCAATCCCTGGGTTGGGAAGCTCCCCTGGAGAAGGGAAAGGCTACCCACTCCAGTATTCTGGTCTGGAGAATTCCATGGACTGTATAGTTCATGGGGTCCCAAAGAGTTGGACACGATTGAGCAACTTTCACTTTCACTTTGTATTATACTAGAGGAAGTGGCTTCCTGAGTTTGGTAAACCCAGGAAGAATCAGCATTTCCTTTTTATCTCTCTGTAAAGCAGAATCAAGTTGGGCTGTTGGGAAGGAAGAACTTTTTCTTTACCTTCTAGGTGCTCTGGCGGGTTGGAGAGTTAAATTGACATGAAACAGATCAATGGGAGAAAATCACACAAAAGCTGAATAACATGGATCTATGGGAGAGACCTAGAGAGACTGAGTTAACTCACTAAATAGGCCCAAGCCCTCACCTTAAATACCATGTTCAGCTCAAGACAAAAGAGAATGTTGGGGGGTGTGGTTTGGGACTTCAACGGGGAGGAGGGCAGTTCACAGGGAGTTGGAAAAGCTGATGTTTGGTAAATAAATATTTGCTGGACCTGCAGAGACAGTGGGACCCAGAAATGACGCTGATCTCTAGGGGTTTCCCCCACCACACCTGGTCCATATTATTTTCCAATGTCGGTGCTGATAGCTCTATGCTGAGAACAGGCTCTCCTCTTAGGCGATTAGGGGGAGGTCAGAATTTCTGAGTTTTGGGGGCCTTGATTGTTTTCACCTTGAACTAATCCATATGCCAAAGAGTTGTGCTGTGGCAAACTGGGTTTTAGTTTAAGGAATGCCTTTTGTTCAGCCAGCTGGCACACAATGTGGTAATTGACACAACAAGAAAGGCTTTTCTCCAAGGCAGCAAAAGGCATTAGCAACAACAGGGCCTATTCCATGACTACAGTAAGTCCTCCAGGTACTAACAAGTCCATTCTGAGAGTCCAGTGTGTTAGGTAGTCAATGAACACAATTGGCTAAATAGCACTATAAGAGGTTTATATCCTGGTTCACACAAAAACCAGATAGGAAACAACTGTAAAGAAGAAAATGCGAGGCTCTAGGTGCACAGGCTTCAGTCGTTGTGGCGTGAAGGCTCAGCAGCTGTGGCTCGTGGGCCCTAAAGTGGGCAGGTCTCAGTAGTTGCGGCGCACAGGCTGAGTTGCTCTGTGGTATGTGGGATCTTCCCAGACCAGGGATTGAACCCGTGTCCTTTGCCCTGGCAGGTGGATTCTTATCCACTGTACCACTAGGGAAGTCCAAGAAAACATTTTGAATCTTACAGCATGGTACCTTGAAAAGCGTAGCAGTACAGTATAACAGCTGGCGCTTCTTAGTAGTGCCAGCTACATCACTGCTGCTTTTATGCTTTCCTCCAGACATCCTGGGCTTGAAATAGATACTTCACTACTGTACTCTATACAGTAATGTAAAGTTCATGAGAGCGCAGCCGCTTGTAGGAGACGCACACACGTGACAGTGTACCCCAGACCCGTGAAGTAACTTACGTGATCGGACTTAGGAACACACGTTCACCTCTTTGAAAGTTCACACTTTGAAGGTTCGTATGTAGGGGACTTAACTGTCTATCTTTACCATCACCTGTGTTGGGGGGGTCACATGTCCTCTGAGCACCTCCCCTCCCCCTTAACCCTCGCAGTGCTGCAGCCCCACCAGAGAGTCAGTTACAGCCCTTCCTAGTTCCTGTGCAGAAAGGATTTTCCATGTTGTCTGTTTACCCGTGTGGCATTCCTTCCATCTGCCAACTTTCAGTGTGTTTTTCTGTAAATTAACTTTTTATAGCACATGAAAGAACTCTTGAGTTTCTTCTCAAACCTATAATAGTTTTTACTTAGATTATAGGAAAACCTCAGGAAACACTAAATTCTAAGAATTGAATACCAGCATTCTCTTGGGGTCATTTTCTAAAGCGATAAAAGCCCTTTTATTCATGGTGTTTCACTTTTCAGAGGAACTTGGAGCCTTTGATCGCGGTGAAGCATTCATAACCATGCCAGGCTGCTTTGAGGGAGAGGTTTACTGATGGTACGTTAGCAAATCTTAGAATGTTTGAAGCTGATGATCTCAAAAGGGCCCCGTCTGGTATACATTTTACCAAATACCACCTTTCCTCTCCTCTGCTTTGGTTGGATCTAGGCAAGAAGGATGGAAGCTTTTTATAAGACCCAGTGAATCCTGGGGCTTCCCAGGTGGCACTGGTGGTAAGAACCTGCCCTCCAGTGCAGAAGACCAAAGAGACACGGGTTTGGATCCCTGGGTTGGAAAGATCCCTGGAGGACGGCATGGCCATCCACTCCAGTATTGTTGCCTGGAGAATCCCATGGACAGAAGAGCCAGGCAGCCTACAGTCCCTGGGGTCACAAAGAGTCGGGCATGACTGAAGTGACTTAGCAAGCATGCAGTTAATACTTACTTACCCACTACGTATGCACACCCTCCTATACCTATGAATCTGTTCTGCTTCTTTCTGCCCTCTGCTCCACCTCATTACAGAGGGAATCCTAGTTTCTTTTTTTCTCTCTTAAGTTACTCATTTCAGAAAAAGTCAATAAAGCAACCAAAAAATTCCCCCTCAAGAATTAGGAAATCTCTTCTTTTCTGCCAGTTTTTTTTAAAAAAGGACATGTGTGTATATACACTTGTGAGTGTGTAAGAAGCAGGGTAGTGGTGATGGTGTCTGGCGAGGATCAGTCAGGCGAAACATTCCTGGCATTACTCCCACTTTATTGTTGTAAAACTGAGGTCTGGAAAGGTGAACTGCTTCCATCTGAACTAGTCTGTGAGGCACTGATTTGTTTCCCTTAATGAAACATGAATAAAATAATTGACAGATAAAGCAGATACACGTTGACTTTGAAAACTAGGGGTTTGAACTGTGTGGGTCCACTTTCATGTGGATTTGTTCAGGAGTAAACACTGTGGAACTCCAGGATCATTCTTGGCTGGTTGACTCTGCAGGTGTGTAACCTCTGATACAGAGGAACCGTGTGTGTGCAGCACTGACCTAAGTTACACTTGCTCCTTGACCCCACTGTGTTGTTCAAGGGTCAAGTGTATAGCAGTTTCATCTTGGGGCTAATAATAGTGTACCTTGAGTGGCCGTCAAGCATTTTGCTCAAACTTTCATTATTTTACTGCCCTGGCTATAAAAAAATATGATCTGACCTATTTCCTCGTGAAGAAATTAAT
This sequence comes from Ovis aries, assembly GCF_016772045.2. Lineage (NCBI taxonomy): Eukaryota > Metazoa > Chordata > Mammalia > Artiodactyla > Bovidae > Ovis > Ovis aries. The sequence goes on from NC_056079.1 coordinate 26,974,190, forward strand.
TCATCTTCCACAGAGGTTCTGAAAATACACACTTCTCAGTAAGTCCAGATACAGCTAACGGCCATTTTCAGAATATGATGGTGAAGGGCTACCCTTAGCCCGTAGCATTTTGAGTTTCCAAATGCTAGTTACTTAAATGGTTTCCATGTCTTCCTCCCTCTCAATTCCTCTTACCCTGCAGACATGGCTGCGTGCATGCATGCTTTGTCGTGTCCGACCCTGTGACCCCGTGGACTGTAGTCCATCAGGTTCCTCCGTCCGTGGGATTTTCCAGGCAAGAATACTGGAGTGGGTTGCCATTTCCTCCTCCAGGGGATCGTCCCGACCAAGGGGTCAAACCTGCGTCTCCTGAGTCTCTTACATTGGCAGGTGAATCCTTTACCACTGAGCTACCTAGGAAACCCCAGACACGGCTACCTTCTCCTTCCCTGGGCTGCAAAGGAAGGATCAACGACCTTTTAATGCTGTAGATGAACCTGGCAATCATGTCAAAGGGTTGGGTGGGAGGAAGAGTTCTGGCAGGAAGTCTAGGCAGGGTGATGGTCCTGAAGGAAGGTTCTCAGGTCCCTACAACAGCCATCAGGATTGGACATGGACATAAGTCATCTGAACTTTCCCCAGCATATTTCGTTCAACTCTTAGTTCCACCTCAGTGTTATTTTTTCTTTGGCACTGCATCAGACCACTTACCTGGCTTATTCCTCCCCACTGCTTCGAGGGGCTCTTGAGCTGCTTTTCTGCTGTCCTGCCTGGCCACTCCATGTGAATCATGGGAACAGTCATTTTGTTCAACATCCTTCCCAAGGAGCAGGGAGCAAAGATGGGCACCGCTGAACCCTTAGGTTCTTCCAGGCTGTACCATCTCCTAGAGCCTTAATCTTAGCAGCAAAACAACTTGAGGGCTTCCCTGGTGGTCCAGTGGTTAAGAATCCATCTAGCAGTGCAGGGGTCACTGGTTCGGTCCCTGGTTTGGGAAGAACCCACATGCCAGGGAACATCTGGGCCTGTGAGCAACAACTACTGAGCCCAAGCTCCAGAGCCCATGAATTGAAACTGCTGAGCCCACGTGAAGGAACTGCTAAAGCCCCATGCCCTACAACCATGGCCTGTAACAAGAGAAGCCACTGGAATGAGAAGCTCTTGTACTACAACTAGAAAAAAGCCTGGGTACAGCAACAAAGGCCCCATACATTACCCCCCCCCAAAAAAAAATAACCCAACTTGAACAGTTTGAAGAATCTTTAAGCTCATTACTTATATATATATTTTCCTCACCCCCCAAAGCCCCAGGTGGTGTGCGGAGTTTAGGCTCTTTTTGGTTAGCAAACTTCAGCTTTCATCTCTTTTAGGTCAGCTTGCCCTGCACTTATCCTTCACCACTAACCTGGCTCTTAGCCTAGATTTCTTATTCCTGAGTTTCTAACACAATTTTCTGTTTTCTCAACACCTTGTTCCTGACTTTGAAACCTAGGGCTCCTTCAAGGGCACGGGTTCCCTGCAGACCAACTGCCCTTCCTCCAACACACACCCATGTACATGCAGTTAGATTGGGGAATGGTTAGTCTGGAGGCTTTCTTCTTTCCCATCAGCATCTTGAGATATTTGCCATATTATGACCATGTCTGAAAAAAAAATCCTCTTTTGCCATTGGGCTATACACAGTGTATCCCTTCCTGTGACTCACATCTGAGTTCCTGGAAATATCTGAAATAAACATTCATAAGTGAATTAGGCAACAGGTTCATGGTCTTGCTTGAATCTCTGATGTGCTTGTGTATAATTCTTCATTTGTTTGGAATGACCCATTGAACAGCCTAGCTTTATGGTTCTGCCATGTCCCTCTTCTAGAGACCTTTATCTCCCTAGATCCACAGGAATCTACTTCCTCAGTGACTTGTCATAACCTGGGCCTGGACCTATTATACTATTTCAACAAGAACCTCTCAATCCTACCTGCCCTTTGACCTCTTGTATATTTACAGTCTTGAACTCTTTCATCTCTCCCTGTTTTCAAGCCCCTTTAGGCTTCGTTTTTCAGGACCTCGTGGTTGATCACTTCAGTTTATCTTTCATCACCTCCTTGGCTCCCTTGACCTTTCAACTCATCCTCTTTGCAATGCCTGCCCCAGCTCTGCAATCAGGTCTCTTAGTGATGTTCGCTGCTCCTACAACCCATCAGAACAGCTGGTAAAATGAAAGACAGTGAAGGAATGAGTCATTCATATCGACAGTGTTCATCTTACTTGCCATCCTGGTGCGATTGGCAGGTCCTCAAAGTCCATGCTGCTCACAGAGCTCACTCGTCTGCCTCAGAATCAGAAATACTGCCCTGAAACGGATGGGATCTCTTAATTGAGAGAGGGCGATAAATTAAGTGCTTTTAAAATGTTCTCTCTATGTGTGTGCATACATAGTAGAAAATTTTATAGAAATGAGAAAATATGGTTGGTGGGGAGAGATGAGCAGAATTTTGGATTGTTTCTCCCTGTTTTGGTTTTATTTCGACTTTTTCCTCTTTTTCCTATGTCAGTATCAGCTCTCACTTCACAAACATATAATAACCCCCCAAACTAAATAACCTAGAATATATGTTTTTCTCCACGCTCATAAAGATATAAAGATACTATGTTTTTCTCCAAGATGAGCCACTCGGGAAGCCCAGGAATACTGGAATGGGTAACCTATCCCTTATCCAGTGGATCTTCCCAACCCAGGAATCAGACTGCGGTCTCCTAATCCACTGTATTGCAGGTGAATTCTTTATCAGCTGAGCTACACACTCATGTAAACATCCATATATTTGCATATATATGTACATACATACATGCACACTGTGGCTGTCTAGGCTTTTTGGTCATTGTTATAAAAGATGAGATTTAAAAATATGCATTGTCTGTTTCTTACATTTGTCATGAAGTGGCAGAAATCACTCCAAATCATTTTTACTCAGAATTATTAATGCTGTTACTTCAACTAAACATTTATTGAACATCTACAGTGGGCATTCTAATTTGAGATTTATTCACATTTCAGAATTGAAGAGGGAATAAAGAGATTCATAATCCAGCCCTCCCATAGAATGGATGAGAAAACGAAGGCCTGATAAGTATCCATGAGTTATTCATGGTCATGCAGCCAACCGTGCTATGTCTCAGATCAGAACCTAGCTCCTATGGTCTCCAAGTTCAGTACTCTTTCAGTTGTACTATATATTGGTTTCGTCAAAAGATTTGTTTAGGTTTTCCCATAACATGTTATGGGGAAACCCGAGTGAACTCTTTGGCCAACCAATACTAAATCCCATAAATTAATGTGGGAGTCTTGTCTGACAGTTACTGACACCGGAAGTTGAGAATATGCTGCAAAATGAGATAAATATTCTGGCCTGAGGTAGGGAAGGATAGTGATGAGCAATTTAGTTCCTCATAATGGTTCATTGGCCCTGTAGACAGAGCAGACTGCTTTTATTGAACCAAATTTATCAACCAGTGGAGACTCATTAGGATCTCCCAGCATTTGAAGGGACATCAATAGAAAAGAGAAATTTGAATTGAAGAGCTACATAAGAGATCTTATGAAAGAAATTCCCTCCCCATCTTAAGAGAGCTCTTTCAGAGAAAATCATGGTAGAAGGTGACTGAAGATCCATTCTGGCTGCTCAGACACATGTGGAAAGGCTGAGCTTTCAACTGGAGCCCCTTTCCCGTTGCTCAAGATGCTAAAACTTATGGCAAAATATGAGAAACTTTGTGTTCATGGGGAAAAAAAAAACATATCACATTTTTTTGTTTAGCATTTATTTACTTATTTTTTTGTGCTGCTGGGTCTTCACTGCTGCACACAGACTTTCTCTAGTTGGGTTAGTGGGGGCCCACTCTTCCTTGGGGTGCATGGGTTTCATATTGCAGTCACTTCTCTTGTTGCAGAGCACAGGCTGTAGGCATGTGGGCTTCAGTAGTTGCATCTTGGGGGCACAGTAATTGTGACTCATGGGCTCTAGAGCATTGGGTCAGTAGCTGTAGCACCCAGGACCTAGTTCCTCTGCAGCATGTGGGAACCTCCCATGCCAGGGGTCCAATCCGTGACCCCTGCATTGGCAGGCAGATTCTCAACCAATAGACCACCAGGAAAGCCCTCACATCTTTTTTTAAATTGGGATGTAGTTGCCTTGCAATGTTTTTGGTTTCTGCTGTACAGTGCAAGGGAATCAGCCATATATATACATATATCCCCTCCATCGTGGCCTTCCTCCCACCTGCCCATCCCACCCCATTTACGATTCTTAATGGGGCTTCTGTGGATCTAATTGTCAAGTGTTATCCTCTGCCAGATTTTTGTGCATTTGACTTCTTCCACTGTCTCCAAACTGACCTGAATCCCACTCTTCATTCGGTCATCAGATAATTGTCGGGCATCTGTTCTATGCCAGCACGATGCCAGGGGCTGAATAAAGGGAGAAACTGATGGTGTGGGCCTCCCACCTCCAAGCAGGAAACCACCGAATCTCCCATGTATTCATCCCTATAGATAATTCAGTGTGGACTCCATGACCTTCACTGAAAACAGAGGGGAATGAACAAACGTTCCTTCAAGCCAGCTAATTCTTTGGTTATTAAGAAGCTGATTGGATCTTTTGCATGCATTCCAAAAACTCTGAAGAGAGTCCTTGAAGGTATAATTTCACCAGAATATGTATAATACGGACCCTTCAAGACAGCTCCCCCACCCCGCCCCCCAGGAACACCTCAGCTCTGTAAGTATGTGATGTGCTTTGACATCACAGGATACCTGACAATTGGATAAAAAATTGCTTTCAATGCTGGGTTTTCTTGGGGAAGTTCAGAAAGAATACTGGGTTCAGGGTCTTTATTGTGTATGTTATATTTTCCTTTTGGGACTCCGCAGTTCTATGTAAATTATGATCATAGCTAGGATTCAGTGGATACCTACTAGGTGTCAGATTGTCTACTGGCCACTTCACAGACATTTTCTAATCCAGTCACCTTGCCAGTCCTCTGTTACTGTATCTTCACTTCAAAAAGGAGGCCCAGGGAGGTGAGGTGGCTTACATCATGTCACAGAACTGCACGAGGCAGGGAGGAGGTCCAGATTCCCATGTCTCCAAAGCTGGGGTTGAGACAGATTGCACTGCACATGCTCCCACCCCCCCAACCTCCACCAGCTCTGGGGCAGAGGAGAATTAGGACATGGGGGCTGCAGGTGGGACTGGAGTTATGTTCTCATGGGTCAGTTTTAAAGGAGAGCCTTGGCATTTCCCTGGTGGTCCGGTGGTTAAGACTTCTGCTTCCAATGCCAGGGAGTGTGTGTTCAATCCCTGATTGGGAAACTAAGATCCCACATGCCTGGCAGCCAAAAAAAAAAAAAAAAAAAAAGCCAAAACATAAAAAACAGAAGCAATATTATAATACATTCAATAAAGGCTTGAAAAATGGTCCACATTAAAAAAAATCTTTAAAGAGAATCTTATTTTCTAAAAGCTGAATTTTAAATGTTTAGAGGAAGTCCTACTTGATATGAGTGGTCTCCTGGAGCTGGAATTTTCTTTTGAATGCCATCTCTGCACAAGTACTGGAAAGAACCATGGAAAGGGAGAGCAGACTGACTTTTCAGAGAATGTGACAGTTTGCAAAAAAAAAAAAAAAAAGAAAACTACAATTTCCAGTCCTGCCAAAAAATCTCTCTAGGGTAATTATGGCTGATCCAATAGTTGTTTCTCTGGGTAGTCAGATAACCCAGCCTTCAGTGAGCAAGGAATTCTCTATATCTCTTTAGTTAACTATTTCTACATATAGCTGGAGTCTACAGAGAAAGTGTAGTAAATTGATACTTCCAGGTGAGAAAGTCTCTCAGGAGACCATATGGTATAAATCAAAGTATTGTTATTCACAGCTAAACTTAACAGTTCTGTTTAGCTCTTACATTTGTTTAATATGTGTATTCCTTAAAGTTTCCTTAGCAATAGACTCATGGGTGATTTGTGTTATCATGCCTGTATTTATTCAAGATGAGGGAACAACCTCAGAAAGACAAAGTGACCCTTGAGGGCTACCCGGCTCTGTGATAGACTCTGTGATAGAGCCAGAACTAAATCGTTTTTAGATGAGACATTGTATATAGAGTTTCATGTAATTTCTCACGTGTTCTAATAGAGAACTCATTTTGAAGGTTACCATATTAGCTGTGGAATGACTCTGGATGTCTGCCACTCTCTGGCTAATGACCACTATAGGGTAAAAGATAGGACTTCCGGTTTGGGCTCCTTGGTAATGAAATCAATTGCTTGTTTAATGTTCCCATGACACACTTCATGCCTGAATAGTACCTCAGGCCCTCACTCCCTACCCTTATTTCAGCCTGGGTCTCCTTTCATCTTTGAGGTTTCTGAGCAATTTCATATTAGCTCAATCCCCTGAGAAGCTAATCCCATATATTCACCATGTGCTCAGAGGAGAGTCCAGTGACAAAGAGACCCCAAGCACTGGACATTCAATGACATCATCCTCTCTTGACATGTTGCATGTGGGTCTTGGTAGGAGTGTTAGCGTAAGTCCATATGCCCCGCACAGTGAGGCCAAACAGAAATGTCAGAGTCTGGAGGAGAGAAAGGATTATTGCAAGGCCGTGGAAGTAGACAGGTGGCTCATGCCCTAAAAAGCCCTGAGCTCTTCAAAGCTTTTCATCAAAGCGTTTTTAAGAGCCAGGTGAGGGAGAGGGATCTCAGGATACATGATCAGCTTGTGCACGATTTTCGGGTTGGCTGACAGTGAGGGAACAGAGTGGTGTCACAGGAGTAAACATTATTAGTCCTTAAACTCCAAGAGGCCTGGGGACATGCGCTTCATGGTCATGAAGTAGTTAACATTTTCCATCTGGTGGGGGGTTTTCACATCTGTAAAACAACTCAGGAAGTGTGCATTAAATACTGTTATCTATTCAATCAATCCTGAATACTCGTTGGAAGGACTGATGGTGAGGCTGAAGCTCCAGTATTTTGGTCACCTGGTATGAACAGCTAACTCATTGGAGAAGTCCCTGATGCTGGGAACAATTGAGGGCAGGAAAAGAGGGCATTAGAGATGAGATGGCTGAATGGCTTCACCAAAGCAGTGGGTGTGAACTCAGGCAAACTTCAAGAGATGGTGAGGGACAGGGAGGCCTGGTGTGCTGCGGTCCATGGGATCGCAAGGACATGACTGGATGACTGAACAACATCATCAATTAAATAGGTACTTCAGAGAGGAGCTAAAGCAGAAGATATGAGGGAAGGCCTGTCCTGGGAAGGACCCATAAGGTTCTACTCAGTTACAGAACTTTCCCTGTGGCTCAGATGGTAAAGAATCCACTTGCAATGTGGGAGACCTAGGTTCGATCCCTGGATTGGGAAGATCCCCTGGAGAAGGGAAATGTTACCCACTCCAGTATTCTAGCCTGGAGAATTCCTTGAACTGTGTATAGCCCATGGAGTCACAAAGAGTCGGACACAACTGAGTGACTTTCACTTCACTTCAGTTACAGGAGATGAAATTAGCTTATTTTAATAGATGTCTTTAGAAAGAAATATTGAAGCATTGAAGAAATTGCCCATCCATCCAGAGGGAAGCCTTTCGTTTTATAACTTTCATCTTGTGTGTGCATGCTCAGTTGCTTCAGTCATGGCCGACTCTTTGGGATCCATGGACTGTAGCTCAGCAGGCTCCTCTGTCCAAGGGATTCTCCAGGCAACTGGAATGGGTTGCTATACCGTCCTCCAAGGTATCTTCCTGACCAAGGAATTGAACCCTGTGTCTCCTGTATTGCTGGCAGATTCTTTACCCCTGAGCCACCAGGGAAGCCCAAACTTTATTCTTATTGCTAGTCTTTAGGGTTTCCCTGGTGGCTCAGATAGTAAAGAATCTGCCTGCAATGCAGGAGACCTGGGTTTGATCCCTGGGTTAGGAAGATCCCCTGGAAAAGGAAATGACATCCCACTCCAGTATTCTTGCCTGGAGAATTCCATGGACAGAGGAGCCTGGTGGGCTACAGTCCAGGGCTCACAAAGAGTCGGAAATGACTGAGCAGACTAACGCTTTTCACTAATTCTTACTCCATCTCAGCTCCTTTCACGTTGTGGGATTGTTGGGGTCAGTGGGCCAGGATCTGAAATGGTTGTATGTGTGTGATGGTTGTTAATTATCTAAGAAAGGCAAATGATCAAGTGAAGGGAAACAGGCGGCACTTCACAGTGAATGTAAAGTGGTGTTTGTATTGCTGCCAACTGTTGGGGAGAATTTCTTATCTGTCGTTAGGGAAAAATATACTGGAAAGCATCAATAGAAACCTACAAATAAAATCCTGAAAACTGTAAAGATTTATATGAGTTATTCAAAATAGGGGCCATATTATTATTTATGAAGACTAAATGTTTGTATTATGGTGCTATAACATTTAATACTAAAAATGATTCCTTTGCAATATTTGTTTAAATTTCAACCATGTTAATTTGGTATATGAGCTGTTATTTATCTTTGTCTGTTTATAAAGCCTGTTTGTTAGGCAAATGATCAGTGTAATTTGCTTACTGTCATTCAGAAAACCATCTTCAAACATTTTAGAAGCACCTATATACAAACAAAGGTTATGTTCATTATATGTAAAAATATTCTTTACTTGGACATTACCATGTTAACTTCAAACCCAACATATTTACCCTAAAATCCTCAGTTTCTAGGATAAATGAGTCTTACTTGCTCACTACCCCCTTTTATTGTTGATAGAACTGTTTCTCTTACCTTGGAAACTCAAAGTCTTCCTAGGAACCCTCTCATGTTAAGCATATCCATTCTGTCACAACATCCAGAAATTCTACTTTTCAACTATATTTTTAGCTTCATTTCCGGCACCTCCATCTCAGACCTCTACTAACCCACTGGACTTATTTTCATCTCTCTGCCTACCATTTTTCTTCCTTCAATCCCTCCAGTGCATCAGTTACTCCATCTTTTGACATCTGAAAATCACTTAACGGATATCTGAGGTATACCTGGGTGATTATAGAAAAACTTTTTAAATATGTGCCACAATTTTAAAAAATAACAGTAATGCACAAATTAAAATGGTAAAAATAGAAATTATAATAATGAAAAAGACGATAGTTATATTAATGAGGGGGAGACTGTTTTCAATCTTTCCCCAGAATACAGATAACCACCTTTAAGAGAATTTGAACACAGATTAGACTTTCTACAGAGTCTATTTCTTCCTTTATTTTTTATTTATGCCAAAGTAGAAAGACTTAAATTACAAGTCATTGTGAAGCAAAGCAAATATTCGGTGGTCTGTCAGCAAGTTCTGGTTTCTCGGATTATACGAGGAATCAGCTATTACAGAGAGATTTCGCTGATAGACATTCATTGCCCCACTGGGAGCTAATTAGGTTGAGGGAACGCATTTCTCAAAAGTGGCTGGAATATTGATGTATCAACACAGAGGATACTGGCAGATGGATTTCTTATGAATTCTTAGTTTTGTCTGTGGGAATTATTTTTGATGTTCAGTTTTGGCATTCACATGCATTAAATATGGCTAATACAGCACTGATTTCTTTCTGCAGTAAGCTTGCATATGTCTAAATAGTAAGAAAGAATCTTTGTTAACTAATCCATTTATGTCAACAGTTAACCTTGGGAACTTTCCCTCTCTTTTTACAAGTGTTAAAGTTTTTGGTACTTTGTCTACGAAGTAATAGATTCAGGCTCCTCCATATATTGAATATACCACTGAGACAAGCCTTTGTAAATTAAAGAACTAGTTTTACTGGACTTTTTTCACTTATTCTTGTAAAAACTTATTTGAGGAGCCTAACTCTTGACAGCCAGAGTTCTTGAGTGTGAAGAAATAGACTCTTCTGTTCTTTACTCATTTTTTTCTGCACAGCATGCTGAACATGCTTGGCAATGATCTGATCAAATTCACAGCTTTCTTTGTTTCCTTGAAACTTCAGTCAAGTTCAGGAGGCAAACATTGCCAACTGTAAATAAAGGAGTGTTGGATTGCCCTGAGGTCCAATTTCTGTCATTCATGTGGTGACATTTTACTTTGCTCTACATAGAGATGGTACTCAGTTAGTGTCGACTCCAATGCAGATTGTATTACATCAGGGCTGACAAAACTATTAACAAACAAGAGATCTCTTACACTCTGGCATAAGTCTCAATGATGAAAGAAAACAAATAATCATTTATCATTTTTCCCTTCTACACACATGGTCTGCTTTATGCTGTGAACATATGATTTTGTACAGCTCAGAAGAAAAATATCTGCTAGTGAAAATATAACGATAAATAGTAAATGTTCTTTCACATTGCATTCCACTGATGATATTCATCTTCTAACAGTGTCACTTCATAGAGGGCTTTGAAATTAGTTTTGTTTTTCTTGGGTGTGACTAATTGCTATTGAAGTTCTTTGCAAGTTTCAATGATGCCTCTTTAGTTATGGTCTCTTCTCTGCCTTTAGTGGGACAACTCATCAATATCATACTTAAAAGCTTTTACTTTTTGCTTGTTTTGGAAAAACTCCATAGATTTACCTGAACCTCACCTTGAAAATTACCAGAAAGCTTTAATGTCTTCATGCCGCTATCAGACAACTCTTTATAACAAGCAGCACACTGAGGACCAGCGATGAAAAATAGCTGGTCCAAAAGATCTAGTCTTGAGATTTTCATTGCTTTATTTCCTGTTTGTAATTTTCTTTTCACCCTACTTGTAAGGTATAGTTCTGGCCGAGGCAGAAAAGGAGAGACGACCTCAACAGAGATAGGTTACCTTTATTCAGGCAAGGAGGGGGCAACAGTCAGCCTAATGACCAGGCTGAGTATCCGAGGGATCAGGGAGGCTTCGTATTTAAAGCGAGGTTTGTGGAAGCGATAAGGGAAACATTAGTCAGGTGGGATGTTTTGGGTATACTTTAGTTGAGATGGCATTTGTAGTTGGGCAGGGGGTGATAAGTCCTCTGGACAGAGGGTGATAAGTCCCAGGCAGATGCAACCGGCCTGGAGCATCAGGGCGGGACCTAAAGTTCGCAAGGGCCTTTGAGACCGTGGTTTTCTTTTCTAGGCCCAAAGACTCCTTTACTACTCAGGAACATCATGCATTGGTCAGAAACTTTGTTTTGTGCACAGATTCACTCTCTTCTTTCTGAAAACTTCTCTGCTATTTACTTTGACAACTTTATGCCATATTATAGTACATAATTTATAATAGTCTTTTCATATTTTAGTACTTTATATGCCCAATGGATTAATTTTGAGTCATTAGTTTATTTTGTGTGAACTGATATTATTAGACACAATAAAGCAGTGATAAGAAGAACTATAAAGTCATCGAATATAAGGCACTAATAAGCAAATTATGTGTGAATTAATCAACTGAACTGAATATCACCCTATCCAGTCTACATATTCTATGTGTGTTAGATGTTTAAAAATGTGAGAACTATTAAGAACATGATAAAATTTTTATGAGAATCGTAATTAAGCTTGCAGTTTAAATCTCCTAAGTGCTAGGTTGTTGGCAACTACTGCTGTTTCACAAGTCTCCCGTTGAAAAAGAGTGGTCTGGCCCTTACTTTATATTATTTTTTTCTGGTTACTTTCCTTTAACACACCCACACACTCACATACACACAGCCCATTCAGTGGCTCTGATAGCCTGTGTGATAAAGTCAGAACTCCTTAACCTGACATTCAAGGTCTTCCCCCAAAGAGGCTCCATCTTACTTGCCCAGACTAAGAAATATATATTCACAACCTAAAAGGGAGGAGTTATGTTTCGTTTGGCTGGAATTTTTAGGACTTCAAGCCCAGCCCAAGGGGTAGCATCTTAAGTAACCCTGAGAGAACTACTTGGAAAAGGTGAAGGGGATGCTAGGGTATATAGGAGTTTTGAAACAAAGGACGGGCAGTAGGAACAAAAGATGACTGTTAATTAAAGGAAACTGGAAATCTCAAGTTTTCTTTGTGTGGGAAAATGCAAATGACTGGGCCCTCGAAATCGCTCCTTTGATATGCGGCTCAGCCATCAGGGGCCAGGATCCTGTGTTTTCTGATCCTCAGGGTTCACCACCATAGAGAGTGGCTCCAGTCTGATGGCTCCTAGATGGCATGTATTATTTCCTTCCTGAGTTCCCTCAGGGCTCACTGTTGGCTGCTAGCTGTAATTGCTGATGACTGTGACATGCTTTGTTTACGCAAGCTTACCTATGCGTCTGATCGAGGTTGGCACACTGTGATTAATAGATGTTGTATTTCAGTAAATGTGGGGCCCAGGATTTTCCCTACACTCATTTAAAATAGATACAAGAATTTAAGTATAACATGCCTTTTTAATAAAGCATGCTATTCAGAAATTTTCACTCGTTCTTTATAGCTTCCTTATCATCTGATTTGAATCAGTGGCGTTTTAATTTATTTAACAAATGCTAGTGTACGGTATGTGTTAGATACTCTTCTATGCATTTTACAAATGTTATCTTAATTAATCTTGAAGTCAACCCTCTGTAGTGTGTGCAGTTATTAATACCATCCCTATTTTATATGAGAGACAACTGATTTACTGAGAAGGAACTTGGCCAGGATCACAGAGCTAGTCAGTGTCAGGATTTGAACCTCCATTTTTAACAGCTGTGCTTTTGGGATTTAGACAGTAGCTTTCTCTAAGAACTAGACTTCTTTCTCTGTTTATGATATCCCTATAGGTTGAATATTAAATCACGTAAAGAAAACCAGTCATTTACTTTTTTGTAAAAATAAATTAATACACATTTTAGATACTGCATCAGAGCTTCATTGGTGTACACAGAAGAGACAGGAATTCGAAGCCTAAGGGATGGTCTAATCCACCTTCTATGAGACTTTCCTTTCTGATGATCATTTTGCCACGGGTCATCATTCTCATGATACGCTATCATGCCCAATGTCCTGTATAAAAGTGTAGCGTCTTTTGAAGCAATCAACATAAAAGGGGTTCAGCCTAAAAGCAAGCAATCATTATAGGCTCTTCAATGACTCCCAGTTTTCCACAGGAGCCATTTGTGCCCAGCCCTCTTCTTCAAAACCACTCTTCTTGTGGAGCACATATTATCTTTCCATCTGTGTATAAATTGGACAGAATTTCCCTAAATAATGAATGGAGCAGTTCTGCCTCTTTTACTAATCAGCACTGAAAATTATCTCCAAATTCTGTTGGCTCAATCACCACTCACCCCTTACTTAAGAATCTTCCTGGGACTCCCTTTCTGCCAATGGTGGGAGGCAGTTTATCACTCTTAGATTCAATTTTGGGGGTCAGGCTCTATTCCCATTTTCTGAGAATCTGTTTTCCTCTTCCTGCTTTCCCTTTTTTGAAATTCAAGGTTTCCTTGAATTTTTTAACTTAGCCTCTTCTCCTTTATAAAAAATTCCCTCCCTTTAAGCACAAGATTATGGTTCTTAATTGCTAACATTTCCTAATACCTAAAGGAAACTTGCAATTTAGTTTAAAAAATACTTTCATTCAGGTGTGTATACTGGCTATGTTTTTGCAACCAAAGTGTGGAATTGAGTATTAGTTCTAGTATTAAAATAGTGTAAACATCAAATGTAGTTAATTCTATTATCAGTAATGTTCCTAGTTTTCTCTAAAATCATCATGAGGGTTTATATCTAGATTAGATAATTATTTCCAGTCACTATTCTTTGGAAGTTAGAAATCTTGGAGTTTCCATGTTTTCTTTATGATATTTCATAGATTTTGGCATAATCATTATTAAGAGTAATGTATTACTCTTGCATTCCTGTTTCTTAAAAATATATTTCACAGGACTTCCCTGAAAGTCCAGTGGTTAACACTCTATGCCTCCAGTGCAAGAGGTCTTAGTTTGATCCTTGGGCAGGGAACTAAGATCCCACATGCCACGTGGTGCAGCCAAAAAATTTAAATATATATATATATACACACACATACATATGTAGTTCCGTGTGGCTCAGACGGTTAAGCGTCTGTCTACAGTGTGGGAGACCTGGGTTCGATCCCTGGGTCGGGAAGATTCCCTGGAGAAGGAAATGGCAATCCACTCCAGTATTCTTGCCTGGAGAATCCCATGGACGGAGAAGCCTAGTAGGTTATAGTCCATGGGGTCGCAAAGAGTCAGACACGACTGACCAACTTCACCTTACCCTTACCCTTAGGTAGGAACATGGAGGCTTTGAGAAAAGAAAACTATGGTCACAGCCAAGGGAAAGTAGGAGGAGGGACTTCAGTGAGCTGGTGACATAAGAATGGTACGATCATGTGGGGCCTTGTAGTCTCCAGTTAGAATTCTATCAAGTATCTAGTTATCAATTTCCATAGTTCTGAAGATAGAGCTATGCAGACTTGTTGAAGAGTCTCAGGTAAGTTAATGACGTGATCAGACTTCAAAAGCTTATTCTTTTCTCTATTTCTCCATCTGAAATCCATGGTCTGTTGTTTTCTTTAATTGTCTAGTTGGTTTGGTTATGAACAGGAGTACCCGGTCAACTGTTGCTCCATGCCTCATATGAAATTAATTGAGAAACAGCCATTTTTCAACTAAGACTTTTAATTATCTTTCATTTAGCTCCCAGAGGCGATTGGGCATAGATGCCTAGTAAGTAATTGTGAATAACCAACCTGATTATTTTGGGCAAGGCAAGATGCAAATTTACTCCTGCCAAATAATCAGTGCCAGTTTCAACCTGGCAAGAGTTATTAAAGACTGAAGAAGGAGAACTTTTGCCTCTGTTAGGAGAGGGCTGGGCCATTATTTTCTTTCTAGAGTGATTCACTCAGGGTTGGCACACAGTATCATTAATTTATATAAATAATGCCATGAAATTTTAAGTTTAAAATGGACATTAGAGGTCACCTAGTCCCCAGACAAAATCTGTAGAATATTTATATTTTAGTGACATTGTCATATATTCCTGGAATCTTTTCAAACATTAAGTCAATAACTGGAGCACCTCTAGGGTTCAGTAGTCGTATCTCCTCACATTCATTATTTAGTCATCTGTAGAAAACATTTTTGGCTTAACTGCCGAATGCTGCTATAAGGTATTTAACTAGTAGCATGGTAAAACTGGGCTTCCCTGGTGGCTCAGCCAGTAAAGAATCTGCCTGCAGTACAGGAGATCTGGGTTTGATCCCTGGGTCAGGAAGATTCCCCTGGAGCAGGGAATGGCTACCCACTCCAGTATTCTTGCCTAGAGAATTCCATGGACGGAGGAGCCTCGTGGGCTACAGTCCATGGGGTCACAGAGAGTCAGAGATGACTGAGGAACTAACAACAGAAATAAACATGGTAAAATTACAATCCATGGAGTTAAATTCCTGCTCTGACCAGATCTGTTGACTTCCAGAATTTGTATTATAGACCAGTCATTTAAATCACAGAAGTCTTAATTTCCTCATCTATGCCACATTCTATTGATATTTAATTAAATATTAAAAATCAGAATAAATTCTTCCATCATGAATCATGGATTAACATACAGTAAACATTTATGGAACAACTTCTATATGCTCAGTTCTGGACTATGCTAATAAAAGTGAGTAAATAATACATAATTGTTCAAGGAGAACTATTGAACTGATGAGGGAAATAGTCAAAAAAAGCAGGTGCTGGGACAGGCTAGGTTAAGGACCCACACAAGATGCTAAGGGAGTACACAGGAGAAGATCCTAATCTACCCAGGAAGAGTCAGATTTGGCCATACAAGAGAAGTGATCTCAAGTTGAGTCTTTGACATTGAAGTGAAATTGCCATGTTTAAAAAAGAAAAAATGAGTATTTATAGAAGACTGAAGAAAGAAAAGAGAAAAACAAAGCAACTGTAAGTTTGATGACAAAATTGTTGAGTAGTGTGAAAAACTGTGGAAGTGGGCAGAGGCCGTATTATCAAGGGTTTTATCTTCCAAATTAAGGAGTCTTTGATAAATAGCTTTTAAATCCTTAAAATATCTAAAATCTTATAAAGACCAAAGAGATATAAGTGATATAGCCTTCCATCTCAAAACAATAAGCTTTTATTCCTGAAGGGAAATATTTTTACTCAGAATAAGTGTGATACAGTGTAGAATAGTAAATTTTGAAAGGTACGGTTCTTCTTGAATTATGAGCAGTGTAAAAACTGTGAAATAATTGCCATGATATAAACTTTAAAAAGGCTACAGAAACTCTGAGAGGTGTTTCTTTGAGCTACCTATCACAGAACAGAACCCCAGTTACACATGGGTCTCCATCCTCATGATTGTAGTTGGCCTTTATCAAAGCCTATTTGATATATCTCTATTAGAATCCCAAAATGCCAGAAGCGCTACGTCACTTCAGTCATGTCTGACCCTTTTGTGTCCTCATGGAATGTAGCCCGCCAGGCTTCTCTGTCTGTGGGATTTTCTAAGCAAAAATACTGGAGTGGGTTGCCAGTTCCTCCTCCATGGGATCTTCCTGACCCAGGGGTGGAACCTATGTCTGTTACGTCTCCTGCATTGGCCAGGCTGGTTATCTCCTTTAAAACTAGACAGATGGTGACCCTAAGACATTTGGAACTCATCCTGAGTGCTGAGGTATAATAAAGTTATTTGGGGTAAGATATAACTTTGTTCTGAAAATGATGAACAGAGTTGTACTGGTCCCATTTCTACTGTCGCTGTGTTGGGAGACCTAAGATCATGTTTGTGTCAGGTCCCCTGGTTGGGGTCTTGATGAAATCTGTACCCTGGGATGCGGTGCTTGCTGAAAACCACTCAGCTCTCCAATTCTTTCTGTCAAGTATTTCAAGAGAAAAGAGGCAACCGTCATGATAAGTCTGTGCGCTGCACGTTCTGCGTTAGGCTCATTGCCTCTGTGTGCCTTGGTCAGAAAGCATGAAGGAGGTGTTTGACGTCTTATATTGTCAGCACGTAATACATTTTTTAAAGAGAATTTTGGATTATTCTGCCTCGTATAATGAAATTAGCTGTTAAAAAGCATTGACCCTGAGGGTCCTTTTTGGAAAGAGAAGAATTATTTTTTACCTTATTTGCTAAAACTACACATTCCTTGGAGGTTTACCCATCCCAGACTCTGCAAATGAGATGAAACAATCCTTTTTTTCTGGTTTGTTTTAACTAAGAGACGATATTGAGTGCGATAGAGAGAAATGCTAAATAATTATTAATACTCAAGTGTCACAGTGTTCATAGAGATTTAAGAGCTTTATTTAGACAAGAAAAAAGGCAGATATTTACTTGAAGGGATTATTACAAGAAGAGAAAGAGAAAAGGAGAAAGAGGAGAGGTTAATAGGTAGGGAAATTTGACCTTCACCAAGTACTCAGGAATCTCCATGTTATTTTTGATTTTCTTTTATGCATTTTGCACTTGGCTCTAAAGTAAAGAAGTTACAAAATTTTAGCCTAGCTAGTGTATCCATAACGAGCAAGGTTTTATAGAAAGAGATACAAAGTTCTCCCAGTTGAATATACTTGGTGCATCTAAAGATTCATGAAAAAACTCTAGGAGCATATTTCATGGCCACCAAAAGAAAAGTGTGATTTAATATCAGTTGTTATTATTTATTATTAAGAGGACTAGAAACAGATGAATAGAAATGACTTTTTCCATATCATCTTTCAGTCTTTGATGGCTTAAAAAAAAACAACTTTAGATACTAAGAGTAGAATTTACAAAGACATTTAGAAGTACCCCCAACCTCAAAAGAAAAGAAAAATATCATATTTAACAGTTTCAAATATTTCATGATTTCTGGTTGGTCCTGTGTACACTTATTCTACATGAAAAAAAAATCCAATTCACTGATGGCCTTTAAAAGGCAGAAATTAGATTTCCAATCTTATTTTAATGATTACGGAACTCGTATCATCCACTGTTGTAGACATATTGCATTTCTTTGTAGTTATTGATGATGTACCCTTGTTCTGCAGTATGGCACTTGGCAAAACATTGCTTCCTAATTTGAACTCTTCAGTGTACCTTCTGGGGAAATGGCTCTATAATACCATTGTACTGACTTGTTTAGTAAATTATATTATTAGATATCCATTTATAACTTACCCTCTAAGTGATCTCAATCACTCACTCGATGTCTTGGTTTCATGTCTATGAAATTTTTTGTAGCAATTACTGTCCTTGCTTGGCTCTGAGGGCCGCTGTGTGGTTCAGTTGGATGGTTTCTATGAAGTTCATTTAACCATCTTATGTGGATTCCATGTAACTGGGAGGCAGCTTTCTTGTACTAGATTTCTCAGATTACCAGGGGGAGTATGGGATAGGATGTGATTTATGTAAAGTGTGGGTCAGTAAAGTGTGGGTCAGTAGGTATCATTGGCTTGTGAGGAATGAAAAAGGTGGGTAGACCAACGGGAGGGGATTTGGAAGAAGCACTTGCACACAGTGGGTATCAGCTTACATCTTGCCAGGTCCTCGCATATGTTGCCTTCTGTACATTTTGAAATGATTCTGGAATCTGGGTATAATCAGAGACCAGAGATTTCAAGTAACTTGCCCAAGACACTTTATACAATTGGCAAATGATGAAATTGGCATTTGACACAATTCTGACTAGCTCCTAAACTTCACACTTTTTCTGCAAAGTGATTGGAAACAGCGGAACATGAAATATTTCTTAGTTATGCAGATCAAAGTATTGACTTGGTTTTCTTGGTTAATGTTTAAAAAACAGCATGAGAAATGAATATGTGATTTGAGTGCAAACTGGCTGGCTGTGTCATTTTGCACACATAAGACAGGCAGAATGGCTGAAATAAGGCACATTTGAGGACCAAACATTATGACCATTTCATTCTGGATTGCAAATACATTCTCCCCTTCTGTGTGTCTGGTATTTTGAGTCTAATCCTGAGATAGCCATAATACTCGTTTGTGAGTAGTTGAGTTATTTTACTCATTATTTCAGTACTTGAGTTATTTTGAATCTAAACCTGGGGTAACCATGGTGTGCATTTCAGTTTGAGGTGTTCTTTAAATTAGAATCATGCATTAAGTTAGTTGACTTTTATGTTCAAAAGGCTAAAGTCATAAATGGACAATTCTAATCTAACTCTTTACTATAAGAATCAAAATATACTGTGAAAAAAATCAAGAAATTGAAGTGGATTACTGTAAGATTATGATATGATATAATTTGCCTGTAAGATTGGTATGAAATTATTTTGTTACATCAGCATTTTAAAGGATTTTTTCTGTATCCTGTTTGGGTAAGTAATAATAGTAACACCAAAAAATCTTCAAAAACTTAAGCTATACCCTTAGGTCTTCACACTCGTTTTTAAGAAACTTAGATGTCATGGGATAAATTAACTTATTTAAGGTTACTCTGAAACTTAGGGCAAAAATACTTATATTCTGAGATGAGACAAGAGTTTAGATCTCAACTTTAAATTCAATACTTATTCCTCCACTCCATACTGCCTCCGAGGACACTGCTGCTGCTGCTGCTGCTGCTGCTGCTGCTGCTGCTGCTGCTGCTGCTGCTGCGTCGCTTCAGTCGTGTCCGACTCTGTGCGACCCCATAGACGGCAGCCCACCAGGCTCCCCCGTCCCTGGGATTCTCCAGGCAAGAACACTGGAGTGGGTTGCCATTTCCTTCTCCAATGCATGAAAGTAAAAAGTGAAAGTGAAGTCGCTCAGTCATCTCTGACTTTTCGAGATCCCATGGACTGCAGCCCACCAGGCTCCTCCGTCCATGGGATTTTCCAGGCAGGAATACTGGAGTGGGTTGCCATTGCCTTCTCCCCTAGGACACTAACTATAATAATATCTTTCACTTCCATTTTAGAATCACTTGTATCCTCTTATCCAGATGTTTCTGTATTAGCTTTTCTTATTAAATATCAGGAAAAAAGAAACTTGACTTTGATCTCTAAGAGCAAATGGTATTAACTGACATACGTAATTCAGTGCCTTGTGTAGAGTAGGTGAGCCACAGACAACTGGGTGAATGTTCATCACTGGAAATTGGTTGCACTCTTACTTTTCAAAATTTGGACATAAGAGAGATGAACACTGTGAGGGATGATGTGTTTGGATGGTTCAAACCCAATACTATCTTCTCCATTCCCTCTTCAAATGAAAAATACTAGACTCACAATTTCCACTGAAGGTTCTGCTCATGTGACCACCCCTATTAGTGAGTGAGCCAAGGTCAGTGACCCATTCAGTCAGTTTGTAGATTGACCAGAACACTAAAGGTAGCTTACCATGAAAACTTCTATCTAAACTGAAATGATAAGCAATTAATTAGCTGGGCCAATCAAATTCTCTCTTATGCTGGAGTTATAAATACACAGAGAGAAAGCAAGAAATCTGAGACCTCAAGGTAGCAGGGGACCATAAGTAGTCACACACAGGTCAGAATGATTAGGCAGTAAAGTAATATATGCAGAGTATTCTTGCCTGGGAAATCCCATGGACAGAGGAGCCTGGTGGGCTATAGTCCATGGGGCTGCAAAGAGCTGCTCACGACCAAGTGACTAACGCTTTCACTTTCAAAGGGGGTGATGTGGGTTAGATACAGGACTTCCCAGGTGGTGACAGTGGTAAAGAGTCTTCCTGACAATGCAGGAGGCACAAGAGATATGGGTTCAGTCCTTGGGTCAGAAAGATCCTCTGGGGTAGGAAATGGCAACCCACTCCACTGTCCTTGCCTGGGAAATCCCCTGAACAGAGGATCCTGGCGGGCTACAGTCCGTGTGGTCACAAAAAGTCAGACACAACTGAGCACATAGACATAGGGCTTAGACAAAACAGCTGTGGTGAGACCAGAGGCCCATTGCAAAACTGCCTGTCACAAAAGGGCGAAGCAGTACGTTCATGATTGAGGGAATGATGCTAGCCTGTATAACTGCATGTCTTACATCCTGTATTCTTTCATTTCTACTTCTCAAGAAGTCTGGGTGTATGCATTTATCCATCCTGAGTGTCAGTGAGATTCTTAATCTTTTCTATCACAGGATCTTCAGAGCAACTTGTCCTCTTTTCTTTTTTGCAGATGCCTATATGACACCTTGCTTATGACAGAAAGAAACCTAAGTAATATGCTTGTGTGTATGGGGAAAAGCCTAGAGATTCTCAACAGGAGTGCCACATTCCAAATGCTTGTTTTCTGAGTGCCAGTCGCATTTACCATGATGATTTAGGTAGACAGTCCAGTTTACATCACTTTTCATGAAGCATCAGGCAAAAATGATAGAGATTTTCCCAAGTACCTTTCCGAAGCTGTTATGCCTCAAACACTTCCTTTAACTTTTAAGTATCTGCCTTCATAACAGACTAACAGGTCCTCTTGGGTCACTGTTGACAAAATTTGGAAGAAGATCTGAAATTTGGCTATTTCTAAGTAAAAAAAGGACTTTGTCTGCACTGGGAGAGAATAGTCATCTAACCTAAAGATGCCATTGAAAACCCCTATGCCCTACTCTTCTTTCAAGGCCCTTATTAGTCCTCCTATTCCATGACAAGCCAATGAAGTTGACTGAGTCTGAACCATTTTGAAAGATTGGCTTACAACTGGAATTCCTTCTGCTTCTTGATATATCCACTGGCCATTCTGGACTCTATGTGAATTTTCTACATCTCAAAGGTATTACGTCTAGTAAGCAATTTCTCATAAATTTTATCTGTGCAGTTATCCCATGAATGTGTTACAGATACAGTCAGATTACTGCTGTTTCAGGATCTGATTTGTTATCCATTCTGATGTTACCTAGCAACAAGGGAATGTCCCAATTTGTAACTCCAAGGACTTCATGGTACCAAATACACATCTCATTTATTTTCACTGAGCCCTGTGTGGCTTTCTGAATTCAAATATTAAAAAATGTTGTTTTACAGGTAGGAAGATGGAGAGCCTGTAACTGGAGTTAAGCAATAAAGCAAGTAATTGGCAGATACCCTAGTGAAAACTGCATATCCTAATCTAGATTATGCTGCCTCAACAAGCTATGTTGCATTTTACTTTATTTGAACTATAAATGAAACACTCACTTTAGGTTGCATTTATCAAAGAGTTATTGAGCTGCTAATCATAGGTATCACTTTTAAAGTTTTTCAATTATGATATGGAAGAGAAAGTCTTATAGGTGATATAGGTAGAAATGTGCAGACAAGACAGACCTGAAAGAAATTAATGCTTAGTTGATTTACAAGTAGGGTTACTGTGCCTTGAACTTCTGTGGATAAGAGCAGGAAATTACTAGTTGCACTTTTGCACTCTAGTGGTAGGCAGGATTGGACAAGGAAAATATGTAAGCCTTGAGTAAGAAGTTTTCCCTTTTTTGGTAATATTTAACATAAGGCAAAGCATATCTTCCAAAAAGAACATTTTGTGGTGGATGCTGTCTGTTAAGCCACCTGGCATCAAGTGACATCCATTTCCTTTCTGTGTGACCATTCTAACCCTCATCTTAGATTGGACAGGTTTGAAGTATCAACACGAAGTGAAATGGGTTCTTATCAAAACTTCTTTGAGATTGCCATGGTTTTTTTTTTTTTTTGTCCTTGTAAAAGAGTATCACACATGGTTCTCAAATCACCAAAGAAACAATGTTAGTACGATTACCCTGGGCTCAGATGAAACTGCAGGATGGGATTCCGTTTAATCATTCCACACAGGTAGGGTGGAGAATCATTTAAACTGAGAAGGGTAAGTTCTAGCAAAGGAATAACTGGTACTCCTAGATTGTTGCTTTAAAAATTTTTTTCAATTGAAATATAGTTCCTTTTTTTAAATTATCCTGATTCATGTGTTTACAAGTCAATTAGAAATGTTAATAGCTCCCTCTATCACTTTCCCTGTTAGCTGCTGCT
Organism: Ovis aries; assembly: GCF_016772045.2. Lineage (NCBI taxonomy): Eukaryota > Metazoa > Chordata > Mammalia > Artiodactyla > Bovidae > Ovis > Ovis aries. The sequence continues at coordinate 26,997,075 of NC_056079.1, forward strand.
TCAGAAAAAATATATATATATTGCAATAATTCCAGTAGTAAGAATAAACAATTTTTAAAAATTGCCATTGTCTGTTAATTTCATCCTGACTGTAAGCTTCTTCATCTCGCATGACCACAGGACAGCACTCTCTTCTCTCTGAGGAGGGGTCCTCCATCGCTTAAATCTAGAGGACTGCTTAGAACCCTCTATGTAAGATGAGATCCTAGGGCATTTACCCTTTTCATCCTAAGGAGTTACTTATATGCTGGAGAACAAGTTCTTAACTATTGAGTAAACAAACTCCCTCAGCCACCTGTATATTTATTGTTTCTCCGGGACAAAGTCACTTCATTCTGACCTTAGCAGCGTCATCAGCACCATAATCATTTCAGTGACCAATTAGTGAGCATTTTCTGTCTCCACGTGCTGCACCAAGATCTTTACAGATTTCATCCTACTCTTTGCACCATTCTCTAACACAAGTGCTAGAATACAATACTTAGAGTCTGAGAGGGAAACTGGGCTCAACGTAACATTCTGATGGAACTCAAATTTGGCACCAGAGCTGTCAGATTTGAAAGCCCATGCTGTTTTCAAACCATATGCTGTGAGTATGTTTCAAGTTTCTCCCTCACCCATGGATAGAAGGAAGGTCATCTACTTTTTATTATTCAGTTTATGTAAAATTTATTTTTTATTGGATTAATAATTGTTTCACCATGTTGTATAGGTTTCTGCTGTACAACAATGTGAATCCGTTGTAAATATATACACATATATATATCTCCTCTCCCCCTTGAGCTTCCCTTTCCCTCCCATCCCACGCCTCTATGTCATCACAGAGCACCAGGCTGGACTTATTGTGTTATATGGCAGCTAGATAGAAGACCATCTACTTTTAAAATTACGCTTTTTATCTTTTTTAGGGTGTTGATTACCTATAATACATCACTAGAAATGGCTCCATGCTTTTGCCCTGGGCTAAGTAAGACATTTTATCAAAGACAAAATAACACCTTTTCACTGTCCCCTTCCCTTGTAGAGCCTGCTAGGGAAAGGAGAGAGTGTAAGACCCCAAGTTCATGACATGCTGCAATTTACCAAGAGCTTCTAAACATTCAAGGAAGGGCAATCAAGAGATGGTTTGCTTCGAAAAGAAAATAGGAGGGATTCCATTTTTATTGAATTGGGCTGGATTTCTGAAAGGAAAAGCGTACCCCCAAAATGGAGTGTCTGGGCCAAGTGACATGTTGCTCTACCAAAATGGTGTTTAAGAACAGGAGAGTCTGATGTTCCATTTGAAGACACCTGCACTGCTGTGATGTCACCTCTGCTTGCACGATGCTAAACTAACCATGTGCATCATCTCCCGGATGTGAGAGAGGGTGGAGGGTAACCTTTGATGTTAAAACCAGGAGCCGAGTACAGGCAGGGCCCACTGAGGGAGGAGGAGAACTAGAGAGCTGAAAGGATGGAATTTTCCATAGGAAATACAAAGGCTTTTGCTACCTGACTCCTACTTACATTAATTAAGCTAAAAAGATTTCATCTCTTCTGAAAAACATTCTAGTCATATATCATTCACCTTCATCCCACATTTGAAAGTATCGTTGCCACCTATACTTCTACTAATTTCAGTGATGAACAAAAGATTACATAAGATAGTACATTTGTCTTAATTATTGGCAGGTGCAATGTTCAGCTTCGTTATGAAATAGGATTACACCTGAATATAAAATGTTGACAAATGTGAACTAGTTTTTCCAAGAATGTTTAAATATTGAAGTACTTAAAAGTCTCCAAAAACTCAGAGAAGCCCAAGTGGGATCTCTTCCAAAATGATATGAATAACAAGTTATCATTGGATTACTCCAAAATATATTTCATTAACCGAATAGCCCATACGTATTATTGAGGCTCACACTTCTGGCTGGGATGTGGGATACAGATGAATTATAAAAATTAGTACCGATCCTAGTGGAGCTTGCATTCTAGTATGAGCGACAAGAGCAATGCACAGAAAATAAGGTTGAACCTGAGTTACAAAGCATGTGTTATTGAGTTAAGTAGAGGGTGATCAGTGAGCTTCATGGAGGAAAACTACCCTTGAACATACTCATCAAGGGCTTGGACAGGTGAGAAACTGTGAACGGAGAAAAGGGCCCTCTCAGCTCACGCCATGCAAGCAGTCCCGTTAGTGGTGTTAAATATGGTGTGCTGAAGGAGGAGAGCACAGGGCAGGCAAGAAGGAGAATGTAGATGAAAGGGTGAAAAAGTGAAAGACGTAGAGTGAAGTTGGATCGCAGAGGGAATTGAAATCTAAGGAGCAGGGTTTTGATGATTTAGGAGACCAAGAAAACTGGCATGCTATTTTAGGGTACGTGGAAGGTTTACAGGAAAGGAAAGGATGAGCAAGATACTATAAATACAAGGCCAGCCAGAAAAAGAACGGAGAGCTTCATTGCGACCTTGAGTTCTGCTTGTCTCGTTCTTGGATCTGCTTTGGATCTTTGGTCTAAAGACTTTGCCACAAAATCACTTACACTTTCATGGGTCTTATAGTAAACAGACTATCTGCCCTATGGCTTCTTTTAGTTGGTGATAAACACGACTGCGCACCCATGGAATTACTTACTGTGCTGTGTCTTACAGCTTGACGCAGTGACAGGGAGACCAGATAGCTCACAACCAACACTACTAACCAATTGGCTCCATTAAAACAAGAAGTGATTGTGCCGGAATCCAAATAGAGTTGAGGTTCAAACCTAACAGAGGAAATAGGCAGAGAGATAGAGAGTGGATTTTCTGATTTAATAGATTTAAAACATCAGTCTTTGCAATTCTAAAAGTAGTGATGTACTAATTTAATTTTCCAGGTGCTGGTTGCCTTCTTTAAAACGTGTATGGTGCTATTTAGAGAACCTCATAGCAAGACAGAAGAGAAAGTTTGAGGATGATTCCAGTGAGCTTTAAACGAAGTTATTGGACCACATGAATTTATAAGATGTGGGTCTGAAGAGTATTCTTATTTCTTCAGTAGAGTGTTTCAGACTGCAAGGGGGAGTAATCAGTTAAGAATGGGTCAGTGGAAGGTCTCTGGGACGTGAATGTCAAGGGCAGAGTTAGGAATGAATTTAAGTTGGATGTTAACATAGCTAAGTGTAGCCCAAAGTAGTTTGATAGATTAGATGCCTCCGGTGGTTCACCTAAGAGAAGACTCGTTGATAAAAATACCTTTTATTTCCCGTCTGAGCTTTTCACTTTGCAGTTGAGGACTTGGGTGGCCTCAAAAATCTTTAGGGTGAAAACATGTGAATCACTCTGACTTGGAAATGGCAAAGTTTCTCTCTTGAGAATACAAATCAAGACACTTGGCTTCAGGTTAAAATAGTAAATGATCACTACCTTTAAATTAATATGTTATAGTTAAAGGTCTTTCTTTTACAGTCCAGTGCTTCAAGTGTTGACTTGGTTAAGCTGAACAATTTCTGAGCATCTCAGTGACATGTTATCTAATAATATCTTTTGTTTTTCTAAGTTTTATTCTTGAATTATGTTATATTACCAAAGAGCAATATATTTTACTTTACATCCTCATAGAAATGCCTTCCCTGAGTTAACACTTTAATGTTTTGTCCTTATATTTTTTATGGGTTCACTGTAAGAAGTAGCACAGAAAGAGCCAATTTATATTTTCTATAAAACTGCAGTTGAAGACTTTGTTTAGTGTGATGGAAAATTCCTTATACAGAGATTTTCATGATGATATTTTCCAAGGACTTGATGCCCAGAAATGACAGATTCCTACAGACAGTCTCATAAGTTGTCATTCATTAGTGATCTGTAAATAATCCATGACAGTTCTCATTTGTCCTTGGCTACCAGGAAGTTCACAGCTAAATTTAATTCACAACTAGAGTAACAATTAGAGCGACTAACCTCCCCGTTAGTTTTGGTTCAGTTATTTTTTTCTTTTCATTCAAAAACAATTTCTCTTTGTTACTCCGTTTTCTTAATTACCTTGTTATGTATATTTTAACTTTGTAGGCTGGAAAAGTAGTAGACCATTTGTAAGAGTGGTTGTTTGGTCGCTAAGTTGGGTTCGACTCTTTTGCAACCCCGTGGACTGTAGCCCGCCAGGCTCCTCTGTCCGTGGGATTTCCCAGGCAAGAATACTGGAGTGGGTTGCCATTTTCTTCTCCAGCAGTTTGTAGGAGGCTAGGCTATAAATACAGAAACGTGATACACGTGAATTCCTCCCAACCTACCCCATATACCATTTCTTTCCCTCCTTATGAGTAAACCATAGGATTTAAAAGGATCTTTCATTTCATATCCACTTGCATAAGTCATGCAATAGACACATGGATCATAATTTGCATATTTTCTCATGCTATGAGGGTTCAGAAGATTTCCTGAAACAGTTAATAATCTTCACATACCTATTGTTGTTAGTAGATATCAGCATCAGTCTTGATGCCGTGGCCAAATGGACACTGGCCACAGACATTGAATTCTTGGGTTCTGGGAAGATAGCTCACATCTCTCGTTGCTTCATGCACTCAATGTTCCTTTTTGATTTAAAAAAATCATTTTGATCTGGGTTCTAAAGCTATTGTGAGCCCTTTAGGTATGGCTCAGTTTCTGGCCATGTTCCTGCTGCCTGTGCTGGAGGAAACAACCATTGGAAAGACTGAATTTGGAAAGAAGGGAAAATACCAGCATCTTTCTTCATTTAGAAGTTCAGCAGGAGGTGCTAGAGAAATTTCTTCACCGGCAAAAGTCTTGCTAAGACTTTAAGCTTGACTTCTTGTCACATCCTCTGCAGCTTTCTTTGCTCTGTCCTTTATCCCAAGCTGAATTAATCCCTTTCACTTCGGTATATACTGAGAGTATATGTAATGCTGTTACTGCACTTGAAAAATTATTTTATAAAGTGTTTTGCTGTCTTGGGTCAATCCTCCTTATATTCTTCCCTTGATTTTATTCTGAAAACTAGAATCCTTCAAACTTTTTCACTAGAGAATTGAGGCTTTATTTTTATCTAAAATGAAGATCACATTGAAAATCATATAATGGCAGTTGTCTACTTGGGATACCCTTGCAGCAGTGGGGGTACCCAGAGTTCTGTGGGCTGTGTCCCACCTCACTTATGTCATAGCTGGAGGCTCTCTTTCTGGACCTGATTTTGACAGCAGAGCATTTGCATTATGTCTGAAATTTGGAGGCTTTAAAGCAGTTGCTTTACTTCTGTTTTCTCAGATAATTCACTTCCCTCTATGAGTCTTATTATAGAGGTACAGTTGTCCCTCAGTATCCATGAAAGATTGGTTCCAGGACCATACCTCCTCCCAATACTCAAATCTGAGGGTGCTCAAGTCCTTTATATAAAATGATACAGTATTTTTGCATAACCTATTAATACTCCCATCCTCTCATGTACTTTAAATCATCTCTAGATTACATATATTTGATACAATGTAAATGCTATGTAAGTAGTTGCTGGTGCATGGAAAATTAAATATTTGCTCTTTGGAACTTTCTGGAATATTTTTCCTAGTATTTTCTATCTGTAGTTGGTTGAATCCTTGATTACGACCTTGTGGATATGGAGGATTGAGTGTACCTTTTTCTTAGCAGTGGACTTGGAGAGGGAATACATTTAGGAGGAATAACATATTAATATTATTATTGTAATTACCTAATCGTATAAATATCTTTTCATTTGATTTACCTTTCTCTTACCCACATATATTTTTTTTCCTGGACAGCTTACCTACAAAGTACCTTTTTTTTTTTAAAATTTACATACTGTATGTTGACCTAATTTGTCTATTTCAAAACTCTCTTGAGATGCTATAATGAAAAGTGGTTTCATTTTCTCAGTACTCTGAACCTGTCCTTCTTCTGCTCTTTCATTGTACTCATTTCTCCTGCTTCATCTCTCATGAAATGTGCATGTTTTTCTTCATCTTCTCAGCTATCAAACCTGCTTGCATCTTTGCTTATTCCCCTATGATTTGCTTTCTCCTCTCCATTTCACAGGCTTCATCTCTTTGCTGTTAGGAATCCAGTAATAATAAAGGTCGCTTTCTTTCACGAAGTCTTTGTACTCTAAGTCATGGGCATCTGATGGGCTAAGACCACATCTTTTCCATATCCTTTATATTGTCATCCCACGTAAACAAAAGGGCATGTTTAGAAGATGGTAGAAAGCTTAATGGGCTTCCTTGGTGGCTCAGACGGTAAAGAATCTGCCTGCAATGCAGGAGACCCAGGTTCAATCCTTGGATTGGGAAGATCACCTGGAGAAGGGCATGACAACCCACTCCAGTATTCTTGCCTGGAGAATTCCATGGACAGAGAAGCCCGGCGGGCTACAGTTCATGAGTTGCAAAGAGTCGGCCATCACTGAGTGACTAATGAACACACTTAGACACATACACACAGAAAATCTGATGAGCACGTTCACAAAGAGTAAGGACCTCTCAGTGGGATTTCAGAGACTATCATCTCCTTTGGGAAGATTCTCTTGTCCCATTTGACATCTCTCCCATCTGAGTAACATTTAGAGAAACTTTCATTTCCATGGAAGGAAGCGGATTCAAGACACAAATGCTCTACAATAGGTAACACCTGAAGTAAAAATTGCAGAAAGCATGAAAGACTGAGAATAAATTTTGTTATCAGAGAAGGAAACATTTAGGAGAGCGAAACATTGCATAAAGAGGAAGCAAGTGATTTCTGACCTAATTGAAAACACATAAACTTAGCTCAATTGACTAAAAGTCTTAAGAAAATGAATCACCTTAAAGGGTTGCATTGATTCAGCAATCTATCCACATTTTACAATTTGGACAATTGTATAAAAGACCTGTGAAAGCTGTATTTTGGTTAAGAGAACCTCTCCTACCCCACACCCCATCTTTATGAAGGGGCTATAAGTAAGCAAATAGTTTTTCTCTTTCAGATTACATATATAATAAGTATAGTGATGCTCTCAGATTCCAATCGGAATGCCACATTTGTTAATACAATCACTTATTTCTATTCTACTTTATCATTAACTAAAAATGAAAACTCAAGAGTTTTCTCCATGTTGGTTAAATTACCTCCTTTATCTTTAAAATTACTTGAAAGATAATACATAGTTTGGAGAAGGCAATGGCACCCTACTCCAGTCCTCTTGCCTGGAAAATCCCATGGACGGAGGAGCCTGGTAGGCTGTAGTCCATGGGGTCGCTAAGAGTCGGAAACGACTGAGCGACTTCACTTTCACTTTTCCCTTTCATGCATTGGAAAAGGAAATGGCAACCCATTCCAGTATTCTTGCCTGGAGAATCCCAGGGACAGGGGAGCCTGGTGGGCTGCTGTCTATGGGGTCAGACATGACTGAAGTGACTTAGCAGTAGCAGTAATACATATTTTATTTTTTACCACTTGGCCAAAATATATTGAGAAAATACTACCCTTGTGGTGATAACTGCGTTTTTGCTATGAAGGCATTAATTTCATTTTATTTTTAGTGCTTGTTCACAGTTCATTTTCAAGAGTGTCTGTTAGGCTTGTTAGAGTCAAAGGAAAGAATGTATTTCCTTTTGATTTCAAATGTCTATGCTGTCATTAGCTATTAATAGTAGAACTAATAACAGGATGGCTTGGCACAGACTTTTACTGTCCTTTTCCCAGTTAGACAATAAAGTGTCAATGTTCCTCGGTATGCTTTTGATGAGAAAATAGAGATAACACTTCATTTTTTATAACATATTTCACAAAGCTCTTTCACATACCTCATTTATTCTGCACAAACAATGATGTGAATTAGGTATTATTTTCTGCATTTAAATGTGAGGAAATTGATGCTCAAGGAAGCAATGATTTGGCTGCAGACACAGTGTATTAAGAGCCAGGGCTTAAATCCATTTTTTTCTTACTTTTGCTTCAGGGCCCTCTCTGTTGGGTTGATCCAAAAGTTTGTTCAGATTTTTCCTTAACAGCTTACAGAAAAACCTGAATGAACTTTTGGGCCCCCAAGTCCCATGGACAGAGGAGCCTGGCAGGCCTGCAGTCCATGGGGTCACAAAGAGTCTTTCCTGACTGAGCGATCAAACAACAAAAAATACATCGTTCCATTGTCTTCTTCTCCTGTGCTGTGTTCTAACCTGTTGAACTAACTAGTTAGTGCCCTTAACATGCTGCCTTAGAATACCTACTGCTTACTGTTCTAACTATTTGCCATGTATTACATAACACCTATAAGGCATGTCAGATTATTGTCTCTATTCTTTTTTTTTTTTAAACAAGGATCTTAAATAACTTGCCCAAGATCTCATAGCCACTAAATGGAATAAATAGGTCTCAGTTTACCTTGAGAGACCATATGCTTAGTCACCATCCATTGCTTCTGAAATGATAACTTCCTAAAGATTTTATAAATAACTTTTCCCATCAGCAGCATGGTTTGCAGATGACTTTCTAGATACTGGTTATACCAATAAGAATTTCAGTAATCATTATATTGGACCACTTTCCAAAAAAGATGGATTTCCTAGTGGGTAAACCGAACTGAAATGTGTATTCTATTAGAATTCAGATCTTGGGAGGTATGAAGAATAATGCTATTGCCATAAAGTTGCCAGTTTTGAGACTAAGACTGTAGTACATCAGTTGCTCAGTCAACTATACATCAGTTTATTGAACACTTGCTATGTTTAAGGGCTGTGATAGGTGCTTTGATAATATCTATATGAAGCCTCAGTACAGTTCAGTTCAGTCCAGTCGCTCAATTGTGTCCGACTCTTTGCAACCCCATGAATCTCAGCACGCCAGGCCTCCCTGTCCATCACCAGCTCCTGGAGTTCACCCAAACTCATGTGCATCGAGTTGGTGATGCCATCCAGCCATCTCATCCTCTGTTATCCCCTTTTCCTCCTGCCCCCAATCCCTCCCAGCATCAGGGTCTTTTCCAATGAGTCAGCTCTTCACATGAGATGGCCAAAGTATTGGAGTTTCAGCCTCAGCATCAGTCCTTCCATTGAACACCTAGGACTTATCTCCTTTCAGATGGACTGGTTGGATCTCCTTGCAATCCAAGGGATTCTCAAGAGTCTTCTCCAACACCGCAGTTCAAAAGCATCAATTCTTCGACACTCAGCCTTCTTCACAGTCCAACTCTCACATCCGTACATGACCATTGGAAAAACCATAGCCTTGACTAGACGGACCTTTGTTGGCAAAGTAATGTCTCTGCTTTTTAATGTGCCATCTAGATCGGTCATAACTTTCCTTCCAAGGAGCAAGCATCTTTTAATTTCATGGCTGCAGTCATCATCTGCAGTGATTTTGGAGCCCAAAAACATGAAGCCTAAAATCTAATGAAAGAAATACTTTTGAACAGGTGCTTGTTAAACCCACTAAAGGCACAAAGCTGCATGGAAACATGCGCAGTTCCCTTAATATGGAAAAAATAAGGGAGACTTGATGGAAACAGTAGCCTTAGAGCTAGTCTTTGGGTAAAAGTGAGGAAAAGGCAAACTATAGTACATGGTGTAACTATATATGGGTTCTTTGGGGATACTTCATCAAGTATAAAGTTTACAGAACTTACTTTATGAATCAGTAGGGACTTCATGTGATTGTGAAAATAAAGTACATCCATTTTAAAGCACTCTGTGCTTAGATAAACCACTGCACTATTTGTTGAAGAAAGGTTCTCCTGAGTGTTTAATTGGGCATATTAGGAAGGATAAATCTTTCCCATCTCAAAGAATCAATTCTTGCAGTTATTTATATCTACTTTTATATCTTTTTTTGGTAAGCACCCAACATTCATTTTGATTACGGTTAAATCAATATAAATTCTGAATGAATTTCTCTGACTCTCACTTTGCTTATTAAGCTAGAAATTCAAGGGCAATAGAGATGAGACTTTCACATCATTTCTTGGAGAATGTTTTTGATCAATGGCTCTTTAAAACCTAAGCTTATTCTTCCTTTTGTTAACATCATGAGAGAGGACTTCTTTGCTGAAATTGATTTTGCTCGTCTACAAAAACAACACTAGACGAATTTTCCAGTGGGAATTGACAGGTATATTGTTAGACTGTCAAGAATCATGATTAAGAAGAAAACATTGTGTTTTAATTTCCTAGCCTCAAGGTTATGTTCAAGAGTTGAATGAATTTTGTTTGCAGTTCATTTCCTATTAAGTGTCCTCATCACACTTAAGCAACTCTGTACTCTTTTTTCCTACCAACTACCTATGGCAGCTGAGGAGTAAAGGTGAATAAGCCTAAGTTATGTGTCTAAATATATCTTCTCTATAAGACTTCTCTTGGTCAGAATCAAGTGATTCACTAGTTTTAAATTAACAGCGGATATATAGATTTTGACATATGCCAAAGAGGAAGTACAATTTAATTCCCAAAGGATGTACTAGTTGAAAAGTTTCAGTATTCATTTTCAGGGAACTTAGAGGCAAGAGGTTGTGGTCCATACACTTGACTTTGGCAACTTATCTTAGTAAAATCCAGAAAATAAGTTCACTAGTAGTCTCTTCAAAGGAATCCATTTCAGTGAATTCAGGTGTGTTGTCTCTACCATTAACTGGCTTCAACTTGTATAAAGCACTCAAGAGGAAGCGAGGATATCAAGATGAACAAGATAGCCTCATGCCACTGGAGTTTACAGTCAGATGAAGAAACAAGACCTTTACAATCAAATGAATCAAATCAAGTGAGGAGGCAGATATGTAGACTATAATTCTAAAGTAGGATAAATTAAAATAACTGTTGTACATTTTTGAAAAGTAGAAGCTATGGAAACAAAAAGAGGGCACTTTCCCCCTGTTTGCTGAAATCTAAATGAGATTTATTGAAGAGAAGTTTGATCTGAAAATTGAACTCTGCGCAGAATTTTAAAAACTGGAGAAGTGGAGGAAACATTGGAGGAAAAGATAACTGTATTTTAAAAAAAGTTTTTTAAAAAGAGAGAATTGTATGAACAATGAAGCAGAGATTTTGAAAGGCAGATGCTGAAAGCCAAGGGCTGAAGTACAGCTCTGCAAATGACAGCGAGATAGGAGATAATTAGGAAAAGGCTTATTGAAATTGGGTTGGGAAATTCTTTAAAATCCTAAATGCATGGACTGTTTTGTGTGAGTAGAAGCAAACAATACAGATTCTGAACTCTAATGATATACTTTGAGACAAAACTATTTAGTACAAGCTTTGTACATTACAGTATCTGGGGATGACAGATGTCATGTGCCCAGAGTTGCTGCTTGTTTTTGCGGGGCCAGTACCCTAATGAAATACCTTCATGACATTTTGTCCTTGAAAATGAGTCTGACATCCTCAGCATCTTAGCTTTCTCTTAACCAACTTTATTTTTGGCAGGTTCATATGCTTGTCATTAAGATAAGAAATAATGCAAACTTGCACCGAAAACAAAGTCTCCTCTCCTGCTTGTTCTTTTGCTTCTATTCCCCAGAGAAAACTATATTGATCACTGAATTCATATGGCACTTAAATCCTTTTTTTTAAAATGTAACACTACTGATTTTTTATGTCAGTGAACCATCATTTACTTACCAATTTCTTTAAGGGATATTCTGGTTGCTTTCATTTTTAAAAAATTTTTACAAGTAACATTGTGATGCACTTTTTTGCTTTTTAAAAATAAACAGTGTTTTCTTAAAACAGTTATTTATAGAAAAATTGCAAAGGTAGCACATATACTCTGTATTCAATTTCTTTTTTTTTCTTTTTTTTTAATTTTTTATTTTTAAATTTTAAAATCTTTAATTCTTACATGCATTCCCAAACATGAACCCCCCTCCCACCTCCCTCCCCAGAACATCCTTCTGGGTCATCCCCATGCACCAGCCCCAAGCATGCTGCATCCTGCGTCAGACATAGACTGGCGATTCAATTCACATGATAGTATACATGTTAGAATGTGATTCTCCCAAATCATCCCACCCTCTCCCTCTCCCTCTGAATCCAAAAGTCCGTTATACACATCTGTGTCTCTTTCCCTGTCTTGCATACAGGGTCGTCATTGCCATCTTCCTAAATTCCATATATATGTGTTAGTATACTGTATTGGTGTTTTTCTTTCTGGCTTACTTCACTCTGTATAATCGGCTTCAGTTTCATCCATCTCATCAGAACTGATTCAAATGAATTCTTTTTAACGGCTGAGTAATACTCCATTGTGTATATGTACCACAGCTTTCTTATCCATTCATCTGCTGATGGACATCTAGGTTGTTTCCATGTCCTGGCTATTATAAACAGTGCTGCGATGAACATTGGGGTACATGTGTCTCTTTCAGTTCTGGTTTCCTTGGTGTGTATGCCCAGAAGTGGGATTGCTGGGTCATAAGGTAGTTCTATTTGCAATTTTTTAAGGAATCTCCACTGTTCTCCATAGTGGCTGTACTAGTTTGCATTCCCACCAACAGTGTAGGAGGGTTCCCTTTTCTCCACACCCTCTCCAGCATTTATTGCTTGCAGATATTTGGATCGCAGCCATTCTGACTGGTGTGAAGTGGTACCTCATAGTGCACTATAAAGAAATTAGTAAGGATATACAGTTAGTAAGTTGAGCTGAACAGCGCTGTCAATCAATTTGATCTAATTGAAACATGTACACGTCTTCATCCAATAGCAGCAGAATGCACATTCTTCTTAAGCTTGTGTGAAAAATTCACCAAGTAGATTGTACACAGAATCATTTAAATATGCCTTTACAAATTCAAAACAATGACGATCACTTTGAGGAACTTTTCTAGCAAGTATACAGAAAGGATAAATAAGTGAAGGATAAAGGTGATATAGAAGATATATCTTAAAACATTCATATCCATAAAATAGAAGTTCTAGAAGCAGCAAAAAATTGAGTAAAAGATATTTGAAGAGTGTTGATTTTAATTTTTGAAATTATTCCATCTAGTCAAAGCTATGGTTTTTCCAGTAGTCATGTATGGATGTGAGAATTGGACCATAAAGAAAGTCTAGCACCAAAGAATTGATGCCTTTGAACTGTGATGTTGGAGAAGACTCTTGAGAGTCCCTTGGACTGCAAGAAGATCCAATCAGTCCATCCTAAAGGAGACCAGTCCTGAATATTCATTGGAAGTACTGATGCTGAAGCTGAAACCCCAATACTTTGGCCACCTGATGCAAAGAACTGACTCATTGGAAAAGACTCTAATGCTGGGAAAGGTTGAAGTCAGGAGAAGGGGAAGACAGAAGATGAGATGGTTGGATGGCATCACCGATGCGATGGACATGAGTTTGAGTAAACTCCGGGAGTTGGTGATGGACAGGGAAGCCTGGCATGCTGCAGTCCATGGGGCTGCAAAGAGTCAGACATGACTGAGCAACTGAAATGAACTGATATAAAGAAAGAATACAAACTGAAAGTTTTCTTAAAGGGCAATATAGACAAAATAGAAGCGAGAAAGCCTATATATAGATACATTAATGTGAATTTTAGGACAACAAAGACAAAGAGAATACACTAAAGTCTCCCAGGGAAGAGAACAGTGGTCCTCTAGGAAGGAACAAGAATTAGAGTGCTATCATATTTCTCACTTTTTATGCTGAATACATGAGAGTAGTGTATTGTTCAAGGAAAGGGATTTCATCGAAATTTGTTGATATTTGATTGTGAATATAAAACAAATGATTAGTTTTACCACTCAAAATGTTCTTTAAAAATTCCACTGAAAGTGGAACGGCCATTCAATAGAATATTATATTCTGTGATAAAAATAAATGAGTTAAAAGCCTGTGAAAACGCCAGTCAGAATGGCTGCTATCCAAAAGTCTACAAGCAATAAATTCTGGAGAGGGTGTGGAGAAACGGGAACCCTCTTACACTGTTGGTGGGAATGCAAACTGGTACAGCCACTATGGAGAAGAGTGTGGAGATTCCTTAAAAAGCTGGAAATAGAACTGCCGTATGACCCAGCAGTCCCGCTACTGGGAATATACAGCAAAGAATCCAGAATTGAAAGAGACGTGTACCCCAGTGTTCATCGCAGCACTGTTAATAATAGCTGGGACATGGAAGCAACCTAGATGTCCATCAGCAGATGAATGGATAAGAAAGCTGTGGTACATATACACAACAGAGTATTACTCAGCCATTAAAAAGAATACATTTGAATTGGTTCTAATGAGGTGGATGAAACTGGACCCTATTATACAGAATGAAATAAGCCAGAAAGAAAAACACCAATACAGTATGCTAATGCGTATATATGGAATTTAGAAAGACGGTAACGATAACCCTGTATACGAGAGAACAAAAGAGACACAGATGTATAGAACAGTCTTTTGGACTCTGTGGGAGAGGGAGAGGGAGAGGGTGGGATGATTTGGGAGAATGGCATTGAAACATGTATAATATCATATAAAAAATGAATCACCAGTCCAGGTTTGATGCAGGATACAGGATGCTTGGGGCTGGTGCACTGGGATGACCCAGAGGGAGGGTACGAGGAGGGAGGAGGGAGGGGGGTTCAGGATGGGGAACACGTGTACACCCGTGGTGGATTCATGTTGATGTATGGCAAAACCAATACAATACTGTAAAGTAATTAGCCTCCAATTAAAATAAATAAATTATATTTTTTAAAAAGGCTGTGAAAACAGAGACATTTAAGTGTGAACTAGTAAATATAAAGAATCAGTCTGAAGAAGTTACCTACTATAGGAAGGTAGAAAAGGCAAAGCTGTAGAAACAGTAAAAGGATCTGTGGTGTCCAGGAGTCCCAGGTGAAGGAGGAGAGGCAGAAATGAATAATAGGTGGAGCTCAGTGAAACTTCTGGGCGAAACTATTCTGTATGATGCTATAATGGTGGATACATGACATTATGCATTTGTTAAAACAACAAAGAGTGAACCCTAACATGAACCAGGGATTCTAGTTAATAATAATATATCAATGTTGGTCATCAGGTGTAGCAAGTATACCACACTAATGTAAGATGTACGTAATAGGGAAGAACTGTGCTGTGGGAGAGAGAAGTATTCATGTATGGGAAGTCTCTATACTTTTGGTTCAGTTTGGGCTTCCCTGGTGGCTCAGAGGTTAAAGCGTCTGCCTGCAATGGGGGAGACCTGGGTTCGATCCCTGGCTTGGGAAGATTCCCCTGGAGAAGGAAATGGCAACCCACTCCAGTATTCTTGCCTGGAGAATCCCATGGACAGAGGAGCCTGGTGGGCTACAGTCCACGGGGTCACAAAGAGTCAGACACAACTGAGCGACTTCACTTTCACTCAGTTTTTTTTGGTAGACCTAAAACTGTTCTTTAAAAGTCTATTAATTTAAAAAATGTATTCCAGGAAAAAAAATCCAGAACACAAGAAAATATGGGAATTATGAATGAGAAAACTACCAGTAAGTTTTATGATTTGTAAAGTATCAAGAACCGAGAGAAAAAAAGCTGTATCTAAAGCAATCTAGAGATTTTTGAGATAAAAATCCAGTTCAGTGGAATGGGATGGAGTGTGGGAAAAAAGAGCATGAGGAACCCGCAGAGAGGTGAGAATATACTAGGGAACTTGACTTAGGCGCAACGTAGAATTGTATTAATATATATAAAAATGGTAAGAAAAATTATCATAGGTATTTTCTGAATAAAATGGGAGTAATTTAGGAAGAGTAAAATTTGAGGATTTTAACTCTCAAACCAGGATGAAACTTAAGTCTAATGAAAAGAAAAGTAAGGAAAGAAAAAAGAAAAGAGGGAGAGAAGGAGAAAGTGGGGGGAGAGAGGGAAGGAGTCAGGGGAAATGAGAGGGGAAGGGAAGTCCAAACATGGTCAGAAATTATTGAGCAGCTGTGCAGCTATTCTATAAATTGTGTGAATTGAGGGGATGGGAGTGGTGAGGCTTAGGATGAGGGGCAGATGCTGAAGAGTCCTTTAACCTTACAAATTCTTCAGTTGTCAATGAAGTTTGTAATTGAAAGTCAATGGAAGATATCTTAGAACTGTGGTCTGTTTTGCAACAGTTTTTTTTTTTTTTTTTTGGTTTGTTTGCTTTGTTGTTATTTTTTTTGTAGCATGTGAGCAATTTTGTAGCATGCAAGGCAATTCCATGTGCTGCTGCTGCCGCTGCTAAATCATTTCAGTCTTGTCCAACTCTGTGCGACCCCAGAGACGGCAGCCCACCAGGATCCCCCGTCCCTGGGATTCTCCAGGCAAGAACACTGGAGTGGGTTGCCATTTCTTTCTCCAATGCATGAAAGTGAAAAGTGAAAGTGAAGTCGCTCAGTTGTGTCCGACTCCTAGCAACCCCATGGACAGCAGCCTACCAGGCTCTTCCATCCATGGGATTTGCCAGGCAAGAGTGCTGGAGAGCCACTCCTATAAAAATGGTTAGATTGGTCAATAGTGAATAAATATGAGAGATTTGTATGAGAAAAATTTTTCAGAATGATAATTGTTGAAACAGCCATTGGAAGAGTCTAGTGTAATGGCTAGTATTGCTATCAAGTAATATTATTTCGTAATGATTCTTGGTAGGGATCAAAGACATTTTTATGCATTTTTATGTTTTACTTAATTTATCTTTAAAATATTTCAGAGGCAATTGGTGTGATGCTTCAGACACTTGACTGACAGTGTAAGTTTTCTACAATAATTCAAATGCCTCCTTGAAACAGATGACCAGAACAAAATGTTCTGTGGGATGAGTGTTAAATTATTATTGTTTAGTAGAAAAATGAGCTGAACTTTGGCTGCTCTTATGTAACTCCATAAGCCGGTATTATTTCCATTTCATCCTTTATATGTGTGCACAAATATTCCAATACAATAAAGGTCACTAATGGGAGCATTAAAAGGAGTTTTTGAGTTCCCATTCACCAGAAGCTTCTTTGTTATAATACATATGTGTTTAAAATTCTCTGATTTTCTCATTGTCCAATTCACTGCTTTAGATGTTTGTTTTTTATACTTTGGCAGCATCCACAAAAATTAGAGAGTTTTAAGGAAATTATTCAGATAACTGTTCAGAAGACACTTAGGAAAGAAAACATTGAGGAGTTTTATTTCATATTAATTTTAAAATTGAAGTGTAGCCGATTTACAGTGTTGTGTTAGTTTCTGGTGTAATATTTTACTTTACTTATTTAAATGGGTTACTTGTGTGGAGATCATATTCTGTTATACTTGCTGACTTCCTAGTTTAATGTTGGTTGTGTGAACATGAGTTGCTTTTGAATCCTGATTGGACTAGATGTGGGTGAGCTGGGGAATGTTTGTTTAAAGTTTCCACTAGGCAATGTGCTCTGGTAATAAAAATGGTCAGAACCTCTGAATTCCACAAAAAATAGAAGATACTCGTTTATCATTGTTTGCCTGGACAGAACACTATTTATCGTTTGCAAAAACTTTATACAGCCTGGCAAAAAGTCATTATTATTCAGGCTTTGTGACTCTAGAAAAATATAAATAAAGCATACGTTAAGGAAAATGTCTAGAAATGGCCCCCCAATTTCATGTGATTAATACCAGAGTCTTTGAATGTGGTGAGTTATCACTCCCATGGTTATGTTACATTATATGGCACAGTTGACCTTAAAAAGGGTCAAGTCTCCCAGTGGACCTAATCTAATCACATCGCTGCCAAGAGCAGAGAACATTCTCCTGCAAGTGGCAGAAGAGGGAAGAAGGGAAAGTCAGAGAAATTCGAAATATAGGAAGGACTTGACCTATTGTTGCCATTTGAAGATGGAAGGCCCTCATGAGAAGGAACGTGGGTGGCCATAGGTCCTGGGAGAACGATCCTCAGCTGACAGCTAGCAGAGGATGTTGGGCCTCAGGTCACCCTGATTTTGTCAACACCCTGGAGGCGTTGGAAGTGGGTTCTTTTCCATGGCCTTCAGATAAAAGAGACTAGCCCTGTCAGCACCTTGATTTTGACCTTACGATATTTTGAGCAAAGTCCAGCTGAGCTCACCCCACAGTACTTCTGACCTACAGAACTGTGCAATGATATATAGGGGCTGTTTTCAGGTTCTAAGGGTTGGGGAATTGGTTATGTAACAGTGGACAGTGACTACAGGATCTAAGACAGGTAGCCGTTGATGGTTTGAGATGCTAAAGAGAATCTCATTCCAGTGTTCCGTGTTTCAGAGCACTTGCCCATTTTTCCTCACATCCCACTGACTTGACTTTTAGTTTGGTTGAAACAGGCTCCCTCAGACATCACAGAAAGGATTAAAAGTCATTAAAAGTTTCAGTTATTAAGATATGTAGTGTAATTTTTTTTTTTTTTTGCTCATAAGGGGTCTTGTAAATCTAACCACTTACTTAGGTAATAATACAGGTAGCAGGGAGTAAAGCTGGTCCTAGAAACCATGATGCAGAATTTCTAACCCAGTCACCTTTCCCCTCAAGGCACATTGCCTCTGAGCTGCATATTCTCATTGACTAAGAAAATAATCCCAACTTTAAAGAGATACTGTACTTGTTTGATCATTTGGCTAATTCTGCACAGAATCCTCTTTAAGTATCTATTGAAGGGTAGAGACATGGGCAGGATTTAAACATCTATATTATAATAAGAGTCTCCCTAGTAACATCATAAAATAACATTGCTTCTAATGGACAATTAAATAAAGTCCAGAGGAAACAAGCAGCTCGTTCAAGGTCATCCTTTGCAGTTGAGAAACTGAGGCCCAAAGACGTGTCATTATTACTTCAAATGTACCCAGTTCATGGCTGAGAGAGAACTATAATGTGAGTCTCTTGATTTCCAGTATTTTTTTATACTAAATTGTACAGACGTGTATCAGTTTTATAGAACTTGCACCCACACCAGTTTGAGAAATAAAATATGTTCACAACCTCCGAGTTATCACTATACTACCAACAGAAATATCCATGACTTAGAGTGAAACTATGATATTCTCCGAGGCTACAATTTTTTTTTTTCCTTTGGATATGGACCATTTTAAAAGTCTTTCTTGTGTTTGTTACAATATTGCTTCTGTTCAGTGTTACGGTTTTTTTGCCATGCGGCATAATCTTAGATCCCAGATGAGGGCTCGAACCTGCAGCCCTTGCATTGGAAGGTGCAGTATTAACCACTGGACTACCAGGGAAGTCCCTGGGGCTACCAGTTTTTAGAGTCATTTTAACATTAGTCTGGCTCCAGAACTGTGTTAAGCTTGGTTGGAAGGGAAGCCCATGATGCTACATACCTGAAGGAGGTGAATTATACCCAATCCTGTTATGTGTGACTAAACAATGGTTTAATCCCTTACTCACTGCCCACTCCTGACTCCCAGTCCCTACAGGGCTTAGGAGAAACCATGAGAAGGTATGCTGAGTCATGAAGTCTAAAAATAGCTCTGGGAATAAAACACCCCCCTTGCCCTCAGAATAACTGTGGCTGATATGCTTCTGCTGCTGTTTTCTCCATCTATTTGGGACATTAAAGATGTGTCTGCTGCTTCAGTCCCTTGAACCATTAAGACATATCCTATTTCGTTGGCTTATATGTTGCTTCGTGAAGATGAATGTCAGCTTGCTTTTGTTCTTTCATGTGTTTATTAGAGTATGCTTTCCTGGTGTGTGAAGCTTGGCTTTTTTTGAAGCTAGTTTAAACTCAGATGTTTTCCCCACTGGATCTGAGATCCATTGAGGGCCAGACGCCAGGGAGCTGTTAGACATATGTAACCCTCCCCTTCACGTCTCTTCAGGAGTTTCAAACAAGTTTTAATTATGAGAGAAACAAAAGGAAACATTTCTTCTTCTGTACTGCTAGGGGAAAAAGAAAAAACAGCTTTGTTGGGAAATTGATTCATCGTTATGTTTTGATGTGCCTAGTTCTGTTTCTCAGAGTGACTATTTCAAATATTAAGTATTTATATTAAGTATTATGTTTTTACATAAATAGTGAACATACACTATACATTATATGTATATGTGTGTGTATATGTGTGTGTGTGTATATATATATATATATATTCTGTGTGAGACAGTTATGAAAAAGATGGGAGTGTTTTTTAAAAAAAGATTGAAATGTTTCAGTGCCTCTGAATATGAAAGTGACACTTCTAGTTACAAATGCATTGACCAGAATATGTCAGGTTCATGATTTGTACGATCCTAATCAGCCTCGGGACAGAAGGGAGCAAACCCTCCTCTAGCTTTCTGGGGAGTTGTGTAAGTCCTGAGAAATGCCTTTTCACTTTGACTCAAAGCACCAGAAAAGTCTGGGAAGTTGAGTAGTGCTTGCTGATCCTGTGTCCTGGTTCTTTCTATCACTGTCAGCGTGTCAGCTAGCCAAGCACCGAGACAATGCTTACCACCCAGCCTGCCTCCCTCCCTATCATCCAAGTGTATCTGGGTATCCAGGAGGTCACAGGTAGGACAGCTCTAAGATGCTCTGTTTTCCACACATGGCTGAAGACTAGATGGTTCTGAGGGTGACTTCCACATTGAACTCTGGTAGCCTTCATCCTGCTGGTTATTTTCTCAGAGCTTCCTCTGACACTTTTGTAAAATCAAGATGATAAATACAATGTACTTCTTAAGATTCTTGGGAAATTCATCATGGAAAATATGACCATATAAGATCCCCATAGATGTCAAGAACCTAGTAGAAATTTCAGACATCTCATTTCCCCTTGCTTTTATCCCTCCCCCTCTCCAACCACTTCATCTTCCCCTGCTCTTTTGGTGAATGAAACCTAGTCTGTTGACCTAAAGATAAAATTTTACTCCCAGTGGTGTATAAATGGTTAAATTTACTTTCATTCATTCAGTCAACCAGCACATCAGTTTTTGAGTGTCTGCTCTTGAGAGACACTGTTCTGAGTGCTAAGGGGCAGGCAACGAACAAAACAGGCCATTGCTCTCCTGGAACAAAACTTCTAGTTGGAGGAGGCAGGCAATAAGGAAATGAGTAGTATAATATATTAGAATGTCATGAGTACTCTTGAGAAAGATAAAACAGGAAATGAGGTAGGGTTTTCGGGGGAAAGAGGAAATAGAAAAAAAATTTAATGGTCCAGATAACTTCTTGTTGAGATAGTAGTGGTTGAACAAAAATGTGCAAGCTGATAAAATAGCAAGGCATTCAGGTACATATAAAAGATTATTCCAGGCAGAAGCAGAAGCCAGTGCCAAATCCTGAGGGGGAAGCATGCTAGGTATGTTTGAAGAACTGTAAGGAGCCATCTTGGCTGCAGCCCTGTAGGAAAGAACAGGAGGAACTGGGGTCATAGACGGACGGTGAAGGAGTTGTTGGGCTGTATTGGTCCTTGAGAGCCATGAAAAATGAAGGGGCCTTTGGTGGGTTTGTAGGGGAATAGAATATGATTTGGCTTCATATTTTTAAGACTCTTCTGGCCATGTTGAGAAGTTTGTTGGGGGCAGGCGTAGGGTAGAATCAGTGGTGGGGGGGCACAATAAGGAGGGTATTGCAGTAATTCACGAAAGAGATGATGATAATTTAGACCAATACGGTAGCTGTGAAGATAAGTAATCGGTTGTGCTTATTAAGGTAGAGCCATGAAGGTTTGCTCATGGTTTAGATATGAGATTTGAGGCGAAAAAGGAGCCCAGGATGACTCCCAAGTTTTGGGCCTGTTACTAGGATGGAGATGAGAAAAAAAAAAAAAAATGATGGAGATGTTGTTAATGAGATGGGAAAAAAGCTGCAGTAAAACAGAACCATTAATTAAAATCACTCATAATCAGTGTAGGAAAAACACTGCCACAAACCCTGTTGGAAATAAGCCACGCGCAGAGTTGTGTGCATGGCTGCTGATTTTGTTGGTACAATCTGGAAACTAAGATCTTATCAGAGCAGTTAGCAGTGCTCACTTGGTCTTGCTGTCAAATGTATGGATGTGAGAGTTGGACTGTGAAGAAGGCTGAGCGCCGAAGAATTGATGCATTTGAACTGTGGTGTTGGAGAAGACTCTTGAGGGTCCCTTGGACTGCAAGGAGATCCAACCAGTCCATTCTGAAGAAGATCAGCCCTGGGATTTCTTTGGAAGGAATGATGCTAAAGCTGAAGCTCCAGTACTTTGGCCACCTCATGCGAAGAGTTGAGTCATTGGAAAAGACTCTGATGCTGGGAGAGATTGGGGGCAGGAGGAGAAGGGGATGACCCAGGATGAGATGGCTGGATGGCATCACCGACTTGATGGATGTGAGTCTGAGTGAAGTCCGGGAGATGGTGATGGACAGAGAGGCCTGGCGTGCTGCGATTCTTGGGGTCACAAAGAGTCGGACATGACTGAGCAACTGAACTGAACTGAACTGAATATGACAATGTCTAGAGTAATTGTTCTACTTGGAATTTTATGATGGGACTCAGGTTTGCTGGGTTTTGTTTCTGAGACTGGCTGGTTCATTATAATATGGAGTAAGTTTTAATGTAATGTTTCCTCATTAGTAATCATTGCATTACCCTTCATGACTGTGACTAATGGGGTGATTCTGGTCCCTTTGTGATCTTTTCTAGGTTCTGGGAAGTCTCTTTTACACGGTTTGCAGTCCTCTTGTATGCTCCATGGGCCTGAATGTCCAGCTCTCAGTTTAGACTCTTCATACTAAATCTTATCCATTGTTGAGAGATGTGTTCAAATGCCTCATCCTTTTTCAGTGGATTCATACTGAGGCTTATCTCTCTTCATGATCAGTATATCTGCCTATATCAGAAGCACAAGACCGGCTAGGGAACATGTGTACTCTGCCTGCTTCTCCTCCTTCCTTCACCAGCCCCCTCTACCCAGAGTTCTGTTCCTGAGTTCCCCTTCTCAGTTTTGCATTATGGCTGAGATCAAAATGGCCTTGGCATTCATGATAAGAGCTGGTGATCAAACGTCTCTGAAGGGAAGTCACCTTTGGCTTGGAATTCTACCTGAACCCAGATTCCCCTACTGATCAGTCCCACAGCATTTCTAAGTACTTCCTATGGACCAGTCTCTTGCAACAGTAGCTTGAGAGTTATTATTAATTACTCTACACCCCAAATCAAGTAGATTAAATATATTTTTGTTATTATAGAAAGAAAAAAAAAAGAAAGTATTAGTCACTCAGTCCTGTCGAACTCTTTGCAAGCCCATGGACTGTCTCCCACCAAGCTCCTTTGTCCATGGGATTCTCCAGGCAAGAATGCTGGAGTGGGTTGCCATTCCTTCCTCCAGCGAGTCTTCCCAACTCAGAGGTTGAACCTGGTTCTCCTGCTCTGCAGGCTGATTCTTTACCATCTGAGCTACCAGAGAAGGAATCACATCATAATTAGAGTAAAACAAATTGTCATGAAAGATTTCAATATGTATTGATGATATCTGGAAAGAAGACAAGGTCATTTATGTGTATTATAATATACACTGAATAAAGCATTAGGTTATGGTGTGACCTCATCCAGGTGAGGCTGGCAGGAGACTGATGATACATCTTCTTTCACACTTCTTTTCTCCCCATCCCCTATCTATTAGTTTCTCTTATACCTAGAAATAGGGCAGTAAAGAAAAGTACAGTATACAGTTTTTGCTTTCTTTTAAACTAGCCATTAATTTCAGGCAAGGGCAGCACATACCTGCTGTATTTTTTTAACCTTCACATGATTTAACAGAGAAGAATGGTGACTTTATCATGTTTTTAGTGTGGTTTCTTATTGCTTAAAAATGTCAATTGGTGAAATTGAAACAGGTCATTACTTTGTTTTCTCCTTTACTTAAATGACTTGGTCCACCCACCAGTATCCAGCTGATCTGTTTTAGTTGAAAATAATTTATCCCTTAACATTGATATGCTGTAGAAACATCTGACATTAAATGTGCCTGATAATCAACTTTGGAAAGTTACAGTTGACAGAGTAAAAGGAATATGTGTGGTATTTTATTTTTCAAACTTAGTAAAATGATGTCCTACAATGTTTTAGAGGGAGGGATGATGGAAATTTTTTGCAACCAGAAGCTGAATATTCAGGTGTATAGAAAGCGATCTTCCTTATTCAAATAGAGTTTTAGGTGTTTGCTTTGAAATAAAATATTGGAAAAGTAATGACAAAGCCATCTTTGAAATGACTGGTTAGCCACACCATACTAATAGGATAGCACAGTGCCATGGGTGGTGGAAATGATGAACACATTACATATAAAGTTGTTTTGTGGTGGCACAACCCTTTAGCTCCTAACTCATGATATCATTAGTTCAGTCACTAAGTCATGTCTGACTCTTTGCAACCCCATGAATCGCAGCATGCCAGGCCTCCCTGTATATCACCAACTCCCGGAGTTTACTCAAACTCATGTCCATCGAATCGGTGATGCCATTCAGCCATCTCCTCCTCTGTCATCCCCTTCTTCTGCCCCAATCCCTCCCCGCATCAGGGTCTTTTCCAATGAGTCAACTCTTTGCGTGAGGTGGCCAAAGTACTGGAGTTTCAGCTTTAGCATCAGTCCTCCCAAAGAACACCCAGGACTGATCTCCCTTAGAATGGACTGGTTGGATCTCCTTGCAGTCCAAGGGACTCTCAAGAGTCTTCTCCAACACCACAGTTCAAAAGCATCAATTCTTCAGTGCTCAGCTTTCTTCCCAGTCCAACTCTCACATCCATACATGACCACTGGAAAAACCATAGCCTTGACTAGATGGACCTTTGTTGGCAAAGTAATGTCTCTGCTTTTGAATATGCTTTCTAGGTTGGTCATAACTTTCCTTCCAAGGAGTAAGTGTCTTTCAATTTCATGGCTGCAGTCACCATCTGCAGTAATTTTGGAGCCCCAAAATAATAAAGTCTGCCACTGTTTCCACTGTTTCCGCATCTATTTTCTATGAAGTGATGGGACCAGATGCCATGATCTTAGTTTTCTGAATGTTGAGCTTTAGGCCAACGTTTTCACTCTCCTCTTTCACTTTCCTCAAGAGGCTTTTTAGCTCCTCTTCACTTTCTGCCATAAGGGTGGTGTCATCTGCATATCTGAGGTTATTGAGATTTCTCCTAGCAATCTTGATTCCAGCTTGTGCTTCATCCAGCCCAGGGTTTCTCATGACGTACTCTGCATATAAGTTAAATAAGGAGGGTGACAGTATACAGCCTTGACGTACTCCTTTTCCTATTTGGAACTAGTCTGTTGTTCCATGTCCAGTTCTAACTGTTGCTTCCTGACATGCATATAGGTCTCTCAAGAGGCAGGTCAGGTGGCCTGGTATTCCCATCTCTTTCAGAACTTTCCGCACTTGATTGTGATCCACACAGTCAAAGGCTTTGGCATAGTCAATAAAGCAGAAATAGATGTTTTCTGGAACTCTCTTGCTTTTTCCATGATCCAGCGGATGTTGGCAATTTGATCTCTGGTTCCTCTGGCTTTTCTAAATCCAACTTGAACATCAGGAAGTTCACGGTTCACATATTGCTGAAGCCTGGCTTGGAGAATTTTGAGCATTACTTTACTAGCGTGTGAGATGAGAGCGGTAGTTTGAGCATTCTTTGGCATTGCCTTTCTTTGGGATTGGAATGCAAACTGACCTTTTCCAGTCCTGTGGCCACTGCTGAGTTTTCCAAATTTGCTGGCATATTGAGTGCAGCACTTTCACAGCATCATCTTTCAGAATATGAAATAGCTCCACTGGAATTCCGTCACCTCCACTAGCTTTGTTCATAGTGATGCTTTCTAAGGCCCACTCTACTTCATATTCCAGGATGTCTGGCTCTAGGTGAGTGATCACACCATTGTGATTATCTTGGTCGTGAGGATATTTTTTGTATAGTTCTTCTGGGTATTCTTGCCACCTTTTCTTAATATCTTCTGCTTCTGTTAGGTTCATACCATTTCTGTCCTTTATCGAGCCCATCTTTGCATGAAATGTTCCCTTGGTATCTCTAATTTTCTGAAGAGATTTCTAGTCTATCCCATTCTATTGTTTTCCTCTGTTTCTTTGCACTGATCACTGAGGAAGGCTTTCTTATCTCTTCTTGCTATTCTCTGGAACCCTGCATTCAGATGCTTATATCTTTCCTTTTCTCCTTTGCTTTTCACTTCTCTTCTTTTCACAGCTATTTGTAAGGCCTCCCAAGACAGCCATTTTGCTTTCTTGCATTTCTTTTCCATGGGGATGGTCTTGATCCCTGTCTCCTGTATAATGTCACGAACCTCAGTCCATAGTTCATCAGGCACTCTATCTATCAGATCCAGTCCCTTAAATCTATTTCTCACTTCCACTGTATAATCATAAGGGATTTGATTTAGGTCATACCTGAATGGTCTGGTGGTTTTCCCTACTTTCTTCAAATTAAGTCTGAATTTGGTAATAAGGAGTTCATGATCTGAGCCAAAGTAGCTCCTGGTCTTGTTTTTGCTGACTGTATAGAGCTTCTCCATCTTTGGCTGCAAAGAATATAATCAGTCTGATTTCGGTGTTGACCATCTGGTGATGTCCATGTGTAGAGTCTTCTCTTGTGTTGTTGGAAGAGGGTGTTTGCTATGACCAGTGCATTCTCTTGGCAGAATTCTATTAGCCTTTGCCCTGCTTCATTCCACATTCCAAGGCCAAATTTGCCTGTTACTCCAGGTGTTTCTTGACTTCCTACTCTGGCATTCCAGTCCCTTATAATGAAAAAGACATCTTTTGAGGGTGTTAGTTCTAAAAGGTCTTATAGGTCTTCATAGAACTGTTCAACTTCAGCTTCTTCAGCATTACTGGTTGGGGCATAGACTTGGATTACTGTGATATTGAATGGTTTGCCTTGGAAACAAACAGATCATTCTGTCGTTTTGAGATTGCATCCAAGTACTGCATTTCAGACTCTTTTGTTGACCATGATGGCTACTCCATTTCTTCTAAGGAATTCCTGCCTGCAGTAGTAGATATAATGGTCATCTGAGTTAAATTCACCCATTCCAGTCCATTTTAGTTTGCTGATTCCTAGAATGTCGACATTCACTCTTGCCATCCCCTGTTTGACCACTTCCAATTTTCCTTGATTCTTGGACCTAATATTCCAGGTTCCTATGCAATATTTCTGTTTACAGCATCAGACCTTGCTTCTATCACCAGTCACATCCACAGCTGGGTATTATTTTTGCTTTGGCTCCATCCCTTCATTCTTTCTGGAGTTATTTCTCCACTGATCTCCAGTAGCATATTGGGCACCTACCAACCTGGGGAGTTCGTCTTTTGGTATCCTATCATTTTGCCTTTTCATACTGTTCATGGGGTTCTCAAGGCAAGAATACTGAAGTGGTTTACCATTTCTTTCTCCAGTGGGCCACATTCTGTCAGACCTCTCCACCACAACCTGTCCGTCTTGGGTGGCCTCACAGGGCATGGCTTAGTTTCATTGAGTTAGACAAGGCTGTGGTCCGTGTGATCAGATTGGCTAGATTTCTGTGATTATGCTTTCAGTGTGTCTGCCCTCTGATGCCCTCACAACACCTACCATCTTACTTGGGTTTCTCTTACCTTGGGCGTGGGGTATCTCTTCACAGCTGCTCCAGCAAAGTGCAGCCGCTGCTCCTTACCTTGGATGAGGGGTATCTCCTCCTGGCCGCGTCTCCTGACCTTGAACGTGAAGTAGCTCCTCTCGGCCTGCAGAGCCCATGCGTTTTTCTTTTGTATATTATGGTAGTTGATGGTCAGATGAGGACTGGAGAAAGAGATGGCAACCCACTCCTGTATTCTTGCCTGGAAAATTCTATGGATAGAGAAGCCTGGCAGGTTACAGTTCCTGGTGTCACAAGAGTCAGACAAAACAACAACTGCTGCTGCTGCTAAGTCACTTCGCAAACATTTAAATATTAGTGAGATTTGCTTGTGACGCTAGCCAGTTTAGCAAGCTTGAGTTCCTCAAACATTGCTGCACATTTGTGTTCAAGTCTCCACGCCAGCAGCTGCCGCCTTGCCACATTCCATGATGAACACCTCAACCTCTCTGCTATTTGATGAGAGTAGGCATTCATCAAAACGTCAGAATGATTAAAATTACAACCCTAAAAGCCCTTTTATCAGCCCCTCCTCTTTAATCTCTTCTCTCTAGCTTCATCCTGTCACTTTTGCAACCGACTATTACGGTTTTTTTTTTGGTCAAGAAATTGTACCTTGTTATCAAAATTGCTTGTTGTCCAAATTGCTTTCTGAGGCTACAAAATGTTGTTTGTGGACAGTGCTGAGCACAGAGGCCTCTCCGTCTCCTCTCCCAGAGTTGACAGTGGAGGAGGAAGAGGGAAGAAGTCCCGATACCTGGAGGGGCTGAGCCTTGCTTTGTCTTTATGCAGCTTGGCTGGAGAGCAGGGGAAGTTTAGCTTCCTCCAAGTTTTACTTGGAGGAAGCTTCAAGTAACTGAGCTTCTAAAAGATACTATTACATGAAATTTTCTTCATTCTTTTGTTCGTAATGTATGCTTACCTTTATGTGAGTTTTTGTTTTTTGAATGAATTCTGAGAGTCTGTGGAATAGCATCCTGTCAACTTAATTATATATGAAATAAAAAGTAAAATAGGTAAGATATATATACATATATATGTATGTATGTGTATATATATATGTACACACACACATATATATATATGCCTTACCTATTTTACTTATATACACACATAAGTATAGAGCGCAGAAGAATTGATGCTTTTGAACTGTGGTGTTGGAGAAGACTCTTGAGAGTCCCTTGGACTGCAAGGAGATCCAACCAATCCATCCTAAAGGAGATCAGTCCTAGGTGTTCATTGGAAGGAATGATGTTGAGGCTGAAACTCCAATACTTGGGCCACCTGATGTGAAGAGTTGACTCATTGGGAAAGTCCCTGACGCTGGGACAGATTGGGGGCAGGAGGAGTAGGGGACAACAGATGAGATGGTTGGATGGCATCACCAACACAATGGACATGGGTTTGGGTGGGCTCTGGGAGCTGGTGATGGACAGGGAGGCCTGGCGTGCTGTGGTTCATGAGGTCGCAAAGAGTCAGACACGACTGAGAGATAGAACTGAACTGATACATATATACACACATATATGCATGTGGGTAAGGCATATATATATATATATGTATGTATATATATATATAGTAAGGTATGTAAATATTGTTTATATACTTATATATGCCTTGCCTATTTACTTATATGTTTTATTTATATTCACATATAAGTACACACATATATACACATATAACATACACATAGATTCACATATATACATGTGGGAGGAGGGGACTGAGGACAAACTTGGTGAACCACTAGAAATTTAGGGAAGGTCCTAAAGTCCTGAAATTTTAGATGCTACATTATGGTAAGCAAGTTGACCTTTGGAGGAAAGCAAGAATTTTGCGCTGGAGGCAAGCCTGCCTCACTTTGTCAGTTCCTTTGTTTGCAGACTTCTATAAATTCTGGAGCTTCAGCTGTTTGTTCCTTATTTTTGTTTTATTGCAGCTGCTGAATGCTAACAGGCTGTTGATGACAAGTATATTTACTAGGCATACAAAGTGCTTAGGCAAAAGGGCATCCATGATAATTCATCTTCAATGTTTAGAGAAGATGAACATCACTGTCAGAATTAAGTGGGGACAGGACTTCCCTGGTGGTCCTTCCAGTGAAGGGCCTTGTGGTTAAGACTGTGTTCTTCCAATGAAGAGGGTGTGGGTCCCATCCCTGGTTGGGGAGCTAAGCTCCCACATGCTGCATGGTGCGGTCATAAATAAATGTGTGTGTGTATTAGTTGCTCAGTAGTGTCTGACTCTTTGTGACCCCATGGACCACAGCCCACCAGGCTCCTCCGCCCATGGCATTCTCCAGGCAAGAATACTGGAGTGGGTTGCCATTTCCTTCTCCACATAAATAAATAAGTATTAGTAAAAACAGAATGAAGTGGGGAGAGTTGCCAGTGGTTCTTAGGGACAAGGTGACATCAGGGAGAGACTCCCTGGTCAGTTTCAGAGACAGTATCAATCTCAGGAGAGATTAGGGATGACTCTATAGGACTGAATTACCAGATTATCACCTTTTAAAGAATTATAGTGAGACCAGAAGGGAGAATGCTGTTTAGTTATGTGTAGCTTTTTAGATTGAAATAATTAGAAGAGAATTACTTAGGTTTCACTTTTTGTTTCACTGTTTTCCCCCCCTTGGGGATAATTGTTTTACAATATTGTATTGACTTCTGCCATGCATCAACATGAATTAGCCACAGGTATACATATTTCCTCTACTTGCTTTTGACTTGGGAAAAACCATATCTTTCCTCTAAGGCTCAGTTGCCTCATCTGAGAAATGGGACTAAAGCGTCCAATATTTCAGAGTTGTTACCAGGATTAAATGAGATAATATATGTCAAGAATTTAGCGTAGTATTTTGGCAGTAAGCACATGCTTAAGAAAGGATATTGTTTATTATTGTGCTGTGGAAATTGTATTTGACTGTGTGTGTGTGTGTGTGTGTGTGTGTGAAAGAGATGTAAATTGCTTTCTCTTTTGCATTTTTATGAATGTGTGACTTTCATCCAGCTGAGCTGAGGCATCTGTCACAGAGAGGGCTGATGTAGCATTGTTCCTGGAGAAATGGAAAGAGATCAAGATGAGATTCAGCTTTTAATGTCCCTCATGGGAATTTTCAGAGAACAGGTAGACAGTAGAAAGGAAAGCTAGACTGTGAGCAGAGGAAAGCTTTATTAAATTCATTACCAGGAGGCTTAGTAGATAGACTGGGTCATCCTTTCTGGTGTGAGTGCTCAGTCATGTCTGACTCTTTGCAACCCCACAGGCTGTAGCCTGCCAGGCTCCTCTGTCCCTGGGATTCTCCAGGTAAGAATACTAGAGTGGGTTGCCATTTCCTCCTTCCAGGATTGAATTCACATCTCCTACATTGGCAGGTGGATTATTTACCACTAAGCCACCTGGGGAGCCAGGCTATATCATAGCGTTTTACCTAAGAGAGGATCTTCTTAGACAAAATAGGAAGGAGAGAAAGTTCATCCTTTCTGGTCTGAGGACTACAAGAAGGAGAGGAAGATAGGAAAGTCAGGGCAGTCTTCCTTCTCCAGATGTTGTCCAGGACTGGGAAGCTATTTTATATTAATTAAAAGGAATATCAGCAGCAAGGGGAGGAACTTACTTTGCTGGGTACCCCCATACCCATTGGGTGCAGGGAGAGACGGCATCAGCGTGAACCAGAAATGCAGTGCAGCCAGGCACAGAAGAAGGGCTTGTGTTTCGCTTTCTGGAATATGATTCTAGTAATGGTGGCATGGATGGAGCTGAGAAGTGCCTTTGTGCCCTCTATGAGATACCCAGGTGTTGACTGCTAGGCTGGACTGGTGATAAATAAAGGCCAGGGCTCCAAGAAACATCCCTCATCCCTAGTTAGGTTCCAAGAGACTGGCTGCCAGACTCTGGCATCAGATCCCAGAGACAGCACCGTTCAGGAGACAGCCCACACCAGAGACTGGCATGATGCCTCATCCCACATAGATCCAGAGACCCAATCTGTTCCCCATTCTGAGGTCTTAAAACTCACTCCAGTCTCCATATCCCCCTTGCAGTCTTAGAGGGAACACAGGGAGAAGGGGAGACGTGAGATTGTATTTAATTACTGGATTGACTTACATTGATGGATGGAACTTATTTTAGTCCCCCTCTGCCCATTCACTACCATCATCATCAACACCACACCGAGGCAGGGAGTCATGAGAAAGATACAGTGCCTTGGAGATGGAAAATGTGACCACCATAGCCAACTTGAAGTAGTGTGCAATGCAACTTGTCTTTTTAATAGCTTTTATTAAATATGTCAGATCTTATCAACATGCATGCTTGTGTGCTAAGTCGCTTCAGCCGTGTCCAGCTCTTTGCAATCCTATGAACTGTAGCCTGCCAGGCTCCTCTGTCTAAGGGATTTTCCAGACAAGAATACCAAAATGGGAAGCCATGCCCTCCTCTGGGGGATCTTCTTAATCCAGGGATCAAACCCGCATCTCCTGCATTGCAGATGGAGTCTTTAGCGCTGAGCACTGGGGAAGCCATATCAATATATGAAAGCGAAATATAAGAAATTAAGAATGGGTGTACCTCGTTTTTGTAAGTGGTGGGTTTACTTTTTCTGCTGTGCCTTCTATGTATTTGCCATTCTATTCCTCTACTCAGAGCCTAAGTAAATCTGATAATGGAAGTCAGTTGCTGCTTCACAGTAGAAGTTTCCTCTTATTTTTGTTTTGATAATTCTGAGTTATCTTGAATATATCAGCCAATTTTAATCGAAACTTGCATTGCATTTTTTAACCTTTATATTAGAGTATAGTAGATTAACCATGTTATGACAGTTTCTAGTGGACAGCAAAGGGACTCAGACATACACACACACACACACACACGTATGTTGAACTTGTATTGCATTTTAAAATATAAATATTTAATTAAAAATCATGTTTCACTTGCAGCAACTCTACAACTCTGTTTTTTACATTATAGTATTGATAGAATATGTGAAGGCATGCATTGAGTGAGGGAACCCTAACATGAAAAATGTATCCTTTTCTATTCTTCGGGAAAACCCAACCCCAAATAGGAAAATAAGGTATGATGCCTAGGGATGGGCATTCTCTTTTGAGAGGTAGGCTGCTTCAGGTATCAACAGCTCTGTCAAAGTCTATCATTAGAAAAGCAGATGTATAGGTTTCTTCATCTTTCTTATCCTGCTGGTGGAAATAACGCAATCCTTTAAAAATATATAATAGACATCAAACTTTTTTAAAAAAGATAGTCACAAAATAATTATCAAACTGCTTTGAACAAAACAGATCAGACTATACGTCAACAGATTTCAAGAGATTGTCTAAATTTTGTCATGCTAAAAGCATAGCAAGCTTTGGTTACACAATTTTATCCTGTTTTTTAGTGTTCTCTTATGATTATAACAATACATTTTTTAAAATTTCTCTTTATGCGGTGAAATACGTATTCCTTGTTGTTCTCATTTTCATTCCCAACTTAATTTTTAAAAAGTATTGTACATAATCATAAGCGCAATTAAAGCCCCAATTCTCTGAATAACAAATAGAACTTTTAAAGAAAGTGATTAGAGGTGGAGGTGGATGACTGAACTTGGTAATAACAGTAAAATGATCACAATCAGTGGCTATTGTGTGAACATGGCCTGTAAATTAAGAGTCCCTGCAGTGACACCCAGTCGCAGAGCTACTGCATGAGTTATGAGGTAATTTGTTATTTTACGTTTCTCTCCAAGATTCCCAAAAGAAGTGGCATCAAAAGTACACTTATTTGTAGGCTCCCAAACTCTTAATTTAGAAGACATTAAAACATCACGGTAGAGAGGAAAATGTTGGAATGGTTCATATTTAGGGCTAACGTCTACTCTAAGAGCCCAGCTATTTCCTTCATTTTAGAGTTGAGATTCAGAAAAGGTAAATGGAAAGCTTTATCTGTGTTTCTGTGTGTGATTGCAGTTTGAGAGAACCAACAGAATAGCATTAGAGCTGAGACATTGGATCATATTGTAGTACACACACACGCACACACAGAGTTCAATTTTTCTAAGTGAAGATAAAAAGAATTTCAACCAAAATGCTCCTGGCTCTTCCCTTATGTGCTTTCTTCCTATAGTTCTAGCTAATATATGTCTTTTAGATACAGAAGAACATTGGGGGAAAACTGGACTAACTGAACTATTCGTATCTCATGTTTTCAACTGATAGAACATATTATCTCTTCTTTTAAATCCATTTCTTGCTTAACTGACATGCCATTTATATTGAGTAAAGTACACTAATATGAAGCGATCTTGAAAAGTTTTTATATATTTACACTTGTGCAGCCACCACCCAGATGAATATAAGGAGCAATTCGATTATGGTAGCTACTCCCTTAAGCTCCTTACTGGACATCACCCTCTCTCTGAAAGGTAACTACCATTCTGTCTTCTACTCTTGTATTAGATTTGTCTGTTTATGAGTTGAGAACAAGTTGATTCCAAAAATATGTGTTCTTTGTATCTTTCTCGTTTGAGCAGAATGCCTTTTAATTCCATCTGTTTTGTTTGACACGTGCATGCTAAGTTGCTTTAGTCATGCCTGACTCTGTTACCCTATGAACTGTAGCCCTCCAGGCTCCTCTGTCCATAGGATTCTTCAGGCAAGAATACTGGAGTGGGTTGTGATGCCCTCCTCCAGGGGACCTTCCCGACCCAAGGGTCAAATCCGCATCTCTTGTCTCCTGCACTGGCAGGCAGGTTCTTGACCAATAATGCCACCTGGGAAGCCCTGTTTGATGCATCAGTACTTTTTTATTTCTCTGTTATATTCCATTATATGGCTAAACTGCAGATTGTATATCAGTGGACATATGGGATACTTCCAGTCTGGGGCTATCATAAATGAAGTTTCTACAGCCATTCTTGTATAGTTCTTTTGGAGGACGTATGTGTTTATTGCTCTTGGGTCTATACCTGGAAGTGGGATTTCTGTACATAGACATGTATTTAGCTTAAATAGAGATTGCCAAGCTATTTTACCAAGTGGCCGAACTGGTTTATATTCACGCTGACAATGTATGAGAGATCCAGGTGTTCCACATCCTGGCCAATAGTTAATATAGTCAATATTTTAAATTTTAGCCATTTTGATAGGTGTAAATTGGTGTCAAATTCATGGTTTTAATTTACTTTATCATTAAATTTAATTTAAACCTAAGTGATAGCTTTGTTGCTACATTAAGTGATATTTTATTCCATTATAATTTTATGGTTGTTAAATGAAATTCAGCCAATTCTGCATTTTGACAAAACTTAAAACATTACTAAGTTCATCTATTCATTGTAGCTTCTTCTGTATTTTCTGATCATAACCATGTCATGTGTAAACAGTTGATAGTTTTAGTGCTTTATTTCCAATTTTTTGTATTTTTTCTTTCCTTTCCTTGCTTTATTGCAGTGGCTGAGGTCTCCAGTGGTCTTCCACAATGGCTCAGCAGGTAAAGAATTCACCTAGATCTCCAGTGTAATGTTGAATGGGTGATCACAGATATTCCTATCATGTTTCCAAAATGGGAGGCTTACTCAGTGCATATCATATCTTGTTAATTCTCTAGTCAAACCATACTTTGTATTTGTAATAACACAACAATTTACATTTGGTTATTTCACATTTAACTGAATTTCTTTGATCGCCACATGATTTCCAAATATAATTTATGACAAACTTCACTGTTTAGAAAGCAAATAATTTTATTTCATGAGATCTTTGTATTTCACATTCAATTCTAGAAAATATGTGTTAAGGAAACATAATTTATGAAATTGAATGCTTTCATACATCTTTATTTGTGACTGCTTTAAAATATAGGCAACTTTTATATAAATACTTCTCTTCACCACATTTGTACGTAGTTTCAAAGAGAGCAGGGATTCATGTTACATTTATTTTGAACCCAATGGTAACTATTGGAATGCATTCTCTCAGTATATACGTGTTGATTGTTTTAGAGAAAATAAATTCTTTTTATTATTCTCAAACTTAAAATTGCATTATCGCTGTTGTTGTTTAGTTGCTAAGCTGTGTCTGACTCTTTGTGATCCCATGGACTACAGTGTGCCAGGCATCCCTGTCCTTCACTATCTCCGGGTGTTTGCTTATTGGTTATAATCACCATTTAAATAGCACTACATTTTACTATATTATTGCTGTTGTAAATAGTCAAAATATAATCAAAGTTGATCTTTTTCTGGAAAAATATTAATTAAAAATTATAAACTATTGTGCAACCAGACAAGTAAACATATATAGCTTTGAAACATAACAGGATACCTGGATGCATTTGTAATCATCAGAACATGTACTGATCAATCTTTACATATTAGTATACCAAATTCTTGTTACCCGATCACATGGACTACAGAATTTATTCTACATTTAAAAATAAAATACAAACTAATTTTCATTGGTATAATTTTCCTTTACTGTAAACATAGAGAAAAGTGTTAACTTTTTGTGGTTTCATCTCTTTCTTTCCTCCTTGTTTTTCTTATTAACCCATAAATTAACTGCGTTTTCTGCTTTCCCTGGTTAGCACGGCAATTGGATAATGTTGGGGACAGTGGTATTTGAAAATATTATATTATAGACCTAGGTCTATAATTTTAATTTTAAGTGAAATTGTAGGTATATTTGTTATATCAGATCTGCAATAATACCTTTATAAACATTACTTTTGATCATATGTACTAAAGGGTATTTAATCTCACGGATGTTGTTTATGGGTTTAAAATCCTGTGAAGAAAGTAATTTGCCTATGAATTTCAGAGGCAGACGTTAGGTAATGAGGGTGATTTACTTAAATCCTTGTTCCAGGTAGGGGTAGACATAGGAGTATGTCCTGAATCTTCTCTTAATCTAAATAATTAAAAAACACGTATTAGTCGACATCCCTAGTATATAGACAGCACTGCTTCTAGCCAGAGTGTCAGTCGTCTTAAACAAGGCTTTTATTTCTGTCTCTTTGCCTTGCTTAAGATCAGGTGATCTATTTAACAAGAGATACATAGGTAGAAACGCTTGTAATGCTGAAATTTTGACATTTCAAGGTAAATCTAGCATCAGAGGGCTCCATTAGGTAGTCTGAAGTATGTTCAAATTACACGACAGAAAATTTGTTCTAAAAACTAATGACAGCAAGGGAGAGGGAACTATTCAGAATAAGTAGGGCGGTATTTGTTTATCTAAAAAATTTTTGGCACATTATTTGACTACCACTCCATTTAATATGACTTATGCAGTCACCTGGACTTGTATAATGTCAGTGCTTAGATTAAAAAGAATTGTAGCTCAAAACCTTATATTCTTCACTGTGCATTCATTTCATATATGAAATGAATGAGTCCACAATATTTCAATATTTGAACACTTTGTTTTAATACACCTAGCCATTGAACCTCAGAGACTATGCTAAATGTTATTATCACTATAACAACATTAGGGGATTTAAAAAACTCACAATTTAATGTGCATGAGTGCACAGCTTTCAAAGTTTGTTTCATTACACCCTTATGGATTATCTTATTACATTTATACCTTACACCTTTAACAATACCAAGACAGATGTATATACATATAGTTACATGCATATTTTCAGCATTGGAAATTCACTTATTGTCCTGTCTGTCAAGTAATCTGGATACTTAAGTAGGCCACATCTTGGGAATTTCTAGAACTTACATTTAGAACACTTTAATTGATATTGTAGGTAATGAAATTTTACACCTACCGTCTCATATTTCCCTTCAGATTACTTTTAAATTGCATCGTCCTGTTTTCCTGGCCATGTGATTAAAGAAATGGCTAAAGGAAAATGCTGGAAAGATATCATTAAGCATAGAGTTACCTCATTTTTCCTTAAGATATCAAAAGTGCAAACTCAAAAACGTTGGAATGAAATTTGATTTGTAGTGAAACAGAGAACCCATGGAATTCACAGAAAGGAAGTGAGCAAAATTTGCTAACAGCTGCAGTTGAGTAAGATGTCCAAGGCAGAGCAGTCGGTCATCTGTTCAGCGGGCAGCTGCAGGCGAAGCCTCACCAGCTTCCCTCCAGGAACCGGGCTTGGCATTTTAATTGCTGAAGTGCACCCACTGGTGACCAGCTGCCCAGAGAGCCAATCGGGAGTAGCTCTGGGTCCTTCCAGAGTCTTAGGGGAAAGACTGAGAAGAGGGAAAGTGTATCTTGACCCAGACAGAGCCCAGCTGGTCCTGAGTTTCCTAAGACACCAGCAGACAATGCCTTGAAGGAGACAAGCAAACACTCAGACTTCTTAGAAGAGAGAAAAGGCTTGAAGCAGGATTCTTAGGCTTCATTTTAATTAGGGTCAAATCAGAGTCTCTGGCTGAAGAATGTAGCACCACATTCATCTTAACCTTTCTCTAGAAGAACACGAACTCCGAGGAGTTAACCTTGCAGCTACTACTGATTTGACATTAACTTATCCCCCTACTTAGGCTGGGATTTTGCTATGTGTGTTTGGACCCCAAGGTGTAGAAGGAACTCCTGGTAGGAAACAAAATGGGGATCTTCTTTGCGTAGCCCCGAGGCCGTGCTGGCTGCTCCCTCCCATGGATGGATATCTCCGGCCATCTTTGGGTCTGATGCTCTGCTTCACTCTTTTGCCCCAAATGTGATCTCTGATCATATGTATCAGGCAGTTTGTGTTTCATTATGTAATTGACCCCGGTTGAACGCTACTATTACGTGAATTTCTTGAAGGGAGAGCTATAGCCACAGACTTTTTCTTCCCCAGACTACTGATATATGAACCTTGCTGATAAAAGGAGTAGATAGAAAGTTCCAAAGTGAAACTTTGAGAGCATTCAGGAAATCAAAGAAAAATAGCCCAAGTCTTGGAACTCTGTTTCTAAGTTTTGAGTGGTGGGCAAGGAGAGGAGAATGCATTGATTAAAAGTGAGGGAAGAGTGAAGGAAAGAAGCAAGTCCATAGTATTCTGCTGTGTTCTAATGTATTCTGGCAGGAAGTTACTGTGAATGGAACAAGTGTACGCTACCCTGTGTGTTTGGAAAGAGGACAGGAATGTGCC
This sequence comes from Ovis aries, assembly GCF_016772045.2. Lineage (NCBI taxonomy): Eukaryota > Metazoa > Chordata > Mammalia > Artiodactyla > Bovidae > Ovis > Ovis aries. The sequence goes on from NC_056079.1 coordinate 27,035,626, forward strand.
TTGGGAGTGAATGGAAAATTTATTAAATTAAGATTCCCTCAAACTTGATTTTCTATCTTTACCAAGCACCGTAGTTAATTGGCATTCCTGAGACTCCTATGGGACCCAGGAGGCAGACAAGAATCAACAATTCAGAATCATGAAATCAAATGGAAAACCAGTCACAGAAAGACTAGGAAAGAAAAAGTTAATACACATATTTTCCATCATCTCATTGAAACTATGACTGAAAATGATCCAAAAAGTGTAGAGAAAATAAAGAATATTAAAGTTATATGAAATTAGTTTATATAACATTTTATATTTGTTTGTAAAGTGTTTTGATAATTGCTTGATCTGGCTTATATAAACAGATATATCTGTATTGATAGCTATGTATTTATGTATACACACATAGAAGAGTTCTAGAAAGAAGAGGGCAAAATGAACATAAGTTACTTCTGGAGATTGGGTATAGGATTCTGGTGTAGGATACAGAAGATCTGTTACATTTCATTTTATATTTCTCTGGCAAGTTTGAGGGAACATTATGCTTTTTAATGTTAAAAATTCTGAAATACATTTTGATTAAAATAATAATTTACATTCTTCTCAAAATTAACCTTATTTACCATGTTGGCATATTTGCTTGCATACCTTGTTTCTTTTAAGAAACTTTTGTGAAATTTTGTTAAAAGCAGTGTAAACTTAAAGCTAGTACAAAAACAAAAACTCTCAAACCACGCAGACTTGCAGTTAACATTAGATGCATAAAATTCTGTGACATATTTCTTTGTATGTTCATCAATAAAAGAATGGATGGGCTTCTTCAGTGGCTCAAGGGTAAAGAATCCACCTACAATGCAGGAGACACAGGAGATGCCAGTGTGATCCCTGGATCAGGAAGATCCCCAGGAGGAGGGAATAGCAATCTACTCCAGTATTCTTGCCTGGGAAATCCCAACAGAGGAGCCTGGTGGGTTGCAAAGAGTCAGACGTGATTGAAGCAGCTGAACACACACACACACACACACACACACACACACACACACACACTAAAAGGATGGATAGATGAATGAACAGAATGGGTGGCTCGACAGACAAATAGATGCGCAGATACAGGTAAATGTAGGAAGGTGAGCTCAATCTTTATACACAACTCACAGCAGAGTCAAGATTTTAATTTAACAGAAGATTCAAACTAAAGGTTTATTTTCAGAGAAAACGGTTGCCCTCAAATAATTTGTATCTTCACCTTAAGAGATATCCTTTCTTAAAAGATTTACCTAAGAGTCAAACAAAATTAACCTAGTGAAAAACATGAATGTGAGTTCATTTTCTTTATCTTTTATTTTTTTACTTTTTTAACCTACAAAGATCAGTTGACTCCCTATTTTGAAAGTAAAGGTACTGCTACTCTCTTACTTTTCGTATTGGCTGTAATACTATTGTTTGTATTTACCAAGTTTAGAACATATGCATTATCTTCCATGATGATATTTACCAAGCTATAATAAACTCAAATGGGTTCAGTGTTCCCTACCATTCAGTCCCTTGGCTACTTGAATTTTTAAGTGAATTAATTTCTTTGGTTGCATTTTGTGATCATAGTCTTTTGGTTCCCCCCTCCCCCACAAATGGGCTATTTTCATTTTTGACAATATCTACTTGTTGCTTGCTTCTGTCACAATTTAGGTTCCAGTAGAAAATTAGAGATACCAAGGGAACATGTCATGTAAAGATGCACTCAATAAAGGACAGAAATGGTATGGACCTAACAGAAGCAGAAGCTATTAAGAGGTGGCAAGAATACATGGAAGAACTGTACAAAAAGATCTTCACGACCCAGATAGTCATGATGATGTGATCACTAATCTGGAAGCAGACATCTTGGAATGTGAAGTCAAGTGGGCCTTAGAAAGCATTAATTCACATAGTCCTGATTAACAATAAAGCTAGTGGAGGTGATGGAATTCCAATTGAGTTGTTTCAAATCCTGAAAGATGATGCTGTGAAAGTGCTACACTAAATATGCCAGCAAATTTGGAAAACTCAGCAGTGGCCACAGGACTGGAAAAGGTCAGTTTTCATTCCAATTCCAAAGAAAGGCAATGCCAAAGAATGTTCAAACTACCACACAATTGTACTCATCTCACATGCTAGTTAAGTAATGCTCAAAATTCTCCAAGCCAGGCTTCAGCAATACGTGAACCGTGAACTCCCTGACGTTCAAGCTGGTTTTAGAAAAGGCAGAGGAACCAGAGATCCAATTGCCAACATCTGCTGGATCATGGAAAAAGCAAGAGAGTTCCAGAAACACATCTATTTCTGCTTTATTGACTGCCAAAGCCTTTGACTGTGTGGATCACAATCAAGTGCGGAAAGTTCTGAAAGAGATGGGAATACCAGACCACCTGACCTGCCTCTTGAGAAATCTGTATGCAGGTCAGGAAGCAACAGTTAGAACTGGACATGGAACAACAGACTGGTTCCAAATAGGAAAAGGAGTCCGTCAAGGCTGTATATTGTCACCCTGCTTATTTAACTTATATGCAGAGTACATCATGAGAAACACTGGACTGGAAGAAACACAAGCTGGAATCAAGATTGCTGGGAGAAATCTCAATAACCTCAGATATGCAGATGACACCACCCTTATGGCAGAAAGTGAAGAGGAGCTAAAAAGCCTCTTGATGAAAGTGAAAGAGGAGAGCGAAAAAGTTGGCCTAAAGCTCAACATTCAGAAAACGAAGATCATGGCATCTGGTCCCATCACTTCATGGGAAATAGATGGGGAAACAGTGGAAACAGTGTCAGACTTTATTTTTCTAGGCTCCAAAATCACTGCAGATGGTGACTGCAGCCATGAAATTAAAAGACGCTTACTCCTTGGAAGAAAAGTTATGAGCAACCTAGAAAGCATATTCAAAAGCAGAGACATTACTTTGCTGACTAAGGTCCGTCTAATCAAGGCTATGGTTTTTCCTGTGGTCATGTATGGATGTGAGAGTTGGACTGGGAAGAAGGCTGAGTGCTGAAGAATTGATGCTTTTGAACTGTGGTGTTGAAGACTCATGAGTCCCTTGGACTGCAAGGAGATCCAACCAGTCCATTCTGAAGGAGATCGACCCTGGGATTTCTTTGGAAGGAATGATGCTAAAGCTGAAACTCCAGTACTTTGGCCACCTCATGAGAAAAGTTGACTCATTGGTAAAAACTCTGATGCTGGGAGGGATTGGGGGCAGGAGGAGAAGGGGACGACCGAGGATGAGATGGCTGGATTGCATCACGGACTCAATGGACGTGAGTCTGAGTGAACTCCAGGAGTTGGTGATGGACAGGGAGGCCTGGCGTGCTGCGATTCATGGGGTCACAAAGAGTCAGACACGACTGAGCAACTGAACTGAACTGAATGCCTGTCCTTTACAATTCCTTTCATTTGATTTGTGGACAATTTTTCGTTCTCAGATTTAATTTTGCAGGAAGTACAGCTAAAGTAGAACTAACGTCTGTACCTCTTATCTGACTGGCTCCTCAGTGCCAGGATGCCTACAATACTTTATCCTTAAAACGTGGCTTCCCTGATGGCTCAGATTGTAAGGAATCCGCCTGCAATGCAGGAGACCTGGGTTTGATCCCTGGGTCAGGAAGAGTCCCTGGAGAAGGAAATGGAAACCCACTCCAATATTCTTGCCTGGAGAATCCATGGACAGAGGAGCCTGGCGGGGTACAGTCCATGGTGTCACAAAGAGTCGGATACGACTGAGGACTAACACTTTCACTTAAAACATGCTAGCTGAATTCCACTAGGCCTGAAAGTTGTGCGTTGATTTGGTAGTAGATTTTCTAGGAACAGTGATTTTTCAGTCTAAAGATTTAGCTAACTCATATGATTTGCAAGAAATCTGCTAGGATTATTTATTTGAATAGATACTCTCTTTCATTTATTAAATTCCCTACTTCAGGAATACCTGTTAGCTTCATGTTTGATTGTCTTAAGTTTAGCTTTGCTCTAATTGCTATAATCTGTCATTCATCTTCCCTTACTATAGTTATCTTAAGCCATTCCTCTATGTCAATAATTCAATTTTCAATTATATCTAATTCTACTCTAGTTATTAGTTTTATAGGGCTATGGTCTTCGTTATGTTTTCCCCTTCAGGTCAGTTGTATCCTGTATCATCTCATTCAGTTATTCTATCATTTTGCCTTTGAGTTCTTTCCGTAATGAACTCATGTTCTCTTGTTAAATTCTTTTGGAAGAAGCTGTTTGGAGTATGATTGTCAAATGAAAGTTGTCTATTAAATTTGCACGTCAGAGAAACAGTAAATAGTTTGTTTCAGTTAAATATGTCTCATGCGATATTTAGGAATTTCTAATACTTTAAAGTTAGGTATTGTTGATGTGAAATTTAAATTTAACTGGGCGTCTCCTATTTTGTATTTTTATTTGTAGTTTTTGTACAGTGTTTCCTTCACTTCTCTCCTTCTCCATTCAAACATATTGGCATAATTGTCATGTGAAAGTGAAAATCGCTGAGTCGTGTCTGACTCTTTGCGACCCCATGGACTATACGGTCCATGGAGTTCTGCAGGACAGAATACTGGAGTGCATAGCCTTTCCCTTCTCCAGGGGATCTTCCTAACCCAGGGATTGAACCCATGTCTTCTGCATTGCAGATGATTCTTTACCAGCTAAGCCACAAGGGAAGCCCAGGAAAACTGGAGTGGGTAGCCCATCCCTTCTCCAGGGGATCTTCCCAATCCAGGAATTGAGCTGGGGTCTCCTGCATTGCAGGCAGATTCTTTACCAACTGAGCTATCGGGGTTGTCATAATATTCATTTTTTTCTTGCTTATTCTTGGGTGTATCTGTCAACTTAACTTATTAGCTCTGATATCCTGTGGGTGGCCTCTTGCTTCTCCTCCTTGCATACTGTTCGTTTTCTTCATTCAGTGTACATTTTGAGAACTGAATTTTGTTTTGCAGGCTATTTATTTTTCTGTAATCTAAGGAACATTGAATGAAGAAGGGAAGAGCTCATGTCAGATAGTCTGCAGTTGTTTTTATGTCTCATGATTTTTTGTGGTACATTGGAGAATGGGTTTTATTCCAATCTCCTGGAAAGATAATGAATGCTTTCTCAAATTCAGTGTATAACTTTGACTCTTCACTCTCTTCAGAGCCAGCTAATGTCTTGTTCAGGGTAGGAGAGGCTAAGCTACAATAACAGGTAAGGCCCAAGATATAGTAGCTTAAGAGAGGAGTTTCTTCCTTCTCATCAAATTGTATTTATTTCCCCATTTTGTTGCCATGCCTTTCAGGAGACAATGATTTCTAAAGCATGATTCCTAATGAGCTAGCATTCATAGTTTTAGTTGTGGTTTGTTTCTAATAATCCAGTTTTTTTTTTTACTAATATTTTGTTTCTAATTCATTAATTTTTGCTAAAATTTTTAAGAACACAGCTCTTATGATTGGGAAAGGAAAATTATCAGTGACTTGTTTGGTTCATATACTTTGGCTGTGCTATTGGTGAATATGGTTTCCTTCTTCTAATGAGCAAACATAAAGCAATCAGAACTAGGCATCTCAATTATATGTAGAACAGGTCAGTGGAAAAAAATTGTAAGAATTAAAACAACTGTTTTCTGACTATAAGGAAGAAACTTACCTAATAAAATGACAGGACAGGAATTTTAATAATAATGATGTCAGCTCTGCCATTTAGTGTTTGATTTGGACTCAGTTTCTTTATTTTTACGGGAAGAAATTGGTCTACATATTTTCAAAGCCTGTTTTAGGGTTTTGCATTATTTTACTTTTATTTGGAATTAACATTTGGGTTAGCTTTTAGAAATGTACCAAATGAATGAATGTTACATGGCTGAGTGAGACCAATATAAGATTGATGAAGTTTAACCTTGGCAATATTAATAGCTAAAATTTTATTTAAAATTAATAGCTACAATTTTTAATTCATTTTTTTGTTGGTGCAAAACCAGTATTTTTCAACACTGTAAGTTGCTAGCTTCCTCCTGCAGTAGAAAGAGGAACACAGAATATTTGTGATATAAAGTAGGTGTTCATATTCAGTTGGTATATTTAAAAATGTCACTAACCCATCTATATAATATATATACTATACTGTACATATTATATAGTTAATAAAATGAGAAAATAGCTTTCCAGTAAACATGTTTTATTGCAGCAGAAAGAACTCTGTAGTGTGATTCATAATTAAGGAATATGAATTTCAGAATACCATTAAATCCTGAAAGTGCTATTCATCTATAACAGTAAAAGTTTTGGTAAAAACTTTCCCATCCATAGACTCAGCACTTTCAAGAAGTGTCTTCTAAGCCATTCTAAGTGTGTTGTTTTAAAATTCATTAAAGAAACAAAACATTCTTTGGGTATCTCATTTTTCTCTCTGAATGTGTTTTTCTTTATATTTTTATATCCTTTATGACATCTAGATCAAAGATATTGTATTGATAGATGTCATGCATAATTTTAGTTTTTCCTGCTAATGAAATCTTGAGTTCCACAGTTCATATTCTCTCATCATTAATTTATTCTCATGGATGTGAAAAAATCCTAAGCAGGAATTTTTTTTTGAAAACCTTATAACCTAAGTGGTATTAAATACCTAAAAACTGAATATCTTCTCAAGGGTTATTATATTTAAAATTGTGAATGTTAGTTCATGAAGAAAGTTCCAAAAAATTTTAAATGATGATATAATCTGATATCTATTTTTCCACTTTATCTTATTTGGAAATTTCATGAACATTATCTCTAACGATAAATACTTTCCTAAGGTTATCTACAAAGCTTGCTCTCTTCATAGTCACTTCAACTGTTATTTTCCTACTTATTTATATTGAAAGTCCTTAATTCTCATTTTGTACCTAAATTTAACAGCTTTCATAGTTGTCGTTAATTACTGTGGCATTTTAAACTTCAAATATTAAGTACACGTCTGTATTTCTATTTGATGGCCAATTTCAACATAAAGTGAAGTGAAGTCGCTCAGTCGTGTCCGACTCTTTGCGACCCCATGGACTGGGGAGCCGACTATGCTCCTCTGTCCATGGAATTTTCCAGGCAAGAGTATTGGAGTGGGTTGACATTTCCTTCTGCAGGGGATCTTCCTGACCCAGGGACTGAACCCAGGTCTCCCGCACTGTAGGCAGACGCTTTGCCATCTGAGCCACCACGGAAGTCCAATTTCAACATACACCACGCATAAAATGAAGTATATTGCTCTTTAGAGCTCTACGGCTGCCTATGCACTTGCCTACTCGCAGGTAGAGTCAGTAAATGCCTTGTTAGTATTATTAAAGTTATGCTGTTGATTTGATAGGATGGTGACCTATGTAATTATATGTTAACTGTTTATACTCCAGTTTGGAATGTCATCAATGTAGGAATTTGGCTATTCTGTTATCTATAGGCTAAGGATGAATTTGAAAACCAAGAACAAATTTTGGCCAGACACTGGTACTAACGTCCAACTGAGTTTGCCCTTGCTTGCAAAATATTAATTATGTTACTTCTTTAGCAACTTGTTCAGTTTTTCTACTCTGATCTTCCTCTGCCTCTTTCACAGGAAATATTCATTTACTGTTGAGGAGGGTTTTTAAAAACCTACTAAGGGACAGTCTATAGCTAGCGAGGGGCAAGAATCTCTCTCAGACCTAGGTGGGGATGATACTATGTAGAATTACTCGTACCTCTTTGCCTCTGGTTGATCCCTTCCACTAAGTCTGTGGATCAAGCGAATGGGCATTGGCAGTAGGAAAGGATGAAACCTCGGGGTATCTCCATCATACTTCAGCATCATTGAAGATTAGCGCTGGCAGGAGTTAAACTGCCAGCATATATACTAACACAGCTTAGTTACAGATGTGTCCCTGGGTCAACATGTCTGGTAGGATTCTGTGTTTCTGGATTGAAACCTCTAGCAGGATCACTGGTGGCCCTAACACTAGAGTGAGAACTTTGCTGGCTGCCAAGTCTTCCCTTTCTTAAATAATTTTATGGGGTTTTGGCTGCGCGTGGTCTGTTGCTGTGCACAGACTTGTCTCTAGTTCCGACATGTGAGAGCTACTCTAGTTGCGACGTGTGGGTTTCTTATTGCGGTGGCTTCTCTTGTTGGGGAGCACAGGCTCTAGGGTGCTCGGGCTTCAGTAGTTGCAACACAGGGGCTCAGTTGTTCTGTGGCATGTGGGATCTTCCTGGACCACGGATTGAACCCACGTCTCCTGCATCAGCAGACAGCTTCTTTACCACTGGGCCACCAGGGAAGCCCTGCCGAGTCTGTCTGATGGCCTCCTGATGGCACCTGGCTCACTGGGGATACAGTCCCGTGGTCCCATTGGGCCTCAGCAACAGCTCTGGCCCCTGGTACCAGCATCCATTGTTGGAAGCTTTCTGCCACCATATTTATTTTCCAGTCACCCAAGCTCTGTTTCTGGGGATAGCAACCTCTGTGCCCAGGACACCTCAGGCTCACCTCTCTTTCTGTAGGGGGGCAGGTGGTCTCTCCCCATTCTTTAATTATTGTAGCTGTATAGGAAACTCCTCTGCAGGGATAAAGGCAGCAGCCTCACTGTCATTCCAGACCAACTCTTTGTTTTTGTTTTGTTTGTTTGTTTTTTTAAGATTTTTTTGATGTGGACTATTTTTAAAGTTTGTTAGAATATTGCTTCTGTTTTGGTTTCTTGGCTGCAAAGCATGTGGAATCTTAGTTCCCTGACCAGGGGTCGAACCCACACCTCCTGTGTTGGAAGGTGAAGTCTTAACCACTGAACCATGTGAGAGAAGTCCCCAGACAACTCATATCTCCGTTCTATGGACCCAGAAGCTCACTGCATAGGAGCGCTATCTGCCCTCCCCTCCCCACAGTTATCCCTCACACACTGTCGATTTCCCTCTTTCTGCTTCCTGCAGCCTTAAGTCTAAGGATGGAGTGTCAGTCTCCATTATCTGCTTTGTGGGGTTTTCTTTTCCAACTGGGTAGCAATCTCCTAAATATTTAATTGAACAACCTAGGTTTGAGTTTATACTAGTAGCAGAACTGAGCAGACAAGCGACAGAAGCTTACATCATCGTGATGACAGCTCGTTTTTGTTAATTTTTTTTATTCCATTGTGTTTTCTAATAAAATTAGAGGAAGTAGGTAGTATTCAGTAAGTGTTTATATTTACTATGAATCACTCCTGTACAGTTGTCTGTTTTAAGAAATATGACCCCAGATTTGGACATCTGAATTTAATAAGGATTTTAGAAGCCTGTGAAACTCGAGAGTGTGTCTTGCTGTTACCAAGGATGAGGAATGAGAGAGGACTTAGTACTCTTCCGAGCAGTCGGGCCTGCAGAGAATTCACATCTGTTGTAAAGGAAACTAGCCCCACCTGTTGTTCAGATTCATTTTGCTGGCGTGCAACAGAAATTCTATCCCTGGAAGTTTCTCCTTGGGTGGGTGTTTCTCTTGTTCTGGGCAGCATCGGAAAAAATAATTCCTCTAGGAAACATGTGAAGGGAGAAATCCCATCTAGAGGTGTGTCACTGCATTGAACATGGACAGAAGAAGTGATCTGAAATGGTTAGTTGTAGTCACAGAGCATCACCAAGTTGTAAGATGTTTATTTTGACTTTCTATTATTGTGTCTTTGAAAACTAAAGATAAAAATTGCTTTTCGTTTAGTTTTCCATTCATGTACTATGTCTTCACTTACTTGTTATCTTGTCTGAGTCTCAGCATCTTGTAAAATCATGCTAAAAATAACCCAAGGGCTTACTGTGAGGAGTAAGGCAGATATTGTAAACAACTAGGATATTCATTGACATATAATGTTCATTCAAGAGATGTTTAGTCTTTTCCTCCTTTTGTATATCTTAGCCTATGATTGTCATTCTAGTATCAGAATGCAGTGTCAGAATCTAGTATCTAGTCTCAAAGAACTTAACTTACATCCTAGATTTTGTTTTATTTCATGTGTTTGCTTGAGATCAGTAGAAAAGGACACACTGGGAAAACCACTGGGTGTGTTTGCTTAATGTATCACATGCTTTAGCACACAAGAACTGCCAGTGAATGGGCAGAATGAAAACACAGAGGTTTGGTTTTATGTTGTTTTTTTTTAAGCACATTTCTAGAAGCAAAGATGAATGGTTTCTGTTATTTTTAGAGTTTGCTGTATAAAGTGAGAAAGGGAGATTGTACTGATGTATGTGATAGATACCAGGGCTCATGTAGAAATTAAACTTTTTGAAAAGTAATAATATTTAACAAGCATTATTCAGCACCTTCTCTGGGCCACAAACTGCTCTTTACCTGAACTCACCAGGGGTGGAAAACAGACTCATTCTAAACTCATATCCTAGGTTCATTCACTCATATCCTGGCGCTCAGCACCTGGTTCTTGCCCTCATAAAGGTCACAATTGCATAAAAGATTCTGTTCTGGAGGAAATCAGTTTAAGAAAAGAATCATCATTCTCATGATGCTAATAAATTCCAAGAGCTGGTCCAAGAAACTTGCAAATGATCTTCTAAGTATTACTAATAAATCTGAAGTTTATTACCTGAATGGCCATTTATCTATATTTTAATTCAAGTTCCCATAAATATTATAAATAATAACTCTTCAATATTAGGTTAATCTGAGTGAAAATTTGCTTTCATTTAGTGGAATTCGAAGTGCATTATTGTGTTTTTAAAAGATAGATATTACCAACTGAAATTTAGGCAACACTGGTTTCTTGGCATGTGACTGTCTGAACAATTGAAGGAGAAAATTGGCTATATGCACAGCACCCGTTGTTTTTTCTCATTCTTCTCAGCTGCTATTGTTGTGGCCTTTGTCAGATTGCAAACAAGTGATTAATCCCAGTTGGTAAGACATTTTGTTTGTTTGTTTGTCTGGTCATGTTCTGGCTTTATACACACACATGCATATACAATTTTAAATTTAGGCTTATATAAAAAGAACTTTATTTAAAGGTAGATTATTTGAGCACCCAAGGTGTGTTTGTACTGCTGAACTTTCTTTAGAAAATTGTCACAAAGGATGATTGAAGAGGATTTTTTCTATTAAAGGCAGGAAGTTTAAAAATTGAATTCCATGACCACTGCTACTGTGTATTACTTTGGTGGTTACATGAATGGTATTGTTGAGAAATTCCTTTTATGTTACAATGAGTAAAATTCTAAATTAACTTCCCAATCCTGATGAATCATTTTTTAATATAGAACACTCAGTTACTTAGAATTGTTATGTAATTAATTTTTAATTATTTTGTAGAAAAAAACAAGGAAAGGGTTGCTGTGACTGAAGTTGACAACTGAAGATTAAAGGCAAGAGTTGGATTATTTGTCTTTTAATCTCTTTACAAAAATGGCCGTGGATGGCAAGATCCAGTTTTCTAACTTATTACTTTACTATGATATTTTTCTCTACCCAGAACTCTTTAGTGAGGTTTCAGTTTGGGGTAAATGGAGTAAACAGGGACTTCCCTGGTGGCTCAGATAGTAAAGAATCTGCCTGCAATGCAGAAGACCCAGATTCAATCCCTGGGTTGAGGAGATCCCCTGGAGAAGGGAATGGCTACCCACTCCAGTATTCTTGCCTGGAGAATTCCATGGACAAAGGATCCTGACAGGCTACATACAGTCCATGGGGTCTGAGCCCTGTCTCTTCCACTGAATACAACTACCAAACACAGATCAAATGCATGAATTATATATTTCAAGACTCTGAGAAGTAAATAGTTACACATGAATGGAGAAAGCAGAAATGAAAATACTGTAAAGCGAGTGGTGAGTTCCCTGTGTTTTGCCTCTGGGGTAACACTCAGTTTCGACTTGGGGAAACTGAGAAGTGGGATAATCAGCATGAACAGAAAGAGCTCCAGGAGTGGCTGAAGGTAAAAACTGATATCTGACGTAGTCTTCATTATATGTAGAGATAATTCATATGTTTACCACACAAAGAGGGGCATAGAAAAGAAGCCTAACTGATGGTAGATATGGTTTCTAAATCCTATTCGAAGGTATAAAATATTGATTCAAAATAGAAGGTGAAAATTGAGTATGCATATTGTAATCCCTGGTGCAACCACAAAATATATTGCATGTTTACACAAAGAGATGTGGTAACACACACACACACACACACACACACACACACAGATGAATTTAAATGGAACACCAAAAGAAGATCCAGGAATGCAAAATAAGGCAGGAAAATGAGAGGGAACAAACCCAGAAAGAACAGACAGCAAATAGTAAAATGGTAGACTTAAATTAAAGTGTATTAGTCAAACATTAAATGTAAGTGGTCTAAAAATCAATTAAAAATCAATTTTTGAGTGGATAAGGAAAAATACATGATGTTACAATATGCTGTGTAAAATATTTTGAAATAATGACATAGCTATTTTAAAAGTAAAAGGATAGGAAAAGATAAACCACAGAAATTTTAAACAAAAAAGAAAATTTGAGTTGCAGTGTTGATAGCAGACAAAGTAGAATTTAGGAGGAAAAATGATCAGAGATTAAAAAGGAAATTAAATAATGATGAAAGGAACAATTTCCCAATAAGATGCACATAATAATCTTAAATAAGTGTGTATCCAACACCAGAGGGTCAAAATATGTGAAGTAAAAATTGATACAGATGAAAGAAGAAACAGTTATATTCATTATTATAGATGAAGTTTTCAAAAATACTCTCTCAAAAACTGGTAGAAATAGGAGGTAGAAAATCTGGTAGTACGTTGAAAAACTGGAAGAATGAAACTCTTATCAACCAATTGGACATAAATAACATTTATTTATCATTTGAACCCCAAACAATAGAACATACATTCTTTTCAACTGCACATGGAATACCCACCAAGACAGACCTAATTTGTGTGAGAAAAAAATTTTTTGACAAGTTTAATAGAAATAAAATCACAAAAAATAGGTACTCTATTCATATTGGAATTAAATTAGACATTGATGATACCTGGAAATTTTCCAGACATCTGGAAATTCAACAACAAACCTCTAAATAGTTATGACTGAGAATGGAAAATAAGTTTAATATTCAGAAATCAATATACTCCTCCAAATAAAGAGTTAAAAAATTAAAAATATATCATTTCAACTACTGTAGAAGTCATTTGACTAAATTCAGTTGACATTCATTTTAGATAAAGAGCTCTCAGCAAACTCAGAATGGAAGGAACTTGCTCAAGTTTATAGAAGACTTCTACATAACACAGTTAACATCATACTTAATGGTGAAATACTGATTTTTAGAAATGCATTTTTCCAATTTTGTTTGGAGTTCTTCTACATTCATAGTTGAGAGTATTTTAAATTTGTGTTGTGTATTGAGTGGTATCAAGGTTTTGTTGGCTTGGTGAAGTGAATTGAGAAATTTCATATTCTAAACTCTGAAACAACTTGAATACTGGAATTACTGTCAGTTATAGTAATCAATATGGCTTCCCTGGTGGGCTCAGACAGTAAAGAATCTGCCTGCAATGCAGGAGACCTGGCTTCAGTCCCTGGGTCGGGAAGATCTCCTGGAGAAGGGAATGGCTACCCACTCCAGTATTCTTGCCTGGAGAATTCTATGGACAGAGGGGCCTGGCAGGCAACAGTCCTTGAGGTTACCAAGAGTTGGACACAAATGAGCAGCTAATGCTTTTATTTCATCATAATCAATACAGTATATTAAAGAGATAGATACATAAATCAATAGAACAGAACCCAATATCCAGAAATAGAACTGCATGAATATATTCACTGATTTTTGACAAAGATATAAAGACAGGTCTCTGTAGAAAAGATTATCTTTCCCAGGCATGGTTATTGGAAAAATTGGAAATTGATATGCATATAAAAGGAACCTCAACCTAATCCTTACACGTTGTGCAAAAATAAGTGTGAAATGGATCATAAACTTAAATATAAAAATCCAAAATTATAAAACCTTTAGAAGAAAACATAGGAAAAAGTCTTCATGACCTGGAGTTAGGCAGCAACATCTTAGATATGACCCCTAGAAAGGAAAGAAATATTTGATAAATTGACTTTAACAAGATTAAAAACCTTTGTTCTGTGAAAGATACTGTTAGGAGAGGAGAAAGATACACAAAAGACAGAAAATACTTATGTCTCATATCCACAAAAGGACTTGTATTTAGATATTTAAAAAATAAACTGAAAAGTTAATGGTAGGAATACAAACAATTCCAGTTTAAAAATAGACAACTTCTTAAACAGGCGTTTCACCAAAAAGGATATAGACAAGGTAATAAATCACACGCAAATATGCACACCATCATTAGCCATTAGGGAAATGCAAATTAAAATGACAATGTGGTGGCACTAGAATGGTAATTAAAAACAAAAGGAACCAAATACTGTCACTATCAATTACTAGTAAGGATGTGGAACAGCTAGAATTCTCAAACATTACTGATGGGGATACAAAATGAAATAGCCTCTTGAAAAATGTCTGGTAGTTTCTCATGAATGTAGACATATGCTTACCATATGACTCAGAAATTCCACTCCTTACTATTTACTCTAGCAAAATAAAAATGTCTGTTCACACAAACCCATATGTGAATGTTTATAATACTCCATATTTACCCCCAAATTGGCAATAAATCAGAAATAAATATTTCAGTGAGTGAATGGTTAAACAAACACTGGTACATCCTTACAGTGGACTACTACTTAGCCATAAACAGCAATGAGTAGGGAAACATGCAACAACTTGGACGAATGAAAGGAGAAACCTCAAAAAGTTGCCTATTAGATGTCATCAAAAAAGGAAGGCTACAGTGATGAGAACAGGTCAGTGACTGCCAGGGTCTGTGACCCAGGAGAGGATGTGCCTACAGGGAGGTAGAATGAGCAGTTGTTTTGTTTTTTTTTAATTGGTGGGGATGTAACTGTTCTGTATCATGATTCTAATGCCAGCTATGTAAATCTATGCTTGTGTTATAAGCCATAACATTTGACTATAAATTAGTTTTATCTGTAAAATAATTATCCTTCAATTAAAATATAAAAATAAAAGCCAATTTTAAAATAAAATCAGAAAAAAACCTTCTCAGTGAATGTCTACTGACTTTAGATAATGTCCCAAACTCCAGAGCAAGCAATGAATGACTTCCATTCCCATCACACCTGTCTTCCTGCCTGTTTTTCCATGATTGCTCCGTTCTGTCCCAATTCATGGGGTATCTCTATTCCTTAGTTCCTCATTCACTTTGGTTTTTCTTTATTCTTTAAAGATCCAAATCACAGTGTACAGAACTCCCCAGGACTGATATTTGAGCCCAGCATCATATCTGGAGCTGGTTACCTGGCAGATGTGATTGGTTACAGCATGACCTTATTCACCAAGAACATTAAGTTTTCAGAGACTTGAAAAGGGATCAATGTTTTCATTTTCATGGTTTTAAAACTTCTTTGGGCAAGGGTGAATTTCATCCTACTAACATTCTGAACAATTTTCTGTGACCCTAATACTCCTGTGAAAAGATGAAAGCAGCTGGGAGTATTTACCCTGGCAGAAATACAGTTGAAAGGAGATAATAAACCATTCAGATAAATGGAGAACAGTTGTTCTGCTTATTAACAATGGATATAGGCAAAAGAAATGCTCATCAGTTGTACCATGAGGGATTAAGAAGTGCCATAAGGAAGAATTTCCTACCGTGAAAGGTGTTACCCTGCTGAAAATCATGACTGTGGTTGACTATGGAATCATTCTGATCTCTTTGAGGGAAGTGTAGATTCTTCATCGTCTGAGATGGTTTAAGAAAGGCCTAATAGAGGGACTTCTCTAGCGGTCCAGTGGTTAAGACTCTGCACTTCAGTGTAGCGGGCACAGGTGAAATCCTTGGTTGGGGAACTAAGATCCCACATGCCAGGCAACATGGGCAGAAAAGAAGGGCTTAATGGGAAGCTTGAAGGAGACCCTTCTGCAACCCTATTGTGGATTCTGGCATGTTTTCTTCAGGTTCCTCTTTACGAGGTCAATATTCAAAGGACTTGAGGGTTGCAAAGCCTCTTCACTTGAGAGGAGAGGCAGCTTTTCCTCCACTAATGATCAGAATTTAACACTGGATCACTCAGGGCCAGATTCATTTGCAAAATGTTTGCTCAGCTTTGATGCTTTAAAAGCCTCTCCAAAGTTAAGGAAACCCCGAGAAATGGATTATTAATGCAGCTATGCAGAGCTTGGTATCCGCCATGGACTGTGTTTAATCCCTTCCTAAGCATTAGCATTCTAAATTTATGAAAAAATTCTGACCTATATTAAGTATATTTCATGAAGTTATGATCTGACTCCAGTCATCTGGATGTAAGATTCCCACTCTTTCTGTGGGAATTGAAAGCCCTGGTGAAGGCAGATGGTAAAACTCAGAAACCCTGGCGTGCTTCTTTTTCATTAAGCTCCTGGCTAATTTCTGATGAGATGTCACAGATTTAATCAGTTTTCGTTTAAACGGCAGCTTGAGAAAAATTATCTTCTTTTCATTAGTGTTAGAAAAAAATCTTATGACTGAATTTTGACTACATTGAAGTGATGTTTAATTGCAAATACTTGCCATTATATATTCATGGAGTAGAAAATTCAGTATTATTTTCTTTAAAAGTAAACTGGGCATCTATAGAATATTAGATAAAACAAAACCAAGAGCAAGATTCTCCGAGATGGTTTTGAATTCTCTAAGACTTTAGAAATAAATGGAAAAATGATGATTTGTTATCTAGGTCCTGGACTGGAGTAGAGGATTTCTGAAATAAAACATCACTACAGGCCCTCCAATCAGCCCACACCTGTCTCTACATCTCTTGCAATCAGCTCTGAGGCTTCCCTAGTGCTCTGTAATAGTTAAGACCTTGACCATGGTCATCAGAGAGAGGTGATTTGGGACCTAAAATTTACCAGTTATTAATGGTATGATAATGAGTGAAGTGGTACTTTGCATACATCTTAGAAAATACTTTCCATACAAACATGTTCAGGAAGAAATAGCTTGCAGTTAGTTAGGAATATAGATTACAAAAGAGCCTCCTATTGACAACTAAGATAAAATTTGTCATCTTATAAAAATCGAATAAGATGATTTCCATGAAGAAGTGAATATATAGCCAAGTGTTAGTTGCTCAGTCGTGTCTGACTCTTTGCGACCCTATGAATTGTAGCCCACCAGGCCCTCTGTCCATGGAATTCTCCAAGCAGGACTACTAGAGTGGGTCATCATTTCCTTCCCCAGGGGATCTTCCCTACCCAAGGATCGAACCCATGTCTCCACATTGCAGGTAAATTTAATATATATAGCAAGGCATGCAGTAATGGCATCAAGGAAAGAAATATTATTTAAGGGAAAAGTAAAAAGGCATTAGGTAAGCTAGTATCTGTTTTTACTAAGGAAACAGTAAAACAAGGTTAGGATGCAGCTAGAGGGTGACTTCTAGGCTGGGTCCTGAGATCACACCTTCAGTGACTTAGGATTGTATTGCTCTGTGGGGACTGTGCTGCCAAGTAGGATCCTGTCACTTACGGAATTCTAGGGGTTTCTTTTCATTCTGGAAAAGTGACAAATATTATTTAAGAATTTGTAAGAGGTAAGAATGGTGATTACTGTCAGAACGTGAGATCCATGTTTTTTTCACAAACATACTAAAATACCTGCCACCTTCCAACCCCCATGCATCCACCTGCAGCCTCTTCTCTCTGCCAAGAAGAGAACTGTGGACAGAACACATGGGCTTGTCCCTCCCCTCCTCTTGCCCCAAACTAATGGCCTGGTGGCCTGGGTGGTCATTTGCAGGCTGGCCGGGAGCTTTTGATATGATCTTCCTTGCTTGAAAAGATAAGATGTCCTCTTTGGAGATTGACATGGAGGGAGCAAAGCAGTGAGTGAAGCTGAATGCTTGTGATGCAGAGAGAGATTCTGATGGCCATCATGGGCAATGAGTTAAGCTGAAATTGAAGGAAAGTGGAAACTTTGATTATGGGTAACCTAGATAGCATATTGAAAAGCAGAGACATTACTTTGCCAACAAAGGTCCATCTAGTCAACGCTATGGTTTTTTCTAGTGGTCATGTATGGATGTGAGGGTTGGACTGTGAAGAAAGCTGAGTGCCGAAGAATTGATGCTTTTGAACTGTGGTGTTGGAGAAGACTCTTGAGAATCCCTTGGACTGCAAGGAGATCCAACCAGTCCATTCTAAAGGAGATCAGTCCTGGGTGTTCCTCGGAAGGACTGATGCTAAAGCTGAAACTACAATCCTTTGGCTACCTCATGCGAAGAGTTGACTCATTGGAAAAGACTATGATGCTGGGAGGGATTGGGGGCAGGAGGAGAAGGGGACGAGATGGCTGAATGGCATCACAGACTCAGTGGACATGAGTTTGAGTGAACTCTGGGAGATGGTGATGGACAGGGAGGCCTGGCGTGCTGTGATTCATGGGGTCGCAAAGAGTCGGACATGACTGAGCGACTGAACTGAACTGAAGTATGATTTACAACATTGAGATGGGTGCTTTATAATGTAGAGAAAAGATATTCAGATTAGAAAATGAAAAATCCAGAAGGCAGCAAGAAGAGAATGGAGTAGATTTCTGGGTCCTTAGAGAGTATCTGAATCCATGCCATGCTGTGCCTTTAGGGAGTATTATATTCTAGTACTTTTGTTTAAGGATATGAAAGTAGGTTGTAATTCTTTTGGAAAAATCTAAATATGGAGTGGCTCCATACTCTCCACTAGAAAATCCACAAAGTCTCCTGGCTTAATGAAGATGCCAATAAGAGCAGTAGATGCCCTTGCGTTTTAATCCTCCAAACGTTTGTTCCTCAATTTTTTTTTTCTTTAATGAATGTGAGTAAAAAGTAAGTGTTGTCTAGAACGTACCTAAAAGGATGCTCCATTTGTTTATGACGTATTGGCCACCAATAGTGTGTAATATTCTTCACTAGGCCCAGTGTATGCAGTAGGGACCCATCTCATGTTAGGCAACAAAGAAGTAAATAGATGCTACAGTATGGTGTGTCCCAGCCATGTTGTTAATAAAGATAAGGTGCTGTGGGAGCTCAGAGGACAGGCATCTAACTGAAACAGCTTGGCATTAATGGGGCAGAGAAGGTGAGGAAGTTTCCTCAAAGTATTACACCTAGCAGACTCATGACCTGCCAGCAAGTTTAGCCAGGTGAAGGGCAAAGGGAAGTGCGTTTGTGAAACTCCAGGAGGAGAGAGAATGGTGTGCTTAGGAATTGCAAAAAAAAAAAAGAAAAGAAAAATCTGTTCCTAGACCACAGGATATGAGAGTATAAATAGTAGGAGATTTGTTGCGGGTTGGAGGCAGATTCAGAAGCCAGGACCAGGACATGTGAGCTGTTTTATGGCCTATTTCATGGTCTGGAGTTGATCCTTACAACGTAGGAGTTTAAGAAAGAGAGTTCGTATTTGAAATGGGGAGATGACAAAGTGGTCAGCCTGGAGAGAGTTTAAAAGACTAGAATTTACTAGACTTTGGAGAAGGAAATGGCAACCCACTCCAGTATTCTTGCCTGAAGAATCCCACGGACGGAGGAGCTTGGTAAGCCACAGTCCACGGGGTCGCAAAGAGTCGGACATGACTGAGCGACTTCACTTTCACTTTACTAGACTTGGACTCAGCATAGATTCCTATAATGGTATTTCAGCGGGTTGAAGCAACATGATACACAGGAAGAACAGTAATTAGTTCTTATGAAGGAAATGTAAGTAGCTTTGAAATTGTTGACTTGAGATGTCCATGGGATATACGGGTGGTGGAACAGAATATGTCATAGGATACAAACAGGTTTGCAAAATAGGAGAGAAATCCAAGGTTAAACCATTTCAGCTTCCATTTCTATAATAGCCAGATAGTTGGCTATTTGGATAACTTTGTGCTATGTAACTAATTCAAGCTCTTCACACTTTCAAGCCTATGAAAACTGATTAGAAGTCTTTTACTTCATCTATAGATTTAAGAGTCTGTATTTTATTGAGATGTATGGTCCAGAAATCTAATTTTGAGTGGGTAAAGAAAATCAATACAAGTTCTGTCTTGGATATAGAAATGTGCAAAAAATACTTTGTTTACCTTGCTTTTGTGTCTAGCAGAGAGCTACCTAAAATAGGTTAACACAAAAATGGAAACCCCTAAATCAATCAATTTGTCATAATACTTATGAGTTATGCTCTATCATATTCCTATGGAGAACATAGTCATTGTAAACACACTGATGAGATCCTGGATTTGCTATAAGTGTTTATATTGAATGTGAAGGAGGAAGAGTCACCGCCTCTGTCACCATTGATCTCTTCATTAGACTCGGCTGGTACGGATTGCTGTACTCGGCGCCTCCTCGGTGTGCACACACACAGAAAGCCTTGGCAATACACACAGAATAAAGCACACAGAATACACTTGCTTGAAAGCAGAAAATTATTCTTTGGTTGAGTGCATAAGTATAACTGCTGTATTTAAAATGGATAACCAACAAGGACCTACTGTATAGCACAGGAAATTCTGCTCAATGTGATGTGGTAGCCTTATTGGAAGGGGAGTTTCAGGGAGAATGGAAAATGTATATGTATGGCTGAGTCCCTTTGCTGTCCACCTGAAACTGTCACAGCACTGTTGATCAGCTATACTCCAATATGAAAGAAAAAGTAAAAAAAAAAAAAAAAAAAAACACTATGTGAGTATAAGGGTGATTGATAAAAGCATAGAAACTGATTGATGCTCCATTTTGGAGACTCCTTAATGGCCAGGTGATATGGATAAATAGCTGGATTGACTACATAAGTGATGCTCGACTCCTGAGTATCCATATTTGGTCAAAGATGTACGAAGGCATGTGTGTTTCATTGTGTTTACCTGTATCTTCAAAGCTGAGCACAATGACTGGTAGTTACATGCTTTACAAACACAATGCTGAATGAGCGAAAGAACAAATGAATA
Source organism: Ovis aries (assembly GCF_016772045.2). Classification (NCBI taxonomy): domain Eukaryota; kingdom Metazoa; phylum Chordata; class Mammalia; order Artiodactyla; family Bovidae; genus Ovis; species Ovis aries. The sequence continues at coordinate 27,056,634 of NC_056079.1, forward strand.
AAATGTTGTTTTCACTAGTCACCATGGAGGGAGGATAAAACTGGAAAGAAAAGCCCTCAGGAGCTCTGGACTGAGCTCAACTCCACAGCCTGGGTCACTTGGCGACTCAGCTTTGTGTAGTAATTGCAGCACTAGAATTTGAACTGAACAACCAGGATGAGGGGAAGGGTCATGTTTTGGGGATCAAACTTCTTTTCATTGTGAAAGCTACTGGGTGGCCTCTGACATGATGTGTTTAGTTATCAAACATGTCAGTTAATACCATGGAGAGAGCACATGTATTAAAAGTGACAGACATAACAAGGGTCAGGGATTAAAGGTGAATTGAAAAGGGCTTTTGACTTCATTGTGTTGTTACAACAGTTTCTGTAGGTGGGATACATGAGTGAAAAAGAATGATGAGGCGTCATGGTGAGTAGTCATTTTCTTTCTCAGGCTGCTCAAGAAATTTTTTCTACCTCATGCTGAATGTTTTTTAAATGCTGTGACAATGACTACATCTATATTGTTGGTGGGAGAACACAAACATATTTAAAACAGTTACCTGTTCTTTTTCACTAACTTTCATTTATCCAGTTTTTATTGGTTATTTTTTTTGATTGTAAGTAGTATAGACTTATACAAAATTGAATGATATCAAAATTAAAATGTATATAATAGCACCTTGAGTATGACCATGTAAGCTCTACATTTCTCCATTTTAATTTGAAGATAGTGTTTTCTTTCTTCAGTTCAGTTCAGTTCAGTTGCTCGGTCGTGTCCAACTCTTTGCGACCCTGTGAATCGGAGCACACCAGACCTCCCTGTCCATCACCAGCTCCTGGAGTTCACTCAGACTCACGTCCATCGAGTCAGTGATGCCATCCAGCCATCTCATCCTTCATCCCCTTCTCCTTCTGCCCCCAATCCCTCCCAGCATCAGAGTCTTTTCCAGTGAGTCAACTCTTCACATGAGGTGGCCAAAGTACTGGAGTTTCAGCTTTAGCATCATTCCCTCCAAAGAAATCCCAGGGCTGATCTCCTTTAGAATGGACTGGTTGGATCTCCTTGTAGTCCAAGGGACTCTTCAAGAGTCTTCTCCAATACCACGGTTCAAAAGCATCAATTCTTCAGCACTCAGCCTTCTTCACAGTCCAAGTCTCACATCCATACATGACCACTGGAAAAACCATAGCCTTGACTAGACGGACCATTGTTGGCAAAGTAACGTCTCTGCTTTTGAATATACTATCTAGGTTGGTCATAACTTTTCTTCCAAGGAGTAAGCGTCTTTTAATTTGAAGATAATGTTTTCTCTCTCAATCAGACATAGAGAACTACTGGAAGGCTTCCTTTGCCCCATCACCGTGTTAGATACTATGATATATACTGAGATTTCTCTGCAGTTAAAGAATTTACCTGCAGTGCAGGAGACACAGACAACACGTGTTCGATCCCTGGGTCAGGAAGATCCCCTGGAGAAGGAAATGGCAACCCTCTCCAGTATTCTTGCCTGAAAAATCCCATGGACAGAGGAGCCTGGTAGGCTATAGTCCATGGGGTCACAAAGAGTTGGACATGACTGAATGACTAAGTATACTTATGGAAATAATAGATAGACATAGGGAAAGTCTAATAGCATTACTCTGTACCCAGCGGTCTGATAAAATGCCACACTGGGCGGTGGTGGTAATCAGAGCACATATGCTTGAGTTCTTTGAGGGTAGATGTCAGTGCCTTTATCTTTGGATCCCCAAGGATGATGCAAAATGTTCAGCTAGCACATTGAATGAATGAATTCTTATTGAATAAAGGGCCAGCTGTATGTGACCATAAATGGAATAAGAATCAGTCAAGAGGGAGATGGTTGCAGCCTGCAGCCACTAACAGAAGGTTTAAGTCCCTGGCTACACAAATACGTCAATTAATAGCATTATTTTAAAGCATTGAGATAATGATATTTGTGGAAGTTGTGAGCAAAACTAGAGAATAGTTGACCATGTTTTTAAAGTTCCATTCTATTATCTAATTTATCTGCTGGCTATGGTGTTGGGACTGTTGCTCTCTTATATTGGGTTAGCCAAGAAGTTCATTTGGGTTTTTCCATAACATCTTACAGAAAAACCCAAATGAACTTCTTGGCCAACCCAATAGATCAGTACTATTAATACACTGTAGCAACCCACTGAGTAACTCAGGCAAAGAGTAATCAAAGACTGATATATCAAGGAATTGGCATCACCTACTCTGGCTTTCTTTGTCTCTTTGGTATAAAATCTGTCTCTGGTAAAGCTTCGGGTGTTTACTTATTCAAAAGCAGCCATTTCTCATACAAAGCAGCTTAATTTATAAAAGCAGACCCAGCTTCCATGTTTTGTTCCAGCTGGCTGGGATGTTGTTGTTCTTCCTCAAAAGTTTAGAAATAAAGACACAGAACGTGATAGTTTTGAGGTGAATAGTTTTGTGTGCAACATTTGAGGAAGAAAAGTCTTTTTCTACATACAATATATTTCAATGTCTACTTAGCGTGCCAAGGGCAAGAATTTCCTGTTTGTCACTGGCCAGCTGCATTCAAATTAAGTAAATTCCCCTTGGGCATCCGTATAATAGGTCTATCATTGTAAAAGATCTGTATATAAGGATCTTGACTAAGTTCTCTCCCCACTTTATTTCATTTGTAATTTCAGTGAAAATCTAGCTGCAATTTTAGAGAGTGCAGCAAGGCAAAGCACTTCTCTGAAGACAAATGGAAAAAGCTAAAGTTACTATAACCACTTGTAGCAAATTATGTAAACTGAGTCCATATCTTTCTCTTCTCCTTTCCTTTGTTCTAAGTCCCTAGAAAGGCATACAACATATTTTGATGCATTTTCTTACTTTGGGTAGCTGCTCAGCTAGGTGCTCTGTGAAGACCTAGAGGGGTAGGATGGGGCATGGGTAGGTGGAGGGGAGGCTTAAGAGGGAGTGGATATATGTATCCTTATGGCTGATTCACATTGTTGTACTGCAGAAACCAATACAACATTGTAAAGCGGTTTTCCTCCCATTAAAAACAAACTTAGAATAAAACTTCCTCCTTATAACTTTTAACTTACAGGTATAATCTGAAATCGGAAAACTTGCTTGGGTGTTGACCACCCAGGTAGATCCCTGTGGTGGTGTTTTGCTTGGTTATTACACTAAACCTGGTCATATTCCTCTAGGATTATAGGCTGAGAATTGTGGCTTTTGTTACCAGAGTAGGTAGAGCTGGTTCCATTCAGAGTCAGATTCATATTAACATATATTGTGTTATATACAGTTTTAAATGCAAAAGAGAATGCAGTGGTTTTGATTTACAATGATCAGTTTAACTGTTACACAGGGTATGATGCTTAAGTCAACAATGAGTCCCATAAGACTGTCCCCATAGATGAGCTGCTTGGGAATCCAAATTATATTCAGAATGCCAGCTTATCTGTTTATAATGAGAAGTGCATCTGTCTGATGAGAACATCACTTGTTGGTCTGACAGATTCATTCTCTCCCTATACATTAGAGACATGGGTTGCCAAGTTTTCTGAAAATTGCTGGGGAATATGGATTCAGAACAATGGGAATGAGTTGATCTTATGTCTGGTCTTCCAACTGAGATGGTTTTAACATTTACCCCTCTACCAGGCTGGCCTTGCCAAGAAAATTACTCTGTTAGTCCCTAAATGAAAGTGGACAATCCCTAAATCAGTGTTTGTGTCCTTCCTTTTCTTTTTCTATGCTTTTCTTGGCCAACTAATTCTCTCTAAAGAAGGACATGATGCAACTCTTTGGGCATTTGGCTACCAGACTGTCAGTTCATCCAATCCCAGTCACATTGCAGCCCTGGAGCTCTAAGCTCAAGTCCATATAATCTTTATAGGCATTTAGGGCTATTGCCAAATTCTAAAATCAAATGTGTAATTTATTGGTCTAACTCTAGGTTTGTTTAATCATATCCTTTATTTTCAAATCCTGGAAATCAATTCATTGCAGCCCTCCAACCCAGCCTTAAAAACACTTCTATTTCTTTGCTACATTTTCCAAAACGGCAAAAGAAATGGGATTGTGAGATCCAGGGGAAATAATATTGTTCTTTGTCAGTGATATTTAATGCAAATTAAAATGTTTGAGGCCTATTTTCAAAAAATCAAAAAAAGAAATGCCAAAGAAGTAAAAACTTACTTTCCTTTTTTGGTGATTATAAAGAGAATATGAGATGATTTGGGGGTTGAGAGTACTTTTCAGCATAAATGAATAGACTGACATCAAACACCCCCTGGAAGTATTCATGAGATGTCTCCATAATCTTCTGCTATCTCCTCAAACAACTGGATATACACAGAGGGTCAGCCAATATAGTGTCCATGTACCCACTCTCAAAGATGTCAACTTCTTCAAAATAAAGATGGCCAAAACCTGAATAATTGTATGTTATCTTTGACCCATGACCAAATCTGATTGATTTATTTTCCTAATCCAATATGACAAGTGTTTAGTACTTGGGAGAGTAGATCTCTTTAAAGAAAGGATGTGTTTATATGCAGAGATTAAGATAATCTAGAGTTCTTAAACTGTATCTGTGTAATGACATTGTACTTGATCAGTTATTGATTTCCTTTGCCCGTATATTTATTTTGTTTTGAGCCCTACAGTGGGAAATGGCCTGATGCTCTACACCAAATCCTGCATATTTGCACTTCACAAAGGTTCAAAGGTTTGTACATGGCCTGGAACAGTAAACATGAGTCCTAAAGTCATCCTTCAGCTCCTGACTAGGCTTGGCGTTTAACTGCTAGTTCATTAATACCGGCCACAGGCTGTGGATTTGTCAAAACAAATTCTGACTGACTGAGATGTTTCATGGTTAGAGATTTTAACCACTTCCCACTCGGCCCCTTGGTGTTTCTTAAATTTTCAACTTCAAGAGACTGGTTTGGTAAACATGCCCTGTCCTCTAGGTCATGGGGTTAAGTATCAGCTCAGTCTTTCTGAACTTTTCACTTTTTCTGTGTAAGTATAAGACAAGTACTTACTGCATTGAAAACTAAGAGTCTGTGAAGATAAAAGACCTTATTGAAGTAGCGAAGTAAGCAAAATATCTTTACAATTCCTTACCCTGCCTTTTGGAACCATTTGTCCTTTTCTTGGTGAATATCACCTCATCCTTAGGTTCCCAGTATTTATACCTTTTATAGATGTTTGCATTAAAAAATAAACATAGGGAAGGACTATATTTAATCCAGATGATTGATTTGTTAATGGTGAAATTTGATAGGAAAAGGAGAAACTTCAGATACTGAAAATTATAACTCAAGAGAAATGTCTGCATATAAAGGGTATATAATATATATAAATTTCTATATGTCCCTATATAGAAAAGTTATGCACAGTCTATAAAATAAACAAGGATCCCACTTTGTAGTAGTGCCTAATACAATTCATGTGTTGCACACACAAAAATTCAATGCAGTCAGTACTTACTATGAAATGTATTATACACACAACTACTGTTAGTAAAGTGTTACATGTCAATACACACACCAAGTAGCACCAGAATTCTGCTAGTGAGAAACAAGAATGCCCTGCTCCATACTCCCCATTCCATTCTTACTCCTAGAGGCATCTTTTAAGTTATGTTCTTATTCTAGGCAGTTTGGTAGAGACCTTAGTAATTTCTTGACTGACTGGACTTAAACAGTTCACTCTGCAATTTGAAAGATGTATTTTAGCTCGCTTGTACTTCACCTTCCTTCTATTAATATTCTTCTCCTTCTCCTAATGTAACTCTAAGGTAATTATAAGCTTTGAGTAGAATCTTCTGTTTCTGATAATTTGCAATACTCTCTTTATTCCCTATTAAATACAATCAGAATCTTAGTCCAGCCCTCTTCCCCAACATTTTCTTTCTCATTTCAGGTCTTAATTCTGTCACTATTTTTCTGTCTTTAGATTGTAGATATTTTCACTTTATGCTAAAAATACAACCAAGTCTTTGTCCAGAGGTTAATTTTAAATATAGAACAATAAAGCGTATAGGGTCACAAAGAGTCGGACATGACTGAGAGAATTTAACTTTCACTTAATGTTATTATGACCACATAAATGTTGTTTAGTGTTAGGTCAAGATCTGTGTTGAAATTAATTTTTTTTTAGTCCAATGTCACAACCCCCTAGTTCACTGAAAAGCAAAGATTCCTAACATTCAGGTTCAAATCAGTGATTTTGTTCTCACATTGTGTCATTTGCTCAGAATCAAGCCTCATTTATTTATTTTTAAAAATTAATTTATTCATTTTAATTGGAGGCTAATTACTTTACAATATTGTGGTGGTTTTTGCCATACACTGACATGAACCTGGCACGGGAGTACATGTGTTCCCCATCCTGAACCCCCCTCTCACCTCCCTCCCCATCCCATCCCTCTGGGTCATCCCAGTGCACCAGCCCTGAGCACCCTGTTTCATGCATCGAACCTGGACTGGTGATCTATTTCACATATGATAATATATGTGATATTTATGATATTTGATATGTGATATTTCACATATGATAATATACATAATGGAATATATAATGCTATTCTCTCAAATTATTTCACCCTAGCCTTCCCCCACAGAGTGCGAAAGACTGTTCTTTACATCTGTGTCTCTTTTGCTATCTTACATATAGGGTTATTGTTACCATCTTTCTAAATTCTATATATATACATTAATATACTGTATTGGTGTTTTTCTTTCTGACTTATTTCACTCTGTATAATAGGCTCCAGTTTCATCCACATCATTAGAATTGACTCAAATGCATTCTTTTTTATAGCTGAGTAATACTCCATTGTGTATATGTACCACAGGTTTCTTATCCATTTGTCTGCCAATGGACATCCAGGTTGCTTCCATGTCCTGGCTATTATAAACAGTGTTGTGATGAACATTGGGGTACACGTGTCTCTTTCAGTTCTGGTTTCCTCGGTGTATATTCCCAGCAGTGGGATTGCTGGGTCATAGAGCAGTTCTATTTCCAGTTTTTTAAGGGATTTCCACACTGTTCTCCATAGTGGCCGTACTAGTTTGCATTCCCACCAACAGTATAAGAGGTTTCCCTTTTCTCCGCACCCTCTCCAGCATTTACTGTTTGTAGATTTTTTGATAGCAGCTATTCTGACTGGCATGAGATGGTACCTCATTGTGGTTTTGATTTGCATTTCTCTGATAAAGTGTGATGTTGAGCATCTTTTCATGTGTTTGTAAGCCATCTGTATGTCTTCTTTGGAGAAATGTCTGTTTAGTTCTTTGGCCCATTTTTTGTTTGGGTCGTTTATTTTTCTGGAATTGAGCTGCAGGAGCTGCTTGTATCTTTTTGAGATTAGTTGTTTGTCAGTTGCTTCGTTTGCTATTATTTTCTCCCATTCTGAAAGCTGTCTTTTCACCTTGCTTATAGTTTCCTTCGTTGTGCAAAAGCTCTCAAGTTTAATTAGACCCCATTTGTTTATTTTTGCTTTTATTTCCATTACTCTGGGAGGTGGGTCATAGAGGATCCTGCTATGATTTATGTCAGAGAGTGTATTTTTAAATTCTGTTTTCCTGTGTTGCTTGTTGTTGTCGTTCAGTCATTAAGTTGTGTCTGACTCTTTGCAACCCCATGAACTGTAGCACTCCAGGCTCCTCTGTCCTCCACCGTCTCCCAGAATTTGCTCAAATTCATGTCAGATTCCTTCCTTCTGAGCCACCTGGGAAGCTCCTATATCATACCCTCATATATTTTTTACTCTCCATCATATCATCTAGTCTATTTGCTTTGCCCTCTATTGTAGCCATGAATCTCCCCCCTTGACTCTTCCTCCTGGACTCCCAGCTCCTAGACCTGGGTTTCATATCGTTTGTCTTGGTTAAATCTGCTATTTCTCTACTGATTTCTTAGCTTATCTTCTCATTTTATTGTAATACATCATAAAATAAGTCCCAAGAAAAGACTGTTGTTTAGTCAATAAGTCATGTCAAACTCTTTGGCAACCCAATGAACTGTAGCTCAACAGATTCCTCTGTCCATGAGATTTCCCAGGCAAGAATACTGGAGTGGGTCATGATTTCCTTCTCCAGGGAATTTCCTTCTCCTAGACTCCCAATCTAGGAGTTGAACCTATGTCTCCAGCTTGGCAGGTGGATTGTTTACCACTAGTATATTCTGCTTCATGCATTCACTCATACTTTGCTCCTTTTTGTCCTATAATGTTGTGTAAAGCTTCCCTGGTAGCTCAGATGGTAAAGAGACCCAGGTTCAATCCCTGGGTCAGGAAGATCCCCTGGAAAAGGGAATGGTAATCCACTCCAGTATTCTTGCCTGGAGAATCCCATGGACAGAGGAGTCTGGTGGGCTACAGTCCATGGGGCTGCAAAGAGTCAGACACAACTGAGCAACTGACAGTTGCTAAATAACCAACACTAAATAATATGTTCACATATAATTGGTATTTATATAAATAGAGTAATGAGTTTGATATATAATTAATAGAATCTCTGAAAGGAGTGAAGGCAAAATGAACTGTCTTCTTGAATTGCAGTGTACTGATACTTTGGCTGAGTATAGAGTTTTAGGCTGGAAAGAGCTTTCCTTTCAAGCATTGTTGATGCTGATGAGAACTTAGGTACCAGACTAAGTCTAAGGTCTGTTTTTCCCTAAAAAACTTTTAGTATTATCTCAGTATCTTAGGTATTTATATGTTTTCATTGGCATACTTGAGGCTCTTTTTGAACTTAAGAGGCTTGTTGATGCATGGCTTCCTTCAGCTAAGGAATCCTCACCTCTGTCATTTCTGTAATAATTGCTCTATGCCACCTTTCTGTGGCTCCTTATACTTGGATAGTAGACCCTCCAGAGGTATCCTTTCTCATACTTTTGGTCTTCATTCATTAGTCCATATCTGTAAGAGCCTCTGGGTTGTTTCTTTAGTCTTTCTACAGTACTTTATTTCAGTGAACATGGTTTAGTTTCTAAGTATGCTTTCTTGTTCTCTATTTTAATTATTCTCTTTGGAAAAACTTCTGTTTTTGCTTTCTGGTTGTAACAGCTTTTCCTTTGCCTAAGTTTATCAGATATTCCCCACCACCACCACCCGCTGTTTCTTACATTATCTGTGTTTTCCAGCCTGCCTATCTTAGTATTTATCTATAATGTTGCTGGATTGCCTAATATTGTGGTGTGCTTGATTATTTGGTTAATAAAGGAGAAAACAACTGACTAGTGTGGCTTTCTTTTATTTTTTTTAGAACTGTTTATTCTTAAAATTCCTATCTGAATAGAAATTCTGAGATTAAAAGACATAAGGAATTGTGATCAGGTATCACATTTGGGTAAAGAGGTATGATTTGGCATCAGTGGATCTCCACCATAAGAGAATGAGAGGATTGTTATTTTCAAATGCTGAAATCTAACTAAAACTTTGTCTTTCTCCTGGGAGTTTGTTTAGTTATTTTAGAGATGCACTATCAATAATTTTTATCTTATTTTGGATCTTGATTTTGAATTAATATTATTACTTAACTAGTAGTAATAGTTGCTTTAGTCATGTTGGTAGTATTTTATTATTTGCTTGGGGGTGAATCCAGCTCTTTGTTTGCTGGGCTCCAGAATGGAGAAGATGTACTGAGGATGAGAACAGTGTATGTAGCTGTTTCAAATACAGAACTTGTGTTGGGTTCTGTTTTCGAATCCTTGCACTCCACTGAGATTCCTGCACAGATGCCCCACCCACTCTGCAGTCACCTTAGAGCATGTTTTGGACTGTGGCTTCCTCTGCCTGTTCTTAATAATAGTCACTTTGTCCCCTTCTGTCTGCGTCACCATCATCAAAGTGCCCACTCTTCTTTGCTTTTACACATTTTCTCCTTTTAGTCCTACTATGTTGCATAAATAGTATGTCCACATATAATTGATACTTATATAAATGTATTAGTGTAATATATAAATATTTAATAGAATCTCTGAAAAGAGTGGAGGCAAAATGTACTGTCTTTGTCAATTCCAGTAATTGCATATCTTAAGTATCACTAAATTTTTTCTATCTAATCATATATGAGTAGATGGATTCTGAATCTTTTCACTGTAATTTGCTTTTGGTTTTCCTTTTTTGGGGAATTATTTTAGGATTTAAAATTCTTTAAAGCATAAGACCTATGGCCAATTATTAACATACTTACCTTGGATGTATTACTTCTGAGTATGCAATACAGTCCTGATATCTGAAATTTCTCTTACAACAAATACCTGTTTTTCAATAGTATAACATTTTGTGATCACATTTATTTCTGAACTTCCTTTACTCACGTAATATGTACACATTTCCCCCCAAGAACAACAACCATAGACAGTTTGACTTGATCCCTTTTCCTATGATCTGTAAAAATAGGACTTAACCCTTACATTGGTTTGGCACATTCAGTGTTGTATATCATATACAACACCCTTCCAGTAGTGATGTTTTAAAGCGAGGCCTGTAGGTGTCCATAAACTAAAGCACTCTGAGGCTCCTAGTCATCTACTATTCATTTTTTTTCTCTCCTCTCACAACTAGGAAATCACATTTCAGCGCCTTCGATCTTGGTGAATGCACACAGCTAGGCAGGAAATGGGAAGAGGCATTAGTGAGTAGCTGTTGGCCAGTGAGCTTTTGGAAGTCTTGCTCTGTGGAATTCTGGAGGTACAGAAAATGCCTCTGTCACCTGTGTGAAATACGTGGTGTCATATTAAAATGTAAGTCACAGGGAGAAATGGTAAAAATAAAATCTAGCCAAAACAGGAGCAGGAAGACAGAGCAGAGTTTCCAAGAATGAAATTACATGACAGACATAGGGGTACCCAAGAGGATGTTGAAATTCAGACAGCCTCTTCTCCAGGTGCGGCATGTAATGAATCTCCCCAATGTATGCACTTTTGAAGCATGTCAATTGGAAGAAGAGCATGTGATGGTGGACAGTTTAATTGTGTTTGGCTCAGTGACCTTTTAAAAGGGAAGGGTCCTCTCCGAGATATTTCCAGTCCACTCATGCGTCTGCCATTGAATTTGCATGGCAGAGGGAATGTGCATCACAGCAAAACTTTCCTCAGAGCAGAGCCCGCCTAATTGTCCACAAAATGGTGCTTCAGGGGTACTGTTCCAGTGCAATAGAAGAGATCTCCCCTGGGTTTGCCTTCCTACTGAGTAGTTGGACCTGTGAAGTTTTGAAAAGTGTATTAAGAAATAGAGCTGCAGACCTCAAATTTGGAAGGAAGTAGTTTTGTCTAGTTTTATACAAATTTGTGCATAGAGCTGCTGGAGGCTCTCCTGCTTCATACAATCTGACAGCCTCATGGAAAGTTCAATAAATGGTTATTGCTTCGATAAGTGAGGACTCTTTCTGTTGAGCTCAAGAGTCCATCCCTGAGAAAGAAGTGCCTTTTCTTTTCCCCTATATTTCTCTCTCAAGTATCTATTTCCCCCTCTTCTGGCCCAGGGAAGATACATTTCATTCATCCATGTAACAAACATTTTCCTTAGGGGCCTGCGCAGGTGCTCTGGCCGCTTTCCTTGCCCTTGCACTGATGTTGTTTTTCTGATATACTTCATTTATACTACCTTTCATGTGATTTCTTTTGGATGCCCAATTCCCTGAGGGCTGGAATCACGACTTTCTCTCCTGGCATTCCTAGCACCTGGAAGAGCCCAGCTCATAGTGATTGGTCAGTAAAAGTGTGTTGAATATATGATTGCCAAATGAAATAGAAGCTCTGACTACAGACGTCTATAAATATCAATTCGTTGACCAACATATCAGATGTATCAGGGTGTGGTGTTGGGGCTCAAACCCTAATCACTTCACTCCAGAGTCTATGCTCTTAACACTGTTCTAGACTGCCTCTGTGTAAACGAATATCATGGTGTGATAAGTGTTTATAGCCACTGGTGTGGGAGAGAGAACACTGACTTATAAACTGTGTTCAGAAACTTGCTTATGTATGCAGTATGGGAAAAGTCATTTCTGATCTCTGGAAGTCAGTTTGCTCATTTCTAGAATGAGAAAGTTATCCTGGATGTTCTTATAAAATTCATGACAGCTCTAGAATGCTCTAATGATGTATCTAGTGGTATATATTGGAATGTAGACCTGTGTGCTCTAATAGATAAGAGGAAAAAAAGCCAGGCAAGACATGAGTCAAGAAGAAACGAGATGTTTTGGCAGTGATGGAGACAGATTTAAACACTTTGAATGATGGACAAAACTTAAATAAATTAAGAAGCAGAATGAAAAACAGCTTTGGGCAGAGGTGGACAATGGATTGGGACTTCCCAGGTAGCGCTAGTGGTGAAGAATCTGCCTGCAATGCAGGAGACACAGGAGAGATGTGTGTTTGATCCCTAATTCAGGAAGATCCCTGGAGGAGGGCATGGCAACCCACTCCAGTATTCTTGCCTGGAGAATTCCATGGACAGAGGAGCTTGGTGGGCTACAGTCTAAGGGGTTTCAAATATGACTGAAGTGACTTAGCAAGCACACACGCAGGCAAAGAATCTAAAGACGGCTGGTACTCATTTTAGAAACAGAAACTCTGAAAGTTAAGTCAATTCCCAGAGGACAGAAAATGGGCGTTTCTGTCTCTAAGTTTTATGAGTTGGTACATAGTGTGGAAGCACATGGACTGGAAATAGCAGTACCACTATATAGAAATTTACACGAGTGACAAGGAATGATACTGATCATGGATGTACTGAAAAATATCCTTAGACTCATTTAAATATTTTGAAATATTAACTACTTATTTTAAATTATTTGAGAAATTAAATACATATTTTAAAATATAAATATTCCGAAATAGTACGAGTGACTTTGTTTTTATTTAATTAGTGACTTTGTTTTTGTCTATCCAAATGTATCCTGAAAATTAGGGACACAATGAGTAAATGTAGTTGGGCACTAATTTTTTTAAATATAAATTTATTTTAATCAGAGGTTAATTACAATATTGTATTGGTTTTTAACCTGTATCAGCCACTGAAAGGCTAAAGTCCAGTAGTCTAGGTACAACACGTTTTCATTAATTTGGGTGAAGAAAAAATGAAAAGCATGATTTTTTAAAATAATTTTGTTATTTTTCATTTTATTCTAACAGTTAAAAAACATTAAAGATTTTAGTTGATAGACATTACAAAAATTCCAAAGCAAGGACAATTTACAGTGCATTTGTTTAATTGTTTCATTTTGTTTAGGGAATCATAATGTTTCAGAAAACTAAAGATAAACTGCGTTTCTAAGCAAAAAAGCAAGTAGTATGACATATGTAGTAACTTAAACCAGGCTAAACATATGCACTCACTCCAGTAAACTGTTGCTTCTCATAGATTCCTAGATTTTGTATTCTACAAAAATCTGATTTGTGCTTAAAATGTGAATTATATATAAATAAGTATTTTTAAAGTATTCATTTAAAAATTTTTGGCTGTGCATGTCTTCATTGCTATGCACAGGCTTTCACTAGTTGTGGAGAGTGACGGCTACTCCCTAGTTGCAGTGCGTGGGGGCTTCTCCTGTTCTGAGCATGAGTTCTCCAGTGCGGGCTGAGTGGTTGCGGTGCACAGGCTTAGTTGCTCCATGGCAACCAAGATCTTCCTGGACCAGGGATCGAACCTGTGTCCCCTGCATTGCCCAGTGAATTCTTACTCACTAGACCGCCAGGAAAATCCCCTAAATAGATTTTTCTGATGTCTAAATAAACTACTCTCCTGGAATTATGTTATTTGCATTTTACCACTCACGGAGGTTCACAGTGAATAGTACATCCTGTTAGCAACGAGAAAAATCTTGGTTCAAGTTTTGCCTTAACTACTTGTTTCTTGTGTTACTTTCAGAAAGTTGCTCAACTTTTCGGATGCTCAGTTTCCTAACATGGGAAAAAGGAATAGTTAATAACATTTGCTTTCTGATTTGTTGTGAAGAAAACAGGTGAAGGTTATACATATATGGTTTATATGTTGTATAGTAGGTGCTCAATAAACTCATCAAGTAGGTGCTCAATAAATTACTTCAGTTCAGTTCAGTTCAGTCACTAAGTCGTGTCCGACTCTTTGCAACCCCATGAATTGCAGCACGCCAGGCCTCCCTGTCCATCACCGACTCCCAGAGTTCACTCAGACTCACATCCATCGAGTCCGTGATGCCATCCAGCCATCTTATCTTCTGTCGTGCCCTTCTCCTCCTGCCCCCAATCCCTCCCAGCATCAGAGTCTCTTCCAATGAGTCAACTCTTCGCAAGAGGTGGCCGAAGTACTGGAGCGTCAGCTTTAGCATCATTCCTTCCAAAGAAATGCCAGGGTTGATCTCCTTCAGAATGGACTGGTTGGATCTCCTTGTAGTCCAGGGACTCTCAAGAGTCTTCTCCAACACCACAGTTCAAATGCATCAATTCTTCGGCACTCAGCCTTCTTCCCAGTCCAACTCTCACATCCATACATGACCACAGGAAAAACCATAGCCTTGACTAGACCAACCTTAGTTGGCAAAGTAATGTCTCTGCTTTTGAATATACTATCTAGGTTGGTCATAACTTTTCTTCCAAGGAGTAAGCGTCTTTTAATTTCATGGCTGCAGTCACCATCTGCAGTGATTTTGGAGCCCCCCAAAATAAAGTCTGACACTGTTTCTACTGTTTCCCCATCTATTTCCCATGAAGTGATGGGACCAGATGCCATGATCTTCATTTTCTGAATGTTGAGCTTTAAGCCAACTTTTTCATTCTTCTCTTTCACTTTCATCAAGAGGCTTTTAGCTCCTCTTCATTTTCTGCCATAAGGGTGGTGTCATTTGCATATCTGAGGTTATTGATATTTCTCCTGGCAATCTTGATTCCAACTTGTGTTTCTTCCAGTCCAGCGTTTCTCATGATGTACTCTGCATAGGAGTTAAATAAGCAGGGTGACAATATACAGCCTTGACGTACTCCTTTTCCTATTTGGAACCAGTCTGTTGTTCCATGACCAGTTCTAACTGTTGCTTCCTGACCTGCATATAGGTATCTCAAGAGGCAGGTCAGGTGGTCTGTATTCCCATCTCTTTCAGAATTTTCCACAGTTTATTGTGATCCACACAGTCAAAGGCTTTGGCATAGTCAATAAAGCAGAAATAGATGTGTTTCTGGAACTCTCTTGCTTTTTCCATGATCCATTGGATGTTGGCAATTTGATCTCTGGTTCCTCTGCCTTTTCTTAAACCAGCTGGAACATCAGGGAAAGGGAAATAGAAGTCTGTTCCGGTTTAAAGCATCTTCAACTCCATGTATTAATGTACTTAAGTGACAAAGCAGCAGAACATATTGCAAATAACATTGGGTGCCAGAACGTGGGTTCTAAAGCTATTAAAATAGTTGTGTGATCCTAGCAGGCTAATCAAATGTGTGTGGAAAAATGATCAGAAACAGTTGATCAATAGTTGATCAAAAATATTGAACTATAATTATATAATGTGATCTGCTTCAATGATTCCCACTCTCTGGACTTTGTATGTACATATATTATCTGTATGTACATATATTATTTTGCCAATCAACAGATATTAAAGTGTATTTGTTCTCATTAAAATTATTACTCTTAGAAAGGGACCTACAGTCTGATAAAAAAAAAATTGAAGATGGATTACCTATGTTGAGCCTCTGAGATCAGCTAAAATTGCTCATCTCCATTTTTCATTATCACTGAGGTTTGTCCTGTGAGATTCAGCAATCTTTGGCCAAAACTCAGCTCCATAGTACATGATTGGAATAGACTGGTGTCAGTTCTGCCCTTATCACGAAAGAATGGCTTTCTAGAATACATGTTCTTCTAATTATGCCAGTGTATTATTTCTTGTCTGCCCCTTGTGTTGGCATCATTTTCTCTAGAAACATCCTGATTTGCAGATGACTGCCCCACGTAGATGAGTTCTGTCTCGTCTACCCACCCCATGTAGTACTTTGATTAATCTTAAAATTCTTCTGTTTTTCAGTGGAAAGAAATAAACCACATTTCTGGAAAATGAAGAAAGCATATGAAAAATGTGGTGAACCGTGTACTGACTTTAGATTAAAGGAAGAGAATTTGAGCCAATTTTATTGAAATACCTGTATACTTGTGCACTTTTACTTTCTTCAGAAATTGTCAGTGTGTTCAAGGTGCCACATGGTGGGTGGAGGCTTCCTGTCTTACCACTCAAGGGTTCATCATGCTGAGAACTCAGTAGTCAGTTTATGCCCCTCATGGGACCTACATGACCTTGGGATATGCATGAATCTCTCTGGGTCTGCTTTCTGGAGAATAGAGATGACACCTGTCACTGAGTTGTATGTGACAAAAGAGATGTCTTTGGTGTATTCTACCAGTTTTGGAAGGTACTTGATGAAGTAGTCATCCCTTTTGTCTCTCATCACTTGATTGCCTGCCATTCCAAATGATTCCTCCCAATTATTCTTTAGATCTCACTAAAAGAATTCTGCTGGTCGTTCATTCTGGTTCTGTCTCTGTATTTAACACAGACACAGTCCTCATTAGTTTCAACAAAGTCATTTGATAATCTCTTTAATGGGAAATCCCTGATTACAGTTGCATTCTTTTGGCAACCCTCAGGGGTCGAAATTGCTCTAATTTTTTTTGGTTCTGTGCATTAGGCTGAGATGAAATCCCTTGAGGACAATCTCTTCCTTATTGAATTCCTGGGGAAGAAAAGACTATGTGTGAGCAAGGTGGGGAAATGTGCAACCTTAAATGTAGTGGAAGCTGTGCCTTTTGCATCTGTTAATAGAACACTGTAAAAATGTAAATATTCTTTAATTATTTTTACTTGTTAAATTCATATTTCTTCCAAATGTAATTCAAGGCTGAGATCATCCAAAAGATGGCCAGATTTACACTGATTACCGTGGCAGCTCAGATGGTAAAGAATCTGCCTGTAATGCAGGAGACTTGAGTTTGATCCCTGGGTCATGAAGATCCCCTGGAGAAAGGAATGGCAACCTATTCCAGTATTCTTGCCTGGAGAATTTCATGGACACGGGGGTCTGGTGGATTATAGTCCGTGGAGTCACAAAGATTTGGACACGACTGAGTGACTAACACTTTCCCTTTTACCATCACAATGTGTTCATTTGATTAAGAGCATCAGAGGTGAAAATGGAATTACATACGGTTCATCGCATATCTGAAATGATAATATAGAACACAGAGAAGAAGCTTCAGAACACAGCTGCAGCAAACCCATCTGGAAAGAAACCTCAATCAAAATAATGCTCAGTGGAAGGAAAATATTTTCAAAGATCAAACTGTTAGGGGGACCAGTGCTTGATGGAAGGATCCCACATTACTTATCATTAGTAATTGGTAATTGGACAGTTTAATGTATTGTTAAAACGTTTGTGAATGAAAAGGGGAAATCTTAACAATTATCCTGTGACAGCAGGTTTTAAACTAAGGCTCTCCCAGGAAAGCCAGGATGGACGATCTACCTGGTAATAGTCCAATTACTATACATCTGCACTGTAAGCATACAAGAGACATCTTGTAATGAAAGAAACAGTCAGCTAAGAAAAATAGCACTCAAACTTTCAACAAAGCTGGGAAAGACTTGTTTGGCCAAGATGGGAGAGAAATTCTAGATGTGTTGAAAGTTGTGCAGTGAGCAGCAGAGAGCGTATCTCAAACTGGTTCTACTGTCCTGCGTTTACAGGTTTGTTGTTTTGTTTAGTCTCTGTGTCGTGTCTGACTCTTTACCTCCCCATAGACTGCAGCACTCCAGGCTCCTCTATTGTCCACTCTCTCCTGGAGTTTGCTCATATCCACGTCCACTGAGTCAGTGACACTGTCTAACCATCTTGTCTTCTGCCACTCCCTTCTCCTTTTGTCTTCAATCTTTCCCAGCATCAGGGTTTTTTTTCCCCCCAGAGTTAGGTTTCATCTGTCAAAAACGACTGGTCCCCTAGACTGTGATTTAATGAGTGATACTAGCTGGCAGTCACCCTAAGTGATGCCTTAGTTGATGACTCTAAATCCTGACAGCTCTGCCACTGTTTAGCTGTCTTAGAAGGCAGGGATTGATTACCAGCATGAATAGCATAGAGTGGATTCCAGTCTCATGGACTATTTTTTTTTACTTATTGCCAAAGTCTGTAATTAGTAGGATAGTAGGAAATAGCTTATTAACCAAGACATGTGTAGATTGCCACTAGGGAAAATTATTTCCTAGGACCAGAGTGGTGGTGGTGGTTTAGTTGCTAAGTCGTGTCCAACTCTTGCGACCTCATGGACTGTAGCCTGCCAGGCTCCTCAGTCCATAGGATTTTCCAGGCAAGAATACTGGAGTGGGTTGCTTTTTCCTTTTCCAGGAGATCTTCCTGACCCAGGCATTGAGCCTGGGTCTCCTGCAGTGGAGGTAGATTCTTTACTGACTGAGCTATCAGGGAAGCCCAGGACTAGATTAGTCTAAGCTAAACCTTTTGAAAACTGCCTCAGCCAGTTGAAAGAAAGAGATCACAGACTTCTAAGATCCCTGTCAGCATCTTTTATCTGCATTTGACAGCTCTTAAACCAGCAGTGTAAGAACTTCAAGTGAACAAAACATAAATGTGCAACTTTATGGACCTGTTAAATGAGGGCCCTATATTAGGTGTGCATTTTAAGTATAGACATTGATTTCATAGCAGTATAATTGATGAGGATATTCAAAAGTTGGGAAAAAAATTGGCTTGGGAAGCAGTAAAAATATTCAAGACTCAACCAAAATTGAAAAAAAAATCAGGATACCTGAGTTTTAATTTTAATTCTTCTTTAGATTTGGTTTACAAATATATGGAACTTAATATTTCTTGCCTTAAAAATAAGTCAGTGAAAATGCTCATGATGGTGTCTTGGCTGCTTCTAACCCTGCAGAGAACATTGCCATAGAGAAAAGTGCTTAGATGCAGGGGTGGGGAGAGGAGGGAGACTGTGGAGCCATATCTATGTATGTAAAATGACCCTGAAAATGAACTTCAACTGAGGAACAGATTGGCAGGCATTTGACTCCTCACACACTAAGGAGAGCCTCTCCTCCACACCCATTGGGTTGGGATGTCTCACTTGCTAAAGAGATTCATCTTCCAAAAATATTAACTATGTTTTGTGTGTTTTCTATCCAGTTACTGAGGAATCAAGATTTAGTTCGATACATTTTGCAGGAACTTTTAAAGATGTTAAGACCTGGATGTATTTCTCTATGTGTGTGCAAATATTTTACGTTGGTTTAAATGGTTTAATTTATATTTGATTATTTTAAATTACATTAACATTAGACATGACCCTCTCAAGTTATCTTGTTGAAGCCTCTATTTCTAAGATCTCCATGACTTTGTCTGGTCTGGCAGCCTCCCTTATCATTGAAGTGTTAGTATTTTGGTCAGTTGTGTGGATCTACTTTCCAGATTAGCCAGTTCTTTCTGTTCCATTAACTAGGAAACTCAAAATGCTTGAGAGCATTTCATTATTATTTAACATTCCTAATATGACAATGAAAGTGTGGGAAGCCAGGTGAAGAAGTCAGCTGAGGTTTTCTTGTATGATCACCATTCTTGAAAACCTGGTACAGTGAGAAAGCATTCCTTAGCAGGTGCAAGGGTGTTTGGGGGAAGCACCTGTTGGAGTGGTTGAGCACAAGGGCTCTGTAGTCAAATAAACCTGGGTTTGAATCTCAGCTCTGTTGTTTACAAGTTGCACTGTTTACCATTATTGAACCTTTCAGATCTCTGTGTCCTTAATATGTTAGCAACCATTTTATTTTATTATATAATTTCATATCCAAGACAGTTAGGTAATGGCAGGTCTATAAGGGTAATGTTCCTTAAGAGTTCAAATTTATAGTTTTCTGTATATAAGTCTTTAGTTTCTTTAGGTAGATATATACCTAAGTATTTTATTCTTTTCGTTGCAATGGTGAGTGGAATTGTTTCCTTAATTTCTTTTTCTACTTTCTCATTATTAGTGTATAGGAATGCAAGGGATTTCTGTGTGTTGATTTTATATCCTGCAACTTTACAATATTTATTAATTAGCTCTAGTAATTTTCTGGTGGAGTCTTTAGGCTTTTCTATGTAGAGGATCATGTCATCTGCAAACAGTGAGAGTTTTACTTCTTCTTTTCCAATTTGGATTCATTTTATTTCTTTTTCTGCTCTGATTGCTTATATATAGAAAACTATAAAACACTGGTGAAAGAAATCAAAGAGGACACGAATAGATGGAAAGGTATACCAAGTTCATGGATTGGAAGAATCAATATAGTGAAAATGAGTATACTACCCAAAGCAATCTACAGATTCAATGCAATCCCTATCAAGCTACCAGAAGTATTTTTCACAGAGCTAGAACAAATAATTTCACAATTTGTATGGAAATACAAAAAAACCTCGAATAGCCAAAGCAATCTTGAGAAAGAAGAATGGAACTGGAGGAATCAACCTGCCTGACTTCAGGCTCTACTACAAAGCCACAGTCATCAAGACAGTATGGTACTGGCACAAAGACAGACATATAGATCAATGGAACAAAATAGAAAGCCCAGAGATAAATCCACACACCTATGGACACCTTATCTTCGACAAAGGAGGCAAGAATATACAATGGATTAAAGACAGTCTCTTTAACAAGTGGTGCTGGGAAAACTGGTCAACCACTTGTAAAAGAATGAAGCTAGAACACTTTCTAACACCATACACAAAAATAAACTCCAAATGGATTAAAGATCTAAATGTAAGACCAGAAACTATAAAACTCCTAGAGGAGAACATCGGCAAAACACTCTCCAACATAAATCACAGCAGGATCCTCTATGACCCACCTCCCAGAATATTGGAAATAAAAGCAAAAATAACAAATGGGACCTAATTAAACTTAAAAACTTCTGCACAACAAAGGAAATTATAAGCAAGGTGAAAAGACAGCTTTCAGAATGGGAGAAAATAATAGCAAATGAAGCAACTGACAAACAACTAATCTCAAAAATATACAGGCAACTCATGCAGCTCAATTCCAGAAAAATAAACTACCCAATCAAAAAATGGGCCAAAGAACTAAATAGACATTTCTCCAAAGAAGACATACAGATGGCTTACAAACACATGAAAAGATGCTCAACATCACTCATTATCAGAGAAATGCAAATCAAAACCACAATGAGGTACCATTTCACGCCAGTCAGAATGGCAGCGATCCAAAAGTCTACAAGCGATAAATGCTGGAGAGGCTGTGGGGAAAAGGGAACCCTCTTACACTGTTCGTGGGAATGCAAGCTAGTACAGCCACTATGGAGAACAGTGTAGAGATTCTTTAAAAACCTGGAAATAGAACTGCCTTATGACCCAGCAATCCCACTGCTGGGCATACACACCAAGGAAACTAGAATTGAAAGAGACACGTGTACCCCAGTGTTCATCACAGCACTGTTTATAATAGCCAGGACATGGAAGCAACCTAGATGGACAACCTAGATGTCCATCAGCAGAAGAATGGATAAGAAAGCTGTGGTACATTTACACAATGGAGTATTGCTCAGCCATCAAAAAGAACACATTTGAATCAGTTCTAATGAGGTGGATGAAACTGGAGCTGATTATACAGAGTGAAGTAAGCCAGAAAAAAAAAAACAAACAAACACCAATACAGTGTACTAACACATATATATGGAATTTAGAAAGATGGTAACGATAACCCTGTACGCGAGACAGCAAAAGAGACGCAGATGTACAGAACAGACTTTTTAACTCTGTGGGAGAGGGAGAGGGCGGGATGATTTGGGAGAATGGCATTGAAACATGTATAATATCATATAAGAAACAAATCGCCAGTCTAGGTTTGATGCAGGATACAGGATGCTTGGGGCTGGTGCACTAGGATAACCCAGAGGGATGGTATGGGGAGGAAGTGGGAGGGGGGTTCAGGAGTGGGAACTTATGTACACCCGTGGCAGATTCATGTTGATGTATGGCAAAACCAATACAGTATTGTAAAGTAAAAAAATAACAATAATAATAAGAATGAATTAAAAAAAAAGAGTTCAAATTTAAATTTCTTCAGGCCCAGTCTGCTTAATGATAAGTTAGTGAACGTTTAAGAAAAATATCTTGTGCTAATTTCTGAGAAACAAGCCAGTTACATGATGACCACGATGACGTTAATTGGGGCAGCTTCTCTATAGCTCTACCCTCTTCATTTACTACCATTTCAAGTCTTTTGCTTAAGTTTTTCTAGACCTTGCTCATTTTTCTTGCTAACATCTGTTGCTGTGTTAGGGGAAAATTTGAATGAACAGATAAAATCTTCCTACTAGCTACTGTCCTAAATATAGTCTCTGACATCAGGTCTGGCCAGAGAGATAGCCAAGGTTATTTTTAGGAAGTCAGCACATAGGGAAATTAGGTAATAGTAAGAAACTTCTGGTTTCTATCTCTGTACGTAACCCATTAAGAGACACATGCATCTATGCCAGTATCTTGTTTTCCTGCCCCTCGGGTATTCCGAGTCACTCCCTATCTTGTCTTTAGAACATTAAGCAGAAACTTGAGACAGGAGGTAGCAAATGCAACCCTTGCGTTTGATCCTGTGATTTTTCTGTGCAGAGCTTCATAGAATTTCATTTCAGGTTAATAAGGGGGAAATTGGAACTGAGGAGAAAGCTTAGGCTCTGCCAAAATATACCAAGGGTTACTAAGTTCAAATGTAGAAAATAGAAAATGGGAATAAGAATGGAAAAGTCCTGGCAGATTGCTGTGTCTTTCCTTAAAAACAGAATGGCGCCCAGCGCTTAATGGCACAATGTCTTATCACAGAATTATACCAAAATTGCTCTGTTTATGCATCTTTCTTTTCTAAAGCCTGAGTGTCTGACAGCCAGATGATGCATCTAATACCATCCTCACTTTACAGAGTGGAAAGATGAGACAGAAAACTATCACTACCCTGCCAGGAAAACGTTTCTAAGCATTTAATAACAGCCATTTAGGCTGCATCTATGCAATTCCACATGCAAGTATGAATGTCAAAAGTTTATTGAATGTTCCAGGTGTTTCAGATACACAGTTGGTTTATTTTTGTATAAATAATGCATTCAGGTAATTGAGATATAAAATTTTTATTTGGAGTTTTATCAGCATGCTGGCAATCCTAGATTAAAAAGATTTCCCTTTTTCAAAATGATACACATGAACGTACAAAGCAGAAAGAGACTCACAGACTTAAAGAGTGAGCTTATGTTTGCCAGGGGAAGGAGGAGGGTAAGAGATAGTTAGGGAGTTTGGGAATGACATGTACACACTGTATTTAGAATGGATAACCAGCAAAGATCTGTATAGTGCAAGGAACTCCCTCAATGTTATGTGGTATCCTGGAAGGGAGAGGAGTTTGGGAGAGAATGGATATATGTAAAGGTATGGCTGAATCCCTTAGCTGTTCACTGGAAACTATCACATTGTTAATTGGCTCTATCCCAATACAGAATAAAATGTTCAAAAAAATAATCATTGCCACCTCAAAAAAAGGTTTTCCTTTTTTATGTCCTACCTATTTCCTTTGTCAGGTTCTTTTAAATATTATTAGTCATATATTAAATATATTAGTCATATATTAATAATATTTAAAAGAACCTGACAAAGGAAATAGGTAGGACATAAAAAAGGAAAACCTTTTTTTGAGGTGGCAATGATTATTTTTTTGAACATTTTATTCTGTATTGGGGTAGATTATTAGTCATATAGTCAGAGAAGGCAATGGCAACCCACTGCAGTACTCTTGCCTGGAAAACCCCATGGACCAAGGAGCCTGGTGGGCTGCAATCCATGGGGTCGCTAAGAGTCGGGCACAACTGAGCGACTTCACTTTCACTTTTCACTTTCATGCATTGGAGAAGGAAATGGCAACCCACTCCAGTGTTCTTGCCTGGAGAATCCTAGGGACAGGGGAGCCCTTTTAGCACTTTTTTTTTTAGTAAATAGTACTTTATCCAGAATCAGAATGAATGAGTTATTTGATATCAGATATTATTAACAAAAAAATGTCCTATACTCCACAAAACTCACTAGACAAAGGCATCTTCCAGAAAGTTAACTAAGGTAACTAACCTCAGCGGCAACCACCAAAACAGTTATTGGTGTAATTCTTCGAGGAAGTGTTATACTAGGCATGGGATGATTACCGTATCTTAATACTTTCTGTGATGGCCACTCAGGGTCGTCAGTGGGTGTGCATTCTTCATTCCAAAGCACAGACTCTTCTACATCTACTTTTGAGTTTTGTCTTCTCTCCAACAGTCAGCTGTTAACCTCTTATTGCTATAACAGCTCGCAGTAACAATTCCTATAGGCTTCAGACCTGATAGGAATAGGAAAGTTAGATAATCAAGCTTGATAACTAGTGCAGGAGCTTGAATCTCATGCTTAAATAGCGGTTTAAAAAGAATCCATGGGACTGTAATTGCAGACTATAGGATATGGTTTTAATAAAGTAGACCCACAAAATCTGTTCGGATTCTCCTTTCTGTTCACAGATGGAGCCATGTTCCTGAAGCCCTCCCAGCACTGAGTTTATTGCTGAAACTTGCCAGGACAGTGGGTGTCGGTCCCCAGGAGGCATGTCTGGCAGTTCTTAGTATCCAGCTTGTTGATTTGCCATATTCCTTTCCTCTTTTCTGCTTATTGTGACGTTAAAAGTAACTCAGGCCATTTCAGTCAGCGTCACTATTACAAATTCATGATGAAATTGGCCATGTGGAGAAAAGAATGAGTGAGGTAGATTTCTTTCATTGTAGCCATATTTGTTAATTACTGGGTGGGGTTTAGGAAGAATTTATTCACCATTTGTGAACAAGTTATTGATTATTCCTTCCAATTCATATGGATAATCTAGAGGTAAAACAGCTTTACTTTTAAAAATACTTGAAAGACATAGTAGTTAAAACAAAATCTCTGGATAAGATGGCCTAAATTCAAATCTTAAATATACTATTCTTTGCTATGAGCTTTTTGACAAGTTGCCTCATTCTCCTCATGCAAAGTAGGGATGATGATAAGAGTTGATTACAGGTTGTTATTGTGAATAAGTTAAATGAGTTACTATGTGTAATATGCTGGAACAGCAACAGGGCTGGGATAAGCTCCATGTAAGGGTTAGCCCTTAAATAAAATGAGAACTTTTGTAGAGATACTCCATAAAGACAACTGTAAACATTTATCTTTAGCTTTTTTAAAAAATTAATTTTGTCATTGTTTTTGCAATGCATGAGCTTTTCTAGTTGTAGTGCATGCGCTCTGGAGTGCGTGGGTTCAGCAGTTGCAGTCCACAGGCTTAGTCGCCTCATCAGCATGTAGGATCTTAGTTCCCCAACAAGAGGTCAAACCTATGCTCCCTGCATTGGAAGGCAGGTTGTTAACCACCAGACAGACCTCCAGGGGAGCCCCTACCTGAAACTTTTAAGCCCTGAGAGATATCAGTCCCAAACTCCTCCATGACTTACCATATTAATAGGAACCAACTGAAGAAGATACTACTCATGTCATAATAATAAGAAGAAATCAGATGTGTATCAGGCAAACAGGATATAATATATAACGCAGGGCTTTTGAAATTATTCCGGGTTTCTTCTCATAATAATCACATTGTGGCCTTACTTAAATAAAATTAACTCTTTAAAATCATTAACCACTGTAAGCATAAATATTAATATCTACTTACTTGTGTTTCCAAATTGCTGAGTCTACCTGTAGCATTACTTAAGCATTGCACAGATATTATTGGAGGAGATAATCCTCAAAAAGCTACTGTTGTCTTCTTTTTTCCTCTTTCTTTCCAGTGGGAAAGTATATGCTTTGAAGTATATGTTATGAAGTATATGCTTTCCTGCTGTTCTATATAGTTTTTCTCTCTCTTCTTTTATGCCTATATGTCTTAGGAACTCCTTTATAGAATCAGGTGAAGATTACCATTAATATGATCTGTTTACCACTAACATTACCCAAATTGTTGTGTTTACTCTTCTCAGACTTATCATGACCCATGTAGTTTTGGGAAACATTCTGGACCCTGCAGAGTTTGTAGCCCTGATTAGAAATGGAGCAGATCTGTTCAGGCTTTGATGTTATTACTTTTGATTTTGTTTTGTCTGTGTGATCTATCATGTGTGCATGGTTCCTATGTTTAAGTCAACCGAAATGTGTTTAATACTCCTAAATGATTGGAAATTTATTGTTAAATATTAAAAAATAGTCTCAGATATCTCAGGACTATTATTCTGTAATCCCATGCACAGAGGAGCCTGGAGGGCTATAGTCCATTGGGTTGCAGAGAGTCAGATACAATTGAGCGACTAACCAACCAACCAACCAACCAATATTGTAGATAGAGTGTTTTTGTTCAGTTGTTCGTTTGAAAGAGGTTTAGGACAAAAGTGAATCATATAGATAAATACTTTAGGAACAGCTAAGTGAAAGAAAGTTCATCTGTATCTTGTGCCAAATTATTATGACAGAAAATCCTAATATTGACTTACAAAAACATAATGCTGGGCCATGTTTAAATAGTTGCCAATGAAAAGGACTGCATATATTGATGACATAGTAAAACTCATAGAATATTAGATATAGAAAGTACTAAAGGATTTTTAAACCCTTAAGTGCTTATCTTTGGTCAACCAGTAAAATAGCTTTAGAACCCAGGGCTTATGAATCTACTTCAACATTTTTCTCATACTATCATATCATGGTTCTTAGTAAATAAAGTTACAGAACCTCTCTTTTAAAAGTTTTAACCATAGCAAGCATAAATATTAATATCCATTTACTTGTGTTTCTGAATTTAGACCACAGGTGTTAACAGCGCTTGAATCCACAGTGCCTGCTATATAATAGATTCAATGTAGATTAATGGAATGAGTTGTAATCATGGGTGATTTTTACTTTCTTCTTTGTGCTTTTTAGCACTTCTGAATTTTTACATTGATGTGATTGTTTTGTGAGAGATTTTTTAAAAGCTGGTTAAATATGTAAAACTATAGACCCGGACATCACATTAGTCTATTAGCTGGAACAAAAAAAGAGATAAGTTTCCATCAGATAATAGGAAGTTTGAAGAACTGTATACAGATGCTAAGTGGTCAGGTTTCTCTATAACAATAAGCAGTTTGATCTGGAATTAGGGGAAGCTGCATAATATGGGAGTCAGTTCAATTCAGTTGCTCAGTTGTGTCTGACTCTGCGACCCCATGAATCACAGCACGCCAGGCCTCCCTGTCCATCACCAACTCCCAGAGTTCACTCAAACTCATGTCCATCGACTCAGTGATGCCATCCAGCCATCTCATCCTCTGTTGTGCCCTTCTCCTCCTGCCCCCAATCCCTCCCAGCATCAGAGTCTTTTCCAATGAGTCAACCCTTCACATGAGGTACCCAAAGTATTAGAGTTTCAGCATCAGCATCAGTCCTTCCAATGAACACCCAGGACTGATCTCCTTTTGAATGGACTGGTTGGATCTCCTTGCAATCCAAGGAACTCTCAAGAGTCTTCTCCAACACCACAGTTCAAAAGCATCAATTCTTCAGCGTTCAGCTTTCTTCACAATCCAACTCTCACATCCATACATGACCACTGGAAAAACCATAGCCTTGACTAGACGGACCTTTGTTAACAAAGTAATGTCTCTGCTTTTGAATATGCTATCTAGGTTGGTCATAACTTTCCTTCCAAGGAGTAAGCGTCTTTTAATTTCATGGCTGCAATCACCATCTGCAGTGATTTTGAAGCCCCCAAAAATAAAGTCTGACACTGTTTTCACTGTTTCCCTATCTCTTTCCCATGAAGTGGAGGGACCAGATGCCATGATCTTCGTTCTCTGAATGTCGAGCTTTAAGCCAACTTTTTCACTCTCCTCTTTCACTTTCTGCCATAAGGGTGGTGTCATCTGAATATCTGAGGTTATTGATATTTCTCTGGGAAATCTTGATTCCATCTTATGCTTCTTCCATCCCTGTGTTTCTCATGATGTATTCTGCATATAAGTAAAATAAGCAGGGTGACAATATACACCCTTGACGTACTCCTTTTCCTATTTGGAATCAGTCTGTTGTTCCATGTCCAGTTCTAACTGTTGCTTCCTGACCTGCATATAGGTTTCTCAAGAGGCAGGTCAGGTGGTCTGTATTCCCATCTCTTTCAGAATTTTCTGCAGTTTATTGTGATCCACACAGTCAAAGGCTTCGGCATAGTCAATAAAGCAGATATAGATGTTTTTCTGGAACTCTCCTGCTTTTTCCATGATCCAGCGGATGTTGGCAATTTGATCTCTGGTTCCTCTGCCTTTTCTAAAACCAGCTTGAACATCTGAAAGTATGAAGTCTTATGGATGAAAGACTGATTCTATCCTACTCAAGGCTAAATTCTCTCTGGCTTCACCTGAAGAGCAGTATTGGAGCTCTCCTCCAAGTCACCAAGAAGCTAGTCCAGCCCACTTCCCATATCAATTTGAGTTAACCATACAGTATAATATTTGGTGGTATTATTCTTAACCTTTTCCATTATTGTTAAAGAGAAACCTTCCCCCCCCCTCCAAAAAAAATCCTCTTAAATTGGGCAACAAATAAATAGGCAACAAATAAGTAGTCCAAGAGGAAAGTGCTGACTCGAAGCTCTCCCTGTATTAATGTGACAGAAACAAATAAAATGGAACCTTCGTTTTATGAATGAACATCTCTCCACACTTGCTGAACTTTGTTTATTAACTTCTTTCAGTATCCATGGGGAAAAAAAATCTCCATATCTCCTTTTTCTCAGGCCACTTTCCTGACAGAACCTCTCTCTCCTTTACTTTTTTGTGAATTTCACTTGCACTGCCCAATGCTGAGAAAATGAATGAATGAGTCACCCTCTATTCAGTTGTGGATTTTCTGCAGCTGGTCAACATTGTCCTGTGCATGTGAATTCTGTCATCAGGGTTGAATTAAGATATTAACTGGCAGTTACTCATTAATTTCCACCATGAACAATGACTTGACTCTGTCAGCCATTTCTGAAACATTTCCGCTGACATTTTTCATGCTGAATTGAACTGGACTTAAAAGCTGGGACAGGCACATGGGAGGAAGTTAGAAATACCAGTAATGCTGATGGGTGCTGTCCAACAGGAACTAAGGCAAATGGATTTAACACAGAATGTAGGACAAAACACACAAGCACACACATGACCAGTTATACTTATAACTGTGTTTCACTTTTAGGGGACCCCTACGAGCATTTGTGGTTCTTATCATGTTTTTTCCTCATGTATACTTAAAATATAGAGCAGATATTAAACTTATTTTTTTACAGAAAAGAATGGGTGAAACAGTCAACAACTGAGCAAAAGCTATGTCCAAGTACTGCACATTTTCACATAAATTATTCCTTTTACCTTTCACAGCCCCACCCTTTAAATTGTATTATCCCAATTTATAGATGTGAAAACTGAGACTAATTAACTTGTCTAGAATCAGGGTGACAGAGCCAAGACCAGAATTCAACTTTCCCTTCCTCTATTTTCACATTCTTTCCTGTACAAACATAAATATTCTTTAAAAAAAAATAATGAATACGTAATGGCAGGGTTTGTATCCATCAGGCACAATTTTCTGCCAGAATTACAGTGT
Source organism: Ovis aries (assembly GCF_016772045.2). Classification (NCBI taxonomy): domain Eukaryota; kingdom Metazoa; phylum Chordata; class Mammalia; order Artiodactyla; family Bovidae; genus Ovis; species Ovis aries. Next base: position 27,086,310 of record NC_056079.1, read on the forward strand.
TTACCTGAAGTAAAATATGCTCATAAACAAAGCGGAGAGTGCAGCTGGTGATTACATCTGGGATGATTAACTGGCATATACAGTATTTTTTTCCTTCAGTTGCAAAATGAATGCAGTGAAACCTCAGGATAATGGGTTTATTCCCATATGGGACAAGGTGATCTGAATGATATACCAGGGAAATGCTTCATGTGGGAATAATATTTCAAGGGATTCATTATGTATCCTTTGTAATTCTTAAAATAGTGTTCAGTGTCTATGCTTTCCAACTTAAAAGCTATATATCACATGCATACAAACTTATATTCAAATATATACTTGGCTTTAAAAAACAGAGTATTTGTTTTAATGAAATGTAAGCAGTATTATAAAAAATATTTATAGGGAATTGGATAAGATTCAGGGCTGAGAGGAAAACAGTGGGAAAACGACCCTAAATACTAAGATAACATACTTGGCATTGTCTATAATAGCTGTTTAATAACTGTCAGAATATAGAGCATAAATTGAATTGCTTATCCTGCTTTTAAAAGGGGAAAATTTTTCTCCCCTTTAGTCTGGCCTCAGTGGAGGAGAAGAAGATAAATGTTCAGTTCTCAACATGATTGTTAGTCTCACATTTGATTTTAGGATTCTACCAATGGAGAATGTCTGCAGGTGTCCTAGTATTTGAAGGAGCAGCTTGAAGGAAAGAAGGTAGAAAAGGAGCATCCTTCACCCTCCCCTGACAGAGTGCTGAAGTGACAGACTGCAGTGTGACACAGTCATGTCACTGTTGTTTATTCCTCGGCCCTTTCTAGAAGCACAATCACTGCACGTGTGCTCAGGTAGTGATAGTCTGATGTTGCATGCTGCATAGGAATAGTGATAGCAATAAAAATATGGTGCATGAGGATAGATTTATTTTTTTATTACATATGTAAAAAGTAATCCAAAAAAAGAAAGCCTCTGTCCATCCCCAGAACTTTCAACATAACCACCTGCAGAGAGTAGATCCTTTAAAACCAAATGCAGCTAGAAAGTTCCCACATGTCATTTCCAGACTCAGAGCCTAGGAACAGAAGTGCCCAGGTTGGGTATGGTGAGTATATTTGTTAAGGCTCTCCAGGGGGACAGAACTCATAGAATGTGTGTCTACATGTATAGGGAGAGATTTATTTTAAGGAATTGGTTCATGTGATTAGGGAGGTCTGAAATCTGCACAGTGGATCAGCAGGTTACAGACCCAGAGAAGAGCTGATATTGAAGTTCAGGTTATAAAGGTCATCTCCTGGCAGAATTCTTCTTGCTTAAGGAGATCAGTCTGTGCTGTATTCAGGTCAACAGCCAAATAAATGATGCTCACCTGCATTATAGAAGGGCAATGTGCTTTACTTAAAGTCTACCAATTTAAATTGAAGCTCATCCAAAAACATGCTCATTGACACATTTAGACTATAGGCACCATATCCCAGCCAAGTGGACACACAAAATTAACCATCACAAATCCATGTCTAGTCAACTTGGCATCCATTTAACCCATTTAACTTGGCATATCTCATTTAACCTGGCATATCTCATTTCACCATATTAATCACAATCTAACTATAATTACTGTCACTTTCTAAGGAACTGGAGTTTAGAACTTGACCAGAAAAGTTTTGAAGAGACAGTTTGGTCTATAACATGGGAGTAGGCTTGGGCTTCTTTATTCTTATTCTTATTGGCAAATACCATTAAGAAAAAGGGATGCTCCCTTTTATTTATTTTACCATCCTCTACATCTAGCCTTTAAAGCTCCTGCCATGAGAGAATAGGATGAGAGCTGGGGTATAAAATGGGGATTGAGTCCAAACATCCTGAAAGTTAGCAAGGAGAACACTCACATCAGTGGAGTAGAGATGGAAAAAGTGAACAGTTGAGACTGGTAGAAGACAGATTTGTTCTAACATGAAAGAATGGACATCAAATACAGTAGATAGGTCATAAGATGTTTTGGGAGATACATTTCTTCCATATATTTACTGAAATGTTGGTAAAACTAATTTTATGGTCAGATACAACCAAGCCATCTTCCTTAGATTCCAGAGTCCTTTGAGCAGCTAGAGCTTTGATAAACATTGATGTCCTTGGGGATATGGGATGCCACTGGGGAAAGAAGAAAGATGTTCATAACTGTGGATTATTATCATTTGCCCAGGAGGCTCTTTGATTCTTAGTAGCATACTACTTCCGGAGAAGGCAATGGCATCCCACTCCAGTACTCTTGCCTGGAAAATCCCATGGACGGAGGAGCCTGGAAGGCTGCAGTCTGTGGGGTCGCTGAGAGTCGGATATGACTGAGCGACTTGACTCACTTTTCACTTTCCACTTTCATGCATTGGAGAAGGAAATGGCAACCCACTCCAGTGTTCTTGCCTGGAGAATCCCAGGGATGGGGGAGCCTGGTGGGCTGCTGTCTATGGGATCGCACAGAGTCGGATAGGACTGACGTGACTTAGCAGCAGCAGCAGTATACTACTTCTACCTGAGGAATGTAGACACCCTGAGTCTTCATGCCTCTGCCCAATCTGAATTGGAACCACAGGATATCCCTTTTACTTTAATGAGTCCAATCTGAATTTGGCTGTGAATAAGGATCTGGTGGGGCTGGCAGATGGAATCTCTCTTGAAATGAGAAGATGCATGCCATTGAGAGAGACTCATCATCTAAACAAAATTCTGGTGAAGATCCCCAGAACCTTCATTGACAGTTTGAGCTTGTCAATGAAGACCTTATGCAGAGAGGCATCCTCTGAGGGCATCCTCTCTCTCTGTGTCTAGGGGGTATTTTCAACATGGTGTTCTTATTCTTATCTTGTCCTGACAAACAAGAAGAAACTAAACTGCCACCCTAGAGCGTGCCTTTAGGACTTGAGGTTCAAGTGGGAGAACCATAGAGGGTAGACAGCTACATGCCAAGTATCTGTTTCCTGTTTTTTGTCCCACTTCAAGAGCATTGCAGCTGCCTGACCACACACTCATCTGTTTTGTTCCCTACTTCTAGTATTTGCTTGAAGATCTGATTTGAAAACAGATAGTATAAGTAAAATACCATTGCTTCTCCAGGGATCCATTTCCCCAAATTTCACTGTTGTTCTCTGTATAGTCACCTTGTCTATCATAAAATATATGTTGAAGTGTTGCATGCAAATATATTTCGATTTTTTAAAAAACTCAAACAGCATACTTATAGTCATCATAAGTAAATGTATATATCTACCTCACCCTATCCCTGAGTCCTCCCCCACCAAAAACGAAATAAAAGGCAAGTGAATAAATAAAATTGTTCAGACTGCTGACCTTCCTGTCAACAAAGGTGACACGAATTACATGAATCTGTTTTCCAGCTGGAGACGTGGGTGTAGCCAAGAGTATGCCTACATCATTAACACCACCAAACCCAATAGACTGCAAACAACAGCTGTGTAAAAGGCATACCTTGGTATTTTGTGTGTTTGAGGACTTAACAAAATATGTACATGCACACAAAGCTGAATTAATGACACCAGATGATGGGTCGAGGATAGAAATCTTTAGGAGCAGTGGTCTTCCCCTTTTAATAAAATGAAGAAAACATTGTTTCTGAAAGTATATTTACAGAAAATATATTTTACCCCAACTATGTTTAATACAGTATTTTCAGTACTTTATTAAAAGGAGAAGAAAAATGGAGAAAAAAGACTTTCAACTTGCAACTCTACTTCTGTTACAAATTTAAGAGACAGAGTTGGAGAGAGAGAGAGATTGTGTGTGTGTGTGTGTGTGTGTGTGTGTGTGTGTGTGTGTGTGTATGCTTGTGTGCTCATTTGCTCTATCAATGTAGTAAATGAAGTGAATGTTGGATCACCTCTGGAGTAATACGGGAAGTCTTATCTCAGATCTCAACTTTATTTCCCAGTGGGAGATTTGGACCATGAGCAGAAAGATTTGGCTTGAGGTTAGTTTTCAAGTTCCCAGAGTTTTTGCACCTTCCTAGCACCACACTTAGACTCACTAATCTTTCTATCTTTAAGGCAGCTGGATAATGAGCCATCTGCACAGTTGGAAATGGATCTGGTTTGTTCTACATTTTACAGTAGATACAGGTCAGTTACAAAACAAGGATGGGGAAATTTGAAAACATTAAATTTTATTTCATGTCATATGATACAGTATATGTGTTTTGTTTTGTTTTTTTTTTTTTTAAAGAAAAGCCCACATATATTATCCCAGGCAGCTCAGTGGTAAAGAATCCGCCTGCTGATACAGGAGATGTGGGTTTGACTCCTGGGTCAGGAAGATCCCCTGGAGAAGCAAATGGTAACCCACTCCAGTCTTCTTGCCTGGGCAATCCCATAGACAGAGGATCTGGCAGGCTATAGTCCATGGGGTCACAAAGAGTAGGACAGGACATGGCTTAGCAACTGAATACACATGCACATATAGTGTAATTGGATATTTAGATTGGACTCTTCTCATACAGCTCACAATAATAACAATATTTATAAAAACCTCAGCAACTTGAGGAGGAAATTTTCCCCAACAAGATGACTAACACCAGTTTTCAAAGTGGTAGAGAGAAACTGAGGCATGAAATTAGCCTAGGACAATAACGTTGAAATGGGACAAAATAATTATATTTCCTCACATCTCTCTTCTGGATATTACCTTTTAGCACAGAGATAGTACTAGAAAATAGACATTCTAAATCAAGACCAGTGTTATAAAAAATTAGTATCATTATTACCATTACGCTTATAGAAACTAAAAATGGCATGAGTGCTCAGGATTTATACTGTAATAGTCTGTTACTTACCTGAGATAACTACTTTTAGACACGTTATCCTTATTAACAGGCACTTATTATGAATTCACTTATGGAAATATCTTCTCACAGAGTCTTCTCGGAGACTTTTCTGAGATCTTGAAATGAGGTCTCAGAAACACAATTAGAACATAGACATTTAGTTTCCTAGCAAACACTGATCCTTTCCAGGGAAATTCTATAAATAAAGAAGCAAAGCTGGTTGTCAGTGGTTTGAAGTCGCTGGGTTAGATTGTGAATATTAATGTGTAAATTACAGCCTGAGTCAGCTATACACAAGCTGGGGTGTATGCATGTCTTCCAGTGGTTTATTTAAAATATGGTTATGCATTCTGGTCTAATTGAGTTTCCAAAAAACACTTGAGATACCACTTGCTACTTCAAGATGTTTTTCCTTGAAACTTTCAAATAGGTAAGATCCTCCAAAAGTCAAATCTTAAAGTTTATTTGTACCAGTTTTAGAAAAACATTCTGTTCTCAGGAATTCTTAAGTGAAAATGGTGGTTACATTGGAGGTCATAAGACCCAGTCTTAAAAGCACCAAGCTTGAATATGGCTAGTTGGCTGGTGGGAGGGTTTCAGCACCTCTTTAACGAGAGATCAGAAATGAGGAGCCAGGAGCCAAATGCTAGGCTCAGGAGCCTTCTGAGTGCAAAGTCAGGATCAGGAGAGAGGTTGTTGGCTCGTCTCTAAAGAGTACTGTTTCTCTGTTTGAAGGAGCACTTTTAATTCAAAATTATACTGAAACATGAAAGAGTTCATGGGGATGAGTTAATCTCAGGCTAAGTGATGAGCTACATATAGTTCACTATCCATTTATCCTTCCTGTGCAAACACATTAACACAAGTACACAATTATGCAGGTCATTACAGGGCTTCTCCAAAGTTAAGGACAAACCCTTGGTCACTAGCCTATTGGGAAAACCCTTTGCTCAAAAAAGGGAATGAAATATCTCTGGAATCACTGTTCTGAGTTCTTGGCTTATGACATACTTCATTCTCTGGCATTTAAAATTTATGTTCACTAGGTCATGTGATCCTTTCCACTGTATGGTTCACTGGTCATACATTTTGTTGGTCATTTCCTTTATGCTAATTAGAGAATTCTCAGTATCTTTTGTTATAGTTGTCTTAACATGATTGAAAATTTCTGCCTGGTGCTAGAGAGATTTTTGCGTTGTAACACTGTTCCTGAATTAGCTTTAAAAGTTAACTGCACTATTTGATAGAGCTACAGCTCTTCTCTAACATGAATGCTGTGTTGTCATGCCTTCAGAAAAAAATGCTTATAATTACCTTCTTTTAAACTGTGGTTTCTAATGAAAGGATTCTCTAGACTTTTCTCGTTCTAGATGTGAAGATATTAACTTTCAGACTGAGTGTTCACTGGAGAATTTATTCCTTATTATCCCAAAGTGCTTTATTCTACAAATGTTGGTGTCTCCCTAGTTAAATATACCTCCAGTGCAAGTAAATGCAGTTGAGGTTTAGAATTCTGTGAAATCCTCATAAGATTAAATCATATTTCTAAAAGTCACAAGTTATGGGTACAGTAGAAAGGATGTTCTTGTGACATTATCTTAATGTTAGTTATATTGGAATTCTCTTGTAAATTGGCATTTTCTTAAGGCATATTTGCTTTTAGCAATTTAAATGATATATCTTGGTATACGTATGATGTTTTCTGGTGGACAGTACAGAAAGATAAATAAAAATAAAAATAAATAAATAAAGGATTTTCTTAGTCCAGTTAAAAACATACATATACTTTTGACCGACATGGATCACACCACTTGAATAATTTAGATTACTTTACCAAAAAAGGCAAGGCAAGGTATTTATGAGAGTGTCCCTACATTTAGATAGGCTTTATCGTTGGATACTTAGAAATGTTCCATTAGGGTTTCTTTGAATTTGATGGAGAATATTGAGCAACTGAGTAAGTTCTGTGAACATGCATGTCAGTTACAAATATTGGTCATCTCAGTTTGTCTGGGGGCACACTTTCTGTTGGATCAGGCAGTATAAACCTGGGTGAGAGGATCTATGTATTATAATAATTTCATGTTAAGTTGCCAATATGCTTTCCCTCTTTATTTTCCTAAGTCCACATTCTCCAAAGACCATAATTCCTGCATCTTAACCAAAAGTAAATTGATAAAAACATAATTTGGAAAGTGATTAGGGATGTGCAGGTAAAGAATTGATAAACTACTTGGTTTTTCAAGATTATTGAGGAATGATAGGGAATAACTGACTAATATAATTGTATGTATTTAAAGTATGTTATAGATTATTTTCATAGTAGTGCTATAAATTTCACTTAGTCCAGCTAACGAGATGAAATTAAAATGGGTTTATGAACAATAACAATCTTCATAAAAGTTATTTCATTACGGCAAAAATTTTTACACTTAAAATCCCATGGACGGAGGAGCCTGGTGGGCTGCAGTCCATGGGGTCGCTAAGAGTCGGACACGACTGAGTGACTTCACTTTCACTTTTCACTTTCATCCATTGGAGAAGGAAGTGGCAACCCACTCCAGTGTTCTTGCCTGGAGAATCCCAGGGATGGGGGAGCCTGGTGGGCTGCCGTCTATGGGGTCGCACAGAGTCGGACACGACTGAAGCGACTTAGCAGCAGCAGCAGCATAAAAAATTTTGAGTGTACAGAATAGTGCTATTAACTGTAGACAGGATGTTGTTCAGCAGACCTCTAGTTCTTCATTTTGCAGACCTGACATTTTTTACCCATTGAATAGCAGTTCCCCATAGCTGTCTTCCCAGGTGGTGAAGTGGTAAAGAATCCACCTGCCAGTGCAGGAGATCCAAGAGACATGGGTTCAATCCCTATGTTGGGAAGATCCCCTGGAGGAGGAAATGGCAACCCACTCCAGTGTTCTTGCCTGTAAAATTCCATGGACAGGGGAGCCTGGTGGGCTGCAGTCCATGGGGTCACAAAGAGTAGGACACAACTGAGCATGCACACACACACACACACGCGCGCACACACACACAGCAGTTCCCCATTTCCCCCCTTCCTCTGGTCTCTGTAACCACCATTCGACTCTCTGCTTCTCTGAGTTTGACTGTTGTAGATTCCTCATATAAGTAGAATCCTTTAGTGTTTGACCTTCTGTGACAGCACAGTTCACTTTGCCTATGACCTCCAGTTTTATCCAGGTTGTTGAATGTTACTAAAGTTTTCACAAGACCAGTTCAGTGACCAAGACTTAACTGAAGTCGAATGGAATGTTCCTGGTCCCTGCCTCCTTGACTTGACCGTGGCTCTTCCTCATTCCCACCCCATTCTGTAGAGCTGTATCCTAACCATCCTTCAGAGCTGTATCCTAACCATCGTTCAAGGTCCTGCTTACCTGCCAACTCCACTAGGGAGTTTTGTTTCCAGAGAGAGTTCCACTTTACCTCATTGGGAAACCAGTGGCCTTCTTGATAGTACTTTGCAGTGCCTTTGTGTCTATAATCTATCTCAACAATTAAAGTGAAAGAACCTGAAGACTGGATACAATGTTTCTCTCCTTTTCATGTTTACCACTGGGCCTTGTATTAATGGGTTAACAAGCAATGAACCCCACAGTATCTGTGGATAGATAAATAATCATGGAAAATACATCCTGTCCCAGGTCTGAAAAAGTGAATTAGAAGTATAAATATTGTTCAAACTCTCAAACTGCTTGAAAAGCAGTTTGGATATAGTGGATGGACTACCTGAGCAAAGATACTGTTTCTAACTCTTTTCTTGAGTTCATAGAACCTTCTATCTGGAAGGGAATTTTGAAATCATCACATTTACTGACTAGTTCTCTAAGTTAGAAAACATGGATACAAGACTGGAATGACTTACTTAAATGGCAAACAGATAGTAGCTGCAGGAGTTGGGAACCCAGCTTTCTTGAAGCCAACGTCAGATTTCTTTTTACTCAGCTGCGCAACCGCCTACATGCTGCCTATTTTGGTCTCTAAGTTGTCATGAAAACAGGTGCTGGGTCCCTGTCAAAATGTAGATTGCTGGGTATGAAAAGGTATGTGAGTATGTCTGTGTGTGTGTGTTTGTGTTATGGAGGGAGGAGAAAACAGTTCTGCAGCCTCTGGTTTATTCATTCTTCATGACAGCAGTGGCCTTCCTAGGTGGCGCAGTGGTAAAGAATCTGCCTGCCAATGCAAGAGACGCAGGAGACCCAGGTTCAATCCCTGGGTCAGGAAGATCCCCTGGAAGAGGAAATGGCAACCCACTCCAGAATTCTTGCCTGGAAATCCCATGGGCAGAGGAGCCTGGCAGGACTGCGGTCCATAGGGTCTCAGAGAGTCATATACTGAGCAACTGGGCAGACAGGCATGCGTGATAACAGTATGATTGCTAGAGAATGATGATGTATTTTGCATCAGGCTCTTGGCAATGGCAAGAATATGCCCCTGTAAAGAATGCTCTCTTGACCGTTTAGCGTTAACCACACTTAATAGACAGAAAGAAGTAATGTGTCTAAAGGAGGTTTTCTCCTGATTGAACACTCAACGTTCACCTCTTAAAACATGAGTGTTTTGTTCCCTTCTGTGGAAGAATGGTAATAAGACTACTAGTAATACCAACTAAAATATTTGAAGCAATTTTTTTTTTTTCCTAAGGGGAAAATGTTTTTCTAGGACAACAGTCTTCTTCTATCACTGTGAATTCACACTATAAACCTTGGTAGCAATAAAAACACAGAATTATCCTCTTCTCAGCAGCGATACTGTATGTGGAGCAGATACAGTGAGATAGGAGTGAGGTTAATTATAAGAGTATCAGAAACAGAATAGCATAAAACCCCCATAAAATTAGGCATCAGTGATTATAGCCAGCATACATCTAGAAATGGAAGGAGTCCACTAGCTTTGCTGAGATTAGAAATATGAAAGAAAGGGAGGGAAGAAGGGAGATGGATGGAGGAAAGGAGGGAGTTATGTTTTGATAATGCTTTTAATGGTTGCATTTGTCCCTTTATAACAATGATGAAGAAGTTGTTAGATAATGACAAGAGAATACATATATCAACAGTAGGTTCATGCCTGGGTTCTGCCTTCTAAAGTCTGTAAGACCCTGGACAAGTCAAGCCACTTAAATTTTTTTTTTGGGGGGGGGGGGATTGATTAGATTTTTTATTTTATTTTATTTTTATAATTTTAAAATCTTTAATTCTTACATGCGTTCCCAAACATGAACCCCCCTCCCACCTCCCTCCCCATAACATCTCTTTTGGAATGGTGATCCAATCTTACCTTATACTAATAAGTGAATAAAAGAGGTTGTCAGTAAGTGCTCAGGAAATGGTAGACTGTTATGCAAATACTGTACTGGTTATGATTAACTTTAATTTTGGCTTCAAATATTGAGAAGTTGCATATGCTAGAAATACATGGGACCAGTTATGGAACAAGTGAGTGTAAGGGTATTTTTGAAACCATAGCTTTATCATCAGGGACATTAGAATTTCAGAAGGAAAACTTGGGGGTTACTCGAATCAGCTCCTTCCTTTTACCCCTCTCCAGCAACCTGAGGTTGGAAAGAAGTGACTTGTATCAGTAGCACAAGGGGAAGAAGGGGAAGTAGAATCAGGACTCAGGTCTTTTTAGTCCGAGGATCTTTCCATTAATTCCACCAGGCTCTACATTTGTCACCACTCCTATGACTGTGATCATTATTATTATGACCAAAATTAAATTTAAACAACTTTTTCTAATTAAAAAGTTAAATTACTTCTTTATGATATAGATAAAGCAGTTGGCGTCGGTTTGCTCTTTTGTCACATCGAGGAGTTGAATCAGATGGTATAAGTGGTTCCTACAGTTTCTTAAAAAAAAATGTATATATTTATTTGACTATGCTGGGTCTTTCATTAGTTGTAGCATGTGAGCTCTTAGTTGCAGCCTGTGAGATCTAGCTCCCTGACCAGGGAGGGGACCCGGGCCCCCTGCATTGGAAGCATGGAGTATTAGCTACTGGATCACTAGGGGAGTCCCATTCCTACAGGTTCTGAATGCTAATAAAATAGTACTTCCAGTGATAGATGCAGTGGTGATGGTACCAAGGTAAAGGGGAAAAGAGGGCATTTCTGAAATAATGTAAACGGAGTTGTGTGTTGGCACTGTTTTGCATTTTTATGTTTACTTTTTCCTATCCAAATCCTGGCAAAAGGGCTAAAATAAAATTTTAGCCAATAGGAGACCAAGCATATCTTCATGGCTGTTACTGTCCCTGGCTTGGTCAGACTCACACTGCTGTACTACATCCCAGGTTGGAGGTCGTTCCCAGGAGCTAACATGGCACTAACCAAAGTAAGACTGCAGCAGGAACCAAATTCAGGTCCCAGGGCTGGAGGTGATTCACCACAGTTAATCAAGACTGATGAAAACGATGAGCTGAGAGGGAGAGAGGCGAATAGTGGCTGAGACCTGAAATTAAGTTGTCAGATACTCAGAGGTGATGATGTGGAAAGAGGGAACTCAGAGCTGAGTGGCAGCCAGGGCTGTGCAAAGCCAGAATGAGGAGAACCAGTTGGCAAAGGCAAGACTCTGATCAAGACCAGAGTGAGAGCTGGCTGCAGGGAACCTCTTTGGAGAACAATAACACCGCCCTTTGGAGAACCATGACACCACCCTTTTGAGAGAAAGTGAAGAAGAACTAAAGAGCTTCTTGATGAAAGTGAAAGAGGAGAGTAAAAATAAAAATGTTGCCTTAAAACTCAACATTGAGGAAACAAAGATTATGGCATATGGTCCTATCACTTCATGGCAAATAGATGAGGAAACAATGGAAACAGTGAGAGACTTTCTTTTGGGGGCTCCAAAATCACTGCAGATGGTGACTTGAAGCCATGAAATAAGACTTGGTCCTTGGAAGAAAAGCTATGACCAACCTAGACAGCATATTAAAAAGCAGAGATATTACTTTGCTGACAAAGGACCATCTAGTCAAAGCTATGGTTTTTCCAGTAGTCATGTATGGATGTGAGAGTTAGACTATAAAGAAAGCTCAACACCATAGAATCAATGCTTTTGAACTGTGGTGTTGGAGAAGACTCTTGAAGGTCTCTTGGACTGCAAGGAGATCCAACCAGTCAATCCTAAAGGAAATAAATCCTGAATATTCATTGGAAGGACGGATGCTGAAGCTGAAACTCCAATACTTTGTCCACCTGTTGTGAAGAGCTGACTCATTGGAAAAGACCCTGATGCTGGGAAAGATTGAGGCCAGGAGGAGAAGGGGGCAACACATGGTTGGATGGCATCACCGACTGTATGGACATGAGTTTGATTAAACTCTGGGAGTTGGTGATAGACAGGGAAGCCTGGCGTGCTGCAATCCAGGGAGTAGCAAAGAGTCAGACACGACTGAGCAGCTGAACTGAACTGACCTTGATCTGATGATGGGTTTGCTTGTTCTCAGTGCTTCCACAAACATGTTGCTTAAAGTTTCATTCTTTATTAGACAACCAGAGATTGAAAGTGACTATAAATCTTGCAGGGAAAGGACACTAACACCTTTCATAGAAAAGTAAAATTTCTAAAAATCTTATTTCACAAAATATGCAAAACCTCTAAAATAATTTGACACTCCAATACATATTTTGGGGCATCAGAAGAGAAATAAGTGAACTTATTTAAAGAGGAATTAGTCCAGAACATGAAAAAGACTTGCCTGTTTCCACAATTTGGATTGACTTTGCCATAAAGGATATAATATTTGGTCTATAGTGAAAGAATTATATATTTTTACCCCAATTTTGGAGACTTTCTTGAGAATTCCAACCAAATGTTTGTCTCTCAGCTAATAGTTCTGTTATCTCCGCCCTAACACCTTCACAAAAGTACTTATCTTTTTTATCCCCCTGCAATAAAAGTATTTCTGTTTTCATAAAACAGCTGCTCTGAATGGCTTCTAGCACCAACCATAATATTTAAAAGGTAAAAAAAAAAAGTCTCGGATTCTTTTCACTTGTTAACTTGCTTTCAGATCTGTTTTTTGTTGTTGTTGTTGTTGAAGTATTGTTGATTAACAGTGTTATTAATTTCTGTTGTACGGCATAGCAATTCCATTCTACATATTTATATAGGAGAAGGCAATGGCACCCCACTCCAGTACTCTTGCCTGGAAAATCTCATGGATGGAGGAGCCTTTTTAAATATTCTTTTCCATTATAGTTTATCTCAGGGTATTGAATACAGTTCCCTGTGTTGTACAGTAGGACCTTGTTGTTTATCAATCTGTATGTAATAGTTTGTATCTGCAAGGCTATGGTTTTTCCAGTGGTCATGTATGGATGTGAGAGTTGGACTGTGAAGAAGGCTGAGCACCAAAGAATTGATGCTTTTGAACTGTGGTGTTGGAGAAGACTCTTGAGAGTCCCTTGGACTGCAAGGAGATCCAACCAGTCCATTCTGAAGGAGATCAGCCCTGGGATTTATTTGGAAGGAATGATACTAAAGCTGAAACTCCAGTACTTTGGCCACCTCATGCGAAGAGTTGACTCATTGGAAATGACTCTGATGCTGGGAGGGACCGGGGGCAGGAGGAGAAGGGGACGACCGAGGATGAGATGGCTAGATGGCATCACTGACTCGATGGATGTGAGTCTGAGTGAACTCCTGGAGTTGGTGAAGGACAGGGAGGCTTGGCGTGCTGCGATTCATGGGGTTGCAAAGAATCGGACACAGCTGAGCGACTGAACTGAATTGAACCCCAAACTCCCAGTCCATCCTGCCCCACTCTCCCCCTTGACACCACACATCTTTTCTCTATATCTGTGAGTCTTTCTATTTTGTAGATAAGTTCATTTGTGTCATATTTTAGATTCCACATATAAGTGATATCATATGGTATTTGCCGTTTTCTCTCTGCCTTACTTCACTTTAGTAGAATAATCTTTAGTTCCATCCATATTGCTGCAAATGGCATTATTTTGCTGTTTTCTGTGACTGAGTAGTATTCAGTCATTTATGTACCACAGCTTCTTTATCAGTTTATCTGTTGATGGACAGTTAGGTTGTTTCAGTGTCTTAGCAATTGGAAATAGTGGTGCTATGAACATAGGGGTGCATGTATCTTTTTGAATAATAGTTTTTTTTCCCCAGATATATGCCCAGGAGTGGGATTGTTAGATCATATGGTAATTCTATCTTTAGTGTTTTGAGGAACCTTCATACTATTTTCCGTAGTGACTGCATCAACTTACATTCCCACCAACAAAGTAGGAGGGTTCCCTTTTCTTTACACTCTCTTCAATATTTGTAAGTTTTTCAATGATGGCCATTCTGACTGGTGTGAGGTGGTACTTCATTGTAGTTTTTATTTGCATTTGTCTGATAATTAGTGATTTTGAGCATCTTTCCATGTACCTATTGGTCATCTGTGTGTCTTCTTCAGAGAAATGTCTATTTAGATCTTCTGCCCATTTTTTGATTGAATTGTTTGTGTTTTTTTTTGTTGTTGTTGAGTTACATGAGATGTTTATTTTGAAATTAAGCCCTTGTTGGTTGCACTATTTGCTGATACTTTCTCCACATCCATAAGTTGTCTTTTCATTTTGTTTATGGTTTCCCTTGCTGTGTAAAAGCTTGTAAGTTTGATTTGGTCCCATTTGTTTATTTTTGTTTTTATTTCTGTTGCCTTGGAGACTAGCTTAAGAAAACATTGGTGTGATTTATGTCAGAGAATCAGTTTTCTTTAATATAGCTATGGATTCACTACTTTCAACACAAGAGGACAGAGTAGAGGAGTGTGTAATTTGGAATAAGAAGGAAGACTAGGCTCACTGACACCGTCTTATCACATCTGATATTGGTGTCTCATCGGACAGAGTTTCTCACATCCTTTGAATCCATGCATTGTAAATCTAAATATTTGCATACACATAAAAGGTCAGTCATTTGGATATTTTTTCTACGCGATACTCATTTGTTTCTAAATCCTTCTTTTCCACAAGGATTTGGACAAGGAACACTGACTTGGAATACAGTGAGAAAACCTGTAGCATAATACACATTGATAGAATATATTTTTAGTTGTCTGGACATGAAGAATAACAACTAGCTGATTAGATGTGTTTTAATAGAATTTTTGGAAAGAATAAATTACCCTCTGCCATATGACCTGCTATTTATAGCTTTGTTCTGGGCAGAGAACATCAAAACAGAATGAATTAATTGTTCTCCATGGTATTATGTCTTATATATAGTCATATCAACATTTATAAAAATATCAAATCAGTACTGATAAAAAATTGAATGTAATTTCCCTCTATTGTCCTTGAAGAAGGAAAATTATTATAGATCCTGTGCTTTCCCCTTCTACGGACTGAGGAGAAAAGTTCATATTTATCAAATGTAAAAGAATTTGTGTCATAAATTTGGTCAAAAGGTATAACCCAGTTCCTTCCTGACTTCCATCCCATCCTGATTCTTTCCTAACTAACTTTTTATTGCAGAAAAATAGAGAAATCAAAATTTATTATTTAAATCATTTTGTAAAATATTTACTTATTTGTCTGCGCTGGGTTTTAGTTTCAGTATGTGAGGTCTAGTTCCCTGACCAGGAATTGAACCTAAGCCCATTGCATTGGGAGCGCGAGTCTTAGCCACTGGACCACCTGGAAAGTCCCTATTTTAATCATTTTTAAGCATACAGTTCAATGGCCTTAAGTGCACTTACATATTGGGCAACCATCACTACCATCCATGTGCAGAAAGTTTTCATCTTCCCAAACTAGTACTTTATACTGGTTAAACAAAAACTCCCCATCCTCCCCTTGTCCCATCTATGGTAACCACTGCTTTCTTTCTATCTCTATGGATCTGCCTGTTCTGAAAGGTTGTTGCTGAACCACGAAAAGACGCTGGGATTCTTGGCCTCTGGAGGAGAAGAATTCAATCCGGGGCCAGAGACGAGGCTTGCTCACTCAGAGCTTTTGTGCAATAAAGTGTAAAAGGGACAGAGAAAGTTTCTGACATAGACATCAGAAGTGGGCAGAGAGTACCCCCTTGCTAGTGTTAGCAATGTAGTTATATACTCTCCAATTAGTTATTACAATGAATCAAAAAAATATCTGGAGGTTGTAAAGACCTCACTAGACCTACTCCCATAATTTACGTTTTAAGATAACAGGATTAGCCAGAAGGTTTTTTCCAGAGACTGTCCTCCAGCAGGACATTATATTCTTGTTATATAATCCTAAGGAATATAGAGGGAAAAAAAGTTTCTCCTTTCTTCTTCGTTGAGAATCCCAGACCCCTGTCTCCTTGGGGACCCCTGGACTTCTTATCAACCTGCTTAAGAAATGACTCTCTCAGTTCTAGATACCTTATATTAATAAAATCATGCAATATTTGTCCATTTGTGTCTGGGTTTATTTCACTTAACAGTAATGTCTTCATTACTGTTAAGTGGTAATGGTTCATCTGTGTTATAGCAATATGTTCATCTGTGTTATAGTAATGTGTCAGAGTTTCATCTCCTTTTAAAGCTGAGTAATATTCCATTGTATGTTTAGACCACACTATGTTTATCTAGTCATCTGTTAATAGCTGTCTAGATAGTTTTCTCCCTTTTGGCTATTGTGAATAATGCTGCTGTGAACATTGGTATATAAACATCTGGTCAAATTTCTACTTTCTTTTGGGCTTATACCTAGAAGCACAATTGCTGGATTAGTGGTAATCTTTGTTCCAATTCCCTCTGAGTGCTTTAATAATTTTGTTTGGGTCTCTACATCAGCCAGCTTCTCCTTAATCTTGTAAAAATGCTTTATGGAATATTTAATACTATAAAATTTGAAGGGATGCCAGCTATTAATGATTTTATTCATTTAACCAGTACATAACAAAAATGTGGTAAGCATTTGGAATGTCCAGGTACTTTTCTAGACTTTGGATTCAGGGAATAAGATGTAAACAAGTGAGGAGATAATGCAACTCCAGCATGGATATATAAGAAAATAGGAAGGTGATATGATGGGAAATATTCGGGCTACCTTAGTTTTGCTCTGCATGGAAGGGCTCTCTGAGAAGAAAACTTTTGAGCTTGGAGACCCTAGGAATGAGGAGGCAACCATACCAGGAAGACTGTTACAGGTGGAGGGATTAATGAACGCAACGACTTTCAGGTGGAGACAATTCAGGCCATTGTAGCCAGAGTCTGTTGTTCCAGGGCAGAGTGGTATGGATAGTGGAGGTGGAGGATGTAGAAACTTGGCATTTTATTTGAAGTTCAACCAGAAACCAAAAGACAGCATTAAACATGAAGTGGCATTATCTGATTTAGAGTTTTAAAAGATGACTGATTGTTCTGTAGGAAGACAAGAAACAAAAGAAGCAAGGAAACCAGATGGAGCTATTTCAGTAGTCCAGGTAAGAGACTGTATTTAGAGTAGAAATAGTGGGTAAGTGCAAAAGAAAAAGAGAAATGGAAACCCTATTTTATTTTATTTTTTTTACATAAACAAGTTAATTTCTCTCTCATGTAAAAATTTGTTAAGAGCTGTTAATGGTGCTCTTTGGTAAAAAGATCTTGGGGCCTTTTTATCTTTATCATGTGTAATTTCTATTGTTAAGGTCATTCCATGGTCCAAAATGGCTGAAGGAAATCCAGCCATTATATCACCTGGAATATATTTTCAAGATAAGGTCAATAGAACTCATCAAATAATTATAGTTAGGGAAGGAAGATATGCAACTAAAGTTAATGCCTATTTGTTGCTTAAGTAATTAGATAATAGGTGGTGGCACAGAATGAGATAGAGAATATTTGGGGACTATTTAGTAGGGTGTTTTGGAAGGGTGACATGCTATTAGAAATATTTGCATTTTAAGTGTTTGTTTTTTTTTTTTTGGTTGAGATATCTACTTTGTATCCAAGTGAAGATGTAAACTAGAAAAGTCTAGAATTCATTGAGGAGGTCAGCGTTTGAGAGATATATTTGGAAGTTATTGGAATAAAGATTAAGTCTGTTGGCTAGATGAGATCACCTGGGTAGAACGTAGATACAGAAGATGAAAGTTCAAAACCAAGCTCTTGGACTTCAGTGTTAAAAGTTGACAGAGAAGGAGAAACCAGCAAAGACTGGTAGTAGTAGTGACAAGTTGGGAAGAAACCAGGAGTGAGCAGTATCATGAAAGCACCTCGGGGTCAAGGCCATGTTGATTGAGAAGACAGAAGACTTTCTGTTGGAGTTGCCAATGTGGAGGTCACATTAGTGATCTAAATGGTACCATTTCAGGAAGTAATACATTGAAATTCTACATCAATCTAAAAGTCACCCACTTCATACACTCCAACTGAAGGCCTAGCCGTATGAAGTTGGTACACAGTGTCCTGAGAGTACATGTTTTGGTTTTGTCCTTTGGATTCCCCTGTTAAGATATACATTGCTCTTAAATAGAGCTTCAGAAATAATGTCTTGGTGATGAATGATTCTGACAGGATCAAATAAATCCCAGAGTGTTAAGCACATCGGGTTTATTGTTAGTTGTTTCCTGAAAATGTTTGAAGCCTTGACTCCGTTAGGTGAAATATAACTCCATTAAATTGTCTGACTTTTTAATACTTTAATTTCGTGCCATGGACCACTTTTAGTGGAAAATGTTTTGGCAGAAGGATCCCTTTTAAATGGCTTGGCTTTCACAATTCTGCCTTTCACCTTTCAAGCCTTTTCACCTGTCTATTCCAAATTTGCATCCGGCCCAATGATAACTGGGAGAGAGTTTTAATTAGCAAGGATGAAACAAGTGAAAATTATTTAGGAAGATGATGAGATGAAAGCACATTGGACTAGAGGATGAAACCCTGATTCGTCCCCTAGGTGTCTGTCACTGAACCTCTGCATTACTGTCGTATCTGTAGAACCTCTTCAGCCCCCAGATTCCACATTTGTAAACTCTCTAAATAAGGAATGGGAATTACATCCTTAAATACTATCATAGGATCCTCTCATGTATTCTAAGGCATGTAGTGACAATCCATGGACACAGGTCTGTATTATATAGATCCAGCCTTACTAGCAAAGAACTTGCCCTGGATATGGAACTGGGAAATGTCATCTGACCAAAGGTGGAGATGAATGACATCACCCTAGGTCAGGATGGACTACTTATTGTTGTTCAGTTGCTAAGTTGTGTCCAACTCTTTGCAACCCCATGGGCTGCAGTATGCCAGGCTTCTCTGTCCTTCACTATCTCCTGGAGTTTGCTCAGAATCATGTCCATTGATTGGGGATACCATCCAACCATCTCATCCTCTGTTGCCTGCTTTTCCTCCTACCTTCAATCTTTGCCAGCATCAGGGTCTTTACCAATGAGTCAGCTCTTCGCATCAGGTGGCCAAAGTACTGGAGCTTCAGCTTCAACATCAGTCCTTCCAGTGAATATTCAGAGTTCATTTCCTTTAGGATTGGCTGGTTTGATTTCCTTGTGGTCCAAGGGACTCTTAAGAGTCTTCTCTAGCGCCACAGTTCAAAAGCATCAGTTCTTTGGCACTCAGCCTTCTTTATGGTCCAATTCTCACATCCATACATGACTACTGGTAAAACCATATCTTTGACTATACAGATCTTTGTAGGCCAAAAGGAAGACGTAGGAATAGTACAGGAATGGAGGAAAATATGGTGGAAGGGAAAGTGTGACAGTGAAGCAAGTTGGAGATTGAAAGGCAAGAAACTGAAATCCAAGGCTTCACAGTAGTTTTTGGATGTCGGTCACAGGCCAGGCAGCATCACATAGGCTTATGAGGAATGAGGACAAGATTTGTTTGGCTTGTTTAAAGCTGTGCCATAGAGTTGGGAGATTGTGGCTCAGCCTCAGCTGGATGGAAAGAAACCATCAATCTGAACTGAGAGATTTCTCAACTGTATATATTAATAGGTGTGTAAAGAAATAGCCTCTTGCTGTAGATGTTTGTGTTAGAACACAGTGAATGAAGGGAGAAGGTGTGGAGCCTCCCACTGGAGAGATTGACAAGGTACGTTGCAGAGAAGGATCTGGAGAAGGACAAGAGCTGGAATGTGAAGGCTGAATATGTGATCAGGAGATGCTTAGATCAAATTCACTCTTCATAGTCTTTGTGTCTCTCCTTTTTCTTAAGTAGGTCTCTAAAAACACGTGCTTCCAGAACCAGCAGTATCCTCACACTTTGCTCCTGTAGCCCTACAAAGAATAGTGTGCACAATTTTTAAGTGGTAGCAAGCTCAAAATAACATTTGTATTGCACTTTATAATACATAAAGCACTTGAATATAATTAACTCATTTGATTTGATCATCACAATAATGCCTGAGGCTGATAGTTATAAACCTCACAACTGAAGAAAACAGATGAAATCCTCATCAGCTAAATCTGAGGCTTAGTAATTAGCAGAGTCAGCCAAGCCTACTTCCGGACCCCGTGGTCCTCTTGTCCTCAATGCCATGCTCTTTTCACTATACAGTGCAAACTTATGAAAAATTAAAAGTCTTTTTTTAGGACAGCTCATAGTTTTAGGTACCAAAATACCAGTTATTTATTAGATATGAGGAAATAGAGCAAATTTGAGGGTTTTTACCCCATACTTTAATGAAATTCTAAAGGCCAAGAGGCAACTGGCCAACAGCAGAAGGAGAACCAAAGAGAGTAAATAATTGATAATGTTTATACTCAATCCAGAAACTGGTAAAGAATCCACCTGCCAGTGCAGGAGATGCAGGTTCAATCCCTGGTCTGGAAGGTTCCCTGGAGGAGTAAATGGTGATCCACTCCAGTATTCTTGCCTGAAAAATCCTATGGACAGAGGAGTCTGGCAGGCTACAATCCATAGAGTTGCAAAGAGTTGGATGCGCACACACACACACACACACACACACACACACACACACATTCAATCCAGAAACTGTCAAAGTTAGGTGATGTTTGAGTTCTTAGAGTTGCCTGGTTATTCATGACACCCAGTGATGCTGAGTCTTAGTAATAAAAACTTCAGAGAATCCGAAAGAACTCATCATTTGCTTTGTTATTTTGAGTTAACCACTGCAAGGGATAATCTGTAATTGGATCACATGATTATAAATTACTTATTTTTAGGGGCATAATAAGCAATGCAAAGGACAGGTCTGGTTATTAGTGCCAAAATATGTATTTATTCCACATATTGCTTTTTTCAGACCTTTTCTGATATCTTGTTTCTGACTATTAAATTATACCCAAATAGAATATGCAACTGCATGTATCCAGCTTATTTCAGTGGGCATTCAGGGCAGCATAAATAGAAACAGAATAATCAGCAGCATTTAGAATTCTGTTCTTATTCATCTAACAGGCTTGTCCTTATTCTAGAATGCACATTGTGATTTTAATCCTCTTTCCACACTTAAGACTTTCCCTGGGCCTCAGTTTCTGGAGTTCTCTTTCTCCATGAAAAGATTTCCAAGACAGATATCTACCTGTGTCTGCTTGTTCCTTGTCCACACACACAAATCAAAGTTGCTCAAAACACAGGAAACAATGATCAAGAGTAAGAAGAAAAAGCTTATTTCTTAGAAAGAAGGAAGCTAGAAGATTTTTTTCAGACTTTCTTGTTTGGGGGAAGCAGACTGCTTTCTTCTTCTTCTTCTTTTTTTTTAGTTAAAGCAAATTTGGAACATGAAAAAAAAAAAAGTGGCCTAGATTGTGTTGTGTTCTTCCCTGGAGAAGGGAAAGGCTACCCACTCCAGAATTCTGGCCTGGAGAATTCCACGGACTGTATAGTTCATGGGGTTGCAAAGAGTCGGACATGACTGAGCAACTTTCACAAAGAGTTTAGCTGAAGTGAGCTCTTCAGGCTTTGGTTTTAAGTGAGAAATGTGATTGGTCCTATAGGAAGCAATAAATGCAATGTTGGAGGAAATGCAAGGTTGAGAGCATGTCAAAAAAAGTTGCACAATAGTTATGTTTAATGTGGAGGAAAAATTAAAACCAAACAAACTGAAAACCCACATGCACCAAATGTTTTTTCCCCCCCATTAACTGTAGAAGTTAGAAACTATTCTGTATGCCTCTTTCCAAGCTGTACTGAGATTTTGAATTTTGTAATTTATACTAATATGTCACTCTACCAGATGTAGTCTTTTGAGGCACTCTGGTTATAGAAAGCAGATGAAGTGAATTTTCTGTTGAAATTGTACTTTTTTCCTCTTTTTTTTGGAAATATGCTTTTCGGTTATCCCTTTTTAAGTTAAGTTATTTGGATACCTTTTAAGTTAAGTTTTTAAGTTATTTGGATTAGAATTGGGCAGTTGAGTTGACTTCCTTGGAGAATGAATCTGGGAGTTAGTTAGATCTACTCGGAGGGTTTTCTTTTCAGAAGCAGACTTGAAGAAAAAGTGATTCTTGCTCTCAAATTCACTTTTAACAGTCTTCAGGCAGTTGAAAAAGACTTTTGTATGCTAGGTGCTGAGGAATACAGAAATAAAAGTGACACTGATTTTGCCCTCCAAGAATTTACAGTCTAGAGAAGGAGCCAGAATATAAACAAAGACATTGATAAACAGTTAAAAATTGTACTAAGCGCGATGACGGAGAATAACAGACATGCTTTATATCCATGTGCTTTGTTAATTCCTGACCCAGCAGGAAAGCCCAGCAGGCACACTATCCATCTTCGAGGCATCTTGGTGTTCTTTCTAGAAGTTCCTCTGGGGAGAGATGATGGAAATTGATGAAGATGAGAAGGCAGGTTGATGTAGCACAGAGGTTTTCAAGCTGCCCCCCTTTAATTTATATATATATATATATATATATATATATATATATATATATAAAACTTAGATTCTAGAAAGATCTGTGATGCTGCCATGGAGAAGGCAATGGGAGTGAGCATGGAATAAGGTTTGAGGCTCTGGGCTCCCCCACCTCAACTTCTCTTAGACCTACTCTGCCTTTATATGTTGAAGACTTCTACTAAAGGAAGAAAAAGCATTATAAATTCACTGTTGTGGTGTCAACAGATCAGTCTTTGGAAGTAGACAATTCTGAATTCCAAAGAGTAATCCTTGAGTAGCTTGTCTTAAATCCCTTGAGTCTGTTGCTCATCATTTGTAAAATGGCACCCAAGCCTATTCTGTGGGGGTTTTCAAGGCATGTTAATACTGCCTAGGAGAGAGGACCTTACTAAGGAAAGCAATTCTTTTGTTCTTATTACATATATATGTGATTAGTGTGCACAGATTATGAGCTTATTATAAACAATATTTTTTCCCAAAAGTTTTGTGGTGAATATAACCCTTGGATGAAATAAAACATGGCTACTTTTGTTAACAGGTTCTATGCTTTAATTTTTTTTTTTTATCTAGGATTTTTTTTTCAAATACTAGAAATTCATCTGGAAACTTAAATCTCCCCCCTCTGTCGAGAACAGTTCTTGATGTGCTACTAATTCTGCCAAACGGGCAGACTCGACTGTTCTCTCAGAATACACAATAATAGAAAGAAAAAGAGAGTTGAGAAGACAAAAAAGTTATGTGTACATATGGCCATGGGATAACTGCTTTAGATGTATTTGGTCTGTAAATGCCTGTGGAAACTTGAATGTATCGCCTTTGTTTTTCCAGATTTTGCTCATGGGAGGGACACTTAATTTGTTCTTTGAATTTAGCCATTGTATTTTAACATACATCCTGATTTAATCATATTGGTCAAAATTTTCTTTTTATAACATCCAGACAGCTTGTGCATATAACCACATGCAGTCTTATTTTGTCACCAACTGGTCACCATATGGACATCCGTTGAAATGTATTTTGATTATATAACTCTGTACATAGGCACATCGTCTCGGGGGCTCAGGTAGCACTGTGGCAAGTGGATTCAGCTTGAGACTAAAGATGTGGATATGATAGGTGGCATTTCTGGACTCACAGTATCTTGTTTAAGAAAGACTCATAAAATGGCAATTGAGGCCTTAGATTATTTTTTTTACAATGAACTCATATAAATATGTGCTATCAAACTTTCTTCAGATGTAATTAATGTTGCAGATATTTCTTTAGTAATTTGACTACTCTAACAATGCATTCACAATAAATCTATATATAGAAAAGAGAAGCAGAAGGAAACCTAGAATGAGTTTTTAGAGTTGTTGAAAATGCATATGTAATTTAAGCCCTTTTAAATATTTTGAAGTTGGGCTATGCTATGGCGCAGAGACTTCTGTCATAAAAATGAAGAATAAAAATGGTGGTTTTTTTCTTCTTTATTCACCCCTGGTATTATAAATATTATTTTAAGGCCATTTAAAGTAAAATAATTGCCTGATTAGAATTTAATTACATGTTGTGTTGAAAATGTCATACTTTACAGTAGAAATAAATCACGATATATTTTTAGTCTCAACTATAGGAATATAAGGAAATAACATGCAGTAGTTTTCTATATGAGATTAGATATTTGTTTTCCATTTTGGCATTTCCTTTCAGTTGACCTGACATGATGATAAAAATGACAGCTATTTCTCAGTTGGCATTTAAAAGACAAGAGCAATAAGAAACCCGGCAGAACTCGTGCAGAATCATCATAGGGAAAATAAGCATATTGACATTCTTTGACTTTTGTATATGGATTTTTGGCTCCAGCTGTTCCAAAGCCATTAAGAGTTAGAGTTAATCATTCTTGATTTTTTTATTGTCAGTCAGTTCCCTTATTCATAATGCTGAATAATGCCAATACTATTTAGTTTTATTTGTGCTCACATGCAATGCTATGGCAAAAATTTCATAAGGTGGCGTACTAAATTTCTTGCAGGTAAGTGACAAAATATGTGTTCTTTAGTGGGCTATTGATTGATGTTCTCAGTAAAGGAATAAATCTTTTGCATTTAAGAGGTGGTACCCGAATAACCTTAAACAACCCTACTGTGTAAAATAAATCAGTCATATCTTTCCTCTAAAGATAAAGTGAAGGCTCTTTTGAAATATGTACAAATCCTTAATTTCTAAGTTTATTGGCTAGATGAGCTTTTTTAGTAATGAAAGAAATGACTCTTCATTCCTATATGAGCATCTACTTTCATTGTAAGGTTATCAAAGCTTCTTGATGGAGATTGATGCTGGCATAAGGTCTCACATGCTCTCTCCCTATAGATTCATAAAGTGCTCCTGTTCATACCAAACTTTTAAACCCAGAAAAAATGGATGGTGCAGTAATAAGCATAACAATGACTTCCAAAGACGCCTATGCCCTAATCCCTGAAACCTGTAAATGATATGTTATACCACATGGCAAAGGGGAATTAGGTTTCAGATGGAATTAAGGCTACTAATCAATTGATCTTAAAACACAGAGATTATTCTTGATTTTCCAAGTGGGTCTAAATTAATCATGTTTCCTTAAAAGCAGAAGACAGAGATAGAAGAGGTGGGACTGATGAGGCTGGAGAAGGTCTCAAGTCATTATTACTGCTTTTGAAGATGGAGAAAGGAATTTCACTAGCCAAGGAACGCTTCCATCTTCTAGAAGTCAAAACAGGCAAGTAATCAGATTCTACCCTCGAGTTTCTGGACAAGAATGCAACCCTGAGAAGATCCTGATGTTAGTCTTGTGAGACCCATTCCAGACTTCTATACAACTGTAAGATAATAAATGTATGTTGTTTAAGGCAATAAGCTTGTGAAAATTTGTCATGGAAGCAATAAAAAACTAACACAGACAGCAGAAGACAATAGTGTCTTTTAAAACTTGCAGTCATGGAACATCTATTACTTACTTGCCTGTTTTTTAAATACAGTTTAATTCCTACTGCAGCATCTTAGGTGTAATTAAAACATCCTCCATGAATCAGAGTGAAAATCATACTTGAGTGTCTGTCAGTTGCCTTGATAACAGCTATATGATTTCTCAATTAATTATATTAGGAAGGCTGGAGCTTAGTGGAGTGAACAGTGGGGTAGAAGCCCAGAAATCTTTCCACCCATGCACAAAATATACAACCATTTCTTCTCTACCTCATTCCTAAAGTGCCCTGTTAAGGTAGAAAGATGCTGGATCATGACGGTCCTTGGGCACATGCAGAATTCAGTTGCCTGAACAGGTTGATTTGGGGGTATAGGAAAAGTATTAAAATATAGACTGAATTTTAAAAATAGATAAATAAAAAACATAGATTTGCTCCTCTGTCCATGGGGATTTTCCAGGCAAGAGTACTAGAGTGGGTTGCCATGCCCTCCTCCAGGGAATCTTCCCAACCCAGGGATCGAACCCAAGTCTCCCACATTGCAAGCAGATTCTTTACCATCTGAGCCACCAGGGAAGCCCAAGAATATTTGAGTGGGTAGCCAATCCCCTCTCCAGAGGATCTTCCCAACCTAGGGATTGAACCCAGGTTTCCCACATAGCGGGTGGATTCTTTACCATCTGAGCTACCAGAGAAGCTGAAGTATTGATAGAAGGGACTTTTGAGACCATCTAGTTTTGAGACCATCTAATAGTTTGGCTTTACCAGTGAGTAAATTCAGGCCCAGGGTCACTCAGCTGGTAGGTAGTCAAATTGAGATGAGAAACCAAATATTCTGTTTCTCCTTAGTTCTTTATTGTTTCTACTGTAGAACAAATTCTAACCAGACCTATGCAATCAGTTCCTCTGCTGGTCCAAATTACAATCACCATCAAGCCAAATGCACTTGAAGTATTACATCCAGGAAAACATAGTTATATCTGTTTATGTTCCCTAGATAAAGTCCTTACAGAATTCTCGTTAACACCAAAAAGCTCAAGAGGAAATGAAAAGTTCTGTGTTCAGTAACAATTGAGACCAATAATATTTGTGGATATAAGTGATATGACTTAAGCTGCTGCTGCTGCTGCTAAGTCGCTTCAGTCGTGTCCGACTCTGTGCGACCCCGTAGACGGCAGCTCACCAGGCTCCCCCATCCCTGGGATTCTCCAGGCAAGAACACTGGAGTAGGTTGCCATTTCCTTCTTCAATGCATAAAAGTGAAAAGTGAAAGTGAAGTCGCTCAGTCATGTCTGACTCTTAGCGACCCCATGGACTGCATCCCACCAGGCGAGAGTACTGGAGTGGGGTGCCATTGCCTTCTCCATTACTTAAGCTAAAAATCACCAAATCATTCAGGCATAAAGAACAATGAGTTTATATTTTACCTGTTTTATTAGCTGTAATCTCCACTACTGGATTGACGCAAAGCCTTGGGTGACTCTGATATTAAACATGACTAAACGTTTTCTCTATGTATGGCACTTGGGTAAATTAGTCGGCTTTTCTGAGCCTAGGCTGCTTCCTTGGTACCATGGAACGGACTGTTCTTTATGTTAGCTGCTCAGTTTTGTCTGACTCTCTGTGACTCCATGGACTGCAGCCTGCCAGGCTCTTCTGCCCATTGGATTCCCTAGGCAAGAATATAAGAGTGGGTTGCCACTGGAGTGGCTTGCCACCCCTTCTCCAGGGGATCTTCCTGACCCCGGGATCAAACCCCAGTCTCCTGAATTGCAGGCAAGATTCTTTACTGTCTGAGCCACCAGGGAAACTGGACTATTCTGTATCAGAGAGCTATTAAAAGGATTAAAGGAACTAACATCTGCAAATTCCATACTGTTATTTGGGACATAACAGGTGCTGAGTAAACAGTAGCTATTTTATTGTTACATTTGAAAAAAATAAAACTTGCTAAAATTTCTGAAGAGCATATATATCTCAAGCAAGCAAGGGAAGTCACTCAGTCATGTCCGATGCTTCGCGACCCCATGGACTGTAGCCTACCAGGCTCCTCCCTCTATGGGATTTTCCAGGCAAGAGTACTGGAGTGGGTTGCCATTTCCTTCTCCAGGGGATCTTCCTGACCCAGGGATTGAACCCGGGTCTCCCGCATTCCAGGCAGACGCTTTAATCTCTGAGCCACCAGGGAAGCCCATATACATCTCCGTGGGAAGGAAAACAGAAGGAAAGCTAAGCAAAACCCTTGGATCTAGAAAATGAGAGGAAAGAGACAGGAAAAGGAGGATGACAGGGGTGTTGGGGATGGGGGTGGGGAATGAATGTCATTCCGGAAAGGGGGGAGGATTGGAGAAATTCAAAGGCTCAAGGGTCAAAGGAGAGGCTAGAAAAAGTGTCAGAAGGAAGGGCAAAGAGAAGGTCAAAGGAAGAGAGAGGAGGGGGAAAAGGGAAGAAGGAAAGCAGAGAAGCCAGCGGTGGTTTATAAAAGTGGTAATTGAGGAAGACATGAGAAGAGGAGAAAAAAAGAACACAGTGATTGAAATCACCAGGTTATATTTTCTTCTGATTCATCTCCTAAAGGAAATACTTTGCAAAGGAGAGCTTTGCTCTTTTGTGTGCTAAAGAATATAAAGTATGAATCCCTTCTTCCTTTTTTCTAATGATGACCCTGAGCAAGGGCATGCTCCCTTTTAAACATCCCTCTTGTCTGAAGCTCTGTGTCAGTGTGATCACATAGGGTCTCTTTGATTTATGGGACTGATGTCAATTTGAATGATGTCTCTGGTAGCTTCTTGTCAACTGATCCCTCTGGAACTGAACCCAAAACTCAAGTGATCCCAAATCCCCGTGCTCACAGACAGATGGCTTTTGTCTTTTTCCACAGTCCCCATAATCACTCCCCAAAAGTATAAAAGTGAAGTGAAAAAAATGAAAGCGTTAGTGGCTCAGTAGTGTCTGACGCTATGTGACCCCATGTACGATAGCCTCCCAGGCTCCTCTGTCCATAGGATTCTTCAGGCAAGAATACGGGAGTGGGTTGCCATGCCCTCCTCCAGGGGATTTTCCCGACCCAGGGATTGAACCCAGGTCTCCTGCATTGCAGGTGGATTCCTTACCATCTGAGCCACCAGGGAAGCCCCGAAGTGTGAAAGTCTTTCTCAATAAGACCTGGATGAAATAGAATAATGCTGTTTTCCCCAAACTTGTCTGATTATACAAGTACTCAGAAGCATGTCTATCTGGAGATGCTTATTCTTCCCTCCAGCTGATTCTTATAATTACAAACTTGAAATTTTGTGCCTATAGAAATTCAAGCGCTTCAGAGTAAAGTAAATGATCATCTTAGTACCTGGGCAGGTCTAAATCTGATACCATCATTTCCCCAAACCTGAAGTTGACAAAATGACAAATAGACTTCAGGTCTATATTCTTAAGGTAGTTATCTCTGTTGTAGCTGAGCGATCTTACTGCTACTAGTGATGATAATTTTATGGATGACTGTAGTCTATATTGTCAGTACTCAAGAGACACCTCCTCTGTTAAGTTTTTGCTCTGCTTTTTACAAGACTTAGTCATTCTTTTCCTGCTTCATGTCATAGCCTCAGATATGAATTACAGTCATATGGTGGGAAAATTGTCTAAGATTTCTCAAGACTCCATGCTTTTTCAAGTAGAGGCTGTGTCTTATAAATTTTTAAGTCTTCAGTATTTTGCCTGCCTGGGACATAGTAGATATTCAACACATGCTTAGTGAGTGAATATTCAATATAGACTGTTATGAAACTGTACCTGGGGAATGAGAAATTGAGCTTATCCCAGGAAAAGAATATGAAATAGTAGGTAGGTTTGCCTCAGATCATCTTTACATTCTAATTAGGCCAGAAGCCCCGGGACCTGTCTCTACATCTGTCTGGGCATCACATTTCTTATCTGTCTAGAATGGGTGTAGAATTGATCTCAGAGGTTGGCTCGAGCTTTATCACTCTGTGGATGAGCCTCTGATAATTAGGCTTTTCTTGTATGTTCAGATTGCATGGAACCCTGTAGAGATGGAATGCTGGAGCCGGGGATGGGGGGCGGGAAGGTGATAATGATGACTAACTCGAGATAATTTATTTTGTGACATGATGCTGAACAATAATAATATATTGTTGTGTCAAATACTGTAGCATTCAACTCTGCCTCAAATCACATAAGATGTACAAAAGGCAGAGACCTTATGAGGTTTCTGAACTAACAGTGAATGATCACTGCAATATTAAGATAGAGAATTTACACTAATTGCATTAGGGCTTCTTTGTATTAATTAATATTCCCCGTGAGCTGACTGCTGCCAAATTTGTTTGGCTGAATTCCTGGTGTAGCTGTTAGTAAGACCAGGATTACATCAGAAAGTGAGGCTAAGAAGATTTTATTGTGGGAAAACCTAACGTCTAAATTTTGACAGAGGACAAAGGAATAATGGGAGAGAGTTGGCTGCTATTTGGAAGAGAAGTTGGCACCTACAGTTTCGATTCATTTCTTAGTAAGGGTTGGTAAGGGAATTGACCACTGAAGTCAAGTCTGCGTGTAGTTTTTTCCTTTACATCCCTCTTATAAGGCAAATTTTGAAGGAAAAAAGAATGCTGAATTTCTCCATTGTGAGTTGTGCTGCTTCTTCAGCAGAGAAACAGGAGGAATCCTATTTACATCTTTTCAGCTGCTCTTAACAAGCCCCCAATGGCTGAGTTAATGTTTATTTGGACTTGTGGTGGCCAAAGAGAATAGCAAGAATTATCCTCTGGATTGCAGTGGCAGAAAATGTGAGTCCCTTCCTGAGCATGATTCACCCTCTACTTTCTAATACTGTTCTGGGAGTTGGAATTGACCTTTGGCTTACTAGAAATAGTGTGAACTTTGGTCTCAAATATACCAGGCTGGCTTCAAATTTCACTTTATTCACTTTTATAAAACCCTCAGTGTGTGTGTGTGTGTGTGTGTGTGTGTGTATAAGTTGCTCAGTCATGTCCAACTCTTTGTGATCCCATGGATTGTAGCTTGCCAGGCTCCTCTGTCTTTGGAATTCTCCAAGAATACTGGAGTGGGTAGCCATTCCCTTCTCCAGGGGATCTTCCTGACCCAGAGGTTGAACCCAGGTCTTCTGTATTGCAGGCAGATTCTTTACCATCTGAGCCACCAGGGAAGCCCCGACACCCCCAGTAAACTGGATATGCAGGCCATTTGTCTGCTGGATATAAGATGCTCCCCCTGTGTATGTCGGCATCTCAGAGCTGATCCCTGAAAACTACATTCCCACTGGCTGCTAAGTAGGGTTTGAGCAATGGGAAGAAATGATAGGAGATTGGAAATTGGGAGAAGTCAAGTTTGTTCTCCTTTCTCTTTCTCCCCTTGTCTTTTAACTTCTCAAATGCATCTCCAAAAGTGACTGAACCTCCTCTTCTGGCTCCAGCCACCCCAGACCAGCTCACCTTCTGGGGTCATTCTTTCCCTGACCCCACTTCCTGTTACACAATCCGCTGTCCCAGGTCTCTGCAGGTGGCCCCACTTCTGTGCTTCGATAATAGCATCTTTTCCCACAGTTTCTCCAGCCTCCCTAAAGATAGCTTCTTCCTACTCCTGCCTGTACCCTGCGTGGCATTTCAGCTCTTCTAAGCTCTTTTAACTGGTTCCCCTTTAAGTGTTCTCCTGAGCTATCTCACATAGAACCTGATATACTTATCTGCCTTGAGAGGTTCTTACAAGGAATAAATTGGTCTGTGTGCTCAGTCTCTAAGTCGTGTCTGACTCCTTGCAACCCCATTGCAGGCAGATTCTTTGCCATCTGAGCCAACAGGGGAGCCTACACATTGGTCTCAGGCAGTGTTTTCCAACTGTAGGTGGCAATCCATTCATGCATCATAAAATCAACCTAATGGGTCAAAATGGCATTTTAGAACCCCAAAATAACATTGAATAGAAAACACTGCAGTGCATTGTATGTGATTAGGGTAAGTAATGTTTCATAAAACTTTTTAGTTGTCTGTATGTGTCTGTTGGGCTTCCTTGGTGGTTCAGATGGTCAAGAATCTGCCTGCAGTGCAGGAGAGCCAAGGCGCTTCAGTCGTGTCCGACTTTGCGATCCTATGGACTGTAGCCCACTAGGCTCCCCGGTCCATGGGATTCTCCAAGCAAGAATACTGGTGTGGGTTGCCATGCCCTCCTCCAGGGGATCTTACCTGCAGTGCAGGAGACCCAGATTCAATCCCTGGGTCAGGAAGATCCCCAAAGAAGGAAATGGCAACCCACTCCAGTATTCTTGCCTGAGAATCCCATGGATAGATGAGCCTGGTGTGCTGCAGTTCATGAGACTGCAGAGTTGGACACAACTGAGCAACTAATGCTTCGTACATATATGTGTGTGTGTGTGTGTGTGTGTGTGTGTGTGTGTGTGTGTAGTGTGCACAAGTTCATAATGTAGTAAAACTGTATTACTTTCCAGCAGCTGAGATTAAAAACAAAAAGTCAATGGTCTGTAATTATTTGCCACCTAATTAGCACTCAACAAATTGTAGCAACTCTTTTTGCCCTCCACATCATGCCATATAAACACAGCCTAGCCAGACAGGACCCAAAGAGTTTACTGTTTCATTTGACTTTGGCTCATCAGGACAGTTCCACAGTGTTGGGCCAGCCTGTTCTGAAACGGTCAAAGCATTTACTTGTATCTGTTTGATTTCTCCTAGGCAAGCCCAGCCTGAGTCACCACGCTTGGCTGGAAGTGAAGCCAACCAGGTTCAAAGAACAGAAACAATTTTAAGATAACATTTTATTTGTCTATGATTCACTGCAAATCTGTCTCCCTACAGCTGCCTTCTTTAATATGGACAAATGTCACCTAGAAAATTGGGATTGGGGAGAAAGTGATGGAATAAACAACTTCCTGGTCAGCAAATTAGTAAGAATGCCAGTTAGGTCTCTGGCATTCCTGTTTTCCAGAGATATCCAAGGACTCTGCAAAGATAATGGTGCTCCCAGATGGCCATGAGATTCAGAAATAACAAATATTATCCACTCACCAGCACTTGCTGATGGGAGATCTGAAAGCCACAGGTTCCTTTATTTTGCCACCACAGCTATAAATTCCTGCTGTTAAAGCTCCAGGTTGGTCATGATGGGAAAATTCACAGCAGAAGAATGTTTGCCCCTTGTCGAGTTCCTATCTATTTCATTAGGCAAAGAAACTCAAGTTCCCAACCAGTCTTGAAATCCATCCAACTTCAGAGAACAAGGGAGCTGAGTAGTAGTGAAATGATGGACTTTTCTGCTTCATAACCTCCTCCCAGACCTCAGCAGAGCTCTCTCTGGGGTTGAGGGCAGCCTTCCAAGCTCTCATGGCTGTTTGACAGCACAGCAGACAAGCATCCTCAGATAGGTACGGTTTGGGGTGTATGTTTTGGCAAGAGAAATGCCTATTTCTACCACTGCATGATAAGAGTGTTTGTGAAAGTTGGGTGACAAGAGAAAAGAGCAGAAATGGTTGACATTTACATAGGACTTATGTTGTGCCAGAAGCTGTACTAAGTATTGGGTTGGCCAGTTGTTTGGATTTGTCTGTAAGATGATACAGGAACTCCTGAACGAACTTTTTGGCCAACCCGATACTTGACGCATATAAGCTCATTTTAACCTCACAATAACCCTGTCAGGTGGGTACTAGTATTACTCTCATTTCCTAGCTAAGGAGGTGGATAGTTAACTAAGGCAAATAACTTGCCCTAATTCACACCGCCAAATAGTCGTAGAGCCACGATTTGAACAAGACAGTCTTGACTGTACAGTCAATGGTCTTAACCTCTACTCAGACTGGGAGTCCAAGGATGGCATTCTAATTTTACCATTAATCAATTTACCTGATCGGTTGGGCAAATCAGCCTCTCTGTAGTGTCATCTTCTCAACCATAAGATAAAGACATTTCTCTGGATCTTTGAAAATCCTTTCTAGTTGCTGCCTTTCACATTTCTTGATGTTATAGTGTTCAGAGGGATCATAGTAATTCATGGAATGTATTTTATTGCCCCCAACTATTTCTGACACATCACTTAACTAACTGCTTTTCCAAACTGTCCAAACAGGGATAATTTTCCACTCATCCACTCCCGAATTAAAAGTGAGGGGTTCTAGCATTTTGCCGCTGGGTCTCTGTCTATGTTCGTTTCCTCCTCTCCATCCTAAAATTGCCTTTCCTCTTTCAGCACCTGGCAGGAAATCCTAGGAAAGCTTGGAAATCCCTGAGTCTGTCACCCTTGCCCTGAAGGGAGTGCTGAGTTAGAGGGTCTAATGGGATTCATATATGAGAGTGATACACTGAGGAGGTGCTGGGGGAAGGAGGACCCTAGACAGTGTTTCCAATTAAGAGTAAGGTCAGAGAGAATCGCCCTTCTGGATGGAACCTTCCACCATCTGATGAGCTGATTAAATATCATGCTGCAGAAAGTAAATGTTTATTCCAAGCCAGGTGCTTGGACCATCCAGAACTATATTAGGCATGAGTAAGTGGTTTAATTGGCTCACCTTTATTCAACTGTTAGTATTTTCTTCTACGTGCCTGTCAGAGAGAATCTTTGCTTTTCCTTCTACAGCTGGCTCATAAAAACATACATTCATCTTCAAATGTTGAGGAGGGAATCTTACTTTAGATACCTCCTCTCTTTCCTCAAATTTGTATAAAAATGGGAGGAGGGAAAGACAATTAAAGCATGTTCTTCCAGCTTGCTAGTCTATCAATTTTATCCAAATTCATAGAACTGTATTTTATAATTTGTTCTATGTTTTAAGTGCCGTTTGTCTTATCTCTTGAAGATGGGATCCTAGCTAAACACTATGGACTTAATACAACTGTGAAATCACCAAAATGCATTATTTAGCGATCAGAAAGTCTCTAAGGGAGATCCCTCATGATACGCACATGACATTCTTATTAATATAGGAATTTGTGGTCAGCTTGATTTGTTAGCCATAATTGACTTCATGCTGCTTTTCCTCTTGTGGTTTTGCTGTTTTTGAATTTACTTTCCAGGCATTCTTTTTCCAAACATGTACTTATTAATTCATCTGCCTGGAATGGTTTGGATCAAAAACTATATCCAGATATCAAAAATGCTCTCCGTCAAAATCAAAGTAGCCATGATTGTATCCATTCTTCCTTTTCCTTCTTCTTTCTTGATTCTTGATCCTCTAACACTGTGGTTACTCAGGAAATACTATAGTAATGATTTGGTTTTGAAATTCATGATGGACTCAAAAGTTACTCTGTTTAGTGACTCACTAGACTTATTTTTGAACAGTATGAAGAATATAGAAGTATAGTTTTTACTTATAATAAATATGAATTCGTGTTCTGCATACTCATGCCATATCATAAGTGTAGGATGCTCATTCAGAATAATCTTAGTCTGGTTCATTGAGAATTTTTGAAATTCATTCTCCAGTAAATTGTTTCCCCAAAACATGTGCACAGAGCATTGTCTTTACAATATGCTTCTTGAAAAAAGGTGCTGTGGGTCTGACAAGTTTAGGAAGCCTTATACACTCTTTCTCTTAAGAGGGATCCTAACAACAGAATATTTAAGACTTAGAAATTCATCAGTAGAGGAGCTCATTTTTAAAAAATAGATGTAGTTCTCAAAACTACTTGACCCCATCTACCCATATCCTTGCTTTGGTTCTGAAAACTGTTAACTCTCCTCCTTATAAAGTAGCTTTCCTCAGAGTAGACCTGGGAAATGGGCTGTGGTTATGTGGCCCCTGTGAAACAGCGCCACCATCATTTGTTGAACATTTGCTATGTGGTGGCACCATTTTCGGTACTCTAGATGTTCTAATAGCTAGGTATTTATTTGGATGCTTTAACAGAGCCTGAAATGATCACTTTATTTTGTTTTTAGTGTTACTTTTTTTCTATTTTTGGTGGGGGGCAGGGTGGCCACACATGGCATGTGGGATCTTAGTTTCCCAACTGGGATCGAACCTGTGTCCCCTGTGTGGAAGCATGATTTCTTCACTACTGGACTGCCAGGAAAATCCCTGATGACTCTAAACAAGACAAATCATTTCTCTTTCACATAAACGTCCAAGATGGTGAGTAGTGCAGGGAGTTAGGGTGTCTGTCTTTGTCAGCATTTTCCAGGGACATAGATATTTTCTGAGTTGCTTCATCCTCCTTTAAGTTGTTCCCTTCTCTGCAGGCTGGAAACTGGCTCATCATACTCACCCATGCCCCATCCCTCAGAAAAAAGACAAAAGCGACATCCCTAACCAAAGAGAAAATAGGGGGCTGACAGCTTGCAGTGAAGAATTTGGTTCAGATTACACTCATATCCCATTGCCCAGCATACCTCGTGTACCAGGAAGTCTGGGAAATGTTGAGTTAGCCTGAAAGGGAAAAGTGGAAGTCAGTCACTCAGTAGTGTCCTACCTTTTGTGACCCCTTGGACTGTAGCCCACCAGGCTCCTCTGTCCATAGGATTCTCCAGGCAACAATAGTGGAGTGGGTTGCCATTTCCTTCTCCAGGGGATTTTCCCAACCCAGGGATCGAACCCAGGTCTCCTGTGTTGCATGCGGACTCTTTACTGTCTGAGCCACCAGGAAACACAAGATACAGAGAGGGTAAAGCTAAAAATTGTGTCCTGATCAGTGACTTTGAGCTTTGGTATCAAGGTACCTAATTCCAGAGCCTGATAATGAACTAATACACACAAATTCCTCGTAGTCTCCTCTCTTCTTGGGCCTTTTCTCTCCTCATTTTAAAGGAGATTCACTTTCTAAGTCAGTTGCGCTTAAGGTCTTTTGTTTCTATTCAGTGAATTATCTACATGAAGTTAATGCATTTTAACTCAACCCAGTGATAACTGCCTACAACCTCACTGGATGCATGAAAAATCTTGGGGCTTAAGGGGTGATTTATTATCAGGCACTCCCTCTGGGAATCCGCATGGATCGATCATTTAACTGGGAAGTTTTGTTTCTTGTTTTTTACCTTACCTTTGTAAGGTAAATTACAAAACCTCAATTTACTGGAGTGTTCCAGTTAATCTTCTGCTTTATTGAGTGTCACACTGAATTCCCTGTTTCTTTTAACCTTTGTGGTGAAAAATCATTCTAGACATGGCTAAGCTACTTCACTGTTTTGTGAAGAAAAAATATTGAGTTAAATTTCATTTTAATGGCTGAAAAATGTGGAACATTGTTTGCTTTGTTATACATCTTTTTGACATAAACTATTTTAAGAATATAATAAGATCTGTGGATAAGATAAATTATCAAGAAAGATAAACACACACACAATTTTGCGTCCAGTTTGTAGACCCCTGCAGCCCACCTTTAAGCCCCTGGTACTAGGCCCCCAGGTTGAGAAGCTCTGGCGGAGAGTGCTTTGGCCTTATCATTCTAAACATTTGTTTGCATTGTAATAAAAACATAGAGAAAAAGGGAGTTGTTGAAAACATCACTCAAAAATTGAGTACATGAACTCTGCTATATTTAAAATGGATAACCAACAAGAACCTACTGTATTGCACAGGGGGCTCTGATAAATGCGATGTGGCAGCCTGGATGGGAGGGGAGTTTGGGGGAGAATGGATACATGGATGTGTATGGCTGAGTCCCTTTGCTGTCCACCTGAAACTGTCACAACATTGTTAACTGGCTATACCCCAATATAAACTAAAAAGTTTTTTTTTAATTGAGTAAATAAAGCAATGAAAAATAGTTTTCATGTGTATGCCAGGGAAGTTACTTGTTAATTCCCTTATTAATTCCTTTATCTGTCTTATTGATTTGCCTTTCTCTTTTAAAAGCAGAGTATCAAAAGCGTAAGTCTGATTAACCAAGCAAGGGTTTTTGTGCAGTTGATCCTCAGTAAGTGAGCTATATTTTAAGAGCTTTTCAGTGTATCCTATGACCTCAGCATGCAAAAATAAGTTCCAGAGTTTAATTTCCCAAAAGCAAGTACAAATACATAAGGGGGAGGTGGGGGGGAAACACCCAAACCTAAACAAATATCAAGTATTCTTTCTTTCTAGCATATGTTCTACTGTCTTTCTCTAATTGGTTCTTAATGGGTATTCCTTAACAGTATTCCTTTCCAAAAAGGGTTTTGGAAATTTAGGGGTATATTTCTGGTTCTCAGGAACCAGAACGTCAGGAGGTGCTGTAAAAACTAAGTAGATAGCCAGGGTTGTATCTGTCATGACTTTGTGATATTCCCCAGGTTATTCATGTAGGTGAAAATCCTATTCCTAATGACTGAGTTAGATTATAACTTTATTTTACAAACACACACATGCCATATTTTGTATGGTTTTTAATGCACTCAATTTTATAAGAGTACCTGAAACTGCCATAAACTGCCATATATATTGAGGGGAAATCGCTTTTTGATTTGGTTAAGAGCTTTACTAACAGTTGTTTTCCATTTCAGAAAATGATACTGTTTATGTTGTTACCATAAAACAATAAAACAGCCAATTTTTTTTTAAGTTTATTTGGAAACAGCAAAGAATTGCAATTCAGAACATGCCATCAATGGTGAACTACAGGGAAATCAGGAGAACAAAAGAGAGAAAGAAATAGTCTTATATAAAGGAGATGGGGGGTGGGGGGGGCAGTTATAAACAAATAGTCCATTGGGGGAAACTGGAAATTCAAAGTGTAGTGGCTTTCCATTGGCTGAGTGGTGACAGTCTCTCATTGGCTACTCTGTTGCCAGACAAGAAGAAAGTCCTTTCCTTTTGCTGGATAGTAAATAGTAACCTTCTTACTGTTAGTAAAGCCAATTGACATCAAGTGGTAGGGCATGAGAGTTCCCCCTTCTGCTCTCCTGACCCTATTTTAAATGAGGTTTCTGTTTACTGATTTTCATGGTCAGAAAAAGATCACATCTGTATCAATTTACCTTCATAACTGTCAGATTCGCAGTTACCTCTTGTACAGGTGTAAGTTCTATACCACTTCTCTACGTCTTATAGTACTGTTATCCCAAATATTCATATATTGAAATATTTTTATTATAACTTCATTTTAGTCTGTATTTATTCTATAAATTACAATATATTCAAAATTTCTTTGAGAAAAATGCTCTCAGTGAAGTTTTATCTCCTCATTCTTTTTACTAGTTGCTAAAGAAGATTCACTGACACTAGTTCTGGATCTTTATCATTATTCGGAGCTGTGTAGTTAAAGAACTGAGTGAATTACTACCTTCAGGAGCTGAAACTCAAGGGGGAAGTTTGACTATTGACTAGTGAAATATGATAGTGGAAATTTATTTCTGATGTTATTAATACAATCACCTATGAAACTTCCTTAAACTAAAGAAATAGAATTATTTATGAATAGAAGCTGGGACATTTAAATTCATTTTCTCTCTTTTCCCTCCATTCCAGAAACCCTCTATAAGGCACGTTAGGTATAATGAAATTTTGCATAAATGACATATGGCAACCTAATTGAGTATAAGCTGGGGAACCTGGTAATACTTTAACTTCAAAGCCCTTGCATTTGATTCCTTCATTATTTTGCCTCCTTTCAAAGCATTCTTTAGCCATGCACCAAGTTTGCACAATGACAAATCCGATCTCTAGAGCCAAACATAGTGTTTCAATGTTCCCACGAATTAATTGGTACTTCTGATGAGCGTGCTGTGTACTGGGTTCTTCATGGACAATTCTCGAAGCCTGACACTAGGCTGAAGTCTGAGTTTGTCAAGGCTTCCATTGATACCCCTTTGTGCTCCCGACCCTGTTCTGCAGTCTTAGGTAGTTCACTGTATCTGTGAAGTGAATTTGAATCAGTTATTTCAATTAGGCACACTACCCTGTTAATTCTTCCACTCCAGTAAGCTTCATGAAACCCTTCTTCCATGTTTCAAAGGCAGCAGTAACTATCCCCACATCAAAAGCAGTGCGTATTTCCTAGGTTGTTGGTTGTTTCAGCCATTCAGTCATGTCCGACTCTTTGTGACCTCATGGACTGTAGCCTGCCAGGCTCCTCTGTCCATGGGATTTCCCAGGCAAGAATTCTGGAGTGGGTTGCCATTTCCTTCTCCAGGGGATCTTCACAACCCAGGCATCAAACCTATGTCTCCTAGTGGATTGGCAGGTGGATTCTTGACCGCCAGGCCACCTGGGAAGCATTTCTTAGGTGCTCACAGTTGATGTATGAGAACTAGCAAAGTGCTTTACCCACATGGCCTAATTTAATTATCTTAGCCTGTGTGATAAGCTCAACTGTTATCCCCATTGTACAGATGTGAGAATGACATTCTGAGAAATTTACAGTCATCATCACTTGCAGAGGTCACACAACAGGCCTGTCATTACCAAACCCTCTTCCCTATTATGCTTTCCAGGGTTTCATCTTTATATCCTTGAATTTCCATGAGCGATTGCTGCCTAGAATCTCACTCTTTAGGAATCATTTCTGCATTTTGTTGACAGATGATAACATAGATCACCAAAATTATCCATTCCAACTTCTTTCCAGAGTTGACATCACTCCCCTACTCAAAAATTTATAAAAATCTACTGTGGCAAATCAAGTCTAAACTCCTTAGTTTGACAT
Organism: Ovis aries; assembly: GCF_016772045.2. Lineage (NCBI taxonomy): Eukaryota > Metazoa > Chordata > Mammalia > Artiodactyla > Bovidae > Ovis > Ovis aries. The sequence goes on from NC_056079.1 coordinate 27,126,451, forward strand.
TAAACAACCATGGTAATCTGACACAATCTGTCCTCTCTATTTCAACTTTATTTACCTCCTTCTTGATTCTCATTTACTTGTTTTCTTGATGAAATATTCTATCTACTCAACCCACCATCAGCTCTCCTTTCTTTCGTAGCTCATGTTACTATGCTCTCCAGTCCTTTGAGCAGAGAGAATTCATCTTCACTACCATTGACTTCCCTACGTCCCTTCCTCTCTCTCTCTCTCTCTCTCTCCTCTCCTCTCCTCTTTATCAGCTGCATCAATGTCCCTGGCATATGATTGTATTATGGCTTAGTATCTAACTTTTCTTGAAAAACTAAATCTCATCACAATAAGATGGTTAGGTCCTGTTGATATTTTGTGATTTACTGATTAAGGGATTTTTTTCATTTAGCATTTTGAGTCTTTCATTTTTTTAAGTAGAGTCTATCCTTCTTTCCTCTATTCTTCCACTGTGCCCTGGATACTCCTAGAATCCTTTCTAATTCTTTACATTCTTAATTTTGGGGCAAGGCAGGAACCCTCCCTTGCCCATCTTTGTATCTTTCCAGAGCTAGAGCTAGTAGATATTCTGTAACTGTTGAATGAATGAAGATAATGCTGGAAAAGAAACTCCAGGACTTTGTGAGTGTTACGCATTTTCTCTGGATCTTGTAAAAGGGAAGGGCTATCACTGAATTAGAACCCTTCCCATTAAGATGATATGATAGAAAGCATAACCGCGTAATCCACCTTGAAATGCCATTAGGCAACAACCATGCTTTGACTTCAGGGGCTGGGAAGCAAACAACCTGTGCTGTCCAGCTGCTCTTGCTGGGGGCAGAGAGGGCAGATTTAAGGAAGGAAAATATAATATGATGATGTTTGGCCAAGATACAAGGTTAATGTCTCCGCACCTTCCAAAGAGTGTGGAAGGATCATTCATCATCACAGCTGTTGGGATTTAGAACTTTCTTCTCATCCAAATGGCAGTGTTTGCTACAGAATGCTATTCTCCAGGGCTGCCCTAATCAGCCAGTTCGTCCTGTCGAGGCAAGGTTTGCCCTGGCTGGCTGTATCCAAGTGGTGACTTCAGCCCCTCTAAAGTCCTTCATTAAGGCAAACAACAGCCCAGCCCATAGTGGCACTGATTCCTAAAGCTGAAGCCTTGGAGAAGGAGCCTGATTTTCCACTGTGCTGATGGTTTGTTTTTTCCCAGCAGCATGTTTACCTCTTCAATTTTCTCTCTGCCAAGTACAAATCACTGTATTTCCAACATCACAGTGTCTTAACTGTGCCTTGCCGGCTTCCGTGGCTTCCCTTCAATGAACAAGCAGCTGGGAAAGAGCTTTTTAAGTCACATGAGCAGAAAATCTCTAAGGACAGGATGGGCTACATCCCACATCTCCAAGTCCTCACCAGATATCTTCTGTTTTGTCCCCGAGAAGACACACGCAGAGAGGACCCTGCAGATGAATGAACACCCTGATGGATTGGGTTTGGTCGCAAACATATATGTAGTTTCCTATCCTAAGGATCAGGGCAGGGTCGTGTATGATCAATTGAGGCTTCCTTTGCCTCCTTAGTTGAAAGTCTAGAATGTAGGACAACTGGATCTCTTGTTTCTTTGGACTTCTTGCTAGATCGGCACACTGAACTTGGCTTTGAACTTGGCTTTCTGGATGTTACCTCTTCAGTTGCAACAAGAAGCATGGAAGCAAAAAGTTTAGGGCAGTTTTATCCTTATTTCAGCTCTCCATGAAAGTGGAAGTGTTAGTTGCTCAGTTGTGTCTGACTCTTTCTCTGTCCATGGGATTCTCCAGGCAAGAATACTGGAGTGGGTAGCCATTTCCTTTTCCAGGAATGGCTCTCCAGATCTTCACTTCATGTGGCCCCAGCATAAGATACTAGGCCTTCCAAAGAGCCTTCCAGGAAGGGGATGGCTACAGACCTTTGTCACCAAAGGTGAACCTGGGAAGGAAAGAAGATACAGCATGTTTACCCAAAGCAAGAACGAGATAGCTTTTTACTTCACTCCTTATACTTCACCCTTCCACAGAGTGTGGGTCCTTACTCCGTTTGGGGACTCCTCTCTTTGGAGTGGAATATGTGGGTAAGTACATGGGCACACACACATGTGTATATTTCCAAAGTTAGAAGCGTGAGATCTTAGGCTTTCCTGGAGGTCAAAGTGTGCCTTCAACCAAATCGATACAGGAAATGAAGGCTTCTGTAGTTCCCAGTCTTCCAGTGAGTACACAGTCAAGTGAACATAAGAAAGGAGCTGAAAAAGCTGATTAGGGTGGAGGTGAGAACGCACTGTTGTCTTTTTTTCTGCTCAGTGGCTGCGTCATCAGTGGGATAGCCAGACCTGGTTTAAGAACATTCCCTCTTCCTTTCTCTTCCTCTCCATCGGCAGTTTTTGATGGCTCATCTAATGAAGGATAGATACGTAAAGTCATATAGTCAGAGGTAATGTCATGATGATTCTTCTTTTCCCGAATCCCTACCCTGTAATGTGTAGGTTTCGTCCAACCTGAGCTCAAGATATATTTTGCTCCACTTGGTGGCGCTGTGCACATATGTGCTTGAAGGACAGGGCCGAGCCTTTGCCAGACACTCTCCGCCCGCTGTTGAGGACTGAGTGATCTTTCCAGTACTTCATTCTAGCTTTATACCGTGATGACTTCCCCGTGATGGGCAGGATAGTTTTCGTTAGTGGGCACTGTGCATGCCTATAGCATGGAGGGCGAGAAGATGACATGTCTGTGGTCCCAGTTTCATTGTCAACCAGCTGTGTGATTCTCATCAAATTATTTTGCTGTGACAGTTGGCGCTAAGGTAGAGGGGTGGGTCATTCCTGTTTAGTTTATCTCTGGAGTTTGCTGGAGGCCAAACATAAAATTAGATATGAAACTGCTTTGGGAATTTAAACAATGGATAACAGCATATCAGAATGCCACTTGAATTCTACCTGTTCTCCCAATATGCAGACCGCTAGTGTCCAGCCTTCTCTCACCTTCCAATCCATTTTCCGCGCCATGATCAGAATGGTCCTTCTCAATGTATATGTGATCATAGCAATCCCCTTACTAAAATGCATATGTCTCCCTCCCATAGAATGAAAGTTGCAGTGCCTTAAATGTCTTATTAAGCCCTTGGCCGTAGGCGCCCTTCACCTCTGGCCGGTCTGTCTCTCTCCTGATAGATTAAACAGTGCGCTGAACATTGAAGCCGCTCAGATCCTGGTCATGTGGTTCTCCTGGTCTGGAGAGGCTTCTCCATCAAACTCCCACTCATTGTTCCAGATTTCACATCAGGTTACTGTCACCGGGAGCTCTTCCGTGGTCCTCTGTTAGAAGCCTCTGACTGGTGCTCCTACAAATTTGTATTGTCCTCAGATGTTTTATCTGATTGCTTTTGCTCAACAAAGGCACATTCATAATCTGGATAACTCAGTACTATAAGACTCTGGCAGCTAACACGATCTCAAGCCCATACAAGATACTCGAGAAATATGTGTTGAACGGCCAATTGGATGGTAGATTAGATTCCTAGGATGGCTAAAACAAAGTGCCGCAAACTGGGTGTCTTGCAAGAAGATAAATGTATTTTCTCATAGGCCTGACATCTGGAATGAAGGGATCAATAGGGCCGTGTTCCTCTGTGCCTCTCTCGAGCTTCTAGTCGTGGCCAGGGAACCTTGGTGTTTATCTCATAACTGCATTCCTCTAGTCTCGGCCTTGGCCCTCACAAGGTCTTACTCATTGTCTCTGTCTTCATGTGGCATTTTCCTTTTCCTATAAGAGCGTCAGTCTTGTTAACTTAAGGCCAACCCCAATGACTGCATCTAAACTTAATTATATCTACAAAGATCCTGCTTTCAAATTAGATCTCCTTCATAGATAGCAGAGGTTAGAGTTGCCGCATATCCTTTGAGGGGGACACAATTCAAGCCATAACAAATCAGAAATTAATTAGTAATTAATTAATACAGGTTATAGATAGAAAAGGCTTCCCCTGACTATGACAAAAATATATATAGATATAATTAATATGCTAGCTTAAATAATACATGTGTATAATGGATATGTGTATTTGTGTGTGTGTATACACACATGTGCACTAAGCATTCTATATTGTTCAAAAAAAAAAAAAATCTGCAAGGCTAATTACCCCAAATAAGAAATATGGCATGATTTATTTAAGGACTCTACAGACATCAGCCTTTTTCAGATGTAAATTTTTTTGGATGGCAAGAAATGATTTCTTTGCCAGCTTTTAGAATCCTCAATTATGATAATCCATCACCTTGCAAATTCTGTGTTCTTACCATTTAAAAATTTAAGAACTCAGAGCTTGGTAGTAATTTTAGTTATACAGCAATTTGATGTCATCATTTATTCAGATTTCCAAATAAAGGGACTTTCTGTGGCTAGAAGTTCTCCTCTTTGTCACTTTCCAGTTCTGCAGTTCTATATTCTGCCCTTTCCTGTTTCCTTACAGATGATTCATGGATATACTAGGTCTTTTCCCTAAGCCTCAGATTATGAGAAGCAAAATTAAACAAAAAAAGGAAATGATCTGTTAAATTATGTCCTAATTTACAACATTCGGCAGTGCAAAAATCAAGGAGAAAATTTCACAGATATCTTGGATAAAGTGCATTTTTTCAGATTAATGTTGGGTAAAAGGAAGTGAAAGATTTCTTTTGATTTTTGGTTTTAATTAAAAACTTTGCAAGTCATACATTTGAAGAGCTATTAAGTAAATTGCTCCGTTTCCTTAATATTCATTTGAATCAGTGTTGATATTGGGATCAGCATTTGGATCCAGCCACCACGAAACCATCTGCATTGGTCTTGTTTCAAGTTCAGAGCTGCTAAAGCAATCCCTCCAAGAAGCTAAGCAGACATAACTTTTCATGTTGATGGGAGCAAGAATCTATGGTGTAGACTAACTGGGCTGAAATAGACAGTTTAGATGTAAATGCCTATCTCACAGAAAGAGGATTATAGATGAGTAACCTATCAAGACATTCTTTCAAATCCCATCCCTAAGTCTCTAAGTAAGAGACTTAGAGTTTCAAATTTAGTTAGTCAAATCCCAGTCTCATCCCTTTCTAACTTTCCCTAAATATTTGTGGAGGAATATTCTTTAAATTTTAGAAATGGAGGGGAAAAGTGTTGGGAGAAGGAAGGGCCCAGGGAAAGCGGACTCAGGTCATTGCTTTTGTTTTAAGGCAGTTTGCAGGTTGTCTTCCTAGATGAAATATCTAAATTAGAGCCCTTTAAAAGGTGGAGTTGCTAAAAAATATTTATTACAAAAAAGGAAGGTCAGCAAATAAATGAGCTAAATCCTTATACAAGGTACAAATCAGACCTTTAATTTCCAAATACAATTGGTATCAAAAGTTAATGATAAATTCCTTGATAAAGATGTTGGTACCTACAAGTGTATTTGATGGGCATGGTTCCCCATTATGAAATAGTAATATCTTGAAAAATCAAACATGCAAGTGAAAAACCCACCTATGGTCCCATTTTCAATACAAGTGTATGTGTGGCTGAGTTGCTTTGCTGTCCACCAGAAACTATCACAACATTGTTAATTGGCTGTACTTCAATATAAAATAAAATGTTGGAAAAAACTATATACAAAGAAAGGATGTGAGGAATAAGTATAAAAACTCTTAAACAGTTGGAAATTAGGGCTGTATAGAAATAGGCTGCATTACTGTCTATGTATGTTCAACTTATGAAAAAGCATCTCTTCTTCCACGATTCCTTTTATCACCCATAAAGTGCTTCAGGATAGCAAATTGCATATTTATCTCCATGTTGAGTGAAATATCCATAAAGTCTAATGCCCAGGGGCCATTCAAGAGTGATGAAAAGAGCTTCAGAGAAGGATCTCCTGTTTTACTGAACCTCTCTCTCTTGTTGCATCAATTTCCATGTTGATATTGTACAAACCTGTGGCCTGTTGTAGTTCATTTCCTCTAAGGCTAGTATACTAATATGTGAAAAGCATTTAGAATCCCCAAGAGAAAGGTGTGAAATGAAAGATGTGTGCTATTTGTATTAATGCCTTTGTTGTTAATTGCTGTTATTGTCTTAATCCCATAGCTATGGGAGAACTCAATGTAAATGTTGATAAAGCACATAATAGCATCCTGTGTGATAGGAATATTATAAAATGGTAATTATTTCCTTCCTTTTGCATAATTACTGAGGTTGTCTCTAGTCAGGAACGGTGAACTCTCAACTTATTTTCTGCAGCCATCTTATTAAAAGAGCTTCCAGATTTTTCTTCCCAAGGCTAGAAACAAAAAAAACCCAAGCAAGGTCACTGAAAGGGATATTTTATTTAAAGCATAGTTGTTGTTATTGTTTTTTAAAGAATAATCAACTCCACATTGAATAATAAGATTCAAATTAAAATCCCTCTTTGGGCTAATTATCTGGATGTTTTCACTAACTGGCCCATAGCCATTATGTTCTTGTCCTAACAAGTTAAGAATTGCTCCCTCATTTTTGACAGGAAGTAAAGATAAGAGAAGGGAAGAGAGGAGGACTGTTGCAGAGGATTTATTGTGTATTATGTAACATGTCCCCTGTCTTTCATGTGGGTCATTTCCATGATAACCTTGTGAGGTAGATGTTATGATTCCCAACTGAAGGGTAAGAAAAAAATTCAGATTAAATATCTGACTTTCCAATGACATCCATCTATTAAAAGAGGCAGGATTTTAACCCAACATTTAAAATGCCTGGTTCTTTTTTTAAAATTTTATTTAATTAATTTTTTTAATTGAAGGATACTTGCTTTACAGAATTTTGTTTTCTGTCAAACCTCAACATGAATCAACCATAGGTATACATATATCCCCTCCCTTTTGAATCTCCCTCCCATCTCCCTCCCCATCCCACCCCTCTAGGTTGATACAGAGCTCCTGTTTGAGTTTCCTGAGCCATACAGGAAATGCCCATGGCTATCTATTTTACATACAGTAATGTAAGTTTCCATGTTATTCTCTCCATACATCTCACCCTCTCCTCCCCTACTCCCCATGTCCATAATCTACTCTATATGTCTGTTTCTCTATTGCTGCCCTGTAAGTAAATTCTTCAGTACTATTTTTCTAGATTCCGTATATATGCATTAGAATACAATATTTATCTTTCTCTTTCTGACTTACTTTACTCAGTATAATAGGTTCTGGGTTCATCCATCTCATTAGAACTGACTCAAAAGTGTTCCTTTTTATGGCTGAGTAATATTCCAGTGTGTTTATGCAACACAACTTCTTTATCCATTCATCTGTTGATGGGCGTCTAGGTTGCTTCCATGTTCTAGCTATCGTAAATAGTGCTGCAGTGAACAATGGGGTACATGTGTCTTTTTCAGTTTTGGTTTCCCCAGGGTGTATGCCTAGAAGTGGGATTGCTGGGTCATACAGTGGTTTTCTTCCTAGATTTTTAAGGAATCTCCGTACTGGCTTCTGTAGTGACTGTATCAATTTACATTCCCACCAACAGTGCAAAAGCATTCCCTCTTCTCCAACACCCTCTCCAGCATTTATTGTTTGTAGACTTTTTGATAATGGCCATTCAGACCAGTGTGAGGTGATATCTCACTGTAGTTTTGATTTGCATTTCTCTAATAATGAGCAAGGTTGAGCATCTTTTCCTTTGTGTGTTAGCCATCTGCATGTTTTCATCTGTTTAAGTCTTTTCCCCACTTTTTGATCGGGTTGTTTGTTTTTCTGGTATTGTGTTTATGAGCTGCTTGTATATTTTGGAAATTAATCCATTGTCACTTGCTTCATGTGCTATTATTTTCTCCCATTCTGAGCGTTGTTTTTCATCTTGCTTATAGTTTCCTTTGCTGTGCAAAAGCTTTTAAGTTTAATCAGATCCCACTTGTTTACTTTTGTTTTTATTTCTGTTACTCTAAGAGGTGAGTCATAGAGGATCTTGCTTTGATTTATGTCATCGAGTGTTTTGCCTATGTTTTCCTCTAAGAGTTTTATAGTTTCTGGTCTTACATTTAGGTCTTTAATCCATTTTGAGTTTCTCTTTGTATACGGTGTTAGGAAGTGTTCTAATTTCATTCTTTTACATGTAGCTGTCCCAGCACCATTTATTGAAAACAAATAGTTTTCAATAACATGTAGTTTTCAAACAATAGTTTGAAACATGTAGTTTCAAACAATAGTTTTCAAACAAACATGTAGTTTTCCCAGCACCATTTATTGAAGAGGCTGTCTTTGCCCCATTGTATTATTCTTGCCTCCTTTGTTACAAATAAGGTACCCATAGGTGCATGGGTTTATTTCTGGGCTTTCTGTCTTTTTCCATTTGAACTGCCTGGTTCTTCAGGCCAGGTTCTTTTCAATACATCGTACTAGTTACTAAAAGGTAAGAGATTGACATGTGGGGGTTACACCTTTATGTAAATACAAATGCAGAGACTTGAAGGGCTTCTAGCCTTGGCAAGGGGCAGGAAACACCGAGTGATGGACCTACTCTGGTCCTAGACTTAAGTGGTGCTATGATCTAAAAATGATACATCTTTAGATTTGCATTTTTGTTTCCTATTCACTAAGCCCCCTTCCCATGCTCTGGCTATGGGGTGTGCGAAAGTGGCCCTTTGTGATAAATTATCGTGTTTGTGTGTGAGTAGATGAAAGGATGCATCAGAGATAATGTAGTGTTGACTGCTTTGCTATTAGCACAATGGGCTGTCTTTATGGAGTGTAATATTCAAATCTATGCACCAGTGCTCTTTCAAATACAGAATCTGCTTCCTAGTTTCACTTAAAACTATGTTTTATTTTAATTAAGAGGAATGCAGTTTAATCATCTATCTTTACAGCTAAGGGAGTTTTCCAGGCTTATAATACTTTCAGATTCTGGGTTATATAAGCAAGAAATAGAAACTTTTAGGGAAGAAATGGATCTTTCTCTCTTCCTCCCTCCCTCCCATCCTTCTTTCCTATGTCTCTTGGAAGACTCCATTCTGCAGGCTGGCAGGTCTCATAGATGGTGTGTGATTTCACAAGCTGGATTCCATCTCAGAACATCGGATCCAGATCTTTCTGAAACTTCATTCCAATGTCTTTACCCCAGGGATCCCATTGATGTGTGCACATGTGTTTATAATGGTAGGAGACAGGATTTCTACATGCATCTGAGGATTGGAATCAGTGATGTGGTTTAATGAGCAGCTCTTCAGTCTGAGTTGGGGAGACAGAAAGAGTGACTGAGAGCAAAACCTTGATTTCTAAGGTTTGCCAAATTCTGTGGTGTCAGTATTTCCACCATGGCCAACTTCAAGGCCATTTTTTTTCCTTGTAACATTTCAGTAAAGCCATCTAAGATGTTATACAGAAGATAGTAGTGATAGGAAACAATGGAGTTGAACTGATATTTGCTTCTGATTGAGACTTTCTGCAATTCAAAGAGCTGTTGGTTTCAATACCCTAGTGTCTGTCTTCCAAGAAATCTTTTCCTTCTTTCCTAGAGAGATGATAATAAACATTCATCACAATTGAGGAGGTATCACTTTTTATTCTATCACACACCTCATCATCAATGCTCTTTATAAAACTAGATTTGTGAAAAGATCATGACTTTACATTTATTATATCCAGTTGGTTTGAAAATGAGATGTTTATTTTGTTAATCTGTTTTCCTGATTAAGAACTTGAGGCAGCAGGCTATTAAAAGTTCTGCTCAAGGCAACACAATGGTTGACTAGAAATTTTCAAGTTAAATAGTGGTAAGTTCTTAGATCTGTTCATAGACTATTCAAAAATAAGATAAAACACTTTTTTTTTAATTTTTCATGACTCTAAAACACAGTTACTCGAGGGATTATTTTATGAATATACATTTTTTGAGAAACATAGATTAGCTAATGAATATAATTTTACCAAGTTAAAACTTAGAACACAAGATAAAAGAATTTCATATTCTGCCAAGGAACTGTGCCCAGCTATATGTAGTTGCTTCCGCATCTTGCATCTTATTACTTACAGGTTCTCTAAAGAAAAGAGCCTTTTTCCTGCTGTCAAAATCTCAGCCTCTACATGGTGACTATACATCAGTGCAGTTCAGTTCAGTTCAGTTGCTCGTGTCTGACTTTGCAACCCCATGAATTGCAGCACTCCAGGCCTCCCTGTCCATCACCAACTCCCGGAGTTCACTCAGACTCACGTCCATCGAGTCAGTGATGCCATCCAGCCATCTCATCCCCTGTTGTCCCCTTCTCCTCCTGCCCCCAAGCCCTCCCAGCATCAGAGTCTTTTCCAGTGAGTCAACTGTTCGCATGAGGTGGCCAAAGTAGCAGATACTGAAATGTTTTTATAAATAAATGAATTTAAAAGATAAAATAGCAAAGTCAAGTCTTACACATTATTTCCATAACACCGCTTAGTTTTAAGTGTTATTGCTCATGAAGTAGGAAGTTTAGGGATGATGTTTGTTGTTTAGTTGCTAAGTTGTGTCCAACTCTTTTTCGACCCCGTGGAATATGCTTATCAGGAAGTGATTTAAAAGCTCTCTATAAATGCATTATTCATTTTACCAAGGTTTTTCTTTTACAGTTACAGCTTTTTGTGTCCTGTTTAAGAAATCCTTGTCTACCCTAATTTTTTTTTTTAAACAGAAAGTCTTATTGTTTTACTTTTCACATTTAGATCCACATATGTATAGTGAGGGAAAGATTCTCGTTTTGCTTCCTGTTTTGCCATCCAGTTGACTTAGTCTTTTGTTGAAAAGAGTATTCTTTCCCTATAGCTCTGTAACATCACCTTTGTCATGAGTCAAGTGATACATATACGTGTGTGGGTCTGCTTCCATGCATTAAAATTTGGAGGCGCCACAAAATATATATATAAATAAATAAAAGCACTCTCTAGGCATAAAGTGTGAATTAAAGTAGTTCATCTTCAAATGAAAGGCCCCCAGATGTCTGAATAACTTCTATATATGTGGACCAGGTTGTGCCATAAGATAATAAAAGAATCTTACTGGTTTAATTATTTGTGTTGTTCTTCAGGGAACCCCTACCTCTGCCAGTTCTTACACGTTATTTATTCTTTTATTCATCCAGCTACCCATTTATTTGAGAAATATGTATTGTTCCAAATGCTGTTTAAGTAGTAGGCATATCAGAGCAAGCAAGAAATCTTCCAAGAAATCCTCATTACCAAGGAGGTAATAGCAGTGTTGATAAGTATGATGCCAACAATTAAAATAGCATGATGTGACCTGAGAGTAACTAGATGATGATTTTAGGTTGGGTATTTGAGACTGAAATACATTTAAAATGATACCTGAATGACAAAGAACCACCCTTGCAAAAATAGGGAGAAGTGGGAGAGGACAGGATATCAGGGTGACAGACATCTAACAGGATGACCCTAAGGCTGACTTGACTTTCTTTCTGTTTCTTGAATAGACCACAGCTTGGAGGATAATGAGTGAGGAGAAAGCTGGTGTAAGATGAGGCTGAACAGGAAGGCAGGGGCAGGTCATGGGTCTTTGAAGCTTGGTTCAGGAGTATGCATTTAATTCAAAGTGTAACAGAGTACACTGTGGCAAGTAACAAGTTAGAGAGTACATAGCTTAGCTAGACTCTAATAGTGTCCTCATTTGGGCTGCCATAACAAAATACCATGGATTGGGTGGTTTAAACAATAGAGATTTATTTCCCGTGGTTTTGGAGACTAGAAGTCCAAGATCAAGGTACCAATGGGGTTAGCGTCTGGTGAAAGCGCTCTCTTTGGGTTTAGATAGCTGCCTTCTTGCTTGTTGTGTGCATGGTCTCCTTGGTGGAGAGGGTAGGGGAGAGGGAGGGAGGGAGGGGTAGTAAGTGCTTTGATGTCTCTCCTTGTTAGGGCATTAATTCCATCAACTGAGCCCTACTGACCTCAACTCAACTTCATTAACTCTCAAAGGCCCCATCTCAGGGGGGATTTCAGTATGGGAATTTTATGGGGACATAGTTAGGTTCATTGCAGACAGAAAAAAGAAGGGAGCCCAAGATCCCTCTAACATTTACAGATGAGCAGAGAAATAGAAGCCAGGAAAAGAAACTAAAAAGGAGCAAAACCAAGCTAGAAGGAAGCGAAGGAGCAGAGGGTGTGTGCCGCGGCAGTGGCGGCTCAGGCGTCTGAGGAGGGAGAAGGGGGGAACAGTCATCTGTGAAAGTGAGCATCACACTGAAGAGATGAGGACGCAGGTCTCTGCAGATCTTTTGCCTTTTTGCTCATCTTACAGTCAGAATCACTAACTCCCTTGTTTCAGGACTTTTCTTCAGGGCTGTAGAGTGAACCTCCTTGGGAGAGAGAAATAGTGTCTTCCTCCAAAGCCTGTCTACTTACTGTTCAGGACAATGAGAATGTCACCTTCTGGGGCAAAGGTCCGACAGATTTTACTGCCTGTTATAAAATATTCAGGTTCCCTAACACATGTTTTCTGTCTTGTAAATGAAACCTGCCTGTGTGTACCAGATGCTACCTGGCTCTTGCACATTGCCTTCTGAGAACGAGAGCTCAGGGAACCAGCACAAATACTGACGAACTGACTCTTGCTCTTCTTATCACATAAAGTCCTTGGTCTCTGATCTTGAATCTCATGTCTCCAAGCAGCGTCCATGGAACAGGGACAGGTTAACGCTTTTAAGAAGGAAAGAGTAACTTCTCAGGTCCCTCACGGTTCTCCACAGGTGGTAGACAGTTTTGATTGTCCACTTGAGATCTGATTATGGTGACATACTTTCACCAACCTAGCAATATTCAGTGGCTCTGATGCAGGCATGGTGTGTATAGATGGGTTTAAATATCGAGTTTAACATGAGTGGCTTGTCGCAGGAGCCCGTAGCTCCTTTTGGCTACCAAGAGCCCCTTGCAATTTGGTTGTACAGACAAATATTTTAACATTATCAGGTAAAGAGTTGATCAGGGTTCCAGCATATTTAGATATTCCAAAGAGGCTCCAAGATGGTAAGTACTTTACTCAAACATTGGTTACAATCAAATTGTATATTCTTACACGTAGATAACAATTCATATTAAATAATTGGGCCTCATGTAATACCCTAGTTTTAGTTGTACTTGACTAACCCGCAGACAGTGAACTACATTTAATTAATAATAATTAGTAGTATATCATACGTTTTCTGGAGAAGGCAATGGCACCCCACTCCAGTACTCTTGCCTGGAAAATCCCATGGACAGAGGAGCCAGTCCATGGGGTTGCTAAGAGTCGGACATGACCAAGCGACTTCACTTTCACTTTTCACTTTCATGCCTTGGAGAAGGAAATGGAAACCCAATGCAGTATTCTTGCCTGGAGAATCCCAGGGACAGGGGAGCCTGGTGGGCTGCTGTTTATGGGGTTGCACAAAGTCAGACATGATTGAAGCGACTTAGCAGCAGCAATATTTTCAGGGCGTGTAAAGAGGTAATTACATATTACAGAGGCATGTGATATATCTCTGGCTTATTAGGTAGAGAATCAATAAATATGTTTTTAGTGTGATGTCTATCATGCATTTTTAAGTTCCTTTGCCACTTGGTTGCCAGTTTCTCTCTTGGTAATATAAGGATATTATCCTACAAAGCAGTTAACTAGATATTTGTCTGTAAAGATATTTAGTGGAAATGATACTGTTTCTGCATATGTGCATATGTAAAGTACTAAGGGAGTCCACATATTTGACAGTCTGTTTTACCTACAGACAGTTGTCCAGACGGAGAGCCAGTGCAGACTCAGACTCTGGTCCTAGGTGTTACTTCTTCCTCTCCTCCACCTCCTCTTTGACAGCCCTGATGTACACGGCATGCCCATGGCTCAAGTTCCAGTTGCCTGTCTCCATTTGGGGATCAGAAAATTGCTTTCTCTGCCTTCTGAGTGATTCTATGCTGCCGCAGGCCAGGCAGTATTTATTCACTTCTAGTCTGAATCTTCTTGCTCATTCCTAAATGTGTGTTTTATATGTAATTGTTTTGCCAAAATCAGCTTTACATTACGATTGTTTTCTTAGGTTTGCCAGACACTTAAAACCTATCCTGTGTTTGCTGGGGTGCTCTTGGGGCTGAAGGATCTAGAAGCAGAAACAGAAGAGGGTTTTAATATCGTGGAAGGATGCCCACTCTCCTGTTGGGAGGAGGGGAAGGGCAGGAACCCCTTTAAAGTCCTCCTGTCACCCCCATCCATTGCTTCTCTCCTCTGCTGCATATTCAGCAACTATGCCTGACTAGGTAGAGCCTGACAGCAGCCACTAGCATCGGTTTATGACAATAGTGAGTGGATTTCAACTTCAGGGGCCATGTACAGTGGAATAAATAGAATATGTAATTGTTGTACTGAGGACTGAATGTGGCTGTACTCTCCATGGGGGTCCTTATTTAAGCCCAACATCCAAGAAAGACAAACATCTAAAGCTCAGCATGGGGTCCCCAAGGCAGGGGATACAAGCAAAGCGTTTTCCTTACAGAATGCAAGTTTCACGGCAGTAACACGGTGCCAAGCAGAACAGAGCTTTTGCCCTTTTCCAGGACCTGAAATGGTAACTGTGGCGCATTGGTACCCACGATTCTGGGAGCTCAGTGCATAAGAATGGTCTGAGGCCAGGCTCCTTGGGAGGCTCAAAACAGTTTCTAATGGGGGAATGGTTGAATCCAGTTTTGTTTTTCTTATTTCCTCTCTTAAGTCTCAGCCAGGCATTTTTTCAAAAGAGAAGACAAAAAGGAATTAAATATTTTGCCATTAACATGGCATAAAGAAGTACTCAATATTTTGAGCTCAGGTAACCATTCTGACCACATCTTTCCTCATCCCCCACTCACTCAGTCTCCAGGCACACGCAGAGAGTTGAGTTTTCTGGAACGTAGCACTCTCATGATTCTGTGTCTTGATGTGCAATGTCCCCTCTCCTATTCCATTTCCACCTGGGGAAATCACATTCATCATTCAAGGTCAAGTGTAAATGTCTATGCTGCTGCTGCTAAGTCGCTTCAGTCATGTCCGACTGTGCGACCCCATAGACGGCAGCCCACCAGGCTCCCCCGTCCCTGGGATTTTCCAGGCAAGAACACTGGAGTGGGTTGCCATTTCCTTCTCCAAGGCATGAAAGTGAGAAGTGAAAGTGAAGTCGTTCAGTTGTGTCCGACTCTTTGTGACCCCATGGGCTATAGCCCACCAGGCTCCTCTGTCCATGGGATCTCCCAGGCAAGAATATTAGAGTGGGTTGCCATTTCCTTCTCCAAGGCCTCTTCCCAACCCAGGGATCAAACCCATGTCTCCAGCATTGGGAGGCATGTTTTTTACCACTGAGCTACCAGGGAAGCCTTCTGTTTTATATATACAGATTATAGAAATACTCGAGGCATGTTAATGCATATCTTAGTGTATTTGGAAGTATACGAATGTGTTTGCTTAGCTTTAAAAGATAAGGTTGCAAATAGCAAGATGAGAATGCATGCTTATAATGTATGATAAACTCTTGGTGACAAGACTCATGTGGCTTATTTTGGGTATGCTTCATATTTTCTAAGGGAGGTTCCTTATTTATGCAGCCTAAGGTGATCCCATAAGGTATTCATTTGTAGCTGAGATGCACTGAATCATGGACTGTTGGATTCAGTAGCTGTAAGTTTTGTAGTCGTGAATGCAGTGGGACGGTCATGTTTCTTTCCCTGCATGGCACACTGACTCAGCTGCTAAATGCCTGAGGGACCCAGGGTCTATGATTATCCCTGTCAGGAAATATTCCCTTGCTGGAGGAAGGAATCACTTGAACACTGCGATTCTGGAATTTGAATCAACAGCCCTGAAGGTCAGGGCTATCCTTTATGCAGATGGATTTCTCTCACCCGTACTGAGCCATCTGTTCTATGTCCGTGATGTTGTCAGGCAGGGGGGCATCATTTATTTCCTTCATGCAGAGACTCAACCAACACCCAAGACCTACAATCATCTGAATCCTTCCTGCCTATCCAACTTTATTTTTCCTTCTCTGTAGTACAGATTCTCTTTCAGGCAGGCAGATATTTCTCCTGTCATCTCTAGTTACTCTGCATTACTCACGTCTTTCTCATCTCCTGAAATGTTCTTCCTCTTCCTCTTAGCGAATCAAGTTCTTCAAGGCACCTCTGGAGTCCCATCACCTCCACCTCCTTTCTCCTGAGCATTTCAGTCCCACTTAGCCTTCCTCTGAGCTCAGAACTTACATCCGTATCAATACCTTTGAGAGCCTTTGAGTTCTTGCTGTGGTGCCGGCTCTTTCACTCTCCATCTCTCTGTTTTCTCTTCTCTTTTCTCTCTCATTCTCTGTCTGTTCTCTCTCTCTTTCTCCTCCTTCTTTCACCTCACCTTCCCTCTCTCCATCAGTTATTTTAATCTGGTACTTGGTACTGATGAGCACATCTCATTAATATCTTAAACTCTTTCAAAACAGGAAATCTACATTGTGCCTCTCAGGGGATCTTTAAAAAGCTTCACATAGGGATCAAAACTATGTAATGATGAGTTGGTTGGTTCTTACCAAGTAAAAGAAGGACTCAGGAAAGTCGGTGGGCCATTCTAGGACACAGTCAAGGGATGTGGTACCAGGACAGTGGTAAGCTGCCAAGGGAAGATAAAGTAGTCATTGCACAAAACTGAGGAACTTGGACACAGTGTGGATATTCCTCTAACACTTGGGCATTGTTAGCACAAGCTATAGAAATGTTAGTTATAAGTTAGTTGATATTGTTCATTAAGAACCACTAATGCACTCCAAAGACATAAGGCATGTTTCTCTTCTTTCTTTTGCTCCTGAGGCTAAATTTTGGCCTGTGAAACCTTTGCTAATGTCCAATTTTGGTGGAACCATTTATCCAACCTGTGTCTACAGATGTATTATTTGTCAGATATCAGATAGTTGCTTGAGTTCGGCATATATGTGTGTGTATGTTAAATATGTATCCACATATCCAATGTGTTCCTGACTTTCCCCCTTATCACCACATAACATTTGAAAAATTGACAAATGACTCTCTGTTTAAAGATCAGGATAACTGTTTCATTTGTTCCATGGAGACATGTGCCAAAATCTTGCCCAGCTCCGGGCATGCCATACAACAAACAGTAGAAAAAAAAAAAAAAAAAAAAACACTTCATGTAACTTTAACTAATAAAACTCATTGCTTTTCCAGTTTGAAAAAAATAAAAATAAAAAAGAATGGCTGCTTGGATTTCATGACTAATATTCCCAAGGCTGGGAAAAAAATGTCTGTTCAGGGCGAGTTCGCACTGCTGGAGGTTTGCCAGTAATCTTTAGCTCTGTGTGACATCTTTGGACTCTGTTACCATCCCCTGAAAGTAGCTGTCCTCTTCCATCAGTTTCCTGGGTAGGGGATCAAACCAGCTATTAAGTGTCTATTTGCACTGCATGAAAACACAATTTAATGTAAGGAGACTTATGGCTTCCCTATACCTACAGCCCCAGGAGCCTCATTCAGCCTGACATCAGGCATTCTTTGAACTGATAGATGAATGGATATCCAGTGCATCTGGTTGACCAGATCATCTTAGGATGTTCAAAGTCCTAATGACTGGTACCGGGGGATGGCAAAGGTGACTTGGTTGTGTTTATATTTTCCTGCTCTTTTGTTATTTGCAGTCATGGGATGCCAGGTCCTTGTGATGTGAGGGTTGATAACATTTGTTAATTCTCAGACTTCCTCGGCTGTGTAATCTCCTTGAAGAGTCCATCAGCACACTTGCTTTGGAAAATCAATATTTGGCATGATTATTCTTCCACTCATGTGTCATTGACCTTCAGAGACCACAAATAGGCGACATCTACAATCTTCCAATTTCTAAACATGTGTTTTGGAGGGGGAATTTCTCTTTCCTAGCTGAGGAATGCCAGCTACTGGTCTGGAGAACATCTGCCTAGCAAATTGGAAGGGGCCAGAGCATTTAATACTATTGAGACCGCCTTTCCATTTTCCCCCGTCTTGGAGTATTGGAGCACAGAGCACAAGAAAGCCTTGATTTTTTTTGCTTGTACTTATAAATTATTCATTAGACCGATGAGATAATAAGAGAATTTGGCCTCTGAGAAAGAAAGAAATGTTTTTGAAATAGGGCAAGCACAGATGTACAAATACAGAATTATATCAGGCACATGTTAGAATATGGATCAGGTTTCTAAATGTGCATTTATGTCTGTCTTGAATTTAAACCAAATTTTTGCATGTATCTTAAGAGTCTTAGTGTGATAAATGTGATGTAAGCTAAATCCATATTACTTCCTTTGTCATATCATGAAGGCCCCAGACAGAGGTCCTTCCTGGCATGCGTGAAATGCAGACTTTCAGACAGCAATCAGAACCTGCAGTCTACTGGTCTACCAGCCTCTGAGTTAAGGTTCTGTCAGCTTGAGAACAATAGAAGCCATGTGACTGCTTCTTCATCTGATTGGTCTATGCGCATGTGGTCTGTGTCTGCAGGCTAAGTTGCTATGACTTTTCATAGGAAGAAATACTTATTTGCCTTCCAAAGGAGTTGCCTCTGTGCTAATATTCCTGGAATTTTTTGTACTAAAAATAAAACAAGTGAGACATCACTTTGCCAACAAAGTTCCATATAGTCGAACCTACGGTATTCCCAGTAGTCATGTGTGAATGTGAGAGTTGGACCATAAAGAAGGTTGAGCACCGAAGAACTGATGTTTTCAGATTGTGGTGCTGGAAGACTCTTGAGAGTCCCTTGGACAGCAAGGAAATCAAATCAGTCAATCCGAAAGGAAGTCAGTCCTGAATATTTTTTGGAAGAACTGAAGCTGAAGCTCCAATACTTTGGCCACCTGATGTGAAGAGCTGACTCACTGGAAGAGACCCCAATGCTGGGAAAGATTGAGAGCAGGAAGAGAAGAGGGTGACAGAGGATGAGATGGTTGGATGGCATCACTGACTCAATGGACATGAGTTTGCACAAACTCCAGAGATGGTGAAGGACAGGGAAGCCTGGCGAGCTGCAGACCATGAGATCACAAAGAGTTGGACATGACTTAGCAACTGAACAACAACAACACAGGAATAAATCGGATTTAGTTAGGGCTAAAAATCTCCTGATACTGGATTATTCTGTATTTCAATAACTTGTAGTAACAGAAAATAGAAGCATACTGGAAATGCCCATTCTTCACCAGATGATGAGCTCCATGGAGATAGAAGCCGTAGTTGCTTGGTGTACTTCTTTCCCCATTTTTTCCACTGTGCCTAACATACAACAGGCTCTCTGTACCCCATTGAGTGGATATGAATTAACAGTGGCATGAACTTGGTTTTTCATGAAATTTGGACAAGTATATTTCTCAGGAGAATTTTGGTCCAACACAGGAATAAAGGGATGAAACGTGGGAAGCTATTAGAGCAGTTACCTAAGCCTGCTCTTTTCCTAAAACTTATAGTTCATCATATTCCATTCAACACTGAGTTACCTCCTCTTCTTTCCAAAGTCAACAGGGGATCTTCCTGACCCAGGGATCAAACCTGTTTCTCCTGCATTGGTGGGTGGATTTCTTCACCACTGAGCATGAAGAAAAGCTGTATAAGGATGGCTGTGTGTGTGTGACTGTCAGCCTGGAAGCTCAAGGACCATGCTTAGCCTCTGAAAAATTGTAGGCAAAACTACTTTTAGGTGTATGTTTAGAACTACTTTTCTGAGAACTTGTATATTTTTCACTGGATTCTCAAAGGGTAATATGACCCCTCTCCAAACCGCCTCCCCCCACCAAATAAAAGGCTCAGAGCCACTCCATTCAAAACAGAGCAGATGTCACAAATATCTAGACCTTGGATATCTTTTCTTTGGCTTATTTGTTGGGAATAGTTTCCAGCATCTATAACTCATGGGGTTTCCCATAAAATAAATTATCTGCTTGTCTGGAAAAATAAGATCTGGCAACTGGACCCAAATTCCTGCCTGAAATTGAGTAAGCCCACTCTCCAGATGGGGCGTTGTCCTCTCCAGGCCTAGGAAGTGTGCCGCTTCTCATCTTTTCACAGAGCTGCTTCATCTACCTGCAAGTTTGTATTAATGTTACTGTTCCCCTTCCTGTAAGCATTTGGAGGGTGCTGTAGCCAAGGGGTTCAAGTTTTGAGCTCTGAAGCAGACTCTAGGGTCCCAAATATTGGCTTTACCCTTTGTGCGATTTTGTAAAATCTCTGTGCTTCCAGTATTTCAAGGGTACAAGGATACAATAAGAGTACTTTCTCATAGGATTATTGAAAGAATTAGAGGAGTTACTACATGTTAGTGAATTTAGAAGAATGTCCAAAACCCTGGATGAAGCCTGAGTGTATGAGCTGCACTGAAAACTTTGACAAGATCACCTCGAATCTGTTGATCTATGCATCTCCCACTTTGCATAGTTCTTCTAGAACAGCTTGTGCCTTTATCTAAAAATCTAGAATATATTTGAGTAGATTATGAGCTAAACTCATTTTTTTCTCGCAACTTTTAAAGTCTTTGCTACAGAAGCTACCCTTCTGTGGATTCCTATTTAAATGGCCACATTATTATTCCAGGAGCATCTATGTTTGTGTGTATTGTCTAAATAGTGTCTGCTAAAGATACAGTGAATATTTATTGAATTGAATTAGTAAGAGTGTAGAAGATATTTGACTCTTAGCTAGGCTGAAATTGCTTAGTTCTATACTGTGTTTTGGTATGAGATTTTATCAAATCTTTGGAAACAAAAATTCAAGTCAATTTACTAGAGGTCTATTCTAATTTCTTCCTCCTTTTCGTTTTCTCTATTAAAAGAGAAGTAATTACATTTTTAGTAGAATATTCTTGAAAACACTTGAATTGCCTGAATACAAATGGCTAGAAACATGGGTTGTTCCACAGTGAAAATAAATCCTCCTTGGGACTCACACGCTTGGGGGGCTGAGATTTTGTCTGGAATGTTTTGTACATCATTGGATGCAGCAGGGACTGGCTAAAAATGCTGAGCTAGGATGGATGAATCCTTTAAGGTACCCACTAAAATAAGGACATTACAGGTCAAATAGTTCCATGATCACAACAACTGAAAATAATGGAATAATTACAGCAGATTCTTGGGTCACCCCTGAAGTCCTTGTGGCTATGTCTTTTCCTCAGTTCCAGTTTCTAAGTGTATTGCTAGGTTTCAACACATGCATACTTGTCATTTTTTGAAACAGCATTTGAAGCTTGAGTGATAGGCAATGCCCTTTTGTTTGCATTGATTTCCATTATTCTATCTTCCCTTTCTCACCTCTGTTGGCTTGTTTGTGGTAGCAGAGCTAGGCTGCCAGTGGCATGTCTGACTGGAGTTTCACAGTCTCATCTTGGCTTAGCCAACTGGGTGGAAAAATCCAAAGTTAGAGGTAACCAAATTCAGCCAAAGCCTCAATCTTTCCTCCTCTCCTCCTCTTTGTTCTACCTAATGTCTGGCCTGGGAAGGTATAAATAGAGATTTCCCAGGAAAAGGATAAAAAATATTAAAGAAGAACAAATTGCTTTCTTGTTTTCTGGAATACTTACACCAGAACCTACTAAGTACATCTAATTCTCTTTTCTCTTATTAGGATGAATGCCATTCTTAGATGCTTAAGTACATGGTCGCTCAGTCGTGTCTGACTCTCTGCAGCCCCATGGACTATAGTCTGCCAGGCTCCTCTATCCTTGGGGATTCTCCAGGCAAGAATGCTAAAGTGGGTTGCCATGCCCTCCTCCAGGGGATCTTCCCCACCCAGGGATCAAACCCAGGTCTCCCGTGTTGCAGGCAGATTCTTTACCAGCTGAGCTACCAGGGAAGCCCAAATGAGGGCCTGCTTAAACTATTTATTTAAAAACAAAGTAGACATTCATATAAACATATGAGAATAATATCTCTTATAAATACATATGAACAGAATTCCAGTTAATCTTGATTCTAAGTTTTTGTTCCTGAAGTTCAGTGCTCAGATCGGAGTATGTGACTTTTTCTGTAATGCCTACAGGGCTGCTGTAAATAATCATGCTATATGTGTACTGAACAGAGTACCCAGTCAAGGGCTAAAATCAACTAGTCACCTTTTACTAAGTATTAGTTCTCTGCATGGGTCTGTGTCTACCCTAGAGGAAGTGCTTTTTCTAATTCTCATTAACAGAAGGTACACAAATGATGGAGCCACCTGACTTTAGAACATGAAGAGACGTGAACATCATGAATGTGGCCACCCATCCATGGTGTTCGAATGCTTATTATCTTCAACAGTGTTTGTAGTACAGGCTGCTGCTGCTGCTGCTAAGTCTCTTCAGTCGTATCCGACTCTGCGACCCCATAGATGGCAGCCCACCAGACTCCTCTGTCCCTGGGATTCTCCAGGCAAGAACACTGCAGTGGGTTGCCATTTCCTTCTCCAAGGCATGAAAGTGAAAAGTGAAAGTGAAGTCACTCAGTTGTGTCCAACTCTTAGCAACCCCATGGACTGCAGCCTCCATCCATGGTATTTTCCAGGCAAGAGTACTGGAGTGGGGTGCCATTGCCTTCTCCGAGTACAGGCTAGGGCTGGCATTTTCTGATGCCCTGTCTCCCTTAAAATTCAACTAATTCCATGCAGGTTTTGGAAAGTGAGCCCAGAATCTCTGGTTTTTGGAGTTCTTTGGGAAAGGGTGCAAACTATAAAGTGCCAAACACCTTCTTAGTGACTATAGTTTTATGGAGGGCAATACTTCGTAGCCCTGATGTAAACCACACTGGATCAGTGTCTAAACACCTAGAAATTTAGGTGAGTATCAAGGAAGGACATAAGAGAAGGAGGAATTCTGTATGCTCAGTGTCTCTGGAGCAAAGTGCAAAGTCAGAACCTGAAGCTGGTCACCAGGACATGTGTGTAGGAGAGGGGCTGTCTGACTCGATGAGAACGTTTTCGTGTTGGTTCCTTTAAGTCTGTGTCACTGATGAGCTCCTTAGTAGACCTTGTGAAGAGTGTAAAATGCTTATTAATTGGAACCAAAGCATAATTTCCTACCGACTAGCTTTGATGGTTTCACTTCCCTTAGGGGAAAAAGATAGACCTTGATGAAATTACTAAAATGAAGATTAATCATATTCATAGCTTTCAAGTATATCCTGAAGTCAGAGTTGGTCTCCTGGGTCCTCCCTATCTGTATAAAATGATGTTTAGAACGATAAACCCAAGGCACATTAACCTAATCAATGGAAATCTTTGCAGTTCTCTGCCTTTTGTTGTATTGACTGTCAGCAATAGAGACCTATAACTATTAGATTTTCCACAAAGAAAATTGTCACAAATGACTTGAAACTTATAATTAGTCAGGAAATTGCCTATTCCTTGAAATTTGTTTGATGTCACTAGCAAAGGACTGGTGAAAGTGTGTTTAAACTTCATGATTCGGTGGAAAAAGTTTCTTGTTAATCTTAGCATCCTTAGCTTTGTTTTCTGAAAACAGTGTCATTTGATGTTTCTTCCACCTCTTTGTTGGAGGAAGCTTTTGTATAGAAAAACTTTTGATTTCTTTAAAAAGCAGAGGAAAGAACAGCATGAAAACATGTGGCTAAAAAAAAAAAGGAGGGGGGATAAGAGATTGAGAGATTATCATGAGGGTTTAATTAGAGAATTACATGCCTTGTAAGATGTGTGGTATGTATAGAAACAGTCAGCATTAATTTCCTCTCAACCTACACCTTATCTCTGGACTTCGCCTTCCATTCTCTGGCGAGAGCATTTTTGGCCAGAGCATATTGCGTGGGCCAGACAGACTGGTTGGTTCCCAAAGAAAGGAAACCTTGAGTCTCATGGGTCCCAGAGCCCAGCCCACTCCAGCCACTGTAGTCTTGCTTAGCACATGTCCGCTGCAGTCCTTGCAGAAGTGCCCCCTGAGGACCTAAATTTTGGTGAGAAATGTCTGTGTGTATAGGCGAAAGGATCTGCATTGGAGAGGAGGATGTCATAAAAGAAGTAGAACTGAAGCCTTGGTGACCTACCTTTCAGTTCAGTTCAGGTCAGTCACTCAGTCGTGTCCGACTCTTCGTGACCTCATGAATCGCAGCACGCCAGGCCTCCCTGTCCATCACCAACTCCTGGAGTTCACTCAGCTTCACGTCAGTCGAGTCAGTGATGCCATCCAGCCATCTTGTCCTCTGTCGTCCCCTTTTCCTCCTGCCCCCAATCCCTCCCAGCATCAGAGTCTTTTCCAATGAGTCAACTCTTACATGAGGTGGCCAAAGTACTGGAGCTGCAGCTTTAGCATCATTCCTTCCAAAGAAACCCCAGGGCTGATCTCCTTTAGAATGGACTGGTTAGATCTCCTTGCAGTCCAAGGGACTCTCAAGAGTCTTCTCAAACACCACGGTTCAAAAGCATCAATACTTTGACCCTCAGCCTTCTTCACAGTCCAACTCTCACATCCATACATGACCACAGGAAAAACCATAGCCTCGAATGGACTGAGCTTAGTCGGCAAAGAAATCTCTCTGCTTTTGAATATGCTATCTAGCTTGGTCATAACTTTTCTTCCAAGGAGTAAGCATCTTTTAATTTCATGGCTGCAGTCACCATCTGCAGTAATTTTGGAGCCCCCAAAAATAAAGTCTGACACTGTTTCCACTGTTTCCCCATCTCTTTCCCATGAAGTGATAGGACCGGATGCCATGATCTTCATTTTCTGAATGTTGAGCTTTAAGCCAACGTTTTCACTCTCCTCTTTCACCTATCTTTGTGCCGTGTCTTTTGTGCCGAGTTGAAATCTCATTCAAGGAGGTCACTACACTGTACTGAACATTCCAGGCGTCTTGGCAGGCTGTGTACTGTATTGTGAGTTTAAGTGGAGTTTCCCTTACTTGTATTCTCTCAGCTCACCTGCCTATGGCTGGCTTTCCCATGTCAACACTACCCTGTGCTGTCAGCTGCTTTTCTTCTGGGCTCTGAAGGTGCACAGTTTAAGTCATTCCACCTTGCCACTGGTTATGACGTGTTTGTTATCATAACAAGCAACTTTTTGTATTTTAAGAAGAGGATTTTAGATGTTAATGTTTTAGCCCCAAGGCATCAATTTCTTAATAGTTTTCAGTGCAAAGACCCAGAAGAAGAAAAATCTTTGATTCAGGGGGCTGTCAGGGTTTTCCCTTCAGCATCATCCTGTTTGGCGCATTGTTGATGGAGTCCAGTGCGGGGATTATTACTTCTGAACCCTGAGGGGTAGGGCTAGGACCAAAGATGCGCCATCTGTAAAGAGTTTGAACTTCTGTTTTACTTTTTTTGTCTTTTTGAGAGATAATGCCTTAAAATTACAGATTGAGCAGAACAAGCATTCAGTGGGAAAACTGGATATTCTCTCCAGCTTCCCTGCTCTAGCTGTGTGACATGGTGTGAGTTACTTAACCTCTCTGAATCTTCATCTGTTTTTAAATGGACATATTCAAAGAAAGGCTTTAAAAGAGCATTGGTACCCAGAGTTGACAAAGATAGATTGATAGGTGGTAGGCAATCTCCTGTTCTGTTGATGTGAACTTCCATTGGTGCAGTTTTAATGGAGGACAGTGTTTATCAAAATGTTTGTTCTGATACCCTTTCAGTTCAGTTCAGTTGCTCAGTCTGACTCTTTGTGACCCCATGGACTGCAGCATGCCAGGCTTCCCTGTCCATCACCAACTCCCGGAGCATGCCCAAACTCATGTCCTTTGAGTCAGTAATGCCATCCAACCATCTCATCCTCTGTCGTCCCCTCCTCCTCCTGCCTTCAATCTTTCCCAGAATCAGGCTCTTTTCCAATGAGTCAGTTCTTCGCATCAGGTGGCCAAAGTATTGGAGTTTCAGCTTCAGCATCAATCCATCCAGTGAATATTCAGGACTGATTTCCTTTAGGATGGACTGGTTGGATCTCCTTGCAGTCCAAGGGACTCTCCAGTGTCTTCTCCAACACCATAATTCAAAAGCATCAATTTGCCCTTCCTACAATATATCTGAAGAAGATAATTGAATATAAAGCCAAATGTCTTTATAAAGATATTCAATGCAACCTTTTTGGAAATTGTGACAAATTGGAAACAACCGTAGTGTTTGTCAGTTTAAGAATAGCTGACTATGCATAAAAACTATAAATAATATGAAATCTATGCAGTCATTAAAAGTGATAATGTGCAAGTATATTGATAGGCATGGACAATTATCATAGCCTATTAATGAGTAAAAAGTATCACAGAAGGGAGTGCTTGCCTCATCCTAAATAAATGTCCAAGCAACCAATCTTTCAGATGCAAAACCCACAATTTATCCTTGTCCCCTGATCTTTCTCATCTTCTGTATCTAATCCATCCTGACATCTTTTAACTCCAAATGCCTTTCAAACTGTGCTCTTCCCTCCAACTCCACCAGTATCCCCTACATCCAGGCTTGATGTTCAGTTAATGCTTGTGGAGTGAACACTGAGTATGGCCCCATTTGAGACATCGGCATGTCTGTTACATGTACGTGTCAAGAAACAGGTGAGTGGAGGGGTGTTCACCAGACCACTGGCCGTGGTTTCCTGTGAGGGAGTGGAATTCAGCATTATTTTTCCTTTTTTATTTGAATTTTCTGTATTGTTCAAAAAATTGAAAACTAACGCTGTATGATTTACTCCCATTCCGCCCTCCCCCCGCCAAAATTGTTAGGAAATAGGGATAATAACCATTACCTTACCATTCTCTCTGGATAAACATAGTGCTCAAATATACTATTAATAGTACCTGTGAAAGCTTTTGTAATATGAAAACAAAGTTATTAGCATGGTTACTGTGACTCATCATCATCATAATAGTTTAAAATCACAGATGCTAAATTTTTTGAATGCCTGTGACCAGTGTTTTGGGCGTATTAACTCATCAAGCATGTGATACTGTTAATATTCCCATTTTAGAGGTGAGGAAACTGAGGCTGGACCAGATTCAGTAAGTGACCCTGCTAGACACACACAGCTGACAGAGTAGAGCCAGGATTTGAACCTGACAATCAGACCCCAGGGCCTGAGCACTAACCACTCTGCCATAACCAGAACACACTAAAGAAGCCGCAGAGGTGAAACTTAGCTTCAAAATATCAGACTCTCCCCACGGTGAAGCCCTTTCAGGGAGATTCACATAGATCACTTTACCACCTCTGTTAATTTACAAAGACTTTCAGGAACTGCTGAACGATGTAGTGAGTGAGGCCAAGTCACGTGACCTTGGGAAGTAGTTTAGCAGATTGTGCATTTAAATATCAGAGGCAGATCGCACTGTGGGAAGTAGTTTAATAGATTACGTATTTAAATATTAGAGGTGGGTGACATGGGGGAGCAGGACAAGCAAACATTTGGGAAATGTTTGTTTTTATACACAAGGCAACAAGTAGATATGGTTGCACTGACTCTTCACAATGTGCCAGAAGGGGTTGTTATTTTCAATTGTTTTCCATTTACTATCACAGATAAGGTAACTGAGATGTGGATTTATTATGTTATTTACTCAGGTCTTTACAGCTATTAAGTTGTAGAGGAGGAAACCCATCAAGACTCCCAATTTCAGCCTGTCTACCTCTATTATTCTCCAGTTGGGCAGCAATCACCAGGGGCTCAGTGTCTTAGCAGAGTGGTTAAGAGGAAAGACTTGGAGAAGATCGATATTTAGGGTCTCGAAGCTGATCCCAGAGTTTAACAGTTGCGTGGATTTAGGCAAGGTAGCATCACGAGCCTCAGTTTTGTCATCCTCAAGGTAGGAATAATAGAAATACCCCTACTTCTTAAGAGAATTTTAATTACTCTCTCTCTCTCTAATTACTCCTGTACAAGTGTGTATAAGCCCATACAAAGGATTACAAAGATGAGTAAAGCTGAGCTTTTAAGAAACCCGGACTGGGGACTTCCCTGGTAGTCCAGTGGTCAAGAATCTGTGTTCCAGTGCAGGGGTTGCGGATTTGATCCCTGGTCAAGGAACTAAGATCCCACTGGACATCTGAACTCATGCACCGCAAGGAAAGATCCCGTATGCTGCAAGTAAGACCTGACACAGCCCAATGAATATATAAAATATATATGAAAAAAGAAGGCTGGACTGGACATTTCTCAAAATTTTGCCACCTCTTTTATACCTAATTTCCACAGTTACAGCAAGTACAGACTTCTTATACTAAGTTTTCTCTCTGTGAAATTTCTTCGTTGGCCTCTTCCTCATCTTCTCAATAAAGCACGCACACTCTGGTGTCTCAGCCTTGGCTCCTGGGTGTCTCCTAGCTGGGAAGGCCTTTCCCACCCTCAGGAACCGAATCAGCTTCCACGAACAACCTCCCTGATCACTTAGGTCCGAAGCGGTGTCCTTCTTTTCCTGATGTCCATGATGCTGAACAGGCCATTTAATATAAACTCCCTTGGAAGTTATGTATTTTGTTATGAATTTATGTGTTTTCTTTAAAAATAGCTTACAAAGTCCTGGAGACAAGAGCATTCTTCTTCATCCCCGTAGAGAATAGTGCAGGGGCATTCAGTACCTCGTTGTTGATTGTTCTGATTTTAGAGAAAAAGGAGGAAGACTCGAATAAAGTGGCCGCTATGTGGCAGGAGCTTCATATAATTATTTCAAGTCCCATAAAAAAGTAAAATGGTTTTCTTGAGTTGGTTACAGTAGCTTTAGAGGAGAAACTTTCTTTCCCCAGGTCTCAGTGTCCCCATTTGGGAAATGGAGTTTGCCCATATATTTTGTCCAACAGGTTTGACATAAGCAAAACCTGATGAATGGTTGTAAGCTATTTGGAAATATAAAATGCAAGGGGAATACTAAGTAAAAGGACTGATGGATAGAGAGTTCAGCTTTAAAATTCTTTCATCTGCCAGAGTTGTTTTCTTGGCAGTATCAGCAAGACCTGAAATTTTTTTAAAGAATTATTCTTATAAATATATTGATTGAATGTATTAAGATGCTTTATTACCATATCCATTTGCTTATAAGAAGGCATTTGTGTATGTCAAATGTAATTCTCAAAAGACAAATAAATGAAAATAGTGCAAAGCAACTGAGGTTACATGGCATTTACTGACTGCATTTTTGCTCATTTTCTGTACATGAAAGAAAAGAACAAAGGGGTTGAAAGCCTTCTAGGACAATAAATGCCATATTCAGTGGAGAAGACACATTTTAATTTGCAAACATCTCCCGCTGAGAGTACGGCAGAATGAAAAGAACCCTGCCCTGAGGGTACCTGAGCATCTCAGTGCCTTTGAAGCTCTAAGAGGACTAGATTTGCGTTTCTTCATTTGTTCAGAAGATACAGATTATGTGAATGAAGAAGCATCCCATTCCTATATTCATTGCAAAGCATCCTGTCTCCTATTATCTGGTGTGCAAAAACCAAGTGGTAAAATTTTTGTGTACTTTTCAGATTCCAGTGTTTGTCAACCTTCTATCAACATTTGCATCAACAGAGATGGGATCTAAGGTGTTATCTTTGTCATCTTCTCACCTGTAAACTGGAATGGTGGCCAGAAAAAAAAAAAAGAGAGAAAATTAGATTGGAGATTTCTTAGGAAAAGATGTAATAGCTAAGGGGTATCTGTATTATAGATAAGAGGCAAGATGGCTGGTGAAGAAAAAAGTTACACCAAATAGGAGCTGCCCTTGATCCAGGTATCAAGGGAAAAAATGACATATGCATAGCCCAAAGAGATTTCTAAGAAGTAGAGATTGGGATATATTATTTCTTGACATGTCTGGAGACTCCTTGGATACAAATCCTGTAACATGTCTGAGAGATAGGCCGCAAGAAAGCAAAGAAGCTAAAAATAAGGCTGTCATTTGGACAAAAATAAAACCCATCAATATAAATTAAGCAATATGAAATAAAAATGACTTCCTAAGTAAAAGGGCTCCTAGCACATGATTCTGCAAGTTGAAAGAAGGTTTGGATCTGGAAGGCAAGGCAAGTCAAGAGGGGAGGTGGGTGGGGTCAGCTATAGTTTAGAGCTGTATAGAAGTCAGGCTAGGGGGAGGCCCCAGTGCTCCGTGAGTGAGACCTTAGGAAGCATGACATCAAGGGCAAATGTGAGGGGTGGGCAGGAGAAACCATGAGGATCAGAAACCTGAGAGGTGGTACTTGCTAGGAAAGTGGGTAAGGAATGAAAAGGAGAGCACCAGGTGAAGCCACTGGAATCAGGAATCTGGGCCAGGGGACCTAGCAACAGGCAGGACGGGCCAGAAGGATAGGAGCAGACGTGGATTCAGACTTCCTCCTCAGGCCCCGGACTTTAGTGTTCCACTGTGGGGCCTGGTGCCTTTGGGTGACATTCATAGGACTGCAGTGTTGGAAGGGACTTTAGAGATTGTTCCCCACATCCGGTCTATGGGCACCAAGCCTTCTGCAGTATTCCCAATGAGAGGGTAGGAGCACTGAATGGAAATAGGGAAGGGAGGACAGAAATGGAAACTTCTCACCCCATCTATGGGCTTCCCATGTGGCTCAGATGGTAAAGAATCTGCCTGCAAGGCAGTAGACCCAAGTTCGATTCCTGGGTCTGGAAGATACCCTGGAGAAGAGAATGGCAACCCACTCCAGTATTCTTGCCTAGACAATTCCATGGACAAAGAAGCCTGTTGGGCTACAATAGGCCATGGGGTCGCAAAGAGTCAGACAGGACTGAGTGACTGACACTACAGGACTACTGTCCCTTTCTATAAATGCCCCATCAGTGAGCTGGGTTCTATGAAGCTAAATTTAAAAATAAGACTCTGTAATTTAGCTATTTATTTTGCATCCAGAGAACTCCACAGCTATATTCAAATAACCTTTTGCACTCTGACCGGCTTTACTGTTCATGTAGTGTTCGGACATTCCATCAGACGGAAACACTGCTTACTAAGTAGAAGAGAAATAGTAGTTTTTTTCTAAGTCTTTTTTTTTTTTTTTTTTAATACGGAGATAGACTTCACTCTGGGTGTTGGTGATGGAGACTTACAAACCATAGAGGACACTGTGGTCCTAATATTTGAAGATACCTTGATGGCATTGTTACATATTGTAAGTTTAACTTTTAATTTTAAAGATAAGTTAATGGATCAAAAAAAAGTTTGAAAAAGACTGAAAACCCTAGTTCTACTCATGTGTAGGTACTGTTTTAAGGACATCAAATTCATACTCATAACTCAGATAATGTAGGGGGTGATCAATGAATATGAGATACTTTCCCATAAGATTTCTTTAAATAGTAAACTCCTTGGCTGCCTACAGTCTACACATCAATTTATACAGAACTATTTCCAGTAATATAGCCTGTCTCCAATTTATAAGAAAATACTGATTTCAAAGCAGATTTTAAGTCTGTTCTTTGGAAATCAAAGGCAACTGTCCCAAAGAATATGTTGAACCACTTAAATCCTCAGGACAGCCCCGAAAATACATGGCACTAATGAATCTGTGAGGCAGGTTTGCTTATCCACTTTTAGATTGAAAAAAATTAATGAGATACAAATCACTCTCCCATCTAAATAAATTCACCTGTTATGACTGTCTATCTGAAGGGATAAGAGAACCCATTCAGATTCTAAAGTAAGTAAAGTCGCTCAGTCATGTCCGACTCTTTGTGACCCCATGGACTGTAGCCTACCAGGCTCCACCCTCCATGGGATTCTCCAGGCAAGAGTACTGGAATGGGTTGCCATTTCCTTCTCCAGGGGATCTTCTCAGCCCAGGGATCAAACCCAGGTCTCCCGCATTCCAGGCAGATGCTTTAACCTCTAAGCCACCAGGGAAGCCCAGATTCTAAACCCATTAAGAAACCCAAAGGTGGGGCATAATCATATTCACATATAATAACAATTCTTTGTGAGAAAGCCTACTGTATTTTGAGCTTCCCTGGTGGCTCAGACAGTAAAGAATCCACCTGTAATGCAGGAGACCTGGGTTTCATCCCTGGATAGGGAAGATCCCCTGGAGAAGGGAAAGGCTACCCACTCCAGTATTCTTGCCTGGAGAATTCCACGAACAGAGACTGTAGTCCATGGGGTTGCAAAGAGTCAGACACAGCTGAGCAACTTTCACACCATACTGTATTTTGTTTTATTAATAGCAGAGGGGATTTTCCTTTTGCCTTGTGGCTAAAAAAAAAAGAAAGCCAGGGGTTTCCCCGAATTCTAAAAGTTCAATGGGCTCTGAAGTGTGGCAGAAGGTGCTTTATGTCCCAATATTAGTCTCAACGAGGACCAGCCACTTTCTCATCAAATGCTTCAGCCGATAGCTTTTAAACCAGGGTTTCTCTTCATTGTCCAGTGGGAAAGAACTTCTGATTCTTTAGAATAAATGAATAAATCTGTTAGCAACAATCAGAAACCAAGGAGCTATGAAGCAGTCTCTGGTGCTTCCTCTCTCTTCTCTTCTCTTAGAATTTGTGGTGAAAGGGGAAAAGTACAGAGGAATTCTAGCAGTGAATCCACAAAGCTTTGAAGGAAGACTCGAGATAGGCTGGGCATTTAGGGAGTTTCTTCCAAGTGGATCAGAGGTCTGGGCAGAAGTGAGGTATGGGGTTCAGAAGGAAGTAGGGGCAGAACTGGGGGAGGGTAGGGGAAGGAGCAGGGAAGGGACAGACAATCCTGCTCCAAAAGCAGAGGAAGAAGAAACACCCCCCAGGATGAATATATCCTGTATGTTTTTCCCTGTCCCCTCACTATTGGCAACCGTCCCTCCATGATCTGCTGTAGACTGACTGTTGATAAAGAGAAAGATGACCAAGTACAAAAAAGAAGAGAAGGAGGGATTGGGGTGGCTAAAAAGTTCATTCGGGTTTTCACATAACGTCGTGTGGGAAAACCCGAACAAGCTTTTGGGGAACCCAGCAGATCACCAGGTTGTATTATTGAGGAAGAGAGTGGGGGATCAATAAATTTTTGCCTCCATGGTCTACCAGCTAACATTACTGGAACTGATCAGTGCCCTTTCTGGGGCTCTGTGGAGCTCCA
Source organism: Ovis aries (assembly GCF_016772045.2). Taxonomy (NCBI): domain Eukaryota; kingdom Metazoa; phylum Chordata; class Mammalia; order Artiodactyla; family Bovidae; genus Ovis; species Ovis aries. Next base: position 27,159,436 of record NC_056079.1, read on the forward strand.
TTACCACCACCCTTTATGTCTCAATACAGAGAAGAATTCAGCAAGAGCAAAGTGATAGATATGAAGTGATTCATTAGAATAGGATGCTTATGAGGCTTACGTGCAAGCAAGACATGCCGAGCCCAAGAACTTAGTGGGCTACAGTTTTATAAGCAAAGGAAAAGTAGGGAGGAGAAAAAGAGCTTCTTTGTCTTTCTTGAGAAGATGTCATGCTTCCATTATCAGCTCCTCCTCCAGGTTAAGCAGGGGAGTTTCCTTGTCCCTGTGTGGTTAAGCTAGGTTCACAAATTGTTTCTCATGTGTGCAGAGAGCATGTCCCAGGGATCATTAATTTACTGAGCTTGCTGGGCAGGATGTGGATCTTTCTTACGCCACCATTGTTTTATTGTTTGGTGGCATGTCTCCCGCTTCTGCTACATGGTTTTGTTGTTAAGCAAGCCTGCTTGGTTTTATTTTTAAACAAGCCAACCTGGCTTTGATGCTAAGCAACTGGTTTTTCTTAATGAGTGAGGCAAGCCCACACTGTTTTAGAATTTCCTCATTGCTTTCTTGAGTTATCATTGGTCTTATTGTGGTCTCCCAAAGCCCTCGACATTCCCCTGTCTATCTACAGTTCCCTAATGGAGTTTCAAAGCGGCTATTTGATTATCCTTCTCTCTCCCTGTCATTACTACTGGTAATTTAAGGTATGCAAAGAAAGTAGGTGTTAGCTATATGCAGCCAACCAAATAAGGAGGTGCAAGCCAACTCCTTGACGCTCTCTCATCAATAGCAAAATATTGCATGTCACTTATTTTTTCAGTCAAGAAACCCACTGAAAAGCTCTTCAAGAATATTCCTTGAATCTGAATTCTGATACATTGCTGACTTCTCAGAGAGCCTTAGGGTTGGAAAACCTCAGAGCCCATGGGTGCATGAAGGAAGAAAGTGATAGTAGTATTCTTCTGTAGATATGAAAAGACGTCCAAGTAAACAAGAGAGGGAGGCCCTTGGGTGGTCTGAAAAGTAGAATGGGAGGACATAGTAACAGTTTAGTTCTGGGGATCAAATAACCACCCTGGCTACAAAGCTTCCTTCCAAGGCAATGTGAGAGAGACTAGGTGCTTCAGTCCAGGTGTTGGGACCAAGTCCTGCTGAACATGTGCTTTTGTGCAAACAGCAGGCTTGTTCTTTGGTGTGGCTCTGTTCACCTGCAACTCTTCTCTCATTCTGTCTTGGCTGCTTGTCTTTTGGATGAGGAGAACGGTAGTCTGCATAATTTACACTGCTCAATCAGCAGTCAGTATAAGAATCAATCCAAGTGTTGGGTTAGCCAAAATGTTTGTTTGGGACTCATGAGATGCTAGGGATAAACCCAAAATGACTTTTTTGGCCACCCAATAGATCAGCTAGCTCTGAACCAAAGCCCTAGCTCTAGACCATACTGAGGAAAGTCAGTGCAATTTGCAATCTTTCTCTCCTTCCCTCCTCTTCCTCCTCTTCCATTTTCCCCTCCTCCTTCCTCTCCCTTCTTTGCCCTTCCCCTTTCTTCCTCCAGTGATGAGTTAGTAATACCTGAGGGTTTTTATAATCTTCCAGCTTTCTTCCTTCCCCACTCCCTTCTTGCCTTCTGTCCTTTCTCCCCTCCTCTCTTTGCAAGATCTCCTTACCAGTTTCCACCCATTTTCGTATGCAAAAACACTTTTGAATTCGAGCCATCTGTGAATATAAGGCAGTGAAAAAATATTGAAGTCACATCAAATTCCACTTGCTCTGCCAGTGAAAAATACAGATGCTTCCTGTTTTATGCTTTCCTCTCACTTTCTCTGGAGTTTAAACATGAAAATATGTTCAATGATAAAAACCAGCACATATTCCCTTTCACCAGGAAACATATTCCAAACAATGAAAGGTAGAGTTATTTCCCAAGTCCAGCCGGGATATTTAGATGTTGGAGAAATCATACATGGAACCATACTTTCATAGAAGAAGAACATAATTATTCACGACGGTCACATTTTATAGGTGAAGAAATTGAGATCACAGGGAATTGTTGTAATTGTTCTCAGATGTGGTCCTCATAGACTTGCCAAGGTTCACATCAGCTTATGTTTTAACCCAACATAGCCGAGCCTCAGTTGCTCCATGGTGCTTTTTAGCTCCCTGCCACTTTCAAAAAGGATTCTTTGGCTACTGGGAGAGGCCAAATCCTTGAGCAGTGAACCATTAGCTTGAAATTCCATTCATATGCAGGAGTGAAAAAAGAAATGTAGGACTGAGAGTTGAGACACCTGGGTTTTAGTTACACCTCTGTTGCTACCTGTCAAACCTTGACAAAAATTTCTACTCTTGGCCCACGAAGGGGCTACATCAAACGATCTCGAAGTTTCCTTCTAGCACTTTGGAACTTGATTATTTTTCTCCCTTTACTTTTCTGCTGACTCAGAGTATATGACATTGGCACATTGTTAAGTGCCATAAATCTCCCTTCTTCTGACTGCAGAGGAAGAAGAACACATTCCCATAATTTCCTAGCTTCTACCTACTATATAATCTTGCATGAAATGGACTCATTTTAGAAATTGTGACCCCATGGACTATACAGCCCATAGAATTCTCCAGGCCAGAATACTAGAGTGGGTAATCATTCGTTTCTCTAGGCGATCTTCCCAACCCAGGGACTGAACCCAGGTCTCCCATGTTATGAGTGGATTCTTTACCAGCTGAGCCACCTGGGAAGCCCAAGAATTCTAGAGTCAGTAGCCCATTCCTTCTCCAGCAGATTTTCCCAACCCAGGAATTGAGCCAGGGTTTCCTGCATTGCAGGCAAAATCTTTACCAGCTGAGCTACCAGGGAAGGCCTCGAGTTTTTTATATCTATGGTGATTCTAGCTTTAGTGACTAATTCAGTAAGACAGAGGTCATACCCTTGGGCAGTGTCCTTAGCTTTAAAGACACTGTATTGACCATGCATGATTCTCACCCCTCTTTGCTTCTACCATATATATTTTTTTAAATTTTAATTTCACATCTCTGGCTGAGTCCCTTCGCTGTTCACTTGAAACTACCACAACATTGTTAACTGGCTATACCCCAACACAGAATGTTTGGGTGTTTAAAAATAAATAAATAAAAATTTTAAAAGTCTCAAAAAAAGTAGTTACTTATAGTGTTGTGCCATATCTTCTTATATACTCTGTTATAACTCTTGTAATATTTCTACAGGATGGCATGTTGTATGTCCCTGTGTTTTCCCTCTCGTATGTGAATATCTGGTGCTATGTGATTATTTTCTATCTCAATGACTAGCTGCTCACCCATTTTACTAATGTGTGATATATGCTTTCTCACTGTATATTTCTTCTGAATATCCAGCGATTCACCAAATCCTCATTGATCTTATCTCCCTGCCCCATGTCATTCAAATTCATCCACTTCCCTTTCTTTCTCACATTATATCCTCCTCTAAGCTGCCACTCCTCCTCCCCTCAACCACACCATTCCACATAAAAGTCAAAGGATTATTTCAAATCACAAATCTAACCATATCACCCAAATCCAATGGATTTTCACTGCTCTTTTTTTCCTTTTTATTAGTCAATTGTGGATATTTTTATTGGAAAGAATTCAAGTTTTTCACTTAAATCTTCTCTACAGCAAAATTTTTAATGAATGAAGAGTTTGTGCCACTGTTATAAAGTTATATATGCATGAACTATGTTCTTTTTTCTGTTTTTAAAAATTATAGTCAATTTACAAATTTGTATTACTTTCAAGTGTATAGAAAAGAGATTCAGTTATACATATATATATTATATATACTTTTAAGATTCTTCTCCATTATAGATTATTACAAGATATTGAATATAATTCTTTGTGCTATATAGTAGGTCCTTGTTATTTATCTGTTTTATATATAGTAATATGTCTCTATTAATCTCAAACTTCATCACTCTTAATGGAATCCTTACCAAGAGCTCTCTGGCAGGCAGCTCCTGGCCCTTGTCTCTGTTCCCAGTCTCCTAGTAAAGTAAAAAGTAAAGTCGCTCAGTCGTGTCTGACTCTTTGTGACTGTAGCCTACCAGGCTCCTCCCTCTGTGGGATTCTCCAGGCAAGAGTACTGGAATGGGTTGCCATTTCCTTCTCCAGGGGATCTTCCCAACCCAGGGATCAAACTCAGGACTCTTTGTGACCCCATGGACTGTAGAGTCCATGGAATTCTCCAGGCCAGAATACTGGAGTGGGTAGCCTCTCCCTTCTCCAGGGGATCTTCCCAACCCAGGGATCGAACTCAGGTCTCCCGCATTCCAGGTAGCCGCTTTAACCTCTGAACCACCAGGGAAGCCCGTAGTCTCCTAGTACATCTGCCTAATCCATTATTGCTCTTTGTTCTCCTTCCTTGCTATCCTCTTTGGACACAAGGACTTTGCTGTCCCCTATAGTTATGAAGCGCCCCCTAGCAGTCATCTGGTTAACTCTTATTTATTCTTCTGGTTTCAAGTAAATGACCCTGTCTTCAAGGAAGCCTTCTCTTATCTCCATTAAGTCAGTTCCCTCTGTTAGACTTCCTCACTGCTGTTTCCTTGTTTCTATTGCACTCGTCATAGGTGCAGTTTTACACTTGCTCCTGTGATGCTTTTAGAATTGTTTTTGGATGGCTTCTCCCTCCGTAGATTGCAAGTTGCACGATGCCAGGTCTATTTTCCTGTGGCCAGTGGAACCCCAGTGCCGAGCGCAGTAATTGACACACAATAGGTACATACTAAGAGGCTATTGAACAGACGAGTAAATCCGTGAATGGAAAGAAAGAATAGAAGCTCCTGACATCAAGAGCTATTTCCTCACCCCCACACATACAGGGTTGGAACCAACCAACCCTTGAGGCTCAGTTGGTAAAGAATCCACCTGCAATGCGGGAGACCTGGGTTCGATCCCTGGGTTGGGAAGATCCCCTGGAGAAGGGAGAGGCTACCCACTCCAGTATTCTAGCCTGGAGAATTCCATGGACTCTATAGTCCATGGGGTTGCAAAGAGTCGGGCACAACTGAGTGACTTTCACTTTTATACTTTCATAGAAGGCAATTAATAAATAGTGTTAAGAGAATAAAACTGATGAACCTTGAAGTACCCACTGGGATAGGAAGTTCAGAAGCATTAAAGTATTAAGAGATGGAGTTAATATGTTTTTAAGGAGCAGTGCTGTTAAATATAAAATAACCATTCATCAGTATAGCCTCTAACCAAGCCTCAATATATGGCAAAAAGAAATAGTTCAGATGTCAGATGACTCCTTTTCCTTATGTGTGTAATGAGAAATACCAAGACGAGCTTTAAGTGCTATAAAGTCAAACAAGAGAGAAATCAGTAAAAACTAGGGTTACCAGGAAAAGCTCCCAGGAGGCTCTGCTTGAACTGTGCTTTGAAAGGCATTATGGTTTGAACAGGGGAGTGAGTATGGCTTGTATCTTAAAGGTCTGTTTACATGATGACTCTTCGTCACTTGCTGTTTCTCATACACTGTCTACCTGGCTCTTCAACTCTGTGTACTGGGATGCTGGAATCAATAGGCTCCCTTGCTATCTGTCTTCAAGTTGGGTTTCCCTAAAGGGGACCACTGACAGGAGTTCACAGATTGGAAAGGAGAGAGCCCTACACATTCATTTCCCATGAATTTTCCTTACCTGGTCATGGTTGTGTGTGTGTGTGTGTGTGTGTGTGTGTGTGTGTGTGTGTGTGTGTGTTAGTCACTCAGTTGTGTCCAACTCTTTGTGACCCCATGAACTGTAACTCACCAGGCTCCTCTGTCCAGGGAATTCTCCAGGCAAGAATATTGGAGTGGGTTACCATTTCCTTCTCTAGGGCTGGTCATAACTGGCAGTAACTAATTCCTCTTCTTAAGGCCCCAGCCCCTGTTGGAGCCCCTTCTAACACAGCTAGCTTCAGTGGGTTACCCCTTCAGAACTAGGGGTGGTAATGGCTTTCTGATGCTCTGATCCCAGGATACACTTAGAATCTGTATTTATCCCTTGTGGGGGTATCATACGTTTCCTGGCAAAAATGACTGACTAGGGGTAAAAAAAATTGGTAACGAAACTGTCACTCTGTCAATGGGAATTTTCTCCAACAAAATATAGTTATGTTTTTCTCCTCTTGTTTATTCAATTCAGATAATGCATATGCTTTACCTGAAATGGATTACAAAGCAAATGTCACTTTAAACTGATTATCACAAGCTGGCCAGCAGAATGCAACTTGTGTCCCTGAAAGTAAAACAGAATAAATTGGGCTGATAAAAAATAGAACATCTGATTCCCTCTCCTCCTTCCTCGCCACACATTCTAACTGCCCTGAACGGATCTTCAGAGAAAATAAGCCAGTAAGAGAGAAACCCTCATCTCTGTCACCATCCCTAGTGCTGACTTTAAAAATATTCTCAGCCTAAAAGTCGGCAGTTATATTTCACTCAGTGGGAATTTTAGGACTTTAAGCCCAGTAGGCAGCATCTCAAGGAACTGCCCCAGGGAGGCAAGAGCAGGGGGGATGGGGGGGGGCAGCCAGGAAATACAGAAATTTTCAGCAAAGGACAGGTAGTCTGAACATCACAAGATTATTGTTAATTAAAGGAAAACAAGATTTCTCAAGCTAAGAAATTTAGCACTTTTCTACGTATGAGAAGATGCAAGAATCTGGGCTCACCGAAATCGTGCTTTTGATACGCACCTCAGCTATCTGGGGCCAGTGTCCTGCGGTTCGTATTCTCAGGGCTCACCATAGGGAGTGGCTGCAGTGTGATGGCTGCTAGATGGCAGGTATTCTTTTGCTTCCTTATTTCCCTCGGGGCTCACCAGCTCACCATCAGTGGTGGCTGCAGTCGCTCGTGACTGTGTGTTTACTGTTCAGTTGCTCAGTCTGTCTGACTCTTTGGGACCTCAGGGACCCATGCCAGGCTTGGCTTCTCTGTCCTTCAGTGTCTCCCAGAGTTTGCTCAAGCTCATGCCTGTTGAATCAGTGATGCCATCCAACCATCTCATCCTGTGCCATCAACCTTCTTTTCCTGCCCTCAATCTTTCGCAGCATCAGACACTCTTCATTACTGATAAGGCAGGAAATCTTCCATTTCTCACTAGGTATATACATAGAAACTCTCCAGTTAATCCTAATGTCATAGACTCAGGAGGGAGGAACTGTGAGAAGCCATCCCTGCTGGAAGGGTTGGGAGTGAAGGGTGGGGGTAGGGAGGAGAGCAGAATTAAAGTGAAATTTGAGCCCAGAGAAAAGCCACTGTATCACATCCATCCTGTCGAATTCATCCATCTAGGAGATGCTACCTGAGATAGACCCCCAAATCCTCCTACACAAGAGTTTGGCAGAGGTTGGTGCTGCCTAGCTGTGGTCTAGAGGAAGCCAAGGCTGCTTCATCTGCCACCAGACACACGTGTCAGAAGAATGCCCAATATACATGGAAGCCTTCCTTAGGACCAGCTTTTCAATCCTATAAGCAGTACAATCACTCATGATTCTTCCTCTTATCAACATTTTCATAGGTAGTAGCTAAATCAGTAGCTTTAGACAGAATTGTGTAGAACTACAAGTTTTATTTAACCTCTAAACTACATTGATTGGCTTTTAAAAAAATTAAGCCTGTATGTGGCAATTGAGAATAGAATTATTTCCTCTAAAATTATCCCAAGTATTTTTAAAATAAATACTTGGTTGATGAAAATATAGAATATGTATGATCATTAGAATAATTGAACACATTGCATAATGTCTTTTGCCAGGAAAAACTTACATTTGTACAATGGTTAGGAGGGACATTAATCTGAGTAATCTTAATATGATCATCCTAATAACCATAACGGAATGAATCACCGTATATTGCAATTATGATTCAATAATATATATTTTTGGAGATCAACTCTTTCATAATTGTTGGAATGGAATGCAGTAATAGGAGAGCAGTGATTTTGGCTAACGCCTTAGATATTGTGAGAAAAGCCAGCATGATAGGAGAACTCATTTTCTCTACCGAACTATCAAATGTCCAAAGAAGTATCTTGGGGCAGATAAATAAGTCTTGTGTGCAAAGTCGTATCAGTCATGGCTGAATCTTTGCAACCCCATGGACTGTAACCCTCTAGGCTCCTCTGTCCATTAGATTCTCCAGGCAAGAATACTGGGGTGGGTTGCCATTTCCTTCTCCAGGGGATCTTCCCAACCCAGGGATGGAACCCATGTCTCTTATGTCACCTGCATTGGCAGGCGGTTCATCACCACTAGCTCCACTTAGGACATCCTAAGTAAGTGTTGGATTTGCCAAAAAGATAGTTTGGGTTTTTCTATACATTGTTATGGAAAAATGTGAATGAGTATTTTGGCCAACCCAGTATATGAGTCTGGCAGAGGAAGAGAGTGTGCTTCTTCTCCTTGGGGCATTTTGTGGAAGCCAAATGTGGAGAGACAGTGGGATAAGGAAGAATGGGCTGGCAGAATTCTGAAGGTGCACAGCATGTGGGAGGCGCGCTCACATGGGTGAGCTGGGTTCATTCAAAGGAATTAAGAATAAAATATGCTGATGAAGGGTAGTAAAAATAGCCAGTGTTTGGTGAACCCTTGATGTATGACCAGGAAGTGTGCGAAGTGCTTCCCTGGAGAGAATTCGCACTCATGCTCACGACCATTTCATGAGACAAATCATGATTTTTATCTTCATTCTTCAGATGAAGAACCTGAGCCAATGGGGTTAGAAAATATGCTCAAGGTCATACCAGTGGTAACTGTGAGGCGATTTGAACTCAGACTGACTCCAGAGCCCATGCTGTTAACCATTAAGTGAACTAGGATGGCATCCCATTCAGGATGTCTTTAGATTTCACAAAAAATCAAATAACTTGAAGGCAGCAAAGCCCTATGGCTGGATTGGTGCTAATGCAAAAGTACTTATAAATGGCTCTTTTATAGGCAAGAAATTTTAATCTGGCCAGCCTTTGGTTATAATTAAATTTGTTATGTCCATATTATTAAAATATAACTAGATTAAAACATACCAGAAATTTTGTGGATTTTATAGAACATCTCTATTTATAAACACTAATCCAGTTAGATTGATTCTTTTCTCTGGTGATTTCTAAAGTCCTATAGAAAAGCCTTTAAAAAAAAACCAAAACAACAATCAACCCTATTTATGGACTTGAAGACCTGTATTTTAGTGTATTAATAATGCCTTGTCTTAAGGTTGTTCCTGAGTTGTCTTAAAAATTGATATGTTACTTGATGCCCATTTTGCAGATGGAGAATGTAGTGACCTCAAAGGATAAAGCCTAAAATACAGTCAAAGATAATTAACTCTGCACTTTGTTTTCTTTTCCTGAGCCACGTTGATGTATTTAAGCATCATCAGAGAGGGGAAATTAGCATTCTGAGTCTTAGTTTCTTACAATAAGGTAAGGCTGAAGAGATTAAATTTAAATTCTTCATCCATGGTTCCCTGGACCAGAATTCCTCAGATTTCTGAGTTATAATCTATTCTAGCCCTCATTTCCTTTTAAGCATTGTTTCCTTAGAAAGGGTTAAAACAGTTATTATATTCCTAATCAAATAGTTGAGATGACTTAAAATTGGTAAATCATAAATTATAATTGCAAATTCTAAACAAGAAAAACAAAAGATATCAGACAGTCTTTGGCAAAGACTCACTGAAACAATTAAGGATGGAGAAAAGGCTTGCAAAATATTGCTTATATGGGCTGGGAGCCCACTTTCATATATATAATAAAAGTGACTTATGAACCTGAAATTATAAAATTAAATGTGAGAGAGACATAATATAATATCTTCCTCAAATGAAAAATGATACATTATTTATATCAAAAATGGTATGCCATATAACACATTTTATCTATATATAGGCCTTTTGTTGGTATATTAGCACACAAAAACTTGGAATAAACAATGCTATCATTTTTATGATTTGGTTGGGGCATGACAACTGCTGTTTAAAAGAAAAAACAATGCAGGACTTCCCTGGAGGTCCAGTGGTTAAGACTCTGCTCTTCCACTGCAGGGGGCACAGGTTCAATCCCTGGTTGGGAAATGAATATACCACATGCCAGGCAATGCAGTAAAAAAAAAAGTTTAAAAGAAAAAACAGCTCTTAGTGTTTTAATACAATGAAACCTTTTATCTTACTGATTTAGATTCCAGCTCGGTTGTTTTTGGTTGGTTTACTCCTCTAAGAGGTGATTCAGGGGTTTCTTTTTCTCCTAGGCTATAGCAGAGGAAGATGGCTCTTGTGTCATTGACACTTGGCTTCAAGGTCACTATATCGCCAGCACACTGTAGGCGGAATGAAAATGTACAAAAAGGCAGCTGTACACATGAACACACATATACACACATTCTTAAATGCCTTGGTTAGGGAGTGACACTTTCTGCTTTCATCCTGTTGGTTAGGATTAGTCACATGACCTCCACCTAGGTTTCAGGAGCCTGGGAAATGTAGTTTGGTCCTGTGCTCAGGAAGAAGGAACATATTTACTATTCATTTAATTACTCTCTCTGATAAGATTGGTTTAAAAACTCTACCAGTAATAACAAAAATAATTCTGTTCATTGCATTCCGCAAGATGAATGGATTGAAATAAAATAGGCCTGCATGTCCTTGCACCCATATTTTGCATAGTGCAGAAAAGTCTAAAGCATATTCCTTAAGCCACTCATTTCAAGACTTGCCATTATAAACTAGAGGCACATGTCTCTAAACAGATATAAAAGAAATATTGGATCTCAGAAGAGTCATCATCTGTCGTCATGATGGCAACTTAATCTATACCTGAAAATTGTTGAAATGTTTGGACCAGTAGAGAACAGATCAGTCATCTCTGTTTTGTGAGCGAGTATGTAAATGTTTCACTCGGGATTCAATTGCATTAGTATTTCATAAGCATAGATAAAATTTTACCAAAGTGTACAAGGAAAATAGAGCCAAAGACATGGCAAAATTGCATTTTCAGAAAAAAAGGGCAGAAAAAATTTTTCTAAGAATAAAATTACCTCGGGTAAATAAAAAAAAAGATTTTAATTGACTAAAAAGTAAAACTGAGCATATAACGCAAGTGGTAGTAAGTCTCAATTCCATGGGAACTATTTTTCAGTTACTCTCGTCTTCTGCTGGACTTGAGTTCTGATATAAACTCAAGACTCTTGAGTTATGACTCACCATGTATGTTTTGTGAATTGGAGAATGGGTTAACAAATTCAGGTTTCAAACAGTTGCGGGATTTACTACTAGACTCTTTTGGGTTATAAATTTGAAAGAAGTTGCTGCCTAGAAATATGAGCTGTGTGTAATTACTCCCACCTGCTGGGTAAAATCTTTACTACATGGGCATTGAACTTCACTCCCACCGCAGGGTGAGGCAAAAGGCAGTATGACCCGTCCACATCACAGGATTTGTGAACATGATCTTTATTCACGGCGGCTCTTGGCCTGTGGGTCACTTCCAGCTTCTAAATGTAGCATAACTTAGACTGGAAACTGCAAGGCCATGCTTACTCCCTGAACAGAAAAGTTTATTTCTCCCCTGAAAGAAAAGCCGATGGAGGGGGAAATGGAATGACCAATGGATCTGCCATATTTATCCAAAAGGTGGTTAAGCTCTAAGGGAAGAGAGACAGGAAGGGAACCCTTCCAGCAGAAATGGTTCTAAGCTCTGGTTTTCCAGATAATGGACCCAACTGGCAGGAACTTGATGCATGGTCATTGGGCACCCTACACGCATCCTCCTTCAGATGTTGTTGGTGTGTATGTGAAGGCACTCAGTTCAGAAACAGAGAAGTTTCCAACTCTTAAAGGCACGTTGTTGGTAAAGGATGGTGGGAACCCGCCAGACAATATAGCAGTCTTTGATGAGCTGGGCGTCAAAACATGGGCAGGCTTTTGTTTCTCGGTGGAAGGGAAGTTTTCTGGGGCTATAAAACCTGAGAAAACACATATAAGCGTCTGTGCTATTGTGTTAATAACTGCTTTCATCCTTAGCAGGTGAAAGAATGTGGGGTGACGCTTAGGAGCAGCCATGGTTTGAGTGTGGTTTCTTCACACTGGTGAGTGCCCTGACTCTCAACAGTAGTTAAGGAAGGAGAGTTCCAGAACTGGAATCTTCTTTCGCCCCAAGAACGGGTCACAGTCAGAAGTGTTATAATGAATCTTGTAACTAATTTCCTCGGCCCTGGAAGAAAACAGAGTTAGCAAAGGTGAAGACGCTCACCTGTCAGGAACAGCATTCTTGTTAGGGGTCTTGGCCTTGTATTTGACTGTTGTATGATTGACAGAGCTGAAGAGCTTCTTTTGTGCCAAGAAGTCTTTGGTGAGATTGCTGGCTTGATTTTCTGTCCTTCAGCGACTAAAGAGAAACCAGGGGTAAACGTAGAGTTCATGAGTCGCTGGCTTCTGTAACTGGCAATGGCAGTTTGTGTGTGTGAATTTCTTGGTTTTCTTATTTTTATTTTCCCACCTCAACCTTTTAATCACTCTTCATTCTGTGTTGCCTTCGTGTCTTCCTTCTCTCTCTCTCTGGCTCTCTCTTTTTGGCTGTGCTATGCATGGCATGAGGGAATCTTAGTTCCCCAGCAAGGGATTGAAGCCCTGCCCCCTGCGTTGGGGACACAGAGCTTTAACCACCGGACCACTAGGGAAGCGCCTTGTCTTCCTTCTCTTGGTTTCCCTATTCCTTTATCCTTTTATCCTGTATCACAGGTACCTGTGATCATGATGTAAGCTGTAAGCACCGTGGAAAATGCTAGTTTCACTGTCTCCATTTGAAAGAAAATGGAACCAAGGGAGAGGTTGACTACATCTTTCTTTGAATTTAGAGGGCTTCCTGCCAAGAAAAGTATCTTCTGAACCTCCTTGGATCTTACTGTCCTCATGAAGCACACCAGCCAATAAGCTACCTCCTGAATGAGCTTGATCTGGGCTGACTTCGGCTGCGAGTTGTTCCAGCCAACGAAAGCAGAAACCCTAGGTCAGTGTTTCCCAGATAGATTTTGTGGGACAGTAAAATTACCAAAGAAAAACTGAAGAGGTTGATATAGGTATAGCCTTTTGTTTAAATTTTAACAAGAAAACACTTTCTAAAAACTCCATTGTCACCATTACGTCATAAAAGCGGGCATTTTTTGGAAGATAATCTCCACACAAGTTGAATAAATTTAGCCTATGAAAAACTCACTGCCTTGCCTCTATTTTCTCATTTTATCAAAGACTGGGTATGAATATCAACCATACAGTCGATACAACTTTAGATCCTTGAGTCCAGTAAAATTGCTCCTTTTCCCATACCATCAGTTAAGCCTTTGGACTGACTACTCTGCCTCTGAGGGGTTCTTATATTCTGCTACTTTTATATCAAGGGTCTCAGTTTCATTCTTAGAGTTACAGTACCCCAAAGAGGCTAGTAGTAAATTCTTATCCCCGATGTATAAATGGAACCATAAGAAATAAAATGAATTTGATCCACACAGAAGAGCTAGTAAATGGATCAGCTTTATTTCTACATGTTTTTTGGGGGAGTGGGGGAATGGGAAGCTCTGCGCAAGCTAGGGAGGTGGGAGCTCCAGGCAGGGGTCAGTAGTGGGAGAGAAGCATATGGCAGGGGCGAGCTATTGAGAAACACAAAGATGTGGCCCTATTCTTGAATGGATTACCATCTAAATAGCCAGAGGTATGTACCCAATTCATAACACAAGCAGACATTAGAGAATGCTTAATTGAGAAATAAGAAAGTACTAATGAAGGGCAGAGAAAGGAATAATTCATTTCACTTGGAGACTCAAGGGAAGAGATCATGGCAGTTGTATTATGCGTAATTATGTAATTGTGTGATTACTTGGTAATTCCTCCCCTTCATAGCCACAGTATAAGCTCTACAAGAATAAGATCCCTATCAGATGTGAGAATCACTATATCACAGCTCTTAGCATAGTGCCTGGTATCCAGCTAATGACCCAAAATATTTCCTGAACAAGTAAATGAATGCCTGCAGTGATAGATGCGGTGAAAGAAACTAAGAAATTAAAGTTTCAGTCATTGACTTTAAAGCATCTGCAAGCCCATAGGTCTATAACATGACAGATGTGTTCAGTCAGCTCTGTGCCTGTGTACAAGACCACAGATGGTGCTAGTAACTTACTTATTTCATTCTGAAATGGCATAATTTCATCCCCACTCGACTTTTCCCTAGGCATAGGGTTTGATGCCATATTTATCAAGACATCTACTTGAAAGTGGACGTCATACTGTGAAGAACCATTTTGGACAAATGTTACAGCCCCTTGCCAAGTAATGACTTATGCTGGGCAGTTGCTTAAAAAGCTGATTTTACTCATTTTATTTGCTGTGTTCAAGTACTGCTTAGGGAAGAGGGGAGGGCAGCAATTTTTTTTAAGCTAGTAATTATTTGCAGAGGTCCGTGGGCAAAGCACTCAGCCCACACCTGGGAACAGAATTCTGGTTTAGACGGTGACCATGGTGATATTTCTACATCTCCAGATTGTGCTTTGCCAATTGAAATGCAGACATGTGCAGAAACAGCCTCATTGTCATTCTTTGTTTTTGTAATATTATCCTTGGCTCGGCAGATTTATTTTTTTCCTTCTTCCACTGTCAACACTGTTTCAGCAGTGAGTTATATTATCCGGTGACATCAGAGGAAGCAAAGTTACATGTGTCAGCTTGGCAGGAATCATCCACTGACAGCAAATTTGTGACAAGTTGCATTTTTCTACTATTTTCACCTTGAGTGATGAAGTGTCCACAGTTCAGAGAGATATACCATGGGGTCTCCCTTGATGGTAACCATGCTCTGTCTAATGGAGCTGCTGTTGCTTCAGTCCTGGAGGGAAGGAACCAGTGATCTTCAAGTAAATCCTTTCCTATGAGTAGTGGGAACATATCCCCAGAGTTGATTGCCTGTATCCATGGGTAAGGGAGGCTTAACAGGCTTAAAAGTTATAGCCAGTTTCATCCTCATTAAGTTTAATGGTTTGTGTAATGAGAGGCTGCAACTAATGGAATAACCAAAAGCACAATTCATGAACTATTTATGGAAGAATACCTTCACCATTCAAAATGGACATTAAACTATGACTGGTTTCATTGCAAAGCAGAAATTCCCTTCTTTATTTTCTGGTTAGGTTTACATACAGCCTATAGAGTATGGTGTGTACCGTATCTCAGGAGAAAGCCTGAAGCTTGTAAGCTAATGAGTTTGGACTTTGAGTGTTTTCTGTTCTTATTATTACTATGATTTAAATTAGTGATATATAATGAGGAGCTGGTAAAAATTACTTAAGATGTAACAAATTAATGGAACTTAAAGCCAAAAATCCAGCTAGGGAAAGCCAAATATGCACATTAAAATGACAGCCTCTGCCCTCATCCCTTGAGAACTCACAGGAAATAGAAAATTTTGATTAAGATGACACACCATATTACGTAAACTAGAATATAAGTGTCGTGAAATTAAGAACTATTTCTGTTCAATTCATTCTTGTATCCCTTAGGATCTAGGAAGATACCCAGCATATAACAGAGATACTCAGCAAACATTGAACTTGAGTAGTTGACGAATATATATCCCATTCTCACTGAGATAGCTTCATTTCATTTCTGAGGAGGTGACCTTTCTCTCTTTCAGAAAAAGTAGAAAATGATCCATATGAAAGAATTCAGCCCCGGTTGATATTGGCCCCGGATCTGTCTTTCTTCACAGAGATCTTTTCCTGAGAATAAACCACAGGGATTTGTGGCTGTCGCCATCAATGACAGATTTGGGGTATGATAAAATGTAGAAAATGGCTAACTAGAAGAGCGTACATGCTCTATAAAATAGAATTTAAAATAATAGCTATCAGCAGGAAGCACATGCTGGGAAAATACAAACCCCACCCGTGTGATGGCGTCAGCTACAAATTGAGAAATGAATTGGACAAGCAAACAGAATGTGTCTTCAGCAGCCCTTCAGATCAAAACATCAGAGATAACCGTGCATCTCTGGAGCCTCTATGTTCTTCATTTTGAAACAGCTATCGTCAGTAGGGAAATGAAGAGGAAATGGTTTTATTCTCTGCACATGTCTTCAGATATTCCTTGGGAGTTCGGATGCATTCAGTTCTCTTACTGCTGCTCAAAGGGCATTCTGACTTTAAAAAAAAAAAAAAAATTCACAAGCTAACAGTAGAATATTCCAGTACAGGTCAGAAGAACTAAGAAATCACTTGTTCTCTGAACACAAGTACTCTGGTGCGCTCCTCTCGAAGGCTGATAGACATTTTTTCTGGATCTGTGATCCTTGGCGTTTTCCAGCATCATTCCTGACACCACCCAGCTTCAGATTCCCTGAGGTCAATGCTGGTGTCATTTTTACAGAATGACTTTAGGCTTCTAAAAATGGGTAAATCAGATGTTCAAGTGGATTCATACACAGTCACCTACAAGGGAGCATCCCAGGTGGATACCTGAAATTTGATAGCTTCAGTCTTCAGGGCACAAGGCCAAGTGATGAGTAACTGTTTTAAGACATCCTGCTTTTTCTGTCTGTCGGTGTGGCTGGGTGGTCTTCTCCACACGCCTAGTCATGGTGTGGTCGCTTGTCATAAAACTGACTCTCTAATTTTGCTTCCTTATAACCATCCATGAAGGAATTTTGAAAATCTGTGGTAAGGGAACATGTGGGCATTTGAGATTTGTAAGTGTGAACACATAATTTGAGAGTGGGGCCCAAATGACCAAAAGGAAATAAATTCTTATGTTAATAACTGTTGTTAGAAATTCACTGGAGCCAAGAATTCGGGGGCCGAGGTTCTGGGAGTTGAGTTCAGTTGGTGATGAGCTGCTTGACACTGATTAGTGAAATTTAAGTGTATGTCATTGAGAAAGTGCTGGAAATTGGAGAATCATTTGTAGTTGATGAATAACGTGGAGGGATGAAGCACAGTGGGAACTCAGGAACTGATTGCTCCATACAATTCTAACTAAATTATAACTTTCTGGTCCAAAGATGGGAATCAGGACAAGTTATTTTTCCTCTAAGTAACAGGTTAATAAAAACACACAAACTATCCCAGTAACACGAAAGAAAACGAGAAAGATTTCTTTTATCCCTCTTTTATAAACAGCCCCCACCTGGGGAAAAAAAAAAAAAGATGTGTTTAAGTCTTGACTCCCAGTATCATTGAATGTGACCTTCTTTGGTAATAGAGTCCTTGCAGGGGAATTAGTAAAGATAGATAGGATTATACTGGAGTAAGGCAGGACTTTAATCCAATGTGACTCATATCTTACAAAAAGAAAGAAGACAATGTGAATACACAGATACACAAGATGAGAGTGTCATGCAAAGAAGGAGGCAGAGATTAAAGTGGTTCACCTACAAGCCAAGGAATGCCTGGGGCTGCCAAAAGCAGGAAGAGGCAGGGAAGAATTGTCCTTAGAGACCATGGATTGAGCCTGGCCCTGTCAACACTTTGATTTCAGACTTTCGGCCTCCAGAACTTTTAGACAACAAATTTCTGTTGTCTTAAGCCACCAAATTTGTTATCCTTCATTTTGTCATCCCTGGGAAACTAATATGCCTTCCTAGACCCAGGTGGTGAAGCAAAGGGAAGACCCCAAGCCAAAAAAAGTGGAGTGAAAAGCTATAGCTTCTCACCACTTGTAAGAAGACGTGTATGCTCTGGCAGAGAAGAGTTTGCATTTTCTGGAAGCCTGGAAGGTCCTCTGTCTTGTCTAGTAAGGGGAGGACTACCTGGAGTGTCTCAGCAGGTGAAATAGCAGCAGCCAAGACCAGGTGTCTCTGCTGCAGCCTCCAGCTGCCCAGATGAAGCATCACCAAGCTGGCTTTATTGATGACACCTTTGGCTCTAGGGAAGCTGGCAAAACTGACTCCCAGATTTTTTTTAAATGTATGGATAAAAGCCAATCACTCTCTTATTTTTCAAACAGGACACTGATGCCTAACAATCAGCTTAGCATATTTCATCAAGTTGCCTCAGCTAGTCTTATATTTGACATCTGTAAGCTTCAGTTAACTGAAGAATAGCATCATGGTCAAGCAAAGAAGATTTCATTAAAGACGGAAATGATTTGACGTATCTAGCCCTTCCAAAATGATTGCCCTTGAGACACCTACCAACTCACTGTGGCTTCTGGATAATTGATGTTTTGATAATATCCACAAATACTCCTCTGCTTTCTCAGTTGTAAGCAGAGCAGGCTGGGAATCGTTTACCTAGCTCTTACCTGCATTCCTCATGCCCACCCCTGTGTAGTTTCTCCCAGTATCATTTACTCTGGTCCATCAACAGAGTTCCTTTACTTCCTGTGGGTCTACCTTGTTGAGGGTTTATGGAGGGGAGGAAAGGATGAGTAGATTTGGGGGGATATAAAGATTATTCAGTCTGTCACTTGCTTTCTGCCTTTTAGGGAGAAGAATAATGGAACAAAGTACCTTATAAAGCAGATTTTAAAAAAATTCTGTTCAAAAAAGGAGATTGTGGGGTAGGTACAGCAGCAGAATGGTCAATTCATGTCACTCATTTAATGCAGAGCTTCACTTTGTAGTTAGTGATTATGCAAATAGAAAAATGGTGACATTTAACTTGACATTTTTAAAGAAACACAGATGTAGAAATACTGTCTGGAAAGCATTATGACTCTGTCAATATTATTTATTTTAAAGAGCAAACCTCATTACAAGCCTATCTTGTTCATCTACCCAATTGACAAATGTTTACTGAGTACCTACCTGGTGCTGTGATAGGAGCTGGAAATACAGTGAGAGCAAGGACACGGAGCCTGCCTCCCGGGCCTTGTCTAGTAGAGACTCAGACGCACAAATAGCTGGGACAAGAGTATCTTGCTCGGAGTTGCTGCTGGAGGCAGGAACTCTGTAACTATTATAAGCTGGAGAGTGATGGCTATTTTTTCAGGACAAAATGCTGGAGGAAGGGGAGCGAAATAAGGTTCTAGGGAAAGAAGCGACACATTCAAAGACTCAGACTTCCAGGAGCCTGCGTGTCTGTGGTACCAAAAGTAACTTGGTAGGACTGTTGCTTGGATGGAGAGGGAAGAAATAGTGAGAATTGAAACTAAAGATAGGGTCAGAGGTCATGTTGAAGATCTTGCATTGCAGTTTAGGGAAATCCTGCTTTATTCTGAAGGTCATGGAGGGCATAGCAGGAGAGCAGTGACTAAGAAAAATCACTGTGGCTTTTGTGTGAGAATATGGTGACCGTGGGAAAAAGAGGAGAGTTCCAGAAAAACATCTGTTTCTGCTGTATTGACTGTGTCAAAGCCTTTGACTGTGTGGATCACAATAAACTGTGGAAAATTCTGAAAGAGATGGGAATACAGACCACCTGACCTGCCTCTTGAGAAACCTATATGCAGGTCAGGAAACAACAGTTAGAACTGAACGTGGAACAACAGACTGGTTCCAAATAGGAAAAGGAGTACGTCGAGGCTGTATATTGTCACCCTGCTTATTTAACTTCTATGCAGAGTACATGATGAGAAATGCTGGGCTGGAGGAAGCACAAGCTGGAATCAAGATTGTCGGGAGAAATCTCAATAACCTCAGATATGCAGATGACACCACCCTTATGGCAGAAAGTGAAGAGGAGCTAAAAAGCCTCTTGATGAAAGTGAAACAAGAGACTGAAAGAGTGGGCTTAAAGGTCAACATTCAGAAAACGAAGATCATGGCATCTGGTCCCATCACTTCATGGAAAATAGATGAGGAAACAGTGTCAGACTTTTATTTTGGGGGGCTCCAAAATCACTGCAGATGGTGAGTGCAGCCATGAAATTAAAAGACGCTTACTCCTTGGAAGGAAAGTTATGACCAACCTAGATAGCATATTCAAAAGCAGAGACATTACTTTGTTAACAAAGGTCCATCTATTCAAGGCTATGGTTTTTCCTGTGGTCATGTATGGATGTGAGAGTTGGACTGTGAAGAAGGCTGAGCGCCGAAGAATTGATGCTTTTGAACTGTGGTGTTGGAGAAGACTCTTGAGAGTCCCTTGGACTGCAAGGAGATCCAACCAGTCCATTCTAAAGGAGATCAGTCCTGGGTGTTCTTTGGAAGGACTGATGCCAAAGCTGAAACTCCTATACTTTAGCCACCTGATGCGAAGAGTTGACTCATTGGAAAAGACCCTGATGCTGGGAGGGATTGGGGGCAGGAGGAGAAGGGGACGACAGAGGATGAGATGGCTGGATGGCATCACTGACTCGATGGACATGAGTTTCGGTGAACTCCGGGAGATGGTGATGGACAGGGAGGCCTGGCGTGCTGTGATTCATGGGGTCGCAGAGTCGGACGCGACTGAGTGACTGAACTGAACTGAACTGATCTGATGCTGACCTGGACGAAATCAGTCAGCTATGTGGGAGGCTGCTGCAGTACCGTAGCCGTGCGCTAGGTGGCAGTGCCACCGGCAGTGGGAGTGAGACACATCTGCAAGTGACAGGAAGGCTAGATAGGCTAGATTGGTGATTATGAACTTTGGAAATGGAGAAGAAGGAGGGGTCAAGGTTGGCTTATACATGAAACGTACGGAACTTCTTTCTATCATAGAAAAGAATCACTCTCATAGGACATGATAGAAATTGCTGGACATAGCAATCCAGAGCTCAATGTCAGTGCTACGCGGCGGAATTGCGTGACTTGAAGTGTTCACTTTGAGCCAGGGGTATACGCTTTGTTCCTGAAGACTCAGTCCATAACTAAGTTATGATTTCGGACCCGTTAACTCCGGAAGGTAGGGTCATCCACAGCCTCTCACTCAGTGTTTCCAAGACCCTCTGGTCATAAACAGAGGAGGGGCGTTCACATCCAGTGGGGTTGGGGAAGGAGCAGAGAAAGGTGTTCTTCCTAAAGCCAGAGTAGAAAGAGAAGGTACCTTAGCCATGTGATGATCACTCATCCATTGACTTCATCAACAGATTTCAGATGGAGAGTGTCTGCCCCTCGGAAAACACTACCAGGCACACGTGTCTCAGGAAATCTCCATATGTTTCCACCCTTGAAAAGTTTTCTTAGATGTCTGTTTATTTAAGGAAAGTGACAAAATGTCTCAGGCAGTAACTACCACAACTGATTACAGCAAGTCCCCTACATACGAACGTTACAGTTGCAGACTTTCAAAGACGCAAATGTGTGTTCCATTAACATCAGGTGTGAGTGAAATTGCAGCTTGCCCTCCTTCTCTTGTTGCTGGCGATGCTTCAGCTCTGCCATCTCCTCCCTCCTGCCAGTAGCTCTTCCTGGCTGTTCGCGAGATACCAGCCCCTATATGCCAGCTGTTATCCTGTATTGCTTTACTTTCAGCCTACTATACTGTAAGATGAAAAATGTTTCCTTTTTTTTGCGTGTGTTTTTTTATGTGTTATTTGTGTGAGAAGTATTATAAACCTATTACAATATAGTACTATGCAACTGATTATGGTAGTTGGGTACCTAGGTTAACTTTGTTGGACTTAACAAATGCTCACTCAGAATGGAACTCATTCATATGTAGGGGACTTATTGTATTTATCTAGGTAAGAAACTCAGGAATTTTTGCCAAGACACTCTTCTGGAAATTGACTGCCTGGTATAGGACCTCCTCTTCCAGCTTCTGAGCCAGCTGTGTGTATGTCCTGCCCCGTTCTTCTAACTAGCTATGTGATCATGGGCAAATTATTTAATTTTCACGCTTAAAAAACCTAGAAGAATGTGAGGAGTGTAGAAAATGCTATGAATTCAATAAAATAGCATACTGTTTGTTATTAAGTAACAAGGCAAAATATCTTGAGGCTTTAAACTCCTTGCTTTTATTTTCGGTACATTCATTGCTGGCCCTCTATGTCCTCAGAAAAGGCTTTTCAACTTCCAGTGATGTTTCTCTATTGTTAAATCCCAGCTGAACAGACTGCCTTTCATATTCAGGAAGTGTTTGGTGCCTATTAGCCAAGACTGTCCAGTCTGACCAATGACACTGTCGATGGACCTCAGATTTTCTTCCCCATCTGGCACAAATGCTTTGTATCCTTTGACTTTCTTCTATTCATAATCCCTCATGTGTTATAGTATTTTAGGCCCTATTTTGGCATCTAATCCCAGCATTTTTATGGTTGTTTACATTTTTTCAAGGACAACACATGAAACTTTGAAGACCCAAGTACAACTAGAGATGTGGGCTGCCGGTCTGTATATCTGACTCTTTGCCACCCCGTGGACTGTAGCCAGCCAGGCTCCTCTGTCCATGGGGATTCTCCAGGCAGAGATGTTGGCAACTTCACATTTCTGCCTCTACTCTAAGGCCAATCATATGCTGTAGTTCTCCTTGCTTTTTAAATCTGAGCACACATTTTCCCTTTGAGTCTTTTTTACCTATCTTTTTGTCTCTTAAGTTTTCACCAGGTAAGTGTATGTTTTGCCTTGCCAAAGTACTGTCCAATTTTTTTTTCAGGTCTTTTTGATATATTCCTCCTGTATTTCTTGAATCAGGGGCTTCTGCAGTCGTCTGTGAAGGAATTTCGGTTTCTCTTACCCCTTTCCTCCTACGCTTTTGCAGACTTTTGTAAATACATTCTGTTAGTGTACAGATCAGCCTCTCTATTTACATCTGGTTAAGTATCCTCTGACTCTGGTGGTAAATGTTTTTGGTGCCATGGAGCCCTTGGGCGTTTTGGTGATGCCTGGAGACCCAGCCTCAGGATAGCGTCTTTAATATCTGTGTAAAAGACATTTCCAAGAAGCCATGAAAGCCAATCTAATATTGTCTTTCTGATAGAGTAATATTCTGATAGAGTAAGATTCTGATAGAGTAAGAAACCCGCTTCTTGGGTGGTGGATAAAGTAATAAGATTAAGCACCAGAATTCTATCAGAAATGTCTGCAATTTCTGTTGGTCCAAAATCACTGTTACTATTACTGTGGTTTGTTGCTTACATTTGAAATTGATGGAAATGCCAATTTTCAGTTAGAGTTCAGGGAAAGGGAATAGGGGGACGTTTTTCTTCCCATCCGAGTTCATGTATCCCCTGCTTTCTACTTATAGATGCTAGGGGCTTGTCTAGATCCTAGGTTTAATAAGCCCTGCTAGCTGTCCTTTGTGGAAAAGGCAATGGCACCCCACTCCAGTACTCTTGCCTGGAAAATCCCATGGACGGAGGAGCCTGGTGGGCTGCAGTCCATGGGGTCACTAAGTAGGACACGACTGACCGACTTCACTTTCGCTTTTCACTTTCATGCATTGGAGGAGGAAATGGCAACCCACTCCAGTGTTCTTCCCTGGAGAATCCCAGGGACGGGGGAGCCTGGTGGGCTGCCATCTGTGGGGTTGCACAGAGTCGGACATGACTGAAGTGACTTAGTAGCAGCAGCAGCTGTCCTTTGTGGTTTGAGACTTAGCTCAAGTAACCATCTCCTCTATAAAACTTTCCCGAATTCCACGAGACCCACTTCTCTACCTATCCCTATGCTATTTTGTTCATTCCCTATTATGCAATATTCATTTTTTATTCTGATTACTATTACCATCTTTTCCTGTATTTTTTTCCTCTTTGTAAATATCTCTGTGTATAAGTATCTCTGTATACAAGCATATAAAATATATTTTTTTTCTTGATCCAGGACAGTGTCTGACATACTGCAGACACTCAATCAATGTTTAATAAATGAATTAAAACCCTAATTAGCTTCTGGTAAGTTTACCCCGGTCACAAGTAACAGAAGGGCTTGCATTTAATTTATTCATTTCTGCAAGGGGCACAGTATACAAGCATTGAACTTTAATAAGAGGTGTGCTTTCATCAGTCTTCCTGGGTCAAGTCTGAACCTTTTATTCTGCATTGATATATATACCTAATTGCTCATGAAGTCACAGTTGTGAACTTGTAACCAAGTCTTCAAAGTACTTTAATGCTGTATGAACATACAAATGGAAAAAAAATGAATTCCCTTGTTAGATAAAAATATATTCTAAAGATTACCAGCAAACAAATAAATATTTCTATTTATAACCTGACAATGGAATATTACTTGTTCATGAGGCACTTATTCTGAGTAATGTGTTGGGAAATTATAAATAACTCTCAGTAAAAAATGTACTTACAGAATAATTTATTCTAATTAGCCTGAATGTATTAGACTTCCTACTAAGAAGCATGAATTAGCTACTGTTTGTGTAAACTTTTACTTCCATCTTGCCTAATTGTGTTCTGTATAAAGTCAGACATCAAAGATCAGCTAAGGTTAAATAGCAGGACGTTTTAGTCATTAGGAGACAGTGAAGGTGGGCACAGTCTCTGATAAACAACTGTGACATGAGCACCAAGACTCATAAACAGAAAGACACAGGGAGCTGGAGTCAGAGGAGGGAGACTCCATAAGCCTCTTAAACTTGGCCTTCAGCAGGCTCTCAGGAATGCTGGTGTGGACAGTCTAGAAGCTAATTCTCCTCTGTGTGTCCCTCTCCCCAACACACACTTTCTTCTTGAACTCCTCCCCTTGTGTTGTCCTAGCACGCAAGCCTATGTGTTCAATCCTGTCCAACTCTTTGCAACCCCGTGGACTATGGCCTGCTAGGCATCACTGTCCATGGGATTTTCCAGGCAAGAATACTAGAGTGGGTTGCCATTGCTCCAGAGGGAAGGGTAATTTTTTAAGGTTGACTACAAAGTTCTTATATCTTTTAATTCATATAAAATACTTACCAAAAAATATTCATTCCAGCCCACAATGAATTCCATGAAAAGATTTTCCCTATGGTTTAAAACTACTCTTTATGTAGGAGATCACTGAGATTAAAGAATACCAATATTGGTGAAGTAAAAGCCATTCCTGCTTCACTGCTTTAAAGATTTCAATGTCTTTTTTCTCTTTTTAAAATTTATACTGAGTACATGGGGGGAGAAAAATTACAATGAAAAGCTGTCAGGATAAATAAGGTCCTATGACCATGAAATGTTTGGGAAAGAATTATAATTCTTTTTTTTTTTTTTTTTTTTGGCAGCATGGTTAGGTTTCCAGTTTTAAGAGAGGAAATAAAGAACCCCATGAAATCTTCAGCAGGCCACTACTTTCCATCCCCATCTGTGAACAGTGGATGTAGAATATACATTCTAGCTTTAGGAAAATTCCTTGCTACAAAACCATGCTGAAATTTGTAAATCACACAGACCAAGATTTTCAGCTTGACCTCACATCAGACGGGCCTTTCCATGATGCCAAGGGCTCAGGTCGAGTCTCTTTCTTCCTCTTCCCTACTCCTGTCTTCCTCTTTTTTGGTTCTAACCTGAGAATGTATTCCAATTTTTATTTTCTTTTTCTGTTCAAGCCCTACAGCTCTGCCCAAGGCAAAATGCTGCAGGGATTAGAAAGATGAAGCAGCCAAGTCAAATCGATAGTGGCAGTCAGAGAACACAGATAAATTTCAACAAGCGAATGTGCACCGTCATCTCTGGGGCCTCCCACTGACTTGAATGTCACTCAATTACCTGATCTAAGATTCTCATGAAACAAAAATCAAATCTCTAACAAAGTACCAGCTACTCAAAGCCTTCAAGTTAATGAGTTCAATCTTCATTCATCTCAATTTAGAGGTCTTGAGTCCACGCACATTGGGGAGGGAAGCGTCCACCCAAAAGGAGCTTGCCTCCCATTAATTAAGCAGAGGTAGGAAAACACCCTTCCAGCTCCTGATAACCACTTTAGACATCCTTTCCAGCTCCTTAGCATTTTTGGATGGGATGTTGTGGGGAGAATGACTGGAAATTGAGACTACTGATGCAAGAAACAGCTTAACTCAGCTCATCTGTCCTCTCTGATCACTCCCAGTGACTTCCTTGAAGGCTTTCTGTTGATTGAAGTCATGAAGTATTTTCTTAGACAAAAAAGATGTGTAGTTTAGAAGGTGGTGAGGTGGTGGGAATCTTGGAAAAATAGTAACTCTTCAATTGTGTATTACGTGTATGTTTGGTGGTGGTTTAGTCCCTAAGTCGTGTCTGACTCTTGGCGACCCCATGGACTGTAGCCTGCCAGGCTCCTCTGTCCATGGATTCTCCAGACAAGAATATGAGAGTGGGTTGCCATGTCCTACTCCATATGTATATGTATATGCACATACAAATATATGTCTATGTATATGTTGTGTATTGCCTATATTTTTCACTTTGTTTCAGTGATTTTCAGGAGTGGTACAGAAATAGCAACACTTCACATGACATATGCTATAGAAGTTTATTTTGACCTTTTCTTAGAACTCGTAGAACCTAGTCAAATTTTCCTATTTTCCTGAAAGTACATTTAGATACAGTATAGAAACTGACACTTTGATGTTTTATTTTTGCTGAGGCCAAATGAAATCAAGGCCCAATATATGCCCCCAAAGCATTTTTACTTGTCATGAATTTCCTCTGAACTGGCATTGTGTTGATAAGAATTTTATTTAACATATAAAATTTCAAGGATTTTGATAAACTTGATTTCTAACATGATAACATTTAAACTAGAATAATGGTGTTTTTCTCAATATATGCTAAATTTTATGCAAAAAGTAAGAAAATCATCTGGTGAGTGAACAGATGTCTAATAGAGGTAAAGATGTTTTCCTCAAAAGAGACGTGCTTGATTCTTGCGTTAACTTTAGAGCTCTTCCTTTACAGAGCTACACACGTCTCATTTTTATTCTGAGTTGGAATAAAATGTAAAAATCCTTCCTGAAGAATATGCATGTGTTTACTTTTCAAAATGATAGTCAGACTTACTTGCCCATGAAGGTAAGATAACAAGGAGGTGGGTTTCCAAGGATTCTTTCTGGGGAAGTCTTTAGAAATTGGTTTTAGTTGACTCGATGGCCTCAAAGGTAGCAATGAGCAGCAGAATTCCTAGAAGGACACTTCGATATTAAGATCTTCTATTCTTACCTAGGTAGACAGCGTTCCAGAGACTAAATAAATAATTGAAATTCCATACCATATTTTTCACTTTTCCCAAACCCATTTTCTCTGGGGAAAAGGTACATTCTCTTTCCACCCTTCTAAACTCTTACTCTACATTCCTGTGAGTGACGAGGCTTCCGTAGTGGAATGCAGCTTTCAGTTATGTGACTAATCTATTTGGATCAACCAGGATCAAAGGTAAATCAGTTTCATTTTGTATGAATGAGACCAGTAGCCCAGCCTTAGGCAGTCTGTGGCGCTCTGCTACTCATTTTAATTGATTGGCAGTCAGGAAAGAGAGCCAAGGCAGGTTCAGGGGAGCTCAGACTCGGAGGCAGGAGGGCATCAAGGTCTTCAGCCCTCAGGGTCATTGGTACCCACACTGGCCTTCTTGCTGTTTCTGGAACACACCAAACCTGATCCCACTTCCCTCTCTTTGCACTGGCCCTTGTCTTCACCAGATAACCCAGGGTTCACCTCCTTCCTTCCTTCAAGCCTCTCTCAAATGCTACCTTGACAGGGACTGCCCCCACCCCCACCCCTGTGAATTGCAGTCACTCATACACACACCCCCCAAAACTTTCAATCCCCTTTACCTGCCTGTTTTTCTCATCTTCAAATATATCACTACACTATTTATTTAACAAGAATGTAAGCTTAATGGGCAGGACATTTTCTTCCCTGATTTTTCTCAGACACTTAGATCAGTGCCTGGACCATAAATAAATGAAAATTTTGAATAGATATTTTCTGAAGAATGAATGAATGTTAACACTGAGGAGTTTTCCTGGTTACTTGCCTTATTCCTACAGAGATAAGCCCACTCAGCTGATATACCAGTTTCAAAACAGCATTGGCTGGGCTGGATCCTCCATGTGTGGGTGTGAAATAGTAATAAATGAATGAAACAGAGCAGCAGCGACCCTGTTGATGATAATAATGAATCACATTGATAAAGTGCTTTTCTCTTTTTACCTTTTTTTTTTTTTGTGGTGGAATTCCCCTCAGTGTCAGGGTGATGGATAAGCCCCATTCCTTCTAGGAAAATGGCTATTCCATCTTAATGCAGGCTTTTAGAAATGAAAAATAATGCCTTCTGCAATCAACTTTTAATTATCTACACCAATGGAGTGCTGATGCTAAAGAAATAATCCCCCAATCATTTCCATTTGACTTCAGGATGCAACCAGGAGCTTGTAATCAGGAAAACAACAGTAGAATACCAGATGCACTGCCCAATAGTAGAACCAATCCTAAGTCTGGGAGTTGAGAAAGAGTGTGGAAGAGACTCAGTGTTTTGGGTTGAACTGTGTTGCCTAAACTGGAGGAGGAAATGGAAACCCACTCCAGTGTTCTTGCCTGGGAAATCCATGGACAGAGGAGCCTGATGGACTGCGGTCCATGGGATTGCGAAGGGTCGTGTTCCCTAAAAGGACATTTTGGAGTCCTTACCCCCAGGAGGTCTGAATGGGACCTTATTTGGAGATAGCTTCTTTCCAAGATAATCAAGTTGAAGTGAGTTGATTTGGGTGGATTCTAATCCATCATAAGTGGCATCTTGATGAAAAGGAAGAAATTGGATGTGGAGACAGACATGCGCATGGGAGACTGCCACGTGAAGATAAGAGTTTGATGCTACAAACCAAGGAGCCACCAAGATGCAGGAGAGAGGCCTGGCTCAGAGTCTTTCCTAGCACCTGCAGAGGAAGCACAGCCTTCTGACACCTTCATCTCAGGCTGCCAGCCTCCAGGATAGTGAGATAATAAGTCACTCTTTCTGAAGCCACCGGTTGGTGGTACTCTGTTATAACAGCCCTGGGTAACTAATGCAGTCAGTGAATCAACTTTTATATACTCATCGAGCATGCGGTTTCTTCTCCTCGCAAAACTTCCATTTCCTCGTCTCTAAATAGAAACCTAAGCCCCTTGCTGCTTTAGGACTCTATAATGAAAGCTTCCTGCGTAAAGTCCTCCTCAGCTCTGCTTTTCCCAATTTAGCAGTCATTCCCTCCTTACCTCATTGTCCTCTAAATTAGAGAGTGACCCTAGAAGAGAGTTCTACATATAATCTGCACAGCAGATAAAATGCACACAGAAATGACTCTCTTCAAACTGAACAGTTTTAATCTCTTTCTGGGGAACTCAAAGATTTAACAGTGTTACCTAAAAATAGCAGGAGTGGCATCAGTTCAGTTCAGTTCAGTCACTCAGTCAGGTCCAACTCTCTGCGACCCCATGGACTGCAGCACACAAGGACTCCCTATCCATCACCAACTCCCAGAGTTTATTGAAACTCATGTCCATTGAGTTAGTGATGGCTATCCAACCATCTCATCCTCTGTTGTCCCCTTCTCTTCCTGCCTTCAATCTTTCCCAGCATCAAGGTCTTTTCCAATGAGTGGCATACTGTGTTGTAATAATAATAATCTGGCTCTAATCTTATTTCTGTTAGCAGAATTCATTCAGGCACCCACCCAACCTCATTCTTATTCCATGTACCATTAGGTCAAACACATATAGGTGTCCCCTAGCCCCTGGAACACTAAAGTCAGCTGGGATGAGACGAAGGATCTGATTACATCCCAGAACAGTGACAGTCACAGCCACCACACCCACGGAATTTCTTCCCCATTGCCTCGTTTAATATTTGGAGAAGACGCAAACAGTACATATAGCCTTTACTCCAAAGCATGTCAAAAGTAAGAGCCATGGAAAATGTTGTCCCAAAGCACTTCACTATTTGGGAACCATTTTTAAAGCAGCCACTTCCTGTAGTGTACCCTGCTTCATACACTTCACTGAAAACAGAACAAAACAAAAACAGCTAGATTTCCTACAGACACTATTGCAAGTATAGAAGTTGCTCCCAGAAGAAAACCACACCCATTAAATAAATTTGTAATAGAAAAAGTTTCCAAGTGTTCTGATAACATCACCAGTTTCTCAGTAAACATAGCCTCTTCCTAAGAAGTACTTAGGAGGATTGGTTTACCAATGTATTAAATTATTTAGTATGATTAAAGTGGAAGGTGTTTCATCACTGACACTGTTATTATTAACAGAATTTTCAGTAACACGTTGGACTTGGAGACGTTCCTTCTGGGTACTGGGGTTATCTGGTACGGAAGCAAGAAGTAGTTACCAAAACCCCATATACCATTAAAATAGGTTACCTTGAATGCTCATGAGTTCTGATTCTTAATCAAAGCCTATTTGTACCTGACATAATTCTAGTTTATTGAACTGTTTGGTTTACTAATTCACATTAAAAGCTGAGGACAGGAATCAGAAAATCTATTAAGAGGAAGTGAAAAAAGGAAAAAAGCATGACAGTGTTAGGCCATTACGTCTGAGTACAGAGAGACTCCAAAACCCAAAACCACCACAGTCTCCGAGTGCACCACTGACCAAGCTCAGTCATCAAGAGTAACAATTATGACCTTGAAATAAATCCTAAGACAGAACTCAAAGACCACGTTTTACAAGTTAAGGAATCGGGTAATATATTTACCAAAAATATGCCAGGTGAACTAGTTGATTTAGTCTTAAAACTGTCAGTTAAGGTCATGGGATCATAGAACAACTTAAGTTACTATGCTAGTGCCTGGACAAAGAATGTGCAATAAAAACCATGCCTGGCATTCTTGGGATCCCATAGAGGAGAGGATGAATATATACATACACATACGCAGACATTATACATTATATGTTATTATGTATCTATGCATACGATATATATGATTATACATATATATGTTATGTGTGTGTGTGTGTGTGTGTGTGTGTGTGTGTGTGTGTCTCTGTGTGTATAGTGGGTGTGTGTGCCTGCTTTGGACGGATGTTATCTGTCTGTATTCTTGCAGTTCATTAAACAAACTTTTGGGTGCTACTGTGTGTCTTGCATTGACTGTGCTCTGGGCAGCCACAATGGATGAGATGGGACCACCAGCCCAAGGAGCCCCCAGTCCCCGAGCAGTCACGGGGGGATAGAGGCAGTCACTCAGACATGTGGCTACAGGCTGATGGGAAAGTGGTCATGAAGCAATGTCCTCTATGGGCTCTCTCACGTTCACCAGAGAAGGCTCTCTGATAAAAGAAAACTTTCATTCCCTATGCCTAGAACTTTACACTCAGGACTGATAGGGAGTAGAAAAGACTAAATAAAGAGGGATGAGAAAGCGAGCTGGCTCCATTCATCTAGTGAGTTCGTGCTCTGAGTCAGTCTGGCGCTGGCAGAGGCAGACATGCCCCCGGCGCAGAGCCCTAGGAACAGAGAGCCCGGGTGCATCTTTTCCAGCTCTGAGTTTGCTTGCTCCCCTGGGTTTTTTGGGATGGGATCGCTAGATTCTGCGTTTCTACAGTTGGTTTTCTACCAGGTGTGTTATCAGACCACTGTAACTATGAGGGAAAAATCCATCTCAGCCTGCTACTAATTCTCTTGCTCACACACAAGGACCAGGGGATCTCTTCTGTCTTCTCTCTTTATCGTCACTTCCTGGAGTCTGCCTCAGCTTTGCATCCATTGGCGTCACAGCCACTGTTAAAGACTGACTCAGTAACTAAATTAGTAGTGTTGTCTACCCCCATGGAGCCAGCCTTGGACACACATGTTCCAGCCTTTGTCCAGCTCTTTGCCATGGGAATAGTTCATCACTTCTGAGGCCTCACTTTCTCTCCTCAGAATGTGAGAGCCTGGACCAGATCATCTCTAAGGTTC
This sequence comes from Ovis aries, assembly GCF_016772045.2. Taxonomy (NCBI): domain Eukaryota; kingdom Metazoa; phylum Chordata; class Mammalia; order Artiodactyla; family Bovidae; genus Ovis; species Ovis aries. The sequence goes on from NC_056079.1 coordinate 27,191,121, forward strand.
CTTCCAGTTTTGACCTTCCACCGTAAACATCTGGAATACATATATTATTGGCTTATTGTATAAGTTTGGGCCAGATATTTCAGCTCAGGGAACTGAAAATGGGTCCTGGGGTAGATTCAAGTCCTAGAAGACTTCTTTCCTAGTATTTGATGTTTCTTAAATCATTTTCTCTTTCCCTTAATTTCTTCTCTTCTTTTGGTATTTTTGGTGCTTGCAGAGCCCCCTGCCATTTGAGCAGAAGGTTGGAAATGCTTGTCTTAATGCTTGGCCATGTTACAGGAAGTGATCCACGAATTGTCACGTCTGAGAACATTTTCCCTGTACTCTGAGATCACCAAGTGCACGCACGTGTGCATACACATACACCCAGCCACCCGCCCACCATCCAGGAGTCTGCTGAGGATGAATGGGTATTCCTGGGTCAAATATTACATGAAGATTTGGGCAATACTTTGGCAGGTTGGACAACAGTTGTATTTTTGCTCTCTGGCAAGACCACTGCTTCATCGTCCTGTTCTTACTGAAGGGCACTGCTTTCTAATCAAGATTAGTTAACTGCCCTTGGGGTGACATTTAACACTGCAGTTGCCTGAGAACGTCCTGTTTTCACAAAGGATCTTTCTCCAGCATCTAGAAATTTAGATAAAGTTGAAAGAAGAAACAAGATGAAACATTTGCTGTGCACCTATTTTCTGATTTTACAAGTCATTTGATTTTTCCATAAATATTCTGAGGTCAAATTCTATCGACATGATTGGCAAGGAAACCAATGCCCTAATTTAGTTTAGCAACTTGTGATTCATTAATGACAGAGCTCTCTTATTCTTAAGACCATGTTCTTCCCCCTAAACCATGTTGCTTTCCTAAAGAAATATTAAAACTTTGAAATCAGGCTCTGAGCCTTTCCTGGATATTTTTCAGCCAAACTTGCTTGGACCTTGTCCATATGTCTGTCAGCTGGCTTCAGATTTGAGGCTGTCTCTGTTTTAGTTAACAAGCTGCCACTCAGATGCCTGTTAATTTGTTAAAACTCTTATCCATCGTTGCCTTTCCTATTGTTTCGTTTGTCCTTGTGAGTTTGTAATCGATTTGACTTTTACTTTTTATTGCCACTTTAGTTGCATTTCAATAGAGTGAGTGTTCTTGTTGTCTTTGAATATATACCCAGAAGTACAATTGCTGAATTATATGGGAGTACTCTTTTTAATTTTCGGAGGAACCCCCATACCGTTTTCCATAATATGTGTACGATTTGTATTGTCACCAACAGAGCACAGTCATTTCCTTTTCTCTACATCCCTGTCAATGTTTGTTCTATCTCGTCTTTTTGATAATAACCATTATAACAGGTGTGGGGCCATATCTCTTTGAAGTGTATGGTCCATGCATCGTATGTAACCATTATCCAGCCTGAACTATTATAATCCCCACGGCAGGTCCCAGGTTCTTCTGTTTGAAGCTCTAGATAGACCAAAATTGCCTCTTTTTTAAAATGAAAACTGTAAGGCAGTTTAAAATCGTTACCTTTCCTATGCAATTCCACAGAGTCAGAGTCAAAGGAGTTTGGTGATCACATATTCCAGTCCTCTCTCCAAAGCCTAAGTTATATCCCTTAATAGGTGAGTTGAATCTCTCCAATGATGATGAGGAAACTGCTTTCACATGAGGTGGTCTATTACCTTTTCAAGTCCCATTGTTGTGAGAATTAGTGCTTCTAAATATCCCTGTTAACACCTAAAATCTGAGTCCTGTAAATTAACAATGACTAATTAAGTAACACCATAAACATTGGCTGGGGGGGTGTGTTTCCAATTTTACCTAATTTAAATAGACCATAGAAAAGGATGATGTCTAATATACACACTGCTATATTTAAAATTGATAACCAACAAGGACCTACTGTGTAACACAGGGGACTCTGCTCAGTGTTATGTGGCAGCCTGGATCAGAGGGGAGTTTGGGGGAGAATGGATACATGTATATGTATGGCTGAGTCCCATCACTGTTCACCTGAAACCATCACAGCATTGTTAATTTACTATATCCCAATACAAAATAAGAAGTTAAGAAAAGAAAAAAAAGGATGATGCCTGGATTTGTCATTACATCAAATTCAATGGTTTGTATTCACCAGTGGTGTATTTACCATCCAAGTGAGTCCAGCCCAACGTATGGCATCAGTTGAAGAGACCTGAAGGAATCCACCTGGATTTCAGAGTAGTGAGACTTATGGCTGCAGTCTTACTGAAAGTTCTGTTTGATTAATGATAAATATTTATGGAATGTTTTCAGAGACTTATTTCCCACATAAAAATCTCAAGTTTGAAAAAGGCTTTATTAGCTGTACATCAATCAGCTTGTAATAGAGTGTAAGTTTCTCATGGTTGTGGTCTGGATGAGCAAAATGCAATCAGCTGGAATGAAAGCAAAGAAGAAAACTCCTACCAGACATTTTTAAAATTATTTTTTATTTGTAATATGGAAGAGCGGGGTAAAAGGATCTTTGTCCATCTTTCCACTTTGTGGAAAGGACTGAGGGCCCTTCAAAGTATTTTTGTTTGTCTTTAAATTTTTTTAATTGATATATTATTTTCAGGTATAACACATAGCAATTTGATATTTGTACATTTTGTGAAATGATCATCACTTTTGTGTGTTCTATCTCATGAATATTTTGCAAAGCATTTGATGTTTCTCATTTAGAAACTGAAATATTTCATACCAGCAAACATACTTTTTTTAAAGAATGACTTTCTTAATCAGAAGTGTGTTCAATTACATCTGTAAAGATGATCATCAAATTGATAGTTTTATCACTGAAAAAACATGGAAACAAATATAAAATTAATGAAGGAATTTGTGGTACATAAATAAATGAAATACTTGGCTATCTTTAAATGCCAGTTTGTCAGACACTTGAGAATTTACACGTGGTATATTGTAAATAGCATCACTAATAGCTTAGATGCTTAGAAACGTACCAGAAGGAAATACATTAAAATGTAAGTAGTATCTTCAGTGCAATAAAAAATTATTTTAATTTTCTTTTTATCTTTCTTTACAAAGATTCCTGCTTGTGTAATGAAAAGTGGCCAGTACAAATTATCCAATAAATTTTGATGGAATGGAATTGTAGAGAAGATTGGAAAGACTAGATGCAAAGAACATCACCCAGTAACTAGAAACAGGAATTCAACACTCATTTTTTTTTTTCCTCAGTGATTCTTTGACTATATATAATTACCACCTGGAGGGCAAAACTGTAATTCTTTTTACTGGAAGATAATGCCTCTATTAGTTATCTGTTGCACTGAGTATCTACCAATTAGTGCTATACAACGATATTACCATAAACTTAGCATCCAAGAGCAACACACAAGTATTACCTCATAGTTCCATTTGGTCAAGAGTCTGAGTGAGGCTTAGCTAGGTCCTCTGCAATCAAGGCAGAACTATAATTTGATCAAAGATTTGTGGTTATAAATTTTTCACACGAAACTTAAGGTGAAATATAAATGAATTTCTGAATGAGAAATCAAATACAACGGTCTTTACCAAAATCCTGTTCTTCAGCCCCATCACCTTGGCAAAAAGCAGCATGACTGTTGCTGCACTATAAAGAAGAAAGAAACAAACTCAGAGTCATTCTCTGCAGTAGATGGTCCTTTAGAAAAATCAGCCATTTGCCTAATAGTGCAATTTACCCTCTTCACTTTTCGTTAGGAAGGCAAGAATAGCTGTGACTGAAGATTGTCGAAAATGTCGACTGTTGGCTTGGCAAGGTGAGTATTTCTGGATCCGGTTTGTTAAGACCATGGTCCATCTACAAGGTTTCAGGAAAGAAACAAATAAAAAATGCACAAACTAAATCCAATGCCAAAATGTTAGTACTAAAGGTGTTTTTGTTGTTGTTGTTTATAAATATTTTTTAAACTTTTTATTTTGCATTGGGATACAGCCAATTAATAATGTTATGATAGGGACTTCCCTGGTGGTCCATTGGCTAAGACTCCACGCTCCTAATGCAGGGGGCCCCGGTTCGATTCCTGGTCAGGGAACTATATCCCACAGGCTGCTACTAAGAGTTTGCCTGCTGCAACCAAAGATCTCGCATGCCACAATGAAAATAGAAGGTCCTTGTGCCACAACTAAGATCCAGCACAGCCAAATAAGTTAATTAAATATTAAAAAATAATGTGATAGTTTCAGGTGAACAGCAAGGGACTCAGCCATATGAGTACATGTATCCTTTCTCCCCCAGATTCTCCTCCCATCTAGGTTGCCACGTAACACAGAGCAGAGTTCTCTGTGCTATGCAGTAGGTCCTTGTTGACTATCCATTTTAAATACAGCAGTGTGTACATGTCCATCCCACACTCCCTATCACTTCCCCCTATCCTGTAAGTTGGACAGAGAAGGAGAAATATCATATGTCACCTCTGTTGTGTGGAACCTAAAGGTGGTTTTAAAATAATTAGAACCAATCTTATTGAGAAGTGATGGAGAAGCACTTTGTGATGGACCTCCTGGTAGCAGAGTTCACCTACGTGTGCCCCAACAATGTGTCAAAATGCCATGGGGTATCCTGCACTATCAGTTGATCCTTCAGGCCTTAATGGCTCTTGTGAAGCTGTGGAGGATATGTAGCCAAGTCTGATATTCATTAAATACACAGGGACTTCACTGGTGGTCCAGTGGTTAAGACTTTGCCTTCCAATGCAGGGGGTGCAGGTTCAGTCCCTGGTTAGGGAGCTTAGATCCCACATGCCTTGTGGCCAAAACACCAAAACATAAAACAGAAGCAGTGTTGTAACAAATTCAATAAAGACTCTAAAAAGGGCCCACATCAGAAAACGTTTTTAAAAATTAGATACCCATTGTATTAAAAGGGGTACACGTAAGGGGAAATGGACATTATTGATTATCAAGGACCAAGCATCTTTGTAAGTTCCCCCCAATTGTTTAAATGCTTTGTTTTTAAAGCTGTAGATCTTAATGATCTAAAGAAGACTGAAGATACTTTTCGTTCTTTTCTGAATGTTGGCAACTGCCTTCTCTGTAGCCAATTGGTATTTTTATTACTATCAAGGCAATACTTCTCCCTGACCAGAATTAGTATCTTAATTATTTGGAAAGGAAAACTATGCCTGGCTAAAATGTTGGAATCCAGGCTTCTACCATAATCCATCTTTTCTATCAGTTATTGCATACTGCTTATTCCATCAGCGTCCCAGGTGGTACTAGTGGTAACGAATCTGCTTGCCAGCGCAGGAGAAATAAGAGACGCGGTTCCATCCCTGGGTTGGGAAGATCCCCTGGAGGAGGGCATGACAACCCACTCCAGTATTCTTGCCTGGAGAATTTCAGGACCAGAGGAGGCTGGCGGGTTATAGTCTAGAGTTGCAGAGTCATGACCGAAGCGACTTAGCATGCATTGCTTATTTCAATGCTTTCTTCAGTATCGTAAATACTACTGTATTCCCCTTTTCTATTTAATACATAGTTGTCAAAGAGTGGAAAATGACATTTTGTTTTTAAAATACATAGAACACTTTTTGGAGGAAGAAATCCATTAAAACCTGATGGTGTCTAAGACAAGCAATTACAGGTAATTTAAAGTATATTTTTTATATTACTGTTTTCCAATGTCTTAAAACAAAATTGCAGTACTAATATTACAAAAATGTAATACTCATATCATTGCAAAAAATGACAGGAAAAGCAAAACACCTATTTCCAGACTTTATAAGATGTTTAAATACCAAGGCTTAAAGCCTTTTTTCTTTCCCCAAGAATTTTAGTTACCTCAGTTGTAGCAAAGCAGGCTCCCTCTCTACCCTGTCAGATACCTCTGCCCAGTCCAAAGGTACTACTCAGTTCTTGCTAGTTCCATTCGGGGGGAAAAATCCATTTCCTTCTTTGTTTTTAGCTATTCTTTATGAATGAAATGTGATTACATCTAGCAAAACTATGGAAACATCCCGCTAGTATATGGGGAGCCTTCCTGTAGTGCCAGTTTGCTATTTTTGTCTAATGACAGATTTAAAAAATCCAATTAGGCAGTTTGAAAAAAATGAAGCCCGAGTTAAAAATATCTGACTGTTTGACTCAGCGCAGCAGGGGCATGGTTTATAGGCCAATCTTTCATGGTGAATAGGCTTTCAGTGGTGAGAACCTCTCTTCTCCTGCCTGTTAGAATAAAAATTTTTCACTCCTCACACTGCTCCAACGCTTCTTACTTAATTATACCCCTTTAAATAGCAGACAGTCTCCCTTCTTTTATGGGAAAGAAAATCATGTTGATTTGCCCACACAGTACCATCCTCGTGTGTTAGGAGACTGGGGTTGACCTAATGGAAGACAAACAGATGGATCAGGAAATGAGACATGATTTTTCACAGCATAGTTAATGCACAAGAAAAGACATGCCTGGGTCTCTGTCTAATGTCTACATGTGCTTGTTGAGTAATTGTTAAATGACCCTATTGGGTTTGATTTCTTGACTACATTAGAAATAGATGAAACTATTAAGAAACCATTTTTCACTTATCATATTGGCAGATGAAATAAAACTGTTCAATGTAATCAAGGTTGTAAGCAAACTGGCACTCTCAAACATTGCTGGTGGGTGTAGACACTGGTTTAATTTTTTTAACTGTTTGACTATGAAAATAGAGTTATTCCGTAAAATAATCTAGCCTAAGTAATATCATCAGAGAGGCAGTAAAAAATTGTGTTTATAGATGCTCATGGCAGTTGCAATTGTAATAAGGAAGAATTGGGAACAGCCTAAATGCACAAGAAAAGAGAATGGTAAAGACATGAGAAATACAGAAAAATACAGTGTGAAGTGAAAATACAGTCTTAATCTGAGGAAATTTGAGTACACTATGATTTTATATGTAATTGTCATATATAATGTATAACATAATAAGGTATAATATGAATACCCCTCAAAATGAATGATAATTTTACAAGCCGTAGGTTTTGACATGTTTTTGTTTTCTTATAAATGCCTTTCAGTATTGTCTGAGTTTTCCTTAACAAGTCTGCATAGCATAATTTACCCTGAGAAGTGGTGCTAAATAAACATAGAATCATGTCAAGATCATGGAAGTCACAATGAAGGTCTGGGTTTAGATCCCATTGGTGTCTTTTCAGTTCAGTTCAGTCGCTCAGTCGTGTCCGACTCTTTTCGACCCCATGAATCGCAGCACGCCAGGCCTCCCTGTCCATCACCATCTCCCGGAGTTCACTCAGACTCACGTCCATCGAGTCGGTGATGCCATCCACCCATCTCATCCTGGGTCATCCCCTTCTCCTCCTGCCCCCAATCCCTCCCAGCATCAGAGTCTTTTCCAATGAGTCAACTCTTCTCATGAGGTGGCCAAAATACTGGAGTTTCAGTTTTAGCATCATTCCTTCCAAAGAAATCCCAGGGTTGATCTCCTTCAGAATGGACTGGTTGGATCTGCTTGCAGTCCAAGGGACTCTCAAGAGTCTTCTCCAACACCACAGTTCAAAAGCATCAATTCTTCGGCGCTCAGCCTTCTTCACAGTCCAACTGTCACATCCATACATGACCACAGGAAAAACCATAGCCTTGACTAGACGGACCTTAGTTGGCAAAGTAATGTCTCTGCTTTTGACTAATTAGTAATTTCAGGAAATTCTGTAACTTTTCTACTTAGTTTCCTCATCTGAAATATCTGGATACTGATGATGTCTTTTTCCTAAGGATGTTGTTTGCAACATCCTTAAATGAGTTCCTTTATATAGACCATTTTAATGATGAATGCCTAACAAAATATATGTTCCATAAATCATCACTATTATTTTTGTTACAAGACAGAAACGGTACTATTAAATTAAAAAGATGGATAAATAAAATAGCAAAGAAAAATCTATCTCACTGGTTTTTAGCAGCTTTATTGATAGAATCCTCATACCATAAAATTCACCCATTAAAAGTGTATAGCTCAGTTTTACTATGTTTTTCCAAATTATAATTTAAGGAAACCTATTGAAAGAAGGTTATTTTGAAAAATAAAATGCATGTGCTTTTATTAAAAGAGCAAAACATTATCTACGTAGAGATCACCCTCAAGTGAATTTCTCTCTTTTTTTCGTGTCATTACCTGAGGAAATGGGAGTGGGCTTGGTGATAAATTTCATGCATTTCAGTGAACGTTTCATAACTTTGTTGAGTGAGAAGAAGCACATGGAAGTCAGGCAAGGAAGCCACCTTTGTGTTCCGGGTCCCATGGCTGTTATCTGGGGCAGGAAGTGAACCGGGGTAAACCTGCTCAGGGAGTGAGTGAGTCCTTCTCAATTATGAGGTTGTGGTTTTTTAGTTCTTCAGATTTTGATGTTGTTAAAGAAGTTCTTCACATGGTTCTTATAGAATATGATAAATACAATGATTAGGAAGTTTTTTTTAAAGATTTGTCACTAAAGAAACTATGAATGAAGGCAGAATGTATCCTAATTGTAAGGATATTGTAAAACAGGAATACTTAAAATTTTAGTTTCAGAATTCCTCTATGCTCCAGGATGCCAAAGAGTTTTGTGTGTGTGTGTGTGTGTGTGTGTGTGTGTGTGTGTGTGTGTAGGGGGGGTGGTTCTATCACTGTTTTCTCATATTAGAAATTGACGTTGAGAAAAGTCTAATGCAGAAGAATACCCAAGTATATATTTCCATTAGTCACCAGAGCAATGATATCACTGCATATCCTATAGCTGCAGGAAAATTCCACTGTAGATTTGTTTAAGAATGAGAGCGAAACAGGCAGATAACATCTTAGTATTACCATGAAAATAGTATTGACCTCACAGACCCCCTGAAAAGCTCTTGGGATCCATCAGGAATCCCTGCGTCACACTGTGAAAATCACTCTTGTAAGATGTCTCTTCCCTTAACCCTCTGCCAGACAAAACTAGTTTTGGAGTCTGGAATTGTCTAAGAGCACACTGCAGCCAGATCTGAGACCTTTAAGAAAAGATGAATTTTATCATCAGTAAAGAACCACAGTAGCTGAAAGCTCACACCAACTGGATTTTCTTCCTCTCAGTCTGCAGACCACCTCATGTAGGTGCTGTAGTAGTGGCCACTCCTAGGATTTGATGAAAACTACTGGAGAAATTTACAAGATCCTGTTTGTAGAAAGAGTGTCTCAGTCACTGCTATCTGTGGATTGCAGCTCTTAGTTATAGCAGCAGCCCAGAACATATCATTCATATGATAATTCTTTCTCTTCTCTCAGCTCATAGATAGATAGTTACCTGTCCAGAGAAAGGATGAAGAGGAATTGGATGAGAAAAGCTGGTACATACATAGTAGGCACCAGTTTACTAAGTACATCTGTTGTAGGTTTTCTTTCCCTCTGTTTTTTATTTGGTTGATTGCAATATTAATGCATCCTTTTTACAAAACATTATATTAATCCCTAAGTACAATAAATGGTTTCCCTGATGGCTCAGTGGTAAAGAGTCTGCCTGCCATGTAGGAGGTGCGGGTTCGATCCCTGGGTCAGGAAGATGCCCTGGAGAAGTGAATGGCAGCACACTCCCTTGGACAGAAAAGATTGGCAGGCAGTCAATGGGGTTACAAAGAGTTGGACACAACTTAGCAACTCAACAACAATAAAGTACAATAAGTAAAAAGAAAGCTCCAGTGTTCTTTTTTTCCTCTTGTAATCTTCTCCCAAATCGAATTTCTCCTAAGACATCCATGTTAGCATTTTGGTCTACATTCTTACAGCCCTTCTTGTTGCCAAGTTATACGCACAGATAAATTGGAAGGCTAAGTGAAGAGTCTTGTTTTGTTTTGCTTTTTTTCACATAAATAATATATCTTAGAAATTGTTCCAAATGTCAAGGACGTGCATTTCATTCCTCTAAAAGGAATGCACGTTATGTCATAGTGTGGATAAAGTGTGGTTTATTGAATCATAATAATTGATAGGCATTGAGGTTGTTTATAGTTTTTTCATTTTATTAACAGTATTGCCATGCAGAGAATATCTGCTGTGCAAAAATCTCCGTGACATGGGTTAGATCCCCCCAAAGTGGAATTGCTAGACCAAAAATGTCCTCATTTTAAAATCTGATAGACATTATCCTCTTGAGTGCATATCAAGTTACATAGCTGCCAGTGATTTATAAGGAGTTCGATGCACCCACACTGTGATACTGTAAATAATCACCCTTTGAAGATTGTCCAGCCTAATGAATGAATTATGGCATCTTGTTTAGTTTTGCATTTCTCTGACTATCAGTGAATTTGAACATCTTTTCACATTTTTATTGGTTATTTGTAGTTCTTCTTCAGGGAGGTATTTACCCATATACTTGGCCTCATTTTTACAGGACTGTTTGTCTTTTTCTAACAAACTTATGCAACCTCTTTATGAAAGTTAATATTTTTGTTTCAAATATTTTCCACCACCTTATTGCTGTCTCTTAAGCTTGATTATAGTTCCTTTCATCACCACTGACGCTTTTAATGTGTATGCTCTTAAGTTGTTCAGTATCTTTCTTTAAAGGGTCTGAGTTTTGTTTCCTTTAAGAACTGCTTTTATCCTAGACTGTCCCCCAAAATATAAGAATGCTGTGTTTTCTCCTAGGGTGTTTATATTAGTTTCTGATTGTATTTTCTCATTTATATATTTGCAGCTATATCTTTGAAGTCATGTAAGGTACATACCTCATTAATTTTTTTCTCAAATGGATAGCTATTTGCCACAACACAGTTTAGTGAGCATTTTGTATTTTCCCATTCAGGTGAATTGCCGCCTTTAACACAGGGCTGCTAGGTAGATTCACAATTAAAAGTGCAGAGTACTGCTAGAGTCAGACTTCCTGGATGTGCATCCCAGATCGGCCACTGAAAAAAGTATGCAACCTGTGATGTATTTAATATTCTACTGTTCTACAGATTTCAGAGCTGTGAAATGGAAAAAATAATAATAAGTTAAACTTTATGAGGATTAAAAAAGGTAATATGAATGTGTTAGACACTTAAAATAACTGTTGATATTTTAGGAGCCCTCAATAAAGTTAGCTCTTATTAAAAGTTTACAACTAATTAAATGTTTACAACTCCGTGTATGTATGCCTAGGAATCTGCTCTGGAGTTTTGTATAGCAGCACCATCCAAGAGAACTTGCAATATTGATAGAAATATTTCCTATCTGAGCTCCCCAGTGTGGTAGTCACTTGTTACACTGAACACTTGGAATGTGGCTAGAATGACTAAAGAAGGAAACGTTTAACTTCGTATAATTTTAATTTATTTTAACTTTAAATAGCCACATGTGGCTGGTAGCTACCATATTGGACACTGCCAGTTTAATGTTTGCCAAAGGCTTCCCTGGTTATACTTTATTATAGAAAACAGGTTTTCTTGAACTCCTCACTAAGGATTGTTATAGGACTGGATTTGGAGTTTTATTAAATGAATTTTATAATTTTGTCTTTGATCTGTTTAAGTTAAGAGCTTGTAGGAACAGTAAATCTAGTCCCTAGTTGGAATCAACTCATTCTTGAAATAAGCCTTATTCTTTCTTATTTGACTCTTTGACCACATAGTTATATTTAATTTGCTAATTTTATTTAGAATTCTTCTATATTCATAGTTGAGATTATTTTAAATCTGAATTGTACCTTGAATGGTATGCAGGTTTATTGATTTTTAAAAATGAATTGAGAAGTGTCAAAGTCTAATCTCTGGAACAGTTTAAGTACAGGAGTTACTATCAGCTCTTGAGAGTTTAGGAAAAGTGGTAATAAAGCTATCTGGCTTTGGTACCTTGGGGTGGGTGGGGTAAGGGGCATGTTACATAAGCATGTTTCTCCCATCATTTGCAGTAGGTTAACACTGGAAAATACAGTGAAAATGCTTACATAGATATTATATATCCATTAAAATTGTGCTATAGAAAAATGATTTAGTTCTCATCTGACTGGTGAACTATACAAATATTAATATTGCTTCTCTTTGAATAGTAGCATTAGAATGACTTTTTCCCCCATTTGCATTTTTGCTTTCTTCAAATTTCCTGTGAAAAACATGTCTTTAAACCAACTTTTAAGCATAAGTCAGGAAAGCAGTGGTTGTGTTTCATTCCCAGAAACCAAAACAGAACAAGACAAATCTGCTGAATACTTTTGGTGTTCCAAGCACCAGGTAGGAAATAAAATGAATCAGTCCCCGCTGCTCCTGTAACTTGTTGAGCAATGAGGGTAACAGCTAAAAGGTTACATAGAAAGCAGGCAGAAGGGGACAAGTGCTGTGGGAATGATCCGTTTAGGGACATTTTGGTTTGGTCCTAAGGCCCTATTCCCTTTCTCTACCACCAGATCATCCTGGTAGGTATTTTAAATGAACTTGAGGGTTTTTTTTAGGGTAAGGCTGGATAAAAATATAAGACACCCAGTCAAATTGGAATTTCAGATAAACAATGAGTAATTTTTAATATAATTATATCCCATGCTTATTTATATTTACTAAAAGCTGAAGCTCATATTTTACTGAGCTAAATCTAACAACCTTACCTTAGGAATAAGTTATAACATCATATAATAGTACGGAGAAGGCAATGGCACCCCACTCCAGTACTCTTGCCTGGAAAATCCCATGGATGGAGGAGCCTGGTAGGCTGCAGTGCATGGGGTCGCGAAGAGTCGGACTCGACTGAGCGACTTCACTTTCACTTTTCACTTTCATGCATTGGAGAAGGAAATGGCAACCCACTCCAGTGTTCTTGCCTGGGCTGCCGTCTATGGGGTTGCACAGAGTCGGACACGACTGAAGCGACTTAAGAGCAGCAGCAGCATTTCACAAATAACTTCTTCAGAACACTAATTCTGTGAAACTCAGCAAAAATAACTATGTGGTTGCAGAAGATCACTCACTGCTTGCTCTAACTGTAACTCAGAATGATATTCACCTATTTTAACAACTTATTGAACAGAGACATATTAATACACCTTTTGTTACCTGAACGATGTTGACTGGAGTGTTCCAGTATTCACTCACCCCGCAGTATTCACTTACACAGGCATTAGTTTCTGCAGAAATCTCTGGGTCAATAATGTGTTAACAATCAGTGTAAACTGGCAACTGACAAGTCAGAACAGATTCTGGTCATTAATGCCTCTGCGACTCTCCTGAGAATTCAGTTTACACCATTGAGCATCTGCGATTTGCCAGACGCCCCAATGGTGTTTTACGTTCCTCAACTCATTAAATGGCCACACCTGTGCGGAAGCTAATGGGATCGTACACATGTAGAAACTGTGGCTCAGAGAGGTTAAGCCCTTTCCCCAAGGTCACACAGTACTGAGCGACGGAGTCTGAATCTAACACCTCCGCTTTGTCAGTAGAGGTTCACTGTATGAATTAGCTCATGAGAGGCACTGAAGAGTCTTCAGGAGAAGAAGCTTTCTGACACTGTTTAAATGACCACTTCCTAGATGGCGCCACAGACAATGTGGGTGGAGTATTTTACAGTTTGCCACGAATTTTGATAGACGTCTCACCTCTGAGCACCCTTTTAAGGTAATTTTCAGTTTCAGATTGCAGTTTCACAAATCCACTGGGCTCAAAAAGTGACTTTTCTGTTTCGGGACTTCTGAAGTTTTCTGAACCTTTTGGTACTTTGTGTTCTCCAGGATCTCCGTTTCCTTCTTTTTTTTTTTTTTTTTTTTTACGTTTTAGCAAATCACTTTATTGAAGTATGATTAACCTATAAAAGCTGCGACATTGAATGTGTACGACTTAATGAGTTTGTGAATAAGTGTACACATGTGAAACTATGACTTCTATCAGTCTAGTTATATATTTCTTTTTTTTTTTCTTAGTTTTTTATTTTTAAATTTTAAAATCTTTAATTCTTACATGCATTCCCAAACATGAACCCCCTCCCACCTCCCTCCCCATAACATCGTTCTGGGTCATCCCCATGCACCAGCCCCAAGCATGCTGCATCCTGCGTCAGACATAGACTGGCGATTCTATTCACATGATAGTATACATGTTAGAATGTCATTCTCCCAAATCATCCCACCCTCTCCCTCTCCCTCTGAGTCCAAAAGTCCGTTATACACATCTGTGTCTCTTTCCCTGTCTTGCATACAGGGTCGTCATTGCCATCTTCCTAAATTCCATATATATGTGTTAGTATACTGTATTGGTGTTTTTCTTTCTGGCTTACTTCACTCTGTATAATCGGCTCCAGTTTCATCCATCTCATCAGAACTGATTCAAATGAATTCTTTTAACGGCTGAGTAATACTCCATTGTGTATATGTACCACAGCTTTCTTATCCATTCATCTGCTGATGGACATCTAGGTTGTTTCCATGTCCTGGCTATTATAAACAGTGCTGCGATGAACATTGGGGTACATGTGTCTCTTTCAATTCTGGTTTCTCGGTGTGTATGCCCAGAAGTGGGATTGCTGGGTCATAAGGTAGTTCTATTTGCAATTTTTAAGGAATCTCCACACTGTTCTCCATAGTGGCTGTACTAGTTTGCATTCCCACCAACAGTGTAGGAGGGTTCCTTTCTCCACACCTCTCCAGCATTTATTGCTTGCAGATTTTTGGATCGCAGCCATTCTGACTGGTGTGAAGTGGTACCTCATTGTGGTTTTGATTTGCATTTCTCTAATAATGAGTGATGTTGAGCATCTTTTCATGTGTTTGTTAGCCATCCGTACGTCTTCTTTGGAGAAATGTCTATTTAGTTCTTTGGCCCATTTTTTGATTGGGTCGTTTATTTTTCTGGAGTTGAGCTGCATAAGTTGCTTGCATATTTTTGAGATGAGTTGTTTGTCAGTTGCTTCATTTGCTATTATTTTCTCCCATTCAGAAGGCTGTCTTTTCACCTTGCTTATATTTTCCTTTGTTGTGCAGAAGCTTTTAATTTTAATTAGATCCCATTTGTTTATTTTTGCTTTTATTTCCAGCATTCTGGGAGGTGGAAAAACACAACTTCTTATAGCGGTATCTTTATATGGAACTACCTTTTATCGTAATGTTAGCTCTTCAAAAAGTCACACACTGTTCCATAGATGCAGCCACTGCTCAAACAAGCTAATGTGTAGAGCTCTTAGCTCTGCAATACTATTCTTGTTTATATATGTAACTGGAAAAGTATGGGGTCAACCATGACTGTCTTTTGAGTTATACCTAATATGCTATACTCAGTTATTCCTTTAAAAAATTAATTTTATTGGAGTACAGTTGCTTTACAATGTTGTCTGTATTCCTACTCTACAGAAAAATGAATCAGTTGTACCTGTTCATATATCCCCTTTTATTTGGATTTCCTTCCCACTTAGGTCAGCACAGCGCATTAAGCAGTTCCCTGCCATACAGTTGGTTCTCATTCGTTGTCTATTTTATTCATAGTATCAATAGTATATATGTGTCAATCTCAGTCTCCCAGTTCCTCCCCACTTCCCCTTTGGTATTATCTGTTTTCCATGTCTCTGTCTCTATTTCTTATTTTGCAAATAAGATCATCTATACTGTTGTTGTAGATTCCACCTGTATGCACTAATATATATTTTTCTCTTTCTGACTTACTTCACTCTGTATGACAGTCTCCAGGTCCATCCACTTCTCTACAAATGACCCAATTTCATTCCTTTTGATGGTTGACCCAGCCAGTTATTCTTAATGCTTTGGTGAACACAAGATTTACTATAAAAGAATTATCTGGATTCAAGGATTGCCTGTGTCACTAACTAGGCTTGTGATCGTGAGTCTTTCAAGGCTTTGGGGCTAAATTATAATGCCATAAATATCTTAATTTACTGAGCTGGCAAAATATAAGTAGATGAAAAAAACTAAGATTCGGGGAGCTTAGTTGTCTTGGCTAAATCCATAACTATTTAGTTCAAAAAATCTTACCAGTGTGTGTGAAGCTGTAACTTCAGCACTCACCAAGAAAACACTGCATATAGCTTATTAAAGTATTTTTCAGTGACGTTCTTAGATGCTTTTGGTCTAGCTAACAGAAATTACTTCAAATAAAGAAAGCCAAGAACTACTTGAAGCTGTAGTCGGTACTGTAATTTCTATCCTTTTGTGAATAGGATGCTCTTATTATAATACTCTTATTTTTAAGAAATGAATGAAAAAGCTTAACTATTTTTAAACTACTCGTAGGAAGAACCAGATGGGAAGATGGGAGAAATTGTCAATAATGAAGAATGCCTCTGTGCCAAAAACTTTCCCATATTTATTGATTTATTCATTTATAGTTTTAACTCAATCTACAGTTCTAGAAATACTTACTGAGTACTTAAACTGTGTCCAGCAGTGATCTAAACATCCATACTACATCACTGGACAAAATAGGCAATGATCCTGCTCTCATGGAGTTTATATTCTAGTGTGAAAGTGAAAGTCATTCAGTCGTGTCTGACTCTTTGTGACCCCATGGACTACACAGTCCATGAATTTTCCAGGCAAGAATACTGGAGTGGGTAGCCTTTCCCTTCTCCAGGGGATTTTCCCAACTCAGGGATTGAACCCAGGTCTCCCGCATTGCAGGTGGATTCTTTTCCATCTGAGCCACAAGGGAAGCCCAAGAATACTGGAGTGGGTAGCCTATCCCTTCTCCAGGGGATCTTCCCAACCCAGGAATCGAACTGGGTTCTCCTGCATTGCAGGAGGATCCTTTACCAACTGAGCTATGAAAAAAGTATGCCCTTACCATATAACAGTCTCTAAACTGAATCCTAGTTACGTAAAGTCAGGTCAAACATGATCCCTACTGCCACTTAAAAAAAAAAAAAAAATACAGCATGTGTAGAATGCTTTTGTAGACAATGAAATAGAGGCATGCTTAAGTTCAAATCTGTATGTGTTGAATCAGGACTCCAGTTTTTCCTGTATACCTCACCCACTCCTTGCTAACCATGTGTGAAAATTACTGGCTATTGTCTTCAACAGTAAGGAGTTAATGTAAGTTCTTGAGCAAAAGAATGATGCAATTAAGATGATACTTGAGAAATCAAATTCTGGTTGAGTATTTGGAAACCCAGACATAGGGGACTGTGAGGGGTGTAAAAACTGAATTGGGTCCAGTAGGACAGAACCAGAAGTGATGAGAACAAGTTGAAATGGTTGGAGGGATAAGCAGAACTCGGCATCAGAACTTGAAGATTGGGCCTGAGGAGCTCCGAGGGTGTGTTCATCACCCTTGTTTTCAGTCCAAGACCTGCTTAGGAAGCTACCCCAAAGGAGCTCTGTACACTGATGGTGACTTTGGTCACCCTGACAAGTCTAGCTCTGATTGGGAGGCTACCGAGAGTCATAGGCTGTGTTCTGTGGGGCTGCCGGTCTTGCCTCTCTCCATCCATGAGAGATGACAGGCAGTAAAGCTTATCCTTCCCTGGCTTCCAGAGAAGCAAGGTTTTTGTTTTGTTTTGTTTTTTTCTTTTTCCTGTGGCCTGCACTCTCCTTGTCTGTAAAATGAAGGTGCTGAATCGGATGACTGTTATGGTCCTTTTAAATGCCAAGTTTCTGTGAGTCACTTTTTGGTTGTGTCTACCAAGTAGCGCATTATTTGAGGCCTGCCTTTGACAATATTTAGAGGTTAAAGGATGCAGAATCAGCCTGAGCCGCTTTGGGCACAGAATCAATAACCATTCTTCACTTATTCCAGGGGAGGAGGGCAGGGCTCCCCTTGGTGTTCAAGGTCCTTATTCATAATAGGAGTACATGTCAGCATCCTTGAGAATGACAGATTCGGAATCAGGAGACATTCACTGAGTATATACTTTCTGGAAGATTCTTTGATTAAAAAATTGGTAATATGAGTAAACAAGGTAACAACTTTTTCTGTTAAGTGATTCAGAAGGATTTCTGTGATTCAATAGGATTTCAAAGATCTGTTAAATTTTGGTGGATCTTATAGAAGTCATGACTTCTAATTGTGTTTAAACTTGTATTTGTTGTGATTTAGGAATTTATGTCTAAGTTTGTTACATGACGCAATAGTTGACTTTCATTGTCATGAAGGTCAGAAAATGTTACCATCTGAGAATAAACACTATCTCAGACACCTAAAATAGCTCTCTTCTCTCCTTTATCTGATCCTTCATATGATGGAGGTTTTATGAGCTTTGGCAGGAAAACAAAGAAATATGCCTCTTGGTTTTTAGGAACAAAGAAGCAGCTCATTGAAAAAAACTATTTCAAAACCTACTGAAACCTACTGAAATATTCCACCAAGAATGGATGCCCTCGTCAAAATCCCTGTCATTTCTTGCTCTTACATTTCTCTCCTCACAGTCATGCATCATACAGTTTGTAGTTCATGTGATCATTAAAACATTTACGAATCTGCCTTTTTGCCTGGGTTACAAACATCTGTTTTCCAGTTCTGTTCATACACATTTGGGAGCCCTTTATGATGGAGCTGATACACTGACAAATACTTAATATGTTTCACTTAAAAGAATTACAGTCCGATCCTTCTTGCAAAGAAGTGGGCAAAGTACAGTTTCTGCTTCTTGATTACTGTAGTCTGTTCTTGAAATTACATCTGTGTTGTGTCGCATGCAGTGATGAGATCCTCCAAAGGTATTTCTGGTTGTCAAAGCCAGACCTAGAGACTGTCATAAGGAGTGAAGTAAGTCAGAAAGAAAAGAAAAAAAAAAAAACAAATATCCTACATTAATGCATATATCTGGAATCTAGAAAAAAGAGAGACAAATGCAGAGAACAAACGTATGGACTCCAAAGGGGCAGGGTGGGTGGGATAAACTTGGGGATTGCGATTGACGTATATACACTGCTGCTGCTGCTGCTAAGTCGCTTCAGTCATGTTTGACTCTGTGCGACCCCATAGACGGCAGCCTACCGGGCTCCCCCGTCCCTGGGATTCTCCAGGCAAGAACTCTGGAGTGGGCTGCCGTTTCCTTCTCCAATGCATGAAAGTGACAAGTGAAAGTGAAGTCGATATATACACTACTAGGTATAAAATAGGTAACTAGTGAGAACCTAGTGGATAGCACAGAGACCTCTCCTTGGTGCTCTGTGGTGACCTTAATGGGAAGGAAATCCAACAAAGAGGGGATATGTGTATACATACAGCTGATTCACTTTGCTGTGCAGCAGAAACTAACACAATATTGTAAAGCAACTATACGCCAATAAAAATAAATAATAAAAAATAAGAAAATCAAAAAATGGTACCAAAATTTCTAAATTTTGCTTAGCCTATGGGATTTGCCCACTTGCTTCAAATCTGAGTGTTGCCAGGGGCGAATGCACAGTGAAGCTTCCTAGATCATCATGAAATCACCAAGGAGAGATACACCCCAGGTTGCCAGAAGTTTAACCTTTGAGAAGGCTATGAAGGGCAATCCTGGGAGGGGGAAAGAAAAGACAAGGGGATTCCTCATTCCTCACAGGGTTTAAGATGAGAAAGTGTTGAGTAGGAGGTGCTCTTAACTGCGTCAGCTCTCCTACCCGCGCAGTGGGAATTATTAGGCCCTGATATTTTCCCTGCACTTAACCTTGCAGGACTAGCTGCTCAATGACATCAAGCGACAGTTAAAAAAAAAAAAAGTTATCTCATTTTAGCTTCAAGGACTTGGCTTGCTTTGAGGCTGTTGCCCTGGAGCCTTTAAATGCAAATGAGGGAAACCCCAGGTTATAAAGCATCTGCTTCTGCAGACGGGTTTGCAAGCCTGTTGCCTTAGCAACATTTGTCCTTGTATTCCACAGACCACCTTGACAGAATGCGTGATGTGACGCGCCGAGAGATGAGGGGAGAAACTAGAAAGAAAAGCGAGCGCACAGAGGATGTAAAGATGGGTTAGTGGCTTGGGATCCGTCGGATCGTGTCCTTGTAATAAAAATAGAAACCTCATTTCCAGAAATAAAAGAAGCTGGGGAGAAATTAAAGCGTTGATTAAAAAGGGGGAAAAAATAGCAGAACTAGCTGGACATGAGAGAGCAGAGATTTTCCAAAAATAGCCCTCCCATCAGCCGCGCTGCAGATGTGACCCTGTTGCTCAGCCAGGCAGGCCATCTGCTGCAGTGTTTCCCTGGAAACTCCCAGCCACGCCCCTCCCGGAGCTCCTCCGCCGGCCTCCCCGGCTCCAACCCGGCGCAGGGAAGATGCTGGCCCGTGACGTCACTGCTTCTAGCTGGGAGGGAATCCCAGGACGTCCCTAGGGTGGAGCCAGTCATGGTTGGCTCGAGTTGCTGGAAACCTGGGGTTTTTCACCATAAAGAATTACCAAGGCCAAAAAAAATAAAATAAAATGCAATTCATCACAGTCTGAAAAAGCACAGTTTATTTTAATAGAGTCTCAATTCGTGATTAAAAAAAAAAAATGAGACATCTATAAAAGAGTGCTAGCCTACAGGGGCAGCGCAGCAGACAACCCTCCCACGGAGTTGTAACCTACCCTCTTTGGATGCATGAAAAAAGAAATGAAATGCGCTTGTTAACCACTTTTAAAAATAAAGGTAATGAATGTTTCTTCTCTCTATATTGTTCACTACATTGTGGTTTCTGCCGAAAACCGGGATGCAGTTCTCCGATGAGCTGTGGCTCCGCAGAGACTGACAGCTGTGTGCTGTCTAGCTAGCATGCATTTTGTCATTCCACGGGTGGTAGGTGAAATAAGGCTTTACCTGGCTTGACGGGACCTGCTGCCTTTTCCCCGCTCCTACAGAGGGTTAACCTCTGGGTAGAGGATTGAAAATATGAACAAAGAGTTGCCTTTGAAAGATCTTGTTGTCTCTAAATGTCTTTGCCTCACATGGTCAGAATCATGGCAAAAATAATGACAATAATACAATACAAGCTTTAGTAATGTTGAAGTGGAGCACCTCAGCTAAAAGTAGATATTCTGGGAGATATGATATCTGTTCAAGAACTGCAGATAATTACAGTTTTGGTGTCCTGTTGTTTCTAGGCAGTAAATCACAGTAAAAATAGTAAATGCTTAGGGAATAACAATCTCTGTTTTGTTTGCTCTGAGCAAAAATGAGGCTATGATTACAACATATATTGATTGAGTGCTGATTACTGGATACTCATTGTTAGTTTTTGTGGTCCTTGCAGGCTAAATGTTGAATCCATGAATCACTCTATTGTGCTAGTATTGCTAGGAAAGGGGTGATATTATTTGAAGAAATTGGTCTTAAAAGAAAAACATTTGAACATGCATGTTTATGTATTTTTGTTCTCTTCTCTATAGTATTTATTGTTTTGCTACATTTAGAGGGTACATATCCTTACATTTACAGTTCTATACCTGTCATTCAAATTTTTGTTACCAAAAATACATTTGCCCTTTTTCCCCATTCCGTAAGCATCCTCTTCACAGTTTCACAGTTAAATTGTGTATCTATAAGGGAAACATACACACACCCTGTTTTCAGGCCACAAACAAGAAGACATTCATAAATGTATTTGTCTTTTCAATAGAATCTACATACAAGAGCCTCCAATAAGGTTTGTCTGGAAATAAAGGCCAATGCTACTGACTTCACGTTATTGCAATTTGTCAGCTCTATGTAAAAATGTATTTGAAGAAAGATAAAAATGAAGACATATACAGGAGCTCTTCAAGGCTTTTTTGAACTTAATCCTTTGGTTTCTTAACTCCTTCCATTCCGGCCTATTAGGAATGAGATGAGGAAGAGTAACTGTAAAGCTATTAACATTTATAAAAATCTGCACATAAATGTTAACGGGCATTATCATCATACCTAAGGTTTCATTTGTGAAATGAATCTTTCAAACTCTAACTTCTTGAAACAGAAAGGATAAAGACATTTTGACCCACTCTAAATCCTAGTTTCCCTGCTGTCTCCTTCAGCCATATTAATGGGGCAAGCCCCTCTTTCTCAAAACCATTCAGCCAGCCCACGGCTCTCATCTTTTCCAATTTTGAATTTCACCGTTTACCTCTTAGCAATGGAAACCTTTGATTATCCCCCATCCCTTCTCAGCCTTTTCGTTTCCTCCATCGTTGCTACCACGGTCACACCTGGCCCTGGTTTTGTCTGGCTCCCTGGAAACAGGCTTCTCATCTGCCTTTACCAGGCAGGTCCCAGGTATTCCCACGTGGAGGGAACTGCCCTGTCAAAAAGGAGGAGATAGAAAACTCACAATGGCTGAAGAAAATAGACAAAACAAGGCTTTGCAGACCTGCTTGTTATAAATAGATGCTATTTCTGTTTTGCCAGTGACAGTACCAAGCAAACAAGCAACATTATGGGTTTGAGAACAGCGTGTGTTCAAGGCACTCAGTTAATCACAGGGAAAAGAAAAACTGTGGCTTTCTCTCAAAGATCAGATATTTTGTAATGGGAAACGGTGGCATTACCTGCTTTTCTTCACTTCACATAGATGGGAGAAAATGGGACAAAATAGCGTGCATTTGTTTTGTTAAAAAAAATCATATTAAAGAAAAAAACAAGCATAACTAGAAAACACCAGGCAATTCTGGGGTAAAGTAATCAGATTTCTGATTACTGGGCAAGATATTAATAAAGGGCAATTTAAAAATGTTTAAAGAAACCCATTTCCTTAAAATGATAAACAACTCTCTAACTGGAAATTAGTATGTAAGCTATAGCTGCTACTTCGTCTTTTAATAATGTGAAATAACTCTGGGGTTCCATTTGGTTACCTTTCAAAGATATAATACCTGACCACTCCTGGGTTGAGATCTTGGAGAAATAGAAATGCATTTTCAAGTTTTATGCTAACATTTTCTGGGATGTGCCATTCAATAGGAGGATGTATTTTGCTATTTCTGTGACCTTGGGTATGTCAGTCCGTCTGAACCTTGGTTTCCTTCTTTTGTTGAAGACAGAGACAGTGATACTTGGTGAGGTGAAAAAAGCCTGTGTAAGCGGACATGCTTTTGTAAATAGTGATGCATATCTGATTAACTGCTATGTATGTGTGTTTGTACTTGCCTTCTCCTGCTTCAGAGGCCATCCTTGTCTGTGTCAGCTGTGTGTGATCATGTTGCCCTCTAGTGACCGCAGTTCATAGAGGCCTTGAGGAAGCCTTGAGAGAGCAAGAGAAGTTACTGGATTTAAAGGAGGTAAGGGAGAGGAGGCTGGTGGTAGGAGATTCTGACTATTAACCAATCCAAGTGACAGGAAAAATAAGCAACAGCTTTCTCTGAGTAAGAGGGACCCAATGCACAAAGTGAGAAAAAAGAAAGGAAATGGAATAGAGAGAAAAATAAGATGCAGAACTCAGTGGCCAGGAAGGCAGGGGCACTGGAATCTATACTCAGCTTCATTCTTGGCCAGCGTGGGATCTTCTCCAAGCTCGACTTCTGTAACCAGCGCCCCCAACCCCTGTTAACAGGGAGATAAGATGATTAACATAAAGGTCTGCTGAAGTGCTTTGCAAAACCAAAATTCTCTGAGTCAATGGAAGAAGATGAGAGAAAAACTAGAACCATAAGAAAGAGACAGGAAAGAAAAGTGATGAAAGATTTGCCCCCCAAAAATGTCCAGAGTAATCTTTTTACTGTGTCTAAAGTCACTTCAGTATTTCAGGATCTTAATCACAATCAAGTGGCTGAATGAAGCAAACAAATTGGGAGATTTGTTGATTCATATGAGTGTAAGAAGCATAATGGAGTCTCCCCCTTGAGAACCCAGGAACCTCATGGACTAATTTCCTCCTTTGGGAAATAAATCCCTCTTTTCTTAGAGCTATCTGAGATCAAATCTTACTGTGGGAAGCTTTTTAAGTCCAGCTTCCCATTTCAGATGATAAAGTTTACAATCCTGAGTGGGTTAGGCTTATGTGGTACATTCACTTAAACCAATTGGGTCTTATAGAAAAGTCATTGAAGTCCACCAGAATTGTGGAATTTAAATAAGGATGGCACACGTCATTGTGAAGTTCTGTCATTGCTCTCTGTAGAGAAATGAATGAGGGCTTGAAATAATCTTACTAGCAGACATTAGACTTCAATTCAATGGAAAGAGTACTACAAGCTGTCAGAAGGGGTAAGTTTTAATTCTGACGTTGACATTTGCTAGTTGCATGATCTTCATAATCATGGAGGAAATTCTCCGATATTCTTGCCTGGAGAATCCCATGGACAGGGGAGCCTGGCAGCCTACAGTCTATAAGGGTGCCAAGAGTCAGACTGAAGTGAGTTAGCCCACATGCATTAAATACTTATAATGTGCCAAGTTTGCTGTGTTGAGCTCCCAGGTAGCAGTGATGAGCAAATTCTGGTATTTCTAAGAGTTGTGATAAAGATCAAACAGGTGTTATCTTTTAAAACTCTCAGTACTGTAAAACAATAAAAAGTGTTGTGCATCCCTAAAGCAAACAGAAACAATGGAAAATTTTCCAACCCGAAGAGCACCGTTTAAGATGGCGGTTTAGTTTGGGAGCACGTGACCCATGGGAACACTGGAAATGACATTACTCCATAAACATTTTCTTCCAATGAACACAAAACCTGTTACCTCCCTAGAATTGTCAGAGAATTTTTCATTCAGTTCAGTTCAGTTCAGTCTCTCAGTCGTGTCCCGACTCTTTGTGACCCCATGAATTGCAGCATGCCAGGCCTCCCTGTCCATCACCAACTCCTGGAGATTACCCAAACCCATGTGCATCCCCTTTTCCTCCTGCCCTCAATCTTTCCCAGCATCAGGGTCTTTTCCAATGAGTCAACTGTTCGCATGAGGTGGCCAAAGTATTGGAGTTTCAGGCTCAGCATCAGTCCTTCTGATGATTTTCATCAGCAAGTGGATAAAGCAGTTATTATTCATCAGGCTGCAACTCTTTAAATATTTTTCTCCTATCTAGAAGCATCATGTCTAGTAGCACCCTGTCCCTTTTTGCACAGAAAGAAAGGGAATGGTCCCTTGTGTTATCAACATCATGTCCCTCCTAGCAGGAATCACCTCTTCTACTCCTGTTTTGCCCAGGACTTCTAAAACTATTTTATGGGGCCACCAGGTGGCAGTTAGGGCAAATGGTTTTCAGCTTCTCTACCTGGCTTTCCCCAAGGTAGAGGAGAAGTGGAAAAGCAGGCCCTGGAAATTATAAACATGGTATTGTGAAGCTCTGGGCTCTGTGTTTTCACACACAATATCTCAGCCTATCCTTGTGCCCATCTCTGCTAAATTCAGCCATTAAACAAATGGAGATAAACATGGATAACAAGGCACCTTCTCTAATGGAGAAGAGCTAGAAGTACCACAGTGTAAATACAACGAAGTGATGAGATATCAAAGTAGAGTGCATTTCAGAGCAGCACGAGGTCTAAAAACTAAAGATAGGGAAGGAGTGGACTGTGTGATTAAGGTGACATGTTCAAAAGACTTTAAGAGTTTTCACAGTAATTTAAGAACTAGTCCATTTCCTACCTCTTGGTCTCTACTGCCCCCATTTTTCTTTCTTTTCTGCTCACCTGGTTTGTGATATTTCTCCTTCTGTAGTTTGTCTCTCTCTTTAGTTTTCAGATTCTATAAATTTTACTTCTCTTTGCAAATAAATGAAACCTTGGTGTGAATCGTTTCGGGGGCCTGTTACATTTAGAGCTGAAGATAGGGGGACTTCCCTGGTGGTCCAGTGGCTAAGACTCTATGCTCCCAGTGCAGGGGGCCTGTGTTCGATCCTTGGTCAGGGAACTAGATCCCACATGCCGCAACTAAAGAGCCTGCACTGCCAAATGAATAAAAATAAGTTAATTCATTTTTAAAGGAGAGAATTGACGATATGACTCTAGGTTCCTTACTGCTTCGGTGAAGAATCCACATACAAAAGTTCACTAAAGTAACATGAAGAATGAAACATTCGACTTCTTACTCCCTTCTTCCATAGTGAGTTGCTAAATGTTAGAGTTGATTCAGCCAACTAGTGCTCAGTATTTCAGGCTCTTAATGAGAAATAAGTTAAGGCTATTTTTTCTCCTCCAGACAGCACATTGCTATTTTAAGCCTAGAACATCTATTACTCAAATTGGCATAGAAATATGCCACCAATTCATTATTCATTTTCTGGAGACTGTGAATGACTTGCTACGTATATGTGTTCTCATTGGCAGAAATTCTGAGTAGCTATTATTCTCAGTTTGTGCACTCTCAGTTTTTTATTTCAATACCTATTTCAAGATGAAAATTCAAGAATACATGACTTCAATAGACCTGTCCTTTTCTGGCATTTGAACTTATCTCTTGGGTAAAGTTAGGAACAATTGATTTCTGATTCTGTCACTTCTTTCTAATATTTCAAATCATTACATGAAACTATTGAGAATAACTTTTTAGAAGTTTGTCTTCTCTTGGGTGATAAAAAGTACTTTTATGTTTTTGGTCTATTCCTGTTTTCATGGGACCTGCCATTTGATTATAAAATTTTTCTGATGGAAGAGTCATAGGACAGCACGCATGAAAACTGGGAAAATAATTTTGCGTGCAATTTTTTTTTTTGTCATCTGATTGCATTTTGTGGGAAATAAATTTTCCCTTTCAAACTGTCAAGTTGTTTGACTTCACAACAAATGCAGAAGGAAGTTCGTAAACGTAGAACAATAACCAGTAACTAGAGAGTGCTGAATTTTGCTTATTCTCCCTTTGTATCACAGCAGAGAAATGAAATGTGTCTTACAAATGTCCATGCAGCAACTCAGGGTCACCTGGCACACTTGTTTTTCATCGCTTCAGAAAATAGGATCCTGGGTGAATATTCTGGAATGTGCAGAGTGTTACTATTAGTACTTGTGGGGACTTCTGTCAAGGGTTGTTACTTCCTTTCGCCTTTTATGCTGCAGTTTTCTTGAACTGAGTCGTTCAGACAAAAGGCACACATTTCCTGAATTCCAGCTGTGGGAGTGTTCCCCTCATAGGGTTGTGTCTCCCAGAGCCAGGTCTGGTGAACATGCTCATGAGCCCTGGAACATGTTCTCAGCTACGCAGAAGTGCTTAATCCATTCAGAAGTCAGAGACTCACACATTGGTGGCAATGAATTGAATTGTAAGCATTCTTTCTTTATGAATGCATCAGTTCTACCCCAAGAGCAAGAACACCCATTATATAAAGTGAAATAACACTCAAGGGTATAAAATGTTAAACAATTCTACAATCTTGGGGATTGTTTGAAGAGAAAATCAAGCATCTATCTTTTTTTGTTCTTCTTGTTAGTTTCATTTTAATTTTGGAGGATAACTCAGGTACTCAGGTTATTCAAATATGTGTGTTTCTATTTTATTTTTGTTATTTTTAAAAATTGAAGTGTAGCTGATTTACATTGTTGTGCCAATCTCTTCTATACATCGGAATGACTCAGTTTCACACATGTATACATCCTTTTTAATATTCTTTTCCCAAGCGTCTATCTTTGGAGTATTCTGTCTCTTACTACACAAAGGAGTTAGAGTTAACTGATTGAAATTCTTGAGAACTAGAATTTAAAAATAATGTTTATTGACGTACAGTTGATTTACAATGCTGTGTTAATTTCTGCCATACAGTAGAGTGAGTTATATGTATATATACATTCCTTTTCATATTGTTTTCCATTACGGTTTGTCAAGGACATTGAATATAGTTTCCTGTGCTATACAGTAGTACCTTGTTGTTTATCCATCCTGTATATAATAATTTGCATCTGCTAATCCCAAACTCCCATTCCTTCCTCCCCCCATCCTCCCCGCCCTTGGCAATCACAAGTTTGGACAACGAGCATTTTTGAGCTATATTGAGTGAAGTCAAACATTTCTGTTTGTTCTTTTCTGAATTTCTTTTGGGGTTAAGAAGGGTCAATACTGGTCTTGCTTTACACAGGAATAAAGGTTAGACCAGACAAGCACCCCAAATCAGTAACATCTTATTCCGCAGAAGTGACTAAGCTCAAATCTATCTGCAGAGTACATGCCAGGACCCTCTCTGCTTTTTTCTGGCCTGAGCTTCTTAGGAATGTACTCAAACAACCACAACATTCCTGATCACTGCCTCCAGGTGTAAAAAAGGAAAAATGAGTAGCAGTGAACCAGAAGAGGTTAGGCCATCTATGTTATCCTAAAAACTGCTTGGAGATAAGACATTTTTGTTAATTAGCAAGCACAGTGGGAATATAGATAGACAAGATATTAGCAAAATTCTGAAATATAATTTCTATAAATCATTATTCTATCCTCTCTCAGATATTGAGACTATGCTTTACTTTTAACATCATCTCTTGTTTTTCTAACCTGTTATTTTTTTGAACTGTAACAGTAAAATTATCCTTGAATTTTTACACTGTGATTGGCAGTGCTTCTACTATAACTTCTTGGCACGACTTTATTAATAGTCATATTTACTAATTTTTGCCAAAATCTTAGTAAAGTATAGAGTGAAATGACATGTGTGTATTCCCTAAATATAGATATTAAGATAGATATTAAGATTACTGCACTTAATTCAAAAAAAATAATACTCAATAAATTTCACACTTAAAAATCCTATGCAATTACATAATAGTTAGGTAGCCCCACTGAAGCAGGATTGAAGTTGATAACTTCCCAAGTCTTTTATAGTTCTACTTCTTTTCAGTGCTAATTTTCATTATTAGCTTGAGTATCTGGTTAATTTCAGTGTAAAAAAAAAGATGCCGAGTTATGACATGACTCTACTTTCAATCTCATAGTGGTGTTCAGTTCAGTTCAGTCGCTCAGTCGTGTCCGACTCTTTGTGACCCCATGAATCGCAGCACACCAGGCCTCCCTGTCCATCACCAACGCCTGGAGTTCACTCAGCTTCACGTCAATCAAGTCAGTGATGCCATCCAGCCATCTCATCCTCTGTTGTCCCCTTCTCCTCCTGCCCCCAATCCCTCCCAGCATCAGGGTCTTTTCCAATGAGTCAACTCTTCGCATGAGGTGGCCAAAGTACTGGAGTTTCAGCTTTAGCATCAGTCCTTCCAAAGAAATCCCAGGACTGATCTCCTTTAGAATGGACTGGTTGGATCTCCTTGCAGTCCAAGGGACTCTCAAGAGTCTTCTCCAACACCACAGTTCAAAAGCATCAATTCTTCGGCACTCAGCCTTCTTCACAGTCCAACTCTCATATCCATACATGACTACTGGAAAAACCAAAGCCTTGTATTAGTTCTATTCATTTTGATTTTTTAGTTTTTTCACTTAGCTTTTCACATATGAATGGATTAGAGAATACCTCTGCGTTTTCTATATACCTTATATAGTATGTGTGCCAGTTCATTAGGCTGACTTTTCTCACTAACGCACCCTCTGTCAACCACTGTTGAATATATAAACCAAAAATATTATATCCTAATTTATATTATAGATAATTTAAGTAAGTTTTATTAGACAAATATGAAAGCAATTTAAGACTCCCACAATTAAGTCATATAAATATATGTATATTTGTATGTGATGTATATACCTGTCATAGTTTATATATATGCAGCATATTTGCATGTCTACTCTCCATCAAATTAAATCCCCACTTATCCTACAAACTTTCCTTTAGGAATAAACTTAAATCTTCTATTTGTGAAATCAAAGAGAATTTACTGCTAGAGAAACACAAAGAAATGTAGGTAAATAACTCAAATGACTAACTCAGCTTAAGACCGTTTGATAGTTCTTTCTGCACCAGTAAACACAGAAAATTTGAAAGCAGCTTTGTGCCAACTCAGTGGAAAAAAAACCTCTCCTTAAGAGAGCATTGTCTTCAGTAGGAAATGCTGCCGTCTACCTTGCATCACCAAGCTAATTAGTGCACCGGAAAGACGCATGATATTTCCTGTTGGCAACCATGGAGTGTGAGAACTGGAAGGCTGCTACCTCTGGCATGTGCCAAGGCCCCCAGATCATGCAAAGAGGTGAAATGGCGCATGCCAAGAAAATCGCAACTGCAGGAAGAAGCAAATAATGTGAGGCTTTGTGTCTCTGCTACAAATGTAAATACTCATTTACCAGGAGCAGTTTCAGATGGACAGCTTTTGGATTCATGATGCTATAGTTAGCCAGGGTGCTCTTGACTGGGTGAGACAAGCAGGCAGCAGTATTGTGAGGAGGGCCTGGGTTAGTGAGAAACCTCAGCTCCTGCCGTGTGGGAATGGGGGTAAGACTGGTCGTTTCAGGGCAATGTCGAACTTTCCTCTGGCAATAGCCAGACAAAGCCACGATTGGAATATCACCCTCTGACAGGTTCTAAAATCTCTTTCTCTGACCTTCTTAAGGTCCGTAAAGCATCCTTGGTCAACAGAGGGAAAGGCACACAGTCAGTGAGGGAACTGTTGCCAAGACACTGCCCTCGCAATTCCTACTGTGGTCAGTCGGGATTTAATGCAGTTTAGAATTCACCATTCTCCCCTTAATGGAACACTTAGAGTTATTGAAAAAAATGGAAGCAGAACACAGTCCTCATCTTTCAAAATCTCATACTTAGACACAGCTGTCCTGTTCCCTGCAAGTCTTTAAGACAAAGGTTACAAGCCTGTTTCTTCTCATTCCCCAGCTCCAACCCAGACAACAATTGCCTGAAAGCTTTTACATCTTGTCTTTTACTACCTGAAATGTAACCGGTAAGAATATATTATTGTTATCATGACTATGTGAATTAATGCTTTCTAAGGCCCACTTGACTTCACATTCCAAGATGTCTGGCTCTAGATTAGTGATCACATCATCATGATTATCTGGGCCGTGAAGATCTTTTTGGTACAGTTCTTCCATGTATTCTTGCCACCTCTTTGTAATATCTTCTGCTTCTGTTAGGTCCAGACCATTTCTGTCCTTTATCGAGCCCATCTTTGCATGAAACGCTCCCTTGGTATCTCTAATTTTCTTGAAGAGATCTCTAGTCTTTCCCATTCTGTTGTTTTCCTATATTTCTTTGCACTGATCGCTGAAGAAGGCTTTCTTATCTCTTCTTGCTATTCTTTGGAACTCTGCATTCAGATGCTTATATCTTTCCTTTTCTCCTTTGCTTTAGGCCTCTTTTCTTTTCACAGCTATTTGTAAGCCCTCCCCAGACAGCCATTTTGCTTTTTTGCATTTCTTTTCCATGGGGATGGTCTTGATCCCTGTCTCCTGTACAATGTCACGAACCTCATTCCATAGTTCATCAGGCACTCTATCTATCAGATCTAGACTGTTAAATCTATTTCTCACTTCCACTGTATAATCATAAGGGATTTGATTTAGGTCATACCTGAATGGTCTAGTGGTTTTCCCTACTTTCTTCAATTTAAGTCTGAATTTGGGAATAAGGAGTTCATGATCTGAGCCATAGTCAGCTCCTGGTCTTGTTTTTGTTGACTGTATAGAGCTTCTCCATCTTTGGCTGCAAAGAATATAATCAATCTGATTTTGGTGTTGACCATCTGGTGATGTCCATGTGTAGAGTCTTCTCTTGTGTTGTTGGAAGAGGGTGTTTGCTATGACCAGTGCATTTTCTTGGCAAAACACTATTAGTCTTTGCCCTGCTTCATTCTGCATTCCAAGGCCAAATTTGCCTGTTACTCCAGGTGTTTCTTGACTTCCTACTTTTGCATTCCAGTCCCCTATAATGAAAAGGACATCTTTTTGGGGTGTTAGTTCTGAAAGGTCTTGTAGGTCTTCATAAAACCATTCAACTTCAGTTTCTTCAGTGTTACTGGTTGGGGCATAGACTTAGATAACTGTGATATTGAATGGTTTGCCTTGGAGACTAACAGAGATCATTCTGTCGTTTTGGAGATTGCATCCAAGTACTGCATTTCAGACTCTTTTGTTGACCATGATGGCTACTCCATTTCTTCTGAGGGATTCCTGCCCGCAGTAGTAGATATAATGGTCATCAGAGGTCTATGAACAAAGCTAGTGGAGGTGATGGAATTCCAGTTGAGCTGTTTCAAATCCTGAAAGATGATGCTGTGAAAGTGCTGCACTCAATATGCCAGCAAATTTGGAAAACTCAGCAGTGGCCGCAGGACTGGAAAAGGTCAGTTTTCATTCCAATCCCAAAGAAAGGCAATGCCAAAGAATGCTCAAACTACCGCACAATTGCACTCATCTCACATGCTAGTAAAGTAATGCTCAAAATTCTCCAAGCCAGGCTTCAGCAATACATGAACCATGAACTCCCTGATGTTTCAAGCTGGTTTTAGAAAAGGCAG
This sequence comes from Ovis aries, assembly GCF_016772045.2. Lineage (NCBI taxonomy): Eukaryota > Metazoa > Chordata > Mammalia > Artiodactyla > Bovidae > Ovis > Ovis aries. The sequence continues at coordinate 27,223,268 of NC_056079.1, forward strand.
AGGAACCAGAGATCAAATTGCCAACATCCGCTGGATCATGGAAAAGCAAGAGAGTTCCAGAAACACATCTATTTCTGCTTATTGACTATGCCAAAGCCTTTGACTGTGTGGATCACAATAAACTGTGGAAAATTCTGAAAGAGATGGGAATACTAGACCACCTAACCTGCCTCTTGAGAAATCTGTATGCAGGTCAGGAAGCAACAGTTACAACTGGACATGGAACAACAGACTGGTTCCAAATAGGAAAAGGAGTGCGTCAAGGCTGTATATTGTCACCCTGCTTATTTAACTTCTATGCAGAGTACATCATGAGAAATGCTGGGTTGGAAGAAACACAAGCTGGAATCAAGATTGCCTGGAGGGATATCAATCACCTCAGATATGCAGATGACACCACCCTTATGGCAGAAAGTGAAGAGGAGCTAAAAGTCTCTTGATGAAAGTGAAAGAGGAGAGTGCAAAAGTTGGCTTAAAGCTCAACATTCAGAAAACGAAGGTCATGGCATCTGGTCCCATCCCTTCATGGGAAATAGATGGGAAACAGTGGAAACAGTGTCAGACTTTATTTTTTGGGGCTCCAAAATCACTGCAGATGGTGATTGCAGCCATGAAATTAAAAGACGCTTACTCCTTGGAAGAAAAGTTATGACCAACCTAGATAGTATATTCAAAAGCAGAGACATTACTTTGCCAACTAAGGTCCGTCTAGTCAAGGCTATGGTTTTTCCAGTGGTCATGTATGGATGTGAGAGTTGGACTGTGAAGAAGGCTGAGCGCCCAAGAATTGATGCTTTTGAACTGTGGTGTTGGAGAAGACTCTTGAGAGTCCCTTGGACTGCAAGGAGATCCAACCAGTCCATTCTAAAGGAGATCAGTCCTGGGATTTCTTTGGAAGGAATGATGCTAAAGCTGAAGCTCCAGTACTTTGGCCACCTCATGAGAAGAGTTGACTCATTGGAAAAGACTGTGATGCTGGGAGGGATTGGGGGCAGGAGGAGAAGGGGACGACAGAGGATGAGATGGCTGGATGGCATCACGAACTCGATGGACATAAGTCTGAGTGAACTCCGGGAGATGGTGATGGACAGGGAGGCCTGGTGTGCTGCGATTCATAGGGTCGCAAAGAGTCGGACACGACTGAGCAACTGAACTGAACTGAACTGATGTGAGTTAAAGACTGTTATCTTTCCTGCTAACATTGAAGCTGAAGCCAGCTGTGCTGAGAGCTTGAATTGTAACTATGGAGCCTGGAAGAGAGTGAAGTGTCTTCCTTCCCTAATTTTCAAAGAAAGGTGCTGGGTGAACTTGGGGGCAGCCAGTGGTTCCTGGTGGAGAAGGACATGGCCACCCACTCCAGTATTCTTGCCTAGAGCATCCTGTGGACAGAGGAGCCTGGTGGGTTGCTATCTATAGGATCGCACAGAACCGGACACAGCTGAAGTGATTTAGCATGCATGCATGTATTGGAGAAGGAAATGGCAACCCACTCCAATATTCTTGCCTGGAGAATCCCAGGGACAGAAGAGCCTGACGGGCTGCCGTCCATGGGGTCACACAGAGTTGGACGTGACTGAAGCGACTTAGCAGCAGCAGCAGTGGTTCCTGGAAGATAACAGAAAGGAAGTTGCAGAAAGGGAGATGTCTACAGACAAAATTTTCATGTCTTGAAATATTGCTGATGTTGTGTGGGTCTCCAACAGTAAATACAGTAAGTCCCTACATATAAACCTTCAAGTTGCAAACTTTCAAAGATGCAAATGTTCATTCCAGTAACATCAGTTGTGAGTGAAACTGCAGCTTGCCCTCCGTCTGCTATTGCTGACGACCCTTCAGCTCTACCATCTCCCATCTCCTATCCCTCCTCCAGTCAGTAACTCTTCTTGCCTGCTCACTTGATGTCAATCCCTGTGTGCCAGCTGTTGGACTGTACTACTGTACTTTTCAAGGAGCTGTCCTGTAAGATTAAAAATAGTTTTTGTTTGTTTTTTTTTTATGTATTATTAGTGTGAAAAGTATTATAAACCTATGCCAGTACAATACTATATAGCTCGTTGTGTTAGTTGGGTACCTAGGCTAACTGTGTTGAATTTATGATCAAATTAGACTTACGAACACTCTCTCAAATAGAACTTGTTCATATGTAGGGGACTTACTCTACTGGTTTCCTTCCTTTCCTGTACCTATAAGGTGACTGCTCCCAGGACCTAGAACTTGAGTGGTGGGAATGAAGACTACCCATGGGGGAAGAAGAGATTAAAAGTGGAAAATTCAGGGCAGTTCATCCTGAGAGAAGTAGAAAGTTACTAAAATATTTTGAGCAGTGAAAAGTCAATGAATTCGGTGCAGTAACAAAAGATGGTAGAGGCTAAGAGTCCAAAGTGAGAACAAAAAAGGCTAGATTCATGACATTGAAGAAGAAAGAGAAGATAAAACAAGTGTGTATTATGTGTGAAAGATGTTAAGTAACAGGATTTTTGACTGATGGAACTTAAGATAGAAGGAAAGGATGGAGTGAAACGTGACTCTGATGTTTCTTTCCTACGAAACTGGTGAAAGAATAGTTCTGTGTGATGAAATAGGAAATTGGAAGAGAAGACTAATTTGGGGGAGAACATAACTTATTTTTAGATATATTTAGTTTATCAAATTTATTGTTGTATCTTATGGCTCAATTACAAACCCAGGTGTAAATTTCTGTGTTTCATAGAATACTGTTAACGTGAAGGAAATACATGTATTTTGTTAAGTGATAAAAACAAGTTAAAAAATCATATTATGTTATGATTCTACTTTGTAAAGAAAAACATTTTTCACATATGTAAAGGACAATTTAATGACATGCTCTATTTAATGTTATATAGTAATTGTGAACAGTACTTTAAAAAAATGGCCTTTCTTTGCAAATCTTTCAATTATTCTACCTTGAATGCATTTTTGTTTGTTATAAAGCAATCAAAGTTATTTTTCAAAAATTTGATAATTCTTATTAGTCAGTCAGTCAGTTCAGTTTCTCAGTCGTGTCCGACTCTTTGCGACCCCGTGAATCGCAGCACACCAGGCCTCCCTGTCCATCACCAACTCCCGGAGTTCACTCAGATTCACGTCCATCGAGTCCGTGATGCCATCCAGCCATCTCATCCTCAGTCGTCCCCTTCTCCTCCTGCCCCCAATCCCTCCCAGCATCAGAGTCTTTTCCAGTGAGTCAACTCTTCGCATGAGGTGGCCAAAGTACTGGAGTTTCAGCTTTAGCATCATTCCTTCCAAAGAAATCCCAGGACTGATCTCCTTTAGAATGGACTGGTTGGATCTCCTTGCAGTCCAAGGGACTCTCAAGAGTCTTCTCCAACACCACAGTTCAAAAGCATCAATTCTTCAGCACTCAGCCTTCTTCACAGTCCAACTTTCACATCCATACATGACCACAGGAAAAACCATAGCCTTGACTAGATGGACCTTAGTTGGCAAAGTAATGTCTCTGCTTTTGAATATACTATCTAGATTGGTCGTAACTTTTCTTCCAAGGAGTAAGCATCTTTTAATTTCATGGCTGCAGTCACCATCTGCAGTGATTTTGGAGCCCCCCAAAATAAAGTCTAATACAGTTTCCACTGTTTCCCCATCTATTTCCCATGAAGGGATGGGACCAGATGCCATGATCTTCGTTTTCTGAATGTTGAGCTCTAAGCCAACTTTTGCACTCTCCTCTTTCACTTTCATCAAGAGGCTCTTTAGCTCCTCTTCACTTTCTGCCATAAGGGTGGTGTCATCTGCATATCTGAGGTGATTGATATCCCTCCAGGCAATCTTGATTCCAGCTTGTGTTTCTTCCAACCCAGCATTTCTCATGATGTACTCTGCATAGAAGTTAAATAAGCAGGGTGACAATATACAGCCTTGAGGAACCAGTCTGTTGTTCCATGTCCAGTTCTAACTGTTGCTTCCTGACCTGCATATAGGTTTCTCAAGAGGCAGGTCAGGTGGTCTGTATTCCCATCTCTTTCAGAATTTTCCACAATTTACTGTGATCCACACAGTCAAAGGCTTTGGCATAGTCAATGAAGCAGAAATAGATGTGTTTCTGGAACTCTCTTGCTTTTCCATGATCCAGCGGATGTTGGCAATTTGATCTCTGGTTCCTCTGCCTTTTCTAAAACCAGCTTGAAACATCAGGAAGTTCACGGTTCACGTATTGCTGAAACCTGGCTTGGAGAATTTTGAGCATTACTTTACTAGCATGTGAGATGAGTGCAATTGTGTGGTAGTTTGAGCATTCTTTGGCATTGCCTTTCTTTGGGATTGGAATGAAAACTGACCTTTTCCAGTCCTGTGGCAACTGCTGAGTTTTCCAAATTTGCTGGCATATTGAGTGCAGCACTGTCACAGCATCATCTCTCAGGATTTGAAATAGCTCAACTGAAATTCCATCACCTCCACTAGCTTTGTTCTCATAGTCAAAGAAAAGCTAATTCCAGAAGTGTTTATAGACTCCTATAGAAAACCTTTACCACTCAACAGAATTGCAAGGATGAATAGTTTTCATTTTCTCCGATAGTTCTGTATGCTGTAGATAGTATGTTACATTTTATGAAGCCAAAATCAAAATACATGTTTTAAAAATAAGACAGTATTAAAAATAGTACCTAAAAGTTTTATGGATCAATGGGATGTGTAGAATTGATCCTAGAATAGAGTTGCCTGGGATCTTACTGGTGTTTCTTATAGAGAAAGAAACCTGGTTAGTCATACCATGAAGGGAAAAGAGAAAATGACCCACAGCTTTATCCAATATTAATTGTATTATCAAATCTTCTGATTTTTGTACCGTTTTAGCTGACAGTGGCCACTAAAACTTGAACTAAACTCTGTATTTATTGCTGGGTGTTAACAAGGGTCACATAAAAATGGCCATTTCCACTTTTTTTTGTGTATCACATTTGATATTTTCTTAGATACATAATTGGGATTCTTTGTATAAAGATCTATGTAATAAATTCCTTCTCTAATTTTTTTTAATCCAACATGTTTTGTTTCTCCTTCAACAGTATTGTTTCTCTCTACATATTAACATTATGGAATTTATCACAATTTCCACTTTCTGCTATATAACCAAGTCATTCAAAGCTAATTGTGTTGCTTATTCACAGTAACCATATTTGCTTCTCTTAAATATGTCATAACTTACAAAATTGTATTTCTATATGCTTTGTCTCATTGACTCTGTTTATTAAAGTTGCATACTACCTCAAATTCTTTTTGAAAAAAAATTGGAAGTGAACATTATAAGTAAATACTGACAATGTTGTGTCTGCACAAATGAAGAGGCTGTAAAAGCAGATATATTATGGCAACATAATATATTTGGGATATAGTGGATATAGGGATGTAGTGATATGGTGGGGATATAGTAGTAAATCTATTGCCCCGCAACTCAGGAGATCATTGTAAACCTTGTAATGCCCATAAAAGCAATAGTACCTACTTAAAATCATAACATTTTTTTGCCCATGTATTTCAATAGGGAGATTTTGAAAGATATCACCATCTTTATTTTTGTTTCTTAGTTTTACCATGCACTTCAGTTTCATGAGTGTATATAAGCCTAACTGTCAAGGCATTAAAAATACAGTGTATTTATTTTTAGTTGCAAAAGAAATTCATAAACAGAATTATCATTGAAACTTGTGTGCAAGAGAAAGTAATGAGGGTGTTTTGAAAACTTGTAGAAAGACCAAGATGGTCAACATCTTTCTCTTTGTAACTTTGCTACCTTTATGGACATTTGGAAATACCGTAATAATGGGTATTTATGGGGCTTAAGTTTACCCAAGGTAGAGGAAATAAAATAAGAAAAGCTGTTTAAAAGAGTGGAAAATCTTCTAGATACTTCCCCAATCCCTTTAGAGCTTGGTGAACCTGTCTTTTCATCCTCAACCTCATGTTTGGTCTTCATTAAGTAGTGTTTTCTTATTGACACTGGCTAAGTTCTTTGGAAGGAATGATGCTAAAGCTGAAACTCCAGTACTTTGGCCACCTCATGCGAAGAGTTGACTCATTGGAAAAGGCTCTGAAGCTGGGAGGGATTGGGGACAGGAGGAGAAGGGGACGACAGAGAATGAGATGGCTAGATGGCATCACGGACTCGATGGACGTGAGTTTGAGTGAACTCCGGGAATTGGTGATGCACAGGGAGGACTGGCGTGCTGCAATTCATGGGGTCGCAAAGAGTTGGACACGACTGAGTGACTGAACTGAACTGAACTGAAATGCTCTGCAGTTATAAGCCAACTACCATATATATCATTAGATTCAACCCTCACAACAATTCCATATGTATAATCAGATTTAATCCTCATAATAGTTATCTGAGCTTTTAGTTTAGAAAACTAAGGCTTTAGCAAGCTAAGAAGTGGTTTGTCCAAATTCACACCTTTAGATTATGGGCAAGTCAGATCAGATCCATGCCTGGGAGCTCTGTATTCCGTATCCCTCCCACTTAATGGAACAAGGATTTGGAGTTAAATTGCCATCAGCAAAGAGGTTAAAGCGTCTGCCTCCAATGCGGGAGACCCAGGTTTGATCCCTGGGTCGGGAAGATCCCTTGGAGAAGGAAATGGCAATCCACTCCAGTATTCTTGCCTGGAGAATCCCATGGACAGAGAAGCCTAGTAGGTTACAGTCCATGGGGTCGCAAAGAGTCAGATATGACTGAGCAACTTTTCCTTCACCTTCAAAAAGAGTAGGACAGTGACTTCATGACTGAAATATTAGAGGTGGTAGACAGTATGCATTACAGTGGAGGGTAAATTCTGGAGCCCCTAAAAACATTGATGAATTTACCTTTTATTAATTATGAAATAAATAGGTTGGAGAGTGAGGAAATGTAGGTGTTGTTCCCAGAACCATTATTGATCAAGTCTGTGCTTTGATAATTATTTTCCCTTTGTGACAGTAATTATACTAATTCTCTCTCATAGAGATCTTCTCTTCTTTATATTCTACCTTTGTTTGATTCTTAACCTCCTACATAAGAGACTTTCATTCAGTGTCTCATTTTTCTCTGTTGTGAGAATTAATTAATACTCTTAGTAGCATTCAAGTGGTTGGTTTTCATGGGGACTTTACGCCCTGGTGAATGCAGCACCCTGTTGGAGCCTCCCAAGTGGGACAGAGAGAGATGAAAGATGTAATGTATCCTTTTGGTTCTTAATAAAGCACTGTTGATTGAAAAACAGGTGGTCTTGTGGTTTGGAGACCTACCATCTGACAAACTCAAGGTCATGGCTAACAGAGCCTCTATACCAGTGCTTCTCAAACTTCCAGTGACATAAATAGAAAACACTGGGGGAAAATAAAAGTACCAAGTCCCAGCCCCCATCCAACCCCTTATAGTTGGTAAGTGTAGGATGTTTTAAGTAGCTTTTCAGGTGATTCTGAATTTAGAGTCACCAGTTGACAGACTGCAATGCAAGTCGTCAAAGTTGCACTTTCACAAATCCAGTAGCAAGTTGACATGCTCCCAGGTGCATTGAGGGCGATTTTAGGATTAGCACTTCTCCAAAGGTAGATCTTGGGTTGCTTACCGAACGTTTTTATGGGAAGTACAGATAACTGTATTTCAACAAGAGTCTCAGGCAAACTGAAATCTGATGATCATTATTGTTAAGTCCCAGAACCAGAGCTGTTTGACTGCAGAACAAATGACCTGACCAAACTAGCTTCTTGGAATGAGCATGAATAAGAAGTTGTCCATCATGTTTCTTGAGCCTCAGATGCATTTGTTCTAGAACTTCTAAAAAAATATGTACTGTCAAAATCTTATTTCCCAGTATAAGGATTAAATAGTTAGGGTTCTATTTTGTCTTGTTTTAAAGAATGAGGTCCCATTTTTGTCTGAAAAGGCTGTGATCCACCTGAAAGTTTGTCTGTCTTTGAGACAATTTAAACCTAGAATCAAACCAAAAAAAAAAAAAAAAAAGTTCAGTTTATTATGACTTTCAAGAAAATCTTGTTGAATTTCAGAATTCCTTTATTTCCTGATCTCTCCCATTTCTTTCTAAAAATAACGTATCTGCTCTAAAAACAGAGGACAGATAATATAAATATTGAGCAAAAGGAAAAGGAATTTTAGCTTCTTTATCCTTCCAGACTGAGGCAGATGAGCTGGCCAGAAAGCAAAAGGGAGTTCTTTTGGTTCATGTGCCATGAATTGGAGTGTGGATATTAAGGATGGAAACAAGCTATTAGATCATCCATTCACTTTACTCTCCAAACAGCAATTAAATTTGTGTTTTTTTTTCTCTCTGCTCACTTCTTGCTCAAAGAAAAAAAAGAGCATTTTAGCTTCTTACAAAGAGCTCACTGAACGTGGAACACTCTTCTGTCCACATGTGTGGTGGCCAAGGGGAGGAGGCAGGAAGGAAAAAGGGTAGTGGGGATCACAGTTATTCTGCAGGATGATTTTGGCTATTCCCTTTGGCTAATGGGAACAGCTTGGCAGTCAGATGCAGCTCTCAGAGAAACAACCGACATCTATTATCCATCCTAACTATGTGCTCCTACTTCCAGTTTTTGGTTGGTTGTTGTTGTTTTTTAATGTTTTTTTTGGTGTGGACCATTTTTAAAGTCTTTACTGAATTTGTTACAATATCGCTTCTGATTTATGCTTTAGTTTTTTGGCCACAAGACATGTGGGGTTTTAGTTCTCCGACCACGGATTGAACTAGCACCCCCTGCAATGGAAAGGGAAGTCTTAACCTCTGGACTTCCAGGGAAGTCCCCCTACTCCTGGTTTTAATGCACAGTGTACTCTGAGATGAGAGTGCTGTTACCACGCTGCAGGTAATAGATGCACCATGAATTGCATGCCAGGACTCAAGATGGGAATGAGAAAACTAACCCCCAAAATATATAAAACCAAAAACTTCGGAAAAAAAGAACAAAACAAACCACACTCTAACTCTAGCCTTGAGGGATCATCTCCTGAGATTGGTGTATGAAATCTCCCAACTCTTTTTCTCAGATAGAGAAGACAGATCCACTAGTCACGATTTCCTGCCTTTCTTTGAGGGATTTCTCTCTTTGTCACACACTTAATCTTTTCTCTTATCTAAATGTTAACTCTGTGTGAAGGTCTCCCAATTTTCCAAATTCCAGAGATGGAGCAGAACATCACAGAACTTGATGAGTTTCCTCTTAGAGATGTTTTAGAAAAGACTTCATTGTGTCCCCATTTTTTCTGAGCTTTTGTGTGAGCACTGTATGACCCAAGTTTTCGGGATCTCTTGGAAAGTAACAAAGCCTACAGAATTGCCATCTTCCCTCATTTTATTACCTTCTTTTACATCCCTTACTTAACTGCATCAGATGTCTTTGTTCTGACACTTTATTTAGAGCATTTTGACTGTGTTTTGGTGGGCAACAGGGACACACATATCTAGCTTATTTTTCCCATCTGGGCAGTTTTGAATATAAGGTGTTTGTGTGTTCCAGAGATAAGTACGTCAGTCTTTTCTCCTACCAGAAAAGGTTCTATTTTAGTCGTCTGTAAAGTAGACAATAGGGGCTGAGTTATGAGTTGTTAGTAGACCTGCTTACAACTAAAATTATCAACTGAAACCACAGTTGATGGTTTCTCCCTGCCACTTTCTGGTTATTGTTATTGCTTGGTTTTTAGCTGAAATTCTGACTTTTTAGCAGGGTCTGTTAACTTTTCAGAGTGACTAACTTTAGTAGTTAATTACATGGGTTCTTGGGCTTCCTGGGTCGCACAGTGATAAAAAAATCTAACTACCAATGCAGGAGGCACAGCTCTGATCCCTGGGTTGGAAAGATCCCCTGAAGAAGAGAATTGGCAACCCACACCAATATTCTTGCCTGGAGAATCCCATGAACAGAGGAGCCTGGTGGGCTACAGTCCATGGGGTCACAAAGAATCAGTACTATTGAGTGATAACACACACACACACACACACACACACACACACACACACACACACACAGTAATTATCTTTAAAAAGTAAAAATGTGATTTTTTTGTAAGATGATTTTTTTAAATTAATAATGCATTTATTGACCTCCTAGCTCCATCAAACATCTCATGACGATGGAATTTTGATTCTCTGCTAGATACCTGTTTAATTTTTTTTTTTTAGTTTTTTATTTTTTAAATTTTAAAATCTTTAATTCTTACATGCGTTCCCAAACATGTACTGCCCTCCCACCTCCCTCCCCATAACATCTCTGTGGGTCATCCCCATGCACCAGCCCCAAGCATGCTGTATCCTGCGTCAGACATAGACTGGCGATTCGATTCTTACATGATAGTATACATGTTAGAATGCCATTCTCCCAAATCATCCCACCCTCTCCCTCTCCCTCTGAGTCCAAAAGTCCGTTATACACATCTGTGTCTTTTTTCCTGTCTTGCATACAGGGTCGTCATTGCCATCTTTCTAAATTCCATATATATGTTTTAGTATACTGTATTGGTGTTTTTCTTTCTGGCTTACTTCACTCTGTATAATCGGCTCCAGTTTCATCCATCTCATCAGAACTGATTCAAATGAATTCTTTTTAATGGCTGAGTAATACTCCATTGTGTATATGTACCACAGCTTTCTTATCCATTCATCTGCTGATGGACATCTAGGTTGTTTCCATGTCCTGGCTATTATAAACAGTGCTGCGATGAACATTGGGGTACGTGTGTCTCTTTCAATTCTGGTTTCCTTGGTGTATATGCCCAGCAGTGGGATTGCTGGGTCATATGGTAGTTCTATTTGCAATTTTTTAAGGAATCTCCACACTGTTCTCCATAGTGGTTGTACTAGTTTGCATTCCCACCATTTTAGTAAGGTGTTTTATTTAACTCAATATATCTAGAATATTGTAATTTTAATGTGCAATCAATGTAAAAATTACTAATAAGATATTTCAGGGACTTCCCTGGTAGTCCAGTGGTTAAGACTCCATGCTCCCAATGCTTGGGGTGCAGGTCTGATCCCTGGTCAGGAAACTAGGGGCTTCCCGGTTGGCTCAGCGGTAAAGAATCTGCCTGGCAATGCAGGAGACACAGAAGACTTGGGTTTGATCCCTGGATTGGGAAGATCCCCTGGAGAAGAAAATGGCAACCCACTCCACTATTTTTTGCCTGGAAAATCCCATGGACAGAAGAACCTGGCAGGCTACAGTCCATGGGGTCACTAAAGAGTCAGGACAGGACTCAACGGCTAAACAGCAACAACAACATGAGTTATTTCCTCTGCATTTTCTTTGTTTAAACAATTTGTTAACTAAAAGCATCTTTGGAAACCTAAGACATCCTTCCAGGTAAATATCTGTAAAAAATATAAATACCATCCAGGTCTACAAACAAATGCAGCAATTGCCAGAGTGTGGTTATCTTTTACAGTCAGCACTGTGGTTTTAATGTGAAAAAATAACATAAAAGCTTCCTGTTGATTTGGCTTAGAGGATTGTCTGATTCAAAGAGTAGTAAATGAGGAACAGATAGAGCTATAATAGTGTGTGCTTACACAAAAATTAAGGTATGTATGTTGTTTTTTAGACATGATTCTATTGCACATTTGATAGATTACAGTGTAGTTTAAGCATAACTTTTACATGCACTGGGAAATCACAGAAATTGTGTGGCTCACTTCATTGTGATAGTCCTTTATTGCCGTGGTCTTAAATGGAACCTGCAATATCACTGAGGTATGTCATATTTGACAAGGATTAGATAATGTAGGAGGGAGCGGAGTTTAAGTGTCTATAAAAAGATACCATGAGGGATCCTTGTGATGGAACTACTTGGTGTCTTGACTTGTGGTGGTCACACTAATTTTTTACCACATTTGTTTTATCACATGGTAAAATCAAATAGAACTATCTGTATGCATCCATACAAAACTGGTGAAATCTGAATGCTTTGAGTGAACTGTGTAAATAGTGATTTCTTGGCTGTGATAGAGAAGTATAGCTTTTGTCAAGATGTTACTATTCAGAGACACTGAGTGAAGGGTCCTAGGACCTCCCTCTACATTTTTTTTGCAACTTCCTATGAATCTATAATCATTTTAAGATGAAAAGGTGTTTGTTTTTGTTTGTTTTTTTTTTGTTTTTAAGAATCATTAAGACCCTTCCAGGTCTTCTCTTTTGTGATATAACCTTTGTTTAAGAAAACTAATCATTTGCTCACCAGTCTTCTCTTCCTATTTGAAGCAAAGTCAACAAAAAGATGTTAGAAGAGAAGGGTAACTAAGGTCACCTGAGATTCCAGAGAGTCTGTAGCCCATGTTCTTCCTTTGTCTTGGCCATGCAGTGTAGCATATGGGATCTTAGTTCCCTGACCAGGGACTGAACCCATGCCCCCTGCAGGGGAAGTGCAGAGTCTTAACCACTGGACCCCCAAGAAAGTCCCTGTAGCCCACATTCTTTGCAGCAATACTAGTGAGAAGAATGGAAGGCTGGAGCCCTGGAGTGACTCTGTAAAACAGTGGTTCTCAAACTTTGGCATACATCAGATTCATTTGCTAAAATACAGCCCCAGTAGATCTGGGGTGAGGCTCAAGAATTGGCATTTCTAGCAAGTTCTCATGTAATGTTGGTGTCCATGCTTACATTGCTGGTCAGGACCCACACTTTGAGAACCACTACCACAGAACATCAGAGGGTAGGAATTTTAAACTCCTCCAAGAATCTTCCAGGTAAAATGCAATGAAATAAACTATTAACAATTTTTCTACCTTGACATCTTTTTCTTTTTTAATTTGTATAGTTCCTTCCCTCATTTGTTGGCTGATCAAAATGTTGGTTTTGGTTCTTCATCTGTGTGGGCTCAAGAAGTATGTCATTGAGTTAATTTATAGAGTCTCCTGTTGCACATCTGTCACATTCTCAGAAAATATTATCCCAGAAAAATCCATCAACACAACACATCAGCCCCTAAATGTACTGCACACTTGGCATGCAAGAGAGTGAAAGAAACCAATGAAATGCAAAAAGTGATCTATACAGAGGTCTCAAAGTGAGCTACAAAGTTATAGACTATGACAGAATTTGGAATTCCATTAGAGGTTCATTTTTATGAGTTTCTTCAATGGTTTTCTAAAAGAGAAATGCTGTCCTAGGCAGAGCATTGTAATGATGGTTGACCATGCTTTGGAATCAAATGCCTCTTTTTTCCCCATTTAATTTTGTTACTTACAAGCAGTCTTAATATGGTCATGATAAGTAATGCAAGCTTCAGGCTCCCCTTGTATAAAAATATATAATAATGCCTCAGTTGCAAGGATCTTTAGGAGAATAATTAAGATATCTAAAGCAATTAGCACATTGTCAGTTAAGTTCTCAGTCAATAGTTGCACTGATGATATTGAAAAGGATAGTGCTGATGGTGATTATCTGTAATCATACTTCTTGATCATGTTTTGGCAGGTATACTCTGAGACAGAAATTAAATAACAATTACATAGTTTTATGAGCAGTTACCAAGTGCTCAATGAAAGCTCATACCAAGCTCTATTAAAAGGATTTTCCTCTTTTTTTTAATTGAAGGATAATTGCTTTACAGAATTTTGTTGTTTTCTGTCAAACCTCAACATGAATCAGCCATAGGTATACATATATCCCCTCCCTTTAGAACCTCCCTCCATATTCCTCTCCATTCCGCCCCTCTAGGTTGATACAGAGCCCCTGTTTCAGTTTCCTGAGCCATACAGCAAATTATCATAGGCTATCTATTTTGCAAATGGTAATGTAAGTATTCATGTTACTCTTTTCATACATCTAACCCTCTCCTCCCTTCTCCCCATGTCCATAAGTTTATTCTCTATCTCTGTTTTTCCATTGCTGCCCTATAAGTAAATTCTTCGGTACCATCTTTCTAGATTAGGTATATGTGGGTTAGAATAAGATATTTATCTTTCTCTTTCTGACTTATTTCACTCTGTATAATAGGTTCTAGGTTCATCCATCTCATTAGAACTGACTCAAAAGTGTTCCTTTTTATGGCTAATATTCCATTATGTAAATGTACCATGACTTCTTTATCCATTCATGTGTCAATGGACATCTAGGTTGCTTCCATGTTCTAGCTATTGTAAATAGTGTTGCAGTGAACAATGGGATACATGTGTCTTTTTCAATTTTGGTTTCCTCAGGGTATATACCTAGGAGTTAGATTGCTGTGTTGTATGGTGGTTTTATTCCTAGTGTTTTAAGGAATCTCCATATTGTCTTCCATAATGGCTATATCAATTAACATTCCCACCAACAGTGCTAGAGTATTCCCTTTTCTCTACACCCTCTCTAGCATTTATTGTTTGTAGACTGTTGATGGCCATTCTGACCAGTGTGAGGTGATATCTCATTGTAGTTTTGATTTGCATGTCTCTAATAATGAGTGATGTTGAGCATCTTTTCATGTGTTTATTAGCCATCTGAATGTCTTCTTTGGAGAAATGTTTGTTTAGGTCTTTTTTCAACTTTTTGATTGGGTTGTTTGTTTTTCTGGTGTTGTGTTTATGAGCTGCTTATATATTTTGGAAATTAATCCTTTGTCAGTTGTTTCATGTGCTATTATTTTCTACCATTCTGAGGGTTGTCTTTTTACCTTGCTTATAGTTTCCTTTGCTGTGCAAAAGCTTATAAGTTTAATCAGGTCCCACTTGTTTACTTATGTTTTTATTTCCATCACTGTAGGAAGTGGGTCATAGAAGACTTGCTTGATTTATGTCATCGAGTGTTCTGCCTATGTTTTCCTCTAAGAGTTTTATATTTTCTGGTCTTACATTTAGGTCTTTAATCCATTTTGAGTTTATCTTTGTGGATGGTGTTAGGAAGTGTTCCAATTTCATTCTTTTACATGTAGCTGTCCAGTTTTCCCAGCACCATTTATTGAAGAGGCTGCCTTTGCCCTATTGCATATTCTTGCCTCCTCTGTCAAAAATAAGGTATCCATAGGTGCATGGGTTTATTTCTGGGCTTTCTGTCTTGTTCATTGGTCTGTATTTCTGTTTTTGTGCCAGTACCCTACTGTCTTGATGACTCTAGCTTTGTAATATAATCTGAAGTCAGGAAGGTTGATTCCTCCAGCTTCTTTCTTCTTTCTCAGGACTGCTTTGGCTATTGTGTTTTTGTCTTTTGTGTTTCCATATGAATTTTGAAATTTTTTGTTCTATTTCTGTGAAAAATATCACTGGTAATTTCATAGGGATCACATTGAATCTGTAGATTGCCTTTGGTAGTATAGTCATTTTCACAATATTGATTCTTCCTACCCAGGAACATGGACTATCTCTCCATCTGTTTATGTCATCTTTGATTTCTTTCATTAGTGTCTTATAATTTTCTGTGTAAAGTTCTTTTGTCTCCTTAGGTAAGTTTATTCCTAGATATTTAATTCTTTTTTGTTGCAATGGTGAATGGGATTGATTCCTTAATTTCTCTTTCTGATTTTTCGTTGTTAGTATATAGAAATGCAAATGATTTCTGTGTATTGATTTTGTATCCTGCAACTTTACTAAGTTCACTGATTAGCTCTAGTAATTTTCTGATACTATCTTCAGGGTTTTCTGTGTACACTATCATGTCATCTGCAAACAGTGAGAACTTTACTTCTTCTTTTCTGATCTGGATTCCTTTTATTTCTTTTTCTTCTCTGATTGCTGTAGCTAGGACTTCCAAAACTATGTTGAATAATAGTGGTGAAAGTGGA
This sequence comes from Ovis aries, assembly GCF_016772045.2. Classification (NCBI taxonomy): domain Eukaryota; kingdom Metazoa; phylum Chordata; class Mammalia; order Artiodactyla; family Bovidae; genus Ovis; species Ovis aries. The sequence continues at coordinate 27,238,989 of NC_056079.1, forward strand.
CACCCTTGTCTTGTTTCTGCTCTTAGGGGGAATGCTTTCAGTTTTTCACCATTGAAAATGTTTGCTGTAGGCTTGTCATATATGGCCTTTACTATGTTGAGGTAGGTTCCTTCTATGCCCATTTTTTGAAGAGTTTTAATCATAAATGGGTGCTGAATTTTGTCAAAGGCTTTTTCTGCATCTATTGAGATTATCATATGGCTTTTATCTTTCAATTTAATATGGTGTATCACATTGATTGATTTGTGTATATTGAAGAGTCTTTGCATTCCTGGAATAAACCCAACTTAATCATTGTGTATGAACTTTTTGATGTGTTGCTGAATTCTGTCTGCTAAAATTTTGTTGAACATTTTTGCATCTACGTTCATCAGTGATACTGACCTGTAGTTTTCTTAAATTAGTAGAAGGAAAGAAATCATAAAGTTCTGAGCAGAAATAAATGAAAAAGTAATGCAAGAAACAATAGTAAAGATTAATAAAACTAAAAGCTGGTTCTTTAAGAAGATAAACAAAATTGACACACCTTTAGCCAGACTCATTAAGAAAAAAAAAAGAGAGAGAGAAGAATCAAATCAACAAAATTAGAAATGAAAAATGAGAGGTTACAACAGACAATGCAGAAATACATGAGAGACTATTATGAACAACTATATGGCAATAAAATGGATAACCTGGAAGAAATGGAGAGATTCTCAGAAAAGTTCAATCTTCCAAGACTGAACCAGGAAGAAATAGAAATTATGAACAACCCAATTACAAGCACTGAAATTGAAGCTGTGATCAAAAATCTCCCAAAATACAAAAGCCCAGGACCAAATGGCTTCACAAGAGAATTCTATCAAACATTTAGTAAAGACCTAATGCCTATGCTTCTAAAACTCTTTCAAAAAATTGCAGAGGAAGAAACACTTCCAAACTCATTCTGTGAGGCCACCATTACTTTGATATCAAACCCAGGATTTTCCTCTTTTTTTTTTTTTTTTTCACATTAAATCTTCACATCCAGCCTATGTAATGAGATGGAGTGTTCTCATCTGCTGTATGAGTCTGGTGTCTTCCTCACGGTTACCGAGTGTGTTAGTTTTCTAAGGCTCCATAACAAAGTGCCACCAACTGGGTGGCTTACATAATAGAAATTTATTCCCTCATAGTTCTGGGATCCAGAAGTCTGAGGTCAAGGTTGGTTAATTCTGAAAGCCTTGAAAGGAGGATCTGTTTCAGGCTTTTCTCATTGGCTTGTGCGTGGCGGTCTTCTCCCTGTGTCTCCTCTTGGCTTCCCCCTCTACACCCCTGTTTCCAGATTTCCATTTTTAGAAGGACATGAGTCTTATTGGAGTAGGGCCCACCCTAGGGAACTCATTTTAACTTGATTACCTCTGTCAAGACCCCATCTCCAAGTAAGATCACATGCTGAGGTCCTGGGGGTTAAGACTGCAATATATCTTTTATTCCGGGACAGAATTCAACCCATAACATGCAAGTAGAAAATGTTCAAGTTGAAATTTTAACCTGACTTCATAGGCAGTGTTATGTATAGAATGTTTGTCTGTCCCACTAAAATACCTACAGTGGGTAGATCCTCCATGATGAGACAAGTGCCCTTGTACGAAAAGAAAGAGACCAAAGCCCTCTTTCTTCATACCATGTGAGGAAACAGCAGGAAGATCAGCTCAGTTCAGTTCAGTTACTCACTAGTGTGTGACTCTTTGCCATACCATGGACTGCAGCATGCCAGGCCTCCATGTCCATCACCAACTCCTGGACTTTACTGAAACTCATGTCCATTGAGTTGGTGATGCCATCCAACCGTCTCATCTTCTTTTGTCCCCTTCTCCTCTAGCCTTCACTCTTTCCCATCATCAGGGTCTTTTCACATGAGTCAGTTCTTCACATCAGGTGACCAAAGTATTGGAGTTTCAGCTTCAGCATCAGTCCTTCCAATGAATATTTAGGACTTATTTCTCTTAGGATGGACTGGTTGAATCTCCTTGCAGTCTAAGGGACTCTCAAGAGTCTTCTCCAACACCATAGTTCAAAAGCATCAATTCTTTGACACTTAGCTTTATTTATAGTCCAACTCTCACATCCATACATGACTACTGGAAAAACCATAGCTTTGAGTAGATGGGCCTTTCTTAGCCAAGTAATGTCTCTGCTTTTTATTTGTTTATTTTTAAATTTATTTATTTTAATTGGAAGCTAATTACTTTATAATATTGTAGTGGTTTTTGCCATACATTGACATGAATCAGCCATGGGTTTACATGTGTTCCCCATCCTGAACCCCCTTCCCACCTCCTTCTCCATCCCATCCCTCTGGGTCAGCTGTCTAGGTTGGTCATAGGTTTTCTTCAAAGGAGCAAACGTCTTTTAATTTCATGGCTGCAGTCTCCATCTGCAGTGATTTTGGAGCCCCCCAAAATAAAGTCTGTCACTATTTCCATTGCTTCCCCAGCTATTTGCCATGAAGTGATAGAACTGGATGCCATGATCTTAGTTTTCTGAATATTGAGCTTTAAGCCAACTTTTTCACTGTCCACTTTCACTTTCATCAAGAGGCACTTTAGTTCTTCACTTTCTGCCATAAGGGTGGTATCATTTGCGTATCTGAGGTTGTTGATATTTCTCTTGGCAATCTTAATTCCAGCTTATGCTTCATGCAGAGCAGCATTTTTCATGATGTACTGTGCATAAAAGTTAAATAAGCAGGGTGACAGTATACAGCCTTGATGTACTCCTTTTCCTATTTGGAACCAGTCTGTTGTTCCATGTCCAGTTGTAACTGTTGCTTCCTGACGTGCATACAGATTTCTTAGGAGGCAAGTCAGGTTGTCCCATCTCTTTAAGAATTTTCCACAGTTTGTTGTGATCCACACAGTCAAAGACTTTGGCATAGTCAGTAAAGCAGGAGTAGATGTTTTTCTGGAACTCTGTTGCTTTTCTGATGATCCAGCAGATGTTGGCAATTTGATTTCTGTCCTCTGCCTTTTCTAAATCAGCTTGAACATCTAGAAGTTCACAGTTCACATACTGTTGAAGCCTGGCTTGGAGAATTTTGAGCATTACTTTGCTAGCATATGAGATGAGTGCAGTTGTGCAGTAGTTTGAGCATTCTTTGACATTGCCTTTCTTTGGGATTGGAATGAAAACTGACGTTTTCCAGTCCTGTGGCCACCGCTGAGTTTTCCAAATTTGCTGACATATTGAGTGCAACACTTTCAAAGCGTCATATTTTAGGATTTGAAATAGCTCAGCCAGGATTCCATCACCTCCACTGGTTTTGTTTCTAGTGATACTTCCTGAGGCCCATTGACTTCCCAATCCAGGATGTCTGGCCTAGGTGAGTGATCACACCATTGTGATCATCTGGGTCATGAAGATCTTGGTATAGTTCTTCTGTGTATTCTTGCCACCTCTTCTTAATATCTTCTGCTTCTGTTAGGTCCATACCATTTCTGTCCTTTATTGAGCCCGTCTTTTCACGAAATGTTCCCTTGGTATCTTTAGTTTTCCTGAAGAGATCTCCAGTCTTTCACAGTCTATTGTTTCCCTCTATTTCTTTGCATTGATCACAGGGGAAGCTTTCTTATCTCTCCTTGCTATTCTTCGAAACTCTGCATTCAAATGGGTATGTCTTTCCTTTTCTTCTTTGTCTTTCGCTTTTCTTCTTTTCACAGCTATTTGTAAGGCCTCCTCAGACAATCATTTTGCCTTTTTGCATTTCTTATTCTTGGGGATGGTCCTGATCACTGCCTCTTGTATAATGTCATGAACCTCCATCCATAGTTCTTCAGGCACTCTGTCTATCAGATCTAATCCCTTGAATCTATTTCTCATTTCTATTGTATAATCATAAAGGATTTGATTTAGGTCATATCTGAATAGTCTAGTGGTTTTCCCTACTTTCTTTAAATCTGAATTTGTCAATAAGGAGTTCGTGATCTAAGCCGCAGTCAGCTTCCTGTCTTGTTTTTGCTGACTGTATAGAGCTTCTCCATCTTTGCCTGCAAAGAATATAATCAATCTGATTTTGATATTGACCATCTGGTGATGTCCATGTGTAGAGTCTTCTCTTGTGTTGTTGGAAGAGGGTGTCTGCTATGACCAGTGTGTTCTCTTGGCAGAATTCTATTAGCCTTTGCCCTGCTTCATTCTGTACTCCAAGGCCAAATTTGCCTGTTACTCCAGGTATTTCTTGACTTCCTCCTTTTGCATTCCAGTCCCCTATAATGAAAAGGACATCTTTTTTGGGTGTTAGTTCTAGAAGATCTTGTAGGTCTTCATAGAACCATTCAACTTCAGCTTCTTCAGCATTACTGCTAGGGGCGTAGACTTGGATTACTGTGATATTGAATGGTTTGCCTTGGAAGTGAACAGAGATCATTCTGTCATTTATAAGATTGTATCCAAGTACTGCATTTCAGACTCTTTTGTTGGCTATGATGGCTACTCCATTTCTTCTAAGGGATTCTTGCCCACAGTAGTAGATATAATGGTCATCTGAGTTAAATTCAGCCATTCCAGTCCATTTTAGTTCACTGATTCCTAAAACATCGATGTTCACTCTTGCCATCTCCTGTTTGATCACTTCCTTGATTCATGGACCTAACATTCCAGGTTCCTATGCAATATTGCTCTTTACAGCATTAGACTTTACTTCTGTCACCAGTCACATCCACAACTGGGTATTGTTTTTACTTTGGCTCTGTCTCTTCATTCTTTCTGGAGTTATTTCTCCACTGATCTCCAGTAGCATATTGGGCACCTAATGACCTGTGGAGTTTAATCTTTCAGTATCCTATCTTTTTGCCTTTTCATACTGTTCATGGGGTTCTCAAGGCAAGAATACTGAAGTGTTTTGCCATTCCCTTCTCCAATGGACCACATTTTGTCATAACTCTCTACCTTGACCTGTCCGTCTTGGGTGGCCCTACAGTTTCTTTGGCTCACAGTTTCTTTGAGTTAGACAAGGCTGTGGAAGATAGCCATCTGCAATCCAGGAAGAGGGCTCTCCTCAAATACCAAATCCAATGGCACCCTCATCTTGGACTTAGCCTCCAGGACCTTGTGCTGCTTATGCTATCCAGTTTATACTATTTTATTATAGCAGCAAAACTGACTAATACACTGCAGTATAGTGCATGGCTTTGTTCTATGGGACTTTGAAGGGCCTGCATCTCATTAGCAGTGCTAGGCAGTCAAGTTTATTGGATCCTCACATTCGAAGGACACTGTTATTTTTTTTCATATTGTGCCAACTCTTTCTATACGATACATAAAACTTATAAGAAAACGTAAATTTGCCATCTTTATATCTGACTTGTTAGCAGGATCCCTCCAAGGAAAGGTGTGATTGATAATGATATTAGACATTACATGGGAGCTTTGAGGCTCAGTAGAAGTGACCTCTTTGTATTTATTTTTAGAAGTTCCTTATCCCAAGTCTAAATATTGAATCTTAGTTAAGACCAAACCAGCCAGAAGTTATATAAACCAGTTGTTTCTATGTGATGAACTGAAGCAAAAACTAAATTTAAGAGTTTAAATTCAGAGTTTAAATTTGCCCTGTCAGAATCAGTATGCAAAATTAAGGCAATGACTTCATTCAGGCCATTGCAGTTAATGAGGAATGTCTCAAAGGAAAGGAAAGGGATATGGAGTCTTGTTGATATTGAAGAATGAAAGGTTTGTTGTGGGGATTCTTACGTGCTACTGTTTTCCAGGAGTACAGTTTGTTAACTTACAATATTGGCAGTTCCTCCTTTTGTTCAAGTTGAATGAGTGTCTTTTAACCCTGAACAACTCTGAACTGAACATCTTAAACCTCTTGCATAGTCTCTCAAGAATTTCTTGTTGGCATCATCCCTATAAAATGTGTAAACCACTTGTTTAGGGGTGGTGGCAGAAGTCAGTTGTTTCAGAGTCCTAAAAATAGGGCTCCTTAAAAGTGAGATACTGGAAATGAAAAAGACATGTTAACATCGAAGATTATATTAAAGAGATTAAAGGTTATATTAAAGACACTAGTTGGAACTCTGAGGGTGCCTGTCCAGTGGTTTCCAGGAGGTTGGTGAAGGAAAATGTTTCAGTTTAATAGGTTTCTTAGATATTAACAAGATGTCCATGCTCCTAGTCATGGCTGTTTCTCATATAAGAGAACGAATGACCTGAACTTTCATAAGACTTTGTTAGTGGCCCAGGCAGTGACTTGTCTTAGGATGAATCTAGCTTATGCATGATCTGCTGCAGTGGTGAGTTCTTCAAAGTCAATATCAAATTAAACTTTAAATTTTGAACTTCAGCTCTCAAGATTCTTCAGATCTTGGAGAAGAGGGCTCACTGCCAGGTAGTTTATAATCCCAATAGGAATTTGAGCAATCAAGTTATAGTTCTCAGTGATGCTGAGTCAGGGAAAGAAAGAAAGGTTATAGCTGGATACTGAAGGAAACTGGAAGATATGAAAATTCTGTAAAGACTGATAATGTAGTCAAAATAGCAGACCCAGACCAATTTACAGGTAGACACCAAAACTGGTTCCTCTACAGATGAGGAAGAAGTCATTGCAATGTCTCCAGACACGTCAGAGTTTGCATACCCTTCAATTATCTGCAGTTTATAAAAAGATGCAAAATAGCTCAGTGATAACAAACATACCTACAATCTGATGAACTGGAAGAATGTGTTTTAGTTTTCTACTGAAACAAAATTTATTGCCATTGTCACCGCTCAAAAGATCAAAGATACTCTCAAAGAAAGATGGTTCTTGATCACAAAATATGGCTGATATCATCTGATTTGGATTAGTTCTTTACATAAGTGTAGCAAGAATGATTGGAGAAGGAAATGGCAACCCACTCCAGTATTCTTGCCTGGAGAATCCCAGGGGTGGGAGAGCCTGGTAGGCTGCAGTCTATGGGGTCGCACAGAGTCGGACACGACTGAAGCGACTTAGCAGCAGCAGCAAGAATGATAATATACTGTATAGGTCTTCCTATGTTTGCTTTTTTGAAGGTTTCATAAGGAATCTTAGATTGGATTTTTACAAGCCTCTTTGAGGTCAGTAAGCTAAACTAAGACCTCACCAACCGAATCCACTTGTAGTATTTATACATTTGGGTGAATTCTCTTCTGGAGTTCCCCAAAATATCCCGTTTTCTGGTCATGCCAGGAAATGACTTTGCACACTCACCTGTAAAGCAGGGACCACTGTAAGCCAGGAATCAGGCCAATTTTCCCAAGAGAGCTTTGTAAACAAGGCTCCATGAAATCAACCTTGGTTCCTTAACAGTGCCTCGTCATATCTGATTAAATAAATTCTCAAATAAACTTTCCAGGCAAGAACATGGTTGCATACCTAATGTTTCCAATATGTTCTGATAACAAGCAAGACAGATTCGTATTGAACCTGTGCAAGTAACTATATCATCATGAAAATCAAAGTACTTAAAAAGAGTTTCTGAATTTTGAAGCAGTCAGACAGAAAGAAAACACGTTTACAAACATTTTCTCCTTACAAAATCATATGCCACTGAATTGTTATGAGTTACAGATGGCTTAAGAGAAAGAGGTTCTCTATACCCAGAAAATAGACCATTAAAACATCAACAGTATTCCAGAATCCCCAGTCATTCCCTTATCCAATCATTCAATTCTAAGTAATTCTTATTCTGCTCCATCATGGCTTAGTGGTCTCATAAGCGCATCTACTTTTCCACTAGGGTTCTGGAAATCCTGCCTCAGTCCACTAGACTCAAAGTTGCTTAAGTGATGTTATCAGAAGGCTTTGTCCCAAATCAAAAGAACCTGGCATAGCCTTTATCCCTGGGGCTCAGAGACAATCTTTTGTTTAAGACAAAATACTCTGGCCTGTAGCTGATTTGCAAGAGCTTTCAGGAAGGCAGCAAAGTAAAGTAAAATTTATCTTTAGATGACATAAGACTTAAAATGACTGTGGTTAACTTATTACTGTTAGTTTTCAAAAGCAAAAGATCTGCTGAGGGTTCATTATAAGAATCCCCATTGGAAAATCACTGGTTTAGAAGATGTGAGTTTCAAATTAAAGAAGTAAAGCTGTGACAAAGTTAGCATTTAATTTATTTTTAAAATAAAAACCTTATTTTGATTATAATTCACATACCACACAATTGGACACAACGGAGCACACATACCATACAATTAACCCACTTAAAGTAAACAATTGGCTTATATTCTCTTGTGAAGTTATCACAACAATCAATATTAAAACATTGTCATCATCCCCCAAAAGAAACCCTATACCTATTAGTAGCCATTTTCTATTACCCACAATTCCCTCAGGCCTTGGCAACCACTTTTTGTCTGTATGTGCTTAGTTGCTCAGTTGTGTCCAACCCTTTGTGATCTTTTGGACTGTAGCCCACCAGGCTCCTCTGTCCATGAAACTTTATAGTCAAGAATACTGAAGTGAGTAGCCATTCCCTTCTCCAGGGAATCTTCCTGACCCGGGGATTAGACCTAGGTCTCCTGCATTACAGTCAGATTCTTTACCTGCTGAGCCATCACGGATACTTTTTGTCTATAGATTTTTCATATATATACATGTATAATATATATTTACATTTTTGTCTATAGATTTGCCTTTTCTGAACATCTCATATAAATGGTTACATAGAATACGTGGCCTTTTGTGACTGGTTTGTTTTACTTAGCATGTTTTCAAGGCTCATTCATGTTGTAGCATATATCAATACTCCATTTCTTTTTATTGCTAAATGGTATTCCAATGCATAGATATACTTTATTTTTTTGTACCACAGTAGAAAGTAGCCTTATTCACAAATAAGGCTACTATAAATATTTGCATATACATTTATATATAACATCTATTTTAATTTCTCTTGGGTGTATACCCAGAAATGGAATTTCTGGGACATATGGTACTGAGTTAACATTTTAAAACTAACAAACCATGATGACAGTATGCTGTTGTTGTCTTAATATTAGGCAAGGCAGTACCAGGGCTCAAAAAGAAACGTATTAGGGGTAGGAAAGGTATTGATGATCCTCTAGGAATTTCCTGTACAGCACACAGTTTCTGAAATATTTATAGTAATGATGTTTTACCCTAATAGATTTATCCTAGGGAAGACTAAGCATCGCTTCTAATTTGACAGTGATTCCCATGCAACTCATTAAAAGTAACATATCAAATAAACCTAATTGTTTTTAGTATCTCCCTTTTTACAAGGTGAAATAACACATTCTTGTGATTTCCAGGAACTCTTTGGGAAATATCGAAGACAGTTTTAGATGCAAAAGATATCACATAGGGCTCAGTTTTGGGAAGGAAAAATACCAAAGTCAGCAGATTTAAACACCTGATTAAGATAAGACTAAGGGTTATTTGAAACAGTACTTCGCTACCTGCTTAACTAAAGGGACAGTAGAAGATTTTAAAAGTAAACACAGATGGTAATGTGATTGTAAAGAATCTTAACTTTTTCAAAAGTAAAAAGATTTTGTTTTCTTAGATAATCAAGAAGATAGTAAAGTCAACATAAAATACAGGAAATTGTTCTAAGACACAGAATCTTTGCCTTCTAGGCAGATTACTCAGAAGGAGAAGCAAAACATTCACAGCTTTATTAAAACTGGACCAGTAATCCCATAAAAGTTTGTCTTTTTAATGGAGAGAAAAGCTAGTTATACTTTGTGTCTGTATAGTGTTTGATACTGAGTGTCATTTTGAAAAATCTTATAAATGAACTTCTCAAGCTTTAGCCAGGTTTAACTACAGCTTTGACTCTCTTTCCAGAAGCCTCTACAACTCTCTGAATCCACTTGGATTCTGTACTACACATTAGCAACTAGCCATTTGATTTTAGGATTAAGCTATTTTTTTGTTAACAAAAACATATCCTGCAAATCTTGCTTCCAAAGTTGTACCTCTCTGCCACTATTAATCCTCATAGAGTCTTATTCACATGCTGCTGCTGCTGCTAAGTCGCTTCAGTCATGTCCAACTCTGTGCGACCCCATAGATGGGAGCCCACCAGGCTCCTCTGTCCCTGGGATTCTCCAGGCAAGAACACTGAAGTGGGTTGCCATTTCCTTCTCCAATGCATTCACATACATCATTATAAATTTAACCACAGTTACTTTTATTTTCCAGAGGAAGCAGGGAGATGAGTGATTGTGAACTGTCTGTTATACACCAGCATTTTATAGCAGACTAGAAGAACTCACACTTGAACATATTTTCACAGCTTTTAGTAGCCATTCATATCCCTTATGTACAACATTGCAAAATGGCAAAAAGGAATGCATTTGTTAACAGACCCCAAAATGTCTAGCCTCCTTCTAATATTGAGTTGGCCAAAAAGTTTATTCTGATTTTTCTGTACTGTCTTACGGAAAAACCCAAATGAACTTTTTGGCCAACTTAATACATAAAAATAAAAGAAAAAATGTAAATAACCTCAAAATTATGTTTATTGATCATCATTTCAATAGTCTGTCTTACTTTTTCCCCATTTTTTCCACTTTTTCCCCCATTGGATTTAGATATCCAGTAATTCAGTTTCATATCAATCCAGTTTTGAGTAAATAACTCAATTTAGTATCAATTTCCTTAATTTCTGGGAATTTTAGAAATATTCAGTTTATACAAATGATATTTTATCTCTAAGCCAAGTAAAATCCAGCTCCTGTAAGAGATTTTACAATCTAATCTGGTAATTCTTTCCTAGGTAGGAAAATGTTGGTTGCTCATACAGTGAGAGTTAAAGTCCTTTCTGAATTACAGACACACAGAAATGCAGAGTTTAGCTTCAATTTTAAAATTTAAGCTATGGGTGAAAAGTAAACAGAACTACAAAAGTTACTGGTCCCTATCAAAAACCTGTTCCCTTCCCAGTGGATATGAATCTTCATTGATTTGACCTTAAAATAGACAAACAGAATAAGAGTAACAAGCCAAACTCTCTGTCATCTTCACCCAAGAGAGACAAGATCTCTACCAATCATTAATCCACTTATAGAGATCACCAAATGGTCAGGCCACAAAGCCCAAAGAAGTTCACCAGAAAACAAGTGAATACTCAACAGGAATGCCAATCAAACCCTTGCCATGCTATCAGTGAACAAGAGTCGACATTACAGGACCAGTTTGAACCAGTTAGACTCATCACTGAACCCCTGGACTAGGAGTGGAGCTCTAGAGTGGTCCCTAAGAGGCCTCATTACTTGTCTGGAGTAAATAAAGAGTTGAATGCAAGAGCCAGTCTGTTCAAGTCACGATACCAAACTGTCAAGATAAGATGCACCAGACAGTTAAAGAGATCATCCTATTCAAAATATTGCAAATGATACTGCAGTGCTATTAATGGTGAAGATGCTGAAGCAAAGGAAAGGGGTCTGGGGTTATACAGATACAGATAAACAGGGGATTCATCTACAAGTCTTATGGGGATCGTGAGGAAGGGTGGCCACAGGTCTTATCTCAGTGTGTACAAAGACTGGTTCTTTCCGGTTAGTTGTTGGCCAGAACACAAAAGATTGGCGAGATCTCTTAATCTATTTTCCAAGAGCACAAGATTCAGGTAAAGTTCAACATTTTCAGTGCCTTTTATCTTCTCTTTCTCATCTCTTTCAAACAATCCTCCTGGGAAAATCCCCTGGAGAAGGAAATGGCAACTCACTCCCGTATTCTTGCCTGAAAATGCCATGAACGGAGGAGCCTGGCTGCCTACAGTCCATGGGGTCACAAGGAGTCAGAAATGACTGAATGCACACATACTACGATATTTGCTGTTCTTCTCTTTAACTGATCCCATGAAAACAATTGACAAAACATCTAGCAAAGTTACACTCTAGTTTGATTATTTATTATGCATTACTAGCTCAAGGATGATTTGAGGCACTGTTTCCAAGAAAGCAAATAAGTAAGAACTGTTGCAGATGGGTTTGTGTTTGACTAGAGGCAAGAAAGAGGACTATGTAAATGGATCACAAGCTTTTTGCCACTGAGACCCGCAGTCCACAATGTGTTCATTGCTATCTTCATGTGTATTTATTTAATTCCAGAAATAGTAGAATGATTTTTGTAACACAGAACATCACCTATGTGATACACAGTGATATTTCTATTCTGTTCTCTGCTCCTCTATCTCATATTTTAAAGGGGATTGTGACTCATTAAGAATCGATTCTCATAACGCACTGCAAAACACAGTTTGAAGTACACTGGCTAGAATATCTTTTTAAATTACACTTTTTAATTATAAAAATGTTTAGTGACCTTTTCAAAAATCTTACTATCATTTTTGTGGACTTTTAAATATACAATTATGTTGCCCTCTAGTCTTTTTCCACATAATTTGTGGCAAACTCTGAAGTCTATTTTAATAGATTAGAAGTTTCCAGTACTGTTTGGACTCTGATGATGTTTTATTAGAGATAGTCTGTAATGAAACATTGAAAGAAAGGATGACTGTGTAGTTTACATACATGTATAGTCATTCATTTATTCAACAAATATTAAGTACCTTTTAAATTCTAAAAATGGCTCTGGGTAATAGAGACAAATAGGAATGGCTCTTACATTCTAACTGAGAAAAAAATGTCGAAATTTATTGAAAAATAGACATTTTCCTTCTCATATTCCACTTGACAGGCTCCTTCTGAAAATGTGTGTATGTGCAAATATCACTTATACTATATGTAACTATATTATCAAAGTGTTAAAGAGTTCTTTTTTATGAATAGTGACAGTAGATGATAATTATGTTTGTTTTCCTTCAAAAATAAATTTGGCAACTTGATATCAATCTTTTTTTTAAAATTATCTTACTAGCTTATAAAATATCAAAGTCTAGAGAAGATAGGTAACTTCTTATTTCCACTCCACCCACCCCCCCATCATGAGGTGATGATTGACAGCCAGCTCTAACTACGCAAAAGAGGGCAGTAAGACCACCATTAACTTGGATACCAGTGCCTCTCAAAGTGATTTGAAAATCAATAGCAAGCTCTGAAATTCACTATGTAAGAAATAGTAATGTTGAGGGTCATTTAGAAGAAAGATTAGTCTAATGAATTTTGGCATGCTGTTTAAGGCAAAAAACCATGACCATGTGCTAAGTACAACCATATTTTGAGCAGTGTGCGATTCAAAAGAGTGATTTAATAGCTGTAATCTAAGAAGTGTTGAAAACTCTGGCCCACTTTATGATTCCGAATCTAGGACACACACAAACAGGATGAGAAATCCAAGAATCAAACTGATGACTGTGTTGAGCTCTGGAGAAATTTCATTTTAAGACACCAAGCCAAATTTTTACCTTCATTTCTGCACACTCGCCTCCTACAGTTTTCCTTGGGTGTTTTGTGTGTGAAGAGGAGGATTTAGCTTAGTCTCTCTGTCCATCTTGTCCTCCTCCACTCCCCCTCTAAAGTACCATTTCAAAGCTGGGGGAAAAGTAAGGGATTTGACCCTCCTACAATGGATGACTGTAGGGCTTCCCAGGTGATGCAGAGGTAAAGAATCTGCCGCCAAGCAGGAGACTCAGATTTGATCCCCAGGTCAGAAAGATTCCCCTGGAGAAGAAAATGGCAACCCACTCCAGTGTTCTCACCTGGAGAATCCCATGGACAGAGGAGCCTGGTGGACTGCAGTCCCTAGAGTCGCAAAGACTCAAAGATCACTTAGTGCCTGCGCACACAATGAATGATAATGATGATAATAGCCAGTCCTTGTATACTATGTGTCAGGGAAAGTACCAGACAGTCTACATCTCTGAACTCATTTAGTCCCTTCAGTCCTATGAGATAAGTACTGTCATCCCCCTTTTGCAGAGAAGAAACCTGAGTGTAAACAGTTATAAACTGAGATCACACACAGCTATTGAGTAGCAGGGCTAACAATCAATCCCAGGCCATCTAGCCTCAGACTCCAGCCTCGTAACTACTGCCAACAGACCACCTCTTCAATGAAGAAAGCTCAGAATGAACAATTTTAGTATCCAAGTGCAAAATGAAATGTAAGTTAGCTCAGCAGCTTATTGTGTACTTGAGATCAATAAGAGTAAACAATAAACAATAAGAAGAAACAAACACATGGCTTGGAACTACAGTTTTGAGAGATCCCTCTGATTCCAATCCCAAACCCAAATATGGGTCACAAAGATACTCTGACCTGGGACTCACCTTCCAGGTAGAAACCACCAAAAAGAGAAAAAAGTTTTGACTTTTTGCAGTTAAAAAAAGAGGCACATAATTACCTCCCTTAAGAAAAACAGAAATACAGGATTTTTTTTTTCCCCACCCAATACAGGACTACCAAATAATAGCTATCGGAACAGTAGCTATTCAGGGAAATATAAATAGGAAAGGGAAATGTAAATAGGAAAGATACACTAACTTTTCTTTTCCCTAAACTCTCATTTCTGTCAAACGTGAAAGCCTGTGGGTTTTACTCTTGTTCCAGTTTATATAATGACATTCCAAACTACTTACGTGAAAAGTCCCCCCGCCCCACACATCTCTCCTCTTATCAACCTCTTGTAATCAACTTTATACAGGAGTTATATTTCATTCATTTCTTTGTTTTTGTCCTCTTTTGTAAGTTCTGGGACTTGGCTGTCAACTGCATCCTGTAGTGGGTAATTAGATGGTTCATAAGCTCCCAACATGTTGCAACGTATGTCGTACCCCTGTGTACTTATCTGCCCCAACTTGATAAAATGAGTGATCCTGGGACACCATTGTCATGCACACCCCCAAACCTGGGCGTGTAGCCTTCAACTGCCTGAACTTGTTTGGATGGAAACGGGATTGCTCAAACACCTCGATATCCTTCCTGTGCTGGTTTATTTTGAAAGGTACATCAGAAGAGAAGCTCACAGAGGGGAAGGTCTGGAGAGGGAACAAAGAAGTCTCCCAAAGGCAGGAATCCTTTGGGAAAACCAAAGGTCACAGGCTACTTAATTTGGACCCTGTGTATAGTAATGTAAGTTTATTTCACGTAAGAAGGGGTCATCGGTGAAATATGCAACTTTGAAGAAAGTATCTGGCTGTACCAGCCATTCCACACTTCACCTCCAATCAGAAGGAACCTGTAGAACATAGACACCAAAGGTCTCAATCATCTGTTCTTTTGTTCCTGAGTCTTCATTTTCCCTCCTGCCCAGTTCTCCTTTTACAGTGCTCTGTGATGAGCCCCTCTTCATTTCTGAAGTTAATTTGCATCAACATTAACTCCCTATTTTATTCATTTAGTACCTTCTTTTCAGTAACCCTTTAGAACTTGATTCCCCATGTCCTACCAGGGCCCTGCCCCCATAGCTTTTGCTAAATGCCAAAGGCATTCAACCATTTGATCCTGTACAGCAGCAGAGAGAAATTTCTCAAAGGATCAGTGTAATCTCTGTGATTCAGAGAAGCTTTATGCAGCCTCCAGCACCTTCCCTGGGCTGGGTTCTCCTGGATTCTGCTTCTCCTCAGTGTTCTCTTGATCTCTTTGCCCCTCCTGACCTTTCACTTCCTACCTTCTCTCTGCCTTCCCAATTATTACTTACAGCTACGGTTATGGAAGAGAGAAACTTAAAAGCTGTGGGCTACCTTAGGATCTGCTTCATAACCTGGAAAATGGAAGTGACACTTCCATTTTATATCTGGATTTGATGATGTTTTGAAAACTTTACTTTTTATTTTAGAGTGATCTTAGGTTGGCATCAAAGTTGCAGAGAAAGTACAGAGTTCCCATCCACTCTTCACCTAGCTTCCCCAAAGGTTGGAAGTTTGCATAAAGACAGTAATTTGTTAAAGCTAGGAAATTAACATCAGTATAATACTATAGAAAGCCCCCTATATATACTGAGAGTGTGTTCATTAAGGCCAATTTGTCCAACAAAATTAGCCTAGGTACCCAACTAACAGTCGGCTATAAAGGACTCTACTGTACTATAATAGGTTTATAATACTTTTCACAAAAATAATATATAAAAACGAAACTCAGAGAATAAACATCTTTAATCTTTCTGTACAGTACCTTGAAAAGTACAATAATATAGCGCTATAGCTGGCATCCGCGGGCACCTTCACACCTTTGAAAGTCCTCAACTTGAAGGTTTGTATGTACTGGGCTTACCATATTAACTAAACTTCATACTTTATTTGGATCTCACTAGGGTTTTCTACCAGTATCACTTTTTTTCTGTTCTTGGATCTAATCCATGATGCATTCCCTACATGATTGTTTTAAATGGTGGTTAAAAAAAGACGTCTTCCAATGCTCCAGTCACTGAAGGCACACGTGTGTATGTGTGTGTGTCTTTATCAAGTCATGCAAGTAGAAAGGCTGTTAATTAAACATGATGTTTTTCTTTGTAGCCTCTTAGATCAGGCACTACTGACGAAGTGGTCAGGGGTTCAATTATCACTGAATATTAAATATCTTGAAGCATTTGCTTTTCAACTACAACTACACACCAGCTACATCCAAAGAATGTTTGTAAAATATGCATAGTCATTCCCCAGCCAAGATTTATTCAACAGTAGTCTCTAGAGAGTGAAGACCAAAATCTGTGCTGGTGTAACCTCAGCATTGAGCGGTCATGGCCAGAAAAGATCACCTTAGACCTTCCCATTACCAAAGCTAAAACAGACTCCCAATTTTATGTCCTCTAATATAGGAAGCATGTCTGAGTGTAAATATGTACATGTAATAATTTGTGATGAATGTTCAATGTGTTTAATAGCTCTCCCTTGCAGAATATTTTTTTCCCTGCTCATATTTTCAAGCCTGTCTTGACTAAAGTGGACTTCATGCCCTAGACCCGTACCCCTCTCAGTCTTATGCATATGTGTTAAGTCACTTCCATTGCATCCGACTCTGTGTGACCCTGCAGACTGTAGCGCACCAGGCTCCTCAGTCCATGGGATTCTCCAGGTAGGAATTCTGGAGTGGGTTGCTATGCCTTCCTCCAGGGGATGGATCTTCTTGACCTTGGTCGGTCAAACCCACGTCTCTTCTGCCTCTAGCCTTGGCAGGCATGTTCCTTACCACTGGTGCCACCTAGGAAGTCTTACTTGATAAATTATTCTCTGTGAACCTGGCCTTTACAAACTTGAGAAAGTTCATAACTTTCTTGTAATTGTTTTCTATGTGTGATGGAGGAGAATTGTTGTTACTAACCTGCAAAATTACTGTGAGCAGAAACCACCCAACATATGGAAGGAATAGGATACAGTATTGTTTACCAAATAGTGATAATCCTAAAAATCTACACCACCTGGAAAGTGAGAAGATTTATAAAAATCACAAAATTGGGAACGAACAGTATTAAATCCTGTGTTTGTCTTAGTTTCTTATACACTCAGAAATGCCTCCTACTAAGAATTTCCAACATAAGCTCCAATTCAATTGTTCTCTCATATATAGTATGTAGAGGAAAACTGACTTATTGGCAGTTATAAAGGAGACAAAAAAAAAAAAAAAAAAACTTGCCCAAAATGCTGAAGTTGTGAAAGCAAGTATCAGAGGCAGAAATGATCAGGATTCTGCATAAAGTACTAGCAGTTTTGTGGCTGAATTTGCAGCTTTGGAACTTACAAACACCTGACTGGCAGACTCCTCATTTTCTATCTCTTCTGCCAGATATGTTCCCTTTTGAAAATAACTGTGGGTTTCTTTTTTTTTTTTTTTAAGTCACTCTGCAAAGTGATAGTAAATGTTATCAAATTTGTATACAGTTATATGCCCTTGACTGTAAGTGAAGTCGCTCAGTTGCGTCTGACTCTGAAACCCCGTGGACTGTAGCCCATCAGGGTCCTGTGTCCATGGGATTCTCCAGGCAAGAATACTGGAGTGGGTTGCCATTTCCTTCTCCAGGGGAATCTTCCCGACCCAGGGATCGAACTAAGGTCTCTCGCATTGCAGGCAGACGCTTTAACCTCTGAGCCACCAGGGAAGCCCATGACAAAAATATATTACATTAAATTTCATAGAAACAACCTTGAAAAATGGAAAAAAGAAATGCTTGTCATGGTGGATTACAAGTTCTCAATGAAGAGACTTTCCTATTTTGAGGCAATACGTTTTATTTTGTTGATGTACTGTTATTATCTTCATGTTACAGACAGTAATCTGAATAGGAAACCACCAAGGTAACATAGCTGATACGTGGATAGAAGCCACGTACAGTGTATGTCCTAGACATCATGGAATGTTGGCTTTCTGTCTGGTGCTCCAGAGATGTGTGGGCATGCCTTGCAGGTTTAGGAAAGTCTGGGGCACTGGAAGAAGTAATGGCTAGCTTCACTCTCATCCCATGAGCCCACATCCTGTTCCCACTGTCCAGTGTTCACTTTTTATGGTTTCTTCTCCATCTGTCTTTTTTCAAAAATAATTTTCTATATTGTTTTGGCTGTACTGCGTAGCAGATGGGATCTTAGTTCCCTGACCAGGGATCGAACCTGTGTCCCCTGTATTGGAAGCACAGAGTCTTAACCACTGGACCATCAGGGAAGTCCCTCCATCTTGCCTTATCTTTCTCATCAATCGTTTTTCTAGGCTTTCAAAATATATGACTAACCATTAACAGAGAAATTAGCTTTGAAATTTCTTTTAGCTGTTTTATGTTCTGATACCTACATATGGATTCACTTTTTTTTTTCATTGATTTCCCCATCTTTATACTCACATGACTGTGAAGCTTCATAAAAATCCTGAGATTTTCCTGGGTGGGCCACAAAGACATTCTCACTCTGTCAAATCCTCCAAGAGCTCTTTTTAAATTCATCATCAGTCTAGAAATTTAAACCAACACTGAAAACCAAGGGCCTGAAAGATTTATATCAGCTTTTAAATCTCCTCCCCAGTGTTCTGGGGCTGTGTCAACATAGGCAGAGAGAAGTGAAGAGCCAAGGGTATTTAAGAATCCCACAGAGTGAGAAGTGAAGGTCTTAGAGATCTTTTAACCATCCTCCTCCGTTTTAAATGTAAGAAATGGAATCAAAAACCAATAGTAGAACTGTAACTGCCTACCTGCTATCTGGGTGATTCTGATAATAATGGACTATTGTGGAGAAAAAAATTCATAATGTAATAAAAGTGTTTGATTTTTTCCCAAAGATTGGCATCTTTAACTAATTACTATTTTTCTGAAATTAACACAGCCAATGAGTAACTCCTACATAAGAAGAATTTCGTAAATACCATAAAATCAATTCAGTTCAGCAATCAGTTGTTGAATGTTTGTTTATTGGGTTATGTTTAAACATTCTGTGTCATCCCACAGTTAAGATAGCCACAAAAATACATAAATGTAAAGAGTTAATATAACTAACTGAATTTTTTAAAAGAAGAGCTAAAAATTTTTTAATGTAAAGAAAATAGTAAAGCCAAAAGTAAGATAAGCACGTAAAAAAACTAAAAATAGAAATGCCCCTGATGGTCCAATGATTAAGACTCTGTGCTTCCAATGCAGGGGGTACAGGCTTGATCTCTGGTCAGGAAACTAAGATCCCACATGCCTCATGGGGCAGCCAAAAACATAAATAAATAAAACTACCATGTCATGCAGCAATTCCACTCCCTTGGTATATATCTGGGAAAAGTGAAAACATTAATTTGAAAAGATACACATACCCCAGTGTTCATAGCAGCATTATTTACAATGGCTATGCCATTGGGTATGTGTACACACACACACACACACACACACACACACACACACACACACACACACACATTGGCATGTTACTCAGCCATTAAAAAGAATGAAATTCTGCCATTTGCAGCATTGTGGATGGACCTAGAGAATATTATGTTTAGCGAAATAAGTCAAAGACAAATACTGTATGATATCACTTATATATGGAACAAAAAAAAATACATAAAGGAATGTATATGCAAAACAGAAAGAGACTCACAGATTTAGGGAAAAAAAAAAACTTGTGGTTTCCACAGGGGGAAAAAGAAGGGTGGATAGACAAATTAGGGGTATGAGGTTAAGAGGTATAAACTGCTGTGTATAAAATAGATAAGCAACAAGGATATACTCTATAGCATAGGGAATTATACCCATTATCTTACAATAATCTATAATGGAATATAATCTGCAACATACTAAATTACTGTGCTGTATATTTGAAACTAATATACTATTATAAATCAACTATATTTCAGTTTCAGAGAAGGCAATGGCAGCCTGCTCCAGTACTCTTGCCTGGAAAATCCCATGGACAGCGGAGCCTGGTAGGCTGCAGTCCATGGAGTCGCTAAAAGTCGGGCACGACTGAGTGACTTCACTTTCACTTTTCACTTTCATGCATTGGAGAAGAAAATGGCAACCCACTCCAGTGTTCTTGCCTGGAGAATCCCAGGGACAGAGGAACCTAGTTGGCTGCCATATATGGGATCGCACAGAGTCAGACATGACTGAAGCGACTTAGCAGCAGCAGCAGTAGCTTAGCAGCAGCATACTTCAGTTTAAAAAGAAAATCTATGCTATCAAACTCTGGAGAGATACCTAAAAGAAAACCAAGTCCCTAATAAACACAGAGAGGAAAGCTGATTAACTCCAAGATTCATAGTTGCTGTAATAATCAAGGAAATCATTTGTCAGGATACTATACAACATTCCAAGATTTTAAAAAAATCTGAGAAATGTTTCTTGTTTTAGTGAGTGTCTACAATTTGCCATGTACACACACACACAAAATCGGCTGAATGCTGTTGTAATTGGACCTGTGATTCATTTGGAAAAGACATTAAAAACAAACTATGATATGAATAAATGAGTGCTGTTGTAGTGGTTCCAAAATAATATTATGAGATTACAGAAGGAGGAAGAATTCTGAATGGTGGGATTTGAGAATACTTCCTGGAAGAAGTGGCCTATCGACAGGGCCTTGAAAGCTGCCCAGCTTTGCAAATGAAACAAAACAGCTTTCTTCTTTTGCTAATCAATTGTAGAAAAGTATAATTCTTCAGTATCATGTGACAATGACATATTTTTATTTCCTCTGCCATCTAGAATTGTTGTCAATGAACATTGACTAATCTGTGTGATATTTATCAAAGCCACACTTAGTAACTGCAGTGATCTTTTAAAATAAAAAGTAAGGTACGTTAGAAAGGTCTCAGCATAAAGGAAGCATTAACATCTCATCTGTATAAGTCTGTGACCTTTTGGATGAGAAGTCTGAACAATGTGTAAATGATAGTTTCACAACAGCAATGGCACATACTGCTGTGTAGGAGGAGAAAAGGAGCTTTGGGTCTTGATTTGAAAACCCTCTTATGAAATGTGAAACTAACAACTGACATGATTAATCCATCCAGCCAGGCAGGAGGGAATGCTTACATTTTGGAAGTGAAGTTTCTTCCTCGTCCCTAAGGTAGCACATATATTCCTGCAGTAACACTTTACTAAACCAGATCCAAGAAGAGTTAATGCAGTTGTTGATGTTCATTTGCTCAGTTGTGTCCAACTCTTTGTGACTCCACATGGACTGCAGCATGCCAGGCCTCCCTGTCCTTCACTATCTCCCGAAGTTTTCTCAGATTCCTGTTAATGAACAGCATCTAACAGGTTAGTCTCAGTTCGTCAAAAGGACCAAGCCACTGTGATTTATCCTGACTTTTGATTCTCCCAAACTATCAGTAGATATAGTTTGGATTATTTACAAAATATGGCTTCCCTAGTTTGGGAGAAAGAACACTGAAATGTGCTTTCTGTTTATAAATTGTTAAGACAGGGAAGCAACCTCAGTGTCCATCAAGAAATGTATGGATAAAGATGGTGTGTGTATGTCACACACACACATATATATACTGGAATATTCAGTTCCGTTCAGTCACTCAGTCATGCTCGACTCTTTGCGACCCCATGAATCACAGCACGCCAGGCCTCCCTGTCCATCACCATCTCCCGGAGTTCACTGAAACTCATGTCCATCGATTCGGTGATGCCATCCAGCCATCTCATCCTCTGTCGTCCCCTTCTCCTCCTGCTCCCAATCCCTCCCAGCATCAGGGTCCTTTCAAATGAGTCAACTCTTCGCATGAGGTGGCCAAAGTAATGGAGTTTCAGCTTCAGCATCAGTCCTTCCAAAGAACACCCAGGACTGATCTCCTTTAGAATGGACTGGTTAGATCTCCTTGCAGTCCAAGGGACGCTCAAGAGTCTTCTCCAACACTACAGTTCAAAAGCATCAATTCTTCGGTGCTCAGCTTTCTTCACAGTCCAACTCTCACATCCATACATGACCGCTGGAAAAACCATAGTCTTGACTAGATGGACCTTTGTTGGCAAAGTAATGTCTCTGCTTTTGAATATGCTATCTAGGTTGGTCATAACTTTCCTTCCAAGGAGTAAGTGTCTTTTAATTTCATGGCTGCAGTCACCATCTGCAGTGATTTTGGAGCCCCCCAAAAATAAAGTCTGATACTATTTCCACTGTTTCCCCATCTATTTGCCATGAAGTGATGGGAACAAATGCCATGATCTTCGTTTTCTGAATGTTGAGTTTTAAGCCAACTTTTTCGCTCTCCTCTTTCACTTTCATCAAGAGGCTTTTTAGTTCCTCTTCACTTTCTGCCATACTCAACCATGAAAAGGAATGGAATTGCATTTGCAGCAACATGGATGGCCCTAGAGATTATCATACTAAGTGAAGTATGAATAACTCAGAGACAAGCAATATCTTATGATATCACTTATATGTGGAGTCTAAAACATAATACAAATGAATCTATTTATAAAACAGAAATAAACTCAACTTACAAACATAGAAAACAAACTTATGGTTACCAGAGGGGAGAGAGAGGAGGAAAGGGATAAATTAGGAGTACTGTATTAAATGATATATACTACTATATGCAAAATAGATAACAAGCATTTAACTCTATAGCACAGGAAACTATATTCAACATCGTGTAACAACCTATAATGGAAAATAGTCTGAAAAACATATATATACACACACACACTCATTTATATAATGGAGTCATCTTCCTGTACACCTGAAATTAACACAATATTGTAAGTCAACTATACTTCAATTTTTTAAAAGGTAAAAAATATATAGTAAAGGAAAAAAAAGAAGTGTGTTAACCAGAATAGAGATACCTGTCAGCTGGTACAGATAAAATTTAGTTAAGAAGCACTAGGATTACGTGCTATCTAAGAGGTACAACAATGATAGTGTTTTACCTCAGTAAGATCTTGTTTTAAAAAGCTAGTTTATCTATTGCTCTGAAGATATCAAAGCATGATATTCTAACCGCAAATTTGAGAGAGAGCGGTAATTCTTAAAAGACATTCTCTGCATTGTGATGTAAAAGAAGTGTCCCAGGCAATCTTCTGTAAACCCCATCTTGTGATCCCACTGAAAAGGATAACGTGGTGTCAGCACAGCTAGAATAACTCAAAATCCACCACTCTTTGGAGACATGTGCCATTTATTTCCACTGAAGATGAGGCAGTTGGAACAAGTAACCTTTCCCCCTGCCTTAGATGTAGTTGTGCTTTCAAAATGAGCTCTCGTTTGCCCAACTCACAGAGGAAGCTGCTTTTGGGGGAAACACAGAATATCAAACACAATTAAGAATAAAAGCAAGACTGCCCTTGAATGTAGAAGAAAATTAGTCCAAACTTCTTGTTCTAAATGAATGGAAAGTGCAGGTTTCATGGCACCCCGGTCCATAATATTATGGGAGAAACATGTGACATTTGCTGTTTGGGGTTCTATTTGGCTGTTGTTTTTAGATAATTTACACAAGTTCAGTTCTAAGCATATTTTTTCCTAATTTCCCAGTGAGATTGATGTTCATTCTCTCTTTCTGTCACATTGCCCTTTTGTAACAATTTCACAGAAAAACATTAAGAATATTCCTGTGTAATTTTGCGGGGGTCGTTTCAAGATAATTGCCTACTGTGATGAACTGACTCTGAAGATAGTCCCCGAGATACCTGACCTCGAGTCATACTCTTGCTGCCTCTCCATGAAGGCAGCAGGGCCTTTGACTTGTTTTTTACTGATAAAATTCAGCAAGGTTGACCAGATATATGTAATTACCTGTGTGTGTATTACCTGATTACATTACAGATGATTATATGTCTTGCTGGAGTTTCTGCTTTTCTTACTGCCTTTGAGGAAACAAATGGCCACGTTGGGGAACCCCACTCAGAACTGTGGGTGACCTCAGGAACTGAGGGTGTCCGCCAGCTAAGAGCCAGTGAAGTAGATTCTGCCAGCATTATGAATGACCTTGGAAGCAGATTCTACCCTCGTTGAACCTCAAATGTGACTACAGCCCTGGCCAACACCCATGAGTCCCTAAGTAAGGGGCCCAGTTACACTGCGTCTGGACTCCTAATCCACAAAAATTGTGGGATAATCAGTGTGTGTTGTTTGAAGCAGCTTAGGTTGTGGAAAACGTTATGGTAAAGGTCAGTTTTCATTCCAGTTCCAAAGAAAAGTGAAAGCTCAGTCGTATCCGACTCTTTGCAACCCTATGGATTGTAGCCCATGGAGTTTTCCAGGCAAGAGTACTGGAGTGGGTTGCCATTTCCTTTGCCAGGGGATCTTCCTGACCCAGGGATCAAACCCAGGTCTCCCACATTGCAGGCAGAGGCTTTACCTCTGAGCCACCAGGGAATCCCAATGAAAGGCAATGTCAAACAATGTTCAAACTTCTGCACAATTGCACTGATCTCACACACTAGCAAAGTAATGCTCAAAATTCTCCAAACTAGGCTTCAGCAGTACATGAACTGAGAACTTTCCAGATGTTCAAGTTGAATTTAGAAAAGGCAGAGGAACCAGAGACCAAAATGCCAATGTCCGCTGGATCATAAAAGCAAGAGAATTCCAGAAAAACACGTACTTCTACTAACTGATTATGCTAAAGCCTTCGACTGTGTAGATCACAACAAACTGTGGAAAATTCTGAAAGAGATGGGAATACCAGACCATCTTACCTGCCTCCTGAGAAATCTGTATGCAGGTCAAGGAGCAACAGTTAGAGCCAAACATGGAACAACAGACTGGTTGCAAATTGGGAGAGGAGTATATCAAGGCTGTATGTTGTCACCCTCCTTATTTAACTTATATGCAGAGTACGTCATGTGAAATGCTGCACTGGATGAAGCACAAGCTGGAATCAAGATTGCCGGGAGAAATATCACTAACCTCAGATATGCAGGTGATACCACCCTTATGGCAGAAAGCAAAGAGGAACTGAAGAGCCTCTTGATGAAAGTGAAAGAGGAGAATGAAAAAGCTGACTTAAAACTTAACATTCAGAAAACTAAGATCATGGCATCTGGTCCCATCACTTTATAGCAAATAGATGGAGAAACCATGGAAACAGTGAGAGACTTTATTTTCTTGGGCTCCAAAATCACTGCAGATGGTGACTGGAGCCATGAAATTAAGATTCTTGCTTCTAGAAGAAAAGCTATCAAAAACCTAGACAACATATTAAAAAGCAGAGACATTACTTTGCTGACAAAGGTTTGAATAGTCAAAGCTATGGTTTTTCTAGTAGTCATGTATGGATGTGAGAGTTGGACCAACTGTGCTTTTGAACTGTGGTGTTGAAGAAGACTCTTGAGAGTCCCTTGGACTGCAAGGAGATCCACCCAGTCAATCCTAAAGGAAATCAGTCCTGAATCTTCATTGGAAGGACTGATGCTGAAGCTCCAATACTTTGGCCACCTGATGCAAAAAACTGACTCATTAGAAAAGACCCTGATGCTGGGAAAGATTGAAGGCAGGAGGAGAAGGGGACAACAGAGGATGAGATGGTTGGATGGCATCACCGACTCGATGGACATGAGTTTGAGTAAACTCTGGGAGTTGGTGATGGACAGGGAGGCCTGATGTGCTGCAGACCATGGGGTCACAAAGAGTCGGACACGACTGAGTAACTGAACTGAACTGAAGTTTGTGGTAATTTGTTATACAGCGATAAAAAGCAGATGCGCTTACTAAAACAAAGAATAGTCATCAGTCCTGGTAAAGGGATTTATTTCCCAATAATTTCCATGAATACTGTGTAATGATTTGCTGATTTGCTTTATTCTTTTATCTCTTCAGATTTAGGATATTAAAGATAAATTCAAATTTTCAACATGCTGATCACCTCAGTCTTTCTTCTCCTTGTATTCGTGTGTGTGTGTGTGTGTGTGTGTAAGTTTAATCATGGTACAGGAGATGGTTAAAAAGGTTTTTAGAAAAGAAAAATCTTATTTCTCTGAGATAGTTTCTTAAAGGCTGCCTCAGGTTTTTCCAAAATATTTTCTTCTGTAACATCTCCACATTCTGCTTTGGATTTTAGTTCATGTGTTAGGAGTCCACCGTCCATCCAAAAAGTCTTTCTGAGGTGTATGATTTGACCGGTCCCCTGCAGGACTCTCAAGTTTTCAAGCCGAAGAGGAGTAAGACAGCCTCATCCGTCAGGGTATGACAGTGTTAGAATATCATTCAAAAGGACAGGTCTAAACTACATGTTTAGAGACTACAATGTTTGGAGACTGACTTGGCTCACAAAACCATATTCATTATCCAAGTTACTTCAGACACTTAAAAAAAAATCATATTATTTCTTCTCTCTCTCCCTCACTTTCTTATTCCTCTCTCCTCCCCTCCCTTCTTTCCTACCCTCCAAATACTTGTTAATCGTGGCCTTTATTAGCATAGAATTATAGATACCCATGGCTGTAAAATAAAGTGTCAAATACTTCTTTGGTCTCTTGTAAAAAATATCTTGTCAAAAGAATCTTAAAAGAGTCTTTGTGATGATAAGGAAGAGGAGAGCCAAGTTTTGTTTTTAAATAGGCTGACCAGTGCTAGAGAGGCTAGAATAGTTCTAAATCCTAGCAACTCTAGATCAGGGCTCCATATGCTATTTCTAAAAAGTCCGTGGACACCTGAGAAATCGGAGCACTTCCCATGACTTCTTGCCAGTGCTGCCAGCTGGGGGCTCTTTTCCCGGAGGTTGTGCCTCTGATCTGCTTGTGGTCTCACATTCCCTGTCACTAGAGCATACTTCCCTGGTGGCTCCGAGAGGAAAGAATCTGCCTGCGATGCAAGAGACCTGGTTTCGATCCCTCCGTTGGGGAGATACCCTGGAAAAGTGAATGGCTACCCGCTCCAGTAGGGACAGAGGAGCATGGCGGACTGAAGTCCCTGGGGTCGTAAAGAGTCGCACGTGACTGAGCTACGAACACTTTCACTTCACTTTTCATGCCTTTGACTTGCTTGTGGTCTCATAGTCGCTGTCACTAGAGCATAAAGCCTCCAGGTCCCCAATGGAACCACGACAGGGAGGCTCGGCTGTCTACCTGCGCCTCCTAGAGCCAGGACCCAGTGGGAAAAATAGCTCTGGGGCTGAAATTTCTAAGAACAGGGTGACTCGGACGGTAAAGTCTGCCTGAAATGCAGAAGACCCGGGTTCAGTCCCTGAGTCGGGAAGATCTCCTGGAGAAGGAAATGGCAATCCACTGCAATACTCTTGCCTGGAAAATCCTATGGATGGAGGAGCCTGTAGGCGACAGTCCATGGGGTAGCAAAGAGTCGGACACGACTGAGCGACTTCACTTTTTCACTTTTCACCTGGGAAGCCAGACAAGCTCTCTGGGTAAAGCCAGTCTAAATTGTTAAAGTGAAACTCTAGTGGTAAAAGCAAACGATTCACTTTGTGGAATCATAATGCATACTGGACTATGCCAATGGGAGACAAAAGGAAATTTCCTACCAAGACGTCAAATGATTTATTAATTCACAAAGATGGGCAGAAAACAAGTATTTGTGGAGAACTTACTGTTATTTTTCTGTTGTGAAGTTTTATCAAGTTTTTTTTTTTTTTTAACGTGAACTATGTTTAAGGTCTTTATTGAATTTGTTATGATATTGCTTCTCTTCTGTGTTTTTGGTTTTTTGGTCTTGAGGCATGTGAGATCTTAGTTCCATGACTCGGCCTGGAACCTACACCCCCTGCCTTGGAAGGTGGAGTTTCAACTACCAGATTGCCAGGAAAGTCCCTCTCATAGTGACGTTTTGAACAACAAAATTCGTCTTTCACGTGAAGAGCAGTGTAATGACGGTTGCTCCAGTGGTATGTGAACCAAAAGTGATTAGGATGTAATTTATATCCAAGAGTGCTCTTCCTCTGTCCTTCATACATGATTAGCACTTGGGGTTTGTAAAGAAATATAGCACCTATTTTTCATCCATCCATACACACACACAACAATCTGTAAATATTTTATGAACACCCATATTAAACACAAAATCCTTCATTACCTTAAGTGCTGCTGTGAAGCTGAACGTTTTAATATAAAGCTATCAGAGCAGAATAAAGACAAGGCTGTATGTAAATAGGAATGTTAAGTGGTCTGCTCTGCATGGCAAATGTATTGAAGGTAATAAGACACTTCATCAAATTCATCTGTTAACCTTGTGGCATGTGGAGTCATGAAGGTCTGGAAATAAATGAATAATCATCTAAACCATTAGGAAGGGCTGTCCCAGCCTCTGACTAGAGATCCTGTGGAATCATGAATTATGTGAAATACAAACAGCATCACTATTGGTTCCTCAGTTTACATATTGAATTTGCAACTTGTCATTCTTACACCACAGGAATTGTTTTTTCACTTACTTGAAAGAAATAAACTATTTAAAATTTGAACATGCCCATACCAGAAGATGACACAAACTCATAGGAATACTTATGAGACAGAAGCAGGGAAATAAAATTTTAATTTTCAAAAAGTGGACATTATTGGAAAAGATATTTTAATAAATGTTCCAGAGACACTTCAACCTGTTGCCTTGAAGTGCCCGCTACTACTTCTTTGAACTTACCAATTTCAGCATGACGAGCCACTAAATTTGGTCTTCAGCAGTAGACTAGGACAGACTTGACTGGCTCACAAAAGCCAATAATATGCAGCTCTTCCGTATGTATTACATGTGTATTATGCAATACATTCAGTAATGTATGTAATGCATTCCTCATATAATATATTCAGTGACATCCTCTTGGTAGCTTGAAATTGGTCGTGTTGGGAGCATTTACACGACAAAAAATTGGCAAATGCTAGTGATCAAGCTACAAACGCTGCAGACTCATTTTCTCTCCATCCCCACCCCCGCTTTAAGTTAAAATCATGATCCAGTTAAACATTGATTATACTGATCAAGTCCTTGTCAAATATTTTCTTGCTCTCATCACCACCTTTGATTTTATTTTCCTTCTGCTCTCCTTCTGGTGCTTCTCAATTAAAGCTAATTGCAGGCCTTTGTATTTAAGGGTAACAGCAGTTGTAGCAAAATATAAAATAGGTGAAATGTATTTTGGGGCTTTTTTGCCTTCTCAACCCAGGGATCGAACCCAGATGCCCTGCACTGCAGGGGAATTCTTACCATTTGAGCCACCAGAAAAGCTTTTTTTCCCCCCCTAAACTTTTCCTTTTTCTCTCTCTCAGAATCTTGTGTTCTTTTCTTTTATTTACAACATTGTGTTAATTTCTGCTATACAGCAATGTGATTCAGTTATAATACATATACATTATTTCACTTTTTTTGTTTCCTTTTCAGTCCTGTCCCAGTTCTAGGTCTTCCTAAATCACAGAAGTTTCCAGAAACAGTGAGACTCTATTTTCCATAGTCTGAAACATTCTTCCCAGAAACTAATCAGAGAAGTGAAGCTAAAGAAAAAGAAGAGAGTGAAGCTTTATATCAAACCCTGTCTAGTTAGGGGTAGCTTGGTCAAGAGCTTTTGAACACAATTACCAAATTATTTAAACACAATTTAAGAAATAGAAGTATGAGAGACTTCCCTAGTGGTCCACTGGTTAAGACGTCATGCTCCCAATGCAGGGGGCCTGGGTTTGAACCCTAGTCCAGGAACTGGATCCCACATGCCACAAGACCCAGTGCAGCCAAATAAATAGATAATTGTTTTAAATAAAGAAATGGAAGTATTAGAATTGGGGTCTTGACTCAATGATACCGGAATTCATAGATTAGAGGGAAATGGAGGAGAGAAGAGTCAGCATTAATGAATCTCCAAAGTGGGATAAATCCTTTATTATGGGAAGACTTTGCTTTTGCTCCTATGTAAAAAGTCCTATAAAGCCTGTTGTTACATCCATTGCAAGTCTTTTTAAGTCTAACTGTGGACAAATGTCACTGTCCG
Organism: Ovis aries; assembly: GCF_016772045.2. Taxonomy (NCBI): domain Eukaryota; kingdom Metazoa; phylum Chordata; class Mammalia; order Artiodactyla; family Bovidae; genus Ovis; species Ovis aries. The sequence continues at coordinate 27,269,188 of NC_056079.1, forward strand.
GGAACTGTGGGGATAGCCTGGTAGGTTCCCACCCAGTGCGCGTGCAGACACGTCTCCTGCACTGTGAATCTCTGGGTGGACCTACCTTTGGGTCTATTCCCGAGGGTGGATCCAGAGCCACATTAGGTTTGGTCAGGATGGGTCTCTTTGTACATGCTCTGGTCTATGTTCCTGCTCCTGAGGCCAGTGGAACTTCTGAAACCAACCTGAGCTCTAGAAGCGTGAGACCAGAGCCAGCATGCGTTTTCAGAACAGAATTCAGGCACACAGCATGACTGCCTTCTAGAATACCAACTGGGCACAGAGACAGTCGAGGCAATGGCATTATTGGTGGTTTTTTTCCCGTTAGCTTGCCTTCATGAGAAAAAATCAGCAAAAAACACTATTCACTCATCCATTCAGGTTAGAGCATTGTTTTTTCAAGTTTCCAATATCAAACTTCCATTTTTCCTGGAATGGGGACCTAATAACTAAATACTAGCTGATAATATCTTTGTTAGGATCTGTTACTGGCCAGTCTCAGAAAACCAGACCCTGAGGAAGTGATGCACACAGGTACATTTGAGGTGGGTGCAGAGAGACAGCTGAAAGGGTGCTTGGTTGGGAGATTGTAGTCAACATAGAAAAGGGGTGCTAGGCTTCTGGAGGGAAAAGGCTCAGAGAAGGGGCTAAGAGAGTTCACTGAAGGCAAACTCCTCCCTCATAAATTTGCCTCTAACTCCTCCTGCCTCTGTGTCCCAAAGGATCATGCATTATTGATCAAACTGTCAGTCTATCTTTGGACTGTGTTTCAAAGGGTACTTCTGTTATCTTAGAGATCTGTACCAAAATATTAGTGGTTCTCAGTAAAATAAATCAGTATTTCCCTTGTCCAAACTGGAAACACCTCTTGGAACTTTTATCAAATTATTTGGTGAGAAAAAAGATTGATAAACACACTTTCAATTGAAAGGAGGCATATTTCTTCAAGGTCAGAGGGCTGGAGAGCTGTGTTTTGATTGACAAAATAACAACCCGTTGAGAGAGTCCAGAATGAATTGGCTGAATCTGTGTTCGTTTCTCCATAAATTTGCCCAAGTCAGAAGAGAAAATCCACAGAGGTACAATGATGAACCGTTTGATTAAGCATGTTATCAGCCTGGTCGAGGCCAAATTCTCCCCTCATATATGCACACACACATTCTTTCCTATGACTTGGATATGTGCTTTGCGGTTATGGGACAGATTTAGGTTTGTTTTTCTTTCTGTTTTTCCCAGTCCCCAAAAGTATCATTTAAAGTTTTTGGAAGCAATTTAGAGATGTTATGAGACTCCCCACCCCCTCTCAACTTCTGGAATACTTGCAGGTTTTTTTGTTTTTTGTTTTTTTTCTGGCACAAAAACAATCAGAAAAGAATACAAATGCCAGGATAGCTTCCAAAGAGAGACATAAAAGTACTGCCTATATTATTTGTAAACCACCATGACTTGCTTATTCTTACCTGCTGTTACCAGAAAAATCATTTAAGCTCTCAAAGAATAATGGAAGTCATATATTTGGGGGAGGGTGGAGTTTGGGTCCCTCAATTGCAGAAGTACTGCTGTATAATTGCAGAGAATGGTTGATTTTGTTTGGCTAGGGCTTAATTAAAGTTAGGTTTAAGAGGTCTGAGAATGAGATGGTACCTTTGAATCAATGGAGACATTTTTTTTTTAATTTTTAAATTATCTTTAAAAATTTTTAGATGTAGACCATTTTTTAAAATCTTTATTGATTTATTACAGCATTGTTTCTGTTCTATGTTTTGATTTTTTGGCCTCGAAGCCTGAGGGATCGAACCCACATCCCCTGCATTAGAAGATAAAGTCTTAACCACTGGTCCACCAGGGAAGTCCCTATTTTAAAATTTGTATAGTATAGTTGATTACAATGTTGTGTTAGTTTCAGATGTAGAGTGACTCAGTTATACACATATCCACTCTTTTTTAGATTCCTTTCCTGTAAAGGACATTATAGAGCATTGAGTAGAGTTCCCTGTGCTATATAGCAGGTCCTTATTAGTTTATCTATTTTATACTAATGTGTATATGTCAATTCCAATAATGGAGACATTATTTTTAAAGAAGCATCTTGAGACATAATGTAAATTGATTTGGAGTTGGTTATCATTGCACTTTATTTCTAACATTGAGTGATTATGAGAATATGGTATTTTGGATCATTTGGGAACCTGAAATGAGAGGAAAAAGAGCCTTTAAAGATGGATGTGTTTCAGAGTTATTAAGAACTATGTTGGATTTTTTTGCTGATAATAAAAATATATTTGTTGACACTGACATTTTTCTAATATGTGAATGCTGGTCCATCTTCTGTCCACAGAGCATTGTCTAGTCCTAAGTGATAGCTCTGTGTATGAAATCCATCATTTCTCCCCCAGAACCACAGAGATTATTATCTTTATATTCTTTCTTATAAATATCCCTTTGAATACCAAAAGCCTACAACAGATTTGTTTATATGGCTGGAAAAGAAAAAAGAAAAGAAATTAATTCCAAGCAGAAAATCTGGGTAAAGATGGTGGCAGTGGGTCACTTAATGATCCCTTTGTGCTTCAGTAACTAAAAATATTAACATCAACATCCAAGTACAATTTGCTGAATATGTCATATCGTTCAAAACCTTTCCCAGTGTTGTATCTCCACCCTAGTTGCAACTTCCTCATAGAGCTGACTTGATCCTCAACACACCCACAGTTTGTGAGAAAGTTTTCATTCAAGTTTTGAGAGTTTGGAATGACTGGCGGTTTGGCAAGAGAAGCTTTTCTTTTAGCAATTCTCCACAGGACGTTTTAGCCTTCAGACGACCCAGGCATAGATTTAAGCAAGGCATTCTGGGGACTTCCCTGGCGGTCCAGTGGTTAAGACTTCACCTTCCAATGCAGGATATGCAGATTCAATCCCTGGTTGGGGAGCCATGCCTCGTGGCCAAAATACCAAACCATAAAACAGAAGCAATATTGTAACACATTCAGGAAAGACCTTTTTAAAAAAGATATTCTTACGTAAGATATTCTCATGGCTCAGATGGTGAAGAATCTGTCTGCAATGCAAGAGGCCAAGGTTCGATCCCTGGGCAGGGAAGATCCCCTGGAGAAGGAAATGGCAACCCACTCTAGTATCCTTGCTTGGAGAATTCCATGACAGAGGAGCCTGGTGGGTTACAGTCCATGGAATCATGGAGTCAAACATGACTGAGGGAGTAACACTATTCTTATATACAAATTGTTCTTCAACCCTATGGTCTCAGAGTCTGTTCTTGAGCCTCCATCGTCTTTCCCCCCATTAACATTTAAACATAGCTTTGACAGGGCGAGAGAGTGAAAGGTTTGCAATGATTCAGCCTGCTGCATTGCACGCTGCACCTCCGCGCATCCTCCATACTCATCTTTTCCAGCCACCTGTTCTCAAACAGTGTTACCATCTCCCCCATCTTAACCCCAGTTTAAACATCCACAGGAACCCAAGCACAGCATGCTCTTCTGCTCCAGATGTGTCCAATCAAGTTCTCCTATTTTAATTTTGTTCCAGACAAATCCTCCAGCAATGTATAAACAGGTTGCTTTTTAGAAGTAAATCTTTCTTCTGGAAAAAAAAATCCATGCATTTTGGAAACTTTGGCCATTTTCCCTTAAAAAAAAAAAAAAACCACCTCATCTAAAGGAAATGCACAGCTTGATCCTCCTGTTTGCTGTTTGCCAGAAGGGGAGAGGCAGCTCAGTGTTTTGTTCCCAGAGCCTCAGCTTGATCCGGGCTTATTCTCTGACTGAGCAGAGAATCTTCCCTGCAGTCAGATACTTGCCTTTGGCTGAGATTCATTTCTGGGCAGCTTTGAAGGGAGCATCACAGGATGTCAGACAAGGCAGCCAGACTCGTCGGGCGATCGGGAGGACCCCAGCCCCTTCTGTATTCTTTCAGAGCCTCCTCCCTCTCCAGGGACTGAGCCCCAGAAGGACGCCCGATTCAGCTATCCATTGAGTCAACAATTATTTACTAACAACATACTGTAGGCTAGGCTCTGTTCTAGGGTCCAAGGATTCATCAGTGAAAAAAGTACAAAGTCCCTACTCCCATGAACCTGGAGACAGGCACTAGGAATGTGTAGCAGTGTATCACAGGGCAGGTGGAGGTGAGCACTCTGATTTAAAATAAGGATGAGGAGTGACCTGGGCCAACAAGGTTGGGGACTCAGAAGGGCTTTAGTCACAGCCATCAGGAAGCCTGCGGAGCTGAGATGACATTAGAGGCACCTGCAGGGGGTGAGTGGAAGGTCGGAAAGCCGGGCTGGTACATGGGTAGACTGAATGACTGCAGAGCCCCAACTGGCTACAGAAGAGGAGCGAAGGAAAGCCAGAGGGAGGTGAGGGGAGAGAAGCAACTGCAGGTCAGACCATGAGGACTGAGCTCCGCAAGTTCCAGTGTATGTGCCGACCCTGATTCAGGAGGTCTGGGCAGACCCAGAGTCTGTGTCCCTCAGACACACCTGGGAAGCCCTCGCCACTGCTGGTCCCCAGACCATCTCTGAGTAGCCAGGATCTGGGCGCCAGAGCATGGCTAGTCCTATATGTGGAATAGGAAGGCTGGGAGGCTTTCGAGTTGAGAGGGAACGTGGCATCTGATTTGTTTCAAAGAAGGCAACCTGGCTGCTCTGTGGAAAATAGCAAGGGAGGAAGCAAAAGACCTGTTAGAAGGCAATAGGCACCACCGAGGCGGGATGCAGCTGTGCTCAGACCAGCATCACACCCGAGCCACTTCAAGTCAACGTGCGGGTGTGCTCTGCAGTCCAGGTGGGAACGTGCCTGGCGGCGTCAACCTGTGGCCTCGCAGAACCTGGCAAGTCAAAAGCTCTGTAATGATTTGGTGAAAAGAAAATCTGAGACGCTCGATTCCTAGAACCCCGTCTGCCTCATCCCTGGCTTTCATTTCCGTTCCCGATGCACATGTTTCTATTGAGTTAAATGCGAACTCAGTGTGTCTTGTCGCTGTAATGAATGTATCCTCTTGCAGGGGAGGGATTCTCATCCATCTCCAAAATAAGTAAGCTTGTCTTATGTTTCCCTTACAACGGGACACGTGAGGCCCACAGACACAAGGTCTCCTTCATTTTTTAGACTGTATTTTTGTGTCCTTATATAAGACATTTGACAGTAAGTTCATCTCAAGGCAGGAACTTTTACTTGGAGTGGAAATTAATATCCAGTCGGTGGCATATTGGGGCTTCCCAGGTAGGGTAGAGAGCCCCACCTGCCAATGCAGGAAGAGACTGGGATTCGATCCTTGGGTCCCAAAGATCCCTTGCAGGAGGGCATGGCAACCCACTCCGGTATTCTTCTCTGGAGAATCCCATGGACAGAGGAACCTGGTGGGCTATAGTCCATGGGGTCGCAAAGAGTCAGACACAAGTAAAGCAACTTATCACACACAGCTGCACGCATGCAGTGCACATTGCTATAGTGGGATCATCTTGTTTACTTAGAATTCATCACCTGAGTTACTTCTTTTTTAATAATCCTGAATCTATAATTAAATATTAATGATATATCAGTTCAGTTCAGTCACTCAGTTGTGTCCAACTCTTTGCAACCCCATGGACTGCAGCAAGCCAGGCTACCTGTCCATCACCAGCTCCCGGAGTTCACTCAAACTCATGTCCATTGAGTCAGTGATGCCATCCAACCATTTCATCCTCTGTCGTCCCCTTCTCCTCCCACCTTCAGTCTTTCCCAGCATCAGGGTCTATTTCAGTGAGTCAGTTCTACACGTCAGGTGGCCAAAGTATTGGAGTTTCAGCTTCAGCATCAGTCCTACCAGTGAATATTCAGGACTGATTTTCTTTAGGATGGACTGGTTGGATCTCCTTGTAGTCCAAGGGACTCTCAAGAGTCTCCTCCAACACTTTTTGGAGTCTTCTCCAACAGTTATAAATGATCACTGTTCATGATATATTCAGAGGGATCTTCTTTCACTCTGATTTTATAATTTTTCTGGGAAACCTTCCCAAATTTCTCTAAGCTTCTCTGTTCTAATGTTTTTCAACTGCTAGTGATTCCCTGCACCCCCCCCCCAACCCCAGGACATTTGGCAATATAAATTGCAGACATTTTTGATGACTGCAGAGGGAGGAGGCTACTGGTACCTAGTGGGTGAGGTCAAGTGAAGTGAAGTGAAAGTCACTCAGTCATGTCGGACTCTGGGACCCCATGGACTATACATTCCATGGAATTCTCCAGGCCAGAATACTGGAGTGGGTAGCCTTTCCCTTCTCCAGGGGATCTTCCCAACCCAGGGATTGAACCCAGGTCTCGTGCATTGCTGGCAGATTCTTTACCAGCTGAGTCACAAAGGGTGCTGATAAACATCCTCCATGAACAGGAGAGACTCCACAACATAGGATTATTTGGCCAAAAATGTCAACAGCTAAGTGTGAGAAACTCTGCCACTATGGTGACTGTGTGACCTCAAACTGCAGAAAATGTCATCCACCAAAGTCCCCAGCTGCTGGGCTCCGAACTCCATCACGGTTTTTGCACCCAGTCAGCCCTTCACACGGGCTGCCCTGAGCCGATGACCACACATGGCAGGATAGCGAGGGTTCCCTGAAGGTCACCTTCAGCTTCCGGACTCCCCAGCACCCTTGCCAAACCTCGCTTAGTCAGCACAGCAGTCTCAGACACTTCATCTCACTTTCCGTTTTCCTTCTCTCCTGCCCAAGTCAGACTAGCATCTCAGTCAGAAGACTCCCAGCGTTTTCCAGTTCCCTCCCGATTTTCTCCCAAGACGTTTTCCCAAATAAAATCCTTGCACAGTGTCTTCTGTCGTAGGCTCTGCTTTTCAGAGGGCCCAGGCTGATATGTCATGGCATTAAATAATTTAGAATAATGAACTTATGAACCTTCCCCGTTGAAGGGATAAGGGAAGCAAGTGTTCTAAGACACAGAAATGGCTCAGAAATAAGAACTTGACTACTAAATTGTTGGACTTCCCAGGTGGCTCAGTGGTAAAGAATCTGCCTGCCAATGCAGGAGAAATGGGTTTAATCCCTAGTTGGGAAGATCACTTGGAGAAGAAAATGGCTATCCACTCCAGTATTCTTGCCTGGGAAATCCCATGGACAGAGGAGCCTGGCAGGCCACAGTCCATGGGGTCGCAAAAGAGCTGGACACAACTTAGTGTGTAGACAACATCAACAACTAAATTGTTAGAGCAACAGAGTAAGTAAGCAAAAGACAGAAATATTTAGTATGATATTCAGTTCAGTTCAGTTGCTCAGTCGTGTCCGACTCTTTGCCACCCCATGAATTGCAGCACGCCAGGCCTCCCTGTCCATCACCATCTCCCGGAGTTCATGCAAACTCATGTCCATTGAGTCAGTGATGCCATCCAGCCATCTCATCCTCTGTCATCCCCTTAAGAAAACCCAATTATTAAAAAAAAGAGAGAGAGAATTAGCTATTTTTCATGTTTAAAACCCAGCTAAGACCTCATCTGAAGCAACTAAAACAAGGAACCAGCATTCACTCCCCCAGCTCCCGTGCACTTTTGAGAATGGGAACTGTTTCAGACATGAGCATGAGGTCATCATTCCTAATTAGAGGAATGATTTCTATTCTTGAATGTCTAAGATGAACATGCCTCCATCCTCACAGAGCCCGGCAGTGTTTGCAGCTCTGCCTGCTCCACGTGTGAACTCCTCACGTCTCTGGTCAGGCAGGGTCCCGGTTGGACACATCTCCACAGGCCACTCCGAGCCACACCCTCACCTTCACCAAATAGCACACCTCCCTTCTGCTGGCTTCCAGGCACTCATCTCTCGGGGTAGATTCCCCGCCGGGCGACAGTTGCTCTCTGTGGATTGCCAGCCGGGCAATGAGTCCCTCCTGGATAAGACTGTCCCTGATGAGATGGCATTCACCTCCATGCAGACGGCCACTGGAAACAATGGTCCTGAGACTCACAGATCCTGATCTGTGCTGTGTTATGAACTCCAGCCAGAGAACCACTCAGATCTTACTCCTGACTTAGGAGACTAGGTGTTCTTTTGGTTGAACCTCAAAATTTACTCTGCTGATACCTAAAGGGGTATTCTCCCTCTCAAACCAGCATGCTGGTTTTTCTGAAGCAGACTTGCCCTGTCCCCAGCTAGCAATCTGAAAGAAGCCCAGGAGATGCTGATTCTTCATTCTGGTGCCTACCGGTCCAGAGCTGGCTTACTGTAGGGCTGCATGGGTATTGCGAGGATGGGTGTCTTTGGAGAAAACCCTGCCGGAGGGCCTGGCATTTTCTTAATGCCTTCAACGTGCCAAGCCTTGTGCAAGTCACTTTTCAGGCACCAACTCGTTTCATTCCTACCAGAGTCCTGGCATGGGTATGTTTTATCCCCATTTTACTGATGAGAAAACTGAGGCTCACAAAGTTTTAAGTGACTTGCCCCAGATCACAGTGTTAGTAAGCAGCTAGAGGAGTCACTGGGCTATGCTTTTAGATTAGAGTCTGGGGAATAGCAGTCTCAGGACCCGAGTCTGCCCTTTGAGTCTGTTTATGTTTTTCTAGCTGATATATAGAGTAGCACAACTAAGGAACCCTCTACCACAAGCCAGCGTCTCCACTCAAGCATGTAGGTAACTGGCAGTCCTCCCTAGGCGTACTCACCAGTGCCAGCTGACTGAGAGCAAAGGCAACTCTCCCAGGGCAGGGCCCAAGCTTCCGATTCCACCCCAGGGGTTGGGAGCCAAATCAAAATGACCTGTCACCACGTTGCATCAAGATCCCTCATTTATATGCAACAGGCACTCAGGAAAGGCTGATGGAGTCCTACGTGAATAAATGAAGGAACAAACAGGAGCCTTCATCTGGATAAGTCACAAGGCCTTCGAATAGAACCAGAGCTTGAAGCTCATCTAATTCAAAATTCTGCAACATCCCCACCAAGTGGTTATCTCAGTCCTGCCTGGCTCCTGGGTTGGCAGGGAATTCATACCCTTCCTGAGGGAGTCTGTCCAATGTCTTAGGACTCTGGCTGTTCAAAAAGGGAGCACTGGTCAAATAAGACCTTTGACAAGGAAAAGTCAAGGGACTGGAAATAAGAAGGAAGGACTTTACAGGCTGGCTTATCCACTTAGAGATTCTGTTACTTCAAAAATCTTGGTTCAACTTGAAAAAGTTACGCTGAGTGAGATAAGCCAGGCACAGAAACACAGATGGTGTGTCATTCCACTTTGTCTGGATACACAGAATAGGCCAAGTCACAGGGACAGAAGGTCGAATGATTGTTCCCAGGGGCTGGGGCCAAGGAGAACAGAGAGTTATTGTTGAATGGGTGGAAGATTCAATTTGGGATGATGAAAAAATCCTGAGAATGGACAGGAATGATGGTTGCCCAGCAATGTGAATGCGCTGGACTGCATGCTTAAACATGGCTAATGGTTGCTCAGCTGGTAAAGAACCTGCCTACCAATGCAGGAGATACAAGAGACATGAGTTCGATCCCTGGGTCTGGAAGATCCCCTGGAGGAGCAAATGGCAACCCACTCCAGTAGTCTTGCCTGGAAAATTCCATGGACAAAGGAGCCTGACAGGCTACAGTCCATTGGGTCCCAAAGAGTCAGACACAACTGAGTAGGCATGCACACACATTTTATCACAATGAGGGAAAAAAAATGAGTTTGAGGGACTTCCCTGGTGGTCCAATGGTTAGGATTCCATGTTCCCAATGCAGGGGGCACAGTTTCAATCCCTAGTTAGGAAACTTCCCCCGCCCTGACCCCCGCAAAAGGTTTCAAGACAAGTACATATAAACATGACCAAGAAGTGTTCATCAGTTTCTGGTATGCAGTGAAATCTTTTGTAAATGAGAATAGGATGTTCTGAGGCTTTTAGGAAGAAGGTAAGGAAAACAAGTTCCCTTTGTGGGAAACTTACCCTTCTCTAAGAGGCTGGCGGACTATGGATTTGATGATGCAGCTTTTAACTTGATGGCTTGGGGATCAAGGCTATAGGAATTTTAAGTCTTAGAAAGTTCAAGATGGGATATAAATGGACACAGGGTACCACTCACATGGGGCATGGGTGCCCCTGGTGGACAAACACCACATGCACAGTGAAGAAGGCTGGGCAGTCATTCTGTCTTTGAGTTTCAAAAAAAACCATTTACTGGGACTTCGGGGTGGCCCAGTGGTTAAGACTTCGCCTCCTAATGCAGGGGGTGCCGGTTCGATCCCTAATTAGGGAGCTGAGATCCCACATGCCTTGCAGCCCAAGAAACCAAAACACAAAGCCGAAGCCATATTGTAACAAATTCAATAAAGAGGTTAAAGAAGGTTCACATTAAAAAAAAAAAAAAATCTTAAAAAAAAAAAAGCCAGTTACTCTTAGTGACTCAGTACCTTCCTCTCTGAATCTGAAGAGCAAGCATGGCATTGCCCACCTCAGATGGAGACTAAGCCAGTTGACCAGTTGAGAGTCAACAGATAGGGTACACACGATCTTCTTTAGCCCAGATTTATTGTCCGCCTTCAATAAGTGGTTCGGCGTGCCTGTGTGACGTGGTTTCCTTCCTGCAGGGGTTCCTGCTGGCAAAGCTGCGGTGGGTTTCCCTATGCAGACCATTCATTTCCTCTAATTGCTTCCAACGAGAGGTGGCAGGCAGGAGGGTGGGTGGCTCGCTCAGGGCTGCTGGTCTCCCCATCAGTCTCACCATCCCTAGAAGCAGCTGTATTTGGGTGAGAAAGTCGGGTCACACATTCTGCAATTCAAGGATCCTCAACAGATAGCTTGATCCTTAAAGATCTGATCTCCTTCCTTCCTTTGTTTTTATTCTGAGTTGTTGTTGTTTTTTTTTTAATTTGCCCAAATTAGGCAAGTTAGAGTGTGAAAGTGTTAGTTGCTTACTTGTGTCCAACTCTTTGGGACTCCATAGACTGTAGCCTGCCAGCCTCCTCTGTCCATGGGATTTCCCAGGCGAGAAAACTGGAGTGAGTAGCCATTCCCTTCACCAGGGTATCTTCCTGTCCCAGACATAGAACCTGGGTCTCCTGCATTGCTGGCAGATTCTTTACCATCTGAGCCACCAGGAAAGCAACTTAGGCAAACTTCATTTTTTCTTAAGTTTTTTTTATATGTATGGATCATTTTTAAAATTTTTATTGAATTCATTACAATATTGCTTGTTTTATGTTTTGGGTTTTTGGCCATGAGACATGTGGAATCTTAGCTCCCCAACCAGGGATTGAACCCACACCCTCTGCACTGGAAGACAAAGTCTTAACCACCAAACCACCAGGGAAGTCCCTTTATTATGTGTTTTTAAGGAATTTTCTATCTGATGATAAGAATAACTTGTACTCATTATTTCAAAAGATGGAAAAATGCAGAAAAGGTTACAAAAAGAAATTAAAACTACCCTCCAACCTATTAATCTAGAAAGAACCCTATTAAAAATTTTGGACCTCCCTATGTTACTTTTAAAATGTCAGTTGAGAAAATATCACATATACAGATTTGTATGTTACTTAACTCTATTTAACATAAAATCAAAAAAACCTAATTTTTGAAAGCTGTCTAAAATACCATTCCCTAGTTACATGTTTTGGATGACATGTGGTTTTTATCATAAATAATGTATCATGACATCCTATACCAATCTCTGTCTGTATTTCTGATATGGTTTTAGGTTTGAGTCCTAGAAAAAGTACTGGACTCAAGGGTCTGTGAACTTTTAATCTTCCTGGAAGATTAGTAAAACTTATTATACAAATTTTAAGTGTGCCGTTTGACACCCTTACTTGCAATGAGGATTATCCTCTTGGTTAATATGATAAGTGAAAAGTGGCATTTTGTTGTTTTAATTTCCCCCTCATTTCTTCATCTTTTATGAATACCTTCTGTAGGGACATTTATATACTGTGCCAAACACGTAAACTGGTTTACATTGAGGGGATTAATTAGTTATTCCACTTGTCACCTAGGGCAAGGTAGAGATTAAATTCATGAGGGTAGAGGACAAGTAAGCTTTTTGTTTATTTAAAGGAGAACAGGAGTAGGAGGTTTCCACAGCCAGATGGAACAAAGCCCTATCATATGGTAAAATAGATCTAGGGGCGAACCCTATTAGTGGTCAGAGGCAGTATGGGGTGCTAGAAGATCGAGAGTGTTTTGAAAGAAAGAAGGGATGTGGCACATGAAGCGGGGTGGGGACGACTCTAGCAACAACTTTTTTTGTCTATTTTTGTCTATTAGTTTCCCGAGTCTGGCCCTGCTGATAAGTCATGTCATTGTTGTATTCGCACTTGTAAGATGCTGGCTTTCCAGTGACTGGTCTCCACTCTGCTTTTTGAAATACTCTGAGCTCCAGTGAATAGGTCTTGTTGGTGACGCATCCAGCAGAGGTTCTCCCAGGCCGTACTGGGAAAAGCCTCCATCACAGAGTGTCCGTGTCTTGTTTCCTTGTAGGTGGGGAAGCCCCGTGATTGGTCTGCTTGGTCCCTGTGTGACAAAGACTGCATGGAGGACCTTGAGCTTGAGAGTTTCAGTTGGACATAAATGCTGTAGTCATGGACATCCCATCGGCCACACTGCATCCAGGGTATATGCTGAGCTGTCCAGCACCCCCAGGGGCACACTGAAATGTTACATAATGGGCATGGTAGAGAAAGTACTTGGTCTTTTTTTTTTTTTGGTGGGGGCCAGGCCATGGAGAATGTGGGATCCTAGCTCCCCACCCAGGGAATCAACCCGCACCCCCTGGAAGCCCAGTGTCTTAACCACTGGACCTCCAAGAAAATCTCCAAGACACTTGGTTTTGATAGTGGATGACATTTTCCTTGGTACCAGAAGCCCTTCTGCAAATGACAGGCCCTTACTCCTGCTTGACAGAAATCAGACATGCTAACTCCAAGCTCCGTGTGACTTACCTCTGGCTGGGTGAAGTGACTGCCTGAATATGCCTCGGTCGCTGTGTGCCTCAGTCTAAGTGACACTCTCTGTTTAGAAAGCTATTACAAACCTTATGACACTTTTTTGTTTGTTTGTTTTTTAAATATTTATTTTTCATTGATTGATGATTGGTTTACAGTATCGATTTGATTTCTGTCATACAATACTATGAATTAACCACTGGTGTACATATGTCCCCTCCCTCTTAAGTCTCCCTCCCACTTCCCACCCATTCCCAGCCTTCTAGGTTATTTCAGAGCCCCTGTTTGAGTTCCCTGAGTCAGACACAAATTCTGGCCATCTATTTACGTACATTAGTGCATCTGCAACCATGCTGCTCTCTCCATTCATCTCACCCTCTCTCTTCTCCCCACCCTTGTCCTTAAGTCTGTTCTCTATGTCTGTGTCTCGATAGCTGCTCTGTGAACAGGTTCATCAGTACCATCCTTCTAGATTCCATGTATATATATAAAGCAAAAAAACCTTACAACCTTAAGACATTGTGAAATCACCCATCCTGAGCTAGAAAGGCCCTTCGAGATCATGTAGCACGAAGGAACCGCCCATTTTACAGATGAGCAAACTGAGGTGCCGAGAGGTGGAACTTGCCCAAGGTCACCTGATAACTTGGTGGCAGAGACTGAACTAAGTCCTCTTGGTTTGAAGGTCTTTCCACTTCATCATTTTGATTTCTGTACACTCATTCGTAGCTGTCAAGTAGAAGGCCCAGAGAGCAGGATGAGAGCCTGAAATCACAGGACTAGAAGCATGCTCAGCAGTTACCTGAGAGTCCAAATGTCCAGGGGACCTTGGCCTTGCAACTATGGAAGACAGAGCAAGGGGAAAAGAGCGTCTCTCTTGACTTCCAATGCAGCGTTCTCCCTACACTGCCCTGCGCAGCATGAGAAAGTCTGTTACCTCCAGGACTGGCAGAGGTTGGGCCATTCAAATGTTATTTTTAGTTTCATGACTGCTTGGGGTGGCGCGTGCTGATTTTCATTTCATGGATGTACTGGAGACTTGGTGATGAGGTTCTGTCAGCCTCCCTCTAGGCCATTTTATTGTTAGCATGTCGTCTTCCTGTAAAGGGAGCTGTTACTGTGAACCAGAAATGTCTGGTTTATTGCAATGGTTGTAGGCAGGAGGAATCATGGTGTGGTTTCTGAACAGATGCTGGCTGCTCTTTAAGTTCAATGAAGTGAAAAAGAGGCAAGTTAATGGACTACAGACATATGCGAGCGAGCTGTCGGCCAGGCCATAGGTTGGTTTGGAATGTGCGTGCTTACAAGATGAGCAGAAGCACTCATGTAGGCACCACATCGGTGGACCCATGGACCTTCACCAGAATGAAGCTCCCATGGCTTGCTTCCTAGGGATACTGTGTCAGGCCATCAGTACTTTTTAGAGATAGGATTGCTCTTGTTATCGCTTAGTCGCTTAGTCGTGTCCAACTCTTTTGCAACCCCGTGGAACTGTAGCCCGCCAGGCTCCTCTGTCCATGGGATTTCCCAGCAGGAATATTAGAGTGGGTTGCTGTTTCCTTCTGCAGGGAATCTTCCCAGACCAGGGATCGAACCTGCATCTTCTGCCCTGACAGACAGATTCTTTACCACTGAGCCACCAGGAAAACCCAGAGATGGGATACATGTGGGTAAACAGGTGATGCCATCTTGACGTTTGCAGCGATTTGTTGGTTTCTGTCAGATATTGTTGCGTTACATGCCATGGGAGCATTCAGTGGCTTGAACTAATGAGCGTTTATTATTGCTCACAAGCCCAGGGATCAGCAGAGTGGTTCTGCTGATCTGGATCCGGCTTGGCTGAACTTGGACAAGCCCTGTCATGCCTCTGCAGTCAGTTGGGGGCTCGGATGCTTGACTCACGTTTGGCTACTGGCCGGCCATCAGCTAGGACTGAACGGATGTCTGGCTCCCGTGTCCTTCATCGTCCAGCAGAGTAGCTGAGGTCTGTTCACTTGGCAGAGGCAAGGTTCTGAGAGAGAGAGCTGAAGCAGGCATGGAGTTGGAGCATGGGCTGCAAGCTAGAACACTGTTATTTCTGCCACGGGCTATCGGCTGTGGTTTTGGCCAAGTCACAAGGGGATCCCACACTGAAGAGGAGGGGAAGTGGGCTCCACTCGATGGTGGGGACCTCTGAAGTCATATAACAAGGGGCATGGGTAGAGGGTGGGATACAATTGAAGACATTCTTACAATTAATCTACTACCAACTTAAGGAGGACTTTAGGATTGCTTTCTACTCTAACCAATGTCAATCACATGACTTAAAGAACACTTCTGAAAGGTCAGGCGTCTTTCATGAATCCACTGTCCTCCAAAGGGACTGAATCTTGTCCCACTGTCAGCTGTCCCCAAGGGCTCTTGAACTATTATGCAAAACCCACATTTGCTTGAGATCCGAGCACCTGGATATATTTGTTGACCATTTACCTGTTCCTGGTTCTGTGTGCCTGGGAGAGGTCCCCAAACACAGTAGTCCTCTGGATGTAGAGGAAAAGGTGTGTCCATCAGAGAAGAGGCTTTTTGTCAAATGCCATTCACTGCACTCCTGCTGGAGTTGGCTCCCTTTTGATTTAGAGATTAGTAGATTCTTCATGTTACTTAAGTTGTTTGCTTTTATTTTATTTTTTTAATTTTAGTTTTTTATTTTTTAAATTTTAAAATCTTTAATTCTTACATGCATTCCCAAACATGAACCCCATCAGTTCCTTGATTCTGGGATCCAGATATCACAACATTTATCATGTCTAAGATCAGATAACCTGGGAAGTAAAAACAATCTGTTCCAAATTAACTACACACTCACTATATAGGGAAATATATATTTGCATATATTATATACATACAATATATGCAATATATAACATGTAAACACATATGTTTGCCTAATTATTTACATGTAACATGTTGGACCATAAAGGAAGCTGAGCACCAAAGAACTGATGCTTTTGAATTGTGTTGGAGAAGACTCTTGAGAGTCCCTTGGACTGCAAGGAGATCAAATCAATCAATCCTAAAGGAAATGAGTCCTGAATGTTCATTGGAAGGACTGATAATGAAGCTGAAGCTGCAATACTTTGGCCACCTGATGCAAAGAACTGACTCATTGGAAAAGACCCTGATGCTGGGAAAGATTGAAGGCAGGAGGAGAAGGGGACATCAGAGGATGAGATGGTTGGATAGCATCACCAAACTGATGGACATGAGTTTGAGCAAATTCCAGGAGTTGGTGATGGACAGGGGAGCCTGGTATACTGCAGTCCATGGGGTCGCAGAGTCAGACACAATTGACTGACTAAACTGAACATATATTCAATATATACAAATATATAAATACATATATTTGCATGTCTTGATTACATGCATCTCACCATATGGCAACATATAATATAGATATAAACATAGATTTTCAGCACACATTTGTAAGTAAACACATTTGTGGTTCACATTGCCAGCTTGTTCATGCCAGTCTACGAGTGATTGAAACCAAGACTAAAGGGAAAAAATGCATTGCTATTTCCAGTCAATGTGGATGGCACTGAATGATTGCTTCCAAAATGGTTATTTTTTGCATATGGGCAAGTAAATAAATATAGAGACAGAAATTATTCTAACCCCCAAACTACCATTTAGAGAAGATTATTTATAGTGTCAAGAGTAAGAGTGATTAGCAATTTGGGGGGTGGAGTAATGGCCTGCAATGTCTATACCAACACTACTGATTTTCAGTTAAGCCCTTTAATTCTCAGAATATTTCTTTTTTTGAGAAAAATGTTGAGCAATAAAATTTTGTAATTGAGATGGCTATGTTATCAAGGAAACATAAAATTGAATGAATCCATAAAAAATAAAGACTTAAGCTTTAACTTAAAAAGAACATCTCACAAAGTGACCTTTTTTTTTTTTTAATTTGGAACACAAGTTTCTTTAGCCAATTGATGAGATTTTTATGGCATTAGGTGAGAGAAATCTGATTCTAAATCTCATAATTCCTTCTCATCGACTTTGTTACATCTTTCTCCTGACATTCCCTCTTTACCAAGCAGAGTTACTTTGT
Source organism: Ovis aries (assembly GCF_016772045.2). Taxonomy (NCBI): domain Eukaryota; kingdom Metazoa; phylum Chordata; class Mammalia; order Artiodactyla; family Bovidae; genus Ovis; species Ovis aries. The sequence goes on from NC_056079.1 coordinate 27,286,231, forward strand.
CGAACACTTACCATCCTTGAATTACAGCCCAGTCCTCAAAAACCACAGTTTTTCCCTTTCTTTTGGAATTGTTAGCCTGAGGAAGTGGAAGGATCATAAGATGGAAATACCCAGTGACAGCTCAAATAACCCACTAGCTAAAGAAAAATATCTCTCTCTGCTTCTTTTCTCTCTTTTAGTTTTTGTTTGTTTCCTTGAAAGTGAAAGTGAAAGTCGCTCAGTTGTGTCCAACTCTTTGCGACCCTGTGGATTATACAGTCCCTGGAATTCTCCAGGCCAGAATGCTGGAGTGGGTAGCCTTTCCCTTCTCCAGGGGGTCTTCCCAACCCAGAGATCGATCCCAGGTCTCCCACATTGCAGGCAGATTCCTTACCAGCTGAGCCACAAGGGAAGCCCAAGAATAGTGGAGTGGGTAACTTATCCCTTCTCCAGGGGGTCTTCCCAACCCAGAGATCGATCCCAGGTCTCCCACGTTGCAGGCGCATTCTTTACCAGCTGAGCCACAAGGGAAGCCCAAGAATACTCGAGTGGGTAGCCTATCCCTTCTCCAGAGGATCTTCACGACCCAGGAATTGAACTAGGGTCTCCTGCATTGCAGGCGGGTTCTTTACTGTTTCCCTGAAGAGCTACAGAAAAAGGGAAATGTCTTTCTCCATGTTAGGTTGGGATCCTTCATAATGACTTTTGATGATTACCTTTAATTTTCAAATTTTTCACTTTAATGCAGACTTAATGATATGGACAGACTAAGTTCATTTACCCTCATTCTTCCTTTGAGGAACTCTTAGAAGTCTCTGAATTCCTGATGGTAAGAAGAGAAATAGGTTATTTTCCTTTACAGGTTTCTCCCACTATCAGAAAGTAAAGTGGTCCCATGAAACCTTTCCTAAGTCGAATGGGGGTGGAGTGAATGAACAATTCACTCTTGCTAACAGAGGCAAAAATAAACTGATACAAAGCACAGATGCTCACAGACAATATTCAAAGCTATGGAGGCTGGCTACTGAGTGCTGAGTGTTATTTCCGGGGAAGTTTGGTGGGGCCGCATTCACTGCTCTGTTCAGTGTGTATATTGCTTTTATAATGGCTCACTGGACCAAAACAAACAAACAAACAAACAAACAAAAATGCTGAACCCTACTTTCTATTTTAATCTTTTTTTATAAAAGCAAAAATTGTCTTCCAATTTCTTTCGGTTAGTGAAAGCAGGTAGTCATGTAGGTCTTTAGTAAAGCAAAGTGGTGTTGCTGCTGCTGCTCCAGCAAACTTTAAAAAAGTGGGGGATACCTGTACTTTTCTCTTTTTTTTCCATTTAAAAAAATTTTTATTTTTCTGTTTCTTGATGACACTTCAGATAACAAAATGGATATTTTCTTAACTTGGTGACTTCTTATTCATCAGTGACCCTTCCTAGGTACTCAAGAAATTAATGGCCCCCTGATTCTTCACTTTTATACTCTTTAATCCTTAGGGATAGATTCCTTACCTCTGTGGGCTCAGACCCTAGACAGGAAAAGAACAGTCAACTTCTCACCAAGCCTGCCTTGCTGCTGGCCCTGGAGAGCTGGCTGGGTCCTGGCCTGTTCTGCTCCTCCAGAATAGCATTCTTGTTTACCAACTCCAAAATGAGACATCACTTTTTATCAAAAACAAATGAAGACAACATTTACTCCCAGAAAAAACTAGTCAGAGGTTACTCTGATTTTAAAATGAGATTGTGCCCTATTGGAGTTACATAATCAAAATCATAATTGTAGTTAAAAGTCTAAGTTTGGCTTACAAACCTCATTAGCCTATTTATAAATCAAGCTAGTTTTAACAACCATTCTTAAGAGAACTTTGATTAATGATTTTGTTTCATTTTCAAGTGTAGTTAAATGTTTTTCAACACTTAAAGACTTGTGTATCAATTTAATATGTTTAATTTCCTTTTAAGTACTTTAACTTGTTTGACTTAACAAATGAGATACTCGTGAATACTTGAATAACTCATCAGTTCAGTTCAGTTCAGTTCAGTTCAGTCGCTCAGTCGTATCCAACTCTTTGCAACCCCATGAATCACAGCACACCAGGCCTCCCTGTCCATCACCAACTCCCAGAGTTCACTCAGACTCACGTCCATCGAGTCCGTGATGCCATCCAGCCATCTCATCCTCTGTCGTCCCCTTCTCCTCCTGCCCCCAATCCCTCCCAGCATCAGAGGTTGACTCTCTTTTCCAATGAGTCAACTCTTCGCATGAGGTGGCCAAAGTACTGGAGTTTCAGCTTTAGCATCATTCCTTCCAAAGAAATCCCAGGGCTGATCTCCTTCAGAATGGACTGGTTGGATCTCCTTGCAGTCCAAGGGCCTCTCAAGAGTCTTCTCCAACACCACAGTTCAAAAGCATCAATTCTTTGGTGCTCAGCCTTCTTCACAGTCCAACTCTCACATCCATACATGACTACTGAAAAAACCATAGCCTTGACTAGATGGACCTTAGTCGGCAAAGTAAAGTCTCTGCTTTTTAATATGCTATCTAGCTTGGTCATAACTTTTCTTCCAAGGAATAAGCGTCTTTTAATTTCATGGCTGCAATCACCATCTGCAGTGATTTTGGAGCCCAAAAAATAAAGTCTGACACTGTTTCCCATCTATTTCCCATGAAGTGATGGGACCAGATGCCATGATCTTTGTTTTCTGAATGTTGAGCTTTAAGCCAACTTTTTCACTCTCCTCTTTCACTTTCATCAAGAAGCTTTTAGTTCCTCTTCACTTTCTGCCATAGGGATGGTGTCATCTGCATATCTGAGGTTATTGATATTTCTCCCGGCAATCTTGATTCCAGCTTGTGTTTCTTCCAGTCCAGCGTTTCTCATGATGTACTGTGCATAGCAGTTAAATAAGCAGGGTGACAATCAATTAAGTACTTATAAATATGAAATATTAGTTTTAAGTTCTTAAATTTCTAAAAGTAGATTTCAACTGAAAACCATAAGTCTAAATCGTTGACTCAATTTCACAGTTTAAATTGGAATCGCAATTGCAAGTTACTGGTATGCTAATTGGGCAAAATATCTTACTATCACAAGTGTATACAATATCCAATATACAGACTCTAATGCAAAATTATTTGATACTATGGGGTTTGTTCCTTACATATATATTTTTCTTCTTAATTTTATGTCTTCCCAGGGCTAAAGCATGCTGACCCATCAAGGAATCAATGAGACCATTCCATGCATGGAGTTTTCTTCCTTTATAGTTGTTGTGCTTGCCTCCTCGGCACACTGAGATTTCTTGAGACTCAGAGGGTGACCTGTCCTGAATAAGGACTGGGTTCTAACCCAGACATGACCCTAACTGCCATTCAGGAAGAGTGAAATAAAGACAAGCCAAAAAATGATCCCCCAGAGATAGTCATGTCACATCCCTGCAACCTCTGAGTGGTACCTTATTTGGCAAAAGATGTGATTGAGTTGGGCTTCCCTGGTGGTGCAGTGATAAAGGCTCTGCCTACCAATGCAGGAGACCTGGGTTCCATCCCTTGCTTGGGAAGATCCCCTGGAGGAGGTAATGGCAACCCACTCCAGTATAACATTTTGCCTGGGAAATGTTATGGACAGAGGAGCCTGGTAGGCTACAGTCCATGGGGTTACAAAGAGTTACAGATCCTAAAAGTGGGTGCTTGTCTTGGTTTAGTCAGGCAGGCCCTAAATGCAGTCACTCGTCTACTTGGATGGGAGACACAGAGGAGAGTTTGAGACAGACACACTGCAGATGAGATGGTGTAAATACAGACCATGATGTGGCCACAAGCAAAGGAATGTCAGCGGCCATCAGAATCTGGAAGAGACAAGGAACAGATTCTGTTTGGAGCCTCCAGAGGGTGTGTGGTTCTGCTAACACCTGGAGTTTCAGACTTTGAGTCCCTAGAGCTGTGAGAGGATATATTTCTGTTGTTTTTAGCCACCCAGTTAGTGACCATTTGTTACAGTTGCCACAAGATATTAGTTCAGACAGTGATGTTGTGAAAATTAAAAATTAAGGTATGATTAAGACTTTGATATTGTCATTTGTAGGTTTCTAAGAGAAGGCATTTTAGTCAATTGTATGAATATTCTAAATTAGTAATTACGATTTAAAAAATCTGTTCTGGCTAGTCACGGTAGTCAGATCACAAATATCTGTCAATCTTAGTTAATCAGTGTTGCCAAGGGAGTAGGGGTTGAAGAGGGATGAATCAGGTGTTCAGGGTTAGACAGTGGTCCCCACCCTTAACACCAGAGGCCAGTTTCATGGAGGACAATTTTTCCATGACCCGGGGTTGGAGGGGATGGTTTGGGGATGATTCAAAGCACATTACATTTATTGTGCACTTTATCTCTATTCTTGTTGTATCAGCTCCCCACCTCAAATCTTCAGGCATTAGCTCCCAGAGGTTGAAAACCCCTGGTTAGCAGATGCAGGCTATTATATATAGGATGGATAAACAACAAGGTCTTGACATATGGCACAGGGAACTATATTCAATATCTTATGATAAACCATAATGGAAAAGAATTTTTAAAAGAATGTATGTATGTGTATGACTGAATCACTTTGCTGTATAGCAAAAATTAACACAACATTGTAAATTCAACTATACATCAATAAATAAAATAGAAAACTAGAGTTTGGTCATAATTTATATAAGGGGGGAAGCTTGCCATTATATTATCTCCAAAAGTCCTAAACATTGAATTCATCAACCCGCACGTTATGCATTGTTTTAAAAATAGTGCTTTTAAACAGCTAGATTCCAACCCTGTGTAGAATCAAATATATCAGCATCTTAGTTTGATTACTTGGTCTGAATTGGAAACATTTCCAGTGACTACCAGTTGCACACATCATTATCCACTCATAATTGGTTGTTTAATTCGAAAAGAGCAGGTTCTGCTCCATCACCTAACATCTGTTCACTTGGCTGTTAGTTCTAGTCAACCAAATCCAATTATTGTCGGGAGAGGCTCAGGATAGACTCATATCATTAGAGAATGACTTCCATTTCTTTGTAGATCCTTAATTCTTTGTTCTTCTCATAGCTGTTTTTTTTTTTATGCATGTAAGAATTAAAGATTTTAAAATTTAAAAAATAAAAAACTAAAAAATAAATAAATAAATAAATAAATGTGGCTGTTTTGTTTTTTAATGATAAATGTATTATGAAGTTATTTTTCTGAATCTGTGCTTCTATCTAAAATCAAAAGGCTAGGCACTGAAACCTTATTTATGTTTGAGGTCATATAATGCCTCAAAACATAGCTTAAATGCTAAAATTATTCAAGTATACTTAGAAGAACTCTTTTAACAGTTCTGAGGGCAACAAGTTTTTTGCAATTCTCACTTTGACGTTACTATTGTTAAATATCGTTTTAATTTCCAGTTGTATTGAAACTCAAGTGTTTCTTGACTTTGATCATGGTAGTGAGAAAGTATTCAATATTATTACCTAGGGATCATGTGGTTCCTAATTTAAGACAAAATTCTCAGCAAAGATAGTTAGTTTGATGTTTCATGTTGTTCGTGAATTTTTTCCAAAGCATGCATTGTTTTCTCTTTTTAAATTGAAGTATAATTGACGTGCAGTGCCACTTTGGCTTCAGATGTACATCATAGCAATTTAGTATTTAAATACGTTTTGAGAGGGTGACTATGGTAAGCTTAGATATCTGTCACTATATAAAGTTATTACAATATTCTTGAATAAAGGTTCTGTGCTGTACATTACATCCCCATAACTTTCTTATAACTAGAATTTTGTACCTCTTAATCCCCATTATCTGTATTTTGTCTGCCTCCTTAACCCCTTCCTTCTGGCAAACATCAGTCTGTTCTTTGTATCTATGAGTCTGTTTCTATTTTATTATGTTTGTTCATTTGTTTGTTTTTTAAATTCCACATTATAAGTGAAATCATATGGTATTTGTCTTTGTCTGGCTTATTTCACTTGGCATAATGCCCTCTAGCTCTATCTATGTTCACTCTAATGTCAAGATTTCCTTCTTTTTATGGCTGAATAATATTCCTGTGTGTGTGCATCTGCGTGTGTGTGTACGTGTGCGTGTACGTGTGCATGTGTGCATGTATGTGTGTGCACATGTGTGCGTGTGTGTGTGTGTGTGTGTGTGTGCATGCTGCATCTTCTTCATCTCTCAGGCACTGAGGTTGTTTCCATAGCTTGGCTATTGGAAGTCATGCTTCAATGAATATACAGGTGCATATCACTTCTCAAGTTAGTGTTTTCCTTTTCATTGGTAAATACCCAAAAGTGGAATCATTGGATCATATGGTAGTTCTATTTTTAATTTTTTGAGGAACTTCCATACTGATGCCCATAGTGGCTGCACCAATTTACATTCCCACCAACAGTACATGAAGGTTCCCTTTTCTCCACACCCTTACCAATTCTGTCAGGTGAGAGGTGCTATCTCATTGTGGCTTTGAATTGCATTTCCCTGATGATTAGTGATAGCGAGCATCTTCTTAATCTGGCTGTTTGTGTTTTTGATATTAAGTGTCTAAGTTTCTAATTTCCTTTGGGTATTAACCCTTTATCAGATATATGACTTGCACATATACATATCTTCTTCCATTGAGTAGGCCGCCTTCTCATTTTGTTGATGGTTTCCTTTGCTGAGCAGAGGTTTTCTTTCAACGGTTTCTTTCTTACATACACAAAAATTTCCAGAATAAAACATGTTACAATAGAGGAAGACTTTCTTAATGGCTCTGAATTTTGTTGCATCATGACACATCTAGAAAATTCGGGGTGCTGGCAGAGTAAACATGCTTAAGAGGCTCTGGTAAAGCTGAAAATGGGGTGAGGAGAAACCTGCTTTATACTGGTTTCTACCACTTGTTCTTAGGCAGGATTATGGGAAAGACTCTCTTTTATTCCTACAACCTCCTACTTAACAAATGGCAAGACCCAACATCTTATAGTAAGATCATACCTTCTGGTAGAATCATCATGGTACAAATCATTTAAATCATGCTCTCTGTATGTTTTGATGAGAGATATATTATGATGACACTCTGGTCCTTCTATTTCCAGAGAAGTCAGTGATTTGAGGGGCTTCCCTGGTACTTCAGCTGGTGAAGAATCTGCCTGCAATGCAGGAGACCCCAGTTAGACTTCTCAGTCGGGAAGATCCCCTGGAGAAGGGATAGGGTACCCACTCCATTATTTTGGGCCTTCCCTGGTGGCTCAGATGGTAAAGAATCCACCTGCGATGTGGGAGACCTGGATTAGATCCCTGGCTTGGGAAGATCCCCTGGAGGAAGGCATGGCAACTCACTCCAGTATTCTCACCTGAAGAGTCCTATGGACAAAGGAGCCTAGCAGGCTACAGTCCGTGGGGTCGCAAAGAGTTGGACATGACTGAGTGACTAAGCACAGCTCAACACAGTAATTAGAAAGGATTTTAAAGAGGTTTGATTGCTTTCTTTTGTGAGTATAACCCCGTAACAGTTTTTATTGCCATCAGTACATATACATTGAAATTAGTCATACCAATTTTATCTTTGGCAAGACATATAAATAAGATTCAGTATACATCTCCATCACATTAAAGAAGTCCTGGCCAGAACATGTGCAGGTTCTGTGGCATGCAGTCATTGAAAGTCTGTAAGCCGGAACATAACATTTTGAAACCATGTGTATCTGTATGCAGATGTGTGCATTTTTTAATTTCTGTGGTGAAAGGGGAGAGTAATAAGAAAAAAAGAAAAAAGGAGCATTCAGAGCTTCCTGAATACAAAGAAACATCTATGTTGCCATTATTTGGGCTATTCATTTTTTTCCTAGTGAAATGATATACATGTTCAGTATATAACCTTTGAAAATACACAAAGGAAAAAAATTAAGCATTTAAAAATCCTGCCATCCAAAACCAAACATTTTGTAATATTTACAACTAGACTTATGTGTATGCATGTTTGAAATATTTATAATCATACTTAGTATTCATATTCTTCCTTTTCATAATTATCAAAAATTTAACTTCAAAATTTCTAGACTGTCTTGTAAAATTCTGGGAAAACCAAGGCAAGTTCATGATGATTTGTTATATAGCTCTACTAAGTGAAGAGGAGCTAAAAAGCCTCTTGATGAAAGTGAAAGAGGAGAGTGAAAAATTTGGCTTAAAGCTCAACATTCAGAAAACAAAGATCATGGCATCTGGTCCCATCACTTCATGGGAAATAGATGGGGAAACAGTGGAAACAGTGTCAGACTTTATTTTTTGGGGGGCTCCAAAATCACTGTAGATGGTGATTGCAGCCATGAAATTAAAACACGCTTACTCCTTGGAAGAAAAGTTATGACCAACCTAGATAGTATATTAAAAAGCAGAGACTTTACTTTGCCGACTAAGGTCCATCTAGTCAGGGCTATGGTTTTTCGTGTGGTCATGTATGGATGTGAGAGTTGGACTGTGAAGAAGGCTGAGTGCCGAAGAATTGATGCTTTTGAACTGTGGTGTTGGAGAAGACTCTTGAGAGTCCCTGGACTGCAAGGAGATCCAACCAGTCCATTCTGGAGGAGATCAACCCTAGGAGTTCTTGGAAGGAATGATGCTAAAGCTGAAACTCCAGTACTTTGGCCACCTCATGCGAAGAGTTGACTCATTGGAAAAGACTCTGATGCTGGGAGGGATTGGGGGCAGGAGGAGAAGGGGACGACCGAGGATGAGATGGCTGGATGGCATCATGGACTCGATGGACGTGAGTCTGAGTGAACTCCGGGAGATGGTGATGGACAGGGAGGCCTGGCGTGCTGTGATTCATGGGGTCGCAAAGAGTCGGACACGACTGAGCAACTGAACTGAACTGAACTATCTCGTGAAACATCTTGACAGTAAATGAACACTTTCTTTCAGATTTGAGTTATATCATAAAAGGAATTTGCCTGTTGGTATTAGGATTATTTAATAGTACATCAATCAATAGTACATCTATTTAATAGTACATCTATCAATATAGTTTATTCCAAGCAGAGGCTAGCCATGGTATCTGGGGGATAATATGTAATTAGTTATATAAGTCAGAATGCCAGGGAAGTATATGAATAGCAGCAAAAAGATGTTGGGTTGAAAAGAGAATACTTGGCTGCCTACTAGATGGCTTACCCTTCAGTTGCTGCTTTCTTTGGACTCTTCCCAGGGATTCGAAACATGAAGGACCCATCTCTCAGGAAGAAGTCATTGCTCAGAGCTGTTTATCTTAGTTGAGTACAGACAGGTACAAACCGGAGTAAAGTCATATCTTGACTTCCTGTTGGGCACCACTATCTCTGCATTGTTCCATGGCTAGAGTCTCTCCAAGACTACTTCAAGCCACATTTCTTTTAATAGCATGGGTAGTATAAGCAATAATGCCAATCTAGTCCATTCAAAATCATGACTGCAAAAATATCTGAAAGGACAAGGCTTAGTGGACCCATAGAATTCTTTCCATTTATGATTAATCCCAGTATGTATTGTTTTTGCAGTGAAAAAGCATTCATGCCATAGGTCATCATAGGCAATGCAATTGAAAGAACATTTTGCCAACAGTATTACTGGAAAGTGCACTCATTCGTGATTTAGTTTTAAATGATTAGGACCCTTTGCTAATCTATAAGGATATCACTTAAATTAGAAGTTTTAAAATATGCAGTGCATGTTCAACAGCATCCAAGTATTAAATAGCATCTTAAAGAGCGAAAGAAACTATTAAGACTAATTAAGTGGATTTATTGGCTAATTGGTGTTTCCACATGTATTTATTTCTGCAATTATTATTCATTTGCTGATTTACACAGCACTCTTCTCAAAAATTACCCTGGCATTAAATGAAGCTGGAAGACATCTCCACTTTGGAAAACCTATTAAGCCAAGAACTTTCAACTTAAAGTTGGGATGGTACTCAATCAAAGGCTAGCAGAATTGATTCCAGAGTCAGAAGTTTATTTATCGATCTTAACTCCTCCTTCTCCATTCAGACCAACCTAGTAAAACTTTTCCTTTTCTAAACCATGTGTATCTAATCTATACCACGGCAATGATAGCATTTCAACTATGTAGAGAAGTTTAGCAGATTTTCATCCATTAGAGGTTATCTACTAGAGACACTAGCCCTCAACATTTTAAGAAGAAATTATACATTGATCACTCAGGAATTGTATTTCCTTTCTATACAGATTAACCTTTTATGTAAATAGATCAGCTGGAAATGCTTTCAGTGTGTTTCCTCAATTAATAACTAGTCCTTGGAGCTATTGTTTCCCTAAGAATTACAAAAACCAAAACAAACACAAACCTGTTTACTCTGTCTAGGAACATGGATCAGTGTTGAAGACTGGAGATATATTTGACTCCCACAGAGAAAAAAAATCTCTGAAAATAAGCTTTCTATCTAATTTATTTGTATATTCACTTAATTGCTCAGTGAAGACAACCACTCTTGAAAGTAACCTATAGGTAAATCACCTCGTTTAAAAAACCAAGGACTTTCCTGGTGGTCCAGTGGTTAAGAATCTGCCTGCCTATGGGTTCAATCCCTGGTCCAGGAAGACCCCACATGCCTCAGAGTCTAAAGCCCAAGCACCACAACTACTGAGCTGGCACTCTGGGAGCCCATGCTCTACAACAAGAGAAACCAGCGTGATGAGACGCCCACATGCCACAACTAGAGAAAGCGCGCTCAAGGCAATGAAGACCTGGCACAGCCATAAATAAGATAAATCAAGTTAAAATTCAAGGTGGCGGAACAGTTACTGGACACGAGATGCAGAGACACAAGAGGAAGGAAAAAAATTAAATTAGCTCCCTAAGGCACTGACATTTCATCAGTTAGATGAGAGAAACAACAGAGTTCAGACTGAATCATTTTGAATGAGGAAGAAAATAGAAATAATGGCACAGCTAGTTTGGAGAGAATCTGTCATGGACATATACCTTGTCTGACTTCATAAGCCTCACTCGCACCCTCTCTTCCAACAGATTCTACTCAAGCCACATATTTCATAGGACTTCAAGCTAGAACCAGTCCCTGGAAAACTAATTAAAAGCTAAAAAACGCCGTGATCTGAGATTGACCACTGTAAGACTGTTAGCACACTTTTCAATACAGCCAGCCAGCCAGGACGATAAATAGAAAAATTAAAAATTATAGGGGCTTCCCTGATGGTTCAGTGGTTAAGACTCCGAGCAGGGGACATGGGTTCAATCCCTGGTCAGGGAACTAAGATCCCACATGCCCCAGAGCAACTAAGCCCATTCATGGTAACTCCTGAACCCACATGCCACAGCTAGAGACGCCGGACAATGCAGGGAAGACCCCACGTGCAGCAACTAAGACCCAATGCAGCCAAATAAGTAAATAAATATTAAAAAATTATTAAGAGGAGCTGTATCCGGAAGGGGTGGCCTCACCAAATTTTATCTTCATAATTGTTAGGCTTCATCAGGAGAAAAACATAGGTTGTCTTCTGCGACTGCCTGAAACAGATTGATCTTGAATATATCATCAGCAAGATACTTTATATTGCAGAGTTAGTAAATAACACAAGGAAATATAAGCTTAAGGGACAGGTGAAAAATGAAATTATGAGCTATAAACTTGGAACATTACTTTAGAGCACAGTGGTAGATACAGTTGATTAAAGAGTGCCATCCAGCTGTCAGGAATAACTGTTGTAGGTTTCTGAAAATCATCATTTTTTATGGTGTTAGATTTGAATAGCTAGAGTTACATGCTTAGAGACACATCTAATGTCTTAGAGATGAGTTCCTGGAGGAAAGTAATTCACCAGTTATTTGGAGGCCGACAAGCAATGTATGTCATTTTTGAGTCACAAAGGAAATGACATTGTTGTAAACTCTGCTTTGTCATGCACACAGGTGCTAGGCCAAGCCATTTATACAAAAGAGAAACTTATTTGTAGAAAGTGGTCCTTTCCTTTTTTTAAAAAAAATAAAACTTTATTTGTTTCTTTTTGGCTGTGCTGGGTCTTCATTGCCGTGTGGGCTTTCTCTAGTACTGGTGACCGGGGGCCGCTCTACGCTGGGGAACCTGGGTGTCTCCCTGCGGTGGCTTCTCTTGTTACTGAACACAGGCTGTAGGCCACCCGGGCTCCAGTAGTTGTTGCTCACAGGTTCTAGAGCACAGGCTCAATAGCTGTGGCTCAGGGGCTTAGTTGCTTTGTAGCATGTGGGATCTTCCTAGATCAGGAATCAAACCCCCGTCACCTGCATTGGCAGGCGATTCTTTACCACTGAGCCACCAGGGAAGGCCCACAAGTGGTCCTTTCTGTAAACTGTATCTGCATCCTTCCCGACCACAACATAATACATAAAGTGACATTTTTGGAGACATTGCAAATGTCATGAGTTCTTTATTTAGAAAAATCCAATGATTAATAGATTATCAGTTATCCAATATTTGGTTATAGTTATAACTAATAGTTATAGGATATGTTTAATAGTCTAGGATAACTATGAATGAATGAATGAAGTCGCTCAGTCGTGTCCAACTCTTTGCGACCCCGTGGACTGTAGCCTATCAGGCTTTAATAGTTATCCAATACTTATTGGATAACTTATTGGATTTCTTAATATAAACTAATAGATGGCCTGGGATTTTGTGTGACCCTTACCTCTTCCCAGCAGGTTTTAAGGAAGGAAATTTCTGTTTTACCATTTCATTTCTGATTCTTTTGAAACGCAGGCACAATTAGTAATGAGAGTGTGCATTTATAAATGTGTGTTGCCACTGGGAATTTACTGAGGATGACTCAGATCCCATTCTATACTGGAAAAAGGTGCGTTTGGCTGGTAAATGAAAAGATCAGGCCAATTTCTTTCTTGTATCAACCCTGGGTAAAATGTCCTTAAGAAGAAAATAACAATAATGAATTTGTTGTATAGACAAAGAATTTAACTACTTGTTAGCATTCAAATGGGCCCTAAGGAAGCATGCAAGTTAATTAAATCAGAACTCCCTTTTTAAGTTTGCTACCAGCTGGGCATCAGTTGGCCTTCCCAAGAAGGTGTCACTGAAATCAATAGGTTTAAGGCTTAATGTTGAGCCTGGACAACAGAGTTCTGGGAAAGTGACGCCACACCATGGTTTATTAAAGAGTATGCCTGCAAATACATTTAATGCTTTTTTCTCCTTTCTCCGTTTGATTCTATATCTCTTCCTCTAGGAGGCCTGGACTGTGACTTTTAAAGCTGAAGCAAGATACAGCCTAAGGATGTTTTTTTACAGTGATAGAGAAGGAAGGAGTGAAGTTGATCCTAATTTTATGACCTTGCTAATTATCAGCAGAATATTTTTGCAGGGTCAAATATTAATCAATTAATTAGTCAATTAAAAATGCCAAGAGAGAGGTGGTCATTAGTTAAAGGAACTCATTCAAATGATTTGTGGTCTGGGTTTTATCAGTTCTATTCTTAGAGCATTCTTGTTGGGCTTAAACGTGGTTGAAATTTTAATCCCTTGATTGATTTGCTTTATTAGCCCACCTCTGATGTGAGTGAGTGCTCAGTTGTATCTGACTGTTTGTGGCCCTATGGATCATAGCCTGCCCAGCTCCTCTGTCCATGGGATTCTCCAGGCAAGAATACTGCAGTAGGTTGCCATTTCTTTCTCCAGGGGATCTTCCCGATCCAGGGATCGAAACCACATCTCCTGAGTCTCCTGCATTTGCAGGCGAATTCTTTACTGCTGAGCCATCAGGCAAGCCCAATCCCTACTAGGTTTTTAAGGGGCAGCTTTTGAGAAATTAAAAAAACCTTATTCTCATTTCCCCAATGAAAAGGTATTGCAGATGTCATAATGCTTTGGGGGAACGTTTACAAAGTCATGCCCTGCCCAGGACATGTTTCTGGTTTCTTTAAATGTATCTTAACTTGCCCATATGTGGTCAACTTCCCCTTCTGGAATCTATTGATAAATCATGGTAAAAGGAAACCACTGCATGGAAACAATGTCTAAAGGAGACCCTCTTTATCCCAGAGAGGAAACTCAGAGAATAGGGCTCAACCTGGCTAATGTCAAAAGGCCTACTCCTGGATTCAAATCAAAAGTGTCATTGCAGCCAATTAGAAATAGGAAGAGGGTGGTTCAACTGAAAATCTGGGGCCTTGGGCATTTTCTGGAATGTGTACAGTCAGACTGTGCAAGTGAGTCAGCAGAGAGAAGGCAAGCCGGGGCACCTCTCTCTGGAGCAAGGAGTCATCATTTGCCTGTAGGTCAGAAGTGTTTGTCTTGGAGCGCTGCAACTTCCAACCAACTGATTTTCAGCACAAATGGCAATGTTATAAAGTGTGAAGACATTGGGCTAGGAATCACCAATGCTGGCCATGCCATTTCCTACTGTAGGAAAATGACCCTGTCATCACCCTCTTGATGTCTTGGTTTCTTTACCCAGGAACTAAGGATGTTTGACAAGGTGACTTGGAAACTGTAGGCTGGGAAGGAAAGCCAGGATTTCTATGGGTGTTAAGTTGCTTTGAGGGTAGCTTGACTGTGCACACGGGGGTGCAGAGCAGGAGAGGGGTCAAGAGACATGAGCATGACCCTTGTGCGTCCTTGGCACTCACGTTTTAAACCTCCTGGGATGCATCTCTCTGCCTCTACCAGTTATGGCTCCTTAGATTCTCTGTTAGCATCAGGATCACTAGCAGAAACTGTGTAACCTTTCTGACATGTATTGTGAATCCTCCCCTGCCCCAGAACTCTTCTTAGAGAGATACGAAGGTTATCAGCCCTGCTCAGCTGGCCAAACCTGACAACACTGGGCGCGGTTGCTTTTGTAATCTGTTCTCCAATTTCAACCTGCACCCACCCAATCCCACATCTCTCGAGGGGTTCTCTGTTTTTTCTGCTTTTAACTTTGGGTTAGACTTTTCCAGCGGGCATGCCTGAAAGAGGAAACTTGATTGTGTCTGTTTAGATTGCCTTCCTCTCCACCTTAGTAAACATCAATAAACTCAGACTCCTTTACTTTCCGAAGCCCTAACTTCTTTGTGGCAGCAGCGATTTTTAAAATACAGACTTCCGTCATTCCGTCTTCTCTGTTATGGCATCTGTACGTGCTGCGGTGTATTGTTTAAGCACACTCTTTCATAGATTTGAATTCGCTTATTGTTTTCTCCAAAATATGTTCTACCTTAGACACTATCTCATCCTCTCCTCTGCCAGATATTGATTATTCATACATTCGCTGATCCCAACCACTTCAGCTTTACTCATTGTTATGTCTTTGCAGCTCTTCTTTCCCTTAAATACAAGGGCAACCTATTGTTTTCACAATTACCCTGTCTTCTGCGTCTGTTGTATTTCCAAAGCCCAGGGGAGCATCAGGGCATTGTCCTGGGTTTGGCGCCTATCTTCCACAAGTCCTTTCATTCTCGTTTTAACTGTTTTACCTGCTGCCACCTTTGTGTAGCTTCCCAAGTGGCGCTAGTGGTAAAGACCTTGCCTGCCAATGCAGGAGACATAAGAGACTCAGGTTTGATCCCTGGGTCAGGAAGATCCCCTGGAGGAGGGCACAGCAACCCACTCTGGTATTCTTGCCTAGAGAATCCCATGGATAGAGGAGCCTGGCGGGCTGCTGCTGCTGCTGCTGCTAAGTCGCTTCAGTCGTGTCCGACTCTGTGCGACCCCATAGACGGCAGCCCACCAGGCTCCCCCGTCCCTGGGATTCTAGATTTGGACACATCCCTAGATTTGGACACGACTGAAGCAACTTAGCACACACGCACCTTTGTGTAGGGTCTTGCCTATGTAGTCCCCACCACAAACATCTGCCCTGGCTGTTACAAATGAGGTGTTCAGGGACGAGCCACTCTTTTGCAGCAGGGCAATAAAAAGCAGTATGAAAGAAATGTTTTAAAAATTGGACTCTTTGGTGCTATGATGTCTCCTTGGAGGAGAATGATGTATGGAATGTGGGAATCAGTGTTTAGCCAGGTACCAGTGCTTTGAGTTGAATATACTGGATGATTATTCTACTTTTGATGGCCTATGGTCAATTTCCTCCATCACATCTCACCAAAGATAGCTTTGATGCATTGGACTGTTGAGCTTTGTCTGTCAATGGCTTCCATTTCTGATGGCTGCCTCTTTGCTGAGGTGTAGGCTACTTCCTGTCTTTTTTTATAAATTCTTTTTCGTGCAATTGGCTCAGTGGTAAAGAATCTGCCTGCAGTACAGGAGACTCGAGAAACATGGGTTCGATCCCTGGGTCAGGAAGATCTCCTGGAGGAGGGCATGGCAACCCACTCCAGTATTCTTGTCTGGAGAATCCCCATGGACAGAGGAGCCTGGGAGGCTACAGTCCATGGGGTCACAAAGAACTGGACACGACTGAGTGACCTAACAGCAACAAACATGCAATTCAACAAACATGCAATTCAGCATGGTGAACTCCACCCCACCTCCGACCTTACAACATACTAATATTATTGGACCACTTCTGTTTTCCAGAGAAGTAGTACACAGCTGCTAAGTTCAGAACACATGATCAACTATTTGTGATTGTAATTCCCTTGTGATTGTGATTGTAATTGTGATTGTGATTGTAATTCCCTTTGTGTCTTGGTTCCAAAAGTGATAACGCTGATCGTGTAGCTTGAAAAATCCCCATCGGGTGACACTCTTTAGTGAAAATATGCCATTTTATACACTTGTTTCTGACAAAAAGGAAAAAAATGTGAAGTCCACCCTAGTTCTGTCCAGACAAGCACAGAGAGAGGCGTGTTGGATTGCCAGACAAATATTTTCCCCTAGTTTTGCTCAATGAACTTGATTCACTGGAGGGCCTTTTGCCCATTGAGCAGGGGAGGTGGGCTGCCTCAGAAGCAGGCGCTGCCCCACTCTCCGCAGGGCGCCGGAGTGAATCATCGTTTTCATGAATGAGAAGAGGAGGAGGGAAGAAAAGACAAGGAGCTCGTTGCTCATGGCCTCAAACAAGGCAAACATTTTTGTGAATAATTTTCGGATAATATATGACGGATTGACTTTTGGGTTCTGTTGTTGTGAATGGAACGCAGAGAAACAAGAACTTGTTTCAACACAAGTTTTATCTGATATCCTATTCATATGCCCATTCTTTCTAGAATGTTTGGCAACTTTTCTAGGGTACAGAGAAGGCACAGTGTTGAATCACGTTGCTTTCAAGTGTTGTATGAACCCTGGCTTGAAACTCACTTAAGGAGATGGTTGATCCCACCATATAGACAAGGAAAAATCTGGCCAGGGTGTATACCTACCTCATTTCTGAGGAAGATTCAAGCTGGGATATATGTTGCTACAGATGCAGTGCCTTTCAGTTCAGTTCAGTTGCTCAGTCGTGTCCGACTCTTTGCGACCCCATGAATCGCAGCATGCCAGGCCTCCCTGTCCATCACCATCTCCCGGAGTTCACTCAGACTCAACGTCCATCGAGTCAGTGATGCCATCCAGCCATCTCATCCTCGGTCGTCCCCTTCTTCTCCTGCCCCCAATCCCTCCCAGCATCAAAGTCTTTTCCAGTGAGTCAACTCTTTGCATGAGGTGGCCAAAGTACTGGAGTTTCAGCTTTAGCATCATTCCTTCCAAAGAAATCCTAGGGTTGATCTCCTTCAGAATGGACTGATTGGATCTCCTTGCAGTCCAAGGGACTCTTAAGAGTCTTCTCCAACACCACAGTTCAAAAGCATCAATTCTTTGGTGCTCAGCCTTCTTCACAGTCCAACTCTCACATCCATATATGACTACTGGAAAAACCATAGCCTTGACTAGACTGACCTTAGTTGGCAAAGTAATGTCTCTGCTTTTGAATATACTATCTAGGTTGGTCATAACTTTTCTTCCAAGAAGTAAGTGTCTTTTAATTTAGCAGAAGCCAAAGTGAAAAAACAGAAAAGGCTAACATAGGTGCCAGATGTATTTTTCAAATTGAAGTATAGTTGATTTATAATATATTAGTTTCTGATGTATGGTAAATGATTTGTTTTATATATACATGATATTTTTCATTCTTTTCCATTATAGGTTATTGCAAGATATTGTCTATAGTTCCTTGTGTTGTATGGTAAATCTCCTTGATATTCATCCATTTTATATATGGTAGTCTGTATCTATTAATCCTATACTTCTAATTTATTCTTTCTCCCCCTTTCCCCTTTGTTAAACCAAAAGTTTGTTTTCTATGTCTGTGAGTCTGTTTTGTAAATAATTCCATTTGTACTGATGTTTTAGATTCCATGTATAAGTGATATCAATATAATACTTGTCTTTTCCTGTCTGACTTAATTCATTTAGTATAGTAGTCTCTAGGTCCATCCATGTGGCTATAAATAGCAGTATTTTATTCTTTTTCATAGTCTATATTTCAGTGTATGTGTGTACCTCATCTTCTTTATCCATTCATCTATCAGTGAGCATTTATGTTGCTTCTATGGCTGGGCAATTTATTACAAAGCATATTGAATTTCTTTTTCACTGATGTCTGATGACTTGAGTTTTGTAGAATCCACTCAGAGAGAGTCTTCCCTAACCCAAGAATAAGAAGCAACAGGTCAAGAAAAGAAGCACTGGGATAAAAGTAAATGACAACAATAATAAGAATGTTTACTTCTGATTTCAGGCACTGGCTATCTTTGGCCCCTGTCCATCATTTAACCTTGATAGCGGGTCCAGGCTTCTGAGACTGATACACTCCATGGCGTGCACCCTCTTGACCTCTTGACTTCCTGCCCTTCCCAACCTTGTCCTTCTCCTCTTGTCCTTGTAGTTTTGTGCTTCCATTCTTAGCTCATGCTGGTCCTTCTACCTGGAACTTCTCAGTTCCCATCACTGAATCTAGGCAGCAAGGTTTATCCCAGGCTTTCTCTTTCCTGCGTGGTCTTTCCACAGCCTTTTCTGGGTTAAGCATCCTCTCTCTGTGTCCCCAGATCCCTCGATGTCACTGTGTGTCGGCATCTTCCTCACTTCCATTGACCCAATCCTGAGGTCCTCAAGGGGAAAAGACAGTGCCGTTTGTCCAACCACTCATTCATTCATTCAGCAAAGATTTATTAGATTCCTATTATATGCCAGACTCTGCCTTAGAGACCAGAGAGAAAGCAGTGAACAAAGCGTAAGATTCTTGTTCCCCAGATGTGTGTACATTCTAGCAAGGAAGACAGAAAAAGGGGAAGCAAGCAAGCCAATACGTCCAGAACTCCAGAGAAAATGGACACGTGTTGATGTGTGCGAGAGTGCCTGCTGTTTTCGGCAGGCAAGTCTTCACTAAAGAGAGAGCTCTCAGCTGAGACTTCCAAGGCAAGAAAGAGCCAACCAACTATGTGAGGATCTGAGTCAGGGGACCCAAGTATAAGAGCCCAGAGGAGGAATGAGCAAGTGTAGTAAGCAAAAAAACCTAGAGACGGCCTTGTGGCTGATGGACTAGCAAATCCCAGCAGAAGTCAGCGTCAGCTACCTCGGGGCCTGAGGGTCGCAGTGAAGGCGGGGATCTCATATCTGTGTGGCCGGAAACGCTGCGACAGCTCTAAGCACGGAGTTGTCGGATGAGCTTTTCATTTCGCAGAAACCACCTTGGCTATGTGTGATGTGAATGGATTTTGCTTTGCATCCCCAGAGCCTAGCTTAATGCCTGCTTCTGTTTCACACCCTGACACCCAAGGCCATGCTGCTTTTCTGCACATGAAAGTTGCCTTTTCCAAGGCATGTGCTGTCCAGCGAAAAGGCAAGTTGAGCGTCGTTTCAGTTCAACACACGGTGTAGAGCTGACTTCCTGCTCTGGCCTCGGGTATCTGCTGGCCTCCACCCAGCTTTTAAAAACTTCCTGAAATTGACATTGCAGCAGAGATTTGTTTTTCAGTTTCAGAGATAATCCCTTCAGTGTTTGTTCATCCCATTTAGACCTAGCTAGACCACCTCCGATGTTCAAGGAATTGCCTCCAGGCAAGACCACAAGGTGGGGCCATAATGAGGAACCTGCGGTACCTTCTCAAGTTGAAGCATTACTTTCTAGAAGATGCTGAAGGCAGGAATCAAGGCTTCTGTTCACTCTGTGACTTTCTTCTAAGACTTCTAATCAGTGGGTCAAACCTCAGTATACCTGCAATGAACTGTATTATTAAAAATGAAATTCAGGAAGCAGTGCACAGGGAATTCCCTGGTAGTCCCTTGGCTAAGACTCCATACTGCCAGTGCAGGGGGCCTGGGTTCAATCCCTGGTCAGGGAACTAGATCCCACATGCTGAAACTAAGAGTTCACATGCCGTGACTAAAGATCCTGTGTGCTTCTGAGGATCTTTAGAACTAAGACCTGGAACAGCCAAATAAATAAAAATAAATATTTTTAAAAGTGAAGCAGTGCAGAAAGGCATACAGACTGCCACCTGGGAGTTGATGTTCCTGCAACCTGTTTCGCATCCTTGGGGGCGGTGGCCCAGAGCACCAGAGGACGACCTGCGCTTTGAGGTCACTCTCAGATCTGCTTGCAGTGCCTTGAACCCACGATGGAGTGAGCATGGATGAATTTGTTTCAGAGACTTATCAACCCTCTGGGGATGCAATCTTTTTATTATCATTATTAGTTTTTGGATTATACTATCGTTTTTAAAATATAGTAACATAATTTAAGAGACTCTGTACTCCAGAATTACCCTTCCTGTTGAAATAGAATCCTAAGAGTAACTTTTTAAGGAAACAGCTGTAACCTGTTACCTGTAACCTGAGAGCCCCCTCCCCTAGCTCACTATCAGCAAGCCCTCAATCTGATCTGGGCAGTTTTGGACTAGCTTGAATCCACCCACCTTCCCATTTCCAAGTAGAAATTCGGGACTTTGTGAATAGCCTAGTCCTCTGAAAAATGCTAAACTGTGTTAATCTTTTGAAGAGATTGTTTCAAGTCTGCACTCACAAGGAAACAGACCTTTTGCTACAGAGTGAAACCCACTGACAGTAGTGGCCAGGCTGTGTGCATGTGGCTTGTGTGACAATAAACAGTGAAACGCTAGGTCCAGGGCCCCCTTCCAGATGCACTCCTGGGACATCCCTGGGGTCCAGTGGTTAAAACTTCACCCTCCACTGTAGAGGGCTTGGGTTCGAGCCCTGATTGGGGGACTAAGATCCCATATGCTGCGAGGTATGGCCAAAAAGAAAAAAAAAAATCTAGAAAGGAGGATATTTTTGCCTACATGCCACGGAAGAATGGGCCTATTTCTTTGTCAGCACAGAGAGGCGGTTCCTGAATGGGTCTGGCGCTTGCAGCCTTGGTCCCACATGCCTTTCCACCTCTTCTCCTCCATAACTGCCCTACTCCTTCAGTGGCCCAAATGATGCACCCTCTCCTTCCTGAGCCTCTGCAGGGATTCCATCCCCACCACCACCCGGCTAATTCTGACTCTTTGTCTTGGTCTGTCTTTATGAACCACCACCCGGATAATTCTGACTGTTTGTCCTGGTCTCTCTTTATGCGTCATCTCCTCCAAGGAGCTCTTGACCTTTCTCCTCCAGATGAGGTTCAGTGACCCTCTTTTGAGCTGTCACAACACTTGGGTTTACCCACATTCTGTTGTATATCCACTGAAAATGCCTGTCTTCCGGTCAGATCCCATTCCTAGAATATAAATACCTTGAAAACACTCACTTATCTCGTTTACCATTGAATCCCTGCCACCTAGCATGGTCCTTGGCACCTGACAGCCCCCAACCGATATTTGTTAAATAGTGTGACTCTGCATACTGTCTGTCTCCTCATCTCTGCAGAGTGAATGACAGTAGGCGTTATTTCATGTGTGTGTTTGCTAAGTATCATGCATGTACCCTGCATTTTGCTAGACATTGTGGTTCAGATGGTAAAGAATCTGCCTGCAGTGCGGGAGACATGAGAGACCCAGGTTTGATCCCTGGGTTGAGATGATTCCCTGGAGGAGGGCACGGCAACCCACTCCAGTATTCTTGCCTGGAGAATCCCCATGGACAGAGGACCCTGGGGGTCTGTAGTCCATGGGGTTGCAAAGAGTCGGACACAACTGAGCAACTAGGCATAAGCATGTAGAATATAGAAAATATGGGCATCTTGTCTTGAGGACAGTTAAAGGGAGCCATTTAACCCAATGGAATGGTTAGAATACACGTACATGATAAGATGTGTTTGGTTAACCATGAAGACTATGAAAGTTCTGGAAAGTTCAATGCATTCTGGAAATTCCATGAAGGATGCTAGTCCTGGAGCTTGAAGGACCCTGAAGATTCCCGAATGTTAACAGATGCCCATTCCTTGAAAGATGGTGGTGGAAGGGAGGCAAATCTCTGTTCTCTGTTTTGGACTTGGAGGGGGCTGCAGGTTCCTTTCCCCTCTTCCTATAGACAGGAACATGACTGAAGGTCGTGTTCTGACATTATCCTTTCTTAACCTGCCTTTGTTCCTCAGTTTGAAACTTACCTCATCACCAATTCATCTGAATTATCAGGTCTTTTCTTGTAAAACACATTAGGAACTCAAAGAACATTCATGGAATCAGCTGAGAAAGCTAGCACTAAACAGGTCTATGGAGGCTTGTGGTAGAATAGGTGCCCTGGGAATCAAACTTCCAAAAGGTGGAAAATGGCTCAAAGAGAGAAGTCCTAAGACACCAAAGATGGGCTTTGCCAGGGGCAGGTTCTGAGGGAGTGTTTTCTCCTTTTCTGGAATGAATGGATTGGTGAGATGTGTACTTAGGAAACTTCTGGGTTAGGGAAATCATGTAGTGTTCATCCAAAGTCATAAACTCTATCTGAAGGAAAACTCCAGACTAGAAATTATTTTATAATATTATCCATAGATTTTTCTCTCTGCTACTTAGCAGACTTTCCTGGGACTGATTAGAACGCTTCTCTGCACAGAACACTATAAATGTATTTTCTCAGTGGAGGAATTAAGAGGTCCAGAGTGGTGGAGGGAATATCTTGCTTTGAAGCATCTCTGCTTAAGAGTCCGCAGGAAATAAATTACCTTTCCCAGGGTTCTGATTTGATTTTTAATGACTTAGTGACTGTACAAAACAAGACACTCAGGAGAAAGTACATGCAAATAGACGGAGACTTACATTTTTAAAAAAAATCTGTTTCTTTCTTTTGGGATCACAATCCAAACATAAGTATAATTTAAATAAAGCCAAGGAAAAAGTACCTTTTTGTGGTCTGCAGACGTTTTCTGCTAAATGTATCAGAAGCTTTATACACTGAGAGCTCTAACATTCCCTCTTGGAGTCTTTCATTGAGACTTCCTTGTTGTTGTTTAGTTGTTGTGAAGTCGTGTGTGATATTTTGTGACCCCATGGACTGTAGCCCACCAGGCTCCTTTGTCCTTGGGATTTCCCAGGTACGAATACTGGAGTGGGTTGTCATTTTCTTCTCCAGGGGATCTTCCTCAACCAGGAATCGAACCTAGGTCTCCCACATTGCAGGCAGACTCTTTTACCAGTTGAGCCACCAGGGAAGCTTTGGGTCATCGCAGTGATAGAGGCAAGTCCAAATCACTAGACCACTAGGAAGCTCCCATTGAGACTTACTGCAGACATATTTATTCACACTATCCATTTACTCCCTAGATGGCTTGTAACTGTTCTGGCTTGAAATGGAAAATCATGAGATCTCTTATCTTGACATCACAAAACTTATTGGGTTGGCCCAGAAGTTGGTTCGAGTTTTTCTCTAAGATGGTATGGAAATATCCAAATGAACTTTTTGGCCAATCCATTAGAACAAAGAAAACAAGCCAAATGCAAAGATCAAAAAGGTAACGTTTTCCTCTACCATAACTATGTACCTTTGTAAGGAATGTTAATCAGGTGACCAATGAGGGAAATTATTACCCGTCATTGTGTAGCTGGGCAGAATGGCATGTCTCAGTTATGTTCTGGTGTTTTAAGTTGCGAACATTTCTTTCCCCCTGAAGCAGTAGAGGGTGCTGTGCTGACATGATTCAAGAGGTGCTGAGTTTTCTATACAAGGCTGGGACTTTGGGCTGCCCTCTCTTTTCAAGTCAGTTTTTCTTCCCAAAAGAACTAGGAAGAGCAAAAATAAAATGGGTACAAAAGCCGTGCTACAGAGGATAGGCAACACATTTTAAGAGAACATGGCAAATGATCCAATCCCTCTAAAACGCTTCTAAAAGTGTACTGTTTTGAAGTCTTTGAAAGAGCCCAAAGTATGGCAAGTTTAAGAAATTATAAGGTGGCACTTGCCTGGTAGTCTGGTGGCTAAGATACCATGCTGTCAATGCAGGGGGGCCGGTTCAATCCCTGGTCAAGGAACTAGATCTCACATGCTGTGACTAAGATGCAGCACTGCCAAATACAGAAATAAAAAGAAATTATAAGGTGGCTGAGACTTTATCTGGAAATAGAAGGCAATATTTTGGAGCAGGGTTTCTACAATTAGAGGAGACTTTTGACAAATGGTGAAGTAATTCCTAAAATCTCATTACTGTTTGTTCTTGCTCTTTGTATTTTGATGACAGTCAAAATGTGACCAATAGAGATTTGGAGTATATTGCAAGACTACCCATGCTTCTTTCGGAATCACACATTTTAGAGCTGGTCAGCTCCATTAAGTATAATACTGTTAATGTTTCAACGTACAGAGACATGGCACCAAGTAGTTGAGTGACTTGTCCAAATCTAGGAGCGTGTTGGGGCTTCCCAGGTGGCACAATGGTAAAGAATCCACCTGCCAATGCTGAAGATGCCAGAGACAAGGGTTCGATCCCTGGGTTGGGAAGATCCCCTGGAGGAAGAATGACAACCCACTCCAGTATTCTCGCCTGAGAAATCCCATGGACAGAGGAGCCTGAGAGGCTACATCCATGGGGTGGTAGAGTCCAACACCACTGAACACCAGCAAGTTAGCTGTATGTCAGTGGCACGACCAGGGCTGGAACCTAGAGCTCTTACCCATCGTTCAAAGCTCTATTTTGCTGCCTGCTTCACGTGTCAGCATTTTCTATGCTGATGGTACATAGTCATAATATCCTACTATCTATAATCAGAGATGACTTTAGTTTTAAAAGCAGTTTACATGCTTTCACCTCACACTTGGGTGCCAAAATATCTTTTGAAAATATATTCTTCAATGATTTGCTCAAAGCAAGACCTGCCCAGTTTTATGATGGGCTAATGGAGAAGCTCTATGAACCACATTTATACCTACTCAGTCAAGTATCCTTTTTTCCAGCCCACTTCTTCCTACCTGTGAACTCTCTTCTTAGTGTGTGATTTTGCTATTTTGTGTGAATAGTGGGGTAAAGTTCAACTGACTCAGAGTAGGGAGCCTTGGCCAGATAAACAGGGCTGTGTAATGCCTTCCTCACTTGAGGCCCAGCTAAGTGTGATGCAAGATGATCAAAAGGGTTGCCGGTACCACTGATGCTTCCTGTGAAGGTGGAAAGTTCAGCGGCCCAGAGAAGTCTGTTAAGTATTCTTCTTACGCCTGTGCCCTGAGGAAAACATGCAGGTTATCTGATAATTGGGATCATTCCTATAAGGGTGTCTATAGAGCATCTTTGCAGCTTTCTTAACATACATTCCCTGATGCAGTAGAATGGGAAGACAGAGGCAGGACCATCCCTTAATAAAGTCTGGGCATTTGTTTGTGGGGATGTTGATGAAAACAGAACCAGCCATACCGAGGGTCATGCCAGGAAAGTGTAGGCTTTGAATTTCTGCCCTTCCTTTTCTAGATGACTTGAGGTAGGAGAAGGGTCACCTGGAACTTCCCTGGTCCCAGGGAATTTAAGACTCCATGCTTCTACTGCAGGAGGCACGGGTTTGATCTCTGGTGCTTGTAGCACCACCCAATAATACAAATAAAATATTCTGTTTATCAGGGTTTACCCACACTGTACTATGTATCCGTCGAAAATGCCTGTCACCTGAAGTTTGCACAATGGGGCTGAATTTGGAAACCATTCTTGAGATGCAGGAGGGAGTCCAGGCAGAAGCTTCAGAGGGAACTAGAGAGCTGCCTAAGAAGAGGAGAAAGATAAGAGAAGAAAGCATGCAGGGATCAGCAGGAAAGGTGTCTCCTATGCACAGGAAATGCTCTAAGTGTACACTCCCCCAGAATCCAGGAACTAAACAAGATCATCAGTGCTTATTAAATGTTGAGAAAATTCATGGGGGATATGCTCTTGTCCCCTATTTTATCATTGCAGGAGACACTCATGATATCAAAGTCTTTTTTGGTGTGTTTGTTTTTTTTAATTAAAAGAAGTACCACTTTACTTAATAGGTTGCAAGCATAAGGAATTT
The DNA here is from genome assembly GCF_016772045.2 of Ovis aries. NCBI lineage: Eukaryota > Metazoa > Chordata > Mammalia > Artiodactyla > Bovidae > Ovis > Ovis aries. Next base: position 27,312,529 of record NC_056079.1, read on the forward strand.
TTATTATGTAACAAACTATATATATTATACTAAGAAAGAACGTACGGGAATAAGCATCAGGACATAAATAAGCTTAAGAAGGAGTTTATTTCTGGTAAGCAAAATTAAGATAAAATCACCTACCACTAAAGCCACCCAAATGGATGTTACTATATCATTTGAATACTGTGTAAAATTATTTTTTACATGCTTTAAGTACTGTTTTTGAAAAATGAATGAACACTATGTATTTATTTTTTATTCAATGATTATAAAGTACATTTTACTAAAATTGTTCTTTAATTCTTTATCAGCCTTCAGGAACCTAAATTTTAATATGATAGATACTTTAAAATAAGGTTTTTAAACACCATAAATACTAGTGTTCATAAGTTATTTGCTAATAAATAAATTATACTGTACTATCAAATATGAGATTTTTCCATTTCCTAATATTTCATGCATTTATTTAATAAAACAAATTATTTAGGATTTTGTGGAAAAAGGAGTTTGTATCTCTTCACAGAGAAGGCAATGGCATCCCACTCTAGTACTCTTGCCTGGAAAATCCCATGGACAGAGGAGCCTGGTAGGCTGCAGTCCATGAGGTCGCTAAGAGTCGGACACGACTGAGCGACTTCACTTTCACTTTTCACTTTCATGCATTGGAGAAGGAAATGGCAACCCACTCCAGTATTCTTGCCTGGAGAAACCCAGGGACGGGGGAGACTGGTGGGCTGCCATCTATGGGGTCACAGAGTCGGACACAACTGAAGTGATTTAGCTGCAGCAGCAGCAGCAGAGATCTCCTCAAGAAAATTAGAGATACCAAGGGAACATTTCGTGCACAAATGGGCTCAATAAAGGACAGAAATGGTATGGACCTAACAGAAGCAGAAGATATTAAGATGAGTTGGCAAGAATACACAGAAGAACTATACAAAAAAGATCTTCACGACCCAGATAATCATGATGGTGTGATCACTCACCTAGAGCCAGACATCCTGGAATGTGAAGTCAAGTGGGCCTTGGAAAGCATCACTATGAACAAAGCTAGTGGAGGGGATGGAATTCCAGGTGAGCTATTTCAAATCCTGAAAGATGATGCTGTGACAGTGCTGCACTCAATATGCCAGCAAATTTGGAAAACTCAGCAGTGGCCACAGGACTGGAAAAGGTCAGTTTTCATTCCAATCCCAAAGAAAGGCAATGCCAAAGAATGCTCAAACTACCACACAATTGCACTCATCTCACACGCTAGTAAAGTAATGCTCAAAATTCTCCAAGCCAGGCTTCAGCAATATGTGGACCGTGAACTTCCAGATGTTCAAGCTGGTTTTAGAAAAGGCAGAGGAACCAGAGATCCAATTGCCAACATCCGCTGGATCATGGAAAAAGCAAGAGAGTTCCAGAAACACATCTATTTCTGCTTTATTGACTATGCCAAAGCCTTTGACTGTGTGGATCACAATAAATTGTGGAAAATTCTGAAAGAGATGGGAATACAGACCACCTGACCTGCCTCTTGAGAAACCTATATGCAGGTCAGGAAGCAACAGTTCGAACTGGACATGGAACAACAGACTGGTTCCAAATAGGAAAAGGAGTACGTCAAGGCTGTATATTGTCACCCTGCTTATTTAACTTCTATGCAGAGTACATCATGAGAAACGCTGGGCTGGAAGAAGCACAAGCTGGAATCAAGATTGCCAGGAGGAATATCAATAACCTCAGATATGCAGATGACACCACCCTTATGGAAGAAAGTGAAGAGGAACTAAAAAGCCTCTTGATGAGAGTGAAAGAGGAGAGTAAAAGTTGGCTTAAAGCTCAACATTCAGAAAACGAAGATCATGGCATCTGGTCCCATCACTTCATGGGAAATAGATGGGGAAACAGTGGAAACAGTGTCAGACTTTATTTTTTTAGGCTCCAAAATCATTGCAGATGGAGATTGCAGCCATGAAATTAAAAGACGCTTACTCCTTGGAAGGAAAGTTATGACCAACCTAGATAGCATATTGAAAAGCAGAGACATTACTTTGCCAACAAATGTCCGTCTAGTCACGGCTATGGTTATTCCAGTGGTCATGTATGGATGTGAAAGTTGGACTGTGAAGAAAGCTGAGTGCCAAAGGATTGATGCTTTTGAACTGTGGTGTTGGAGAAGACTCTTGAGAGTCCCTTGGACTGCAAGGAGATCCAACCAGTCCATTCTGAAGGAGATCAGCCCTGGGATTTCTTTTGGAAGGAATGATGCTAAAGCTGAAACTCCAATACTTTGACCACCTCATGCAAAGAGTTGACTCACTGGAAAAGACTGTGATGCTGGGAGGGAGTGGGGGCAGGAGGAGAAGGGGATGACAGAGGATGAGATGGCTGGATGGCATCACTGACTCGATGGATGTGAGTCTGGGTGAACTCTGGGAGTTGGTGATGAACAGGGAGGCCCAGCATGCTGCACTTCATGGGGTCGCAAAGAGTTGGACATGACTGAGTGACTGAACTGAACTGAACTAATAGATTAATGAAGAAAATGGAATTAATTTTGATATTATTTCTGTATTCTTTTCCCTTGGACTTGTAGTATGTGAAAGTCACTCAGTCGTGTCTGACTCTTTGGGACCCCGTGGACTACATAGTCCATGGAATTCTCCAGGCCAGAATACTGGAGTGGGTGGCCTTTCCCTTCTCCAGGGGATCTTCCCAACCCAGGGACTGAACCCAGGTCTCTCACATTACAGGCAGATTGTTTACCAGCTGAGCCACAAGGGAAGCCCAAGAATATTGGAGTGGGTAGCCTATCCTCTCTCTAGCGGATCTTCCCAACCCAGGAAGCAAAGTGGAATCTCCTGCATTGCAGACGGATTCTTTACCAACTGAGCTCTCAGGCTTTCTATATAATATGCACATTATTTGTGTAAATATGAATGTAATATTAATATAAAATGATGAATGTGAAACTGTTAGTCCTTCAGTCGTGTCCAGCTCTTTGTGACCCCATTATAGCCCACCGTGCTCCTCTCTCCACAGGATTCTCTAGGCAAGAATTATTGAGTGGGTTTCCATTCCCTTCTCCAGTGGGTGTTCTCAACCCAGGGATCAAACCCAAGTCTCCTGCATTGCAGGCAGATTCTTTACCATCTGAGCCACCAGGGAAGTCTGTATAAAGTAATATATTCTCACAAATCACTCATAAATGTACATGTTGGTTCCAGAATATAGTACCTTCCACTACTTCAGGATGGAGAAGGTAAGTATGTAAAGAATCTAATGGTAAATAGAGCCAGACAGATCTGACCTAATTCCAGCTCTGCTACTTAAGAGCTATATGACTTTGAACAAGCTTTTTAAACTTCTAGATCTTGTTTTCCTCATTTATAAAATAAAAATGCTAATACCCACCTCATATGTTATTGTTTAGTTTTCAATTAAAAATATGTATGAATGAAACTAGTCAATGATTGTCACTTTGTAGATACTCCACTGGTCTTTGCCTTTTCCATCCTCATGCAAAAAGAATTCTAGCATCATATTATTATAATTATTATGTATTTTTCCCTATCTGCAGAAAAGTAGTTTTAAGACTCATCCTCTCAATTTCTTGTGTGGAGGTCAGTTATGCCCTGAATATGTTGGTGCAGAAATAGCCTGCTCACCTAAACTTCAGAAAACACGTCATCATTACACATCTGTGGCATACATGTATAGCCTCATTTTTAAATGTCTTGGGTAATCTGGTTGGTTGATTCAGATAGTGGCTATCAGGACATCAACTTTAAGGCAGGCTGGATAAGTGATATTTTGCTACAGTGTTTAAAAAAAGCAATTTCCTTTCTAAAAGTTTTTTAGGAAACAAGCCTAATTTTATTTTTTTTCTTTTTTGCGGGGGTAGGTAGAGGTTGTAGTGGAAGAATCATTAATGTAATATTGCATCTTGGGCAGATGATTCTTCTCAAGAATGTGCCATGTAACCATATGAGCTAAGCACTTTGGCACTCCATGATTCCCACGGAAAATACAACTCCCACATCTATTGTCAATGAAATGATGCCTTGACTGGTTGAGATCAAACCACTAGTCAGTTTCAAAATTACCTCATAAACCACCAAGACAATAGGAAGAGAAGGCTCACTGTGGCTTACCTTTTCCCCATATTTGGCAATATGATTTTGTAGCTCATTGGTAATGCTATTTCGAAGAAATCAAAAGTAGTTCCATACAATGAAATGCGCAGTGTGGTGACTCTTCTTTTTTTTAATTGAAGTACACTTCCTGTACAATTTTATATGTTAACAGGTGTACAGTATAGTTATTCACAGTTTTTAAGTTTTACCCCCCTTACAGTTGTTATAAAATATTGGCTATGTTCCCCATGTTGTACAATCTATCCCTGTAGCTTATTTTACACCTTACAGTATGTTACAGTGTGATATGCCTTAATCCCCTACTTCTGTATTCCCTTCTCCTTGCCCTCTTCCACTGGTAGCCACTAGCTTGTTTATATCTGTGAGTTATTTTGTTATATTCACTAGTTAGTTGTATTTGTTTGATTCCACATATAAGAAATATTATATAGTATTTGTCTGTCTTATTTCACTTAGCATAATACCATCCATGTTTCTGTCAATGGCAAAATGGAACTGTCAACTCTGTATGTGTACCTCTAGAAAATGAGCTGATTCTCCTAGTTCTTACCACCATCTTTCTAACCTTGTAAGGTTACAAACATTAGAATCATGTTTACCACCTGTGAAAAAAATCTGATGGCAGTGGTATTTTGTTATTTGGGTTTTTCCCCCCCTTTCTGCCACATCCTTTGATAATGATTTTCATGGGCTGGAAGCACTGTAAAGAAAGGCATATTTAATTGAATTTATTTTAAATGAAACTGATAGCTTCACTAGTGATCTCATAACCTCAAAGCACTTTACAAACTGTGTAATCATTGAGGATGCTAAAGATAGTAAATGCAGTGTTTAAAACCTTCACAAATAAATCCATATTTAAATCTTATTCTACCACTAAGTAGCTTTACTTTTGATGTGCCTTTTAAAATCATGGATTTCTTGATGGAGGTATTGAGTTTGGTTCTGTCTTTGTTTTGTATGTTTGATTTTTTTTTTCCAATGTTGTAACTTAGGCCTCACTTTCTAAGATGTTTTATTATATGTAGAAGTAAGATGCTGCCGTGACTGTAGCTGTGGTATAAGTAACCAAAGATTTTACTTTAATTAAATTACTGAGTGAATATCTCTTTTTTATTTCTAAAATAAGGATTAACATATTTCCTTTTTTGTAGAGGTTTTCTGAATATGACATGCACATTATTACTATATAATAGAATTTTAAAAATAGAACATGGTTAGTTTTATTGGTACTAAACAAGCATAATCCTCATTTAAGTATATGTTTTCTTAAAGACTTTTTTCATTATGAACCATTTTTAAAGGCTTTATTGAATTTGTTACAATATTGTTTTGGCCCTGAGGGCATGTCAAACCCGCACCCCCTGCATTGGAAGGTGAAGTCTTAACTTCTAGACCCTCAGGGAAGTCCTCACTTTGATTTTTTAAATGCAGCCATTGACATGAGTAGTTCATAAATTATAATCTGTGAATGTATTAAATAGAATAATTTTATTAATAGGGAAAAATGTTTTTAAGTATTCTCCATTTCTTTCATCCATTCATTCCATATATTGGTCTTAGGGTCTACTTCTAAAGTTACTTTCTGCAAACAGCTGGCTTCAGGTATGAGAGATGTGGTCCCTGCTCCTCTCCAGTGGAGTCCTGGGCATCACCTTTGCTTCAGGTCCTTGTTTTCCTTAAGTTCTTGTTACTGAATGTGACCCTGGGGCAGCTTATGAAAGGAAGAATATCCTGAATGCTCTCTTTCCTTTAGTAGACCCTTTCTGGTTCTGGTTGTAGAAGACTCTGCAAATAGTCAATAAGAGCCCCATTTGATGTTTTTGAAGAGTGACTTTCTCTGACACAACTGAGACTTTGGCTCTATAATAGCAGTCCTCACTTTGTTCATCTTTATACATACCAACAGTGGATGAAGTACTTTGCAGGAATGCATACTGTCCTCAGACATCAACGATGCTGTTGGCTTTAAGGCCACCTCCTTGGTGTCCAAGCAGGACCAAAATCTGGAGACAAGAAAGTTGAGAATGAGTGTGCTATCAAGCCTCAACTAAGCATGGCCCTTTGGCATAACCATTTCACTTAAGAACCTTTTGTGAGAATAAGGTAATGATGAAATATGTTGGGTTTTGACAAATGCTTTTGAAAAAGCCACATAAAATAAAATAGGGGATCATCTCTGATTCTTATGTAAAGAAGATCCCTCCTCCCTTCCCTAACTTATTCTACTCCACACCCTGCTCTGCACCTTGCCTGGGCTTCAATACAACTAACAGATCAAAACTCAGTTTTCCTTTCCATAAGCCATGTTCTTGACATTCCTATTCTTAGTCATGTGTGTTTTGGTTCATGCTTTGATTTTCTTTTTTTCCTCAGGTTTTCTGTTGATACCCACATGAGTGTCAAGGACTTCCCTTTGCTTCTTTTGTGGAAAAAAAAATATTGAAAAATGACTGTTTAGTGGAAAGTTTTACTTTTGTTTTGGGTTCGGAGGAGTTATTAATCAAAAAAGCACTTGTTACGGACAATAAACAATTTCAGTATTTAAAAGAGGATTATTTGACTTAATTTCAATATACAGTCATTCAAAGAAGAGAAACAGAAAACATTAACAGCACATGCCCGTGTGTGTGTGCAAGATAATTTCTTTAGTTGTGTATGACTCTTTGGAACCCAATGGACCATAGCCCACCAGGCTCCTCTGTCCATGGGGTTCTCCAGGCAAGGATACTGGAGTGGGTTGCCATTCCCTTCTCTGGGAGATCTTCCCTACCCAGGGATTGAACCCTCATCCATACGTCTTCTGTATTGGGAGGCAGGTTCTTTACCATGAGCACCACGGCGCATACATCACCTAACTGGGCTGACCAGCACCCAGACTTAAACAGTGCTGGGAAGTCCCTGGTTAACAGCAATCTGTTAGGAAAAGATTGAGAAAAGGTCTCATATAGTCCATCCACTCCACAGGTAAGACTTCAAATTGCAGTTTGGGGGGCTCCCGCTTATAGCCCTAGGCCACAAACCAATACCATGGTGTTATCATCAGTTTGTGTTCAGAAATACATCTCTGAGTTTACTTGAACTTTTTTACAAGGCAGTTTGTTTTTATCTTGTGAGTCATAGGATTTTGTTAGACCCCAGGGGGTTGGCCAGACCTCCATGGGCTGAAGAATTCCAAGACCTACTCTCTTATCTAAACTACCACCTGACTAGCCATGCTTGCAGGTAGACACAGAATCCAGGTGGTGTCCAAGCAGGTCAGAAGCAAGGTCAGAGGCCTGCTCCTCTGCTTCTGAAACCTGACTGAGACTTCCTTCATTTTAACTTCTCTAACAGAGGTGAATCTAGAGTCCGTAGGGTGAAAAGTCATTGTTGTGAAAAGGCAGCCATAGCACGTGGCAGTGCAGAGACAGGGCTTACCCCCTCTTCACTTCTAGAAGCCACCTCTCTAGGAGGACATCCCTTTGGAACAGGAGCAGCATCCATCCCCCGGAATTTGAGAACACTGAGCTCTGAGTGATATAAGACTGAGTCATAGGTTATCAATGTGCAGAGGCCTCCTATGCCTCTGCCTCAAGGGCGTACAAGCCATTTTTTTTTTTAGTTGCTTGTTGGAATTTGATTCATTTCCTCTTCCCCCCCACCTTTGGCTCTCAGATCTAGAATTCTGAGTCTATCTATAGGAGGGGTTGAGATCTGGCTGGTCCCGAGGAGCCTTAGATTGCTGTGTTAGAGAGACAAGCAGATGGTTGGTGGATGATAGTCCATAGAGAGATGCTTCCCATTGAGCTTGTGTGATGGGGCTTGGAGAAGCCCAGTGTGGGATCCAGAGATGCAGTCCATCTCTGAATACTGTCATCATGACTTCACTGACTGCTGAATCTGAAGTCGTTTCTACGTCTGGTCTTTACCACCCATCTCCTCCCTATCCCTCTTGCAGAAACGGTGTAAAGGAACACTTATAAAAATGTAACTTGGCTAAGTGATGGCTAATGACAGGATGAGTTCACTGAAACATCAGTCTTTAGGAGCTTTTGTCAAAGCCCTCTACAGAATTTTCCAACGTAAACTGTTCCTGGTGTTATTCAGCCAAGCCTCTGGTATCTGCAGGCACACCATATGCAAAGCTTGTACAGATTTTATGTCAAATTGTCTTTACACCTCTGTGATTTATGGCTGTAGAAGCGCCAGCTGCCTCACCTCTGTTGATCCTTACTGCAGAAAGCAGGCTATGCCCTGTGAGCCTGGTGAACACCAAATGGTGCAGGAAGCTAGTCACTGACTGGGGATTTGCTTTGTCTCTTCCTTGAAACCATCCTGCTTGTTAGAGAATTTTAGGTGTTGAGTAGAGAGGTGTCTTGCTTGGGCTTGCTTTTCAGTACCGGGAATTCAGCTTTGGGAGCCTCAGTTGGGATGTAGGTGTGTATAGCAAAGGAATGGGTGGAGGCTCCTAACTAATAGGGAAGGCATCTTTGAAACAAGCTGAGATGTGGGTCTGGGATTCTGGGAAGCAAACACTTTTTCCCAGCACTGAACTTTGATGAGAGGATACTTTGATATCTGTGGTTGCGAAATAGATATGATTCACTCTGGGGATTCTGCACTGCAGTTAAAGAGACCAGAAAAGGCAAATTTAAAAAATCTGAAAAATTATCTTGAAATACTTCTCAGTAGTTTCAGGACTTCCAGGAACATTCATTTCTTCCTGTGTGTGTGCAGTCACTTCAGTCGTGTCTGACTCTTGGCGACCCCATGGACTATAGCCTGCCAGGCTCCTCTGTCCATGAGATTCTCCAGGCAAGAGTGCGAGAGTGGGTTGCCATGCCCTCCTCCAGGGATCTTCCCTACCTGGGGACTGAACCCATGTCTCCTGCATTGCAGTTGGATTCTTAACCCACCCAGCCACTTGGGGAGCCCTCATTTCTTCCTAGTCATTATTTATTAAAATCTTCAGCATATCATCTTGTTTTTTGATAGTGTTTATGTAACAGTTAGGAATACAGGGTGAAATCTGCCACTTTTGAGCTGTGGGCCCTTGAGAAAAATATACAAATTTCTCTGTGCCTCAGTATTATCAAGTCTAAAGTCTGGAATATTATATATGTCATGAGGTTGTTTTAATGTTTCAGTTAGATTATCATACTTAATTGTCCTAAGTATTTTATGAGTATTATTTTTATTGTCATCATTAGATCACTTCCTGTTATTATTTATGTTGTGATATAAGGAGCCATAAACAAGTTTGATTCTGCAAAGAAAGAAGACTTAAGAAGGAGACTTAAAAAAATATCGTATTAAAGTTTTTAATCATCTTCTAGGAGGCCCAACAGGACTGAATCATTAATACAAAATTTTATTAGGCTATTTTAGTACTTTTTAAGAGTCATGTAAATGAAGTCATCACTAGCAGCAGCTATTCTAGGAGAGGGATGATGATGGAGATATTAGGACATATTGATCAGTCTTGAATCATCTATCACATATCTGTATAACTGTGAATAAATCATTTAATTTCACTGGGCCTCAATTTAAAGAAAAAATTAAAAATTTAAAGTCGTAATAATGATTGAAAGTGAAAGTTAATTGCACACTTGTTTCCAGCTCTTGGCAATCCCATGGACTGTAGCTCACCAGGCTCCTCTGTTAATTAAAGAGGTTGAATTAGGTGATATCGAAGCTTTCTTTCACCTCTGTGATCCTAAACATTACTCAATGCCTACTGTGTCCAGAACATCTTACTTCTACAAGTTATTGCTGGCAGTTCAAGGCTGTGGTCATATTCCTATTTTATAATGGGGCAGCTGAGAACTTAGTTGCTGGTCAACTTGCATATAATTCAGCCTTTATTATGTCCAGAAATTATTTTGTCCAACTGACATGTTTCCTTTCTTTCAGTCTGTAGATTTTTAGAGAAAACAACAAGGAACTCCTTATACTGACTTATGCATTTACTATAGCAAGTATACTCAAAGTGGAGCCAGTGCGTCCTAAAATTGGATTTTAAAGAGTGTATTAGAAACATAGAGTGAGAGCGAAGATTATACTCTTGAACTCACAGCCTTAGAAAACAAACTTATGGTTGCCCAGGGGGGAAGGGATAGTTAAGGGGTTTGGGATGAACATATACACACTTCTGTATTTAAATTGGTGAGCCACAAGGACCTATTGTGTAGCACATGGAACTCTGCTCAATGTTATGGAGCAGGCTGGATGGGACGTGAGTTTGGGGGAGAATGGATACATGTATATGTATGGCTGAGTCCCTTCGCTACTCCCCTGAAACTATCACAGTATTATTAATCGGCTACACTCAAATACAGAATTAAAAAGTTAAAATTTAAAAAAAAAAGATTACGCTGTTGAAGTTCTGCAGAGATAAGTGCTAAAATTATATCTCCAAACACTTTTAGACACTCGAATGAATTTTATAAATAAGAGATTACTTAATAAAAAGACAATCACGCTCAAGCAATATCTTTTAATTTTTTATTTATTTATTTTGGCTGTGTTGGGTCTTTGTTGCAGCACAGGCTTTTTCTCTGTGTGGAGAGAGCAGGCCACTCTCTAGGTGTGGTGCATGGGCTTCTCATTGCCGTGGCTTCTCTTGTTGCAGGCTCATGCTTCATTTCTTCATGGCATGTGAGATCTTCCCAGATCAGGGATTGAACCTGTGTCTTCCTGCATTGGCAAGCAGATTCTTTACCACTGAGCCATCAGGGAAACTGCCTCAGCAATATCTTTGACAGCAAGACAACTCTGGCCATGGATGAATACTTGAAATCTCAACAACCCTAAACTGTGCTGAGATTTTTCTCAGATCCATAGATAGAACCTCATCACCTAAGCTGAGAATATTCTATCAGTCAACGGGATCAAATCAGATAGAAATCCTCCAGCCATGCACTGGGCCAAAGCATGTCTGTCTGTCCTGTTTTCGTAGGACTGAGCTCTTGAGAGCAGTGTGGTACTGGCACGCAGATGAAAGACAAAGGGTTGCTCCCTGGTTTCTGCTCCTCTGAACTTGAGTCGAAATAGAGAAGCAGCAAAGAAAAGTGAGGCAACCTGGGAGAACCAGTGCTGTGATCCAAGTTTTCGGCCATGTGCTAGCAATATTGACGTGTCTGGCATGATTATGCTCAGATGCTCTAGTGATGGGGCGGCAGAGATAGCTGACTTGTGTAAAATAGCATGTTTTGTAAAACAGATAACAGAGGGAGAAAAGAAACAGTCATATTGCTTTAGAATCTTGGGTCTTAGAGTGTCTCTGCTAGGGAAAGTTATAGACTCTCTGTGCTCTTGTATGCTTAGACTGTGTCTTAAGGACTGGTTTCAATATTAGATAACATGTTTAAAGGGAGACTCTGACACTTGGTATCCTGATCAGAAAGGATAACTGGTTTATTGAGAGTCTGGAAACCATCCCTATGAGTTATGGTTGAATCCTCTGAGAAAATTTAACTTGGATAAAGTGGAGGAATGGCAAATGCCTTCAAATAGGTGAAGAGAGTCTTGTTCTTTGCTTTCCTGGAAGGTAAAATGAAAGCTGAAAGGCAGATTTCAGGTCATCATCTTGAAGCCCTTTGTAACAGTTAAAACACAGTAGAAATGGGGCAAGTAAGAGGCCATGGGTTTCCTGTCATTAATGTCAATATACTGTAATATGTAAGCATAATGCTTGGTTTCCTTGGCAGCTCAGCAGTAAAGAATCCGCCTGCAATACAGGAGATGTGGTTTTGATCCCTGGGTCACCAAGATCCCCTAGAGGAGGAAATGGCAACCCACTCCAGCATTCTTACCTGGGAAATCCCATAGACAGAGGAGTCTGGAGGGCCACAGTCCATGGAGTCACAAAAGAATCAGATATGCCTTAGCGACCAAACAATAACAAATGCATGCTATATATACTACCTTTTTTTGGAAGAGAAAAAAAAAAAAAGTCACCAAATTGGTCTTGATTAGAAAACTAACGTGAGGGTGAAATACCTGGGATTTTTGGGAACCAGTTACCACTCTTCAAATCTATGATGTGAAAAGGATGAAACATGAGGACAGAATGACTTTAGGAAGTCAGCACAAAGAAGCATTCTGTAGAGATAGACTATCCCAAATAGAGACAGCATCTTTGGAGAGCGTGGTTGTCCCCTTAGGTAAAGTAGGAATAATAATATTGGCTTCCCATTTACCTCAAGACATATTGTGAAAATGCATGAGTCAGTATTCTCAAAGAGCTTTGAAAGGCTGCCGTGGTGAGTGAGTCACAGCAAATGCCTTTCAAAAGCAATTATTTTGATCAGAATGTCACTCAGAATCAGTAGGTTGTCCTGTGAATCACTTGGAGAGGGTGACATAGTTCAAATTTGTTATATCTTCACAAACACTAAAAAATAATATGTAATTAATAAGATACTTAGTTTTGTATCCTAATGTAAAATCATTTTGTTTTCTGAAGAAAAGAAAACACTGCCTACACTGAGGTCCAATGTCTTGACTTTTTAAATTTCCAAATGTATCTGTGGCATCCAGCCAGGCCAGTTAAAATTATATCAGGTTATTTCATTTTAAATTCATTTGGAGAAAAGCCCCCATCTCTGGGAAGTATGAGTAGCAAAAGCAGGACCATCACTGAAGCTGGATGTATCAAAATGACCTATGCTCTGGAGCCTAATGTGGTTTCCTGGAGAAGTGTCAGCAGAGTCCCGAGAATGAATTCTGGGTTGCATTCTGCAGGAGAGTCAAACTCGGTCTACTCAATGCACTAAATGCAGTCAAGGGTCAAGTGATGGGAGGGAGAAGCCCAGTCATACCCAATTACAAATTCCCGGGCTTCCCGGGTGGCCCTAGTGGTAAAGAACTTGCCTGCCAACATAGGAGATATAAGAGACTTGTCCATGGGGTTGCAAAAGAGTCAGACATGACTTAATAGCTAAACAACATCAACAAAAACACGCTAAACAGCATCAACTGGCGGGCTACCATCCATAGGGTCATACGGAGTCGAACACGACTAAAGCAACTTAGCACACAGGCACGCTTTGCTCCTTGACTTTGGATTCTCCATCTGTACCTGAGCACTGAGCAAGGTTGAATATGAACAGAACACCCATGCTTTCCTGGGAGGTAGAAGAAAGCAAATTCTGACCTGGTCACACCCTGGACATCTAGAAACCATTACCAGTTACTCTTGCGTTTCTCAGCCTTGATATCAACATGATTTTGCAATACAACTCAAACCTCTAAGGACAGCTTGATTTGCAGTATGTGAATCATATCTAGATAATACTTCTTTCCACAGGTCTATGTATACATTTTCCCAGCAGAAAAGTTAAAAAAAAAAAAGTTTAAGAATACTTCAAAAAGTATGTTGACACTAATGATCTGAGCACACTCAATGATATTTTTAAAATAGGAAACCAATTGATGAATAAGTCATTGAGAGGTCCACGTAGTAAAGAAAAAAAAAATCAAAACAAGTCTGTGTTGATGGCTGTCAGTTCCAGTTTGTCATTCCAGTTGTACAACTTCACAAGCTGTCTCTCCTGGAAATTATAGTTTTAGGAATACACTGAGTGGGAAACCTGCTTAGATGAACTTCCCCTCGGTTGGGCTGCTCTGTGCAGGCCTGCTCACCCTGCACTTGCCCAGCCTCAAGACTGAAGAAAGAGCCCGGAGACCACAACAATGACCTCAGTGGTTTAATGAATAGGAGGTCTTACACGTCTGAAGCCAAGTCCTGGATCAACATCCCGCTGTATGCACACAGAGCGGGCAGGACATGGCAGCAAGGCTTTACTCCTGGGGGGTACCAGTTCTGGGGAAATTGATGGCAGGCTGGCTCATTAGTTTCCAGGGAAGCCAGAAGAGGGGCATCCTCCTCAGCCACCTTTGATAAGCTATCACAGTTGTTACCTTTTAGTCGCTAAGGCATGTCTGACTCTTTCGTGACCCCATGGACTGTAGCCCACCAGGCTCCTCTGCCCATAGGATTTCCCAGTCAAGAATACTGGAGTGGGTTGCCATTTCCTTCTTCAGGGGATTGAACTCAGATCTCCTGCATTGCCAGGTAGATTCTTTACTGTCTCAGCCACCCAGGAAGCCCCAAGCTATCACTGTATAGACATTCTAAAGATTTGAATACTCACCAGCTGGGGCTGGGGGGCAAGTATGTCTCTGTGCTTTAGAGGGAGGGTCAGTCAGGTAAGCAGGGTGTAGATGAAGCAGGAACTGGTGGAGCAAGGGGTACAGACAACAAGAGAACAGCCATCTTGGGTGGCTTAATTATATACCTTTCTATCATCCTTCTATTAAAACCAATGACAACAAAAATCCCTTTTGGGTAAATAATATTAAGGACACAAAAATATTTCAGGCTTGATTTGGAGCTATGTTTTGTGTGCTCTGAAACAAAGCTATAGCCTTTAGGAATTGTTTTTTGGGTCTTTGCTCTCAGGGCCAGTATTTGAGGTCCATAGAGCACTTAATGGGCTTCCCCGTTGGCTCAGATGGTAGAGAATCCACCTGCAACATGGGAGACCTGGGTTCGATCCCTGGGTTGGGAAGACCCTCTGGAGAAAGGCATAGCAACCCACTCCAGTATTCTTGCCTGTAGAATCCCATGGATAGAGGAGCCTGGAAGCTTGCAGTCCATGGGGTCAAGAAGATTCGGACACAGCCGAGCGACTAAGCACAGCACAGGACAGAGCACTTAATTGGATCAGGAATCAAAATATCTTTGCAAATCCATTGCTTATGAGCTGCGCTCTCTTGAACAAATCACTTCACCTTTCAGAGACTTGGCTCAGATGGTAAAGCATCTGCCTACAGTGCGGAAGACCCAGGTTCGATCCCTGGCTTGAGAAGATCCTCTGGAGAAGGAAATGGCACCCGACTCCAGTACTCTTGCCTGGAAAATCCCATGGACAGCGTAGTGTTGTAGGCTACAGTCCATGGATCGCAAAGAGTCAGACAGGACTAAGCGACTTCACTTTCACTTTTCAGAGACTTGAGTTTTCTCAGGTATAAAACGATAGGATGGATCTAGAGAGTTGCATCAGATCAAGATCCTTAGGAAACAGAATCAGAGAGAGATCTGAACACAGCGAGTTTGCTGGGGAGGGCTGTTAGGAGTGCCTTGAGGGAGGGAAGGCTACAGGGGAAGATGGACTGCTCTTTATTAACAATGGGATCCTCAGCTGAATCCCCTTACCCTAGAGCTGAATTACATGGGGGTCTGCATCCAGGCATTCATGTGTCACTTTGCCCAGTTATTAAGACTTCCCCCAGGGAAAGATGTGGCTTCAGGCAGGAAGGCTCCTTTAGGCTGAGGGGAGTTCTGTGAGGAGGAGTAAGCTTCGAGTTGTCATCAGGCGGCATTTCCTGTAGTTTAGTGAATAAGCGTCTCTGAAGGCTCCATCTAGAATGAATACCACAGCATCGCTATGATGGTCACAGCATTATTTTCAGTATTAAATTCTGTGGTGTTAAAGTATTGTGCAGGCTCTGAAATCAGAGTTTTTTAAATATCTGGCTGCTGATGAAATTTATTCTCTTCTATGTATATAGTTTCTCCCCATCTAGAGTTCTAGAACTTTCTACTTCTAGCACTTTCATGTCCACTGAGGAAAAAGATGTTTATTGTTCTACTTTTATAGCTTCTATTAGTCATCCTTTTCAGACAGATAGGCACTATTTGACAATTTCGTTTGCATTTTTGTGGCATATAAAAAAAAATCCGGGTAATTCCCTGGTGGGCCAGTGGTTAGAACTTGGTACTTTCACTGCCAGAACCTGGGTTCAGTCCCGGGCTGGGGAACTAAGATCCTGCCAGTCTTCCAGCACAGTCAAAAAAACTTCCATAAAATACTCATTAAAGAAGTTTCTGTGAGTTAGTTTCTCTTTTAAGCTATTTCCCAATTTATTATTATTATTTAACTGTTCCCAATTTTCATTTCTTCATTAGAAAATATTTCTTCTTCCTACCTCCTGGCCATTACTCTCCATTCTTCCAGGCAACTTACAGCCAATAATTTACCCCTCTATTATTAGTATTTAGAAAATACAACTCTTTACATAGAGAAGGTTACCTTTTATCTGTATTCAAAATCATATGCCCCAGGGACCTTTTGATCAAAAGAGAATGAGTGTGGAGGTAACGGAAGGAAGTGTGAGTAGTGAGCTGATGAATAGATGAGGAGCTGGTGAAGGAGAGCAGAATATGATTAAGAGATGATCATTGCACACTAGTGTGTGATGTGTGCTTACGGAAACTTGATGACCCAACCTTGAATATCTGACTAGGGAAATTACATAGGTGTCTGGGCTTTTCAAAAAGTGTGCATGCCATTGATCAGTGTCTTAGAACAACTTATTCAGTGAATGATGACAATATTAAATGGGACTGAAAGACATTAGGCAAGAGGGTGATGACGGAAGTAAAAAAAGATACAGGAAAGGAAAAATAAGGATGGCAGTTCTTCAACCCATGATGAGGCAGCCAACACACTTCACATCCCGATCCCGATCCCATTCTTTAGATGCAAACAACTTTCTTTTACTCTATTGATAAAACAAACAGACAAAAAACAAACAAGAGGGACTTCCCTGGTGGTCCAAGGGTTAAGACTTTTTGCTTCCATTGCAGGGGGCACAGGTTTGATCCCTGGTCAGGGAACTAAGATCCTGCATGCTTTGTGGCAAAACAAAACAAAAACAACCTCGTATATGTACTGTATCATTTGCCTTAACTCTGGTTCAATCACACATCCCTTAGCCCACCACCAACCCACCATTCACAGTTCAAGCAACAGTGACTACAGCCTCCGCTACTATTTACCATTCAGTTTCATTCAGGCAGCTACTCAGCTGGCAATTAAATATTAAAAAAAAAAAAAAGAACAAGAGCATCTCTTTCACAGGAGGCATTGCTTTGTCCTCTTTTCCTTCTGACATACCGTCTTTCTATTTTCTTTCTAAGTCCAAGTAGAATATTGAATGACTTCTCCATTGATCCACATTTATTCTATTTTGAGAAAGTTCCCTGACCCACTTCTAGACAGCCCCAGCTTCAACAGTCAGTTTGCTGTGTGCTCCCATAGTCTTCCTTGGAATCATGACACGCAGGACATTCTACTACAATTATTTGTTTCATGTAAAAGATATCTGTTTAGTGTCTCTTATATGCTAGACACTAATTGAAATGATTTTGCAAATGATAATCTGTCTGATCTTCATCAGACTCCATGAACATAGGTACTGTTATTTTGACCAATTTATGAGTCAGAAAACAGGCATAGGGAATTGACTACATTTCCTGTGGTCTCATAGCTAATAAGAAGAAGGGCTAGGATTCAAGCCCGGGGTCTGGTCCCACAGTGCTTGCAATTATCCACTATGCCATGCAGTTCTCTGTCCTTCGTTAGCTGATCTGTGAACTTCCTTCTTCTCATGGTAAAAATAGTTTTTTTATATTATGTAATAGTACTTGTCCATTGTCAAACCTAGTCAAGGTCTAAAATATATTGAAGAAAGAAAACATCACCTAGAGTCCTTTTACCCTGAACCTGAAAAAAAATCATTAAAATGTTGAATTTTATTGGTTTGTACATTTGTTTAATGTACCCCCTAACCACACCCACACAGATAATTAAATGGGACCATATCATTATCTTTTTTTTTTTTTAATCTGGGGTCTTATCAGCCCTTCTTCTCCCAGTGTTGCCTGTCCTGGTAATATTCTTTAAAAATGGATGTGTGGGAAAAGTCCATTTATTTTCTTCTCTCATGGCCTCATGTCTCATTTACGTTCATGAAAATTGTTGGTTTTTCAAAAATGGGATCATTTCAAGTCTATTTTTGTGTGTGTTGCTTTTCTCCCTCCACAATCCCTCCCAGGCATTTGGCAAAGTCCTAATTCATTCTTTTAACCAGGGACATGACATTGACCCCACAGTGCATTCAACTTCTATTCTATGGCTTGGTTTTAGCGTCTGGACTCTTGAAAATAATATAACAGCTATGTATATCAGACACTGTACTAAGCACAGTGAGATCCTCCTGAATAAATATTTATTTCATTTTTTAAAAATGAATTCCTATTCATTGAAGTCAGATTTTTAGAAAGAATAAACTTAGTTTTCCTTAACTTATGAAATGAATACATATAATTTCAGTAAGGAAATTATAATTTAAATGTAAGAGAAGAACTTGCAGTTAAAAAGTTTCATATAATACATGTTTTCAAAATTAAACAAGTGTCATTTTTTTGACTGATATGAAAATCAGATTTTAATATAGAATGTTTGCTTAAAGTCATCCACTGTGAATGTTTGCTTAAAGTAATCTACTGTGAACCAGTATTAAAACACTTCTATCGACAGACAGTTCATTCCTCAGATACCTTGTGCTTTGGGATCTGGTTCCTGTTTTTCCAGTTTGCTTTCCTACTACAGGTAGGTAGGTTTAGGCACTCAGTCGTATCAGACTCTTGCAACCCCATGGACTGTAGCCTGCCAGGCTCCCCTGTCTATGGGATTCCCCAGGCAAGAATACTGGAGTGGGTTACCAATTCCTTCTCCAGGTTATCTTCCCAACCCAGGGATCAAACCATGGTCTCCCACCTTGCAGGGAGATTCTTTACCATCTGAGCCACCAGGGAAGCCTGCTATGACTGTGTACAAATACTTGTTCTGCTGAAAGCTCAGCCTCTCTGTATCAGATGAGCAGAATTGAATCTCATAAACAGAGTTTGGGGTGAAGTAGAAAAGAATGGCTTTGTTACTTTACCAGGCAGAGGGGCACACAGCAGACTTCTGCCTTGGAAAACTGTGTGTCCCAACCCAGGAGGGTTTTCTAGCAACAGATCAAGGGTGGGGTTGCTCCTGAGACCCTGTGCAGGGTCTCAGGTGGTGTGCCTCCTAATCGTAATGACCTTCTCTGGTCCCTGAGTCCTGCCTCAGGTAGTTTCTTGGCTGCTCTTCCCTTGATTAGCAGCTGTTCAGATCCACCCTTTGGAACTCAGGGAAGGCCATGGAAGCTAGAGTCTTGCCTACAAGAAATGGGGTGGGGAGGGCGGTTGGGGGACAAAAAGACTTTTGTGCCCAAGAGCCCCACAAAGTCCTTCTGGGTTTCAGCTCTGCCCACACCAGGCCATTGCCAGCCCCGTAAACACATAGGTTCTTTCATACAACTAGGTCTTTGTTATCCCTCAGCTTGGAGTAACATTTTTTATTCCCACAATTCCCGCTGTTAATTTCTGCTCATCTTTTCCTATGCTGAAGTGCTTCTTTCTCTGCAAAACTTTCTCTGATCTTCTCTCCTGATCACTCTTCTGCACAGTTCATGACTTTCATTCATTTGATCCCCTTAAATCTATCCTATACTAAAGCACAGCACTTATATCTTCTATTTTAATTCATCTGTATCACTTATAATACTGTGTGTTTGTTTGTTTGTTTTTTTAATTTAGGATTAGGCGACTCTAGAGATGCAGGTTCAATCCCTTCATCAGGAAGATCCCCCAGAGAAGGAAATGGCAACCCACTCCAATGTTCTTGCCTGGAAAATGCCGTGGACAGTGAAGCCCAGTGGGCGACAGTCCATGGGGTCACAAAGAGCTGGACACAGCTGAGCAAGCACACATCATATATTAAATTTAGGATGTGGTTTTCATCTTTTTCTCTAGTAGTCTTCTCAGTGTCTAGAAGGTGCTCAAATATATTTGTTGAATGAGTGAGTAGAGACAAAATAGAAATGTTCTGGATCGGAATCATGAGAACTTCCTGGTAATCTCTAATATTAAAAAGCTCAGTGGCATCTTAGAAAAAAGTAATCTGTGAGCTCTGAGGCTTTCCAGAGGGCACTTCCTCGGAAAAGGAGGCGTGAGGGTTCTGATCAGTCCTTGAGTAAATATCCTTTGAGGCCCCTGATTATTCAGACGTTGACAAAAGAAAGGCTCTCCAAGTCCTGCTGCTATTACTATAAGGAAGTCCCAGCTCAGATGATTCATAGTTAAATATTTGCATGTCCTCTGGCTAAGAAAAATAACAGCCATGGCATTCCAGAACCTTTAAGCATGTACCATCTAGGGACTTTCCCAATTATTTCTCCTTACAATCTGGTAACCAAGGAGGTCTTGTTTTATAAAAGCAAGACATGGGAAATGGAGAGGAAGTAGAACAGATATCTCCTTGGAATTCAGTGTGTACCCAGGCCAACAGATGAATGCTTAAAATTGATAATTGCTGTTTTGATACTTTGATATTTCTGTTTTCTGTTCTCTGCCATCACCTAGAAAGATGATGGAGCATGGTAAATGTTATGAACAAAGAAGGGAAAAATACAAAGAAATTGTTTTCCCAAACCGTACAGTGGGCTGAGCTCACAGTCCATCAGTTCAGTTCAGTTCAGTTGCTCAGTCGTGTCTGACTCTTTGCGACCCCATGAATCGCAGCACGCCAGGCCTCCCTGTCCATCACCAACTCCCAGAGTTCACTCAGACTCACGTCCATCGAGTCAGTGATGCCATCCAGCCATCTCATCCTCTGTCGTCCCCTTCTCCTCCTGCCCCCAATCCCTCCCAGCATCAGAGTCTTTTCCAATGAGTCAATGAGTCTTTTCCACTTTTTGCATGAGGTGGCCAAAGTACTGGAGTTTCAGCTTCAGCATCATTCCTTCCAAAGAAATCCCAGGGTTGATCTCCTTCAGAATGGACAGTCCATAGACACCACCAGTCTGGGTCCTTTGTGGAGCTCAGTGTCAGCTCCATTCCCCTCAGTGGGCAATTTAAATGAATTTCTCTCACAACAGCCCCAACCAAATGTCCAGTGTTATTATGTCCATTTCCCAGATAGGAAAGATAGAAAATAGATGTTAGGAAAAGTTTGGGGTTGGCCAAAAAGTTTCTTTGGGTTTTTAAAACCCACCCTGAACAAACTTTTTGGCCAACTCAATTTAGTTGCTCCAGTCAGCATTTGAACTCAGATGGTAAAGAAGGTGGAAGTCTGTAGAGAATTCACAGGAATTTGTAGGCCAGTGTAGGGTTGAGATTTTATTCTGAATACAATGCGGAGTATTTTAGGAATTTCAGCCAGGGGCTCGCCTCTTCTGAGTGGACCTTGTGAAGAGCACTGAGGCTACTGGGTGACCAGCGGGCGTGGCAGCCAAGGGCACTATCGTGAGTCTGTGGCTGCACCCAGGCGAAGCAGGATGGTGGCCAAACCACGGTGGTTTCAGTGAAGATGCAGATGTTGCTGGATTTGTGATCCACGTTTGAGGTGGAGGCTGCATGAGATCAGTGGTATTTCTCATGCCTTTAAATAGGGACCGCATGGTCTTTGCTTCACTCAGTTCAGTTCAGTTCAGTCGCCCAGTCGTGTCTGACTCTTTGTGACCCCAGGGACTGCAGCACGCCAGGCTTCCCTGTCCATCACCAGCTCCCTGAGCTTGCTTAGACTCATGTACATCGAGTCAGTAATGCCATCCAACCATCTCATCCTCTGTCATCCCCTTTTCATCCCGCCTTCAATCTTTTCCAGAATCGGGGTCTTTTCCAAGGAGTCAGTTCTTCACATCAGGTGACCAAAATATTGGAGTTTCAGCTTCAACATCAGTCCTTCCAATGAATATTCAGGACTGATCGCCTTTAGGATGGACTGGTTGGATCTCCTTGCAGTTCGAGGGACTCTCAAGAGTCTTCTCCAACATCACAGTTCAAAAGCATCAATTCTTCGGCGCTCAGCTTTCTTTACAGTCCAACTCTCACATCCATACATGACTACTGGAAAAACCATAGCTTTGACTAGACTGACCTTTGTTGGCAAAGTAATGTCTCTGCTTTTAATATGCTGTGTAGGTTTGTCATAACTTTCCTTCCAAGGACTGCTTCATATGAACATGTAAGTGATTAGTTCTGTCCCTTCCTCAAAATCAAATTCTGATTGAGAATAGAACTCCAAGTGATTGAATAAACAAAGGGAGTTACTGGGCGGAGGGGGAGGGGGTAGTTGAGACAGTAAAAGAAGGCACATCAAAAAGGCACATCACCTATTAAACAGCACTCCTGAGCACCAGGGATTCTCTGGTGGCTCAGACAGTAGAGTCTGCCTGCATTGCGGGAGATACGCGTTCAATCCCTGAGTTGGGAAGATCCCCTTCCTTCTCCAAGAACACTCCAGTATTCTTGCCTGGAAAATCCCATGGCCAGAGGAGCCTGGCGGGCTACAGCCCATAGGATCACAAAGAGTCGGACATGACTGAGCGACTTCACTTTCACTGTCTCCTGAGCACCAAACCTGACGTTTTGCGAGGTCTATTTTCTTGTGACAGTGGCAGAGCTGGAAAGATCTATGGGTGTCATCTAAGCTAGTCATCATTTCAGAAATGAAAAGACTTACGAAAAGTGATGGAGATGGCTTAACTGAGGTCACAGATCTAGTTCTTGGTGTTACCAAATTTAGAGCTTTTGTCTCCTGGCTCCCAGTACTATGCTTCATTAGAACTTTTTCATACATAACCTAATTTGTGCCTAATAGTCTTGCAATACACAAGCCCCAAATTTAAAGATTATTCACTGTTTGCCTTAAGTCATCCAAGGTGTCATTTGGAATTTTAGGACAAATGTAACACATCATTAGAATTATTCCCACTTGTTTTCTCTCTTTAACAGGAGTAACCATGAGATGTGAGCACTAGTGGTAAAGAATCCGCCTGCCAGTGCAGGATATATAAGAGACGTGGGTTCAATCCCTGGATTGGGAAGATTCCTGGAGGAGAGCATGGCAACCCACTCCAGTGTTCTTGCCTGAAAAATCCCATGGATGGAAGAACCTGACAGGCTACAGTCTATAGGGTTTCAAAGAGTCAGACATGATTGAAGCAACTTTGCATGCATGCATGCAACCATGAGATGAAGTTTACCTTCTGGATTTTGGTTCAGATGGGTTGCCATACAGTCTTAACTTGGTACATGGCATACCATCATATAATATTCTACAACAAGGGTCCCCCAAACCTCCAGGATCTAATGCTAGATGATCTGAGATGAAGTTATGTAATAATAATAATATAAATAAAGGGCACAATATATGGGGGCTTCCCTGGTGGCTCAGTAATAAAGAATCTGGCTGCTAAGCAAGAGATACAAGTTTGATCCTTAGGTCAGGAAGATCCCCAGAGAAGGAAATGGCAACCCACTCCAGTATTCTTGCCTGGGAAATCCCACAGGCAGAGGAGCCTGGCGGGCTACAGCCACGGGGTCACAAGAGTTGCACACAGCTTAGCAACTAAACAGCAACAACAGCAGCACAATAAATGTAATGTGTTTGAGTCATCCCCAAACCATCCCTCCTGCCCCGGTCCTTGGAATAATTATCTTCCACAGAACTGATCCCTGGTGTCAAAAAGGCTAGGGACCTCTGTCCTACAATTATCCAGTGTGTTTGATAAGCACTTAGCATTCATTGTCATCGTGAAAGATAGCCTTGAAACATTTGTGTGGACACGAAAAGGGTGATGGGAAATCAAGTAGTCAGGTAGATGAAACTGGATTCTTTTCTCAGACAACTTGGAGTTGTCTTCACAAATCTAATGCTGGTTTTATGAAACCTTGGGAAAATTTCATTCTCAGTGAGCCCAGACCCCAGTAAGAGAAAAATGACCTGCAGTTTATGGGATGTTTTTACATCCTTAAATGCAGGGACATCTTATGAACATATAGTTGCTGTCATTCTTCAGTGAAATCCTTATTAACTGGTGAAATGGTACTTTGATAAGTACAAATGTGCCAAGGTGCCCATTCTGTAATGGAGAGGATGTTTCTATTTAAGCTTATTAGCATCTCAAGTAGTAAGCATCTCACCGCAATGGTTTCGTCTGTCTTCAAGTCCCTAGTTAAGCCCTTGGGAGCTCAGTCCTGTCAAAGGAGCTTCAAGGGAAGTTCAGAGCTCAGATCCAACTGAAGAAGGGAGAAACAAGATAAAGAATAAATCCCTGATAAAGTAGATGAAAAAGTCAAATCTGCTGCTGGTTTGAGTGACTGGCACTGAGAGGTGGGAGCCAGATAACTGTCATTTTGTGGAGTCATGGTGTTTCAAAGAGGAGAACACTGTGGAAACATCTTTTTTCTTCTTGCCATTATCTTTCTATGCTCCAGCACTTCTGCCCTAAGCAGCCTACCTGGCTCTGACAAGTATCTTCATCAATGAAATACTTTAATATGGTAGCGCTGACTTTAAAAGGTCATGAAATTTGATAGACAGCGTATGAAACTAGTCCCTGTGTGGTACGGAAAACCGAGTTTTGGCCCTAGCAAGACCTTGCCAGGTGAACATCCAGAAAACCACGTGACTCCTAATGCTTTGTTGTGTGTGTCTATTAAGTGGGGATGATAACAATTACAATAACTTATGTTTAATGAGGAGTTTTCATGTTAGATGTCCTGTTAAGAGCATTCCATGCATTATCTAATTTAACTTTCACAACCAATTTATGAAATAGGAATTTCTCAGGCAAGGAAAATGGGGTTTAATAATTGGCTTTGGTCAGAGCCATTCAAGAGCAGCGGAAAGATTCCAACCCAGGCAGCAGGACTCTGAAGTTTGTCCCCCTGTCAGCCTCACCTGGAGGTTGAATGAAATACTGTTTGTAAGCATGGAAGTGAAAAATATTCTCAATAAGAAAGGTTTTTCTTTATCATTTATATTTTTAAAAAATAGATCATAATCTCAAAACAAGTGTGTTATCTAAAAAATGTGCTTAGCAAGGTTGGAGGCAAGAGCCTTTAAAAGTCAAGCAGGAATGATTTCAGGAAAATTTGATTTTCTCCTTCCCTTCAGTTGCTGGAGGGTGAGGTGGGAATGGTTGTAGGACTTCTGTCATAGAACTAGATATATGGGCACAGGAAATGAGAAATGTGGCACTGTTGCACAGTGCCCAGAGATGGGTCAGCCGTGTGATGTTATATTCGTGTCACATTTCATAGTGTGTGACAATACACAGGCATGTACACATGCACACACACACACACACACACACACTTTTTATCCTATTTGGGGCTGCCATCTGCAGAGGCAGGCTTAATGACAGGGGTAATTCTGGCCCAATTCAATCATTCTGAAATTGGAAAGTTTTAGGATGGTACATGCGTGCTTAGTTGCTCAGTGGTATCTGACTCTTTGCAACCCCATGGACTGCAGCCCACCAGGCTCCTCTGCCCATAGGGGTTGGTACATCTGTCAGCTCCTGGAGAGAAAAAAACCTTGTTCTGTGCCTCATCCCCTCATAGCTGCTTGATAGGAGCACCGTGTCTGCCAAGATCCCTTTGGTAGCCAGACTTGAGGTTGGTGTTGCCAAAGCAGTTTGAAACTGGTAAGAGGATGTAGTAATACTTCCTTCTGGTAGAGGATGTCTTGAGGAAACAGAAATGGAATTACGTAAAGAAACTGATATGTACCACATACATTGGCTGGATGTGCCAGCCAGCAAGCTCAGCACTTTATAATTATTGTCTCATATAACCCTCATCACAGGCCTCCAAACTAGGTTTTGTTATCTCCTTACCACAAAGAATGAGTGCTCAGAAAAGTTTAAGAACTTTCCAGAGTCATTCTGAGAATAACTGTCAGAGCTGGGATTCTAACTCATTTCTTAGATCATACACCCTATCATCTTTTGCTATCATAGAAGTCAAGAAAATACATCAATAGACCAAACTGACATGATGCCTGGTTTTGTCAATAAAGTTTTATTGGAACAGAGCCATGCACATTTGTTTCTGTATTGTCTACGGCTACTTCCACAGTACCACAGCCTGGTTGAATAGTTGCAACAGAGATCATATAGCCCATAAAATGTATAATGTATCAACATTTAGCTCTTTACAGAAAAGCTTTGCCAACCCTGCACAATACAGAACACTACAGAATCAGCTCAAATCATTTATCACAGTGTGTCTATATTTTTACATGTATTTCCAAAACCCAGTGGGTATAGATCTATAGACTTCCTACTTTAAACCCAGCTTCATCTAATACATATGTTTTATTCCAGGTAGGAGGCATGAGGAAACCTAAAATCCAGACAAATCTCCAATCATGAGTCACGTGTAAGAGGGTTTTATGTATCTTGTATTTCTAGAACATGTTACTTTCATAAAAATAGAAGTGCTTCCTAAATCTGTTTGTTTAGCAGGCAGATGAAAAACTAGCCTCTTTTGGTAGAGAGGAGAGAGGAGTTATTCACTCAGGGGGAAAGAAGGGAGACATGAGTTAGCTCACGAGTGAAACCCACATTATGTCATCTGCCAGCTCTATGCTAAGAGTGTAAGATCATAGGAATGACGTATTTGGCTATCAGGGTTTTTAAACTCTTAGATATCTGAGGCACATTTGAGATTCTGCAGATTCTGTGGATTGTGAGGCCAGAGGATAAAACCAAAAGAGTGGCAATCCAATTAGAGCTGCCTTAATTCCTGCCTGTTGCCCAAACCGCACAGGCATGGGCAGAGTGAGTTGGCTGATTTCATTTGTTTATTATCTGTGTCCTTTGTCAGGTGTTGACGGATATGCTATATTCTCAGTTTTTAGTTTTTATTTTTTTTCTAATTGTTTTATTCACTTTCAGACTGACAGATCTTTTTCCCAGTTACTCTTTTTTTAAATTAATTTGTTTATTTATTTTACTTTACAATATTATATTGGTTTTGCCATACACTGACGTTTTTAAAGCAAACCATTTTGCAATGTTTGAAAATAGATAAAGGAAAGGCACAGACATTTTAAAAGAAATCTTGTGACTTCTAAAGCATAAATACAGCAGTATTTCTGAATTAGTGAACAAACTATTACAAACTACTTTATAAGTGCCCCTGTAGTCACAGTAACCCAAGTAATTCCAGTTAAAGTAATTTATACTGTGTAAAGGTAAAGAAAGGCCTATTTGAGTGCATATATAAAGCACTAATTAGTATTGGGTTGAACAAAAAGTTCATTTAGACTTCTTTATACCATTGTATGGAAAAACCAACATGAACTTTTTGGTCAGCCCTATATATCAATTTAAAGTATTTAAGATTAAAAATACTTGAAAGCAGTGTGTCCTATGTGAGCATCTGCTTGGTAATTTTAATGCCATTTTTTTGTCATAATCCTCCCATTTGTTTTTTTAATTAATGATATCATTCATAAAAAATATATTTAAAAGATTATTTCAGCCAAGTCCGTCTCTGTGTTACTTAAGTTCATGTTCATGCATAGATTTTTTTTTTTAATGGGTTAAGTGTTCAGAAATTTGCACACTTCAGGCAGAGTCAAAAGTCTCTAAGTAAGTTAACAGAATGAGAGAAAATACTTTAAACCATATGTCTGATGAGTTAATATCCAAAATCTAAAAGGAACTCCTACAGCTCAATAGCAAAACAAATCAGAAAAGAAAAATGATAGTAGCCAGATTTTAAAGTGGGCAAGGGACTTTAATAGAAATTTCTTCAAAGAACAAATACAGATGGGCAGCAGGTATGTGGAAAGATGGTCAATATCACTAATCATTAGGGAAATGAAAATCAAAGCTGCAAGGAGATATCACCTCACACCTATTAGAATGGCTACTAATATTATCCAAAAAACAGAAGTTGGCAAGAATAAAGAGAAATGCTCACTCTTGATGGGAATGTAAGGAGTAAGTAGGAATGTAAATTTGTGCTGCCGTTATGGAAAATACTACAGAAAAAATTTAAAATAGAACTGCCATATAATTCAGCAATTCCAAAATCTGAGTATTTACCCTCAAAATTTACAGTAGGGATCTTGAAGAGGTATTTGTACTCCCATATTCATTGCAGCATCATTTACAATAGCCAAGATATGAAGGCCACGTAAATGTCTATCGGTAGATGAATAGATAAAGATGTGGTATGTATATACATACAGTGAAGTTTTATTCAGGCTTTAAAAATAAGGAAATCCTACTAGATTTAACAACAAAGATGAATCTTGAGGACATTATGCTAAGGGAAATAAGCCAGTCACAGACGGACAAATACAGTATGATTCCATTTACAGAAGTATTTAAAGTAGCCAATCACATAGAAGCAGAGAGTAGAATGGTGGTTGCCAGGGGCTGGGAGCAGGTGAAATGGGGAATTTCTGCTCAATGGATGTAAAGTTTCAGTTATGTAAGATGAATAACGTGTAGAGATCGCTGTACAACATCGTGCCCATGGTCAACAGTACTGCATTGTACACTTAAAAACTTCTTATGAGTGTAGATCCCATGTAAAGTGTTCTTACTATAAT
Source organism: Ovis aries (assembly GCF_016772045.2). NCBI lineage: Eukaryota > Metazoa > Chordata > Mammalia > Artiodactyla > Bovidae > Ovis > Ovis aries. The sequence goes on from NC_056079.1 coordinate 27,340,937, forward strand.
TTTTTAAAAATCTCAAAGCTAAATAAAAACCATTATGAAGCAGCCAAAATAGCTCATAAGTTTCCTGTTTTAAGCTCAGCTCATGCTCTGTTACGTGCAGTTTTAAATATGGTGCGTCTGTTTTCCCACAATAGAACAGATTGAATATTGAACATTAAAAAATGAAAGCGGGACTAACCATCACAAGAGCTAAGGTTTGTTCACGCTGTGCTTGGCACTGGTCTAAGTCTTTTGCAATAGTTTCATCTTTCCAACAATTCAATGAGTACTATTGTTAGTATTTTAATGCGGAAACTAACATGCAGAAAGCTTTGATAACTGATGAAGTTTGCACAGCTGATCAGAGGCAGGGGCCAGGTCCACAATAATCTAGATTCTTAATTCCAGGGCTTGATTGCCTCCCCAGAAAATTCCACTCCCACCTCTCAGCTACTTCTTGATAATTTTGTTAAGTTATAAGATTGAAAGAGGGAAGAGGAGGGGATGACAGAGGATGAGATGGTTAGATGGTATCACCGACTCAATGGACATGAGTTTGAGTAAACTCCAGGAGTTGGTGATGAACAGGGAAGCCTGGCGGGCTGCAGTCCATGGGGTCGCGGAGAGTCGGACACAACTGAGCAACTGAATTGAACTGAATGTCATATTTACTTTTCTAATTCTATGTGAAGTTCAGGGTCAGCATTAGTGGTTGTCTCCTCACAACAAGTTTTGGGCTTCCCTTGTGACTCAGCTGGTAAAGAATCCGACTGTAATGCAGGAGACCTGGGTTTGGTCCCTGGGTTGGGAAGATCCCCCAGGGAAAGGAAAGGCTACCCACTCCAGTATTCTGGCCTGGAGAATTCCATGGACTCTATAGTCCACAGGGTCACAAAGAGTCAGACACAACTGAGCGACTTTCACTTTTAAACAGGTTTAGAAATGTTTAGTTTAAGTTTCCTGTACCAACGGATGAATATTGGTGCATGTTATAAAGATTTAACTTAAACAAGGTGAATGGAAGTAGAGGTTTCTTTCTTAAAAATAAACAATCATCTGTTTTCTAGAAAATTCTCTGACATGCATCACTTCATTCCCTAACAATGCAGAACAAATGGGGTGTTACTCTTATGTATGTCAGAGGTAGATGGACTTAGATTCAGGCAGGAGCCACTTCAGTTCTGCAGAGCAGTCTGGGATGATTAATGAATACTAATTGATGGTGATGAGATCTTTAAGAATAAGAAAAATAAATTGTCTTCTGGAAGTGTTCTTGGAACCTCCCCCTCCTCACCTCATTTTGAAGTTGTGGATAGACGTGATGGTTTTAGAATGCCAAAGTAATCTGTTCTGAAGAAGAAAAAGTTCATTTAACCATTTAGACGGCCTTATACTGAAGTCAGTGACACAGGGCTTAGAAACTATTTGAACAGCTTGTTTTGGCTGTCTGTAAATATATATAATCTTCCAAACGCAAACCTCAGAAAATGTTTCAAAGAATAGTATGTAATTCCTATTTGGGTTCATTTCTTGTCAGCTTTTATTGTATGTATTTAATCCAACTTGTTAAATCTTCTTATGAACATGAATACTTCCCAGAGAACAATATCATATTTAATTTTCCAATTCTGTGTGAAGTTCAGGGTTATGCCTCTTCAATTGAGAAACCTAGTATACAGTCTTACATAGATTAGCAAATGTTTACCTTTCATAAAAGAAATTTAAAGAGTACTCTGGTTTGTTTATGCGTTTTCTAACGGTCCTTCCTGCAATTAACTTCAGAAACGTTAAATATCCACTTAGTCCTGACATATACATGGCCTCAATGACCTAACAGGCAGATTTGCAGAGCAATAACCTTGCCAGCTTATGTCAGCCAGAAGTAAGAGGGAAGGTGGTAGTGGTGAATCTGCTTTTATTACTTGCTGCTTAATCATCATGAATCAGAGGCTTTTATGAGAAATCTTACCCATCCCATGACAGATTTGCTCACCAAAGATGTACAGATTTTTGCTTTATTCAGAAAATTATTTAAGCCCTAATTGTGCATATGTAAGAAATCGTTGAAAAATTTAAGTTATGCTACATCAGACATTACACTGTTCCGAGGTCACTTTTCTGATGTCATCAGATTCTATAAAATTTGATTTAAAAAATTCAATCCTGCTCAGAAGGAGTCCATTAGAAGAAAATTGTACTATATAAAATTGTAGCTCAAAACATACTCAGTCTCCCCAGGAAAATAACAGCCTGATGGTGATGACCTTTACAGGAAGGTCACTGTAACACAAAGGAATGCCAGTAAGGTAAGGTAGCTTAGTATCTAAAACCTGAAAACACATCAGGATTACTAAAGGAACTTAGAAAATATAGGTCAGGTCTTCTCAAAATATGAGAAGGTGGAGCTCATGCAGATGGAATTACTCCATTTTCACAACAACCCCTGGGCTCGTAGAAGTGGCAAGTGTTTTATTTTTATTTATGTATTTATTTATTTGGCTGCACTGAGTCTTAGTTGCCACATGTGGGATCTAGTTCCCCGACCAAGGATTGAACCCAGACACCCTGCACTGGAAATATAAAGACTTAGCCACTGGACCACAAGGCAAGTCCCATGGCAAGGGTCTTATGTGCCTCTCTCATATCAGTGTATCCCAGGTTCATGCACTTCAACATGATATTAGGAAAGAGGCCCATCGTAGCTCTGCAGAAAACTCGACAGAGTTCCTCTAGCAATTCAAAATACAAAAGCCACTTAGTTTATTGCCAGATGTTAATGTAGTGAACATTAACATTTATTCTACAATTAATGTTTTGTATATTCTGCTGCTCAGGAAAGTGTAAGACCTGAGAATCTAGAAAAAGGAATTTTCTCAGACCCTGTTTCTGCCTGAGGCCAGACAATACCCTATTTCTAGCTTGATTTTTTTTATACAAGAAATTAGCTCACAAAAATATATCAGTAGTTACTATGCTAGTGGGCTTCCCTGGTAGCGCAGTGGTAAAGAATCTGCTTGCAATGAAGGATGAGGGTTAGGCAAGTTTGATCATTGGGTCAGGAAGATCCTCTGGAAAACAAAATGGCAACCCATCTCTGTATTCTTGCCTGGGAAATCCCATGGACAGAGGAGATTTGCAGGCTATAGCCCATGGGGTCACAAAAGAGTCACATACTACTAAGTGACTAAACAACAGCAACAACTGTCCTAGTAGTCATGCATTTAATTACCCAGGCTCAGGTTTTGCCCTCTCCATCATTTCCTCTCTGGTGACACAGACATTAACTCTACTGGGGTCCGTGGGTTTTTTGTTTGTTTGTTTTGCATTTTTGAAAATTTATTTTTAACGCCAAACCCTTATTTGCTATTATATAACATCAGTTCAGTTCAGTTCAGTCAGTCATGTCCGACTCTTTGCGACCCCATGGACTGCAGTACGCCAGGCCTCCCTGTCCATCATCAACTCCCGGAGTTTACCCAAACTCATGTCCATTGAGTCGGTGATGCCATCCAACCATCTCATCCTCTGTCACCCCCTTCTCCTCCCACCTTCAATCTTTCCCAGCATCAGGGTCTTTTCCAGTGAGTCAGTTCTTCACCAGGTGGCCAAAGTATTAGAGTTTCAGCTTCAGCATCAGTCCCTCCAATGATCACTCAGGACTGATCTCCTTTGGGATGGACTGGTTGGATCTCCTTGTAGTCCAAGGGACTGTCAAGAGTGTTCTCCAGCACCACAGTTCAAAAGCATCAAGTCTTCAGTGCTCAGCTTTCTTAATAGTCCAACTCTCACATCCATACATGACTACCGGAAAAACCATAGCTTTGACTAGAAGGACCTTTGTCGGCAAAGTAATGCTCTGCTTTTTAATGTGCTGTCTAGGTTGGTCATGGAGGAGTCAATGGCACCCCACTCCAGTACTCTTGCCTGGAAAATCCCATGGACAGAGGAGCCTGGTAGGCTGCAGTCCATGGGGTCGCTGAGGGTTGGACACGACTGAGCGACTTCACTTCCACTTTTCACTTTCATGCATTGGAGAAGGAAATGGCAACCCACTCCAGTGTTCTTGCCTGGAGAATCCCAGGGATGGGGGAGCCTGGTGGGCTGCTGTCTATGGGGTCACACAGAGTCAGACACGACTGAAGTGACTTAGCAGCAGGTTGGTCATAACTTTCCTCCCGAGGAGTAAGCATCTTTTAATTTCATGGCTGTAGTCACCATCTGCAGTGATTACATAACATACTTATACCTGAAAATGATTTAAATTATACATTTTACATAGCATCCCCTTTTAAAAAAATTAGCATGCTTTTCCATAATACCAAAAGAAAGCAGATGTTAGATTTCACTCTCTGATGGTAAATTAGCTTGATCTTTTAGCCAAGGTTCGTTAGTTGGCTTTATATGAGGAAAATAAGGGAGAGGAAGGATGAAATTTCATATTTAGTCACTGAAAATAAGCCCGAGAATAACCAGGCCTATTGCTCTCTGGCAATTCAAAGCTCATGCTCCATGAATGAATGAATGCAGTAAGTCTGACAGTCTGGAGCCATGTACATCCCACCTACACTAAATCAAAATTATAACCATTTAGTTGCAGGTGTAAATGCTTCCTGGTTCTGGGATAGTGCAAGCACTTTACACTTTGAGAAAAGAGTTAGATTATATTCTCTCCATTGGCTGGAAGTGCCAGTTAAAGAAAGGCGTGTCTCTCATAGTCAAAGCTAACCATCCAAAAGCATCCACAAAGGCCTCCATCTCTTTTGACTTGATACTGAATTCATCATGTATTAGCGGTCGCCACATAGTTATCCTGTGTCAATCACTTCCAAATTCCAAAAGCATGAGGAAAATTCAGACTGACATGGCTACTGCTTAAAGCTATTGGTTAATTTGAGGGCTCAATTGTTTCCTACAGGGGTACCTGGAGTCAAAGCCCTAAAGGGACTGTTCCTCCCAGTGCTTTCTCAAGCAAGCACAGGGGCCCAAATATTTTGTGTTTTCACTGAAACACAATATATGAGTGTTTTTACATTTAAATGTTTGTTTGTTTACATATTCACACAGTAAAGTCAGACAGAATGGAAGTCTATGTTGTTGTTGTTGAGCTGCTAAGTAGTGTCTGACTCTTTGCGACCCCCTTGACTGTAGCCTACTAGGCTTCTCTATCCATGGGGTTTTCCAGGCAGGAATACTGGAGTGGGTTGCCATTTCCTTCTCCAGGGTCTCTTCCCAACTCAGGGATCAAACCCATGTGTCTTGCATCTCTGGCATTGGGAGGCAGATTCTTTATATCTGTGCCACCTGGGAATAATGGAAGTCTATATATGACATTAAAAACTAAAATCTCTCTCCTCATCTCACACTTTATTCCTTCCCTTTAATTCTATTTAACTGTCCTGAACAAAGAACTGTTAACATTTGCTATGTGGATGTCCGATAACATCTTGGGCAGAAACAAGCAGGCGTATATATGCCGATGGATAGCCATAGCTAGATAGCTGGCTGTCTGGAGTTCTTGAATGGAAATAGGACAGTTCTTCAAAAGGCTTGTCTTCCTTTAAGCAAACATTAGGGAATATCACTGGAAAAAAAACACAACATTTTTAGCTTAATCTGTTCTCCAATTAGTTAAATTAATTAACATAATCCATGTTTTCCCCTTTAAATAAATTAGTGATCTATTGATCAGTAGTGTTATTTCACATGTACTCATGTCTCTTTATGGAAGTCCCTATTTTAATCATAGGCTCATTGAGAATAGGAATCCTTCAAGTTCCTGGCTATGATCATCAGGTGCCCAAAATTTTCAGTGCATATTAGTAGAAGTTTATTGTCAGCTCACATGCACCTCATATAACAAGCAGCTTCAGGTAGCCCAGATTCATAAGCTCTCTTCATTGACACCTCATATAATAATGAAATTATGGGAAATTTATCTAATTGAAATCTTCTCTTGGATTGGTGTACTTATTACTTTTCCATGTGCTTTTAAACATGAAGATCCGCAACCAAGATTTTTAATACACAAGAAATGGCTTTAATGTTCTGCATTAAATAGATTGAGGAAGGCTAGACAAAACAGTACTTGCAAGATTTCATGCTGTGAGAGTGATGAGGATGATGGGTGAAATTAATGAGTCTGAAATGGTCGTGACTACAAAGTTGTTTTTAAAAGGTCACTTTCTGGAAGAACACAAACTTGAAATTCAGCAAGCATGAGTATAGGAAGGCTTCTTCAGAGAGGCCGTGACCACTCTCATAGATACACGTGTTTAAGGTCATGCCTAAGCTATGGACGGCTATGGATGGCATTTTTGTGTGCTCCTCATCCTCTCATCAGCCTTTTACCAAGCTGTTTGACATCCAAGGTACTACCTAGTGACTGAAATCCTGTGGTCTCACTTTTTGCCAGTTACTAAGAAGGTTATTTGAGTGGTTCCCACATCTACTTTCTTTTTTGCCTTTAATTATCGCTACACAGATAACCCTGGCTCCAAGAATCAATTTCCTTCACATACCTGCCTAGAAGTCCTCTCTAAGCCCCTTCTGTTTTTGTTTTTTTTTTCTATCTCACTTCCATCTATTTCTTGTTTATTTCAGGAAAACCTCTTCTCATATCATGTCTGGTTTTTTTCCATCTTCTCTCTTTCTTGACTGCAAAATGAAATTTGTCAGGAACAAAAGTGAGTGTCTGGATGTCCCTAGAAATATTTTAGAATGATGTGAAGAAATCAATGCCATCACTCTTTTGAACTTGCTTTAGGGTCAACTCAAATATTTCCCTTTACCTTTCCATCCCTTGTGGCTCAGCTGGTGAAGAATCTGCCTGCAATGTGGGAGACCCTGGGGTCGATCCCTGGGTTGGGAAGATCCCCTGGAGAAGGAGATGGCTACCCACTCCAGGATTCTGGCCTGGAGAATTCCATGGACTGTATAGGCCACGGGGTCACAAAGAATCAGACATGACTGAGCGACTTTGACTTTCCCTCCCATTAGGGTGAAATTTCCCTCATATCTTAGATCTGTTTTTCAGTCAAAATATTAGCAGATTTTCTGCATTGTTCATGATGAATTTTTTTTCCTGCTTTTTTAAAAATTAATTTCGTTATTTATTTGGCAGCACTGGGACTTAGTCGCAGCATGTGAGATTTTCAGTTGCAGCATGCACGATCTTTACTTGCAGCATGTGGGATCTCGTTCCCTGACCAGAGATAGAACCCAGGCCCCCTGCATTGGGAGCATGGAGTCTTAGCCACTGGACCACCAGGGAGGTCTCGCTGGTTTTTTTTTTTTTTTCTTTCTGTTTTTGAAAATAATCTTATACTCTAAAATCACGATGAATTATAATTTATACTAAAAAATGACCAGCTAGTTTCTTAAGTTTTAGAGTGTGTTTTGAGCTTCCCTGGTAACTCAGACAATAAAGAATCCACCTGCAATGCAGGAGACCTGGGTTTGATCCCTGGGTCAGGAAGATCACCTGGAGAAGGGAAATGTTACCCACTCCAGTGTTCCTGCCTAGAGAATACCATGGACAGAGAAGTCTGGCAGGCTACAGTCCATGGGGTCACAAAGAGTCAGATACGACTGAGTAACTGACACACACAGACGTATACACCAGACTGTATAACATTGTAGAGCATATGTATAGATTTGGGGCATATAATAGATGAGCTAGGTTTCTGTGTTAATCTAGACTGAGACCCAATCGCTATCTAAAACATACCTTTTATGGGAATATGCACTCCAAAGTAAAACAACTAAAGTCACATTTCACTCCAAGGTAAAACAACTATTATAAAAATCACATTTTAAACAAATCCAGTTCGTCCGTTGCATTACTTCTGCTTTACAAAGGTAGGAGGATTGGGAAAGGAAAAATTATAGTTCAAAAACAGGCTACCAGACTTTTAGAGCAAGGTCCAAATCTTTTGCATCTTTGTATCCTAGCAGAGTACATTTAGTAAGTGTTAAATAATTCTGTGTAGGACACGTGAGTTAGTAAATGAACCCAGTAAGCATCACAGATATTGATATCCCCTGCTCTGAATTCCCTCAGTTGAAAATTACCCATTAGTTCCATTTTCTATTGATACTATTTATAACGTACCATCAAAATACTTTTAGGCATTCTATTTTAAAGATACGTGGTGAATCAGAATCCTGTTGATCTACCTCTATGTTTCATCTTTAAATGGCCATGTCTTTCTAGGGACAGGACATATCTTGGCAGTCTACATGGATATGCAAATTTCTCATCTGCCCCTTAAGAATCTATCTTTATGGAAAATATTGAACTTATAACTGTGTTTTTCTAAATAATTTATTGTCCAGATTATGATACCATACATTCCAAATTTATAACAGAGGACTGTTTGTACAGACTGAAAAGAAAAGAACAAACAGGAGGACTGGTTCACTCTGAGGTGTCTTTGAGGTACCACACACATGGTAAGCATAAAAGGATACTTCCTTAATCTTTCAAAAACATATTTACTTACTTTCGGCTGCGCTGGGTCTTCATTGCTGCGGGCAGGTTTTCTCCGGTTGCGGTGAGCGGGGGCTACTCTCTGGCTGCGGTACGCTGGCCTCTCTCGTTGCAGAGCACGGGCTCCAGGGCGCTGGCTTCCGTAGCTGGTGCGCAGGCTTCGTTGCCCTGCGGCGTGTGGGATCTCCCTGGACCAGGGTGCCCTGCGGCGTGTGGGATCTCCCTGGACCAGGGATCACACCCGTGTCCCCTGCATTGGCAGGCAGATTCTTAACCACTGGACCACCAGGGAAGTCCTCCTTATCTTTTCAGTGTCTCCTTGCACTTACTTTGGAAATTTCACACAATATTCCCAGATGGCCAGGGCTAGAAGTGTGGTCTAGGACATGGTATTCAAAACTATGAGAAGTCCTAGATTCCCCCATAGGATACATAGGAGGTGGTTGTGTCTGTGTAGCTCTTCTCTGTGAAACAGGCAGCATTTGGAGGTAGCAGAGGAAGAGACAGGGAAGCTCTGGAGGTGTTCAGTTGCCAGTCTCACGTGAAGCCCTACCTGGTGGTCTTTGGTGACCCCTGAATGGACCGCATGGGAGCTGCTGGTCACCAGTTCTGCCTGAGTTGCGGGTCTATGTTGCCTTTCCTCCTGAGCCATCTCCCTTCTGACTCTCCACCTTCTTGCAGCTCATCTCCTTGATGACAGGACTGAGGCTCTCAAGATGCACATTTGATTTCAAGATGGCTTCGTTTAAAAAAAAAATTGAATGAAAGATTCTAAATGAAGTGAAGTGAAGTGAAGTTGCTCAATCGTGTCCAACTCTTTTCAACCCCATGGACTGTAGCCTACCAGGCTCCTTCGTCCATGGGATTTTCCAGGCAAGAACATGGGAGTGGGTTTCCATTTCCTTCTCCAGGGGATCTTCTCAACCCAGGGATCAAACCCGGCTCTCCCGCATTGTAGGCAGAAGCCTTACCCTCTGAGTCACAAGGGAAGTATAGATGTCTTCCTTTTTTAAAAAAATACTAAATGAAAGATTCTTTAAATTCTGCAGTATTTTACAATTTTCAAAATTTTCACACACGTATAATCTCATATTTTTTTAAAATCTCCCATCCCTGTGTTGCCCCTCCCCCACTTCTCTCACCCCTCTGGTACCACTGATTTCTTCTCTATATCTGTGTATGCTTCTTTTTGTTTTATTCACTAGTTTGTTGTATTTTTTAGATTCCACATATAAGTGATATTACATAGCATGTCTTCCTGTGTCTGACTTTTTTCAGTTAGCATAATGCCCTCCAAGTCCATCCATGTTGCTACAAATTTTTATTCTTTTTTACAGCTGAGCAGTATTCCATTGTATGTATTGATAAATACCACAGCTTCTTTTTCTTTCAAATCTTTTTTAAAATTAATTAATTTGTTTATTTGGCTCTACCAGGTCTTAGTTGCATCCAGGCATGCAGGATATTTTGCTTCAGCAAACTCTTAGTTGCAGCACGTGGGATCTAGTTCTCTGACCAGGGATCGAACCTGGGCCCCCTGCATGGGGAACTCAGAGTCTTAGCCACTAGACCATCAGGGAAATCTTCTGTACCACAGCTTATTTATCCATTTGTCTGTTGATAGAGTCCCTGTTTTGCTTGAATGTATTGAATGAACAGGGTTTAGAGGAAATGGGATGATGCATTTCAGCAGAGAAAACAGAAGGATGTGGGTGGTAGCTTTCAGAGATCTCTTCCCTTCTTTGGGGGAGATCAACTTTGAAAGGATTTCAAAATACACCCTAAGTGGTCCCTGCACACCATCCTATCATCCTTCCTAATCCTGCTGTGTGGTTACAGACGACATGGAAAGTAAGCATTGCCATAAACAAACAGAGGCTAATAAATTGTAAGAAGGCAACAGAATATGTTTTTACTTGAACGTTGACTCTTTAGATCTGAGCATGCTCCTCTACTTCCAGAAAGCTCCAGAGTATTGAAAGTTTTTGTTTTCTGGAATCATGAGTTGGGTACACCTCTTTCCTCTCAAAGTTTGTCATTCCTGATGGGAAAGTTTAGAAAAAATTTCTTCCCCTCTTAACCCCAGTAAGTGGCGGCTTATTTTTGTGAGTTTATAAGTAACAAAGGCCTGTTTGGGGTTAGAAAAACAGAAAGGTGGATGAACATCAGTTTACATTTAGTTAGTGAAGACGTTGGATTTCTCTAACAGAATGAAAGGTTGCTGAATGACATCTAGCCCTGGGCCTGACACACAGTCGGTGCTCATTAAAAAAGTCTGATAAGGTTGCTTGGGTTCTAATCCTGGATGTAAGAGTATTTACCATTTCTAGGCCACTGTTTCCTCATTTGTAAAATAAGAAACACTAGGGCTTCCTTGGTGGCTCAATCCTTAAAGAAACTGCCTGCAATACAGGAGACTTGGGTTCGAAACCTGGGTTGGAAAGATCCCCTGGAGAAGGGAATGGCTTCCCACTCCAGTACTCTTGCCTGGAGAATTCCATGGACAGAGGAGCCTGGTGGGCTGCAGTCCACGCGGCTGCAAAGAGTCAGACACGACTGAGCAACTTTTTCTTTCAATGACTTTTAAGTTGTGTCTTAGCATGATATATAGTAATATATTTAATATGACACTGTATTATAGTAAATAACTACTAGAACTCCTTTTGGGCCTTCCAGGTGGTACAGTGGTAAAGAATCTTGCCTGCCAATGCAGGAGACACAAGATATGCAGGTTTTACCCTGGATTGGGAAGATCCCCTGGAGTAGGAAATGACAACCTGCTCCAATATTCTTGCTTGGAAAATTCCATGACCAGCAGAGCCTGGTGGGCTATAGTCCATGGGATGGCAAAGAGTCAGACATGACTGAGTGACTGAGCTTACGCACAGAACCCGTTTGCTTTTATTATGTGTGGCTTCCTTGGGGGCAGTGACTACATCTCCCTAGATAAGCACTGTGTCCAACCACTCAACACTATGCCTCTTCCTTAGCAGATGCTCAGTAAATATTTACTGAGTCACTGTTGTTTGTATTCCAAGAGAATGCTTAACCTCTTACTGTCTCAATTCCCTCCTCCTCTTTCAGGGCTTCACGTCCACTCTTAGTAAATTTACATCCTCTGGGCTCTTCTTCCAGGAGTTCAAAAAACAAGCTTTTATTTTGATCCTGGGACATGTTAACTCAGATCTTTAGAAAAATCATTTTATATTGATTAATGCATCCCAGGTTAGACTCCCCTTCCTCCATTCACACATACATGTAATTTGTTTCTTCTCGCTTTCCTTACCTGGTGATGTTAAAATAGCTAATGGACTACTTATTTCTCCAGGAATTCTTAACTAAGAGAACATGAAACCTTAGGGAAGAGTACAGCAGAGCTTGTGAAACCCATTGTGGGTTTCAAAGGATTCATAAACCTTGATATTGTACGTAATGTGTGTGCCTTATTATGGAAAGAGGATTTAATCTTTTTTTTTTTTTTTTAACTAGATTCTCTAAGGGCACTTTGGGACCCATGAAAGGTGAAAAATCCACTCTAGTACATGAGTTAGGTCTAGTCATTTAGAAAATCCTGCACTCTCCTGTCTGTGGTTGCTTCAATTTCTTTTTAAAAAATTTACAAAATAAAGAGAAACCCATTTTGCATCTTATAATCCCACCCTGCAACAAAATCTGCTTACAGAAATGCCTTAAATCTTCCATCTTTCCATCTGAGGGGTCCTCACTCCCAACCCACTCAAGCCAGGAAGCCCATGACTCATATCACAAAGCAACATCCTCTTTATATTCCCATGACGGACCCTGTCTTGCTTCTCTGACACCGGACAAGTGAATTGCCCTCACACATACCGTGACTTGTGGGAAGGTGGTATTTTTACCACAGTCAACTTGGGGTATACAGTTCATGTCAGGGTCACCGGCCTTAGGAAAATAGAGGCCCATTTGGGGGAACAGTAAGAAATGGAGATATTGTAATAGAATAAAAGGGACACCAAAGGAATAGTCAGGGACCAGTCTTGAGACATATTATACTCTAGACATAAAGGAAGTGCTTTAGCTCTTCCGGCTTTATTTTCTTGTAGACCAGTATGGATATTGGACGCAATTATCTGCAGTGTTCTCCATCTTCAGTCTCTCTAGTTCTGGGATTCTGGTTGGCTGACACTGGATGAGCTAACAGGAAGTCCTAAAGCCTTAGAGATCCAAAAAATTAGCTTATCAGAAAATGGGCTGGAAATTCAACAAGTTCAAAATATTGAATGCATGAAGAAAGGAGCCATTTTAATGAGAAAAAATACCTAATACTGAAAAGATCTCATGTATTCTAAAATTATAAGAAATATGGCTCAATTCTGAATTTAAAAAAAAATGAGTTTCTTAAAATTTTACAAATTTCTGAAATAAACAGATGAAGATAGCCTGCTCCTCCTCTCACCAAAAACCATAGTTAAGAATAAAAACTCACAGTGCTCTATGAAAAAATATATATAAAGCTACCCAAAGTAAAACAGCATGATAGAGCAAAAACATAGATTAATGAAATAGTTTTAGGAGTCCAAACTACCAATCAATAATAATCATCATAATGATAAAATTATTCTAAATTTGTACTTATAATTAAAATAAATAATTAAGGAAAATTACATAAAATGATTTAAAATTTAAAATAATTGTATATGCAATAAAACTATAATAAATCCATATAGTTATAGTGATGTTATTTGATGATTATAATTTATTAGAACAATAATAAAATAATCATCTACTTATTACATTAATCACTACAAAGAAACAAAAAGCCCAATAAAAATGGGTAAATTATTTGACACTTCACCAAAGATATATGAATAACCCAAAACCTTAAAAATGTGCCAAACAACACTTGTGATTAGGGAAATTAAAATTAAAAATTAAAATGCGATCTTGCTAAATGCCTAACTTCTTGTTGTCGTTTGGTCGCTAAGTCATGTCCAACTCTTTGGGAGGCCTGAACACCTAATTAGAAAGTCTAAAGTTTAAAAGACTGACAATAGCAAGTGTTAGAGTACAGAGAAGGTGGAATTCTCAAACACTGCTGGTAGAAACATAAAGTGGTACAATCACTTTGGAAAACACTTTGGTAGCCTTCATAATAGGTTAAAGATACACTTCCCGTATAACTCAACCATTTCATTATTAATATTTTAGGAGAAATAAAAGCATATATCCACACAAAGAGTTGTACACCAATATTAAGAACAGCTTTATGTATATAATGGCCCCACACTGGAAACATTCCAAATGTCCATCAACCGATGATACACAAATTGTTTAAAATTGGATGAACAAATAGAATACTACTCAGGAATAAAATGGAATGAACTATCGACGTATGCCACAACATGCGTGATACAAAATGCCGAATGAAAGAAGACAGACCAAAATAAGACTGCACATACCATAATTCATTTCTATAAAACTCCAAAGAAGGCACACTAGTCTATACAAAAGCCGACTCAGTTGTTGCCTGGAGACAGAGGGTAGGGAGATGAATTTAATCTAGCAGTCTAAAAGAAAAAAGAGTCTATAAAAAAGACAATTATTTATCTGATCTTGAATAGAAAAAAACCCTTCTAAGCATAAAGACAACCTTTTAAAATGAAAGGATAATTGACTTAATTTATTTTTAAAATTTAAATGTTTACATAAAATAATGATAAATTTAGAGGATAGCAAAGGAGGTGATATTTGCAATCAACATAAAAAATTATATCCTTTAGATATAAATAGTTATAAAACAATAATGACTTAACAGGACATCCCTATGGTAAAAGGGCAAATCATATAAACCCGTGTTTCATCAAAAAACAAAAAAATAGGGAGGGAGGAAGAAAAGAAGGAAGGAAGAGAGAGGGGGAAGGAAGAAGGAGGGAAGAAAGGGGAAAAAGAAAGAAACAGATTCACAAAACTCCCAGCCAGAATGAGACTTTTCTCCCTCTTGGTTGTATCTTTATTGGTTGTTTCATTTCAATCTTGGTGTTTTTCCGTATGTTCATAGTTCCTGCAGTGGACTTGGGTAATCACAAAATAGTCTCGAGAAAGAGAAGTTCAGTGAACTCAGCAGTGTTCACGGTCTTCCAAATGAAGGAGGTATAGCTGTGTCTGTTGAAAGGAATACAGAATCTAGGGGTGTGTGTGTGAGAGAGAGAGAGGGAGAGATGCTGCGAAGGTTATGATTAGCAGGAAGAAACAAGGCCTTAGAAGTGGGACACAGTCCCTGCCCTGGACCTTGACTTCCAGGCTGGGCCTCACTTCTGTATGAATCCAGGCTATGCTGTGCTTAGTCGCTCAGTCATGTCCGATCCTTTGGACCCCATGGACTGTAGCCCACCAGCCTCCTCTGTCCATGGGGATTCTCTAGGCAAGAATACTGGAGTAGGTTGCCATGCCCTCCTCCAGGGGATCGTCCCATCCCAGGAATCGAACCCAGCTCGATTCTGCAGGCGGATTCTTTACCATCTGAGCCACCAGGAAAGCCGGTGAATCCAGGCTATCCAAGGACGATGCCAGGAGCTGGTGGGCACTTCAGAAATGCTTGCGGGGTACTCTTTCTACCCCCTTCTGATGCCTATGTCAGAAGCTTTCTCTATCTCCTTTATAGTTTAATAAAACTTAATTACACAAAAGCACTGAGTGATCAAGCCTTGTCTCTGGCCCCAGATTGAATTCTTCTCCGGGGGCCAAGAATCCCGGCGTCGTGATTCAACAACAACCTTTCATCTTGCGGGCTCATCCGGGATCCTTCAGGACAAGATGGGGGCTAACAATTCCAGCCTCACTCCTTTGAACTGTATCTTGAAAAACTGGGATAGATTCGATCCCAAGGGCTTAAAGAAGACACACCTGGTCTTCCTATGCGATACTGCATGGCCTCTGCATCCACTGGAGGACGGCGGACGGTGGCCGGTTGGAGGGTCTCTTAAGCATAATACTGTTTTACAGTTAGACCGGTTCTGTAAGGAACAAGGGAAATGGGTAGAAGTAGCATATGTGTTGCCCTTTTTCTCTCTGCGAAATATGCCAGACTTATGTCCTAAGTGTATAGATTTGGGCATGAAACCTTCAGCTCCCTCCTGTCCTACTTTGCCCCCGTACCCGGGGCTCCAAGCTGAGCTAACGAAAAGCCAGAAAACCCCCCTCAGAATGGCTGCTTTGGTCTCAGTGAAAACCCAAACTGAGATTCAAACCAGTTTGGTCTCAATGGAAACCCAAACTGAGATTCAAAGTGCCCACGTGGAGGTCCAAACAACTCCTGTCTCAGTACGACCTCAGACTACTCTGGTTTCAGTAGAAACTCAGACCATTGAAGTTAGAGATGAGATGGAGGACAGGAGACAAAGAGAAAAAAAGAAAAAGAGGTTTCTCCATTCTATCCCTGGGATCATATGTGCAGAGCAGCCAGGGGTTCTGAAGAACAGCCACGCAAGCTGTTGCCTCTTTATGAAACACTCACCGGGAGAAATAACCAGTCTATGAGAGTAAATAAGCCCTTTTCTTATCAAGAAATACAAAGAATCAAGGAGGATCTGGGAGACTACTTAGAGGACCCAGAAAATATATATATTAGAGCTTTTAAAGGTGTTACTCTGCTTTATGACCTTACTTGGAAGGATGTGATGTATATCTTGAGACAAACACTGACTCCTGACTCAAAGACTCGAGTTTTGGAAAAAGCGGTTGCTTATGGAGATGAATGGCTTGGTAATGAATCAGTAGGGAAGAGGGAGGATGAGATAGTGGCCCTGCCCACTGGGAATCAGGCAGTCCCAACTATAGAACCAGACTGAGACTACAACTCAGCTAAAGGAAGATGGGATCAGAGTCATTTTGTCAGATGTATTCTTGAAGGACTCAGGCAGGCGCGTTCTAAGCCTTTAAATTATAGCAAATTGGCAGACATAGAACAGAAGGAGAAGGAAGCTCCTGGTAAATTCCTAGATAGACTAAGAGAAGCTCTTCGCAGATTCACTGAGATTGATCCCGAAAGTGAAGAAGGAAAAGTGATCTTAAAAGATTTATCACTCAGTCGGCTCCAGATATCCGCCATAAGCTACAAAAATGGGCTTATGGACCAAATCAGTCTTTAGATACTCTGTTACAACTGGCTCAGATGGTCTATTACGGTAGGGAATATGAGGAAAAGAAAGAAAGGCAAAGAAAGACAAAGGAAAAGGCGGAAGCCTTCGCAATGGCTATGAAAAACGGTCTTAAGCAGCCTGAGAAAAATGCCCAGAGGGACCCAGGTGAAAAGGGATGGGCTTGCTATTACTGTGGAAAGGAGGGGCACCTCAAGCGGGATTGCCCTCAGGCATCTAAGCCGCCCCTGGCTCCATGTCTGGTCTGCAAAGAACCACACTGGAAGAGACTGCCCTCAGAGGCGTAGGTCTCCAGGGTCAGACTCTCAAGACAATCAGGACTGAAGGTGCCTGGGGGTCCCCACACAAGCTCCCGTCCTAATTACACCTGAGGAACCCCGGGTATTAATAAATTGTGTGGGGGCCAATCCATTGATTTCCTATTTAGATACTGGGGCAACTTACTCTGTGCTTACTGAAGCCCCTGGCCCACTTTCTTCCCGATCCGCTTCTGTAATGGGACTGCCTGGACGAGTCAAAAGGTATTATTACAGTTATTCTTTATATTGCAACTGGGATTCTGCGCTATTTTCACATGAGTTTCTGATCGTGCCAGAATCTCCATCACCCCTTTTGGGGAGGGATATACTGAGCAAGGTCCATGCCTCTGTTTTTATGAATATGGAGCCCTCCCTTTCTCTTCCTCTAGTTGAACAAAATGTAAATCCTAGAGTCTGGGCTGATGGAAAATCTGTGGGTTGAGCACAAAATGCTATTTCTGTAGTTGTCAAGCTCAAAGACCTGCACTTATTTCCACATAAGAAGCAGTATCCTCTGAAACCTGAGGTTAAGGAAGGGTTAAAACCCATCACTGAAAATTTAAAGGAACAGGGACTATTAATTCCCTGTAACAATCCTTGCAACACTCCTATTTTGGGTATAAAGAAATCAAATGGCAAATGGAGACTAGTTCAAGATTTACGTATAAAAAATGAGGCTGTAGTCCTTTACACCCCGTGGTGCCTAATCCTTATACTCTATTGTCTGAAATTCCTGAAGGAGCCAAATATTTCTCAGTAATTGATTTAAAGGATGCCTTCTATTCAGTGCCTTTGGTGGAGGAAAGTCAATGTCTATTTGGCTTTGAAGACCCTACACAGCCAGCTTCTCAGTTAACCTGGACAGTTTTGCCCCAGGGATTTCGTGACAGTCCTCACTTATCTGGACAAAGTTTGTCACGGGATCTACAAAACTTTAATAGTTCTGAAGCGGTGGTGTTACAATATGTAGATGATATTTTGCTCTGTGCTGAGACAGAGGAAGCTTGTTTGCAAGCCTCAGAAGATTTCTTAAACTTCCTGGCCAGCTGTGGTTACAAGGCATCAAGAGAAAAGGCTCAGCTGTGTCAACAATCAGTTAGATATCTGGGCCTAATCATATCAGTAGGGACTAGGGCCATAGGCCCTGAAAGAATTAAGCCTATACTAAATCATCCCCTGCCTATGACTTTAAGACAATTGAGAGGATTTTGGGAATCACAGGTTACTGCGTTTGGATTCTGGGTTATGGAGAACTTGCCCGGCCTTTATATAAACTTATAGCTGAAACTCAGCAGGCCCAAACTGATAAACTGGTTTGGTCACCAACTCAAAAGGCTTTTAAGGTTCTTCAAACTGTTCTCCTGCAAACTCCAGCTCTGAGCTTGCCCACAGGGTCAGAATTTAATTTGTCACTGAAAGAAAAGGTATGGCCTTGGGAGTTTTGACACAACCCCAAGGGCTTCACCAGCAACCTATTGCTTATCTAAGCAGAGAATTAGATGTAATTTCACGTGGGTGGCCGCACTGCCTAACAGTAATTGGGGCAGTGGCTTTATTAGCACCTGAAGCTTTAAAAATAATTAATGGACAAAACCTTACTGTACTGACTTCTCATGATGTGAGTGGAATCTTAAATTCTAAGGTTAATATTTGGATGACAGACAGTAGGCTTCTTAAATACCAGTAACTAAGCTTAAAGTTTGTGGAAATTTAAATCCTGCCACTTTCCTTCCTGAGAAGGAAAATGAAACACTTGATCACGATTGTTCCCAATTCCTAACTTTAAACTATGCAGCTTGGGAAGATCTAATGGATACCCCATTAGACAATCCTGACATGGAAATATTTACAGATGGCAGTTCTTTTGTTCAGGATGGAAAGCGTAAAGCAGGTTATGCCGTGGCGACTGCTGAACAGGTTTTGGAAGCAAAATCTCTCTCCATCTGGATTACAACGAAGTGGGAAGTATCCTGGAGAGGACTGGGAAACTGATTTTACTCATATGCCAAAAGCTAATGGATATTCTTGCTTACAAGTTTGGGTAGATACATTTATTGGATGGATTGAGGCTTTTCTCTGTCGTAGTGAACAGGCTAAGGAGGTTATAAAGATTCTCTTCATCAATGGAAGGCTTCCGGTGGTGGACATCTCCACTTCAAGGAAAGGACTTTCTCCAAGTCTGTGAATACCTTCAACAGCAATCACATGCGATGCCTCTTCTTCATCTGATGACATCTACCAACCCTAAAATGGACTGGTGCAATACGTTGCACTTTAACTATGGACTTAATGTGTCTTTTAATTTTGATTTTAACTTGTTTTAATGACTATGTTGCCTTACATCTGTATCTATGTAACTAAATTTGTTTCTAGCTGCATGAAAGCTTTTAAGTTACAAAAGGTTGCTCAAACTCCTGCTACTGCTGCACCTTCCTCCAACTACTATTTGGGGCCCCTGGATCAGATATCCTCAATAGGATTAGGTGAATATGTTGCCTCGCCAATTTAGGGACAACACCCCTTCTCAGCTCGAAGCAGTTATGGAACGAGAATGACACCCCTTTTCCCTAGGCAACATAATTCTCCTAAAAGAAAAGGGGGGATTGAGAGAGTCATTTCCTAGGCAGGTTGATAAGAAGTCTAGGGGTCCCCAAGGAGAGAGGGGTCTGGAATTCTCAAGGAGGAAGAAAGGACAAAGTTTTTTCTTCTCTACATTCCTTAGGATTATATAACAACAATGTATTCTGCCTGAGGACAGTCTCTGGATTAAACCTTCTGGCTAATTCTGTAAATTATGGGAGGAGACCTGCTCTTTACAAGGATTATATAACAACAATGTATTCTGTCTGAGGACAGTCTCTGGATTAAACTTTCTGGCTAATTCTGTTATCTTAAAATGTAAATTATGGGAGTAGGTCTGGTGAGGTCTTTACAACATCCAGACATTCTTTGGATTTACTGGAGAGTATATAACTTCAATGCTAACACTAACAAGCGGGTACTCTTTCAACCCCCTTCTGATGCCTATGTCAGAAGCTTTCTCTATCTCCTTTATACTTTAATAAAACTTAATTATACAAAAAAAAAAAAAAAAAAAAAAAAAAAAAAAAAAAAAGAAATGCTTGCCACATCAATTGCTGAAAGATATTAAGGGGAAGGTTGCATATCATATTCAAATATATGAAGAAAAATGTTTCCATGTGCACCATAAGCTACATTTCCTCATAATCCTCATTGTTCAACCGTTGGCTCAAAACACGAGTTGCAATTGGACATTGACTATGTAGTCAACATTATTATCAGGCTATATAAAAGCATGAAAACATCATCCTGAAATTCAAGGAATTTGGAGTCTAGCTGGGAAAATATACCACACAGGAAATAATTAGATAATAAAGCCTTTTCCTCTGTTTCATTGTGGGGCAGAACTCATTCTAAAATGAAGAGATGATAACTTTCACAGGAGCACACGCTCTCAATATCTAAGAAAAACAATGTTTTGAAGAGGGAACAATTGCTATATTAGGAGGCCTTGAAAATTGCAAGGAGAGTTCTGTTGGTGACAAAAGCTAACATCCCGTGGACTAAATCAACATGTAAATAATGTATTCTTGGAGTCTGCGGTGCTCTCACAGGAACAGTAAAGGCTGGTTTTCATGACTCTGGTTTAAAATCATGACACTTCCTTTGGAGAAGAGGAGGAAGATGGTGCTCATTGGAGCAACTGAACTCTAGCCAAAGCCTTGTGAACTTGCTTGCTCGAAGCCACAGGATGGAAATCGCATAGTTTGGTGCCTTGGACCAGAGCATTCATTACAACTTGTCAGAAGAGAAGAAATAAGTGAGAAAGAAAATAATTTCTAAAACTCCTCAGAATGCATAGTCCCAAACTATAAGCACAACACAGTATTTAAAACTAGATAGGAGAGCGAGCCTGGAGAAGGATAGGCTACCCACTCCAGTATTCTTGCCTGGAGAATCCATGGACAGAGGAGCCTGGTGGGCTACAGTCCATAGGATTGCACAGAGGCAGACACAGCTGAAGCAAGTAAGCAGCAGCAGTGAGAGAGCAGATAACCTCAGCTGAAAATGAAATGCTAATGTCTGAAAACAGTGATGAACATTCAAGAATGTCCATAATATATCGCCTTCCGTTTACTTTCTGTCTTCACCATAAATAGACATGAGTTAACGTATGTTTGAAGATTCATTTCCCTTTTATTGAGCTCACTCAACAAAAGGTTTTTAGGTTTTGTTTTTTTTTTCTCAGCATGTCCTGCTTTTATAAACCAAGATCTAATTTGACATGATTACGTAATTGTGTGACCACCTGTGCCCTTCTACCCCTTTTTCCTTTCAAGGTAGAGAGTGTCTTTCTTCCCAGAGACTTATAAAATATGTTAACTCACTTAATAGCAGTAATAGTCTTCTCACAACAACTAATTTATCTATTTACTAAATTGTTATCAAGAACTTATTAGCTGGCAGCCACTGTGCCAGGTGTTGGAAATAGAAAAAGGAATAAAACGCTTTCTCGTCTTTGGAACTTTGAGCTGATTCAGACAATTAAACAGATAACTTAAAAACAGATGTGACAGGCACACAGAAAGGTGCAACAGACTGTCATCTGACTACCCCAGCATAACATTTCCCCAATTTTCATTAGAAACAGAATGCTTTAATTGAACCCAATTAGAAAACCAAGACTTCCAGCCTCTTCTGTAACTAGATGAGTCTCTATGACTAAGTTCTGGCCAACGAGATGCAAGCATAGTAAGTATTCAGTGAAATTTCCAAGAAGATTCCTCAAAAGCAAATGATTAAGCCAAAATAAGGATCCTTTTAGTTTTCCTCCCTTCCAAGAAGTCTAATGAAACAGTTGGAGCCACAGCTGCAATTCTGGACTATTAGGTAACCTGGAGTATATGAGGTGATCAGGATTCTAGTGACTGTACAACCAGGATATCAGCCCCATGCAGCCTCCATCTGACTTCTTCTATGTGGGAGAATAAACCATTGTCCATTTAAGTCCTGTAGTTAGGCCTATGACCATTGCAGCTCCTAATAATACTAACTGATGGATATAATATTTAGGAAAAATTATAGCAGCAGTCTTGGGGAGAGAAGTCAGAAACAGTATTCCTATAGAAGTCACATTTGATCTGAGACTCAAGGCCTAAATGAACACAGAAGGTGTAGAAAAGTTTTTAAGGAAGAAGGAATACCATGTAAAATTCTGAACTGGAAAGGAACTATCTACGAGATACTATAAAAGGTCAACATAACAGAAGTAGAGTGGATTCGGAAGAACCAGGCAGGAGAAAAATCTGGAAAATTTCATAGATGTGCCATTTTGCAGAGACTGCTGCAAAGATATTAATAAGTAGCTGCAGAGCAGAGATCTAAAAAGTAGAGGCTTAAATGTGGGAGATATTAACATACAGATGGTTTCTAAAGTCTTGGGAATTAATGAGGTCACCCAGGAAGAGTGTCTAAAGTTAGAAGAGGGCCTCAAAACAAAGCGATATCACTTCATACCAGATAGAGCGGCTATCATTGAAAAGTCTACAAATAACAAATGTTGGCCAGGATGTGGAGAAAAGGGAACCCTTCACAGCTGGTGAGACTGTAGCAATACATTACTGCAGCCACTGTGGAAAACATCGTGGAGCTCCTCAAAGATAAAAACAGAGCTACCGTGTATGCTCAGTCACTCAGTTGTGTCTGACTCTTTGCGGCCTCATGGACTGTAGCCCACCAGGCCCCTCCGCCCATGGAGTTTTCCAGTCAAGAATACTGGAGTGGGGTGCCATTCCCTTCTTCAGAGGATCTTTCTGACCCAGGGATCGAACCTGCATCTCTTATGTCTCCTGCATTGGCGGGCAGATTATTTACCACCTGGGAAGCCCATAGAATCCAGCAATAATTCCACTCCTGGGTATATATCTGAAAAACAACAAAAACAAAAAGAGTAATTCGAAAAGATACATGTACCCCAGTGTTCACTGAAGCACTAAGCACTTGGCAGTACAGTAGCCAAGAGATGGAAGCAACTTAAATGTCCATCGCAGATGAATGGATAAAGATGTGGTATATATGGATATATACTACTCAGCCATAAAAAAGAATGAAGTCCTGCTATTTGCATCAACATGCATAGACCTGGAGAATATTATGCTTAGTAAAATGTCAGAGGAAGACAAATACTGTATGATATCGCTTGTATGTAGAAACTAAGAAATAGTACAAATGAATATATATGCAAAACAGAAAGAGACTCACAGATACAGTGAACAAACCTAGTGGTTACCAAAGAGGAGAGGGATGTGGAGAGGGGAAAATTGAGGGTACAGGATTAAGAGACATAAATACTATGTACAATATAGACAAGCAACAAGGATATACTTTACAGCACAGGGAATTATTCCCATTATCTTGTAATAACATTTAATGGAGTATAATCTGTAAAAACACTGAATCACTATGCTGTACACCCAAAATTAATATACTGTAAATCAACTATACTTCAACATAGAAATATTGAAATATTATAGAAATAAAGGCAGAAGAGGGCCAAGGACAGAACCCTGATACCAAACAATTAAAGACCAAGTAAAGGAGACCCTCCCCATCTTCTGTTTAAAAAAGAGAAATAAGGAATATCAGCATAATTCACAAACTCTAAGAAATCACCTGGGGCAGAGGGCAGAGGTGAGATGGGCTCCCTTTTGTTTCTAGCCTGAAGGGACGACTGATGGAAGGCTTCAAGGAGGGTAAACAGCTTTCTTTGCAGTTGCCCTGCTGGAGAAACCGGTGGGTGGAGGATGAATTAAGCTAATATTTACAAACAGGATGAGCTTACGTAATAAGTCTTTAAAGATCCTCAGTTTCATTATTTGTAAAATGGGGATAATAACACTTGCCTTGTAGTGCAGGATGAAGATTAAATAAGAGAGGGGAATGGGTGTAGAACTAGATAAGGAAACCATGCTGTTGTGGTTCATTCACCCTTCAAGACTGATGGAAACTTACATGGAAAATTGTCACATGAGGGATCTTAGTTTGTCAGCTTCTTGACAGTTAGTAGTATACATATTTTTTTAACGTTCAAGAATTTTTATATTTCTACACATAGATTAGCATTGCCCTATCACAGATAAACCTAGAAGGGCAGAGGTCTTTGTGCCCTGATGATTCAGCATGAAACCAGTGAAGTCTCCACCGCAATATTCCCCCTTACATGGCCTTTTCCAGGAATCCAAGGCAAGGAGTCCTAGCCATGTGTCCACTTGCTTACATGTTTATATAAAATTTGCAAGAGAAGGCCGTTAAACTACAATTCATTAAGACCATGGTCTCTTTCCACTCTGATTTTCCCTCCCAAGATATTCTCCTTGTGTAGGTGGAGTTGGAAGGGCCCTGGGCATTTTGGAATCCAGTGAAGGGAAAATTGAGTTGGAGGTACATTTACTTGGTGTTCAGTGGGATGTCTGCTATTTCAAGGTGTCCCAGAGTGGGAAATCCTTCCAGAAATATGCTAAACCCACTGTGCTGACTCACATGGCATCATGTCAAGAAGATGCAGGGCCAGAGATTGTATTGTGAATGAATGTGTTCTCGTGTGCCAAGGACCAGTGGGATGTGAGCCATGACCAGACAAGCCTGAAATGCATGGAGCCAGAGCTAACCTATGGAAAATTCTACCAGGCATACATCCTGTGGCATTACAACCAGAGGATTCATATCCATGGATGTCTAGGCAAAACTCAAATTCTATTGCTTCAAGAATATCCATAATAATTCAATGTATGCAATATATATTCACCAAATTGTTGTTGTTCTTTGGCAATGGAAATGTAAAGGAGTTAAATTCATCAGAATTTTGATGCTTGTAGGGCACAGACTTGCCATAGTGCCATAAACTGTGAGTGTGTCTGTAACAACAGTTTATATAGGAAGAAAATATAATAAAGGTTTTCTGAAATTTGACCTCCCTGGTGGCTCAGATGGTAAAAGATCTGCCTGCAATGCGAGAGACCTGGGTTCAATCCCTGGATCAGGAAGATCTCCTGGAGTGGGGCACGGCAGCCCACTCCAGTGTTCTTTCCTGAAGAATCCCTGTGGACAGAGGAGCCTGGCGGGCTGCAGTCCCTTGGGGTCACACAGAGTTGGACATGACTGAGTGGTTAACTCAGTGGTTAACTTTCACTTTCAAAGATTTATAGGACATTGTCAAAATAAGTTGTGATGTTGAAAGAAGCTTATTTAATTATTAATAATAACAATTTCAATCAATCAGATGAAAGACTGATTCCCTTTCCATTTTCTTTTTATAAAAAATTTACAAAATTAATGTCAGGTAAAGAGGCAGTCAAAAAATATCCAGGGAGAAATATATCATAAATGCATGTCAGGCAGTTAATTGTTGTTTTTATGACTTTCATCATAGGTGTAATTTTGTCAGATTTTTACATTTTGTGATGGTTGGGTTTTAAATAAGTATGTACTTTTGTCCCTCATAATTTGTATTTACTGTTTTGCATTCTTCTTCCTATTCCTTGAAATGATAGGCAGCCCACGCCCTGTAGAACCTGAACCACCAGCGAGTCCCTCTGTGCTGTCTGCCTGTAGTGAGACCCAGGGCCCCTCCTAACAGTGGCCCCAGGTCCCCTCACCCATCCCCAAGGACACAGCAGTTAATGATATGATGAGCCTGCCTCCAGGTCCAGATGGTTGGAAGAGAAAACAAAGCCTAAATGCCAAAACCAGGAGCATTTGACTGGTGCCTGGGGAGTAATGCTGGCTCTTGACACCCCCGTGACTTATGCGAGAACTAAAGGCACCGAACCTTATTTCAGAGAGTCCCAAATTTGGTTCTAGCTCTGCCCCTAGGTGTATGGCCTTGAAAAACAAGTTCAGCTACCCTGAGTGTCAATGTCCTTATGGGTTCCATAGACTATTTGATACATATGGTGAGGGCAAAGCTTGTGCGCATTAAAAAAAAAAAACAAAACAAAACACAGTCTGTTGTAAGGGGCTCTTCGGATGTAAAGTCCCACGTGATCCTTCCCTTCTCCGCCATTGCCAAGGAATCAAGGATTTAATCCCACTCATGCACTCTTATTTTGGAGAGACTGATGCATGCTCTGAACAAGCAGGCATCGCAGGGCCATTTCAGAATGCTGTTACTGAAATGCATTTGGCATTTCTCAGGCAGAGGGGCCTAGTGTCATGAGACAGGAGGTGAAAGAGGACCACTGGTGACCAGAGCCTTCTCTCACCTTGAACTTGAATGCCCTATTGAACCAAACAGAAGGGCTGCCTGTACTCAGAAGCCACTTACTTAATAGGCTGTGAGTAAGCAACACCTGTGTTAATTGTGGTCATGTCTGGTGTGGTGATACCAAGCCTTCACTCTTCCTGGCCATGTATAGCACATTATTCTATGAAGTCTCCTGGTAATGTGAGTTTCCTATCCCATTGTTTGCCCAGTAATATGGATACATCTTTTAACAATGGCCATCCTTCAAAACTCTGGTTGTCTGTGTTTTCTTTTGGTCCGCCAGCTCTGGCCACCAGAATCATGACTTACTTTGCTGTTTCACCTGAGTCTGGACTCTTCCTTAAATAACCTTAGGGACCCTGAGCTAGATGCCGCATTGCTCCTCTTTCAGGGCTCATGATCCTTGAATGAGTTTCCACTGGTCTTGGAGTAAAATCCAAAATCAAAATCCTTAAAAAAATTTTTTTATTTAGTGTTGGCTGTGCTGGGTCTTCATTGCTGTACCAGCTTTTTCTCTGGTTGTGGTGAGTGGGGGCTACTCTCTCGTTGCAGTGCGTGGACTTATCGCTGAGGCGGCTGCTCTTGTTGCAGAGGCTCTAGGCGCGCGGGCTTCCCTGCCAGCAATGGGCTCAACAGTTGGCGGCACTTGGGCTCCGGAACCCAGGCTCAGTAGTTGTGGCCCACAGGCACAGTTGCTGCGAAGCCCATGGGATCTTCACAGTTCAGGGATCGAACCCACACCACCTGCATTGGCAGGCGGATTTAAAATCAAAATCAAAATCTTAACGTAACTTCAAAGCCCTGCATGGTCTCCCCAGCACCTAATTCTCCAGCTTTGTCACGCGCTGCCCTTCCGCTCACTCTGTGCTCCATTCCTCCCGGCTTGCTTCCCTCACTTCGCTCAGGCTGCTCTCAGTGCCCAAGAAGTACCCCACTCCCTCCACAAAGCTACCTCTCACTCCCCCCTCCACGTATCAACCAGCTCAAACATCACTTCTTGGGGATGTCTGCCCTGATGATACCCCCTCCAGATTTGGCTGGAGTCCCCCTGGTGGCTCAGATGGTAAAGAATCCACCTGCAATGTGGGAGACCTGGATTCAGTCCCTGGGTTGGGAAGATCCCCTGGAGAAGGACATGACCACCCACTCCAGTATTCTTGCCTGGAAAATGCCATGGACAGTCCATGGCGCAAAGAGTCGGACATGGCTGAATGACTAAGCACAGCAGCACCCCATCCTAACCCACTATAGATCTAACTATATTGAATTGCTAGTATTGTCATTTTGACCTACAAAACCATCACTAGCCTATGGTTCTTACTGATCCCTGTACATCATAGCCCTCATCACAATTGTTATTAAGTCATTACTTGAATATTTGATTAATATCTGACTCTCTGATGGATTATAAACTCTCTGGGAAAATAGACATTCTGTCTGTTGTGTCTGTTGCTATTTAGAAAATAATAAATACTTACTGAATATTATTTATTCACAGATAAATACTTTTTACATTTTCTGCATTCACAATATACATGGAATATGTAGTGTTGTAAAGAAAAGTGTTATTCGGTCAAGTAGGTTTGGGTTGCTTGATTTTTTTCAGGCTTCAGCCATGAGATGTCATTACTTACTGTTTTGCAATGCTCTTTGGGGTACTTTGGCTGTTGTGTTCTTCAGTTATGACTGCCTTGTGTCTGTGGAATACATTCTGGGTGTACCATGAGGTTCTTGAGACAAGCCTGATCTTTTAAGTTTCCTTTTCTCCAAAGAGAAATCTCAAGATTCTCTCTGTAAGAAGAGTGGAATTTTTCACAATCTCCTGCTAAGTAAACAGTCTCAGATTACAAAGCAAAAGATATTGCAAAATACTTGAAAGGATGCAGTTTATGAAGCAGAAGTGGTGCAGATGTCAGGGAAGATCTAGTGAAAAACCAGAAATGGTGGTAGAACAAATGTCACTACTTTCTAAGACAGCAAAGGCAGTTCACGTGTAACAGGGGCTCACAAGAACGTTAGGAACCCTAGAAGCCCTGCTTTCCAGAGGAGAAAGCAAGGCAAGTCTTCGACCGCATCAGAGGGGCCCTCATTAGCCCAATCAAGGGTCGCCCTGAGCCCCCGCCAGGCCTCGCACACACGGGGGGTGCGCAATTAACTCTGCCCACGCTGCTGAGGCTGCAGTCCATTAGTCTGAGTGAATCCTGATTGATTGTGTTCTCCTCAGCCCCTCGTAAACATATGCCTTGTTGTCTGAATCGTCACACTTTTTTCATATTGTAAAAATGTCTTTTCTCCAAGTCGCATTACAAGTTGACAAGCGATGCCTGGTCAAGAGCAGTGGGGATGATACTGAGCAGAGTTCCCCGTGCTATGCACTTGATCTTTGTTGCTCATCTAATTTTATTGATTTATTTATTTTTGATTGGAGTATAATTGCTTTACAATGTTGTGTTAGTTTCTGCTGTACAATGAAATAAATCGGCTTCCCTCTTAAACCTGCCTCTCACTCCACCTCACCTAGCCTACCTATCTAAGTCATCATAGAACACGGAGCTGAGCTTCCTGTGCTTTATAGCAGGTTATCCATTTTAAATATAGCACTGTGAATGTCTCAGATCCATACTCCCTAACTATCTCTTTCCCTCAACCTTCCCCCCGACACCCCACCCCAACCATGAGTTCAGTTCTCTAAGTTTGTGTGTTTCTGTTTTGCAAATACCTTCATTTGTATCATTTCTTTTTAGATTCTACATGTAAGCAATATTAGACAATATTTCTCTTTCTCTGTCTGACTTAACTTCATTCAGTAATATATAACAATCTAAATGGGAAAAGAATTTGAAAAAGAATAGATACCTGTATATGTATAACTGAATCCCTTTGCTGTATACCTGAAGCTAACACAACATGGTTATACTTCAACTATACTTCAATATAAAATTAAAAAGTTTTTTTTTAAGAACAATGGAGGTGATATTCAAGTCAACAACTAGCTTCTGGCTCCCCTTCCTGCATCTCTCAAATGGGAAGAACAGTATCTGCTTCATTGCCTCCTCCCTGAGTTGCTGTGGGTATCCTTTGAAATGATGGCTGTGTAAGTGTACCAAAATGATACATCGATCAGCACACAAATACAAGGGCTTCTTGTAACTCATCACTGAAGAATTTCCTTCCACTCTGAAGAGATTTACTTACTTACATATGGTTATAAAACTAGAAAACTAGTGAGATTTTTCTAATGGGAGCTCTAGGCTCCAAGTCCCTAGGTCTCTGTTGGAACAAGATTAGCGAAGAGCATTTTGGCAAATGATAAAAAAGTTCTCTTTATTTCTGTCTCTGTTCATCTTTGCTGTTCTTTCCCCAAGCCCTTCAAATGAGTCCTAAATATAGAATTTAGTTATAAACAAGATAAATAAAGCAGAACACAGATTGGTGATTGCCAGGGTCTGGGGTGGGGTGTGCAGAAAAGGGAATGAGGAAATCATAGAAGTTATGGAACTTTTCTACATATTGATTTTGAAAATTATACAACTGTACACATGTTAATCTTGCAGAACTGTACACTGAAAAGGGTGAATTTTACTGTAAATGTAAAATTTTAATACATAGGATAAAAAGAAACACCAGTAGTCCCACCAGCCAAAGATAAGGGCTATTATTATGTTGGCATACTTTTGACTGGTCTTTTATATTGATGATGGTGTTTTTAAACCACTTCAGTATTCTTGCCTTCAGAACCCCATGAACAGTATGAAAGGCAAAAAGATAGGTCACTGAAAGATGAACTCCACGGGTCCATAGGTGCCCAATATGCTACTGGAGAACAATGGAGAAATAACTCCAGAAAGAATGAAGAGGCTGAGCCAAAGCAAAAGGAACACCCAGTGATGGTTGTGACTGGTGATGGGAATAAAGTCCAGTGCTCTAAAGAACAGTGTTGCATAGGAACCTGGAATGTCAGGTCCATGAATCAAGCCAAATTGGAAGTGGTCAAACAGGAGATGGCAAGAGTGAACATCGATGTTTTAGGAATCAGTGAACTAAAATGGACTGGAATGGGTGAATTTAACTCAGACGACCATTATATCTACTACTGTGGGCAAGAAACCCTTAGAAAAAGGGAGTAGTCCTCATAGTCAACAAAAGAGTCTGAAATGCAGTACTTGGGTGCAATCTCAAAAATGACAGAATGATCTCTGTTCGTTTCCAAGGCAAACCACTTAACATCATGGTAATTCAAGTCTATGCCCCAACCACTAATGCCAAAGAAGCTGAAATTGAATGGTTCTATAATGACCTACAAGACTTTCTAGAACTAACACCAGAAAAAGATTTTCTTTTCATCATAGGAGAATGGAATGTGAAAGTAGGAAGTCAAGAGATACCTGGACTAAGAGGCAAGTTTGGCCTTGGAGTACAAAATGAAGTATGGCAAAGGCTAACAGAGTTTTGCCAAGAGAATGCACTGGTCATAGCCAACACCCTCTTCCAACAACACAAGAGAAGACTCTACACATGGACATCACCAGATGGTCAATACCTAAATCAGATTGATTATAATCTTTGTAGCCGAAGATAGAGAAGCTCTATACAGTCAGCAAAAACAAGACTAGAAGCTGACTATGGCTCAGATCATAAACTCCTTATTGAAAAATTCAGACTTAAATTGAAGAAAGTAGGGAAAATCACTAGACCATTCAGGTATGACCTAAATCAAATCCTTGACGATTATACAGTGGAAGTGAGAAATAGATTTAAGGGACTAGATCTGATAGAGTGCCTGATGAACTATGGATGGAGGTTCATGACATTGTACATGAGGCAGTGATCAGAACTATCCCCAAGAAAAAGAAAAGCAAAAAGGCAAAATGGTTGTCTGAGGAGGCATTACAAATAGCTGAGAAAAGAAGTGAAAGGCAAAGGAGAAAAGGAAAGATATAAGCATCTGAATGCAGAGTTCCAAAGAATAGCAATGAAAGATAAGAAAGCCTTCCTCAGTGATCAGTGCAAAGAAATAGAGGAAAATAATAGAATGGGAAAGACTAGAGATCTCTTCAAGTAAATTAGAGATACCAAGGGAACATTTCGCGCAAACATGGGCACAATAATGGACAGAAATTGTATGGACCTAACAGAAGCAGAAGACATTAAGAAGAGGTGGCAAGAATACACAAAAGAACTATACAAAAAAGATCTTCATGACCCAGATAGCCACAGTGGTGTGATCATTCACCTAAGCCATCCATTCTGGAATGCGAAGTTGAGTGGGCCTTAGGAAGCATCACTATGAACAAAGCTAGTGGAGCTGATAGATTTCCAGTTGAGCCATTTCAAATCCTAAAGGATGATACTGTGAAAGTGCTGCACTCAATATGCCAGAAAATTTGGAAAACTCAGCAGTGGCCACAGGACTGGAAAAGGTCAGTTTCATTCCAGTGCCAAAGAAAGGCAATGACAAAGAATGTTCAAACTACTGCACAATTGCACTCATCTCACATGCTAGAAAAGTAATATTCAAGATTCTCCAAGCCAGGCTTCAATAGTATGTGAACCATGAACTTCCAAATAAATGTTCAAGCTGAATTTAGAAAAGGCAGAAGAAATAGTGATAAAATTACCAACATCCATTGGATCATCAAAAAAGCAAGAGATTTCCAGAAAAACATCTATTTCTGCTTTATTGACTACACCAAAGCCTTTGACTATTTGGATCACAACAAACTGTGGAAAATTCTTCAAGAGATGGGAATACTAGACCACCTGACCTGCCTCCTAAGAAATCTGTATGCACGTCAGGAAGCAACAGTTAGAACCGGACATGGAACAACATATTGGTTCCAAATTGGAAAACTAAGTCAAGGTTGTATATTGTCACCCTGCTTATTTAATGCAGAGTACATCGTGCAAAATGCCATGCTGAATGAAGCACAAGCCAGAATCAAGATTACAGGGAGAAATATCAACAACCTCAGATATGCAGATGACACCACCCGTATGGCAGAAAGTTAAGAAGAACTAAAGGCCTCTTGATCAAAGTGAAAGAGAATAGTGAAAAATCTGGCTTAAAACTCAACATTCAGAAAGCAAAGATCATGGCATCTGGTCCCATCATTTCATGGCAAATAGATGGGGAAACAGTGGACACAGTGGCTGACTCTATTTTGGGGGGCTTCAAAATCACTGCAGATGGTGACTGCAGCCATGAAATTAAAAGACACTTGCTCCTTGGAAGAAAAGCTATGACCAACCTAGACAACATATTAAAAAGTAGAGACATTACTTTGCCAACAAAGGTCCATCTAATCAAAGCTGTGGTTTTTCCAGTAGTCATGTATGGATGTGAGAGTTGGACTGTGAAGAAAGCTGCACGCCAAATAGTTGATGCTTTTGAACTGTGGTGTTGGAGAAGACTCTTGAGGGTCCCTTGGACTACAAGGAGATCCAGCCAATCCATCCTAAAGGGAATCAGTCCTGAATGTTCATTGGAAGGACTGATGCTGAAGCTGAAACTCCAATACTTTAGCCACCTGATGCGAAGAACTGACTCACTGGAAAAGGCCCTGATGCTGGGAAAGATTGAAGGTGGGAAGAGAAGGGGATGACAGAGGATGAGATGGTTGGATGGCATCACTGACTCAATGGACATGAGTTTTAGTGAGCTCTGGTAGTTCATGATGGACAGGGAAGCCTGGCGTGCTGCAGTTCATGGGATCACAAAGAGTCGGAAGTGACTGAGTGACTGAACTGAACTGAACTGTTGGTTAATTGCTACATCCAGTCCAACTCTTTGTGACCCCACAGACTGCAGCACACCAGGCTTCCTGGTCCTTCACTATCCCCCTTAGTTTCCTCAGATTCATGTCCATTGAGCCAGTGATGCTACCTAACCATCTCATTGAATTTTTCCATTATATCCTACAGAAAAACAGTGAACTTTTGGGCCAATACAATAGCAATGATAATACAATACACACATGTACATATATGTGTGTGTAGATTGATTGATTGAAAGTAATAAACTTTCAAACATAAAATAGTTAATTCACGCAACTTATACAAAATCCCAAAGTGCAATAAAATGTACTATGAAGACTCTTCTCATCCTTTCCTTAAGCATCTGGTGCCTTTCCAGGTTTTTTTTTTTTTTTTTTTTTGGTAGCTTTTTATTGTGATTGTAAGACAGCTTGAAATTTACTATCTTAACTCTTTTCAATACAGTTCAGTGATATTGTATATATTCATATTTTTTGCTACAAAAATGGTAAGATATATTCATAATATTTTGCAAGCATCCCCACCATCTTCATAATTCTTTCATCTTATAAAACTCAAACTGTATCCCCATTAAGAAAAAACTACCCATTCCCCTCTCCAAATCCAAACCCTGGTAACCAGCATTCTGCTTTCTGTCTAAATGGTTTTTGACTACTCTGTATATCTTATATAAGTGGACTCATACACTCATACATTCTTTGTGTTTTTATGACTAGCTTATTTTACTTAGCATAATGTCCTCAAGATTTTTTCCAGATTGTAGCATATATCAGGATTCCCTTCCTTTTGAAAGCTAAATAATATTCCATTGCATATGTGTCTACATATATGTGCATGCATGCTAAATTCCTTCAGTCTTGTCTGTCTCTTTGCAACCCTATGGACCAAAGCCCACCGAGATAGTCTGTCTGTGAGATTCTCCAGGCAAGAATACTGGAGTGGGTTGCTGTCTCCTCCTCCAGGGGATCTTCCCAACCTAGAGGTCCAATCTGCATCATTTACGACCCCTGAATCAGCAGGCAAGTTCTTAATTACTCGTGCCACCTGGGAAGTCCCTGTATGTGTGTGTGATGTATATGTGTATATATATATATAATTATTCTTATTCCTTTCCAGGTTTTTTTTATTTTTCATGAGTTACTACTTGCATATACTTCTTTTCTAATACCAACACTGAGATGCAGAATCCATACTTCCGCATCCAGCTTTTTCGTTTTAACTTATCAAAATATTTTAGAGATTGTTCCAAACCATATATATACTTTTTAAAATTGTTTTTAGTACTGGTCATTATTTCCATGTTTGGATATTTTGTGATTTATTGTATTGCTAGCTATCTGGATGGTTTCATTTCTTCTGCTAGTACAAACAATAGCATGATGAATATCCTTGTAAATTTTTTCAACGTGGATTATTATGGAAGAACTCAGAATTGGAATTGTGAGGTCTAAGTCTGCATTTTAAAGTTTAAGAGATAAGGCTAATCTGCCCTCTTTAGAGTGGTACCAAGTTTTATTCCAACTGATAATGTATGAGAATTCCTGTTCCTGCATTGTATTTTTAAACTTTTAATATTTGACCAACTGATAAATGAAAATGGGACTCTCAGTCATTTCAATTTGTATTCTTCTTACTGTGACTAATTTTGAGCTTCTTTTCATATGTATAACAGTGAAATCTGAACTGTCTTTTCATATCCTTGGTTCATTTTCTATTCAATAGATAGCTTCTTTTATAGATTAGAGAATGTTTTGTATAGATTTTAAAAATTAGTCCATTTTACTGTAATGAGTTGCATATTTTTTGTTGTTTGTTTGTCACTTGCCTCTTGTCTTTTTGCGGACTTTTTTCTTGACTTCCATCTTTTGTTTAGTATTTATGTGGTTGGATTTATTGTCCTTCACATATGGCCTTTTCCACTCCAATACTATTTAGAAAAAAATAATCTCTGAAATAATGAATTCTTGTACTTTTATGATTTCTTTGTTATCTGATATTTGACCCATCTGGAGTTTGGTTATAAAATTGAGGTAGATTTTCAACACTTTTATTCCAATAGATCATGAGTTAGCAAACTCTTTCATAAATGGCTAAAGACTAAATATTTTGCCCTTTTGGATAATATGGCCTCAGGTAGCTACTCAACTTTGCCATTGTAGTGAAAAAGTAGCTGCAGATAACTCATAAACATATGGGCACCACTGAATTCCAGTAAAGCTTGTATATAGCAGGAAGCTGGCAGGATTTGCCCAACAAGCTCTTGTGTGCTTACCAGTGTGAAAGACTGCTTCATTATTTCAACAACATGTATTACATGAATAACTTTCTCCCACTGATATGCCATGGCATATTTATCATATACTTATATTCTTTTACTTGGGTGAAACTTTTACAAGACTCTTCATTTAATTACATTGTTCTGTCTTTCTACCTATAGGCTCATACCACACTGTTTTGCTCACTATAGTTTACATATATATTTTTTAGCATCATCAGAGGTCAGCTACCTCTCAAAACTCTTATTTTTCAGAATTTTATACATTTGATTATTATTTAATGGATTTGGATATCAGAAAACAACATCAAGACTAGGAGTCATTCAATGGGGAAAAAATGAAAAAGCTTATTTCAATTATATTAGTTCACAATATTTTCTTGGGTGAACATTAACAACTTCTGAATAGGGAAGAGAGAGACTGGACTTAATTTCCTCTCCATTAAAAGTACCTCTATTCATTTCTTCACCCTCTAGTTACTATAGGGTATTAAGTGGATGAGACAGAAAATGCCACCTGATTGTACAAGAGTCATCAGTTTTGTAATTTTTGATTTCTTCTTTCTCTCACTCTTTCTGGCTCAATAGATAGTAAATCAAGGTTTGTTTCCTTGTATATTATAGGTTTCATTCACCCCCTCCTACCTTGTCAAAAACTAATTTTAACTAGAAAAGTAACATAAACTGACTTTATTTTTATATTGAAATGTGGTTGATTTACAATGTTTTCATTTCAGTTGTATAGCAAAATGATTCATATATATATTCAAATAATACATATATATTCAGATTCTTTTCCCCTATAGTTTATTGCAGAATACTGGGTTTATTTTCCTGTGCTATACAGCAGGTCTGTGTTGGTCAGCTGTTTTATATATAGTAGTGGGTATCTGTTAATCCCACACTACT
This sequence comes from Ovis aries, assembly GCF_016772045.2. Taxonomy (NCBI): domain Eukaryota; kingdom Metazoa; phylum Chordata; class Mammalia; order Artiodactyla; family Bovidae; genus Ovis; species Ovis aries. Next base: position 27,377,079 of record NC_056079.1, read on the forward strand.
AGCTTACTCCTCCTCCCCGCTCTTTCCCTTTTGATAACTATAGGTTTGTTTTCAATGTCTGTTGGTTTATTTGTGTTTCGTAAGTAAGCTCATTTGTGCCTTTTTTTTTTCTAAAGATTGCTCACATCAATATCATATGATTTTTGTTTTTCACTGTCTGTTTTACTTAGTATAATCTCTAGATCCATTCTTACTGTTGCAGATGGTATTATTTCATTTCTTATTTATGATTCAGTAATATTCCAATGTGTGTGTGTTTGTGTGTGTGTGTGTGTGTGTGTGTGTGTGCATACATGTGGAGAAGGTGATGGCACCCCACTCCAGTTCTCTTGCCTGGAAAATCCCATGGATGGGGGAGCCTGGTAGGCTGCAGTCCATGGGGTCGCTGAGCATTGGACACGACTGAGCGACTTCACTTCCACTTTTCACTTTCATGCATTGGAGAAGGAAATGGCAACCCACTCCAGTGTTCTTGCCTGGAGAATCCCAGGGACAGAGGAGCTATGGGGTCGCACAGAGTTGGACACGACTGAAGCGACTTAGCAGCAGCAGTGCATACATGACATGAGCTTACTTTAGCAAATTTGAAAACTATAGAAAGATGGAAATGTATATACAAAGGTATGAAAGAGACGGTTAGAATCACCCCTTAATATGGGCCTCAGAGATAAGCCCTGGTAGGATTCCTGTTTCTCATTCTCTTATGTACACTTGTATACAAATGAGAAAACGCAAGTGTTTGAGATACACGCACACAATGCATAGTGAAATTTCCTATGCTGCTTTTTCCGTGTGTTACTCCACTGTGTCAGTTACTATTTTGAAAGACTGTCTGGGTTCCCAGGAAGACATGGATCCATCCCTTTGTCCTTAAAAAGTGAGCTTTTATAGTTTTCATGGACGTGAGTGCCCTCTTCACTGATTATTTCTTCAGGCTTTGGTTTGGTGTTTCTTTTTGAGGAGCTACATTCTCTCTTTTCCCCTTGCTATGGGGCACCCGTCCTTCCTCTGTAGTTGATGGTGAAGTGAGGGGGAGGCCGAACCCAAATGAGAAAGAAAGCATCGTGCCAGCACTCAAGGTCTCCTATTATTATCAATTTTTTGCCAGATATACCCCCAGGCATTTCTCTTAGCATCTTCCTGTGCCTTTGCCAACCTTTATGAAAAACAATCCTACTTTAGAAAGTCACTGTGATACTGATTTCTGAGAATAAGTATTTAGAAGAAGGATGTTCTCTTTTGAAACCTGATCAGGTGGCTGGGTTGCTGAAGTGCTATTTTCTCTAGGTCCCTGCTCTCTCTTGCAAACTCATGGCACCACCAGAAGTCTTGAGGGCATCTTGAGAAAGAAGTGCTCACATCTGTCCTTTTTGGAAGGAAGATGATGTGAGATCTAATTTCTTTAAGTCACAAGTGGTCTGCCATATTTTCAAGCTTCAAAATAACTTTCTGTTTCACCACACTGCTATAGTAGGACTGGTAAAACCCATTGTACTTAATTGTTGTCAGAGGGAGTTTTAGACTCCCACCCAGAAGTGGTTTTCTGGTGTGAAAGAAAAAGCATGTCTCGTAACATATCAGAATGGGACTATGAAGAAGTTTCATATCTTTTAAAACTTAAGAAACAAGTTAAGATTAAAACACACCCTTAAACAGAACTGAAGAGCTTTGATGCCAAAGCAGAAGACAAATGACCAAGAGTGAAGATCACGAGGCAAAATGAAGTTAAAGATGAGGGAGACTGAAAACTTCCGAGTCGGAGGAAAGAAGGACAAAAGGACATGGATCAGGGAAGAGGAGAAAGACTGACATCAGTTCAGTACAATTCAGCCCCACAGTCATGTCCATGGATTGCAGCATGCCAGGCTTCCCTGTCCATCACCAACTCCTGGAGCTTGCTCAAACTCATATCCATTGAGTCAATGATGCCATCCAACCATCTCATCCTCTGTCATCTCCTTCTTCTCTCACCTTCAATCTTTCCCAGCATCAAAGTCTTTTCCAGTGAGTCAGTTCTTTGCATCAGGTGGCCAAACTATTGAAGCTTCAGCTTCAGCATCAGTCTTTCTGAATGAATATTCAGGACTGATTTCCTTTCAGATTGACTGGTTTGATTTCCTTGCAGTCCAAGTTACCCTCAAGAGTCTTCTTCAACACCACTGTTCAAAAGCGTCAACTCTTTAACACTCAACTTTCCTTATAGTCCAACTCTCACATCCTTACATGACTACTGGAAAAACCGTAGCTTTGACTAGATGGACCTTTGTTGGAGAAGTAATATGCTTTTTAATATGCTGTCTAGGTTGGTCATAGCTTTTCTTCCAAGGAGCAAGTGTCTTTTAATTTCATGGGTGCAGTCACCATCTGCAGTGATTTTGGAGCCCAAGAAAATAAAGTATGTCACTGTTTCCACTGTTTCCCCATCTATTTGCCATGAAGTGATGGGATCAGATGCCATGATCTTTGTTTTCTGAATGTTGAGTTATAAGCCAGCTTTTTCACTCTCTTCTTTCACTTTCACCAAGAGGCTCTTTAGTTCCTCTTCTCTTACTGCCATGAGAGTGGTGTCATCTGCATATCTGAGGTTATTGATATTTCTCCCTGTAATTTTGATTCCAGCTTCTGCTTCATCCCGTCTGGCATTTCCCATGATGTACTCTGCGTATAAGTTGAATATCAGAGTGACAATATACAGCCTTGACGAACACCTTTCCCAATTTGCAACAAGTCTCTTGTTTCTCAGGAGGCAGGTCAGGTGGTCTGGCATTCCTATTTCTTTCAGAATTTTCCACAGTTTGTTGTGATCCACACAGTCAAAGGCTTTAGCATAGTCAGTGAAGTAGAAGTCGATGTTTTTCTGACATTCTCTTGCTTTTTCTATGATCTAGTGGATGTTGACAATTTGATCTCTGGTTCCTCTGACTTTTCTAAATCCAGCTTGAACATCTGAAAGTTCCCAGTTTACATACTGTTGAAGTGTAACTTGGAGAATTTTAAGCATTACTTTGTTAGCGTGTGAAATGAGTGCAGTTTTGCGGTAGTTTGAACATTCTTTGGCATTGCCTTTCTTTGGGATTGGAATGAAAACTGACTTTTTCCAGTCCTGTGGCCACTTCTGAGTTTTCTAAATTGCTGGTATATTGAATGTAGAACTTTCACAGCATCATCTTTTAGGATTTGAAATAGCTCAACTGGAATTCCATCCCCTCCACTAGTTTTGTTGGTAGTGATGCTTCCTAAGGCCCACTTAACTTCACATTCCAGGATATCTGGCTCTTGGTAAGTGATCACACCATCGTGGTTATCTGGATCACTAATTTTTTTTTTTTTTGTATAGTTCTTCTGTATATTCTTGTCACCTCTTCTTAATATCCTGCTTCTGTTAGGTGCAAGACTGACATGGCTCAGCAAATAACAACAGATAAAAACATCACCCTGTTCAAATGAGTGGAAATATTTTTAGGTGTTTTTATTGATGTTAGTATGTGTTTTTTTTTTTAAGTGAGCTTGAAAATCAGTGAGTGAAAAGGAAGGAAACCAAAGACCTGGCAAAAATATCTTTACAGCAAGTTCAGAGAAGAATACACATAGGTTTAAATCATAGGTTCTATGCAAATAATGGCAGGCATTTGAAAATGGAAAAAAAAAATGTGTCAGATAATGTATGGAAGCCATATTGGTAGCAAATGATATTCTGCAAAGCTGAGAGCTTGACACTTGTCTTCAATAGTTTGAATGGCTCTTCAGCAAAAGAACTGAAAAAGGAAGACCTGGAATCCATAGGTGTGCCACATAGAATATTGTTCAAAAGAAGCTAGTATTAACAATGTGTTATTGCACACTCTCATTGCTATTATTATCTTAAATAATTAACACTGCCAACAATGAAAGGGGATGCTTTGTGGAGTAGTGAGATTCCTCACACTGGACTGTTCAGGCAAAGTTTGGATGAACCTCCGACAGGGATGCTGTAACGGAGCCCCTGCCCTGCGACACTTGGCCTTCTCAAGGTTCCTTCCAGTGTCAGCGTTCTGTGGATGGGTGATCTTTGCACTGAGTTCTATACATTAAGGAATTCTTACCTCAGTAAGATCATTTTTTAAAAGACAGGCTTGGGGGCTGCCCTGGTAGTCCAGTAGTTAAAAATCTGCCTTGCAATGCAGGGGGCACAGGTTTGATCCCTGGTCAGGGAACTAAGATCCCATATACCTCAGGGTAACTAAGCCTGTGAGCTATAGCTACTGAGCCCACACCTCACGAACAGAGAGACGCTAGTGTGCTGCCACGAAGACCTAATGTGGCTAAAAATGAGAGCATCTCCGGTGGCTCAGTGGTAAAGAATCTGCCTGCAATGCAGGAGCTGCAGGAGACCCAGGTTTGATCCCTGGGTCAGGAAGATCCCCTAGAGGAAGAAATGGCAACCCACTCCAATATTCTTGCCTGAACAATCCTATGGACAGAGGAGCCTGACGGGGTACCCTCTGTGGGTCACTAAGAGTCAAACATGACTCAGCATGCACTCATGCAGCCAAAATTATTAAAAGAAAGGCTTAATAAGTCATATCACCAGTCTTGATAGAGACGAGTATTTGTATACCCAATCTCTATTCCCCACAGCTTTCTTACTGTCAGGCAAGTGTATGCTCCTCGGTTCTGTCTCATCACAACAAAGATTTGGAGTGACGGACATTAAAGCCCTCCACGCGTCACAGCTCTTGGGTCTTGGACAGACCGTGTTAGAGCTCTCAGGTCTCGAACCGACTGTGTTATAGCTCTTAGACAAATCAGTGTTACGGCTCTGTGTTACAGCTCTATTTTACTTAAAAAATAGCAGGAGAATCCATCCTTGAGGCATGAGGGCATGCAGACCCAAAGATGCGAAGAGAAGAGCTCCCCAGCACGCTGGAGGAGGGCGGGGAGAGAGAGCCCCAGCCCTTTGGCTCCTCTTTTTATATGTTTTCCCCTCCCCTGGGCCTGCCCTGTGTAAATTGGGCTCACCAGGAGCGCTGTTTATTCTACCTGAGGTCCTCACTCCAGTCCTCGGACCTTCCTTTGACCTTCCTTTGTTCTATTTTCGCGGGCTTTTCCCTTCCTTGTCTTTTAGCTACCGCCATTTTGGACCCCTGTTTCCTATTCTAACTACCTAACATTACTAACCAAAACTCGGCTTTGTGGAGGTAACATCATACTCAGGTTATAAACATATCTCAACTTATGCTGCAGATCAGGATGACTGGGGACTAGATTCTAGCCAGAGATATAAAGTGGGAGTTTAGACAAATTTCTGGGAATCCTGACGAGAGAGGATTGAATATATTGGTGTAAATATTATCCCTTCTCTTCCTCTCATTCTCCCTTCACTCACCTGGACTAAGATCCCATGCTGGGATCATGAAGCAGGTTGACAGATACACTTTAACTTCCTAACTTCTTCAAGTTGAGAAGACTGAGGGATGTCCCTGGTGGCACATGGATAGGAATCTGTCTGCCAATGCATGGGACATGGGTTCGATCCCTGGTCTGGGGAGAGTCCACACGCTGCAGAGCAGCTGAGCCCTTGCACACAACTACTGAAGCCCATGCGCCCTAGAGCCGGTGCTCAGCAACAACAGAAGTCATCGCAATGAGACGCTTGCACACCACAGCTAGAGAGTAGCTCCCACTCACTAACTAGAGGAGAGCCCGTGCAGCAACAAAGACCCAGCACAGCTAAAAATAATTAAATAAACTTATTAAAAAAATTTTTTTCCCCATTATTGACTGTAAGTAGAATGGAGCTTCCTGGGTAGCCCAAACAGTAAAGAATCTGTCTGCAATGCCAGAGACCCAGTTCAATCCCTGGGTCAGGAAGATCCTCTGGAGGAGGGCATGGCAACCCACTCCAGTATTCTTGCCTGGAGAATTCCATGGACAGAGGGGCCCGGTGGACTACAGTCCGTGGGGTCACAAAGGGTCGAACATGATTGAGTGACTAACACACACACAGAGAACCGAGCTCAGAATTCTTTGACATCCTCTACATTTGAATTTAGAGAAAATGCACATTCTTCCTACTTTCACTTCCTACTAGAACAAGACAGATTGCCTCCTGGCAAGTGTGGGTAATCTGCCACCAGAACTGCAGCGTCAGTAGCTCAAATCCTGGTGTCATTTACACTGTTTCTACTGGGACAGGTCAGGTGTCAACAGGGACCATAAGCAAAGAAAAACCCATCCCCTGGACCCAGCAGTGTGAAGAGGAGGGAGCTGGTGACAGCCTGTCTTGTGCTGGATCATTTTCAGGAGTAGCAGATTACTACATCCTGGGGCTTTTTTTTTTTTTTTTTTTGCAAAAAGGAAACTGAAGGACAAACATCTGAAGGAGAAATTAATCCCTGTGACTAGGTGACAAGCCGTGATAAGCCCTCAGGGTGCACGTCAGGGTGGCACAGATGTTAGTGTAAGAACTATGACTCGATTCAAGAGAAGTGGGGAGCAGGGTGGAGGAAGGGTAGATGGCAGAGAAGAACAAAAACAAAAATCAGAATCATCTTTGCAAGGCAGCTGATTGTTTCTGAAAGGCTGTATATAGGGCCAGAGAACAAAACATTAAAATATACCCGTGTGACAAATTCGTGATAAAACTGGAGTTTTCACCTCTTGATGCGGGCACTATTAATTTGTTCATCCTGTTTGAAGAGCAGTTGAGCAATATGATTTAAGGGCCATAATGCAGGCACATGCATTTATCTAGTGACCTAGCTCTTAGAAATGTATCTGAAGGCTATAACTCAAAAATTGTATGCAATTAAGTTGTATGCCCAAGGTGTTTTCCTGTTTCTATCGTACGGAGAAATGAGAGCCAAGTGTCTGACATTCAGAGAATATTAAGCAATTCAATGTATGCTAATTTACTGGGAAGCTATGCAACACGAAAAATTATAATGTTTAAGATAGAGAATCATGGAAAATATAAGATAAAGAATACATAACAAAATCAATTATATGACATCAAATATGTAATTATTATTATTGCATGTGGAGAAGAGCAAAAAACCTTTAGGGAGAAATACTTTTGATAGTGTGAGATTGGGGCAGTATTTTTTCCTCACTTTAAAATTCCCTTCAGTTCAATTCAGTTGCTCAGTCGTGTCCGACTCCTTGCGACCCCATGAATTGCAGCACGCCAGGCCTCCCTGTCCATCACCAGCTCCCGGAGATCACTCAGACTCAAGTCCATCGAGTCGCTGATGAAAATAAGCACACATTGTTTAAGTGAAATAGAACAAGAGCCTAAAAGGAAGAAAGTGGAAATCAATCAGTCTGAACTTCTCTTTTTTTATGGATAATAGGTTGACTACAAACCTTTTGTGGGATAGAGCAGGCTCATGTCATTGGAAAGAAATAGTCCTTTTCCCAAGTGCCTATTAGATGTACTGTCACTTTCCAGGGGCCAATAGTAAACAACATTTCAAAAAAAAAAGTCATGCTAGCCTGATCTGAGCTGTTTTTCTCAAACTCCCCAGGTGCTTACTCTCAGCTTCCAACACAACGTTCCTCTGTATTAACCATAACACCTAATGACTAACACCTAGTGACACCCTACGGAGAGGGAGGGGAGACATGATTTTCAGATGACCTGGGGGTTGCAGAAGCATCATTCTTCTCTAGAACCTGTCTGTCTCCCACTCACAATTTAGGTTATGCAAGGAAAATGGGGACAATTTAGTCCCCACTGTTGTTGAACAGAGAGCATATAAGTGATAATTTAGTCTCTACACATGAATCAATCAGAGACATGGATGGACCTAGAGACTATCACACAAAGTGAAGTAAGTCAGAAAGAGAAGAAAAAATACTAGGTATGAACACGTGTATGTGGAATCTGAGAAAATTGACATAGATGATCTTATTTATGAGGCAGAAATAGAGACACAGATGTAGAGAACAAACAGAAGGACACCAGGGGTATAAAGGGAGGTCGGGCAGGATGAATTGGAAGACTGGGATTGACACATATGCCTACGCTGATACTATGTGTGAAATAGATACTAATGCGAATCTGCTGTAAAGCACAGGGGACTCACTGCTCTGTGGTCACCCAAATAGGAAGCAAATCCAAAAATGAGGGGCTATATGTGTACATGTAGCTGATTCACGTTGTTGTACAGCAGAAACTAACACAACATTGTAAAGCAACTATACACCAATAAAAATTTTCAAAAAATATAAAAACCAGCTGACTTGAATGACAGCCAAATAAACTCTTAAAAAAAAATGACTAAATAAATAAATGATCATGGAGTCTTTGGAAAACAAAATCAAGATAAATAAAATGAGTGATTCCCCACTTCTGCTTCCCACCATCCCACCCAGAGGGCCTTCTTTACACTTGGCATGTTTCCTCTAATTTCACTGTCCTAATAAAAAACAGTGTATTAAACAGTATTTTAAAAAGCGGAGACATCACTTTGCCGACAAAGGTCCGTCTAGTCAAAGCTACAGTTTTTCCACTAGTCATGTTCAGATGTGAGAGTAGGACCATAAAGAAGGCTTCACTGCCAAAGAATTGATGCTTTTGAACTGTGATGTTGAAGAAGACTCTGAAGAGTCCCTTGGAGTGCATGGAGATCAAACCAGTCCATATTAAAGGAAATCAGTCCTGAATATTCACTGGAAGGACTGAGGCTGAAGCTGCAACTCCAATACTTTGGCCACCTGATGCAAAGAGCCAGTTCATTAGAAAAGACCCTGATGCTGAGAAAGATTGAAGGTAGGGGGAGAAGGGGATGACAGAGGATGAGATGGTTGGATGGCATCACCGAGTCAATGGACATGAGTTTGAGTAAACTCCGGGAGTTGGTGATGGAGAGGGAGGCCTGACGTGCTGTAGCCCATGGGGTCACAAAGAGCTGGACACGCCTGAGTGACGGAACAACAACAAATAAAAAAATAACCTTACAAAGGGGATGGATAGAATTCTTGGAGGATAGGAATGAATGATGTGTATCACATGACAGATTTTGTATTATCTCAGGCCATAAGACAGAGCTAGTAGGTGATCAGGTCAGGTCTCTGTAACATCAGGAGAGAGGAGAGGGGGGCATCTTGTGGAAGGAATAAGTACCCCAAGTCCTTCAGTGAGACAGAACCTGGGAGCTCAAGCAGAACCCTGGGTGTGAGGCAGGGTGAGGGGAAAGAGTGGTTTGACTTAGGCATAGGAACGGCGCCAAATTGCCAGAGAGCTAATCCCCACTGGTGAGAACAGAATTTAAGAGACAAGCTTGAGTTTAGGAAGGAAGCTGGAAGGAAGGACAGGTGGCTCTGGGCCGATGTCATTTTTTCAATGATAGCATGCTGAAAACCTGTTTTGAGAAACTTCAGTTAGTTAAATATTGGATAATATTTAATAACGTTCTTTGTTGCACTGTAATTATTAAAGTTTTCTAGAAATTCAAGTCTGTCTCAGCTGGTATCAGGAGAGATGGTTCTGCCCATGTGAGGGCCAGAGTTCAGCAGGGGAAACCCTTGGATTGGAGACAGTGGTGGCGGGGACCCCCAGAAGGAGAAGACCTCCAGTGGCCAGTGTAGGTGACCCCATCTACTGTCTCTGAACTTTCGGAAATTCTTAAACTCCTCAGGCAGCTCTGCAATGGGGCTTCATTAATTAAAAAAAAAAAGAAACAAACAAACAAACAAAACAACACTCTTTAGACCTTATAGTTAAATTTCCTCTCACATTTTTGTCATCTTCTTTCACAAAGTACCTTACACTCTATCAAGGAACAGCTTCTTTCATGGTAAAGAACTTTCCACAAGTACCTTCATGGCCTGGGGATACAATGGTTGTCTAATCAGTCCGTAAGGACAAGGCTTTACTATTTATTCTTCCTTTCCTTTTTTTTTTTTTTTTAAATTTTTGGCTGCCTGCATGGCCGGTAGGATCTTAGTTCCCCAACCAGGGACTGAACCCAGGGCCCCGGCAGTGGAAGCGTTGTGCCCTAATACTGAACCCGTGGGCCATTCCTTCTCTCCTCTTTTTAACAGACATGCTACTCTGCTGTGGACCTTATTCTTGGCTTTCTTTTCAAGAATAAGCTACTTCTGCTTTCCAGTTCGCATCTTAAGATTCAGCAAACTAACCCATGATATTGTTGTGTGCGATAATCTCCGTGATTTGTTGAAATATTTGTCATTTCTTTTCCAAAGGACATTTAAAAGCTTGTAAAAACAGGACAATAAAGCTGTACAATGAAATAGAAAATCAGAGGTAAAACTGATCTAAACTGAAAACTCAATGTAATTGTTGGTTTGGGCTTCATATTTGCCTGCAGGCCTCCTAGTACTCAGAGAAAAAAGGAAAACAAATTCTATTAATGTGTCCCAGCTCTGTTCAGGGATGTTTCTGGCCCTTGTCTTTTATCCGCCCTGTGTTTTTTTCTCACACTCTTCTTCTGTTAACAGTACTCTCTTTCCTTTTGGTGTTGATGGTGTGGGTTCTTCTCCACCCTCCATCTGGGGCTGTCAGTCAGCCTGCACATCACCTACCCTTCTGCATGGTACCCCATCCTCTTGACACTATGATTATCCAGCAGTGGGAATCAGGCCATCTCTTGAGAGTTGGCATCAATAAAAATCTTCTCAGGGGTTCATGCACAGACTTTGATGGGGGAAAGTTTATTTCCTACCAAAGATACTAAGTTGGAAAAATATGAATCAGGAATAGCTATTGGCCATCTTCCCTGCCCCAAGGAACAGGCCTGTCTCCAATGAGAGGAAATAAAATGAAGCCGAGAAGATGGGCCAATGGAGAGAGAGCAAGTCCTGTGTCCTGAGAGCTGGCTCTTGTCCCTGAGCCCTGAGGCTTGGTGGCTGCAGCTCTTAGATTCTGTCCATGACCCAAGAGTCCTTCCCGGCAATGAGAATGAGCAAGTTCCCTTCTTTGATGAGTAAGTCCAAGTACCGCTCTGACATTTAAAATAGAAAAAAAAAAAATCCTAATTAACACATCTTTTATTATTGGAAAGGAATTGAAATATCAACTTAACAAGGAGCCCGTTTTATTTTCTAAAATTAATTTTGAAAGCGTTTTCTCATAGGGGACTTAATAGCACATACTGAGTGAGGTAATGGACAATGCCCTCAACCACACGTTTACAGTAAGTGCAGGAGTGAATTTCATGTGATGGTTTCTAGCATAAACCTTGAACAGAAGCCAAGGGCATAACATTAAAGCAAAATTGAGCTAAAGCAGTTCTGTAAGGACTTGCCCAGTGTACACAATGTGTTCAATATTCTAGTGGTCTAACTACACCCAAGGACAGAGTTTCAAGAAGTAGAGGGGGGACTTCGCTGGTGGTCCAGTGGTTAAGACTCCAGGCTTCCAATGCAGGGGGCTTGGCTTCCATCCCTGGTTGGGGAACTAAGATCCCACATGCTGCATCGCATGGCCTGAATGAATAAAATAGAGAATCAATATTATCAATAATAATAAAGTATAAGAACACTTTTTAACTTTAACAGTCTTCTCCGTGTGGCCTTTTTTTTTCCCCCATTTACTCAAGCTTCTGATAGGGAATAACTCAGTTGGTAAAGAATCTGCCTGCAATCCAGGAGACCTGGGTTCAATTCCTGGGTCGGGAAGATCCCCTGGAGAAGGAAATGGCAATCCATTCCAGTATTCTTGCCTGGAAAATCCCATGGACAGAGGAGCCCGGCAGGCTACAGTCCATGGGGTCGTAGGAGTCGGACACAACTTAACGACTAAACCACTGATAAGGAATGCCTAACATATATACTGAGATTCTACTTTCCAACCGGGACTGACAGTTTCTGTTGATGAGAAAAGGAACTAAATGCTTTGGAGGCCAAGTGAAATGAGAGGAATGCGGATAGTTACAGTACCTTGATCTGAAAACCGTCTGGCCTCTGTGCAAAAGTGACCCATGTGGCCCTTGGGAATACATATAAGAGCTCCAGATTTTTTCCTTGAGGCATAAGGTTTGGATTTGCAGCTCTAAAGTGAGTCATCAAGTCATCAATGAGACCTAGAGTCGTAGAGAAAAATGGTTTTGACCTGGAAATTTTTTTCCAGAGTAGGAATTTGTAGTTACCCACAGTGATATAGAAAATGCACAGAGGGACTTAGCTTCCCAGTGTGGTCTTCAGAATGAAGTCATTTTTAAATGTTTATTTCTCTTCTTCCCAATTCCACCTAGTGTCTGAATCAATGTATTTCTCAAAGGGATGTAATCAAAGAGAAATGCATTTTTGTTAATCATGGCTAATATGAAGCCATTCTTTCTGTGATAAATTAGTAATAATCCTTTTTTGAAGTTGCCTCTGATTGTATCTCATTTTTATTATTATTATGCTTCCTGTGCCTGGCATACCTGGAACAAACTTTAAATATTTGCTGAACTAATAAATTAATGAATCAATTCAAATGATAGACTCAGATTTCTATTTTAATATTTGTTTGTTTATTTGGCTGCATTGGGTCTTAGCTGCATCGTGTGGGCTTAGTTGCTCCATGACAAATGGGATCTTAGTTCCCCTGTGAGGGATCAAACCCGTGTCTCCTGCATTTGGAAGGCGGATTCTTGACCATCGGATCACCAGGAAGTCCTCAGATTGATGTTTTAAAACTTGTACTCTGAATATATGCTGGAAGTTGTATTGGACAATAACACGACTGGAAGGCCTCATACTCGTCCAGATAAGGGTCCCCTGTGGCTCGAGTGATAGCAGCAGCAATGAAAACTGAAATAATGGTGCTGATTTGAGAGATATTAGGAAGTCAATTGATCACATGGAGAGATAGGGGAGAAAGTGGATGAACAGGACAGCTAAATAAGGTGCCAGGGGTAAAATGAAGAGGTCAGGTCCCTTGTTCAAAAATTATTAAGAATTTCAAGATGGAGATAGAGCTTTAAAATAACCACAGAGCCCTTTTCATTTCTACAGGAATCCTACTCATAAAGCCGGCTCAAAATGAAACAGCCTCCGTTTACTACAGGGGCACTTACATTTATGCATGAAATGCCTACCCTGTGTTGGGCACTGTGGCAGCCACTGAATTTTACCTAAAAGCCATGCATTAGGATAAAAGCTCCAGTAAAGAAGGATCAAAGCAGAGCACCTTTCATACTACCTGAGAGTGTTTCTACATGTAGGGGATTGTTCCTGTTTTGTTTTTGTTTTTTCCTGATTCTTGAAAGAATATCGAATTTAAAGAGAATTTAATGGCTGAGAGTGTGTTACTGGTGATGGTGGTTTAGTTGCTAGGTCCTGTCGGACTCTTTTGGGAGCCTGCTAAGCTCCTCTGTCCACGGATTTCCCAGGCAAGAATACCAGAGTGCATTGCCATTTCCTTCTCCAGGGGATCTTCTTGACCCAGGGATCGAACCCGTATCTGCTGCTTGTCTGGTGGATTCTTTACCACTGAGCTACCTTGGAAGTCTTACTCTTTGGCTACTTACCCTCATTTATATACATATCATTCTATATTTTTTAATTGTTAGGTTAAGAAAATGTGTTGCCCTGGCAATGTTACATGCTAATAGCAGTTAATGCTGTCATTCTGTTTTAAATCTAAAACACTTAACCCGGAAGCTAATTACCTTTCAATTCAGGCAAGATTTGCAGACCAGAGATTATCACAATTATGTCAATAAAATGGCTTTTCAGATTCCTTTTAAGAGGCATTCTAGGGCCTCTTTAATAAAAGCGCTAGTCCTGTTCATGAGGTCTTCATCCTCCTGACCTACCCCAAGGCCCAGCCTTCCAATGCTATGATGTTGGGCATTAACTTTCAATATGTGAACTCCAGAGGGGAAGACACAAGCATTCAGATCACAACACCCTCCCTCGATGCACTGCTCCTAAGGTGCTCTGCTCCCTTTCACAGCCGAACTTCTTGAAAAAGTCGTCGTCGTTTCCGTTTCCCCACTCTAATCCATCCCTGGGCTATGCCATCCTTACCTGTTCACCTCACATTCCATGTTGCCAAATCCAGCCATTTCTCTGCTCTTGTTTTATGGTATTTCTGCAGTTTTCAACCTTGTTGACCAGTCTTTCCTGCTTGAGATGCTTTTTTAGTTTGCCATTTGGAACATTGCCGGGGTCCAGCCCCGGTGGATCCAGGGAATTAGAAGGGTGGATGGCGTTGGCGTGGAAAGACTTGCTTATTGATTGATATAAGATTAGATTAAGAAACTATAGCGTAGTAGGAAGATTAAGTGGAGGAAGAGGGCTGAATAGCTTGGTTTACGCGGAAGATCAATAAAATTCCAGACAAGGAATTTGCACCATCTACGTTGGGCCACCGGCGCCCGCTTGAATATCTAAGGGTGCCTCGCCTTAAGCTCTCTTTCGCGCAGGTCTTAACAGCCAGGGCAAGTAAGTAGACCTGGCGAGCCTCTGCACCCCAGGTGGAGATTCAGCCTGAAGTTAAAGAGCAGAGAGAGGGAAAGGGAGAGAAGAGAGAGAGAGACACGGGGGAGCCAGAGTCCCAAGAAACCAGGCCGAGAGACTAGTTCGAGAAACTGGTCCGAGAAGCTGGCCCGAGAAGCTGGCCCCATCCTTTATTGTTCAGAAGGCCTTTTATACTTTTGATAAAACATGGAGATCAATGGGTAACACAAAATTATGTAGCATTCGCAGCTCAGACTCTTTCTATACATCATTTTGTATACAAAAGGTCTCAGGTGATTTACATTATCTTTTGGCCAAGAGGCTTGTTAACACTTTTTGGCTCTCTTCCTTAATGAATGTTAATTTTGTTTCCCCTGAAGTGTTTTTCTTTATTCTACATCTCCTTAAAGCATTAAAGTTACATCTCTATAGAACAAAGGTGCAGTGGGATATAACAAAGAAGGTACTTAAAGATCTAATGTTGCTAATACCAGGTCTACTACTTGTTTTTCTATATACCAACTATATCTAAAAATAAAGGATATGAAAATTTAGCAGCAAGTATTGACTCAACAAATGAAACCTTTAATCAGTCCTATTCTAAAGATTTTGACTCCTCGGAAGCCCCTACATTCCTAGGATGTTTTAAGCTTCCTGTGCCTCCTGTGGTCAGGAGGCCTCAAACAATCACACGCACAGCTGTAGGCTAGAAAGCCATCAGAGGGGTATTTGGATTGAAACACTCTTTCAAATGCAGAAGACTAAAGCCCTGAATTGGGTTTTTCCAAAAAATGTCAGAAGAGTGAAAAAGCAGAGCACAAAAGCCGGCAGATTTTTGTTGGGGTACATGCTTAGGAATTTCCAGAGGGGTCCCTGAAGTCTGAGCACGCCTTGCGTATGTCAGCTTCCTTCCTCATGACCTTGTCACGGGCGGGATTCCTCACACTGGCTCCTGGCAGAACATCATGCCCCCTTGGTTTTTCTCTTACTATTCTTTTTGACCTTATCATCTTTTATTAGATCCTTCTTTTGAAGGACTTTTGCTGGTCTTCTTTGCTTGACCAATAAATGTGGATGGAGTGTTTCTGGAAATCTTTTTCTCTACTCTTTCTAGGTGACCCACCCTTGGTGATCTGTGTGATCTTTGCATCTGTGACTCTCAAAATTGACCTCTCCCCTGGACGTCATACTTGACTACCTAACTGCCATCTTGATGTCGCCGGGTAGATGTCCAGAGATCTCCAAAACTTTTCGTTAACAAAGCAGAGTCCTTGGCCTCTCTCCTCCAGTCCTGGTCACCATTCCCATTCCCAGCCTCCTATGTTTTAGTAAACCTCATCACCATCCACTCAAGAACCTCAAGTTTGAAAGTTACTTCTTTTCACTTTCTCATCATCTTATTAGTTGACCAGCGTGCCCTGTTGCCTCTACCTTTAAAACATCTCACGTCTGTTCATTTTTATTCACTTTCAGTTCCATCAGCCAAGTTAAAGCTACTGTCATATTCATCTGGGCTACACAATGGTCGTCTGACTCCAACCTCATTGGCCTCCTTCTGTTTCTTAAAGATACTAACAGGTTTTCAGCATGGGGCCTTCACATTAACTGTTTTCTCTTCCTGGAACTCTTCTCTTGACCCTTGCAAGATTAGCTTTTCTTTATCATCCCATGAATGTATCGTCTACTTAGAAAAAGGTCTTGGCCAATCCCTAATCTAAAGTGCCAAGTCCCTAATCTAAAGTATCCTCAGAGCCACTATGACGTCCACTCTCCAAAATGCTCCTCATCATCTGATTGTGTTCCTTGGTTTGTTTGTATGTTGGTTTATCGTCTGGAATAAAATCTCCATGAAGGCAGCTATGCATCTTGTTCCTGGAACATCCTTGACACAGGGCCTGGCACAGAGTAGTCCTCAATACATCCTTGATAAAAAAATAAATAACTTACATTGCCTTTGGAATGATTCTTGTATTCTTAGTTATACTTTTGCTGTGTCTAGGAGACTGGTAATAAACACTAGGGAATAAATAAGTCTTTAAAATTACATGTAATCCTTTAAATAGTATCTTCCAAGTTACCAATAACAAGACAAATACAGATGAACATAATATGATTATAAATTAGCTATGGTTAAAACAACACCAATAAATAGCCGAAAATAACCAAGAAATCACTATGGATTTAGCCTCTCAAATTATAACTTTAGTTGACTTATACAAAAAGTTCATAAAGAACAATTTCTCAATCATTATTGAAATGCACCTTATCATTAAAAATTAGTATAGAAATAGTCATTTAATACCCCAAAGTAAGTTTATACAAAGCACTTGATCATATTTGATTAAATATAAACATCTAAAAGTAGAAAGTGTTTAAAAAAACTTTTTTAAAGCCATAGAGAGTTCAAACTATTATATAGTGTTTTCACTTTTAAATTAGGAATGATATGGATGAGATGACAATAATGATGATAACAATAAATTAACTCTATGTTCTTATAATTCAAAAGACATTCTAGAAGCTTTACAGGAATTATGTCACTCCATCCTCACAGCAGCCCTGTGAAGTATGAATCATCATCATTTCCATTTTTACTCATGAAAACTAGAGTTCAAAGAGGACCAATCACTTGCCAACGTGACCAGGTTAGTAGGTGACAGAATCCAGGTCTGTTACAAGAAGCAGAAGAGGAAGATTGGATCCTCAGCTGGGAAGCAGATAATTATAACAATTGACTTTTGTAAAACAGTTCACTTTATAACTGAATAAACTATACAAGTGAATAGATCATGCAAAGCCAAAATACCTTTATGCTTGCTTGAAAATGGGTTCAGAAGACAATGCCTTGTGTAACAATACAGCTTGCATTTTGTCTAAAGAAAGACATTGGGCTGACAAAGTGGAGATTCTTTATCTAGGATATCCTGCCAGACTGATTTAATTGCTCAACAATTCTCAGAACTCCCACCCTGGAGAGGACATATCTCTCTGGAGATAAGATTAACCTTTGCAAACCCACCCGAGAGAGTACTTCTCTAGATTTTAACTGACTTCTTTGTAAATATTTGTCACTGAAGTTTTACTTATCTGTTTTATTAAGATTTTTTTTTTATATGGACCATTTTTAGTATCTTTACTGAATGTGTTACAGTATTGCTTCTGTTTTATGTTTGGTTTTTTGGCCACGGGGCAGGTAGGATCTCAGCTCCCCGACCAACCACCAGGGAGTAGACTTTGGTTACAGAATGTTCACAGCCAGACCTGAAAACCTAGTTCTGTAAACCAGCAGAGCTTTCCTGACCTTGATGAGAAGAGCTCCAAGCAGTGACTTAAATGGATTCATTCAACAAGTACCTCTGGGATCTACCCATATACTGTTCTTGACCCTGGATATTCAGCAATAAATGAGCAGCTAACGAACACCTGGCCCTCAGGTAGCTTATGGTGGTGGAATGAAAGAGTTTCTGTATTGAAAAGAAAAAATAAAATCAGAGTGGGGGAGGGGAAAAGGAACAGGTCCCCGTGTTTTATTGCTCTTGAATTAGTCACTGAGGGTAGCCACCAGAGGGCTTCTTAGTCATACCTGGTAGAGGTAACGGGACACCACCTTTCCCTTTCTGTCTTCCCACCTGTGAATTTAACACACTGAGATGTAGCATTGAGATGAGCTAAATGGATATATCCAAATGGAGATAAAATTTATAATTTTTGCCCCTGAGCCTCTATAAGGAAAACAAGAGGTTTCATCTTTTAAGATGGAAATTGAGACTATCTCTGGAGCCATAAATTCCAGTCAGATGGATGTAAATGCCAGCTTTTTTCTTTTCTTTTTCCTTTTGAGTTTTGCCAAGAAAAGTGGTATGTTGCTCTAAAGATTGTATTCAATGTTCTCTAAAAAAATTTGATGAAAAGAAACCTGGCCATTGTCTTATATGAAATCTCCACCTTTTTTGCCCACAGGCTGAATCAGACAGGATGTGTTTCTCTTTTTCTGGTGAATGGTGGTGACCTTTAAAATTTTATTGTTTGTTTTTGCTTTTCAACTAGAGATGGACATGGTGAAGAAGATAGCTAGCAATAAAGATGTGCACAAAGGACTTCCTGATTTGACCTGAAATTCATCAAGTTGTAATCTTACATGGATCAGTGTTCTTTTCTCACCATAGTCTTTTTCTTGGATAAAGCACATGCTTTAGTCAAACTGTACACCTTCATTTCCCCCCCAACTTGCCATGACGTCTGTCCCTCCCCTCCTTGCATATCTGACAAAACCCTTGTCTTTAATTTTAGCTTTAATGTTCCTTCCTGACTCCTTACTCTTCCCAGACTGGTGAATTGCTGCCTGGTCTGTGACTGATAGCCCTCTCATGCTAGTCCTACCTAATGGATAATAAACCCACAATAACAGACTGTTAGAGCTAAAAGGATTCTAGCAGACTTGCAGCTGCCCAACCGGCTTCATCAGAAACCTTTGAAACTGTTCAAACATATGGATTTCTAGGTCCCAGATTCGAGAGACTCACACGGAACCCAGGAATCTATGTTTTACAAAAGTCCCTCAAGGTGATGCCAATGCACAGTGAGGGCAGGGACCCATGGCTGGTGGAAATCTTTCCTTTTTATGAATGAGGAAGCAGAAGTTGAGCGATTTGTCCAAGGTGACATTGCAAAGTCAGAACTTGGACTCAGTGTTTTTTCACTAAACCACTCTTTATGGCTTTAGTCACCATCTGGTAATGGATTTATCATAGGGCATCAGCCTGCAAAATCAACCATGGCATGTGGGGACAGTGAGGGGTGGAGAGAAGATTTCTAGATCAGAAGTCAGCTCTTTACTAACCAGGTGAGCTGAATGTATGACATGAATGCATAGCCTCATATGAGGATGATTTTCTTCATCTGGAAAATTGGGATAATGATTCCTGTTCTGTTTTTGCTGACAAGATGAGATGTACATGAAGTGCATGTAAACTGGAAGTGATGCTACTTGTATAAAAGAGTATTACCAATGACAATCAATACAACTAACGCACTGATCATAATAGTGAACGTTGGAAGGGATTCTTCAGCTACAAGATAAGAACTAATCCGCCCATGGCTCAGTCTAGACCTCACAGGGCGTTCTCTCCTGGTAAGGCTATGTCATCCTTGATGACATCACTGACGCAATGGACATGAGTTGGAGCTAACTCCGGGAGATAATGAAGGACAGGGAAGCTTGGTATGCTGCAGTCCATGGGGTCACAAAGCATCAGACACAACTTCTTGACTAATCAACAACAAAGATAATGCAAGGTCCAAAGTCTGGTCTGAAGATTTGCCATTTGAGTTTGCTCTTGAGCCAGGCTTTGTGATACTGATTATCATCATTGTCCAGTAGCTGAAATCTCTATGGTAACCTGAGAGAATGGAGATTAAAGCAGATACATTATAACCTTTTGATACTCTTTCCCAAACCAATGGTTCGACTATGAAGATGTCTTTTATTGAGGGGGTTGCAAAATTACAGTTTTGAAAGGTGAGATGGACACTCAGTCTCAAAACCCAAGAAGACCACATCTTTTTCCAAAGTCAGTTTTGCCTTAGGCTTGTTATGAATCTAGATTGTTTTGTTCTGCCAACCTTTCCATCTTCCAACGTTACCCAGTTCTCGAGAGTAATTCCAATAGTTATTCCAAGCCTAGAGAGTAATGGTTTCTGAACATACCTCTCATTGTAGGGGAAACTGTTTGGTGCCTATCTGTCTATAGCTTTTATCATCTTTTTTTTGAGCAAGATACCAAGAGGCAAAACAACCAAGAGTAAACTGCTTTATCGTGTTCTCTTTCAGGGAAAGTAGACTTTCTGTTTACAAATGAAATCAGCTACTTGACACCAGTCTTTTCCGCTGGCCTATTGTCAAGCAAGAAAATAATAGATCAAAATGTCACTAATTGAGAACAGTAAAACATCGCTGAATCAGATTACCTAATAAGAAGTTAGAATTCTGTCTTCAAAATAACCGTACTTTCCTTCTTTTCTTTTTCACTGTGCCTCGCACATTTCTGTACCTGTCCCTGGCATATGTCCTCACGTTGTTGTTTAGTCACTAAGTTGTATCTGACTCTTTGCAACCGTGTAGACTGTAGCACGGCAGTCTCCTCTGTCCATGGGATTTCCCAGGCAAGAATACTGGACTGGGGTGTCATTTCCTTCTCCAGGGGATCTTCCCAACCCAGGGATCAAACTGGCATCTCCTACATTGCAGGCGGATTCTTTACCACTGAGCCACCAGGGAAGCCTGTATGTCTTCACAGGCAATTGTAATAGTTCCCACTGGGAAACAATGGTTTAAGAAACCTGTTTCTTTATTCCATTAACGTTTTATGTAAAAGGGGAACTAAATCAGCCAACTAAATGAAGAGTTAGGAAGTCTAGAGTCTCCTCCCTCTGTTACCTCAGTTTCTGCCTGGGTCGTTTAATGAAACAAGTAAGACAAGATTGTCTTTGTTGCCTCTGCATGCTCAGCTGTTCTCTGGTGAGAATATTACCTTGAGTGATTCTTTGGTGGTTTCAGTGAAAGATTCTGATTTCAAGCCTTTGTATTTGTTCAGTGACTATTCACTATGTGCCAGGCACTGTTCTAGGCATTGTGAATACAATAAGGAACAAAATGGACCAAATTCCTGCTCTCATGGAGTTCACACTCCACTGCCAATAAAATTAAAAAAAAAAAAAAATGGGGCTTCTCCAGTGGCTCAGTGGGTAAAGAATCTGCTTGCAATGTTGGAGATCTGGGTTCGATCCCTGGGTCAGGAAGATTCCCCTGGAGAAGGAAATGGCTACCCACTGCTATAGAATTAATGTGTTTGCTTGAACACTTAAAAAATGTGTTCTCCCAGTTTTCACAGACACAGGACTTCTGCAGGACCTGAGAGAAATAGGGTGGAATGAAGCCAATGGAATTCATGGCACTTTATAATTTTGTTCTTTGCTTTCCATCTCTCTTTACTCCTCTCTCTTGACCTAGACCTAGAACAGCTCAGATTCAAAATTTTGCAGTTTTTGTTGCCAGCAAATAGTTATCCTCTCTGTGATTAAACTGTCCTGTGAACAGAAGATGTGAAGGAAATCAAGATATAGTACCTGCCCTCAAGAAACTGGCAATTTAATTGTAGAAACAAACAGAAAGAAAACGTTCCAGCTAAGAGCCAGGGAAGGGGTACGGACATTGACATGCCTTATGAGTTAGAAAACTGAGACCTCACCAAGTGTTGGTGAACTTTAGGAATATTTTTCAGTGTGTGTATAAGAACTTAATTTGAGTAGTACAAGCAGTTTCTAAATTTAAGAAATCAATGATCTCTAAATGGAAGAAAAGATAAGGTCCACAAAATACGATGAGGATAGCAAAACAAGTTTCCTTTTTTTTCCCGCCTCTAGACTTTTAATTTTATATTGGAGTATAGCCGATTACTGATGCTGGGAGGGATTGAGGGCAGGATGAGAAGGGGACAACCAAGGATGAGATGGCTGGATGGCATCATGGACTCGATGGATGTGAGTCTGAGTGAACTCCGGGAGATGGTGATGGACAGGGAGGCCTGGCATGCTGCGATTCATGGGGTCGCAAAGAGTCGGACACGACTGAGTGACTAAACTGAACTGAACTGATAGCTGATTAGCAATGCTGTGATAGTTTCAGGTGGACAGCAAAGAAATTCAGCCATACATATACATGTATCCATTCACCCCCTAACTCCCCTCTCATCTGGGCTGCCATGTTGAGCAGAGTTACCTGAGCTATACAACAGCACCTTGTTGGTTACCCATTTTAAATATAGTAGTGTGTGCGTGTCGATCGCAAACTCCCAAAATATACCTTCCTCCTCTTCTTCCCCTCTATGAGTTTCTTATTCTTCTGTCAATCAAGTATACAGAGCACAGCTTTATTGATAAGATTTATTGATGAGGCTATTGTGATGTCATCAACAAGGGCTTTGAAGTACAGAACAAGAGAAAGAACTAATCAGAGAGATTGACTTGAGAGCTGCAATTTAAGAACAGTGATTGGTCTTCTAATGTATTATTAAATAATGTCCAGCTGACAAAAAAAAAAAATGATGAAAGTTTGAAAAGGTGTACCTCTGTGCCTTGAACCTTAGCGCATCTGACCTCAAAGAGAAGCTTTTTGAATCACTGTGGTGGTTGGATGTATTCTGAGCCACAGTAAGGCTCACACTGATCACCATGGTTGATTCCCAGGGATCCTTTTTAACGTCTCTCAGATTAAGTGATGTTTACCCACTTGGCCTCTTCTGAAGACTGTCCCTATAGTTTCTTAACCCTAAAAACATGCCCCAACCCATACCCCGTTCCTACAACAGTTCAGTTGGTTTTCCTTTTGCCAGTGCTTTCTGTGGTCACATGATGAAAGGCATGTTTAAAAGGAAAAGAAAAAAGGGCTGGATGTCATGGTTGACTTTGGAAAGTTCCCAAGAAAAAGATCCTGGGGGCTTTCTGAGTCTCAACATGTTTCCTCACAGGTCTATGTAAATTGAAATTAAAGTGGAGAGGGGGAGACTGAATTTGCCCCTTGTGCTAAAACAGCAGCTGCTAGCCTGGTGACATTCATCATTATATATTAAATAGATCTACACTGAGCTGGCGTTAGCAAGCCACCTGTCTCTCCAAGCTTGGTGTTATTTAGTCACTTTAGGGGGGAAAAAAGACCTCTAGAGGATGATTTTAATGCCCAGAAGACCTGGGAAGACAGGTACAACTCAGTGAATGAGAAATATGAAGCAAACTTTCCAATCAGAATTCTTATCAGCCTTGATCAGCACGACCCACCTCAGTGTTCCTTTTGACATATTTGCCATGGTGGCTTCAGTTACTTACATATTGCAAATCGTATTCCTTAGAATAAGTTGCAGAACTTTTAAGGAATATGAATGTTACCTGTATAAATGAATAAAATATGTTTGAAAAGCCTCTCTCTTGACATAAATAGTTAGGTTATTAGACCAAGATCTGATCTAAGCGAGCTTCCTCTCTGTCTCAGTGGTAAAGAGTCTGCCTGCAATTCATGAGACGTGGGTTGGATCCCTGGGTCAGAAAAATCCCCCAAAGAAGGAAACGGGAACCCTCTCTCTTGTCTGGAAAACCCCATGGACAGAGAAGCCTGGCGGGCTACAGTACCTGGGGTCGCAAAAGTCCGACATGACTTGGGACTGAACAACTGATCTAATCACCTTCTCAGTACATATGCTCATGCCACTGATTATTATTAAGCAGAATTTCTGATGTAGGGATTTGCCCTCCATCATTTATCACATTCCTCTAGCCTGGGACTATGCCTTGCCCTCAGGAGGTGTTTAATAAATGCTGGTTGAATTAATGAATGTATCAATAAGCCTCTTCTCAGTGGCCATAGTGTCATGAAGAAGGGATAAGCTCACAGAATAGAGTTGTCTCCTCAGACTCTGGCTCCAGACAGAGGAACTTGGAGACCACCCAGTGGGAAGGGGATACCCCTTATGTTTTTGAGACTTTCTCCTTATTCATTTGGCTGCTGATCACGAGAGTATCTCTCTCCCCCAACCAAAATGCTTCATTTCTCCGAATGCTATTTCAGTATTGCTGGTTTTTCTCTCACCAATTCTATTTTCAGCTCTCTGACTTTTCTCATTGTGATCTTTAGGTGATAAACTAGTAATAATAAAAATCAATTTAAAAAAAAGAAAGTTTTCTTTTTGGAACATAGAAGTGAGGTTTATGCTAGGGAAAAGGGAACATTGCAGATGGGATTTTCTCTCATTTTAAATGTACTCCTCTGGCTCTGGGAAATCACAAATGTTTATGGGCTTGCCCTCATGGGAAAGCAACTGAATCCTATACACTTTAAAATTTATATTAGGAATTAGCTATGTGTTGGCCCTGTCAAACTCAATGTTCATTTAGCAATCAAGAGTTCAAAGGGGGATTTTATTTGTGATTGTTGAAATCAATAAGGTCTTTCTATGGCAAAGTTGTCTTATAGTGTCCACCCAGCTCATTCATATAGCCTTGACTTCTCCTCCCATTGTGTGCTGAAGAGTCAAAATCCCAAGGAGGGATGCAAGAAAACACAGAGCAAATGTCATTTCAACAAACTCTGCTGCACAGAGAGCTCAGCACTCTGTGATGACCTAGATGAGTGGGATTTGGTGAGGGGGTGGGAAGGTCCAAGGGGAAGAGGATATGCGTACACGTAGAGCTGATGCACTTTGTCGCACAGCAGAAACCAACACAACATTGTAAGGCAACTCTTCTCCAGTTTAAAGAAAAAATACACTTCTAGGAGACAGGATTCTTTTGTAATATTTGTCATACTTTGCTTTCGTATTGTTCTGCAAAGAACACTGTCAGTTGAGATAAGAGATTTTTACTCTGTAAATATCAGACTTAATATTGACATTTGCCAAATCTCCTAATAACTTTTAGTATTTCTTTGTATCTTTGCTACATTACTGCAATGCAGGTCTTTGTTATTTATCACCTGGCTTTCTAAACCTTCTGCGTAATTGGTCTTCCTCTTTCTGGTCTATGCCTTTTCAACCCTTGCTCTGCGAATGTAGTGATATTGCTTGAAATGTGTCATGGACACTTCTCAGAAGTCCTCTCGATACAGCTGCTGCTTCTCTGCCAGTCTTCTTGTTCACTGCTCTGTCCTTTGTCTTTCCAACCCTGATCCTTCCCACCATTCCCCCTCTTATCTCTCTCTCTCTCAGTCCTTTTAGTCATGTCTGACTCTTTTGTGGCCCTATGGACTATAGCCCACCAGGCTCCTCTGTCCATGGGATTTTCCAGGCAAGAATACTGAAGGGGGTTTCTGTGCTCTCCTCCAGAAAATCTTCCTAACCAAGGGATCGAACCCATGTCTCCTGTGTATCCTCCATTGCAGGCAGATTCTTTGCTGCTGAGCCACCAGGGAAGCCGACTCATGGCCACATCCTTAAAGATGCTATGCCCCCTGAAGGTCCCTGGCATCCCTGATTTTAAAAGTACTTTTCTGCCTCTTCCTTCTGACCCACATCCTTCAGATAAGTCCTATTCATCCTTGAAATTTCACACTCAGTTCAGTTCAGTCGCTCAGTCATGTCCAACTTTGTGACCCCATAGACTGCAGCATGCCAGACTTCCCTATCCATCACCAACTCCTGGAGCTTACTCAAACCTGTGTCCATAGAGTCGGTGATGCCATCCAACCATCTCATCCTCTATCATCCCCTTCTCCTTCTGCCTTCATTCTTTCCCAGCATTGGGGTCTTTTTCAATGAGTCAGTTCTTTGCATCAGGTGGCCAAAGTATTGGAGTTTCAGCTTCAGCATCAGTCCTTCCAATGAATATTCAGGACTGATTTCCTTTAGGATGGACTGGTTGGATCTCCTTACAGTCCAAGGGACTCTCAAGAGTCTTCTCCAACTACTCAGCTATAAAAAAGGACAAAGTAATGCCATTTGCAGCAATATGGGTAGACCTAGAGATTATCATATAAGTGAAATAAGTCAGAAAGGCAAATACCATATGATATCACTTATATGTGGAATCTAAAGTATGACACAAATGAGCTTGTCTACAAAACAGAAACCGACTCACAGACACAGAAAACAGACTTGTGTTTGGCAGGCAGGAGGGAGGAGGGAATGGGAGGGACTGCGAGTTTAGGGTTAGTAGATGCAAACTAATACATTTAGAATAGATAAGCAGTGAGGTTATATGGTATAGCACAAGGAGCTATATTCAATATCCTATGATAAACCATAATGGAAAAGAATATTAAAAATGAATGTCTATAGGTATATAACTGAGTCACTTTGCTATAAAGCAGATTGACACAATGTTGTGAATCAACTCAAAGAAAGAAAGAAAGAGATGTCCTTGAGATTTCATTTGAAGTGGCAGCCATTTGTTCACAGAAGCTTCTCTGACCATTTGTGTTTGGATCAGACACCCCCCCTATCTTTTCCCATAATGCCCACTTCTGCCATCAAGGCTCTGATGACCATGCTGCTGTGGTTCTTGTCTGTTTACCACTCCACTCCCTTCTCAATACTAGAAGCTCCTAAGAAGCAGAGTCTGTATTTCTCTTGTGCTCATTTGTATCACCAGTATCACATACAGTGTCTGGCACTTGTTGCTAAATAAACATTTGTTGAATTTTTTAAATTTAGAAGTCAACACTCCCTTAATCAATTGTAAATAAATAACTTGCCAAGATGCTCTGATACCTATTACAAAATGTCAAATATGTGACCTAAAACTGGACCTTTGGTTGGGTTTTTTTCAATACTATAGATTTCGTACACACATGCACAGACCCATATTCATTTTATCTCTCTTTACTAAAACTCTAAATAAACCCCATGTTAAATACATTAGGCTGGTGTGTCTGTGTGTGTATTTGTTTTAGTTGACCAAAAAAAAAAAAAAAAAACAATAGCCTGAAGAATTATGAAGAAACAGAGAGATTTATCTGCTAATATTTGAGATGTAAGTTTCTTAAGATCAAAGGATAATCTGGTCAATTTGAGATGGTCATTTAAAAATGTGGACCTAATATGTGGATGTCAGAACACAGATCACAGGTCATTAGGAAGTATTAAGACTTGAAAAATAGCCACAGTCTACAAAAGAGAAGAACCAGTTGGGTCCTGTTTGACAAGAGCCATTTAAATAAAACATGATGCTAATGATAGAAGTGAGATGATCATTTTAAAAAATGATAACAGGAACGCTGGGAGTCTGGTGGTGGCCTTGAGAAAGGGGGCAGTCTATAGCACTGCTATTGTTTAGTCATTAAGTCATGTCTGATTCTTTTGAGACCTCATGGACTGTAGCCCCCCAGGCTCCTCTATCTGTGAGATTTCCCAGGCAAGAATACTGAAGTGGGTTGCCATTTCCTCCTCCAGGGGATCTTCCCAGCCCAGGAATTGAACCTGCATGGCTTGCATTGGCAGGCAGATTCTTTATCACTGAGCCACCAGGGAAGCTCCAGATTGACCCATTATTAGGTACTGAATATGAGGCAACCATATATAATGGAATGATGACTTCACCAGTCTTTGTAAACCCGTCTCCTAACAGCTTGAAACTGGAAACACATTCTTCTTCTAAATAGTTTTCATTTGGTTAAGGCCTCTTTTGAAACATTTACAAGCAAATATGAACTTTCAAAGATTCTTACATTCCATAAAAGCAAGGCTGGTGACGTGTAGCTCACCAACATGTAAAGAGTACAAAGTAGCAGTACTTTTGAAATGCTCTGTTCAATTGGACAAATCTAACGTTTCTCTATTTTTGGTCCTCTGTTTACTTTACATAAAGGAAGTTCTTGTTGATTTATTTTAATATGTCCAGTTACTCATCATCAATATATTTATGAAAGTAGCACCTTTTCATTGCCTTAGGCATCAAGCCCTGTTTTGTATGAAAGATTCGTGTATCTTTATTCCAGTTATTTCTTTGCTTTTGGATATTTTCTAGCAGAGGAAATTTGGAAATTTCCTAGCAGAGCAGATATTTCCTAGGATCTGCTTGGTAGTATAGACTTACTAACAGTTTTTCCCTGTTAATGTTTTCATGTTGTTGAGTTAGGTTGTCCTCAACCTCATCATGCTCTCAGTGATTTGAGAGTGATAAAGTGAATCTTAAGTAAAAATCTGTTAATTAAAGCAAAGGATCAGCTTTTACGAGAAACCAGTCTATCAGCAAGTGCTTGTGGTTTAAATCCAGAAGGATGATGGTGTGTAGAGAGAGAGAGAGCCCCAGGGATCGGGAGATTATAAGGTAGGTGCCCTCTTACACTGGCCGAGCAAGGCTCTCCTTTCACTGTATTTCATTTCTGATTGTTCTTTTTTTACTGAGACTCTTTTTAGAGATTTCTGGGAAACGTGGTATAATTTCCCCTGACTACACACCTTATAGCTCAGGAGGTATTTTGCTTTCTTCTTCTTCTTTTTTTTTTTTTTAAATAAAGCTAGCTCTACTTATACTTCTTCTTTATGCTTGAAACTTGTCATGGTTTTCTTCTCATCCAGTTCCATCTAATTCTTTCTTGGATCTCCCTTCTCCCTTCCCAGATCCACCTACCCCTTTGTATCACTTAAGCCCTATTTTATCTGTGTCGTCTGGGTCTCTCACCTTTAGTCACTTGAGACAGGCACAGAAAAATAGGACTCTGACATAAACCACATTTTGCAGGTCCCATGAGATCTTGCCTCATCCTTGACAGCAACCTAAAAAGTACATCCGGGACCGTGGAATATTCTCTTGTTTCAGTCTTTTCCTTCTTTTGGAATTTGGGGATATTTTCACAGAGTGATTGACCAAGAAAACATTCCAAATCCCCAAGGAGTACATATACTTTGCCTTATGGTCAATTCCCAGAGACTCAAGCTTAATGGAACATTTTGATCTTATTTCTTCTCTCTCCCAGCTCCTCACCTCTTTTTTTCCTCTCCTACCGCCCCACCCCTTCTCCTTCATAAAATCCGACTTCAATTTAGCTTTCATGCGAGCTTGAGGGATTTAGACCATTCAATTTGGCACCAAACACACACACAAAAGTGCTATCTGACTGGCTGGCAAAACAATGAAAAGAGACTTGTTTCTGTCCGGCTGTGCTTTGTTATGGGGAGTGGCTCCTTACACAAGAGGAAATACTATCAGGCTAAGAAGATGGTTTAAGACTGTATGCAATCAGAGATGAACAGAATGGCTGCAAAACGTGGGCTGTACAGGGACATCCCTTGTAGTCCAGTGGTTAAGATTCTGCCCTTCCACTGCAGGGGCCACGGGTTTGATCCCTGGTCAGGGAACTAAGATCCCACATTGCCATGTCTTGTGACTTAAAAAAAAAAAATGCAAAAGATGGTCTAAACTTAAATAAAAAAGTATGGGGTCTATAATTGCTAGTTGCTGTCACTCTCAACAATAGAGAGTTTGAGGAATATTTATTTCACACTATGATTGTTCTCTCTTCCAGACATAACTTCCTACTACTGACATTTGTCCATTTTCCCCACCTGTATGTATATGCTACTGTACCAGGTTATGCGGGTAACACAGGCAAGGGGAGCTTCTGGAAAAGGGCAGGGCATTTTATTATTAGCCATAATGATAGGGAACATAGGCCAACTGCTTACTTGTCTAAGATCAACTAGTAAGTGATGCAGCTGAGATTGAGCCATACGTATAATGTTTTAAGGTATTGCCAAACTATTTTCCAAGGTACTGACTTATTTGACATTTCCAGCAGCGGTGGATAGAAATCCCAGTAAATGCACATCCTTGCCAACTTTTGGTGTGGTCAGTCTTTTAAATTTTTGACATTTTAATGTATGTGTGTGTTATAGAATCTCATTGAGGTTTTAATTTTCATATTCCTGTGACTAGTGATGTTGAGACTCTTACTTGTTTGTCTTCTTTGGTAGAGTGACTATGCAGCTATTTTGCTCATTTATTGATTTGTTTTCTTATTATTGAGTCGGGAAAGATTTTTAATATGTTCTATACAGATTTTTTGGGGGGGATATGTGATTTACATACATTTTCTTCTAGTGTCAGGTCAGGCTTACTTTTTCATTTCCTTAACAATTTTTTTTTGTAGAATAGATGTTAAATTTAATGAAACTGAGTTTTCCAGTTTCCGCTCCCCTCCGCACTTTTGGATTTTGTTTTTGGTGTTGTATCTAAGAAAACTTTGCTTTACCAAGATAATAAGAATTGTCTCCTACTTCCTAGACAGATTATGATTTTCTGTTTTACTTTCATGTCTATGACCCATTTTAGGTTAATTTTTACATATGATACAAAATATAGGTCAAAGTTCTTTTTTTCCTGCACACAGCTCTTGAACTGTTCCAGCATCTATTATGAAAAAAATGGTCTTTTCTCCACTAAATTGCCTTTGAATTTGTTAAAACTCAATTGACTCTTTATGTGTGGGTCTATTTTTGGTACCTCTTCTCTGTTCCATAAATCTGTTGACTTATCTTTATGCCAATACCACACTGACATGATTGCCTTAGCTTTATAAATCTTGCAGTCTGGTAAAGTAATTCCTCCAGCATTGTTCTTTATAAAACTTGTTTTGGTTCTTCTAGTTCCCAAGTATTTCCAGAAGATGTTTATTTAGAATCAGCTTGTCAATTTCTACAAAAAACCATTTTCTGGGATTTTGATTTTGATTTAGAGATTCTGGTTACAAGTCCCTTATCACATATATGTTGTGAATATTTTCTCTCATTCTGTGAAATGTCTTTTACTTTGCTGATGATACATTTTGAAGCCAAAAAGTTTTTTAATTTTTGCTGAAGTTTAATTTATTTCTATTTTGTCACATATACCTGTTTTGTGATACTTTTGGTATAATTGAAAAAAATGCTTATTCACAGAGCATGATGGTTTATTGCTCTGTTTTCTTCTGAGTTACACAGTTTTAGCTCATGTATTTAGATCTTTGATCCACTTTGAGATAATCTTTTTGGATATGCTGTGAGGTAAAGGTCAAACCATGTTATTTAGCATGTAGACATCTTGTCATAGCACCATGTATGAAAATACAATTCTTTCCCCATTTTATTGTTTTGATGGTATTTTAAAATCAACTGACCAATCCATGAAAATGCAATGTCTTTCCATTTATTTAGGTATTCTTTAATTTCTTACAACAGTGTTTTATAGTGCTGTATGCATAAGACACTTCCTGTATAAAATATATTCCTAAATGTTTCATTCTTTTTGATGCTATTGTAAATGGAATTACTTATTTAATTTCATTTTTGGATTGTTAGTTACAAGTGTACAGACATACAGTTAGTTTTTGTATATTGATTTTATATCCTCTAACCTAGCTGAACTCAAATATTAGTTCTAATAGTACTTTTGTGCCTTCTATAGGATTTTCTATTTTTAATACTATGTCATCTATAAATAGATATAGTTTTAGTTCTTCCTTTCCAATCTGAATGTATTCTATTCTTGTTGAGTCGTTTTCTTATGAAAGGATATAGTATCTTTGACAAATGCTCTGCGTATAGTGAGATGATCATGTGGTTTCTGGCCATAATTTTACTAATATGGTATATTACATCAGTATGGTGTATCGTGTACTAATACAGTAAGTTTGTAGGCTGAACCAATCTTATATTTGGGGGATAAACCTTACTTGGTCTTAGTGTCTAATCTTTTTTATGTTTTGCTGGATTTGGTTTGCTAATATTTTGTTGAGACTTTCTACATCCATTTCAAAAAGGGATATTATTTGACAGTTTTCTTTCTTGTGATGTCTTTGATTTTGGTAGCAATGTAATACTGACCTCATAGCTTGAATTGGGAAGTGTTCCCTTTTCTTGCATTTTTGGTAAGAATTTATATTAATTCTACTTTAAAGTTTGGATAGAATTCATCAACAAAGCGTTTGGGGGCTGGGTTTCTTTGGGGAGTTTTCTGATTTACTTGTAGGTGTATTCAGATTTTTTTTTTCTTCTTGGGTTAATTTCATTGATTTGTGTCTTTCTAGAACTTTTTACCTGGTTCATCTAGATTGTCTATCTTGTTGACACAGAATTTTCAGAGTACTGCCTTATAATCCCTCCTTTTGTTCTTTGTAAGATTAGTAGTAATACTCCCTCTTTCTTGATTTTTTAGCATCTGTCTTCTCTTTTCCTTTTTGATCAGTATAGCTAAAGATTGATTCTTTCAATTAACCAATTTCTGGTTTTATTGGTCTTTTCTATTGTTTTTCTGTATTTATTTATTTCTGCTGTAATATTTATTATTTCCTATTTTCCACTTGTTTTGAAATTTGCACTTTTTTGATATTAGCCTTACATACTATTATTTGACAAGTTTAACTAAAGTGTCATCCATGCCATTATATTTAGAAATAAAAGCATGAATTTATTAAAGAAAAGTGCCTTACAAATTCCACACTGGTTATGTTATTTTTAGCTTTATCATTGTCCCTTCTTTACAATTGTTTTCAATAAAATATGTTAACGTATTTTATTCTGCTGTAACGTATAAACACCTGATTCTACAATGGGAATTAGTTGGTGTGGGATTGACAAGCAGGAAAATATTAGTATACTAGGTGATTTACTTTGGCTTATTTATGAATTGTTCTTGGCTAGAGAAGCCAGATGACTAGAGTGGAATTATAATCTTTATCCAAAAAGAAATTAAAAGTCCCTCAGTTCAATGCCTTCTGTACAGAGCAGTAATGCTCAGCTTTGTGTAATTTGCGGCTTGTATTGGGTTGGCCAAAAAGTTCTTTGGGTTTTTCCATCACATCTTATGGAAAAATCCGAACAAATGTTTTGGCCAACCCAGTGGCAGGTTTAGCAGACCTCCCTGTCTCCTGTGCCCACCTTCACAGCAGGCACACTGGCTGAAAACTCCATATCTGTCTCATATCTCAGCTCCCGCTAGTGCAGCTCTGCTTAACAGGTAATCTGCATTTCTATCCTTCTGTTGCTGTTGTTTAGTCGCTAAGTCGTCGCTACTCTTTTGCTACCCTGTGGACTGTAGCCTGCCAGGCTCCTCTGCTCATGGGATTTCCCAGGCAAGAATACTAGAGTGGGTTGCCATTTCCTTCTCCAGGGGATCTTCCTGACCCAGGAACTGAACCCGAGTCTCCTGCATTGGCAGGCCGATTCTTTACCACTGAGTCATCTGGGAAGCCCACATTTCCTTTCTACTATTTTTTAAATAACTCCCACTGTGGCTGCCTCCAGCCATGCTGAGCCATTTGCCTGGGAGGTCCAAATTATCTCCCTTGCTACCAATTACTATTTTTTGTTTGTACTCTGGTTATAAAGTTTCATAGGTCTGAAGTGATCTATGCTTACCGTGGTTTTTCTCACAAGTTCTGTTTTTTACAGTGTGATTTTATAGTGTGATTTTGCAGAAAATGAAGTTTTTTTAGTTACATAGATTGCGTTATAGTGGCAATGTATTTTCTGTGCTGCTAGAGTCTTTTTTTTTTTAATTTCTATCTTCACTTACTAAAATACAAATGTCCTAAAGTAAAACAGTGTAGTTCTTTTTGTGGACTGAAGTTGAGACTTCAAGAAGGTAAAGCCAGAAATCTGAACACAATAACAGAAACAGACATATCTTATTTATCTTGCCCTGATTATTTGTACATTAGACTCGTGTGTTGTGGGAGGTGTGTTTGCATGTGAAGAAATGTATTGGGGGGATTTAATGAGAAAATGTAAAAGGATTTAAAACCTCTGATGTAAAGTGACTATAAAGGCTAATTTTATGTATCTTCTTCAAACCAGCATATTGTACATCTTAAACGTTCATGAAATTATATGTAAAGTACATCTTATTAAATAAATAAATAAAGTGAAGTGAAGTGAAAGTCACTGAGTAGTGTCTGACCCTCTACAGCCCCATGGACTATACAGTCTATGGAATTTTCCAAGCCAGAATACTGGAGTGGGTAACCATACCCTTCTCCAGAGGATCTTCCCAGCCCAGAGATCGAACCCAGGTGGATTGTTTACCAGCTGGGCCACAAGAGAAGCCCAGATAAATAAAAAAATGTCCCTAAAAATGAAATTAGAACCTCTTATTCGTCATTGCCAAGACAGATAGTTAAAATTCTCCACAATTTAATTAGTAATCTGTTATTTTGATTTCGGTCCTGAAGTGATTTCTTAAAACATTTTTGGAGCCACTTAAGGGAGAAAAAAGGTCCTAAGACTTTGTAGAGCTTCTTCCGTCTTGCAGTTCATTTTATTATTGGGCATCGTGTGTTATAAGCTATAAGTCAATATTCTTTCTTCATATCGTTTCCAGGAGTGTTACATTTTCTGTCTCTTCTGCATTTGAAAGTACGAGGTTTGGAAAGAGCATAGGTATTGATTCTGCAAATTAAGTATAGCCACATACACTGCGACCTTACTTTGTAGGAAGCCTTCTTGTCTCCCCCTCAAATCACCTCCTGCTGCCATTCTGACACACTGAAATCATATATGTGAGTTTCATAGAAGTGCACTAGCCTACAAACTGTGTAATGTACTAATGCCAACCTTTCCAGCATCTTCTTACTAAAGGGCATAAATACTCAAAGCGCCATTCCGTGAATAAGGAAAAGCTGGATATTAGTTTTAGTATAACTATGCAGTATTGCTTCAAATATCTATATAGAAAGCATAACAGATTAAACTGGACATCTGTGGGAAATTAACAATATACAAAGGATCATGTCTGAATTTCTGATGTTTTGTGTTTTATTTTGTCTATTCTTTGGGAGTTTCTTTTATATACACGTGTGTGTGTGTGTGCCCAGTTGTGTCTGATTCTTTTGCAACCCCATGGACTATAGCCCACCAGGCTCCTCTATCCATGGGATTCTCCTAGCAAGAATACTGGAGTGGGTTGGCATTTCCTCCTTTAAGGGATCTTGCCAACCCAGGGATCGAACCCATGTCTCCTGCATTGCATGTGGCTTCTTTATCTCTGAGTCACCGGGGAAGCCTTATATAAGTAAAATGTTGATCATCATCAGAAAGGTTGAGGACTTTGGAGATATTTATAGCAAAACAAGAGAAAAAGAAAAGAGGAGACATGGAAGAAACAGGATCATTGTCTTCAGAAGTTTCTGAACAACTATGTGGAGAGGAGGAGGCAGACATATGTTCCTGATATGTGAATGGATTATAAGCTTACAAGGCCAGAATCTCAGTCTCCTGCATAAGAAATCACCTTAAAGTTAACAAAATATGCCCTCAACCCTCCATGTTGTGGATGTTCGATATGATAAATATTTGTGTAAGTTTAACTGCTCATACATTAACTAGCAAGAGTCAAGCTTTGGGGGTAGAGTGAGTGAGTCAGACTTTTATTCAAATAGTTGATTATTTCTTATAATTAAAGCAGTCAGAGAGCAGAATGAGCTGCCATCAGCAGTAGCAATCTCCCCCATCGGAACAAATGTTGAAACTGAAGTTGACTAACTCTCATGAATGTACTGCTGATGACTATAACACGGTCTCAGATACTGAAGGGTTTTCTCACAGTACCACGGGGATTCCCACCCCCCTATCCCCACCTCCATGATTTTTAGAGGTCTATAACAAAAAAATTTCAGGCTAAAACTTAGGAGCTTGGGAGAATTCCAGGAACAGTGATACTGTTTAAGCTACTCCTGGAGAAGCTCCAAGCCAATGGAGATGAGAAGAAGAAACATATTGAGACCTTTGGCACATGTGCTTGGAGCCAGGGAACATGTTAAATTGGAATGTTTGAGACATTGCATTCAAATGCTCGTGTCTGACTAAATCACCACATGATTTAAAATTAGGAGCTTGCGGTTAGTATCTTTTTGTGTGTCTATATTACAAAGATGATTCAAAGAATTACTGATGAATCATGAAAACTGCCTTTCCAAGGTCAAGTGCAATGGCTCATTTCTCTTAACTTCCTTCAGGTCTTTGCTAAATGTCTCCTTACCAGTGAGGCCTTAACTGATCACCTCATTTAAAACTGCAGTGCTTTCCCTATGCTGAAATAAACTGTGTCCCTTCACTGCTTCTGCATTCTCTTTGGCACTTATCAGCATTTAACTACTGCCTCTGATTTGTTTATTTCTGATCACTTTCCCTCCACTAGAGTATAAGCTTCATGAGGGCAAGGATTTTCATATGATCTGTTCATTGCTACACCCCTGCCTTACAATGCTTAGCATACTATGGATACTCAATAAAATGTGTAGAATTAAACTAACGGGGAAACCCTGTGCCCTGCCATTTGCAGGCTGTTGCTTATCTAAGTGCTTAGTCTCTCCCATCAACTGTGAATCTCTTGCAAAGCCATTCACAGAAATGAAGGAAAAGCATGTATTTGCATTTCCATATACTACTGATGCTACTTACATTACTTTGCCTTTGTCTCATTGAGGAAGATAATGGCCTGGAAAGAAAGGAGATGGGTATATACTGAGCACAATGTATGAGGCATTGTGCAGAGTGCTTTGTATCCATCATGTCATTTACTCCTCCTTACAATCCCATGTGATAGTTATTATAATCCCTGCTGATCCAGATAAATTCAAGTCTCGGAAAATTTAAGAGTGGGACTCCCCTCACCGGTCCAGTGGTTAAGACTTCTTCCAATGCAGGGACTGCGGTTGCTGGTCAGGGAGCTGAAATCCCATGTGCCTTGAGTCCAGAGAACCAAAACATAAAGCAGAAGTAATACTGTAACAGACTCAATAAAGACTTTAAAAGTGGTCCCCCCCCCCAAAAAAAAAAAACTGAAGAAATTTGTTCATACAGCATCTAGCAAAATGAAAGAACTAGGTTTCAAATCCAGGTCTGACTCACTGATAAGGAGAGCTTCCTCTCAAATAGAGTATTTGCGTCACTCCTTGATCAAAAATTCTCTTATAGTCTCACATTCCACAGATTTCAAATTTTTTTTTTTTTTTTGAGATATGGGTCCTACTCACCCAGAAAACATCTTCGTTTGTGGATCATTTACACATAACCGGCAATTATTTTAATCTCAGCATATAAGAAAGAGTCCATGGAGAAAAGAAGAAAGGGAGCTTTGGGGTTCATAATGAGAGGGGACTTTTTTTAAAACTTATTTTGTCTACACATGGTTCATGATTCAAAAAGTACCAAAGTATAAACAAGAAAAGCCTCCTAAAGTTTACTCAATGATTTTCTGTCTGATATATAGTTAATTGGGGTCTCCTTGATGGCTCAGCGGTAAAGCATCAGCCTAGAATTGCAGGCAATGTGAGTTCCATCCCTGGGTCAGGAAGATCCCCTGGAGAAGGAAATGGCAAGCCACTGCAGTATTCTTGCTGAGAAAAATCCCGGGGACAGAGGAGCCTAGCGGGCTACAGTCCACAAGGTAGCAAAGAGTCAGGCAGGACTTACTGACTAAACAGCAATATAAGCAGTGAGCATTTGGTTGTTCTGATGGGTATGTGGCAAACGTCCTATTTAGGACTATTTTAACACAGATGCTGGATATCCTTTTCTTTTTCACCCATCAGCCAATTACTTCCCCAAAGCTCACATAAAGACAAAATGGTGGCTTATAATGCCACACGCCCTGTGTAATTACTGCCTGTGGTAACCAGGCAATCTTTATGAAGCTCTTACTGTACAATTTTCTAATCGCACTTAACAGTGATGAGTTTTGGGCACTAATCAGTGCGTTTCAATGTACTGGCATTTAGGTTAAACATTTCATAGTTCTCATTTCATGAGTAGCTTTTCTTCTTGTTTTTTTTTGAGGGGCGGGGGGGGGGGTGCTGTGCCATGCAGCACTCAGGGTCCTAATTCCCTAACCAGAGACTGAACCCACGTCTCTTGCAGTGGAAGCGTGGAGTCCTAATCTCTGGACTGTCCATGGAAGTCCCAGTAGACTTCTTAAAATGTACTTTTAAGTGAGAATCTGGTTTCTGAGTGGGAAGAATATCCTCACTAATTCTTCCTAAGAATAATATGAAAGGTAGTATGTACAATGCGAATTTGTCATTGTCAAGAGTGAAAGAAGAGACTTAGAAAGAGTAATTTTGGGTCATCATAATATAGTCCTTTTGCAGCCAGGGTAATTGGACCTTGTCTCTTTGGGTTGAGATGCTCTGCACTAAGTGATAGGATTTAGAGAAGGAAACCCTGGATTCCAGTTCCTCAATTTACTGGCTCTGTGTTCTTTCTTGGTCAGGAACCCTAACTCCTCTAAATGTCAGTGTTCTTCATTACAAAATTAAGGGCATAATAATGTGTCTCCCCTATTGTTGGTACAATAATTAAATTGGATAATGCACCTTGTATGTTTAAGAGCACAGGCTCAGGAGTCAGACTGTGTTGATTTGAACTGTGCTATTTGGGCAAGAGACTAACACACCCATGCCTCTCTTGAGTCCTCTGCAAAATAGGGATAATTACAGGATCTTACTCAAAAGTTACGCAAAATGTTCTGAATATTTATTGGAAGGACTGATGCTGAAGCTCCAATACTTTGGGCACCTGATGTGAAGAACTAACTCGTTAGAAAAGACCCTGATGCTGGCAAAGATTGAAGGCGGGAAGAGAAGGGGACAACAGAAGATGGGATGGTTGGATGGCATCACCAACTCAATGGACATGAGCTTGAGTAAACTCTGGGATTTGGTGATGGACAGGGAAGCCTGGAGTGCTGCAGTCCATGGGGTCACAAAGAGTCAGACACGACTGAGCAACTGAGCTGAACTGAATGGGAATTTGTGGAGAGAAATGGTGTTCCACGTAAATTCAAAATTTGAAATCCAAAGGTGCCATGATATAACTGAGAGGGCATGGGATTCATCTTCAGCCTTGGAATCTCATCACCTTGGGTTTGATCTTAGGCAAGTAATGGCATAGCATCTCTGCTTCTGCATCTGTAATGTGAGGACCATATATCCCCCCTTCCTATTTCATGGGGATACTTAAACCTGTTAACAGAGGTGATATATAGGAAAATGCTTTGTAAGCCATAACATTAATATACAGATATTAGAGTTATGGGTATTCTGAGAAGCAAGCCAAAGATTCCAAGTAAGATACTAAATTCTTTTCTTGCCAACTATATATCTATGTTCATTGATAATCTGGATGGGTCTTAATCTTATCTATTGAATTCATTCTGAAAAATACAGGATAGAATGCTTTAGATTAGTCCTTTAGAAGAGAGGATCTATCCAGTGTGTGCTCAGTCATGTCTGACTCTTTGCAACCCCATGGACTGCAGCCCACAAGGCTCCTCTGTCCACAGGATTTCCCAGGCAAGAATACTGGAGTGGATTGCCATTTCCTCCTTCAGGGGATCTTCCTGACCCAGGGATTGAACTTGCATCTCCTGCATTGGCAGGTGGATTCTTTACTGGGAGCCACCTGGGAAGCCTTCTATTAAGTGAGTCAATAATTGATTCCAAAATCTTATCCTTAGTGTAAGGGGGAGTATGTGTCATCAGTAGAGCTGAAGGCTAAACAGATAGGAAGGATTAGTCCTGTCCTATGTTCTCATGCAGTCACCCTAATTCTCAGATTAGAGGCTGATGTACCCCATCTCTTCTCTTCCTGTCTCTCTACCCCTTCCATTTAATATCTCCAACCATATCTCCAACTACAGCCTTGTCCAACGCATAGGTCAAGGGGAGAAGTGGTGAGCATTCATTCTGACCTCCAGCCTTTGTAACAAACATGAAGTACATTCTTCTAAATTCTGATCATTAGGGAATACAAAACGCTACGTGATTTTTTTTTTAAACAAAATAGTCCAGTAGCCCCAAGAAGAAGAATGCGACTGTAAAGGATTCAGCTCAGTGTAGCTGATAAAATTCTCTTGCAGAAGGTGTAAAGTCGCCCAGTTCAAACCCTTCATTTTAGTACAAGGAGTCATCTTGGTACATTTCCTCTGTACATTTCCTCTGAAAACAGTTTATTGGAACTCAGTGAGTGCTCCCTGGACTCAAAAACCCAAAGATCCTTCACCATAACTCACCATGGACTTAGGTCATCTCTGAGATGATGTGACTTCTAGGTCCCCGAAAATACTTAGAGTAGACAGGAGCAATGGGGGGTTCTTATGATGAGAAGGTTATAGTGATGTGTCCTTTTATTAATAGAAAAATGATGCTACCCCTGACTCATTCTCAGGGTGATGAGTGTTTTTCATTGACCTCATGGCCAGGGACCTTGTGCTGAACTGTTTGCCATCTTTGCCTCATTCCTTTCAAGCCCAGTGGTCCGGAGTGTGAGGCAGCTGGCTTGCTTGTGGAGTTTGCTCCGGAGGGTCAGAAACAGCTTGCAACTGTGAGACAGAGTCAGGCTGACTGGTTCTGCATGGAGGCAGTGACCCTTAGCATCTGTGAGCTGTTACTTAACACTGTGGAGCTCTCTGGCTCATTGAGGAAGCACTGAGAGACAGCACTTAGATCCCTGCTGAGCTGATCACCTTAAATTAGCTTTCGTGGTCTGGAGGTCGGTGCAGGAGCAGGGATTCTCCAGTGTCTTGGGAAAGTGTGTGTATGAGGGTGGGGAGAGGGGAAAGGGTCTCTAAGATGGGAAGGAGATTCAGTTAATGCTTCCATGAAAAATAGGACTGTTCATCCTTAATTCATGCTAAGAAAGCATAAACTCCCTGAGCTGTAGGCTATTTCTTTAGAGCAATCTGAGGACTTGAGCTGCTCCCAGAATGCAAAGGGGATGCGGACCAAGCACGTCTCAGGTAACCCCCTGCTTCCCCCCTTCCCCCTTAGCTTTTTCCTAAGAGATGAGCTTTAGAATCAACTTCTCTCTCTCTCTCTGTTTCCTTCTTGTGTAACCTGGGTGATGACGTTGACTCTCTTCACAGGAAAGCACTAAGTGAGGATTAACTGAGTAATGAGAGCAAACTGCAAGGGTGATGGGAATGCTCAATAAAATTGCTGATGGATGACTCCCAGGGGGAGGGACCTTCCAATGATCCTTTTAACCGGGTCTTACCAGCGCGGTGTTAACACCACTAGCTCTATGGACTCCTCAAGCCTTAGCCCCCTGAACCTTTATCTCTGAGCAGCTTTTAACTGTTCTCTGAAATGATTCTTTGGTTCTGCTCATGACAGGCAGGAACAGCAGGACTCATTTTCCTCTGCCTGGGGAAAGACATCCAAGAAACAGGAATGTTGGCCAAGTTACCAATAACGCCTACCATCCCCATCCTGAGGAGAGCAGCTTTTCAAAAAATATTCTTTCCTGAATATATACCTTTTACAGACTTTCTGGAGGACAATTTAGTAAGAGATGCATTCAAAATTCTTAGTGCACGTCTCTTGCCTGAGGAAGTCTATGTTCAGTGCATCACAGTATGTCTTCCTGTTTACCTTTCTGAGTGTATGCCTTCAAGAGAGAATTTAACTACTTTTGGACTTGGAATGAACCAGTTGCTTGCCCCATCTGTCCACCTGACTGCCACCGGGCTGAGGGATCAGCCTCACAATGGGCCACTGACTTGCCACAGTGTGCTTATTCTCTGGTTGTGGGTGTGTTCATGGAAATCTACACATTTGCCCAGAATCATGGAGATGTAGAAAAGCTTGCATGATCATCGTCCGCACTTTCTATTTATAGATGAGGAATCGGAGACTCCAAGAATACAAGTGTCTTACCCACTTGTTCATACCTATTCAAGGCCACAGGAGGAATGAGAACCCAGGGCCTATAACTCCCATCTGGGCTTTTGTCTAATGACAGAAGCTTAACAAGTAGTGAGAAGTCATTGTAGGGTGAACCTTTATAAGACAGAAAAAGAAATCATGTTTGTACCATATATGGATACTCCAGAATCCACTGTTGAAATATCAACAGCTTATTCTGCATAATATAGAGGGTGGGGCCATGTACCTCAATTCAGTCCAATTTTGTATCCAAGGAGTGTAAATTCTAAAATAAAAGGAAGGAACAATGTCAGTCACTCAATGAAGCCTTAATGTACTCTGGACCTCTATAGTTGATGTTTACTAGGGTAGCATGGACAAGTGGTAACTAAAGGCTAAGCTGTTTATCGATATATACTGTAATGGTTAATTTTATGTGTCAACTGGACTGGGCCACAGGATGCCCAGACATTCAGATAAGCATTATTCTGGTGTCTCTGTGAGAGTGATTCTGATGAGATTAACATTTGAATGGGTGGACTGACTGAGTAAAGCAGATTGTCCTCCTTGATGTGGGCGGGTCTCATCTAATCAGTTGAAGACTTAAATAGAACAAAAGGGGTGTGTAAGAGGGAATTTCTGCTGCCTGACAGCTTTTGACTGGGACATCCATCCTTTCTAACCTTCACACTCAGACTAAGCAGAGACTCTTTTTGGATCTTGAGCTAGTCAGGTTTTGAAATGGAACTTACGCCATCACTTTCTCAGTTCTCAGCCCTTTGCACTCAGACTAGATAGAACTACACCATCTTCTCTCCTGAGTCCCCAGCTTGCTGATGGCACACCTGGGGAATTTTTTAGCTTTTATAATCACATGAGCCAATGTCTTATAGTGAACCTCTTCATATAGATATATTTTTAAATATGTATTTTAAATCCATATTTAAATATTAAGTATATATTTAAATATTTAAATTTTTAAAATATGTTTACCCACACACATCCTATTGGTTCTATTGACCTGGAGAACTCTGATTAATCCAAGTATGTTTTTATACTTAATCCTTATAAAGAACCTCTGAAATACTGTTGTTGTTGCTGTCATTATTATTGTTACTGTATCTTAAACATGAGAAAGTTACACTCAGACATGATGACTAAATATAATGTGGTATTTTGGATGGAATCCTGGAATTGCATTTACTTATCATGTTTCCTTAGGTTTATAACATGCTTTTAAGCTGGAACAGGAAAACCAAAGTAGTAAAAACTGAAGAAAACTGAACAAATTCTAGACTTTAGTTAGGAATAATGTGTCAAAATTGGGTCATTAATGGTGACAAATATACTGTATACTAATAGTGTATTAATTATATTATTACGTTGTATAGTAATTGATCATTATATCAATTATATTATAACTATTAGATTAATTATTAATTAATATAAGTATATTAATTATTAATAAGATGCCAAAATAAGGGAAAATGGGCTTAAAGTATATGGTAATTCTTTCTACTATCATCACAATTTTTTTATATATCTGAAACTATTCTAAAATTTTAAAATTATTTTAAGACAGTTACAAGGCATTATATTCAGGAGGCTATCCTCTTTATAGAGAAAAAGAATTCATGTATAAGTACATTGCAATAATGAGAGGGAAGAAATCAAAATGTTAACAGGAATTATTTTGGATTGGTGAAGTAATAATTTTTGTTTTCCTGTTTTCCAAGTTTTCAATGTTGAATGTGCATTTTTATCTCATTTAAAGAAAACAATAAATGCTGCTTTAAATTGATCACTCCCATTTCCTTCCACAGTGCCTGAAACTCTGGCCATTAAATGCTCCTTTAATTTAAAGATAATTAGAAAATATATTCCCTGAAGAGTAACCCTTTAACACTTTATTCCATATTATTGCATTTGCATGGATTAGCTGGGCAAATAAACTGATTTGGAAAAAGAGACAAAAGTGTGTTAGAGAGTTTGTGGAGCAGAGCACCAGGACGGAGGAAAGGGAGGACCATGCCAGGACCTGCCATCGTCAGTCCCTGTGCCAGCTAAAGACTTCAGTGACCCCAGAGGGCAGGACTCCTTTACACGTGCACAGGTGATCAGGGTGTATACAGTGTGCTTAGGGGGAATGTTTTCCCATAGTTTGATTCAAGACAAGAAGTGGTGTTTTTTGTTTGTTTGTTTAACCAGAATAATTCTCTTAATGCAGACAATTCTTAGATCTGAAAACATACCTTCACTGGACTCACTGTGTTGTAGAGAGAGCTAAAAGGGAGTAAAAAGCTTAGTTTCTGATTTAAACCTGCCACTAATTTAACATGTGACCATGGAACAAAACCCAAAAAAGCTTATGTTGTTGATGTCCAACTCTTTGCGACGTCATGAACTGTAGCCCACCAGGCTCCTCTGTCCGTGGATTTCCCAGGCAAGAAAATGGAGTGGGTTGCCATTGCCTGCTCCAGGGGATCTTCCCAACTCTAGGTACCTCATCACTAAAATGAAGAACCTGAAGAAGATCACTTGTTTTCACACTGTGTCTTAGGGAGTCCTGAAAGCTCCTTCGAAGTCCTCAAGGGGCCAGATTTGGATTAGAGTCTCGGACAATTTACCTGAATTCAACCAAAGTACTTTAACACTTACGTGAGCTACGTCTCAGGCTTCTGTATACAATTCTGTTTGAGATCAGGGGTTGTGTTGAACTCAAACATCTGGTGACCCTCAGATTGTGAAAAGTGGCTTAAAGGGAAATCCAAGTTAAAAATCAATTTTTTTCAGACCCATTATCCATACAGTCAGAAGAGAAACAATGGCAACCCAAAGGAGCAAAATCAGATTGAGGTGGTTTCAAAAATAAGATATTCTGCTAAGAGAGTCTCTGAAGCATTCCTTTTTCTCTCTGTCAGAGGTGATGTGGGAGGGCATTTTTT
The DNA here is from genome assembly GCF_016772045.2 of Ovis aries. Classification (NCBI taxonomy): domain Eukaryota; kingdom Metazoa; phylum Chordata; class Mammalia; order Artiodactyla; family Bovidae; genus Ovis; species Ovis aries. Next base: position 27,421,575 of record NC_056079.1, read on the forward strand.
TTCAGGCTACTCTGTTATGACTCATGTTGCCTGTGAAAGCCTTCAACTTGATCCTTCTGCTTCACAAACTGGAAGGACAACCCAAGTGAGTGACAATCCAAAACTTTTTGCAACCTTGTACTGAGGAATCGGTATTTAGAATGCCAAAGGAAAAAAAGGCAACAAGCAGGAAAAATACACTGGGGAGATTTATTGCCCTTACAAGTTAAGGAGGACCCCCAGGTTACTCTCATTTTGAATGGAGGTGGTCTGAACTAGTTAAGTCAGCTTGCAGTGGAACAGATGGGTCTTGTGTTTTTCCTGACATTTCAGATCTAACCCTAATGCAGATTAGCCAAGGCTGGGGGACCTGTGGGCAGAGCCAGCCATCGTAGTGCTTCCAAAGATCCTGAAACTAATTCAGCCACTCTGAGCCCCTCAAGGCAGTGATGCCCGGGAGCCTGATAGAATGTCTTAGGACTTTGGCCAATGAGAACAGACCGTGTGTCACCTCACAGGCCCTCTTGATTCAAACTGGGCTGGGCTCAAGCCTCTAAAACCTTCACTTGTATAAATAATCCCCCTGTTTTCTCCTGAACCCCATGACAATTATTAGAAAGGACAGCTATATATCAATAGCAGGAGAAGGGTAAGAAGAAATGCCCTTGGCCAAAAGTCGTGGTAGGTTCCCGAAACAGATAAACTAAGATCAATCATATATTCCTCAGTAAATTAAAGCATCTATTGAAGGAAAGTATTTGACAAAACTCTACTGTATTGGGTCAATTTTCTGTAGTGTATTTCTATGGGGAATATGGTCTATAAATGGCAGATTTTACTTTACAAAAGGAGGTGTGAAGGGAAGGAATTTGCAAAATGCACAGTCAATTTATGTTTAGCTGAGTGTTTTGAATTTGACATTCTCTTCAGTTCTTTCCTTGCTTCTTTCTTATATCTGAATCATTGTGTTTATTATATGAAGGAAACAATTGTTGTTTAGTCGCTAAGTTGTATCTGACTCGTTTGCGATCCCATGTAGGGGTCCCATGTAGGGACTGTTGCCCACCAGGATCCTCTGTCCATGGGATTTCCCAGGCAAGAATAATGGAGTGGGTTGCCATTTCCTCCTCCATGGGATCTTCCCAACTCTGGGCTCAAACCCGTGTCTCCTGTATTGGCAGGCAGTTTATTTCTAGCCACCAGAGAATCTTGAAGGGAACAGTTTAGCCCTATGTTTATTCCCTGATGGATTTGTCAGTATCTCTAACAGGAAAACAATATATGAACGTGGATACTTAAAACCATATAAAGTTCACAGAAATAGCTACAAATTCTCTAGTCTTTACCTTTATACATTTTCCCAGGTTTCCATGTTTATTCCTACACTTTTTTTCTTTTAATTTTCCTTGCATCACCCCCCCAACCCCACCCAGTTCCTGCAACCTTCATTCTCATTCCATTTGATCCCTACATCACAGTCTATAGTTTTCACATCCTATGTGTTAAAATTACGCGCCCTATTGAAAACTATGGTTGGCCAAGTACAGATTAACAGAATTAGAGACAGACCCTTGCACATCACCTCATTATTTAGTTTCTGCTTCTGCTGATTGCTGTATAATTAGCCTGATAGCAGAGAGATGACTCTGGGAACTCTAATAGGACAATGGCCAGCGTGACAGTACAGCCTCTAGACACTTTGCTGAGCAAGTTGCCAAATGATCAGCGTAGCATCGTGGTGAAGGCTTTGAAACCAGCCTGCTTGGGTTCGCATGATGACTGCCACTGACTGTGTAACTGCTTGGATAGTTATTTATCCACTTTAGGTTTCATATCCATCACCTGGAAAAGTATATAGTAATACTTCATGTAATCGGAAGTATTAAATGACCTTGAGATAATAAAAGTGTTAGGTGTTACAAACTCTACTGACATTTGGATAATTACCTTCTTCCTCCTGCCCTTCTCCTTCCCTTGCTCCTGCATTCCTTTCTTCCTCCCATCCTTCTTTCTTTCCCTGCTTCTTGGTCACTTGTTTCTTTTTTTTTTTTTTAAACAATTTCCTAGGTCATTCCCCATCACTTGTTTCTTCTTCCTTCCTTCCTTTCTTTTTCTTTCTTTCCTTCCTTCCTCCCTTCTTCCTTCCCTTCCTTCCTTCCCAGCCCATTTCCTGAGGACATACCTGGGAACACTAACAGGATGGATGTCTAAGGCAATGGTTCGGAAGTGTGGTCTCTTCACCACCATGGGCAGCATCGCTGGGAAATTGTTAGAAAAGCCAGTCCTCTGGCCTTACCCCAGACCGCCTGAATCAGAAACCCTGGGGTTGGAGCCCAGCTCGTGGTGTTTTAGCCAGCCTGCCAGATGATCTTGAATATGAATATTCTGGTGTGAGGTTTTAAGTCATGCAAATGAATCTCTGCCTCCAGTTAAGGTAAAAAGGGAAAGGCCTTGGCTTACGCTGCCATTAGGCAGAGTGACAGGACGTGGAAACACTGTTAGAATTACTAGAAAAGCTTGGTCTTGAGCAGCTCAGTCTGTCGGGGGTGTGCCTTCTACTCAAGATGTAAATGAGATGGAAAAAGAGCACTAGTATCAGCTGCTCTGTAATGATTTAGTCACTCTCAGGTAACTAGACAGCCTGGGAGTGTTGATCAAACACGCTCCTGGGTAATTGGCAATGGGAGCTGTGAACTCTCCCCAGTTGAATACGTATTAGAATACGACAGCAAGAGCTGGTGAGTAACAGAGAGCAACTAAATGCCCGATCTTTCCTTGTCTTCCTCGAGGGATGGATTTCTTGGTTTTCTGGATAGTATTGTAAAACAAAATGTTCTCAGAGGGTGAGACCCAAGAGGAGACCTGTCTGGTACCATAGCGACCGTGACAATATTAGCAGACATTCAGATACACAGAAAGACTCCATGGAACCTTCATGCTCAATGGTTAAATACACGTGTTCTGTTGACTACAGTCCCTCGCACATGTCTCATCTGATACATGAACATTATTCCTTTTCTTTTTTCTGTCTGAAAATAATTTTAATTAACCTACACACACACATATGCACACAAACAGAAATGAATAAAACTGCTGTATGTTGACACAGAACCAAAGAGCTTAAAGATAGTGTCAAACCCGATACATGAGAATAGGGGTCAATGATTCAGAAATGTTTACGCATCAGCCTTCAGGAGAGAATAGCCTTCACCGCATAGAATAGTGGTCGATAACATAAGTCTGACACCAAACTCTCTGGGTTTGAAAACTGCCTCTACCAGTTAATCATTTTTTTTAAATTGAGATATAATTCTTTATGGTTGCTGCTGCTAAGTCGCTTTAGTTGTGTCCGACTCCGTGCGACCCCATAGATGGCAGCCCACCAGGCTCCCCCATCCCTGGGATTCTCCAGGCAAGAATACTGGAGTGGGCTGCCATTTCCTTCTCTAATGCATGAAAGTGAAATCGCTCAGTCATGTCTGACTCTTAGCGACCCCATGGACTACAGCCTACCAGGCTCCTCCATCTATGGGATTTTCCAGGCAAGAGTACTGGAGTGGGGTGCCATTGCCTTCTCCAATTCTTTATGGTAATTTTTAATTAATTTTTTAATTGGAGGAAAATTGCTTTAAAATGTTATATTGGTATCTGCCATAAAACAGTGCAAATCAGTCATAAATACATATTTCTCTCCTCCCTTTTAAACCTCCCTCCCCCAACCCCATCCCACCCCTCTAGGTCATCACAGAGTGCCAGGCTGGGCTCCCTGTGAACTTTATTCTTTTTAACTGGACTTTCTTTCTTGCTCTTTCAGAGAAGAACCTGTTAGCATATTCTCAAGATTTACACTGGCCACAGCAAAGAAAATGGAAGAAGCTACATGCCCTTTTTCTAAAGACATAATTTTCTGCTAAAATATTTTATGACGAAGTTCTAATGCCATTCCTCTTTGGGATTTTTTTTCCTTTTATGCTTTGGAAAGTATCTTTTATTAGTTGTTAGTCACTGATGTGTTTTTCTAGTCACCTTTCCCAAATCAACTCTATTGCACTTATCTTGAAAAAACGGAAATAACAGCTTTAAGATAAATCCTAGTGATAAGTTCAGAGTCACCAAAATCAATAGAAGAAATAGAGAAAAATGAGATAAATACATCATTTTTGGAAGTTTAGATCCTCATATAAGTTTTTTAAGCACTTAAAAATAACTGCAATATTTGTTTATAGTTCTCAACAATATTACAGTTATTGAATCAGAATGATAAATTCATTCATCTGCAAGTTCAGTTCAGTTCAGTCGCTCAGTCGTGTCCGACTCTTTGCGACCCAATGAGTCGCAGCACACCAGGCCTCCCTGTCCATCACCAACTCCTGGAGTTCACCCAAACTCATGTCCATCGAGTCGGTGATGCCATCCAGCCATCTCATCCTCTGTTGTCCCCTTCTCCTCCTGCCCCCAATCCCTCTTTCCAATGAGTCAACTCTTTGCATCTGGTGGCCAAAGTATTGGAGTTTCAGCTTTAGCATCATTCCTTCCAATGAACACCCAGGACTGATCTCCTGTAGAATCGACTGGTTGGATCTCCTTGCAGTCCAAGGGACTCTCAAGAGTCTTCTCCAACACCACAGTTCAAAAGCATCAATTCTTGGGCGCTCAGCCTTCTTCACAGTCCAACTCTCACATCCATACATGACCACAGGAAAAACCAGAGCCTTGACTAGATGGACCTTAGTCAGCAAAGTAATGTCTCTGCTTTTGAATATGCTATCTAGGTTGGTCATAACTTTTCTTCCAAGGAGTAAGCGTCTTTTAATTTCATGGCTGCAGTCACCATCTGCAGTGATTTTGGAGCCCAAAAAAATAGAGTCTGACACTGTTTCCACTGTTTCCCCATCTATTTCCCATGAAGTGACGGGACCGGATGCTGTGATCTTCGTTTTCTGAATGTTGAGCTTTAAGCCAACTTTTTCACTCTCCTCTTTCACTTTCATCAAGAGGCCTAGTGTTGTCCAATAAAGGTATAATGTAAGTTACATATATAATTTTAAAAATTTAACAGCCAAATTAAAAAAGGGAAAGAGAAATGGATGAACTTAATTTTAATAATACAATCTACTTAGCTCAGTATACCCAAAATATTGTATTTCAACATATAATCAATCTAAAACATATCAATGAGGTATTATATATTCTTTCTTCACACTAAGTCTTTGAAATCTAGTATGCATTTTATGCTTACAGCACATCTGAATTTCAGCAGGCCACATTTCAAATTTTCAGTAGCCACCTGTGACCACAGACAGGGCAGTTTTGGACATTAAAAGGTTAAGTTTGTAAGGTGCCATCTTAAATAAAGTACCTCCAAATATAATAGGTAATCAGATGGAAATACATACACCTACAAATAATTGTTGCCAAAACAGAAGTGTGTTGAATATAAAGCTATTGATTTGTCAGTAATTCTGTATGTTAAGAAACAGTTTTTCCTTTGACTCCAAACTATCCTTAAAGGACAGCATTGTAATTCAGTTGACAAATAAGTGTAGATATTTGGAGGTGAAATGTTTTGATGCCATCCATGTTGAAATTTGATGAGCTTTCCTAAGCATTAGATTTCCTTGATTTTGAGATATGCTCTTCATATATCGACATTTATGAACACATCTCACACAATGAATGTGTACATTATTATAGTTGTACTTCTTTTTTCTTAAACTTTATGTCCTTCTTAGCTCAGGAGGTGGTGTTGGACATTGTGTGGTTGTGTTTTTGAAAATATGTTTCAGCACTTGAGAGATGCATTTCTTAGAGTTTTTATGGAAGATCAGAACTGAAAGGTGGAAATAGACAAATAAACAGAGGAATTAACTTGGTAAGCAAAGGTGAAGGAGATGAAGGACAGCTTTCAATTCTAGCTCCACTTCAGTCTCAGGGAATACAAGTGAGTAAGATCTTATGGTACCTGACCTTGTTGCTGGACTGAAATTTCCCATTTTTATGGTAGAAGAGCTAGCAATCTCTGGATGATGAATGTATTCTCTAAAAAGACACCAAAATAATAGCTCATCCTCTGTGTTTTCTGGGGCTTCCCAGGTGGTTTTCAGTGGTGAAGAATCCGCTTGCCATTGCAGGAGATGAGGGTTCGATCTCTGGGTCAGGAATAACCCCTGGAGGAGGGCATGGCAACCCACTCCAGTATTCTTGCCTGGAGAATCCCATGGACAGAGGAGCCTGGTGGGCTTCAGTCCATAGCGTCGCAAAGAGCTGGACACGCCTGAAGTGACTTCTCATGCATGCAGTGTGTTTTCTGCACCGCTGCCTTCCTCCAGGAGTCATTGAGAGTGACTGGCCTACATTCACATAAAAGCAAAACTAGACCCCTCAGTGAATTTGTTCTATTAGACCAGGCTCTAAATCCCTTTAGGCAAGAGAGATAAAGGAGCCAAGGAAAAGATGGTCAGGACAGAGAGCCAAATGTATAGTTCATCCTAAGTCTATTTGAATTGCTTAAAATTATTCATCTTTTGTGGTAATAGTTCAACTCTTAGTTTTTATACATCTCACATTTGTCTTTTGGAGAATTCAAAACAGTTTTTAAAATATCAATTCCAACAATATTGCATGCCAAGGTAAATAAGCGATTAGAATCACTACAACATCAAGCTTGGTGAAAATACCTTATCATAACCCTAGTGTCTGTTTATTCTCTTCTGTGTGTGCAGACTGAACCTGGTCTCTCTGTCCACTCTGACAAATCTGTGGAGTAAATTCTCATTGTGTCCTCACACCCTGTTGATCTTGAGCTGCTTCTATTGCACTAGTTCCAGTAAAGAGATGGAAACGTGAAAGGACTCAGTTCATGATGTCAGTCAATGGCATCAGAGAACTCAGGGTGCCTGACTCCTTTTAAGAACTCTTCTGTTGGAAGGCGATCCTCTTATAAGGGTCAGGGCCCAGAGTCCACACCATTGCCTCATGCTCCCTGTGTTTATGTCCAGCTAACAGGATGCAAGCAGAGAACTTCTGGTGTGAAGACTCCTCTGGAGGAGTCAAGAAGGAGTATATGCCTCCCTGCAGGGAGAGTTATACTATCTTGTGTTTAATGGTTGTGGGGGGGAGAAAGGGGTTGTTTTTGGTTATTGTTCATTTTGTTTTGACATTTCAAGACAAAACAGACACTCCAAACACTTCCTTTTGCTTATTTCCTCTTGAAGACCCAGCACAATTTCTACAACCAGCCTTTTACAGGGGGCTCACCCAGAATTGATGGCAAAGAGTTTGTCTTTGATATTGGAGAGCTCTCTAGAGGGACCCCCCCCCCATCCTTTAGTTTCTGCTGCTTGATGGATATTTGGTCATACTCTTCAGCTAAAAATGGAATTACAGACATGTAGGAATTTGTCTGAGCAAACTCTGGGAGATTGTGAAGGACAGGGAAGTCTGGTGTGCTGTAGTCCATGGGGTCGAGAGGAATCAGATAATGACTTTGTGACTGAACAACAACAAGGAATGCCCACATAGGGCTTTCTGATATTAATATACCATCAGACATCTTTGCTCACCTTTCAGTTCAGTACAGTTGCTCAGTTGTGTCCAACTCTTTGAGACCCCAGGGACTGCAGTATGCTAGGCTTCCCTGTCCATCACCAGCTCCCGGAGCTTGCTCAAACTCATGTCCACTGAGTCAGTGATGCCATCCAACCATCTCATCCTCTGTTATCCCCTTTGCCTCCTGCCTTCAATCTTTCCCAACATCAGGGACTTTTGCAATGAATCAGTTCTTCGCATCAGGTGGCCAAAGTATTAGAGCTTCAGCTTCAGCTTCAGTCCTTCCAATGAATATTTAGGACTGATTTCCTTTAGGATAGACTGGTTTGAAATCCTTGCTGTCCAAGGGACTCTCAAGAGTCTGCTCCAGCACCACAGTTCAAAAGCATCAATTCTTCATTCCTTAGCTTTCTTTATGGCCCAACTCTCACATCCATACATGCCTGCTGGAAAAACCACAGCTTTGACTAGACGGACCTTTGTTGGCAAGGTACTGTCTCTGCTTTTTAATATGCTGTCTAGGTTGGTCATAGCTTTTCTTCCAAGGGACAAGCGTCTTTTAATTTCGTGATTGCAGTCCCTGTCCTCAGTGACTTTGGAGCCCAAGAAAATAAAGTTTGTCACTGTTTGCATTGTTCCCCCATCTATTTGCCATAAAGTGATGGGGTCAGATGCCATGATCTTCATTTTTTGAATGGTGAGTTTTAAGGCAGCTTTTTCACTCTCCACTTTCACTCTCATCAAGAGGCTCTTTAGTTGCTCTTCACTTTCTGCCATAAGGGTGGTGTCAACTGCATGTCTGAGGTTATTGATATTTCTCCCAGCAATCTTGATACCAGCTTGTGCTTCATCCAGGCTGGCATTTCACATTATGTACTCTGCATATAACTTAAATAAGCAGGATGACAATATACAGCCTTGATGTACTCCTTTTTCAATTTGGAACCAGTCTGGTGTTCAATGCCCAGTTCTAACTGTTACTTCTTGACCTGCACACAGATTTCTCAGGAGGCAGGTAAGGTGGTCAGGTATTCCCATCTCTTGAAGAATTTTCCACAGTTTGTTGTGATTCACACAATCAAAGGAAGTAGATGTTTTCCCGGAACTCTCTTGCTTTTTCTATGATCCAACAAGTGTGGCAATTTGATCTCTGATTCCTCTGCCTTTTCTAAATCCATAGATGATGTGAAATACAATCGTTTTCCCAAACCAAACCTGTCTAAATCCTTCAGCATAGGCCTCCCCTTACCCCAGAATTGAGAGAGAAAGAGAAAATTCTATGTCAATCAAAATGACTGTTTTTGAAGAGTCGTATAGGGAAGGGGACAAATGTGAAATGCTCAAACATTGATTCCCTGGTCAGTGGATCAGCAAATAGAAAACACTGACCGTGGAACAGTGGCTGAAGTGCAGAAAAATAGTTTACTTGTCCACTTCTGGCATAGCCTTTGTTGGTTCTGGCCAAACTCTGCCCCTCCCTGAACCTGGAGCTTCTGTCTTTAAAATGGAAGGTAATTGCCCAGGGGCGGCTGGAACTCACAGTTACACCCCATGATGAGTGAGGTCATGTTAATAAAACCCTTGGAAAGAAAAGCAACGTGGAAGAGCAAGGCTATTACCGTTCCAAGATTATTTTATAAAAGTGAGCCACCTTAAATTCTGCACGATGATTAACAAGCTATTAGGGCCAAGTTATTGATTCTTCTGTCTTTAGAGTAGCTAATGCAGTGCGTATCAACAGGCCACAGACCCCAAAATAAGCTCTCCTTCTTCCTGTGTGTCTTGCCCTGTGATGATGCTTTCCTTGGGAAAAAAGCAAATCATTTAACATACACAGTGGGGCATCTTCATCTTGCAGGTGCTTAGAGAGAGGAAAGAAAAATACAACTAAATTGATTGTGTGTTTCTTTTGTTTTTGCTGGTTTACAAAGATTAATACAGATACATGGAAGAATCAAGACATAAAAAGTGGAAGGATAGAAGTAAAACATTACTCCAGATTCGTTTACTCTGAAGTAGCCAGTGTTTGTACGCCACGCACATGATCTAGTTACCTATTAACCATGTTGTTTTATAACTTACCTGCTTTACTCCTCACAAATAACAATGTCATGGGTGATTCCTCCTGTCAGTTATATATGAATATTGTTTTCCTCTGCAAAATAGTTCATAGATGGTATGTTGTTGTTTAGTTGCTAAGTCGTGTCCGATTCTGCAAGTCCATGGACTGTAACCCACTAGGCTCCTCTGTCTGTGATTTGTCAGGCAAGAATACTGGAGTGGGTTGCTTGTTCTTCCTCCAGGGGATCTTCCCAACCCAGGGATTGAACCCATATCTTCTGCTTTGGCAGGTGGTTTCTTTACTATTGAGCCACTTGGAAAGCTCTATAGATGGTATATACTATTTTCTAAACCATTTAATATCCTGTGGATGGATGCTGTGGGTGTTTACAGCATTTTTGCCCTCTTAACAGTGTTCTGATGAATCTCATGCACACATCTTTGAGCTCCTGACCAATTTTCCCACTGTGATAAACCCCTGGGTGTGGACTTAGTGAGTGAAAAGACTTGGAGATGATGTATTTTTAAACATTTCACCCATCTACCCATCAAAAGGTTCACACCAGATTCTTTCCCACCTGCACTGTAATAGCCTGCCGGCTTGCCCTCAGCCTTGCCAACACTGGGTATTGTCAGTGTCTTTGATCTTTGCAGGACTGATAGGGGAATGGAATGTCTGATGATTTTACGTTACATTCTAGGCATGGTGTATCAGACTATAACTGAATACAGTTGTTGTGTGTCGGGGACCTGGTTTAACTCATAGCACACTGTTTGCATCTGTGTAATAACTGACGATGATATAATGAGGCTTTCCTGTCGTTTTGAAAAAGAAGCCAAACTTTCACGTGGTTTAAATTACTTACTCATTCACACTCCCAATGTACTAGATCATCAGGGAAGCCCTTTGGAGATGCCCCCAGTGACCCAGTACAAGTGGTTAGCTGCATTTCTCTACAAAGGATTGTTCTGACCCAAAGACCACCCTCGAGAGAACCATCTTGGAAGGAGCCCTGCTCTACAACTGAGATTTCTCCATTGGGTGGCCTTTCCCTTCAGCAGCAATATTTTCACAGTTTTGACATGTTTTAAAGTTTATTGTCTTCAGGACCAGGACAGGTAATTGAGGAGCCCTCACACTTCATCAGAAGCAGTTCATCTTTCTCACACAGCCACACACAAGGCAACATATTTCTCTTTTCACTGACAGATTATGCTGAAATTTACTAGGCCTGGTCAACATGAAAGCAAACACATGTTTGGGCAAAGATTCAAATAATTCAAAGCTATAGGGTCAGCGTTATTCTAATACAAAAGTTAGGACTTTCCCCTCTTCTCACTGCCCAAGAGGCCAAGTCCTCAATACACACACACACACACACACACACACACACACACACACACACCAGTGTTTTTCATTTTTCTTTGTTTAAAATATTGCTTTCAAACATTGGATTCAGTTTTGTTTTTTTATGAAGACACCTGTGATTAGTTTACGCTGAATTACCTTCTGGCAAGTTCATCACCCCAGAGTTTTTTGATTGGATGTCAACTAATCAGTTTTAAACCCTGCCATTAAACCCTGCCATAACATATTTTCCTCAAATCCCTTTAAGAGAGTAGCATAATGAGGAATAAGAAATTATATTGAGCCACTATTGGGACACCTGGTATTTGGACGTCTGCAAGGGTATGATTTCTGCTCAGCTCCTCAGTCCTCTTTCTAGATAACCGTCCAGCAGTGCCGGACGCTGATCCACCCAGCTGACGTGGGCAGGACGTCCATATGCCCGACTGTGTGTTTCTAATTGCTTTCTGCGCTTAAGAGTGAGCAGTCTTCTGCCATCTATTCTTTAAGCTTCTATGTCCTTTGTTTCCTTCCATTATTTGTGGCTTCCACAATACATTACACAAACTTGACACCAAAGGGCAGTGAGTAGGGCACACTAGCTTCTAGAGCCGAGAAGTCCCACACCGGCCAGGAGATGGGTCATCATTACCGTTTGAAAGATGCCATATTCCTCCCTAGGCCCGCTGGCCCAATACACTTCACTCTCAGTTTCTCAAACATCCTTACTTGAGTGTTAACAAAAGGTACTTTTCTTAATGTTCAGTTAGATCAGAAACACTGATCATCAATTTTGTGGTTAGGAATCAGGAAAATCATTGATATGAAGATCAAGATGAGACCTCATAACTTTAATGCAAAGAGCATGTGGAGTGCATCAAGGGACTTGGTTTAAGTCCCAGATTTGCCTCTTATTAGTTTTAGAATCTTGGGTGATTCAATTCATATATTTGAGTGTTAGTTTTTTCATCTGTAAGATGTAGTGAAGATAAATGAGGTCCTATATGGCTGTGCCTGGCCTGGCATAATATTTGGGACATGGTAGATTCTTATTAAGAAGTAGCTGTTTGCATGATTTATCCCTCCACAGCTTTACATTTATGTGGTTACTATCAGTAACATTTCTCTAACCCATCTTGACTAGACAGATACTATTGAATGTAAAAGACATCAAATGAAATGATCCGATCTTAGCTGCAAAGTCCAAAAGAAAACATCTAAATGCATCTCTTTTGGGTGGCATTTGCATCAGTAGCCAACAGCCACGAAATAAGTGCTTTGGGGGCGGAAGATGGAATGTCAGTTTTCTCAACAGCGGTAGTAGGGACCTATTCATTCATTGAAGTATAGTTGACTTACAGTGTTGTATTTATTTCTGATGTCCAGCAAAGTGAGTCAGTTATATATATATGTATGTATGTATATATATTCTTTATAAAATTCTTTTCCATTATGGTTTATCACAATATATTGAATATAGTTCCCTGTGCTATACAATTAGACCTTGTTGTTTCTCTGCTCTATATGTAACAGTCGGCATCTGCTAATCCCAAGCTCCTAGTCCTTCCTTCCCACATGCCCCCACAAGCGAAAGTCTGTTTTCTGTCTGTGAGTCTGTCTGTTTCATAGGTAAGTTCATTTGTGCCATATTTTAGATTCAAGAGATAAGTGATCCCATATGGTATTTATTTTTCTCTTTCTGATTTACTTCACTTAGTATGATATTCTCTAGGTCCATCCATGTTACTGCAAATGGCATTATTTCTTTTTTATGACCGAGTAGTATTCCAGTGTGTAATTCACATCTTCTTTATTCATCTATCTGTTGATGAACATTTAGGTTGTTGCCATGTCTTGGTTATTACAAACAGGGCTCCTGTGGACACTGGGCTGCATGTATCTTTTTGAATTATAGTTTTGGTTGCGACCTATTTAGAAAATAATAGTTCTATATATCCATATTGATTTTTTTTTCAGTTTTATTGAGATGTAACTGACATACACACTGTATAAGTTTAAAGTGTATGGTATAACTTAACTTGCATTGCAAAATGATTACCACAATTAAATTTAGCTGAGATCCACCATCTTATACTGATACAAGAAAAAAGAAAAAAAAGCAAGGGGAGAATTGTGTTTTCCTTACCTGTGAAGAGAATTCAAGATTTATTCTCTTAGCAACTTTCAACTATACTGTATTGAATTTTTACCTTTCTTACATAAATCTAAGGGGAAATGTGTAGGCCATTAGTGAGTGTGATATTACCAGGATGACAATCTGATTTGCAGTTGTTAGTATGGCTAAAGTTGTCTGATTTAGATCAGAGGTCAACACCCTACATCCCACAGGCCAAAACCACCTGCTTCCATCTGTTGTAAATAAAGTTTTATTGGAACACAATCATTTATTTACATCTAAGGCTGCTTTCATACTATCATGGCAGAGTTGTTCAACTGCAGCAGAGGCCCAGAGACTAAATTGCCCACAAAGCTGAAAATGTGTACTATCTGTCCTTTTACAGAAAACAATGGTCAACTCTTGATTTAGATGATAGTAGCATTATTTCTGGAAAAGGCAATGGCACCCCACTCCAGTACTCTTGCCTGGAAAATCCCATGGGTGGAGGAGCCTGGTAGGCCGCAGTCCACAGGGTCGCTGAGTGTCGAACACGACTGAGCGACTTGACTTTCACTTTTCACTTTCATGCATTGGAGAAGGAAATGGCAACCCACTCCAGTGTTCTTGCCTGGAGAATCCCAGGGATGGGGGAGCCTGGTAGGCTGCCGTCTATGGGGTTGCACAGAGTCGGACACGACGGAAGTGACTTAACAGCAGCAGCATTGTTTCTGATTAAATAAGTAGTTACTAGTACTGGCATGTAAAGTTCCTACTACTTAAGGCCTGGAGGCTTAGGAAAAACTATATGGAAATACATTGATTAGGAATCATTCTTGTGTGGATACATACAGAGGTAGGATTGGAAGCTAGAAGATGTGACTGAAGTCCTTTCCACGAGAAACACTGTCTGTCTCTGGGCAGGTCACAGTGGGTTGTTACTGTTGTTTAGTTGCTAGGTTGTGTCCAGCTGTTGTGTAACCCCGTGGACTGGAGCACACCAATCTCCTCTGTCCATTGGACTTTCCAGACAAGTATACTGGAGTGGGTTGCGATTTCCTCCTCCAGGGGATCTTCCTGACCCAGGGATCAAACCCCCGGCTCCTACATTGGCAGGCAGATTCTTTACTACTGAGCCACTTAGGAAGCCCCAGAGTGGGTACAGCCTGAGAAAAATCGTCCATCATGTATCTAAGGAAATAAGATTATGACTATGTAATGGCTATAGAGAAATATAAAATAAAAGCATTTTCTACAAGTGTTATCAATTCAGTTGCTCAGTCGTGTCTGACTCTTTGCGACCCCCCGTGAATTGCAGCACGCCAGGCCTCCCTGTCCATCACCAACACCCGGAGTTCACCCAAACTCACGTCCATTGAGTTGGTGATGCCATCCAGCCATCTCATCCTCTGTCGTCCCCTTCTCCTCCTGCCCCCAATCCCTCCCAGCATCAGAGTCTTTTCCAATGAGTCAACTCTTCTCATGAGGTGGCCAAAATACTGGAGTTTCAGCTTTAGCATCTGTCCTTCCAATGAACACCCAGGACTGATCTACTTTAGAATTGCAGGTTGGATCTCCTGGCAGTCCAAGGGACTCTCAAGAGTCTTCTCCAACACCACAGTTCAAAAGCATCAATTCTTCAGCGCTCAGCTTTCTTCACAGTCCAACTCTCACATCCATACATTATTACTGGAAAAACCAGAGCCTTGACTAGATGGACCTTAGTCGGCAAAGTAATGTCTCTGCTTTTGAATATGCTATCTAGGTTGCTCATAACTTTCCTTCTAAGGAGTAAGCATCTTTTAATTTCATGGCTATAATCACCAACTGCAGTGATTTTGGAGCCCCCAAAAAATAAAGTCTGCCACTGTTTCCACTGTTTCCCCATCTATTTGCCATGAAGTGATGGGACCAGATGCCATGATTTTCGTTTTCTGAATGTTGAGCTTTAAGCCAACTTTTTCACTCTCCTCTTTCACTTTCATCAAGAGGCTTTTAAGTTCCTCTTCACTTTCTGCCATAAGGGTGGTGTCATCTGCATATCTGAGGTGATTGAGATTTCTCCTGGCAATCTTGATTCCAGCTTGTCCTTCATCCAGCCCAGTGTTTCTCATGATGTACTCTGCATAGAAGTTAAATAAGCAGGGTGACAATACACAGCCTTGATGTACTCCTTTTCCTATTTGGAACCAGTCTGTTGTTCCATGTCCATTTCTAACTGTTGCTTCCTGACCTGTATATAGGTTTCTCAAGAGGCAGTTCAGGTGGTCTGGTATTCCCATCTCTTTCAGAATTTTCCACAGTTTATTGTGATCCACACAGTCAAAGGCTTTGGCATAGTCAATAAACCAGAAATAGATGTTTTTCTGAAACTCTCTTGCCTTTTCCATGATCCAGCAGATATTGGCAATTTGATCTCTGGTTCCTCTGCCCTTTCTAAAACCAGCTTGAACATCTGGAAGTTCATGATTCACATATTGCTGAAGCCTGGCTTGGAGAATTTTGAGCATTACTTTACTAGCATGTGAGATGAGTGTAATTGTGTGGTAGTTTGAGCATTCTTTGTCATTGCCTTTCTTTGGGACTGGAATGAAAACTGAACTTTTCCAGTCCTGTGGCCACTGCTGAGTTTTCCAAATTTGCTGGCATATTGAGTGCAGCACTTTCACAGCATCATCTTTCGGGGTTTGAAATAGCTCAACTGGAATTCCATCACCTTCACTAGCTTTGTTCTTAGTGATGCTTTCTAAGGCCCACTTGACTTCACATTCCAGGATGTCTGGCTCTAGGTGAATGATCCCACCATTGTGATTATCTGGGTCATGAAGATCTTTTTTGTATAGTTCTTCTGTGTGTTCTTGCCACCTCATCTTAATACCTTCTGCTTCTGTTAGGTCCATACCATTTCTGTCCTTTATCGAGCCCATATTTCTCACCTAGCACAACATAACAAGTGTTATGCTAGGTGAGAAATATTTAATTAGTAAGAACAGTAAGAGTGTATTTTGTATTGAGAGGATCTGTTTGGAGCCCAGACCATGTAGACTATACCTTAAAAAATTAAAAGTCAGTTTAGGTAATTTCATTTAGGGGGAAAGTTTATGAAATCACAATGTGACAGATTTCCAGTGAAGAGATAGGAAAAAATGTTTATCCATCACCGTGGGTTGCCATGAACTATCTGCATGGATTTTTAAAGTGTTGTGTCCAGGATGGATGAGTGCATGCTTAGTGCACCCCAATAAAGAAAAAAGACCTGACTCGTTGTGATCAGAAACAGAAAATGTCGTTCAGATATTTGAAACCCTTCTGACGCAAAAATATTGTGTAATCCATAAACAATTCTTTGTGTTTTAGTTCATCATATGCCCAGAATATAGGATTTACTAGCTCCCTTCATGTACAAAACAATTGCTCCAGGGTGTGTTTATTTATTGTTAAGTAATAAACATTATCCTAGAGGATGTTTAAGTTTGTGAAAAAGATGAATTGGTCAAATACGTACACGGAAATGTAATTGAGGCCCTTTTCTGTCTGATCACCACCTTCCACTCCCCATGCCCCCACACACGTGCACCCTGCCTTCCCACCCTATGACCTGTGACGCGAGCTTCAACGTCTCTGGGGCCCACAAAGCCTATGCCTGGGATAAGCTTTCCTTTCAAGCTCCTATCAGGCTTTCAGCATGGGCTTTGAAGAGATAGTAACATGACTGGGCTCTGACATACACCATAAAGTCAGCCCAGCAGAAGCAAGTGGAAGATTCTACTTGTCCGATAAAAATCAGTTGCTGTTTCCTGTCTTGAAGACGAAAGTTGAGCAAATGAAAGGTCATCTGTGTTTATATTAACAATGCAACAGCTATGCTGCCTTTTCGCAACAACATCGGATCATTATTTATCCACTTATCTTTTTTTTTTTCATCATTCCTTTGAACTGCCTGCGTTTGCTTATCATGATATTTCTGAGTCTATAAACAGCCCAAGTATAGCTGTTCTATTTCTCTAAATAGAGTCTTAGGTCATTTTATTATCCAAGGTTATAAGTCATCGGAATGCCCCCATCTGCTGTGCCTCCCATCTGGGGTAGGTTTAACTCTTTCAGATGATGGAAAATCTAGGAAAGCCATTGTGATGTTAGTTACTTTTTCCTACCACACTGTTTTCCAGTGTATCATTTTCCATTAAAAAAAAAACTCAAGGAAGTCATTAAATATTTCTGTTTCTTTAGAAATGGCATTAAATGTGATGGCTTCTCTCCCTTCACTTACTGCTGTTTCTGGTTTTCTATAGCCCTGATTATTTTCCCCTGGGAGCACAGCCACTCCGAGCTTCTTCTTACCAACTCAGAGAAACCTTTAAAGATGCCTTTCCAGGGCCTCATGGGCAAATCTCTGTAGCAGAGGAGCTGTGAGTGGGAGAAAGAGACAAAAGCTGGTTAGCCCAACAACCTTGTCCATTTGCCGTCCTTTTAGATGTCATTACATACATATAGATGGTTAGATTTTCTTGCATGAGCATTTTGGGGGTAACAGCTCATTGGTAGACCTGTTTTCAATCCATTTGATTACCTTCAATTTGATAGCTCCTTCAGCAGTGATGAACAAATGAGCAATGAGGTTTTGATGAATCCCAATTTATCAGCTGACTATGAGATACTTCAAATGTGTGAGGCAGGATAATGTCTCTTTCAGTCGTCTGTTGGAGAAAGATGCTCAACAGCAAGGGAACTAAGCAGTGTTTACTTATATTGATGAGCTTATATACAAAATAGGAATGGAGACAGATTCAACCACACTGCTGTTTTCCTCCAAGTTGTTATCTTTCTCAGCTGGAGCAGGTTAGGATGTTCCATGGCAACAAAGTACTCCAAAATTTGGCAGTTTGCAAACAACCGAAGTTTATTTTCCAATTACACTACATGCCCAATAGTTGTTAGCAGGGAGTTCTGCTCCATGGTATTTTGTCTGAAGAGCCCACAGTGATGGAGGAATCTCTCAATACCAACGTGTATTACATCAAACACTGGTGGACTATCAATACAAGCTTTGACTTAAACTTCTACCTGGGAATCACTCCTTTGTCTATTTCAGCAGAAGTGAAGGCCCATCCAAGTCTGATGTTAGTGTCTCGGGAAAATATAATTAACCCCCCTGAAGGGAAGCAGGTAGGAGCGAATCATAGTAAAAATCCACCACTCCCTCAACCCCAATATCTTTTCTTCATTTGAGCGATTTCTTCTCTCTTTTTTGAAAGCTTTATAGATCCCTCTTAAAACATCCATCAGGAAACAGTGCTTATGGACATCAGCTTCACTGGTTCTAAAGCAAGGGTTTCACTGTTGGAATGTGTAGTCTGACCTTGTTAGCAGATTTCAACCCGAGACTTAAATGAATAACCTGGTTTTAGGACGGGCACCATCCACAGAACTACAGGATTTTCTGCTTGATGGTTCCACACTTACACACAAGAGGACAACCCTCTTCACGAGAAGGACCAGAGCTCCTGTCTGCTCTCTCAGCAGCTGGATTCCTCTAATAAGTTACCAAAACCAGGGACCCAGTAACTACTACTCAGCCAGCCCACAGAACCTGTGCGTATGACACCCTGGTAGTTCCCAAGGACCACATCACTCCATGATGGAAACTCAGCTTGTTTCAGCAACAGTAATGGGTTTTCTTGGACCCCTCAGCTCACCTGAAGATGTCTCTTGGTTGGAGCTGTCCTGTCTCTGGGACAGTTGGTTCAAGACAAGAGAAATGTCTACAGACTGTCTCATACCAGGTAAGTTAATTGTTTTTGTTTTGCTTTGGGCAGAGGACCTAGTCATATTTCATCCACTCTTAGAAAGCGTAGATTAGTATTACATATGGAAGCTCATTTCTTCCATTCAGTGGGTTTAGGTTTTCCAAATGATCGTTGGCTATGTTGACACCAGGGTATAACATTATGCAAGTCAGCAGAGTGATATTAGACCTTAGTGATCTAACAATGAAAGTGGAAGGAAATGTGTATATTTTTTTTCCCAAAAAAATAACTAAAGAACAAGCTGTATGTTTTACAACATTAATGGGATCAGAAATATACAGGATATTTATCCAGAGTTTCTCTTCTCTTTGCATTATAGAATGATGGAGCCCAAACAGGGAAATTGGCCAGAAGCAGCAATGGTTTCATTGGTGAAGTGGACCAAAAGTGGACCAAAGTGAGAAGGTAAGTGTCTGGAGATTCTGGCTTCCTAGGACGAAGCCCTTGTCCCACCATAAACATCCATGGCCTCCTTTTACCATGTTGGCCCAAACATAGTGAGGCCTGTTGCCCACGGGCGGCACAGCACCTGCTATCTGCTGATTACTAATGCTAGAAAATACCTAGACCCTTGGGCAATAACTTACGCAGACATGTATGTGTCGAGTTATAGGGAAATTGTTAGTACATGACCTGGACTAGAGATACACAATTAATAATCCAGGTAGAAGTAAAGCTTTGTTTTCCAGTGCAAGAAAATGAGAACTTCATTTTAATCGTTTTTTCCCTTTCTCTCTCTGTTTGTCTGTTTTGATACTCATGCACGAACCATCATAAACTGCAATAGAAGAAGTTCTTACAATGTGGCCATTTCTTCTCAGACATCGGACCTACTACATCTGTTTCCTGGTTTCCCATCCATCCACTTCCTGTCTGTCCAGAATTCTGTGTCCTTATCATTGTTCATGACGGTCATCATGTACATTTTAAAAGAACAAATGTAAATTAATTAAAGTTTATTATTTCAAGTATATATCTATACAGTGTCTATGCATAATTTTTTGTTTTTCCTAATCTTTTTTCTTGCAGGTCAAACAACTTAAGTCTGAGAGTGACATGTGTGTATGGAAATTGAATGCTCTGTAGGTTCCATTGGGCAAGGAAGTTGCTTAGTGAAATCACATAGTCCCATTCTTGACTGCACTGCCATAACTTGCATTTTCAAATCAGTGTGTCTCCAGCCTTAGGACAGTGCTACTATTATTGTTGGCAGATTTTACAACTTAATTTTGACTCATTTAATGAACTACATAAAATCACCTGAGGCCAGATTCTCGGGCCACGTGAATTCCCTTTCAAGTGATGAGAGCTACAGTCTTCTTCAAGATGCCCTTTAAAAATGAAGTTATTTGCCTATTTATTTGGCTGCTCTGGGTCTTACTTGCAGCACACAGTACCTTCACTGCATCATGTAAGAAACTGAAACGTTTCACTGCACACACTCTGTAGCTGTGGTGAACAGGCTCAGGAGTTGCTGCACATGGTCTTAATTTATCCAGGGCATGTGGGATCTTAGCTGCTTGACCAGGGATCAAACCCACGTCCCCTGTGTTTCAAGGCAGAGTCTTAACTACTGGACCACCAGGAGGGTCCTCACAATGCCCTTAAGAATCCTGAATTTCTTGAATATAGAATTATTTCTTCTTACCAACGAAGCAGGGGATGTTGTAATATTCCATCTACTTCATTGTGCTTAAGGAGAAATCGAGTAACATGTCTATGAGTGGCATTGAATGATATGTTCTGCTTTCTCCTAGGACAAATCTGGATGATGGTTAAAGAACACATGGGCACAGCCTCAGTGAGTAATGGGAGCGTGAAGGTTCTGGGTGAGATTAAGGGTAGCTGTAGAGAAAGTCTGCTATAGGAGCATTTCTGTTCAAACTCAGGACTGAAATGCCTCCTAGTAACCCCCGTACACACACTTCTTTTTGTAGTATCTGGCAACTTGCATTGTCATATTATGTTCATCACTGAAAATGTGGACATGCTTTTCTTTTTTTCTGTAAATAATGTGTTAACAGCAAAGCAGCTACAGAGGCATTTAAGTAGAGGTCCTCAGAAATACATGTTTTCAAGGTCAGAGCCCACCTGGAAAGGGGGTCTCCATATACCCCAGACTAGACTTATTTTGTATTTTATTAGCCTATCACTGTCTCAGATTGTTTTTATTCCATCACTTATTTTACAAAAAAAAGAAAAGAAAAATAAACTTAATTAGGTGACACCATATTTGCTCTGATTATCCTCACAAACATAAATGTTTGAACTTTGTCAGTGGGAATAATGTTTATCTTACAGGATTATTAAGCAGGCTAAAATAAATGCCACAAGTACCTAAAAGGTATTACTTCACAAATGGTAAATATTACTGTTTATTAGCTTAGTATGTTGCCCTTCCCCAAAACATTTGTGTTTTAAAGGAAGGCAAGTGGATGGGAGGGAGGTGGGAGGGGGGATCATGTTTGGGAATGCATGTAAGAATTAAAGATTTTAAAATTTAAAAAATAAAAAACTAAAATTAAAAAATAAAATAAAAAAAAATAAAAAAATAAAAAAAAATAATAAAGGAAGGCAAGTAACCAAACCAAGGTTAAAGCAGTGAACTTCTTTTTTTTTTAATATAAATTTATTTTAATTGGAGGTTAATTACTTTACAATATTGTATTGGTTTTGCCCTACATCAACATGAATCAGCCATGGGTATACACGTGTTCCCCATCCTGAACCCCCTCCCTCCTCCCTCCCTGTACCATCCCTCTGGGTCATCCCAGTGTACCAGCCCCAAGTATCCAGTTTCATGCATCAAACCTGGACTGGCGATTTGTTTCATATATGATATTATACATGTTTCAATGCCATTCTTCCAAATCATTCCACCCTCTCCCTCTCCCATAGAGTCCAGAAGACTGTTCTATACATCTGTGTCTCTTTTGCTGTCTCGCATACAGGATTATCGTTACCATCTTTCTAAATTCCATATATATGCGTCAGTATACTGTATTGGTGTTTTTCTTTGAGGTGGATGAAACTGGAGCCTATTATACAGAGTGAAGAAAGCAGTGAATTTTTAATTGTGGAATTGTCCTCTTCTGTTTCCAGGAAAGGTAGATTTTTGGCAGGATGCATGTATGCACGGTGGGTTTCTTGGAAGGCACCTGGTATACCTCTCATCATTAGGGAGCCCTGGGCCCAGCCCACTAACGATAGAAAATTCAAGGACAACGTGATAGGCATCAAAACAAATAACGTATATTGATAACAATTAAATGTGTTGATATTTAGTGATGTATTGATAAATAGATGACGATTATGCACGAAGCAGGTTCTCATCTTGTTTTACATGTATTCATTTACTTAATTCTCTCAACAACCCTACTAAATAGGCCCCATTCATTAACCTCATTTTACAAATATGGAAACAGAACCTTAGAGGGCTTACGTGATTTGCTGAAGCCCATATAGTCATCTGAAGGGTTTAGTTCCGATTTTTCCAGACATCAAAGTCCTTGCCTTTTCCACCATATCACACGATATTTAATATTAATTGTGCTGTCCACTCTTCCTGGGCTGACCCTAGATATTCTTGGCAGATCTCATTTAGGGGAGGAGGCATTTTCAGGGGTGGTCAGTTAAACAATGATTAAATTTAATTTACTGACTTAAGCCAAAGGGAAGTGGAAAGAATGGGATGACTGTGTTTCAGGGGAAAGATTTATTATATTTGTGGTCATCATCTACAACAGTGTGGATATCCCTTAGGGCATGTCAGAAGGTGAGGCAGAAGCGGGGTGGTAGCTCCTTGTGTATGTTGTCTGCCCACAGAGCTGTGTCAATGTGGACAGCCAGAGTGTGCGGAGTGAAAATTCCTTCTGGTGGGCTGGGAAAGACATAGTAAGGCCCTGTTTCCTATCACCTTTATTTGAGGAGCAAGCAGCCCAGCTTTGATTGGAAGGGACATGTGATGAGGTGTCAGAATGAGAAAGTCTCTAAAGGAGGTTCCAACAGACTCCCCAACCCCTGCAATTAGGAAGGACGTGATAAGGGACCAAAAGTTTAGGGGAGAGATTAGAAATGCAGGCAATTCTTACCAGGCTCGTGGCGGAAAGATGAGATACGTCCAGTAGCAGAGCTGTGGAAACTATTAGAAACGGAGCTGATTGCAGCCTTTTTAGCATACTTCAGGAAATGGAGGGCATTTTTCCCCTTTGGGGCTTGTAGTTTTTCCAATTGTCCTTGTTCAGGAAAGGGTTCATTCTTTGAGCCAGGTTGCCTCATGCTCTGATTTCTCAACTCCACGAAGGGGAATAATTAGAGGTTCATAGTGAACCAAAATAGAAAAGGCTAAATGCGTGTAGCAGAGAGGTGGAAAATGTTCTGTCTTGTAAATTGTATTGTTTCGGTTCCTGGCAACAGGAAGGAGTGGTTCTCACCTATGCAACTCTGAATGGATGTTAGAACTCACCCCTCTTTTCAACCGGCCAG
Source organism: Ovis aries (assembly GCF_016772045.2). Lineage (NCBI taxonomy): Eukaryota > Metazoa > Chordata > Mammalia > Artiodactyla > Bovidae > Ovis > Ovis aries. The sequence goes on from NC_056079.1 coordinate 27,444,919, forward strand.
TATTCACTCTCAGTGGTTGATACTGGGATCAGGAAGGGTCCTAAGTTTGGTCAAAAGTAAGAAAAATTTCCGATAGCATAGACACCTTTTCTCCCTGGGGTTGAGAGATGGCTGACCTTCCCTACACATCATAGCTGTGTCCCAGTTTTAGAATGTTTCTCATTGTTAAAACTTGGGCATTTTTCAATGTTTTAATCTACTGAGAACCTTTTATGAACTGAGCTAGTTATTCACATTATTCATTCAGAAAAATTGATCTTGAGCAACCAAAGTGTGTCAGGCTCAACCCTGGAATGCTGACAGCATGCTGTCTCTTAATTCCAGGAATTAAAGAGGAGAATGGCCACCTATTTTACAAGTGAAAAAAATGCAGGATTCAAAGGAGTGACGTTCACAGAGTTGTGCAGTTAACATGTAACAGACGGGAATCAAACTATTGGGAATTCTCTAACTTACTGAACTCTTAATGCCTCCAGAAGCCCAGATCAAGACCTATTCCTAGATCCCCGGTCCTGGAGCAGGACTTTCTGGTGCCCAGGCTCCTAGACTTTGTTGTCTCATTCTGTTCTCTTTTCACCACTGCAACTTAGCCCGAAGCCTCAGTTGCTGATACTCTCTGCCTCCCAGAGTGACAGTGACCTAGTGTGACAACAAAATTTAAAGGAATGAGGCTAGAGAAGACTGCCAGTGATCATCCCCTCCCAGCTGCATTTGAACAGTGGCGTTGTGGAGATACTGTGCTGGTGTTTTATCTGATGAGTTAAAAATGGAGATGGATGACGAAAGATGGCAGGTAGGCAAGATGGGAGCCAGGTGTGTGGGTACATGCCTATTGAATCAGACTCTTTCTAGTTTAATGTATGGCCCCAGTTCTAGGAGCTGACATTATGGCACCCAGAATCTCATTGGTTACCTCCTTAGTTGGGTGGGCAAAGATAGCCCTGCATGACAAAGTTATTCTGAAGGGATTTCTTCCAGTAAGCCAGGGAGACACATTTAAAGGCATCTTTATTTAGCCAAACGGAAGGAAAATAAAGTTCACAAATACCGTATTAGTTCAAGTCAATGAGTGGGTGGCTTTGTGGGGGATCGGTGTTTTCATTGCTCTGGTGGACTGCCCAAAACAATTCTCTGTCTCTTGGCAAAGCTGGAGAAGTTCATTTTGTATAATCCAGACACTTCATTTAGGTCCCTTCTGCAGTTGCAGCGTGAGCTATTATGTTGCTGGTCATGCTCTTAGAATGATCAGTAATTCTGTCAACGTATCTGATGAACAGTTTACAAACCTCAGTGTTGTACCTTTGCCGTGCAGATCAAAAACTCTCTTGCCACAGCAAACTCCACACTGTCAGGAGATATTATTTTAATCAAATAATATAAAATAAAATCAAAAAACTTCAAAGTACTAGTAGTCAAGATAACTCATGAATAGTTCATTTTTAATCATTGTAGACGTATTTTGGGATGTTTTAGTACATGCTAACATAGGAAGATCTAGCTGTTACTTGTTTTCATAGACACATACCATTACTTCTACAGGAAAATATTTTTTATTGACAAAATAGGTTTTTTTTTTTCCTGGCCAAAATAGATTATTTTAGTAATGTTTATTTATCTATCATTTTCCATCCTTTGAATTCTGGAATTGGTCCAAGCCTAATACTGTCACTAAACGTGTGTCCTTTCATTTTATTCCCCAATCTTAATTTCCGAAGTTTTCCAAAGATGATTTGCTTGGTAAAAGGATGAGAAGCTGAAGTTGGCTTGATAGTTGTCAAGTACCTTTTGTTTTCTCCCAACAATGATTTATGAAAGAACCTCTAGATTTCAGAGTTTATCTTTTCCATCTTCATCTTTCATTGCTTACGTAAGCATGAGTCTGATCACTGAGATGATATTCTTTCTTCGACAGAGTTGTGCCAAGGTCTGTTTGGATGTAAAACCATCGTTGATTAAGCTGTCATCATTGAGTCAAGATGAAGCTATGTGTATTAGGTCTGTGTGAGTTATAATAGAGGATTATGTAAGGATAGTATATTTATTTGATTGGAGATCCCAATGACTTAATAGTGCTCAATAATACAGAAAAAAAAATTGTTTAAGGGTCAAAGTCACAGTGTACCAATGCTGTACCTCAAATGACCAAATATTAAAGTGTGTGTTGGGCACTCAATCATGTCCGACTCTGTGGTTCCATGGACTGTAGCCCCTCAGGCTCCTCTGTCCATGGAATTCTCCAGGCAAGAATACTGGACTGTATTGTCATTCCCTTCTCTGGAAATATTAAACGCACACACTTAGAGAAAATTCTGTTGTGTTATGGCAGCCTCAGTGCCAACACCTTCATCACAGCTCTGCCACCATGTGTCCCAGCCAGGCAGTAGCAGAGTGTTTGGGACTGTATTCATGGATGTGTTCCAGTGAGCATAATAATGTTCAGGAGTAAATGGGAGAGATTTGGGGTTCATTTTTCAGACATACTAGGGTATCTTCTATCCCTTAAGCTCACTCAGACAGAATTTATCCAAATCGAGGCTCTAGGTTCTTTCTAGAACTCTTCATGGGTGTGTGTTTGTTTAACCTGGCTGACACTGATGCATTGCTCATGACCCAACTCATCTGGGAAAGTCCCCGATTTCCCCAGCCTGCCCCAGCTCCTAGTCGGAACACAGTGTCCCTCCTCTGTGCTCCCCTTCGTGATTTCTTTTGCCCTGGCACTTATTGCATTGTATTGTAAAAAGTCTATTACTAGGGAAGTGTTTCTCCTTCCTTTATGCATGTGTTTCTTAACAGGAAGAACTAAGCCATGTTTATCTTGTCTCCCCATGGCCAGCACAGGGCCTGCCTATATAATAAACTCCGAAGAAACTTCCATTGGATGGTTAAATACTTTTTTGAAAATCCTACAGGGGCTTCTTTATTTGCACCAGAAGTCTCCATTTCATCTGGTTGGTTTTTAACAAAGCCAAGATTTAGGGTAAGAGGATGGAAGAGCATTATCTTATAAAACACCTTAGCACTGCCTGATGAACAGGAAACTGTCATTTCGGAGTTCTTAGCAATAAAGATTGTCCTTGAAAGTAAATTTCAGAATTTTAACTACTCTCATTCTCTATTGTAACATCACCATTTCTTAGGTGATTGCTACAGTTTTTGAGTACTGTTTTCAAAAGGAAATATTTGATTGAAATTCATTTTCTTTGAATATTTTTATTACACTTAATGAGCTACACTTTTTCAATGTGCAGATCTCACTCTGGAAACATGATGGGAATTTAAAAAAAAACTTTTTATTTTGTATTGGAGTATACAATGCTGTGTTAGTTGCAGAAAGATAACAAGGGACTCAGCCATAACATATAAAATGTATCCATTCTCCCCAGACTCCCCTCCCACCCAGGATAATGATAGGCACTTTTGATAGGTAACTCCTATAAATGTTATGCTGTTTGTGGAAACTCTTAGTAAATTTTAAAACAGCATCCACCTTAGAAATAACATTTTAAATTAAACTTAGGATACTTAGGTTCATGTGCAGTTGTAGGAAATAATACAGAGAGATCCTGTGTACTTTTGACCCAGTTTCTTCCAGTGTTAACATCTTGCAGGACTATTTACAATATCACAAGCAGGATATTAACAAGGATACAGTCAGGACACAGAACATTTTCATCACTATGAGAATCCCTTGTGTTGCCATTTTATAGCCGCATGTGCTTTTTTCTCTTGCCTATTCCCATCTTAAATCCTGGCAAACATTAATATTGTTGTTTCAAAAATGTTATATAAATGATCATCTCGTCTATAACTTTGGGGAATTGACACTTGCCATTCAATATAAATATTTGGAGCTTCTTCCCTTATCACAATTATCTGGAGGTTTATCCAGATTATGTGTATTTCAATAGTTCATTCCTTTTTGTGGCTGAATAGTATTTCATGGGATGGCTGTTGAACCATTCACCCACTGAAGGACACCTGGGTGAGTTCCAATTTGGGACTGTTACAAATAAAGTTGCTATAAATATTCATGTACTAAGGTTTTTACATGAACATAAAATTTCAGTTGTCTGGGAAAATGCCCAAGAGTATAATTGAGGGGTCATTGCATATTTAGTTTTCCTTTTTTAAGAAACTGTTAGATTTCCAACATCGCTGTACCATTTTACATCACCAATAGCAATGTAAAAGTGATCCAGTTTTTCTACATTCCCCCCACTCCAGAAGTTCGTGTTGTCACCTTTTTATTTTAACCATTATGGTAGGTGTATAGGGATATTTCATTTTGGGTTTAATTTGCATTTCCCCAATGGCTGCTGATGTTGAACCTCTTTTCATGTGCTTATTTGCCATCTGTATGTTGTCTTTTGTGAAATGTTTCTTCCTGCCTTTGCCTGTTTCCTAATTGGATTGCTTTTGACTGTTGAGGTTTGAGAGTTCTTTATATATTCTCGACAGCCATCCTCCACTGGATAGTTTACACATATTTTCTCCCAGTATGTAGCTTATTCTTTCATTCTCTTTACCAGGTCTTTTCCAGAGCAAAGGTTTTTAATTTGGATAAAAATAATTTTTTATACTAAATAACCAGATACCTATGGAAAATCTTGTCCAAGATCATGTGAAATTGTTTTTAATGTATTATGAGATCTCTCTCCCCTAATGTCACACAAATTTAGCCTTCACAGTAATAATGGAAACAGAATCGTAACTTGTAAATTCGCTAATTGCTTTACTTCCTCAAAGCTTTTTCTATAAGGTTATTTCCGATAACATTTGTTGAGTACCTACTCTGTGTTGAGTAATAACGATACAAAACTCATAATTTGTGGTTTATTTGCTTTAGGCACTTAGGTTTGCTTGATTACATCTAAATTTTTATTTGGTAATTTCCATTCAGGAAGTTCGTGATAGTCTTGTTTTCTAAATCTTCGTTGATTTATGATTATAAAGAGAAAGAAGGCCTTAATTTTGCTTTTAACTGTGGAACCTAAAGAAATAAAATGAAATAAATTGTATGTCCCTCTCTAAAACAGAACATTCTCACAATCTTGACTTTTACTCCTTAAACCCTACTTAGCAAACCATCCTATTCTTAGGACATAAAAGGTTGTTTTCAGAATACATCAGAACCAGATAAAAAGTCATCGTAACTAAGCACTATTGAAACCTACTTATAATATTAAAATTTGAAGGCTATTTTACAGGCCCATGTTTATAAATATGTGAAAATGAAATGTATGTTTGACAGTAATTAAAGTTAGCCTCTATAAAGGTAGAGTTATAAATGGCTGTTTCTATGTTTTTAATTTTACTAGTGTCTGAGTACTTTAAAAACTACCATTATTTTGGGTTGTCATGGTTATTATTATAGAGAGCATTTTTTAACTTGTGAAAATAAATGAATTTGATTTGCCTGAACTTAGCAAACAAAACCAAATGAGGACTAAAAGTGCCACAGGATAACATGGGTCATCATAGCTGTTTCCATGGTGATAGACTGTGATGTCACAAACTCAGTAACACGGTGATTCAATGAACATTGAGACAGAGGATGAAAGGTAGGAGTTCACCAGGATGTATGCCATCTTCACTTTATATGATGTTATTAATTAAAATAAAAGGCTGGATATTTCTCTTAGTGAGATTATATAAAGATATTATTACATGTATTCAGACTTGCCTGAACATGGCTATGTTGGTTTTAAATGAAAGATTTTTCAAACACATACACACACAAAATTCATAAAGAGAATTTGACTTAGAATTGTGTATTCATAAGAAAAGACCTTTTCTTCTCACATTCTGAAAAGCTTGCTCATTCATTAATCACAGTTAAAGCCAGGGAAATTTTTTTTATCAGTATCCTAACTCTTTTCTTATTTAATGATCTTGTCTCTCAGGTTAAAATATTGGCACTGAGTCCATAGAGAAGAGGTCTTTAGTGGTCACATACTCAGAGATTAAGAAAACAGTTTTAGGTTTAAAATTAGGCATTTTCCCTGCTAGTTATGATTGGTACACGCTTTAGGCTAGATTTCTATGACATAAGCACACGCAGAGGAATTGGCAGTGGCTGTGGCCCGCCTGATGTTTGTACCATCTCCGTGGTAGCAAACACCCAGGCTACAGGAAGCACATACTTGGCTCTCTGAATCCATTTAGCTTATCCACCTGGGAAGTGAGAGGGAACCTTCTGTCAATATCAAGACAATTCCTCTGATTTCAAGGGTACTTGAAGATTTCAGAAAGCAGCTTTTCCCTTGAAAGCTTAAGAGAGAACATTCCAACAGCCAACTGGGTTTTCAAACAAATTAAAAGTGTAATGCTGACAGTTGGCCCCAAAAGAAAAAGGCATCAAAGACCTTGGGTTCCAGGCTGCATTTTGCCACTGTAGGACCTTCACCTCTGATACTTAATTTTCTCATAAAAACTGAGTTGTAAAACACTTTAACTATCACAGGATTGTTGCGACTTCAAAATAAAACATTTTGGTGGCAGCCTGGATGGAAGGGGGGTTTGGGGGAGAATGGATGCATGTATATGTGTGGCTGAGTCCCTTCGCTGTTCACCTGAAACTCACAACACTGTTTGTTAATCAGCTATGTGCTGTGCTGTGCTTAATCGCTCAGTCGTGTCCGACTCTTTGTGATCCCATGTACTCTTTGTGAGCCCACCAGGCTCCTCTGTCCATGGGATTCTCCAGGAAAGAATACCAGAGTGGGTAGCCTATCCCTTCTCCAGGGGATCTTCCCAACCCAGGAATTGAACCGGGGTCTCCTGCATTGCAGGCGCAGCTGAGCTACCAGGGAAGCCCTAATCAGCTATACTCTAATACAAAATAAAAAGTTTAAAGAAATAAAATGTCTTTAAAGCTCTCAGTTGAGTGCATGTATAAAGTCAGTTCTTAATGAATGACAGTTGCTCTTCCTCTCTACCACAGATGTCAGAAAGGTCTGATCCCATTCATGTTTCACTCAAGGAAGGATGAATTTCACTGACCACGCCCAAAGCATACAGAAGGTGAATTCTTCCCCGTTTCTATCAATTGCGGAACACACAGTTGTTACCCAGCTGGTGTAACACAGGAAAGACGTTATACAAAGGAGGAGATGGTCCACTTCTCCCTACTATGCACTGAGCCCCTCTGGCCCACCCCCACCTCCACCTCCTGCTTTGCACCAATTCCAAGACTGTCTTCCTTCTGCAGGTTTACCTGAACCTCAACTCAAAAGAATTGCATTCATTATGAGCTAGAGGAAGTCAGATCCACTTTCTGCTGCAATGGCCCTCCGGCTCTCTGGCACTTTCACGTCCTCCTCCTTTGGAAAGCCTTCATCGTTTTGTGCCTTACAAAGCAGTCCTATTGTTGCTTCTTTCCACTGAGGGAAAAGGTGAACCATCTCACTTAGGGCTGCAGCACAACGCAAGTCCCTGGAAGGAAAGCTTTGAAAGGAAAACCCACATTGCCCCTGAGATATTCCAAAATCCCAGTTGTTTTCCCTTTTGAAAAATTTTCAGTGAAATTTCAAAATCCTCCTTGACAGTGGATCAAACGCTTGTGATTGGGCCAAAAGGCTTATTTCACTGTGTACCCAAAATAGTGTACCTTGACTAAGAGAAAATCAAGATTAGAAATTGTTTGAGGACATGCTGTGAAAAACAGATTCCATTGAATCTACTCTCTTTTCAGAGGGTTGCCAAGCTAAATTTGAACTAGTCTAATCAAGGTAGGTGATGGATTCCAAACTAGGGATAAAGTGAGTTTTGTATTCAGTAAAGTATAATAGTATTTGGTGGAGGATTGTGGAAGATGCTAAATGTATCTTTGAAAGCAGGAGAGCATACATCTGTCTTTATACTAAATGATCATTTTCCCTTTGTCTTTTACATCCTCATAAACCCGAGGCCCAACAAGTAACCAGGCCATTCACATATCTGCTCCCCTCACTTTAAATAGTTAAGTTGATAATGTATCAAATCTTCCCCTGGGGCAAACAACCATGGTGGATAAACAACTAGAAAGATAAGTAAAGGAATCGTGGAAGAGAGATAAATAAGGGAATTGTTACATATAAACAGATGCAACAAGATGGACCTGGTACTTCATTGTACAGCGGAAACTAACACAACATTTTAAAGCAATTAGATTCCAATTAAAAAAAAAAAAGAAGCACAGATAATTATAAACAAATTGGGGAGTTGGGAATAGGCAAAATAAGTGAAAGGGGTCAACTGTATGGTGATGAATGGAAACTAGGCTGGTAGTGGTAATTACTTTGTAGTGTATGTGGTTATTTAATTATAACAGTGCATACTTGAAAGATATACAGTAAAAAATAAAAACTAAAGCTAAGCAAGAGAAAGAAATAGACCTGGGAGCTCAAATAGGAGGGAACTTGGAAAAAGTGGCAGCTAACACAGCAAGATAGCGGTGGTTACAGTGTCTGAGGGAAGAACTGAAGGGTGGATTTTACAGTTTCCCTTTGGTACCAGAATTTCTCTGCAAGAACACAAATTCCTAGTAAGGATTCTAGATTGCCTTGTGGGCTTATGTACATTTTTTTCCCACAATAACAGCTAGCAATCTACATATTATATACTAAACGTTCCTAGAGAGAGGATTATATATGATTGTTTGTCATTTACATCAACCTGGTCCTGCCTTTGCTAGGTAGTCATGCTTTCCCGGAATGCATTTTGTTTATGAAGTTTCTTAAATTCAAAGTAAGGAAAAAAAAGTGTGGCTCTAGAAAATAGTCTAGTAATTTCTGACATTATGGACTCTCCATGTATTCCTGTCTTGGATTTGAATCGACGGCAAAATGCTTTCATACTGCCTAGAGGTTGAGATACACAACATAACTTCCTTATGTTTCCCACTGATGAGTCATTTTACTTGCACAGCATTTTCAATAGATGAAACACATTTTCATCTTCCACTTTTCTACTTTGTGAAAGTGCCAAGGCACCATCAGCCAAGTCATTAAACCAGTTGACTTATTAATGGATTGACGTGATTCAAGCATTTCCCAAAGGGTGAACCCATATTTGGGTAATCCCAGGCACTTCCACCATATTTTTCTGTCTACTCCCCAATGCCGTGATGAAGAGCATCGTGTTTTTCCTTAGAAGTGTGACAGTTTTTCAAAATCAAAAGTAGAAGAGATGCTACTGAGCAGTGGAAATCCAGCAATTAGAAACAGCGTATCTCTTGGGGCTGGTGCATGGGGATGACCCAGAGAGATGTTATGGGGAGGGAGGTGGGAGGGGGGTTCATGTTTGGGAACGCATGTAAGAATTAAAGATTTTAAAATTAAAAAAAGAAAGAAAGAAAGAAACAGCATATCTAACCAAAGAGGCCACCTTTAAAAATCATTTGGGGACTTCCCCAGCAATCCAGTGGTTAAGACTCCACGGTTTCAGTGCAAAGGGTGCAGGTTAGCTCCCATGTAAGAACTAAGGTCCCACATGCTACTCCATGCAGCCGAAAAAAAAAAAAAAATTGACAAGTCATTTTGCCCCTCTGGGCCTTGTCCACTTCCCCTGTAGAGTAGGAGGTGGGACTAACTCACCTCAAAGATTCCTGGAAGCTTTAAATAAAAGTCTACGCTTGATTTCTGGAGTTAGACCAAACAAAGAAGTCTTTCCTAGCTGCTGCCATAATTATAGTGGTGATTCAAAGAGAATGTGGGGAGGGAGGCAGCCATCCCTGGAGTTTCTTGTAAGGCATTACCAAGTCGGAGCATCACCCAAGGACCACATAGGAATAGCCAGAAAGCAGGCCGTTTGCTGATGTGCCCTGTCTACAAAAGAATCTCCCCAACAGTTCTGCTGGCTCATCTCTTCATTTCGCAATATTATTGAACCACTTGATTCTACAGCTTCTCCACAATTTACTTCATTTGCTTTCCTTTGGGGTGACACGTGTGCCCCCAATGGGTGATCAAAGGACTGAACATTAATCCTTATTAAAAATGAACTTAACCCAAAAGATGGACAACTATGCCATGGCCTGATTCTGCTTTGTCTTCGTTCCTCTCTTTTCATTAATTCATTTATTCCTATTAGAATGACCAAGGCTCATTTTTCTTCTCGTGATGCCCAAGATTTTTATTTATTGAAATCAATTAGGAAAGTCCTAGTTGACTGTTACAAACCACCTCAGAATTCTTCAAAATTGAGGATATTTCATATGGATTCCTAGTTACTTTAAATTTGGCTCCAAGCACTTGATAATCACAGGACTCCACAGTGGCATTGTTATAGATGGGGAAAAGCTCAGGGGAATCTGTTTTTTAGGAATACTGTTTTGGTCTTGCAAATACCCACCTCTATGCCAAACAAGGCAAATATGCGGTTGTTATTATTATTATTAGTTCCTCTTTAGTTCAGTTCAGTCAGTCAGTCTTGTCCGACTCTTTGCAACTCCATGGACTGCAGCACACCAGGCATCTCTGTCCATCACCAACTCCAAGAGCTTACTCAAACTCATGTCTGTTGAGTCAGTGATGCCATCCAACCATCTCATCCTCTGTCATTCCGTTCTCTCCCGCCTTCAATCTTTCCCCAGCATCAGGGTCTTTTCAAATGAGTCAGTTCTTTGCATAGGTGATCAAAGTGTTGGAGTTTCAGCTTCAGCATCACTCCTTTCAATGAATATTCAGGACTGATTTCCTTTAGGATGGACTGGTTGGATCTCCTTGCAGTCCAAGGGACTCTCAAGAGTCTTCTTCAACACCATAGTTCAAAAGAATCAATTCTTCAGCACTCAGCTTTCTTAGTAGTCCAACTCTCACATCCATACATGACTACTGGGAAAACCATAGCCTTGACTAGATGGACCTTTGTTGGCAAAGTAATTTCTCTGCTTTTTAATATGCTGTCTAGGTTGGTCACAACTTTTCTTCCAAGGAGCAAGCATCTTAATTTCATGGCTGTCGTCACCATTTGCAGTGATTTTGGAGCCCCCAAAAATAAAGTCTGTCACTGTTTCCACTGTTTCCCCATCTATTTCCCATGAAATGATGAGACCAGATACCATGATCTTCGTTTTCTGAATGTTGAGCTTTAAGCCAACTTTTTCACTCTCCTCTTTCACTCTCATAAAGAGGCTCTCTAGTTCCTCTTCACTTTCTGCCATAAGGGTGGTGTCATCTGCATATCTGAGGTTATTCATATTTCTCCTGGCAATCTTGATTCCAGTTTGTGCTTCATCCAACCCAGCGTTTCTCATGATGTACTCTGCATAGAAGTTAAATAAACAGGGTGACAATATACAGCCCTGACGTACACCTTTTCCTATTTGGAACCAGTCTGTTGTTCCATGTCCAGTTCTAACTGTTGCTTCCTGACCTGCATATAGATTTTTCAAGAGGCAGGTGAGGTGATCTGTTATTCCCATCTCTTTCAGAATTTTCCACAGTTTATTGTGATCCACACAGTCAAAGGCTTTGGCATAGTTAAAGCAGAAATAGATGTTTTTCTGGAACTCTCTTGCCTTTTCGATGATCCAACAGATGTTGGCAATTTGATCTCTGGTTCGACTACATTTTCTAAATCCAGCGTGAACATCTGGAAGTTCATGTTTTACGTACTGTTGAAGCCTGGCTTGGAGAATTTTGAGCGTTGCTTTGCTAGCATGTGAGATGAGCATTCTTTGGCATTGCCTTTCTTTGGGACTGGAATGAAAACTGACCTTTTCCAGTCCTGTGGCCATGCTGAGTTTTCCAAATTTGCTGGCATATTGAGTGCAGCACTTTCACAGCATCATCTTTTAGGATTTGAAATAGCTCAACCGGAATTTCATCACCTCCACTAGCTTTGTTGCTTCCTCTTAATGGAGTATAATCTGTAAAAATAGTAAATGACTGCACTGTGCACCTGAAACTAATAGAATATTGTGCATAACTACACTGCAATTTAAAAAGCATAAAATCCATATGTGTTATTTTTCTAATTTCCAAATCCCCAGAATAGGGGCTTGAAAGGAAATCAGGTCTCAAATCAACAGGCTAATCTGTTGAATTCTATACTAAACTGTTTGTTTGCATGTTACCAGATATTCATTGAAGTCATACCACATACAGGGAACTGTTTGTGTCAGGCAAAACTTTTAAACCAGAATCGCTGCACATGGAATCAGATTTGAAATAATGCTTGGTTCACTTGCACCCTTGTATCAGAAGGACCTATTCTGTCTTTTCCTGATGTGTCTTTAAAAGCATAGGATGTGTCTTTAAAAGCAGCTGAGTGTCAAGTTTCCCTTTTCACTAGGCCTCAGGATTTGAATAGACTAGCAAGGGACATCATCTGGCATGTGATTGATATTTATGACTGTTCTTGCTGGCAGAAGATATGCCCATGTTGGCAGCATCGGTGAAAATCCGAAGTTTAAACTTGCCCTCGATGATTTGATGAGTATCTCTTCTTGACTGAGGGGCTTCCTTGATGGCTCAGCAGTGAAGAATCTGCTTGCAATTCAGGAGATGCAGGAGATGCGGGTTTGCTCCCTGGATTGGGAAGATCCCCAGGAGAAGGATCTTTTTAATTCTGCTGTCTGCTCTTCTAAAATGCCACATGTCCGACTGTACCCACTTAGTGATAGCTAGAAGTATAAAGCGTTGCTCATCAATAAAAATCACAAAGTTAGTTTTTTTTTAAAAAAATCTTCTACTGGCCTGAAATCACAAAATGTTAGCCACTGTGGAGAAAAAAGCATGTTTCCTTGTACAAAAAGTTCATGTTGGCCATCAATGTATAAGAACACCAAGAGATAGATCTACCTTATGTTTGCCTCGCATATTCTCTTCCAGTTTAAGAGAATATTCTCTTAAATATTTAAGAGATAAATAAATATTTATTTATCCAGTTTAAGCATAGTCTCAGCCAGTTCCAGTTTTCTCTAGAACTGAAAAGCTAAAGATAACAGTTAGTTTACAATGGATCGCATGAGAAAAGAAATTGTGAATTTCTCTGAAGACATTTTTTCTGACATGTACATCTCAGGGGTTGACATTTTTGTGGCTGATTATTAACTTCAGTAGAACATTATTTTGAAGTTTAGATATTTAATGAGTTGATATTGACACAGGCTCTCCAGAGATTGTATGTTCTCTTCAGTTTGAATCTCTGTCATATTTTTAAAATGAAAAAAAAAAAAAGTCTGATTTTAACACCATAGTTTAACATTTATAGAGGCAACTGTGAAATCATTGCTATATTTAGTTATGTACTATTACTAAAGTTGGGTCTAAAGTAGGAAAATAAATTTATGTTTATCTGAAAATTGATATTGTCGTACACACCTGGATGAAGAAAACCACATAAACCAGCAAAAGGATTTGAAATTTTCCTGTGCAAGATTTTCTTTTGCTTTTCATTAATGTGTGTTGCCAGGGGCTTCCCAGGTGGCTCAGTGTTAAAAAAAAAAAAAAAAAAATCCACCTGACAATGCATGCAGATCCAAGAGATGCAGGTTCGATCCCTGGGCTGGGAAGATCCCCTAGAGAAGGGAATGGCAACTCACTCCAGTATTCTTGCCTGGGAAATCCCTTGGACAGAGGAGCCTGGGGGCTGCAGGCCATGGGTTAGCAGAGTCGGACGTGACTGAGCGACTGAGCACGCACATACACAGCGTGTGTTGCCACTTGCTCAAGATTTTGCTTTTAAGGGGCTTTCTCACCAGGTTCTTTATTTAATCACTAGACATAAAATAGCCAAGGCTTAAATTAGCGTAATATCTCAAGATCTTGAATATGACACTTTAATAATTTTTACATAATGGTAGCTTCAGGGGATTGAAGCTGCTCTTTTAGCTGGCCCAAGTCTGCGAGAATGATCCAAAGTCTCTGAGTTATTTGATTTTATTTCTTTTTACCCCCTAAAGCGCTGGAAATGGTTGGCTCTGATGTGCTCCTAAAACAACCGCAAGATGAGGAAAAACAGACTGAGATGAAAACCAAGCTCACCCACATCCTACGTCAATTAGCTATTTTCTTTCTCTCTGTAAACAAGTTGGGGGAGGGGGGCGGCAGTGTTATAGCTTTTACGGTAGATGTGCTCTGTACCTCCAGCCCCCGCCCAGAGCTCTCTTCTGCCGCCCCCACCCCTTAATCCCCCCACGTAAGCTGACAACAGGACATGTTTTCTCCGGCAGTGCTCCTTGTTTACTCTGACTTCATCTTGAAGGTCATCGGCACATTGAATTATCTTGGGAGAATCTTCAGGAGAGTGTGTGTGTGTGTGTGTGTGTGTGTGCGCGCGCGCGCACACGCGTGCGCTTATGATGCTTCGGAAAGATGTAAGCCGGATTGTTATTTCAAGTAAATAACAAGTTGAAAGAAGAATATTAAGGAAACTGGTTTTAAAATTAAAATTGTTCAAGTGCAATTAGTTGTTGAAATGAAAATGCCAAGAGCTCAGCAAGAACTTGCTTGTGTCTCTAGCCTTACAGCAACAACAAAACTTGATTCTAAAATTGCTGACACTGAATTTTTTTAGGCATGGGGCTTTTCAAAAAGATATAAAAGCAATATAATCATATAGCAAATGCAAGCTATTATATGTAGAATAGATAAGCAATAAAGTCCTATTGTATAGCTCAGGGAACTATATTCAATATTCTATAATAAACCACAGTGGACAAGAATATATATGTATAACTGAATCACTTTGCTGTAGAGCAAAAATTAACACAACATTGTAAATCAACTATACTTCAATAAAATAAATTTTCAAATTTAAAATTAAAAGCACAAGAATAAATAAAAATAATGTAATCATAGACAGTGTACTTTGTTGAACCAGATCATTGGAAAATTCCCTCATTCATTTATTCATTAAGCACCTGTTGTACACCAGGCAATGTACCATCAAAGATGAATAAGATGTGCTGGAATGCACAGTCTAACAGAAGGGATATAAAAGCAAAGAGTGGAAATATATGTGGCAGTAAATATTTGGATGTAGCAGTATGACTGAGTAAGGGTATTTCAGTTAAGTCTTCAGGAGGAATGTAACAGAAAGAAAGAAGAGAGAGCTAGTACTTCTGGGAAGAAACCACCTATGCAGCGGGGTGGGGTCATGGCAGAGCAACATATATTCAGAAGGGCAGGCAGTTCAGCATAGCTGTCATGTTCACTTCTGCAATAGGAATGGTAAAGAGATCATTCGAACCAAAGTGATTGAACTGAATTTTAGATAGAATAAGGTTTATAATCTGACAATGATGTGTTAGCTTCCACTGTGCAGCAAAGTATAATCCACTACATGTATATTTCCATATATCCCCTCTTCCTTGGATTTCCTTCCCATTTACATCACCACAAAGCAGTGAGTTCCCTGTGCTATACAGTGGTTCTCATTGATTATCTATTTTATACATAGTATCAGTAGTGTATATGTATCAATCTGAATCTTCCAAGCCATCCCAACTCCCTTCCCCCCTTGGTAACATTGTAAAGCTACTCTTTTCCAATTAAAAAAATAAATAAAAATAAAGTTTAAAAATTTTTAATAAAATAGAATAAAAACATGCGAAAAAAAAAAAGGAAGAAATCTAGCAACATGATGTGTAGGTGACTAAGAGCAAAGAGAGATCATTTAGGCTGTCAGGTACCTAAAGAGAAATAGAATAATTTTGTTGAGCACCTAATGTGGGGTGGACATCACTTATTTTATGTATTTCACCTCCTTTAATTTTCACCACAGCCTTGTAAGTTAAGGTTGATAAAGGATGATGTAAGTAAAGGCAGTATTCAATGAAGGCCATAGAGGGTCTGAGATCTCTGTCTTGGCATATGTATCAGGAAAGTCAGGAGCACTTTAAGAAAGAGAAGAGGTGATGGTCAGCTGGTTGCCATGGTTTAGTCACTTATCTGGGTGCCTGTCCACTTTTTGAACTAAAGAGGAATGAGTTGGCAAGCAAAGAAGGTAAGCAGTCTCCCAGAACCATTTGGAGGAAAACTTATCTCTGGGATTTGCTCTCAATTCCTTGTTAACAAAAAGAGCAGATTTTTAAAAAAAAAAAAAAACAAAACCATAAAGGAATGCACAGGAATGCACAGATTTCTTTGACCTCTCAATGAATGACATCTTTTAGTACTATTTTATATCTTGAGATCTAATTTGCCCTTAAATCTCACCATCAGGGTTATCTGGTTCCTTGCTTGATGATGTCATTTTTATACCCAGCTTACGATCTACCGCAGCAACCATGCCATGGGCTCTATCCAGAAACCTGGACTGCTTCCAGCTATTGCCTTCTGGCAGAAGGGCAGTGAGAAGGAAATGGGAAATCTGAAAGCAGAGGTCTCCCAGCACAGGAGCAGGGCTGTGGGGGGCGGGGAGCGTTTTTTGGAGGAAGAGTTCTCTCTTCAGTAGTTGCCTTCATCACACTCATGTTCTATCCAGTGGTTCTTTGTGCCTCCACAAAATTTCATGTCTCTAGCAGTTGAACTAGGAAATTTGGAAGGACTGCAGCTCTGACCCTTTTAAGACAGAGATGAAATAGTTCAAGCTGTTTATAGCAACTTTTTACCTCTTGACCTGCGAAGATTCTTCAGGTTTATTTGGCTGTATGTTTAACTCTGGATCAGGAAAACTGGGAAATAGTTTTTATATCCTTAAATTCCAGTTTAATTTTGTGTTTTGTTACATTTCACTTGCTTGGGGAATTAAAAGTTTGGATGTTCACCTATCAAACAGACTTCTTTCTGGTCAAGAGAATTCTGAAAATAAACATTTAACTGAGCATCTACTACAGTGATAACAAAACAATGTTTGCCTTAAATGAACTCTGAATCTAGCCAAAGGGAAGACACATAGGGAGTGAAGTGTCAATCAAAATTGGGCCATGCTTGGTGCAACAATGGAAATGTAAAAAATTATGCTATAAGCTGAAGAGACACTTGGGACACTTGGGACTCTGAGATTACTGAAGAGGTAATATTGGAGTTGGAGTTGATACTGGAGTTGGACTTATCCTTTTCTTGATGTAGAAAAGGAGGAAGGGCATTCTAAGATGAGAAGACAGTATGGATAAAGGTACAAGGCATGGAAGGGTATGTCTTATCCAAGGGATAATATATAGTACAGAGCTACTTAGAGTCTAGGGAGGTGCATGTAGGAGGTTAGAGAAAATAGGAATAGCTAATTCTAGAAAGACAGATTGACTTTGTTGTAGAAACCGTTACGTGTCACACCGAGAAGCTTTGAGTTCAATCTCGTGGCAACTATGAACCATTACATGTTTCAAAAGATCTGATGAAAGAACAGAAATAGAGATGATGCTGTTCCAACAGATAAAGCTCTGCTTCGAGTCCAACAGTACACAGTGTGTCTGCCCCATTTCCAGTATTCTGTTTATGCCTTTTTAATCATTTAAGAATAGGAATAATAGTGTTTTCTCTGATACAGTGTTAAATCACTCTAATTCCTACTATTTCCCCTTTAATCTATCCCAGTAGATATTTGTTCCAGATAGACATTTATTCCAAATAGACGCTATCACCATAGCAAGTAACATGAGCAGGGTGGGTGGGATCTTCATGGAATATCCAGTTTGGGAATATCAGTCTCCATTGGCATCTACTCTTATTGACTAGAACTTTCTAAAAAGTCCTGAGAAAATTCTGCTACTTTGTATGTGTATTGTTTTTCAGATATTAAGAATCAGATTTAGTCCCTATAACTCAGTTAAACCTCACCATGACTTTAAAGAATTTCCTGGGGTTCTAGGTCTCCTTAAAAATTCCAAATGCTTCTGGAAAGAAAATTTTCATACTTTTTTCCTTGGAAAAAATTTTGTGATCAACCGTGGCAGGGAAAAAGGAAATAACTGAGGTGACATGTGTCTTTCTCCTTAATAACATGGTCTGTTGGGAATTAATGTCTTATTGATGAACTAGGACTTAGAGCTCAGTACACAGAAGCTATTGAAATGTTGTGTCAGTCCAGAAAGTTATGTTCATCATTTCTCATTCTCAGTATAAACGAGCAGTAAGTCACCGTGTAAAGGACGATATGCATTAGGGCTGCCCACGTAAACTTCGCTTCTGCATGCGTAAACATGTTCTTATTATCACAAATAATCAACAGGAGAGGAGCAAATGCAAGTTTAGCTTTTTGCAAAAATGTTTATCACGGTTACTTTAAACTGTTTATAGGAAAGAGAGAACTACAAATGTCCTTCAGGAGGCAAGCAGGACCATATGGCCCAGAAGGCTTTTCTGTGATAAAATGTTTGGTTAAATTTTAGGCAACACATGGTCCTCCCATTGCACTTATTTGTCATTTCAAACATTGTTGTTGATATTCAACTCCTGAAACAAATAACACCAATCTAAAACATTTAGAAGAACTTAAGAAACGAGGTTCATTCTAGAGCTACTGGGAACCAGCTGCCCCCATGCAACCCGTCCTCTGGTCAGCTGTGGCTCTTATACACCATGCACTCCTGCCCCAGAGAAACGCACACTAACCTTCAAAATAAACACTGGATAGAATCCACCTTCAGGTTTTCCACTTTGGGGCTTTGCAAATTTTTATTTTATTTTCTCTATGAAAATGCCACATCCCAGGTGTAGTGGTAAAGAAGCTGCCTGCCAATGCAGGAGACATATGAGACACAGGTTCAATCCCTTGGCCCAGAAGAAAATGTCAAGCTCCTCCACTATTCTTGGGCTTCCCTGGTGACCCCGATGGTAAGAGAATCTGCCTGCAATGCGGGAGACCTGGGTTTGATCCCTGGGTTGGGAAGATCCCCTGGTGAAGGAGATGGCTACCCATTCCAATATTATTGCCTGGAGAATTCCATGGATAGAGGAGCCTGGAGGGCCCAGTTCATGGGGTTGCCAAGAGTTGATCACGACTGGATGACTTTCACTACTTCTTTCACTATCCAGTATTGTTGCCTGGGAAACCCATGCACAGAGGAGCCTGGCGGGCTAGAGTCCGTGCAGTCGCAGAGTTGGATACGACTGAGCAAACTGAGCAAGGAAATAAACTCTGTTCAATGGCTTGGGTATGGCTTTCATTTCTCGTATGTGTAGCCTGTTATGCCCTGAAAAGTGTCTCAGATACAGCCTGGGCATTAACAAGGTGTTAGTTGGATGGTAAGACAGCATTTCTTTGTAAGTGGCCATCAGATTAGCTTAGACACGGGGTTTCTTGGTGTCTCAAAATTCAAGTTGCAGTGAATGAGGTTAGCAAAAGAAGAGGCAGGCCTAGTCCCAAGGCCTTTGTTTGCCACGTTCTCTGTCTCATTCACACTGACAAGATGAAAACTTATCTTAGTTTAACCCTCAGAAAGTCACCATGGCAAGAAAACCTTAGGCAGGTGCTTCTGAGGGCCTTTCAGACTTGTATATTTTTTACATACATTGTGTTGATGGTATAGTCCCCTAAGAATAACTCCATTTCAATATATCTTTTTTGTCCAAAATTGATTGTCCAGAACAATGGAAAATAAATCATTTGTCATTTTCCCTTAACTAAAGGAAGCTAGGTTTGTGGGCCCCATCTCTTCTGTCTCAAAAAGATCCCCCACCCCACCCAACGACACACACAGACACTTGTCTCTGATTTCTATGTTTTTGTATTTATTGGAAGGTGTTATGAGATAGTTAAAGAAATGAATGAGAAAGTTTAAAATTTAAAGTATTTACAATGCCAGTGGGAAAGGTCAGCAAAAATGATAGCAGACACTCAGTGTGATGCATTTTACACTGTAGGCACTGAAAAAGTACCGTGGAAGGACAGAAAACAAGACTGATTCTAATAGGTATGGGCAACAGAATGAAGACTATTTCATGAAGAGGTGGCATTCGAGTAGTCTTTAGTAGGATTAGCTTGATTTCAAGACATAAAAAGAAGGGAAGTATTAACCCAGAGAACTCATAAACAAGAGAACACCTTGTTCTTATTCTTGGATGTCTTCCTTTCTTCCTTCTTTCTTTCATCTGTGTGTGTGTGTGTGTGTGTGTGTGTGTGTGTGTGTGTAACTTGACTACCAAAAGTAATGGTGTTAGTTTTTGGTTTTTTTCCTTTTTTGATTTCTGCCTTGTCCATGACTCAAACTATGGTGCATTTTGTTTATAGCTCACTTTGTCAGTAAGACAGAATCTTTTATAAAACAACTTAAAACAAATATAAAGCTTTAGAAAGTGTCAAGATGGGAGATAAGAAAATCTATATGGTCAAAATTTCTGTCTTCATTTTCCTTTGTAATCTGAATGTCCCACTAGTAGATTTTAATTGATCCAGTCTTTAAAGTTGCATTGCAGAATGGTTAGATTAATATCAGTACTTTAATCATAACTGGTAATTATAAAATGGCTTATGGTTTACAGTAGTGGTTCTAAAATGACAAGTGTCTACTGCTGAGGTATCCTTTGCCAACTTCTGGGTTTATTTTATTGGCAAGTATTGGAGGACTCCTGGCCTTAGGTGGGCAGAGTCAAGAGTGGTCAAGACAGTCACTGCACAGGGAAGGATCATCCTATATCCCACCCAGTGCTTGATGTCCAACAGATACTCATGTCGGTGAAAAACTTATATATAATCATTCATACTAAGGGCCTATTTTATATGTCATCTTAATTACATAGTATATATTGAGTTTTTAGGCATGCAATTAACATGTAAATCAAATAAAAATGTATTTTGTTTTACTAAGAAATTTTCTACGTATTTCACTATTTCAGGGAATCATATCGCACTAATAACTGATGTCAAGTCATCACTATGATGTGAGAATGTTTAAGTCTTCTCAGCAGAGATGCAGGCATCTGATTACTTCTTTGTGGCTTTCAGAGCCAGCATGCTTGAGCACGTACTTATTGAAACAAAGTAGAATACAGTGGCAAAAGCATGGATTCTGCGGACTGCCTGCGTACTCTTCCCGTCCATCCTTACCACACACGTGAACTGTGTGACATTGGGCCGATTACTTATTTTCCTTATCTGCAAAACGGGAATAAAACTAGTACTTAACTCTTAGATATTAAAAACTGAAATCTAAAATCAATGCCAGGCATATATTGGATTGACCAAAAGTTTTGTTCAGTTTTTAATAAAAATAAGTGACACGTTTCCTATTTTCACCAGTAACTATAATGAACAGTGTATTCATTGAACAAACGAACTTTTTTGGCCAACCTAATAGTAAGCATGATAAAGCTTTAGCAATTATAACAAGCTCACATTCCTTCTTTAAAACTCTTGGGGCTGGATGCACTTTAGAATTCAATACTTTGAATAGTTTTTACAGATAATCTGGTGCATGTTTTGTACATAGTATGTAACTTTTATTAGTGAAACCAGGAGAGCACCTATAATCAAACACATACATTTTTCTGCAGAAAAATCTTCCAGCTATTAACATTCACTGGGGAAAATAAAGCCCATATCAGTTTCGAGTGTGTTCATGTCAGAGTTTACTGCCGAATGAGCGACAGAATCTTTTTGAATTTCTGAGTCATTTGGGTGGTAGAATTGTGGAAGGATTACTGATCTATATTGTATTGTTTATTACAAATTATTTTCCCTCTTTCTCTTTTATGTGACAGGCATGATTTTGATTATTTAAAAGGTATCTTTGTAGATAAAGCATAGCATCTACAAATTCAATTTTGAGATAGTTAAGATGCTTAACAAACTATTATTAAAAGGAGGTGTTGGGTCTGAGTGGATAAAGAACCACTAATATATGTGTGTGCTCAGTTGATCAGTCCGGTCCGACTCTGTGATCCCACTGACTGGGGACCGCCAGGCTCCTCTGTCCATGGAATTCTCCATGCAAGAATACTGGAGTGGGTTGCACTTTCTCCTCCAGGGGGGTCTTCCTGATCCAGGGATCAAACCCAAGACTCAAGTCTCATGCATTAGCAGATGGATTCTTTACCACTGTACCACCTCTACTAATGTATGGCCTTAATTTTTAAAAAAAAAAATCATTATTTTATTTGCTCTCCATCCAGACCTATAAGATAGCCACTTACTTTAAAAAGAAGAAACCTGACTTAAAAGAGAAATTTAAAACTTGTCAAACACTTCAATCTCAGCAAGGGGAAGAATTAGCATTGACCCAGAGCTTGTGGACTCTGAATTCTGCCCTTTTTCCTCTCATTTCTGTTCTGATGCATCAACCACAGACTGTCCTCAGCCGGTGAACCACAAGTGATTCTCTGGGGCTCACACTGCAGGAGGGGACAGAGAACAAATGATCATGAACTGCTTCCCATCAAAAAGTTAAGTTTTGTTTATTTTTTTCTCATTTAGTATCTGGATGTATTTTCCCCTCCTTTGCTCTGAAAACAGTTTCCTGTAGAATAAGTTTCAGCATTTTCAGGCTTTTCTTGATCTAAACTCCTTTAAAAAAAAAAAACACCCCATGACCTCAATCAGGTTTCCATTCGAGAAAGAATACCATTGGCAGTGCTCTTAGTGGAAAGAACACTATAGTAGAAGGCAGAGGAAATGAATTCAAGCCTTGATTTAGCTTTACTGGACAACATGATTGAGCATAGTAAGTCCCCTGCCTTTATGAATTTTAGTTATTTTTATTTGATTTACTGCGAGCATGAAATGAGGTACCATAACATCTGCCAAATAAGTGCACATTCGAGGCTGACCCACTCTTTCCATACCTGTAAAATAAAGGATGTATACTGTCTCAAGCGCCTCTCTCTTTCTGAAATTCAATTATAACAGAGCCCTGCCCTTGTGGCGGTGTCAACTCCCTGTGCATGATTTGTTGATTTTCTGAGTTCTGTGAATTTCATCATGGCCTAATTTGATCCTTAAATAATAACATAGTGCTAATTTTCGTGTTTTTACCAAGAAATTGTATTTCCAAGTTGAATCAAAACAACAGTAGAACAGGCACTACTCAAGATACAAGACAAATAAAAGATACTGCATTAACCAGTCAAAATATTTTTTTAAAAAATCAAGAAGCAATCACTGAATAGCTTTCCTTGATTTAGATAGCAATTAGGTTAATAATCAGACGAGCCTGATAATCACAGCTGAGGAACCCAATCAGCCAGATTACAATGTATTGCTTTAAACCTCTTAAAAGATCACATCGCAGCTGAATAGGGGGATTTACTTATGACTAATGTCCCTTGATCTTTACTAATTGTTTCATCAGACGCCAGTCCTTAAAGGAAAAATTGTTCCAATCTTTTCTTCATAGAGCTATTTTGTTTAATTTTAAAATTATTCCCGTTGTAGGCTCAACAGAATTTTCTTCTCCATAACAAGAAAATTTCTCAGTGTAAAACAGTGCTTTTTGCATCCTTCTGTTTCACACAAATTCAGCAATGTGTTCTCACCTGTAGTGTTCATAATTTGCACTGTGGTTTGCTCATATTCCCTTTTCCTGAAAGAGAATGGGTTTTATTTTTCTAAAAGCACTTGAGAAAAATATGCATCAGTATTGTTACTCACTGCTGAAAAGTAACAGGTATTGTCTTAATCAAACAGGGCATAATGACCAGGAGAGGTTGGTCTGTAGTTACTGTATTTATATACACAGCGAATATATATGTGTGGCCTCATGGTTAATTAATATGTTATATGCAAATTATTAACCTCAGATATGCAGATGACACTACCCTTATGGCAGAAAGTGAAGAGGAACTAAAAAGCCTCTTGATGAAAGTGAAAGAGGAGAGCAAAAAAGTTGGCTTAAAGCTCAACATTCAGAAAATGAAGATCATGACATCCGATCCCATCACTTCATGGGAAATAGATGGGGAAACAGTGGAAACAGTGTCAGACTTTATTTTGGGGGGCTCCAAAATCACTGTAGATGGTGATTGCAGCCATGAAATTAAAAGTCGCTTACTCCTTGGAAGGAAAGTTATGACCAACCTAGATAGCATATTCAAAAGCAGAGACATTACTTTGCCGACTAAGGTCCGTCTAGTCAAGGCTGTGGTTTTTCCAGTAGTCATGTATGGACGTGAGAGTTGGACTGTGAAGAAGGCTGAGCGCTGAAGAATTGATGCTTTTGAACTGTGATGTTGGAGAAGACTCTTGAGAGTCCCTTGGACTGCAAGGAGATCCAACCAGTCCATTCTGAAGGAGATCAGCCTTGGGATTTCTTTGGAAGGAATGATGCTGAAGCTGAAACTCCAGTACTTTGGCCATCTCATGCGAAGAGTTGACTCATTGGAAAAGGCTCTGATGCTGGGAGGGACTGGGGACAGGAGGAGAAGGGGACGACAGAGGATGAGATGGCTGGATGGAATCACTGACTCGATGGACGTGAGTCTGAGTGAACACCAGGAGTTGGTGATGGACAGGGAGGCCTGGTGTGCTGCGATTCATGGGGTCGCAAAGAGTCGGACATGACTGAGCAACTGAGCTGAACTGAACTGATGCAAATTATTCAGACACTCAGGCTTTCTAGCTACAGAAGGTTTGGCCCTCAACATGTAGTAATTTTAAAGGTGCATTGGATCAAGGTTCAGAGATCTTTACTCTGACCTTCCGTAGCTTTAACTTCTAAAACATGGATCAAAAGCTAGAAGAAGAAAAATCACAAGATTCTTCATCCCAGTTGTGACAGATGTCAAAAGCCAAAGCTTGATCACTCATAGGCTCAGAGAGAGGAATGAAGGCTCCTTAGACTAACATCATTCTGCCCAGTTTTCTGTGGTTTTCCTGTAGGTTTGGCTTTGTGAATTTTGGTGTGATATTTCCATCGTATGTATGAATGTTTCCATCATCCACATCTTGTATATCTTTGTTGTTTCCTAATGTCAGGGCCTCCTCTCCCTTCTCTCTAGAAAAAAAATCATCCATGATAAACCAATAAGTAATGTTATTTGTATGGATTAGCATTCCTAGAAAACTTTGATTTATTCTAGAGTTTGTGTTTGTGTCCCCTCAAAGTACAGCTGAAAGGGAATGAAGGATTGGCCGTGTCTTTCTCTTAGGAAATCTCTCTCCTGATTTTCTTTCTCAGTCACTGACTATTCATTCTCAGTGTCCTTTATTCTTTCTCTGCTACTGAAATTCCAAATGTCCAAGAGTTCCAGGCCCTTTTTCTGTTTCCTTATGACACCCAGCCCAGTGGTTGCAGATACCATGTGCATAGATTGAGCTCATGTCCGTGAGGACTCCAGACTTACAGGTCCATGTCCAACTAGGCATCTCTAGTTTCAGTCAAAACACCACTTTTGGGACTTCTCTAGCTTCTACTGCAGGGGGTGCAGGTTTGAACCCTGGCCAGGGAAGTAAGATCCTATACTAGTTAATTAAAAAACAAAAATAAAGATAAATTTAAACATAATAAACAAACAATAAAGAAAAAAAATCACTTTTTCTCCAAGCAGCTCTATTGCTGGTCTTGTACGTGTTCATAAATACCCCTACTCTCTACCCAGTTACTCAAGGAATTAGGTAGATAGCAATTAGGTAGATAAGCAAGTTAGGTTTCTGGGAGTTATTCCTCTTTCCCTCACTATCTTCCCATGCCCACATCTAATCTGTCCACATCCTATAATATCTAATTCCAAATCTCCCCTGAATCCTTCCAGGTTTTTTTTTTTTTTTCCTATCTTTTCTTCTCCTTACCCCAAACCATGATTATCTCTTATCTAGTTTCACAGTGGTTTCAAACTCATCTTTTTGATGTTGCTTTGCCCTTTCTGATGAATCCTCCATAGAACAGCCACAATGAGTAACCTCCAATTAAAATAAATAAATTTATATTAAAACAACAGAAAACCCACATGAATTCCATTGCTCTCTTATGTAAAGTCTCCACTGGCTCTTCTCTCCGTTTAGGATAAAATCTAAACTCCTTATCCTGGCCTGGATTTGGTCTTATTCCCTATCATTCACTCTCTTGTCTGCTGTGCTCTGACATAACTGGCTTTTATTTGTTGCTGTTCCTCCTTTAGACCTGAGGGTCTTTGTACTTGTTTTTCTATAACTAGAACTCTTTCCCTTCAGATCTGCAGAAAGGGTTGTCTGTCATTCAGATCTCAGGTTACATATCACTTATTGGATTTTTAACCCTCTCTGACCTCAGTCCTCGACCTTCAGAGCACCTCACGTTCATTTTATGTAGAGTCTTTGTCGCTGCTTTTACTGACTTGTCTTTTTTCTATCTCCTGCCCCTTTTCTTAATAGTGCTAAAAAAAAAAAAAAACAACAACAACAACAACAAAAAAAAACCCTCTCAAAATAGAAGGTAAGCTCCATGAGAGAAGGACTCCATCTGCTTGTTCATGGCAGTAATTCCAGCCCTGGGAAGAGTGCCTGTCACGTAGATGGGACCCAATAAACCTATAGAGTGAATCAATGAAAATCTCAGAAAACATGATCTAAAAGGAATCAGACCATCTATTTGGCTTCCCACACATGGTGTTTAGTGGCAGTTTGAAAACTGTTTATCTGTGTACAGCTGTCTCACTCCTTGCAGAGCTGATGAGCAAATGGGTTGTGTCTTCACAGAGGAAAGTAGCTAAACATTTAACTTGAAGTAAGCAGTGGGTCATCAGCTGCTCTGGGCTGTGAGCATGATGACTGACTGCAGACGATCTGTTGAAACGCTTTCTGGGATGGACTTTTAAGTACCTGTCAAAGCTTACAATTTGAGAGCAAATGTAAGTGAACCTGAACGCCTTTCAACTTGGGACATTTGACGCTTGAGAAATCACCTCGCTTTCACTTTGTTGCTGGCTAGATCCACTCATCTTTTAGTTTTAGGGCCTGAATCATCAGTTTCTCTAAATCCATTTATAAACTCAGTCAGCATTTTGCTCTGGCAGCTTGTGAATATAAGGGGGTAACGGTAGGCTCGGGGGTATAAAACCTGTTTTTCACTGATTCTGCCTTCAAATACTTTTCAAGATTCCACAACGATAAAAAATAAGGGGTACTATTCTCAGTACTTCATCCAAATACAGAATATAGCCTGCTTTCCTCCTCTTTTCTTTTGTTTCTTTCGTCTCCACTTTAAGATTATCCAAGAAATAAAGAAAAGCCAGTCAGTCTATTCATATAGGCAGAACACACCCCAGCATGAAACCTATGTTTAAATGTTAATAGCTGATATAGTCTATCAGACTGTAAATTTTCACAGAGCTAACTAAGGAAGGAAAAAAACCAGAGAATATATATGTATATAGAGATATAATAGCAAGAATTGCTGACTTTTGAATACAGGGCTCTGTGATTAATCTTTATGAGCTCAGTGGCACTTTAAAACATTTTTCCTTTCTCATTAAAATACAACTTTCTCAAAAATGCTGGCTCTGATTGGTAGATAATGGAAAAATATCATGGATGATGCCTATGAAGCTCATATCCTTCAAGCTGACCCTCTTGTCTCCTGTT
The DNA here is from genome assembly GCF_016772045.2 of Ovis aries. Taxonomy (NCBI): domain Eukaryota; kingdom Metazoa; phylum Chordata; class Mammalia; order Artiodactyla; family Bovidae; genus Ovis; species Ovis aries. The sequence goes on from NC_056079.1 coordinate 27,472,279, forward strand.
TTAATAGTGCTAAAAACACTTCTTAAAAATTCATTTTAAAAGAAAGTTAAGGTATAAACAAGAAATTTCCTTATTATGTAAAATTAGCTAGCAAAAAAACTTGTCTTCTGGTCTAGTTTCAACCGCAGTCCACAGAGGAAACAAAACAAGGGCTTTCTAAAATATCCTGGTGTACGAGGATAGCCACTTGTCTATAAGCAAAGATGTGTGTGTGTTACATTCAGTAGAAGAGCTTAGACATGTTATTCTCTAATTATTTACCTTCCTCTGTAACTAACTTCAAGTAGCAATCATTCTGAACACCTCCTGTGCCTTTTTAATGTTTAGTCATTTAACCAACTATTTTAAAATTGCCTAGTCTCCTCAACTACCAGAGAAATTAAATAAAATAGCCACAGACCTCTAAAAGCTAAGTAAAATCACGCTTCGAGTCTCTGGGCTTCCAAATAAGAGGCTTGTACTTACTTGAAAATGTTTAAATGTTAAATTCCCTAAAATCTAGGAAAGGAAGTGAAGCTGTGTGTACCTGGCACTCTCCTTGATGCAGATTTTTTTTTTTAACATTTTCTTTCACCTGCTTCTTTTAGAGAACTCAGTTTTCAATTGTGCTCCACCATTAAATTCTAAAGTCAGGGTACTGGAGCCCTGAAATAAATTCATGAAAAGTAAATGTCACTACCACCTCTAAAAAGGGAGCCCCCAAACTCAAGTTCTTTTTAACTTGAAATTGACCAGCCTCAGTGGTACATTATGAATGGGGAAAATGTTATCAATAGCTGAATCCCTTACAATCAAGTAAAGTTTGATATTTTCAAATGACTGTCACATACGTTGTCTAATTTAAATTTATTTGGCCTCCTGATGTAGCCAGGGCAGGCCTGTTTTATAGATTAGGAAACTGAGGAGCTGGGGAATTTATCTGGTTCATAAACAGGCTTCATTCTGGTAAGAATCCCAGTTCATTGCTCTTTGATGCAGTCCTGAAGTGACCCTTGATCTAAACATCATCTAAAGTGATGCTGCAGAAGAAAAATAATGTTCCTGTCAGAAAACACAGTTTCTGAACACAGAGATATTAATGCTGTTGCAACCTGTGCTTCCAATAAAATCTAGGAGATGGTCTCATTTTTCCTTCAGATGATGTTTGAGATGTCCTTTTTGGAGAGGTTCTGTGACTAACTGGTTGCATTACTTATACAAACCATTAAATCCATCCAGGCCTTCATTTTTAAAATTAAATATTGTCGATAAACCAGGACTTGCTGATATCTAGGGCATTTCCAGCTGTAAAATTTTAGAATCCTGAGGTTCTTCCATGTTTAGTCCTTGTTTTGTTTTTTTATCAGACCACCTTATCCCAGGTCAAGTGGTTCTCTTAACAAGGGAAGGGCTTCTCTGGTGCTTCAGTGGCAAGGAATCCACCTGCCAAAGCAGGAGATGCAAGTTCAGTCACTGGGTGGGGAAGACCCCCTGGAGAAGGGAATGGCAACCCACTCCAGTGCTCTTGCCTGGGAAATCCCATGGATTTCCTGGTGGGGTACAGTCCATGGGGTTAGCAAAATAGTCAGATGCCATTTAGCAACTAAACAACATCAACAAAACAAGGAAAAGCCTGCCATCATTCACAAAATCATGTGTCACTGTAAAGGATGCTCACCTGGACCACCAGCAGCTTCTCTGCAATTGATCACACTGCCTTACAGACCCATTCGTGCAGTCACACCTGCCATCATATCTTAAGCCTGCTGCTTTCCTTTTTTTTTTTTTTTTTTTTGAGACAGAGGGAGATGCCTTCAGACCTGTGTGGTAGCTGCAGGATTCGGGGCTAATAGGTGCCAGTTGAATGCTCCTTGACCAAGTTTATTTCTTTAAGTAAAATAGTTTGGGGACACATAGCTGGCGTTGTTGACCGTCAACTTTCCCAAACTGGTAAGCAGGCCAGTTAAGGAAGGACTTTTTAAAAATATGCTTTATTTCTGAGAGGATATGACTATATCAAAGACAATAGTTTTAAATATATATATAAAGAGAGAGTGAGCTTTTTGGACAAATATATTCTGATTTTTCAAAATGTTTGTACTTCCTAGTCTAGCAATTACTATTCTGGAAAACTAAGAATTATAAGACCATTATCTTCTCATACCAAGAATTTTCTAAATAAGGGTCTTTGGGGCACTATTATTTATGAACAGGAAAGATGGAGATGGGACTTCCCTGGCGGATCGGTAGTTAAGGCTCTGAGTTTCCAATGCATGGGTTATGGGTTCAGTCCCTGATAGGGGAACTAAGCTCCAACATGCTGTGTGGTATGGTCAAAATAAATAAATAAATAAAAAGATGGAGGCAATATCCAGTATTAAGAAAATTATTATATAAAATATAGCAAAAACTCTCCTTTGATATTGTACAGTCATGAAATTGTCATGGGAGAAATACAGATAGAAATAAATCACAATATAAAAAGTATAAGAAAAAACAAAAATATGTAAAAGTGTGTCGATACAAGAAGGAACTGATATCAATGGTAATTAAGGTGATGGGCCTTTACATCATTTAAAAAAATTTTTTCTCTTATAAGGGAGCACAGCTGATTAATAATGTGTTAATTTCAGATGTACAACACAGTTATTTCAGTGTGTACACACACACACACACACACACACACACACATATCTATTCTTCTTCAAATTCTTTTCCGATTTAGATGATTACAGAATATTGAGTCCCCTGTGCTGTGTAGTACCTCCTTGTTGGTTATCTGTATTAAATACAGCTGTGTACATGTCAATCCCAAACTTCTACTTTTCTCTGTACTTCTATATATTCCAAATTTTCTCTGATGATACTAAATGTTACTTCAACTTTTAAAAAATCCAATGGCTGGATGATCCGTTGGTGGCATTGAAAATTACATCTGAATATACGTCTGAGTTCTGATTCCAGTGTAGACACCAGTCACATTACATAAAAAAATAATCTAAATACTCTGGGCTTTCACTTCTTCAAAAGTAAAGTGATTGTAAAAATAAGCTGGATTGTTCCTTAGATCTCTTCCAACTTTGATGTTATAATTCTTTGCAAGAAGTATTAAACAATGAGGTCTAAAGACCTACAGAATGGTGTCCTGACAATACCAACCTTCTTTCCCCTTCATTTCCTTGTGGAACCTAGTTTGCTGTGGATCAGAAGCAATAACTAATAATAGATAATAAAACTAAATACTAAATAATAGAAGTACCTAGAGCAACACAAGCCCTCTCGGGATTTCATCTCCAGGCCCTTCAACTTCCATCCCTTTGTTGTTGTTTTTTTAAATTGGAGGATAATTGCTTTACAATATTGTGTTAGTTTTTGCCATACATCAACATGAATCAGCCATAAGTATACTTGTCTCTCCCTCCTGAACCTCCCTCCCACTTCCCACCTCCCTTCATTGTTTTTTAACTCAGCCCCATTTTGACCTTGCTTCCCATAGAGACAGATCTTTCAGATATAAAATTTACAAAGATATGCAGTATCTTTTTAGAATGAATCTGACATAAAGACAAAAGAATGGAGAGGAGAAGCTTGAGCTCTTACCGTACCCAGAGGCAGTGAATATGCCTCTGGTTCTGGATTATGTGTTCTCGGAATTTCAACAGCTATTTGGCAAAGTGATTAGGAAGAAAACTTGCCCCCTTTTTCAACCGCCTTCTTACTCCTGCAACCCAAATGCACGTGTGCTGTCGACTTCGGCTGTTGCCCTGAACCTACCACTGTGCGTCCCTGCTTGGCTGAATCCTACAATAGCAGGTGCTGAGAGATTCAGTGCATCCTCAAGCCCAACAAACAGCCGCCGCCTAAGACAACTTCTTCCCATGAGTGAGAAATTTTTTCAAAGAGCTCAATTCATAGAAATCATTTATTCATTCAAAAAGCACCTTTTGAGTTTCCAGTAGAGGTCGTGTACTGTGCTAAAGTGGATACAAAGATAAGCCGAACCTAGGTCCTTATGGATATATAGTGTAGGGGAAAACTACACACTCCGTAGGAACAATGAAAATCTAAAGCACAAGTGAGTAAGGGTCACAGGAGCAAACCGTCAGAAGGTTATGGAAGCCAGAAACGGCGTGGTGTGAAAGGTCAACGGCATTAGAAAGGGGACCCAAGATTTTATGGTCTGGCTTCCCCCACCCCAGCTCTTCACGGAGGGCAGCCTTTCGGGATGGCTGACTTCTCCCTCCTCTCCTTGAAGTAGCCTGATACATAGTACTTCTTAGATACTTTGAAAATCCCCATGATAAACATCTGGACCCGACACAGAAGCCTCCAGGAAGCTGTCTCTTCGGCATCCACCTACAAGCAAGCCATAAACACAACCTATTAAATAGCACGTCATGCTCTGGGATTGTCTCCTAAGCCTCTTGATTGTCTCCTCAGGAGCATCACACTTAGCCAACCATTAGGGCACAAGAAATGACCCTCCTGCAAGGGGGCTGGTGGGGGGACACTCACTCTTAGAAAGTTACAGGGACACAAGATAATTAGAGAGTCCACTCCGCCTCCCGTTAAGGGATAAATCTTGTTTTTCTTCCTCGCTTTTGTCTGTTTGTAACCCGGGGTCAACTGTCGTTAACTCTTTTGGTTCTTGAGAAAAACCCTTTCAGTCCATATTTCCAGGCCCAAATCTTGACTCCAAGTTTTTGTGTTTTTTTTAATCCCCATTTGAAACTTAAGTAGAATGGTAACAGATTAGAGACTGAAAAGAAAGGAAGAAAATAAATATAGGTATTAGTGGGAAAAAAAAAATCCCTACAGTTACTTGAATCTCCTTAACTTTATTTAGGTGGATTCTCAATGTTACATCACTCAGAATTAAAGCTTTCCATGATTTTGCCAGAAGTATCCAGGTTAGCTGAACTTTTCAATTACTGTTTGCATTTCTCTGAATCACTTAAATCTCCCTTATTTCATTAAAAAAAAATCTATATATTCATTCTAGGGAAAGTTCTTTTCTGTGCTTTTTCAACCACTTTCAGCCACATCAGAAAAACAACTTTTATGTTGTCCATCTATTATTCTATTCATTTCTCTTCCCAAGCTGTCACTAATTAGCCTCTCTGTATATACAGATTCACAAAATCTTAGCATTAGTTTCAGCAGTGAAATTCTTTTGACAACAGGGGAAGGAGAGAGAGGGACAAGTTGAGAGACTAGCATTGATATATATACACGACCGACCATGTGTAAAATAGCCGGCGAGAAACTTCTGTATAACACAGGGATCCCAGCCTTATGACGACTTTGAGGGGTGGGCTGGGGGTAGGTGGGAGGGAGGCTTCAGAGAGGGGGGCTATATGTATACTTAGAGCTGATTCACATTGGCATAGAGCAGAAACTAACACAGCACTATAAAACAATTATCCAACAATTAAAAAAAAATAAAAGAAAAATTCCTCTAGGCTCCATCATTCAGGCCACAAAGCAGAGAACTGCCCTCTTTGGGATATGACCTATAGTACATTTGCATTCTGCTTTCATCTTCATTTCCATGTCAGAATTTAGCTACTTGCTCTTTCATCTACTTAAAAATAGTTCTTACCACCCTTTAGAAAGATAAACTAGTTGTAGTACCTAACAATGGGTCTATTGATTTTTTTAATTTAAATTTATTTTTAATTGGAGAATAACTGCTTCACAATTTTGTGTGGGTTTCTGCCGTACATCAGCATGAATCAGCCATAGGTATACGTATGTCCCTTCCCTCTTGAACCTCCCTCCCACCTCCCCCCCCTTCCCACCCCTCTAGGTTGTCACAAAGTACTGGATTTGAACTCCCTGAGTCATACAGCAAATTTCTACTGGCTATCTAATTTTACATATGGTAATGTATACATCCGATGTTACTTTCTCAATTCATCCTACAGTCTCCTTTCCCTTCTAGGCCTGCAAGTCTGTCCTCTATGACTGTGTCTCCACAATGGGTCTATTGATTTTTAATAAGCAGAATCATAAAGAGATGAAGTATAGTTTTAATTATTTTAGAATTCTTGCTGTTTTGATTGATGCACTATTTAACTTTTCACCATATTGCTGCTAATCTTTTTATTATTATTATTATTACTCCTAATCCTTTAGGAATTTTTGGCAACTCAAGTGTCTACCTGCCCTTACTGGGTCTTCTTTAAAAGTCACCAGCACTTGGGGCCATTTCTGCCTGGATGCATACAAGCAGCAAGTTCCCGTCAGGACTTGTCCATTTCCATGGGAGCACTAATTCTCTTTCAGTTTGACTCAGATCGATGGACTTATCTTTGTTTCTATCCAGTTATCTTTTTCAGCATCAATTGGATTCTTTATCTCTATGGCTTAGTAGATGGAAGGGCACACTGGCCAGCTGCTTTCTTTTATTTCAGAAAATCTATTTTCTAATCACTTTTCCTCAAACCTAAGTGGGTCTGTGTTTTCCCCTACATTTCGTAATTTATCACATTTACATTCTTGGTGGCTTGTTTTGAATTGACTTTCTGATAAGAGGATTGTGATAGATCAATCACCATCAGTCATTATACAGAGCAAGTGAGAAGTGCTCTTCTTTCTAGATTTCCTTTAGAAGTGCTTGTTTTACATACAGCTGATGATCCAGGTAGACGCTACTTGGATTTAATAAAAAGCAAACAGAGGGCTTCCCTGGCAGTCCAGTGGCTAATACGCCACTACAGGAAGCATGGGTTCAATCCTTGGCTGGGCCACTAGGATCCCACATGCTGCACAGTATGGTCAATAAATAAACTTAAAAAAAGAAACCAAAACAAAGGACAAAAAAGATTTTGTTGCTTAAAGTCTTTTCTTGAGTCTACTTGCCTTCTCAGCTCCAAAAGCCCCAAATAAGGTTAAAAAAAATGTTATTTAAGTTATAATTCTAACTTTTAGACAGTTGTTTGACTCTTCTAGCCCACTTTAGGGCTGATTCTCAAAACAGTTGGAGACTAGGTATGAAAGGAAGGCTAGTGATGGGGACAGGGGTAAATTAGTAGTAAGCGCCCATAAACACCTGAGGATGATCAGCATTGCCTGTATTTCAATAGGGGAAGGTGGGGTGGCGTACTCACTCTCTCCCCTGTGGCCACAGGACTGAACGTGTCCAGGTGGTTTCCCATCAGATGATTCCACTGATCTAAAACCCCCTTGTAATTTCCACGTGGCTAATTGAGGGATAAACGGTGGTACAGAGAGAGAGGAATAGGAAGTTACTTCTAAAAATCCTGACATGGAATTCTTGGCCTCCGTTCTTTATTTCCCTTACAAATCTTTTTTTTTTTTAATATTTGACAATATATGAAGGATATTTTATATAAGGAATTATACATTATATAAAATATTTGTTATATATGGAACTTTCACACACTTTTAGCCATTACTATATTAGATTCTTATATACTTACCAGGGCTTCCCTGGAACTCAGCTGGTAAAGAATCTGCCTGGAATGCAGGAGACCCTGGTTTGATTCCTAGGTTGGGAAGATCCCCTGGAGAAGGGATAGGCTACCCACTCCAGTATCCTTGGGCTTCCCTGGTGACTCAGACAGTAAAGAATCCACCTGCAATGTGGGAGATCTGCGTTCGTTTCCTGGGTTGGGAAGATCCCCTGGAGGAGGGCATGGCAACCCACTCCAGTACTGTTGCCTGGAGAATCCCCATGGACAGAGGAGCCTGCCTGGTGGGCCCCAGTCCGTGGGGTCACCGAGTTGGACATGCCTAAGCAACTAAGCACACAGCACATACACTTAACAAAAAATAGTAAGAATATAGAAAATTTGAACAACATAATTAATAAGCATATTTAAAAGAACATATGAAGAATGCTAACCCCAACAAGGAAAAAATACCTAACCTTTTTGAGAACATAAAAATGTATATGAAAATCGACTACTTATTCCAATAATGCAAAAATCAATAATTTTTAATAATTGTTTTCACATGAATCCTAATACAATTTTTAAATTAATTTTTGGTAACACAGTGGTAAATAATCTGCCTGCCAGTGCACCAGATGCAAAAGATGTAGGTTCAATCCCTGCATCAGGAAGATCCCCAGGAGAAGGAAATGGCAACTCACTTCAGCATTCTTGTCTGGAAAGTCCCAGGGTCAGAGGAGCCCAGTGGGCTGTAGTCCATAGGGTCGCAGTCAGACACTGAGAGACTGAACGCACACATAGTTGCTTTATAGTGTTGGATTAGTTTCTGCTGTGCAGCAAAGAAAATCAATTCTATGCCCTCATACTAATCCTTAATGAAATATATTTAGTACACATTCATCTTTTTTAATTGCATGGTTTTCTGTTGCTGAAATGATATAAAGTACACCAGAATCGTTGGAAGACCATATTATTTGTAGTCCTATTTTTATGACCTTGAGTAAGTCTTGACTTTTCTGATCCTAAGTCTCTCTCCCTTTAGTTTGGGATAATAATATCTACTCTGTAGGCTCAGATGGAACATCTGTAGGTGTGTTTTGTACTTTGCAATATGGATCTTAGTAGTATTTTTGTTGTTTGTTTCTTTCCCCGTCCTCCCCATCCCACTCCAACACTGTAAAGAATTGCTGACCTGAATGGAAGTGGGTGGGAGTCATCTAGTGAGGATGGAAGGCTGAGTCCTTATTTATTTAATGAACCTCCCCTGACAATTCTGTTACCATGAAGTTTCTACTTGGATTTCTGATAATGGCCCTTCTCTTTGTTTTGACTTTCTGCCATTTGAAAGATACAAGTTAATGAAGAACTTAGTATTCTTTGCTACCGCATGGACTGTAGCCTGCCAAGCTCCTCTGTCCATTGGATTCTCCAGGCAAGAATACTAGAGTGGGTTGCTGTGCCCTCCTATAGGGGATCTTCCTGACCTGCGTCTCTTTTGTCTCCAGCATTGGCAAGCAGGTCTTTACCACTGGTGCCACCTGGGAATAATACGCTATGTAATGTAAAGTGAAAGTGTTAGTTACTCAGTCATGTCTGACTCTTTATGACCCCTTGGACTGTAGCCCGCCAGGTTCCTCTGTCCATGGCATTCTCCAGGCAAGAATACTGGAGAGGATAGCCATTCCCTTCTCCAGGGGATCTTTCCAACCCAGGGATCAAACCCAGATCTCCTGCATTGCAGGCAGATTCTTTACCATGCGAGCCGCGAGGGAAGCCCGTTTAATGTAATGCTCTTGTCTTTTACGTTCTACTGCAGTCCTGGGTTCTAGACCCAAGCTAATTCACTCAATCCCTTAATCTCCAGGTAGTTGACCAGTGAGAAACCTGGCCCATTTTTGTGTGGTTTCCTGAGGCTTACAGCATCCTGACCTCCCCTCCTTACATGTTCTCTCTTGGCGTCCTGACCTCTGCACACAATACTATTGAGATGTCTTTTCACTTAATGGTTTTCTTATTTACCTACCACATGTATGTATAGTAATGTATTCCTGCACACTTGCATGAACACAGACATATTCTTCCCATACTTGTAGATACAATAATAATGTGAAATTAAAATTGCAGTTTCATTTAGCATAGTTATCTTGCATGCATGCTCTGTGTCCGTCTCTTTGCAACCCCATGGACTGTAGTTCTCCAAGCTCCTCTGTCCATGGGATTTCCCAGGCAAGAATAGTGGAGTGGGTTGCCATTTCCTTCTCTAGAAGATCCTCCCGACCCAGGGACTGAACCTGCTTCTTATGTCTCCTGCATTGATAGGCAGGTTCCTTACCACTAGTGCTACCTGGGATCTTGAGTATTATATAATGATTCTAACAATATTCTAACAATATTCATTTCTTAAAGCATTCTGGGAACTTCTTGGAATCTCTGCATTGATAAATGACTGTGGTAGAAAGAATTTTTTCTGGAAGTTGAGGAGACTGGTTATATTTGAAGGCAGATTCCAGGAACCTCAGCTTCCACTCTCTCCCATGAGGTTTCTATTCTATGCTGAGGTGCATGCATGCTCAGTCATACCTGACTCTTTGAAACCCCATGGACTGTAAGCCCACCAGGCTCCTCTGTCCATGGGATTCTCCAGGCAGGAATACTGGAGTGGGTTGCCATATCCTCCTCCAGGGGATCTTCCCGACCCAGGGATCAAACTTGCATCTCCTGAGTCTCTTGCACTGCAGGCAGATTCTTTACTGCTTGAGCCCCTGGGGAACAGGCACAAAGATTCCCCCCAGAGTATCCCCTCCCAAGAGGATGCTGATGACCCTACTTGCAGTTCTGCCCAGGAACTGCCCTCAGTGCTGCCACTGTTACTATGGCTGCAGTTACATGCTATGGAACAGGTGCAACAGGGATGATGCCACGTGCTCTGCTCAGGTAGTCTCAGCTGAAAAATGTAGCTGATTTTTGTTTCATGATTATTGGTTTATTCATGCGAAGCACAGAGAATTGCTCTCTACTATTACCGAGTATTGGGCCTTCCTGATAGCTCAGTTGGTAAAGAATCTGCTTGCAGTGCAGGGGACCCCAGTTCGATTCCTGGGTTGGGAAGATCCGCCGGAGAAGGGATAGGCTACCCACTCCAGTATTCTTGGGCTTCCCTTGTGGCTCAGCTGGTAAAGAATCCGCCTGCAATGCAGGAGACCTGGGTTTGATTCCTGGGTTGGGAAGATCCCTTGGGGAAGGGAAAGGCTACCCACTCTGGTCTTCTGGCCTGGAGAATAATCCAGTATAGTCCATGGGGTTGCAAAGAGTCAGACATGACTGAGCAACTTTCCCTTTCTTTCAATACAGAGTATTAATGCCAAGAAGACTTACAGGCAATAATGTTTCTTCCTCTAGAAATCCATCATCTTTAAGATTTTGTCACTGATTTTCCCTGCCTGCTTCCTAGACCTTACTCACCACCTTGTCAAAAAGCCCCAAGAGTCAGTATCTGCTACCTTGCCTCCTTCCATTGTTCCAAAGGTTCCTGGGTACCACTGCTTGACCCTCTCTTTAGAAAGTCCCTTATCATACCCTCCTTCCATGTTTTTAGTTTGAGATCAGTCCTCTTTTAAGAATGGATATATTTCTAACTTAAGAAGTGCGGTAAAGGGGCAAAATATGAGGCTTAGGTGTTAAATTAATTTACATTCAAATTTTGGCTCTGTCACTCACAAGTGACATGATTTTAGGCAAGTTAAATTATTAAAAATAACAGTCATTAATATCACAGAACATTTATTAACCCTTATAGATCAGGCATTGAATTAGGTACTTTAAGTGGTTTGTCTCAACTAACTCAGCACACTGAGTTTTTGTCTCTGTTCTAAAAAATGAGGTCAAATAGGCATATCTCATTGAAGAGTAGTAAAAATTAAACTGCATCAAAGGTGGGAACAGTACTAAATGTCTGAATATGTAGGTGTGACAGAAATGGAAATTGATTTTAAAACATATGTGACAGGGAATTCCTTGGTGGTCCAGGGATCAGAACTCAGCACTTTTGCTGCCAAGGCCCAGGTTCAATCCCTGGTCAGGAAACTAACATCCCACAAGCCTCATGACGTGGCCAAAAAATGAAAAAAAAAATTTTTTTTAATTTAAAAAAATTAAAAGATATATATGACAGAAATTGTTAGAGAAGATATCTGTATCTGTATGCTCAAGGACAAATGGAGGAAAAAAGGACCAATTACCTGAAGAATAAGAGCAAGGTGTGTATAGAATATTCTAGGGTTGAAACTAATAGAGCAAAAGGTCATATATGAAAGAAACAGTTCACTCTGTAGGGGTCCTCCCCCACTGATACTATCACCTTTCACAAGGTATCAGTTAATTAACTTATTTTTCTCCTTGGTATACTCACAGGCATTCAGGATACAATTGATCCTATACACTTATAGAAAACTTTTACTCCAGGAGGGTAAACAGGGAGTTTCTTTCTGACTTAAACAGGAACAATCATGATAACAGTGCTAAAAGTTAAACATAAACTTGTATGGGTGGACACCATGCAATTTTGTTTCCAGAAGGTTCAAGAAAATATGTTCCATGTTCATTTCGATTCAAGAAGCTATAGGTTCTGTAGGACTGACTCCTTTTGCTAACACATGAGAATTAGACATTTGCTGCTCATGATAGTAGCTCCCCTCTTTTCCTTTGTTCTTTATCTACAACCTGCTATAATATTGACAGTTTTGCTGCTGGAAAGAATAACACAAGACAGCTTTTCTTAAGCTCCAAACTGAATTTTGTGGTTAATTGATTGGCCAGCTGGCCCTGCCGTCTCTTGACCTCTACAAGAGCCAGCAAGATTGATGGTTTTCAACAGCCTTCATGGTGCACTGAAGCATTCAGATCTATCTTTTGTTATTGGAGAAACACTAAGTTCTTATGTAGCACATTATTTAGTAGACTCAGGCGCTGATGAGTTGGGAGGCCAGCAAATACCCGACTGGAAGACAATGTTTGCAGATCAAAGGAGCCGATGAGACAGAGAGTTCATAAAATGTGAATACAATTCCAGGGGAGGATTGATGATTATGGAAGCAGAAAGCCAATCGAGTTAAAGATTCATTCTAGCAACAAGCCCCATCGGCTCACTGGCACCCATCCCTCTAGGAAGTTTCCTTGGCTTTTCAAGTTCTACACAAGGAAAGAACAAAGCTATCAAGGATGCTCTCATTCCGGAAAGGCGGCTGCAAGATGGCCTGAATCAGAGGTCAGCAACTACCACTGAGAGTTCATCCCATCTGACCTCGTAAAGAATACAGCTCAAACTGTGGTTCGGCAGGAGTGGTTTAACGTCACCAACACCAAGGAGCCCCAGTGAATGTGGCAATTTGGAAATTACTGGGTGGGTCACTTCTTCAGAAACTTTTTCTCACCTGAAAAGTGAAGCAGAGCTGAAACACACATCTTCAATATTCTGTTTCAATCTTCATAGATTCATGTCATGACTCAGGTGACAGAAAGGTATGTTAACAAGGGATAGGTTCTCTTGTTTGAAAAGTATACCCATAATGCAGTAAAAAAAAAAAAAGTGAAATATATTTTTAAAATCAATGGTCGGCCTAGTTTTGCCGCCTCCATCTCTCAATTGCTATTTCAAAATCTTGACTCTTAATGACTTTGAAGAATAGGTAAGGTGGGGTGGTGGTAGAGAAAGAATGTTAATTTTTATTTTTTTTTAAAAAAAGATAAATCTAAAAAGTAGAGCTAAGTGGTAAGAAAAATTAATTTAGTGTCTCCTGACCAAAATAATTGCATGTGTTCCTTAATCTCTCACAAAATGTAACTTCACTGTCTGTACAGTTTAGTGAATAAAATCCCTCATTTTGGTTATTGGTTCCAATCTTGGAAAAGATGCTACTAGAGATAATTTAATTCTGCTGTCTTCCTTTGTGCTTAGCTAGCTGAGTTATCGACACATTGGAGATTTGGGAAAACACAACAGATAATAAATTTGTATATATGTCTCATTCTCTGCAACAATCAAGAAGTTGAAATTGCCTGATCTTTTCAAGTGAATGTGCCACTTTGACCCAGGCAAAGGAGAAATAAAACAACAATACCAACCAGCCATTTCAAGCATCCTTCTGCTGCATAATAACTCAGCAGTAGGCTTTACTAATGGTGTTTATGAGCTGCCTGGCTGGGATTAGCCCTGAAGCAAGGAGGTATTTGCCCAGTGGGCTTCTTCTGTGTGGGGGGCCTTTTTGCAGCCTGGGGGCCCTTTTAGGTGACTCCCAGCAGGAGCAGTCTCTGCAGGCCAAGGCCTTTTGCAGTGAGCTAACTGTTCCATGATTGCTTTACTGTCCATGTTGCGTTCAGAATGCTTTAGGACACCGATATAATGCCGTGAAAATGACTATGTAGGACACACCTGTGCCGAGAGGTCATGATGGCTGTTTCTTAGGTATTATTTAGTTACTTATTTGGTTCGAAAGCAAACAGACCAAAACCACTTTTCAGAGTTTAATCAAGATCGTTGTTTCCGCAAATCCAACAGGACTGGAAGTGCAGTGAAGAGAGAAGCCGTCATCTACCATCAGCCATGAGATGAGAATGGAAGTGGGTTACACACAGAAGTAGGAGGTGTACAAGGCAGGTGTAGAAACCACACAGTGATGGCTGGATGCAGGCAAAGTTGAAGGTAACTGAGAGCCAAGGGTTGGACCATCCGAGTTGTCCTTTGGCCTTAAAATAATTCAAACTCTTCCTGAATTCAAGTCAAAGGAAATCAGTAACGCTCAATATACTTCAGGTTTCATTTGACGCCCACAACTGAAACTGCCTCTTTGGGGTGTGTGTATTTACCTCGGCAAAGAATATAATTGAATCTGGAAATTATCTGCAGGGCTACCTGTTCAGACCTGTTATTTCAACTCCCTGAAAACAGCTGTATTATGTTCCACTGGGGAGACTTCTCATGATGGCGCCTGTTTACTGAGAAGGGACTATGCCCACCTGCCCTAGGGTCCTGAAATGAACTGGAAACCTATATCTAATTCATATAAAATGTAATTTCAAAGAAAATTAAATTAAGGGATGGATCCTGGCAGGGTCCCAGGAAATCTCAGATTCCCCATCCCTGTAACTCATGGGGAATATGAATTCATGAAATCCAACAGACTGAATCCAATTTATTTGTCAAATTCAAAGGCGTGAGTATTACAAAGGGGCTTGATACAAGTGAGTAGCACACTTGAAAGTCTAGAGGATCACTGCCCTTTCTGTTCTTTACATAATTTTTTGTAATTATTGTTTCCTAGTAAAGAAAGTTCGAATAGATATGTATGTATACACACATATACATATCTACTTGAATACATGTGTATATGTATCTTCTTTGGGGGCTTCCCCAGAGGCACTAGTGGTAAAGAACCTGTCTGACAATGCAGGAGACATAAGAGACCTGGGTTCGATCCCTGGGTCGGGACGAGTCCCTGGAGTGGGACATGGCAACCCGCTCCAGTATTCATGCCTAAAGAATCCCACAGACAGAGAAGCCTGCCGGGCTATGATCCAAAGTGTCACAAAGAGTCAGATATGACTGAAGCAACTTAACATGGACGTGTATCTTCTTTGAGGTCAGTCAAGGACACGTAAGGATTTGTCCAATGTAACTTCAACATCCTGCTAAGCTTAGGGAGGAGATGTGGAAGGATCAAAAGGAATTTAAGGAGATAACTCTGAATCATTGAGCAGGTGCTCATTAGGTACCCAGTGTATAAAGGATACACATGGAGGAAGCAGAACACGTGGTCCCACTGTTTAAGGCAACCAAGTGAGATGCAGGAAGCATTAAGAACACAAGGCAACATAGCTGGAACTGCCATTAGCTAGCATGTGCCAGATGAGCGATCAAGAATACAAGCATGGTGTCAAAAGAGGTGAGCCATGGTTATGGTCTGGAGACGGTACACTGAGCCCTGGTTTCTGGGTGAGATCACAGAGCGGTTAAATGTCTGGATGCTGGAGTCAAGCTGCATGGGCTAACATCTCAGCCCTACCACAAAGAGCTACAAGACCTCAAGGAAGTTACCTAACCTTTCATCTGCCTTGATTTTTCGTCTCTGACTTAGAGCTGATAGTAGCCGGTCATAGTTGCTCTCAGGATTCAGTAAGTTAAGAAACCGCTTAGACCCATGTTTGGTGGACTTTGTAAAGGAGCTGGACCTTCCAGTTGCCTTGAAGCATGTCTTGTCTTAGGATAGGGAGTGTGAAGCTACCACACTTTATGAAGTGACAGGTGGGAACGCAGGGATGGGGAAAGGCCTGGCTGGTCTGGGGCATGTAGCAAAAAGATCTGTAACTGGACCAGAATACTCCTGTGAGAATGAGATTCGTGGGGATCATACTATTAACCCTAAACACTAAGACAAGGGGTTTCTTTTCCATTCTATAAGACAATTTTCTACCCCTCTCTTCCTCGTAAGATAAGTAATGGTGCTGTATAAGTAAAAGAACACAGTTGTGTGTAACTAACTTGTTACCTATATGTAACCATGAGCAGTATTAAGCACCTGTAATCTGACAACAGTTTCACAACAAAATCAGTTTACCAGATAATAATATGCATAATCAGTGGTGTGCTGGTAACCACCTCTCCATATTAAAAACAAAATCTTAGTTTATATAAATACTCTTATCATGGTCAGTTGAAACTATCAAAGTGATGTCACTGAGCAGGGAATCGGGAAAACACTTGCACAGGTGGCTGTTGTGAGCAGGTGTGAGCACTGCCTCCTACTTGGTCTCTACGAGCACAGAATGAGCTCCCTGAAAGCAGCAACTATTTCTTATCCTCTTCTATATCCCCCACACTAGGCATCTAAGTTATACTATCTGTATGTATGTGTATAGATGTTAAGTCATCTGTGTGTAGGTGTATCATCTGTATGCCTATACATAAGTTCAGTTCAGTTCAGTTCAGTTCAGTCGCTCAGTCGTGTCCGACTCTGCAACCCCATGAATCGCAGCACGCCAGGCCTCCCTGTCCATCACCAACTCCTGGAGTTCACTCAGACTCACGTCTGTCGAGTCAGTGATGCCATCCAGCCATCTCATCCTCTGTCGTCCCTTTCTCCTCCTGCCCCCAATCCCTCCCAGCATCAGAGTCTTTTCCAGTGAGTCAGCTCTTCGCATGAGGTGGCCAAAGTACTAGAGTTTCAGCTTTAGCATCATTCCTTCCAAAGAAATGCCAGGGCTGATCTCCTTCAGAATGGACTGGTTGGATCTCCTTGCAGTCCAAGGGACGTACACATAAATGGATCAGAAAACAATGATGGTAACTGGCATTGCCTTTATGCACGCACGCTAAGTCACTTCAGTTGTCTCTGACTCTGTGACCCTGTGGACTGTAGCCCACCAGGCTCCTCTGTCCATAAGATTTCCCAGGCAAGAACACTGGAGTGGGTTGCCATGCCCTCCTCCAGGGGATCTTACAGGCCCAGGGATCAAACCCATGTGTCCTGTGACTCCTGCATTGCAGGTGGATTCTTTACCAGGGAAGCCCCTCATCGCCTTTCTAGAACCAACCTAAATGATGGGTTTGCTTTCTTTCTGTTTAGTATTTGTAAATAGTATTTGTAAGCAGTATTTGAGTTTACTCTTTGCACATCATGGATAACATGCTCAAAGTCAAAAGCTTGCATGCCCTTCAGAGCAGATCTCTGCTGAGACCTCTGTGTCCTGAGGGCTCTGCTGCCCTGAACCAGCCTGACCTGATCTCCCTTCATTGTTCTGGTGGGATTAGGAAGGGACTGCTCCAGTGCTGCGAGTCATTCTGGATAAGACCAAGCCCCTTCATCTTCTATACATGAGAAGCTGGTCTGCAGGAGGAAAGGCCGGGAGCAGGGAAAAGAAACAAACCCAGAGGGCTCGAGGTTCCAAGATTCTCTGGAGTGTCCTGCCAGAAGGATTGGGGTAGGGGGAGGGAAACAGTGAAGCAGAATAACCTACAGACAGATGGGCTGAACCAAAGCCCCAGAGACACTCTCCTTCTCAATAAGGAGTTCTCTAAGCCAAGTGGCTGTTAGGGAACAGCCCTGGCTTGAAAACTCATTTACACCAGAGTGCAAAATGACTAATTTGAGAGAAGTCTTTGATCTAGGGGGAGAGGGGGTTAGGAGAATGAGAGTTAGGCTGCCAGGTGTCTTCCCACAGTCCCCTGCTTTGCATAGGATGCACACTCAATCCGTGCTTGGATGACACTGAGTTAGCATGATCCAAGGGAGCCTGTAACTGTATAAGTATGTGTGTGTGTGTTGAATGGTGAAAGACAGCATTTTCTCCCAGATTTTGCAGATTCTCCCAGTTCTTACAGGTCACTGTCTTCTTACTCACCCACACATCTCTGGATAAATCCTACATTTTTCAAAGGATAGTCTGGCTGGACATGCCTTTTATCCATGGAGATACCAGTCACTTATCTGAGATGGAAGCTATTTCAGGAAGACTCATAGGAATTCTCCACTTCCCTTGCCTTCCAAGGGACACTCACATGGTAAACCAGAAGAATCACAGTGCTTGGAAGGATTTCAAGTCTCCTGACTCTTGCTGCATCTTCAGCCTCTTCTCTCACCATGGATGTCATGTTTCCGGGTCCCTTTTGGTCTCTACTCTAGACTCAGAGCAAGTGACTCTACTTCTCATCCTCAGTGCATACCACAGATGCTCATGTCTTAGACTTCCATCCTCCCCCTTACAATCTTTTCCTAGAGTGTCTTTCTCTCCAACACCAAGCTAATAATGATCCTATCTGATCTCTCTGAAGGCAGGAGCAGGGACTCTGCTTAGTCTTTTTGTGTGTGTGTTCCTACTTAAGCATAGACAGGAAGGACTGAATGTCTGAACCCTTCCTTCTCGGGTGGTACAGCTGTCCCATCATTTTCCTTTCACTGCTGAGAAGGGGAGAAGCAGGTGGAAAGGGACCTCCAGAAATAACTTCATCCCTTTCACAATATTAAATCACTGCCTCAATTTTCCACTAACCATAAGAAAGCTTGGGCAGAACCACAGAGTTTCAGGAGAAGCCATTTAAGGATCTGATTCAGATGGTCAAAATAGAACACAGACGGTGTCTCGACGGGACTACTTCATTTCTGTGCAATACACAGTGCAAATGAGAAAAAAAAAAAAAAGTGGTGAAGAAGCCACAGTGGGCTAAGGCGGTGCTCAGGCTGAAAGTATTAAAAAGCCATGCAGTGTTGCCGTCATTGGGCAGGAGAATGAATGGACAGTGGTAACCTCCATTTGGAGTTAGCATGCTTTAGGGACAGCCTTAAAGACAGTTGGATGGCATCACCGACTCAATGGACATGAGTGTGAGCAAGCTCCAGGAGATGGTGAAGGACAGGGAAGCCTGGCATGCTGCAGTCCAGGGGGTCTCAAAGAGTCGGACACGACTGAGCGACTTCACTTTCACTTTTCACTTTCATGCATTGGAGAAGGAAATGGCAACCCACTCCAGTGTTCTTGCCTGGACAATCCCAGGGACAGGGGAGCCTGGTGGGCTGCTGTCTATGGGGTCGCACAGAGTCGGACACGACTGAAGCGACTTAGC
This sequence comes from Ovis aries, assembly GCF_016772045.2. Classification (NCBI taxonomy): domain Eukaryota; kingdom Metazoa; phylum Chordata; class Mammalia; order Artiodactyla; family Bovidae; genus Ovis; species Ovis aries. Next base: position 27,491,287 of record NC_056079.1, read on the forward strand.
AGCAGCAGCAGGGACAGCCTTAAAGATGGTTGGATGGCATCACCGACTCAATGGACATGAGTGTGAGCAAGCTCCGGGAGATGGTAAAGGACAGGGGAGCCTGGCGTGCTGTAGTCCAGGGGGTTGCAAAGAGTCAGACATGACTGAGCGACTGCACAACAACAAGGGACAGCCTTACATAGAGAAAACAAGATAAAAGGCAGCCAGTATTGAAAGAGGTTTTGTCATACCGCTGTCATCAATACCACATATTGATATGCAGTAACATTAATGAAAAGAGAGAGGTTCAGATGGAGTTGGTGCATGATGAGTTCAGTTTTAAGGTCAAAATGACTATTTGAAATCCAAGCTCCTTTTTTAAAATTGGTTTTATTTTTGGCTGTGGGCTGGCTTTCCTGGTTGCGGCAGGTGGGGCTTCTCTCCCTTTGCGGTGTGCGTCTTCTTGTTGCGATGGTTCCTCTTGTTGGGCTCTAGGCACGCTCTAGGCTTCAGTAGTAAGAGTTGCAACTCATGGGCTCTAGGGCGCAGGCTCAGTAGTTGTGGAGCACAGGCCTAGTTGCCCCTCAACATGCGGGATCTTCCTGGACCAGGAATTGTACCCTGGTTCAAGCAGGTATTGACAGGCAGATTCTCAACTGCTGAACCACCAGAAAAGTCCAAATCCAAGTGTCTTATCCAGCAGGCAGGCAGATGAGGTAGAATCTTTGTGTCCTCAACCCCTGCTTCCTCTCCTCTCCGCCGCCGGCCCCATATGTACAGCCTAAAAGTTTGTTTGGGTTTTTCTGTAACATCTCAACTGACTTTTTGGCCAAGCCAACATGTGCCTCACCATAGCATACCTATGCCTTACATTCTTTTGTCTTTGCCCTACAAGAGATTTAGGAACTGCTATTTGTGTTTATTTTGACAGAATATTTTCTTTCATTGAAGTATAGTTTATTTACAATGTTTCAGGTATACAGCTAAGTGATTCAATTTTATATATGGTGGTTTAGCCGCTAAGTCCAACTCTTTGCAACTCCATGGACTGTGGCCTGCCAAGCTTCTCTGTCCATGGGATTCTCCAGGCAAGAATACTGGAGTTGGGTCGCCATTTCCTTCTCCAGGGGATCTTCCCCACCCAGGGATCAAAGCTGGGTCTCCTGCATTGCAGGTGGATTTCAGATTCTTTTCCATTATAGGTTATTATAAGATATTAAATATAGTTCCCTGTGATATATTGGGGAATCTATTTATTTTTTTATCTATTGTTTGTGTATCTGTTGTTTTAGCTTTTTAAAAATCTATTGTTTATCTATTTTATAAACAATAGTGTTTATCTGTTGATCCCAAACTCTCTAATTTATTCCTCTCCCGCCTTTTGCCCTTTGGTAACCATAAGTTGTTTTTTTTTTTTTTTTCCTGTGTCTGACTCTATCTCTGTTTTGCAAATATTTTCATATGTATCACTCTCTTAGATTCCAGATAGAAGTCCTATGGTATTTATCTTCCTCTATCTGACTTAGTATAATCATCTCTAGGTCCATCCATATTGCTCATTTTGCTTTTTCCTGGTGTGATAAAACATGATGGGAAATATTCTAATTTTTCTCTTTTTAAAAAATGATAAAATTTACTCTTGGCCTTTCATGTCAAAAGAAAGTAAAAGCAGTCTTTTTAAGGTACCATAAGAGGCTTCTTCAAGAGGCTAAAGAATTGCCAAAAATCTAATGCCAACTCTAGATCATCTTTTCTTTTCACACCTAGTAGAGAGTAGGTACCTGATACACATTAATGAAGGGACTGAAAAATTCAGATCATTTTTTAATTAAAAACATAGAATACATTTTTGTCAAATGAACATAATAGGCAAAACAAAATCTCTCCTTCTAAGTTTCAGAGTTTCTACTCTTGCCAATAGTAACATGTAGAACGGTATGTGTATGTCCCTGGTGACCTATTGGATTATATATTTTTTAACTTGGGGGAAAAAATAAAGACTAAAAATCAGTTTTGACTGAAACTTGTGATACTGCCTCAAATCTGCCACTGAAAGCATGAATGAGGTGAGGCTGAAGGGGCAACTTTAACTCAGCCAATAGCTCAGTTTTTATTCTACCCAAAGGATACAGGAGGTAACTTTGACCCATTTGACTTCTTTTTTTTTTAACTCTTTACTTTGTATTGGAGTATAACCAATTAACAGTGTTGTGATAGTTTCAGGTGGACAGCAAAGGGACTCAGCCATACATATCCATGTATCCATTCTCCCCCAAACTCCCCTCCCATCCAGGCTGCCATGTAACATTGAGCAGAGTTCCCTTGCTCTACACTAAGACCTTTAGATGGACAGGTACACACTGCTATATTTAAAATGGATATTCATTTGACTTCTGATGTCTGACTGAGAAAGAAGCTGCTTTGAAAAAAATAGATTTTTGGAGACTGATTTTTTTTTTTATACTTGTTATAAAGGAGGGCTTGATATCTTCCGGTTCCTAATTTCCCTTCCCAAGTATGATTCTGGGAGTCTTGGTGGATGTCGCTGTGGTCTGCCATTCCAGAGATAAGAGGCAAATGAGATCTTAGAAATCCCTGGACAAATGAAACGTGCACCATTTCATCCATGGATTCCTTCTGCCTGGAGTATGTCCCCTGGAGTCCTGACTCTCCCGTGGAGCATTTGATGCCACTGAACCTTAAAAAGCCAGGCCCAGAGCATCTGTTGAGGCGCACACCCTGGTTTTTGTGGATTGGAAGCATTTCTCTAAACACTAGTGTCTGAAGGATTTTTAAAGAGAGGGTGGTCTACTCAGGAGACTGGGTATGGGTCCCTTTCAACCGGAGTCTGAACTGAGAATACTCAGCAGATGGTTGTGGAGGGAAGTGAATTGCCTGCAGCCTTCAGTCATTCCTGACAGATCTATTTTAAAGGCATGAGGTTGTGTAACAGGCTACAAAGGCGGTCGTGATTCTAATTGTTGGGCCCCATTAGACGGAATCTTTCCAGAGACCCATGGTTTCTTACAGCTCCACAGTCTACCCCCAAATGAAAAGCATCCTGCTGGCTAATTAACTTGCAGCTCTTTCCTCTCTATTGTGTCCTGATTTTCTTGTTTTAATCCCAGACCCTGTTTAGCAGAGCTGATGGCGTCTTCTATTATTTCCCCCAAATATTTTAGGATGAACAGTTTCAATCAACCACTCTGATTTCATTGCTTTCATCCTACATTTCATTCTTACAATGGAGGGAAGGTAGAATCAAGATAATGGGGCGGGGAGGGGGGCAGGAGGGAGGGGCTATATGTATACCTGATTCATGTTCCACAGCAGAAATTAGCACAGCATCATAAAGCTATTCTCCAATTTAAAAAAGCAGAGGGATGATTTTGAAAATTTAAGCTCTCTGCTCACGTACCAGTTCAAGGATCCCGAAACTCTGTGATCCTTGGAAGATATATTTTACCCTATTTTTTTAAAGCCCTGTGTCAGAACATACAGCATGATTAATTTGGTTTTCATTTATTTCAACACCCTCTATGAACATTACTAAATAGTAAAGAATTCAATTTCATGCAAAATATGCAGCAGTGTCTATTGCCTAGAAGTTCTACTCAAGCAAGTGCATTGCCAAAGCAACATCAGAGGAATTCATGGAAGACTGGGAATGAGAAAGTAATCGTTCTTTCGGAATTGTAATCATCACGTAGGAAATGAAATGCAGGGGCAAATGAAAGGCCATTGAAGAGAGAGATCTTTATCCCTCTGACCATTTGGGAAGCAGCCCCAAGGAAATGGCTGAAAAGTCCCACGAGCTGTTGGGACTGAACTGTGTGATCGATGGAATAAGGAGGCAGAAATGGAAAGACAAGGGGTGGAGTCTTAGATGGCACAGAAATCTGTAGCACCTAGGTGAGAATGACCCTTCAAAGCTGAAAGTAATGGCAGCACCATTTCAGGGCTGGGAGCAGGGTAGACTCTTTCTAAGGAGGGTTCCAGCTGTCTGCCTGGGGAAGGACTAAGACTGTGTGAGTCTAGGGCTGCCGAAAATCAAAGATATTAACTAATGGAAGGTAAATATTTAAATTAATAACTCATAAACGTTCTCCAAATGTCGGCAACAGGCTTTCATTTAACAATAGTTGGCAAATATTAAGTCAGTGGAAAATACAGCCAACCTTTGGCTCGTCCAGAAAGTTGTCATCACCATCCCTTTAATATTTCAGAGATTAATGTTTCAAGACTCTTCCCCCAAAAATTGTACTTGGGAGTCCAGTTGAAAAACTTCTCCGCTTCCCTTCATTCTTCTTTGTTAACTTGTGATTTTGGATGTTCTAAATACATTTAAATTGTATGTACCTATGAGGCGGTAGCTTTCTATGTGCAGACCCCAGGATCCTCAGTATCAGCAGCACCTGGGAACTGGTTAACAGTGCAAATTTTTGAGACCATCACAGACTTACTGAATCGGAAGCTGAGGATGTGGCCAGCTTAGTTTTGTTTTAAAAAAAGTCCTCCCTGGGATTCTGCTGTGCAGTCAGGTTTTAGAACTGCCCCTCTGTGGGAATGAGCAGGTTTTAGGGCATGATGACTCAAAGGACTGTTCTAGAGGCAGCCTTTGGGATTCATAAGGTAGGCAGTAGTTGATCAACTTTGATTCAGTCCCTGCTCGGGGTGAAGCATTCTGTTGTTATCATCCGTACAAAGTGCAGAGCAGAAGCAGCATTCCTCGCACTCGCGGCCACGTGAACCGAGATCAGGGTGTCAGGGCCCAAGGTCTCTGCAAGTCCTGGAAGAACTACCAGAGATCAGGACCCTTTGTCTTGAGCTATTTTAACATCTCTCTTGCTTACGAAGTTTGTTTACTTGTATCATTTCTTTACCAACCTTGGCGCTCAGCTCCTTGTTTTATTTCCCACCTCTAAAAAGAGAAGGAAGTCAAGGGTGAAAAAGAAAGAACAGCAACCACACATTCAGTCCTGGGGGTGGAGCGCTTGACCATTTTGTTCTGATCTCTACCTGCCCACAATCGTTCAGCACCACTATGGTGATTTCCCCCTATCGTCCCCAATCTTCCACTTTATATCCCTTGTATTTCTTAATATGCTTGTGTGTATGTTATCAGAAGACTCCAGCAAATCAAGGGTCAGTGTTCACAAACATTCCAAGTGTTCAGTCCCTCAGCAGTGTGCGACTCTTTGAGACTCCATGGACTGTAGCCCAACCAGGCTCCTCTGCCCATGGAATTTCCCAGGCAAGAATACTGCAGTGAGTTGCCATTTCCTCCTCCAGGGGATCTTCCTGACCCAGGGATGGAACCCACGTCTCCTGGACTGGCAGTCTGATTCTTTACCACTGAGCCACCTGGGCAGAGGGGACTATATATTTTTTTTCTTCCTCATCCCAAGGGAGGCATCTTTTTTTTTTAATTTAAGATTTTTTTTTTTTTGGTGTAACTATTTCCAAAGTCTTTATTGAATTTGTTAGAATGTTGTTTCTGTTGTTCATGTTCTTGTTTTTTGGCCATGAGGCCTGTGAAATCTTAGACCCTGGGATTGCACACCCCCTGCATTGGGAGAAAAAGCCTTAACCACTGAACCACCAGGGAAGTCCTAGGGAGGCCTCTCTTAATCTCAGGATGTTTCCTATAATTCCTATAGTTTCTAAGTAATTTCTGTAAGTAGGCTGACAATGGAAATCTTGGGAAGATAAGGAGAAAAACATCCCCAAGATACTTACCACAGAGTCTGACCCATACAGACCCCAATTATGACTGATTGTTTGATGCCAACACAATTATTTTGGATACTTTGAAACTTCTCTGTCTCTTTCACATTAGTATCTTTGGAATTAGTCATAGGGAACCAATTCACAAGAAAATAGTCTTATTTTATTATCACCACAAAGAAGATATGATATGTTCAAGGACATTAGTGTTTGAATCTATGATCCTGGCATGCTCATAAAAAAAAAAAATCACCATTTAAATAAATTTCCTAATCACTCCCATCATGTGGAAGAAGATGTTTTACTCTTTCATTACTGTAATAGGAGGCTAGGAAACAAGCACATTAATTTGCTTTTGAGGCCAAGAAGATTGGGGTGGAATGTCCTTTTGTTCTAACAAAATAGAAGCTTTTCTTCCCTTCAGTTTAATCAACCCCATATTATTTGAGATGTACCACATGCTAGAGATGGGCTCCTCAGGTAGCCTGGCTTAGACACATTTCCCAGGTCCTGCCTATCTGCAGAGATGCTGGAGAAGGCTACCTCGACCAACTCCAAGAATGTCTCTGGGAATTATATGATATTCATGGAAATCAGCTCAGAATGCCTGCCATAACAAGATCCACCATAACATCCTTGGTATATGGATAACAGCTTCCTGGACTTGAGCCATTTCCTCTGGGGTTCACGAAATCCAATAGATATACCCAGGGACTGCTTTTGCTTCTGATTATCTGGGACTGCAGTGAAGTGGCTTTCTCCCTTGGATGCTATAAAATTTTCTCTACAGCTTATTCTCTGAAAACATGGAAAACTGGAGTCAAGTCTATATTAGAATGTCAAGTAAAATATGCTGAATAACCAAGAAAAGTCAGGACAAGATATGATTTATTAGGCATACATCTACATTTTGGTTTGTCATCCCCATAATTATTTCACCCATCAGAGAGATTTATCCAGCTGAGATATGAAAACTTGAGGCAGGACACAAAAAAGCAATTTTCTCCTCAAACAGTTAGTGTGACCAAATTGTCTTTCTGATTCATTAGGGCCCACCCAGTGTTGGGCACATGCTGGAATGTCCAACAAGCCGCTGTGGGACTGAGTTATATGGAAGTCAACTACTGTGCCAAGCGTTAAATTAAGAGGTTGAGTCCTTGACAAACTGACTTTCAGTTGACCCGGGTGACATTTGGTTTTGTAATCTTGCATTCGCTTTCTTCCCATCTACCAATACTGTCGAATTTTGTTTCTACTCTTTTAAAAATTTTTTATTGGAGTGTAGTTGACTTGAATGCTGTGTTAGTTTCAGGGGTACAGCAAAGTAAAAAAGTTATAAATAGAGACATCCATTTTTTTTCAGGTTCTTTTCCCATGTAGGTTATTATAGGATATTGAGCAGTGTTCCCTGTGCTATACAGTAAGGCCTTTGCTTCTTCCTTTCTTTTTCCTCTTTTTCTTTCTTTCTTTTTTATTTGTATGATAAAGAACACATCCCCGTATAAAATCCCTGCCAGTCCACTGCACCACTGTTTGCAGCACTCAACTTAGTCCTTGAAACACGTCAAAGGGCTGACTGATCTTTCACTATAGACAAACATCCTTAAGGATCCAGGACAAACCTTTTATTTTTCAAGAAAATAAAATATGAGGATTCAGAAAAGTACATGAAACCAAGAAAAACTTTAGAAATCTTGTTTTCTGTCCCTGTTGTCCAGCATGTGTATACATCCTTGTATTGGGTTGGCCAAAAAGTCCTCTGGGGGTTTTCCATAAGACGGTATGGAAAACCCGAATGCACTTTTGGGCCAGCCCAGTATTTCCATTTATTTGCACTCTCTAGATGGCTTGCACTCTCACAGTTCTAGTTTCTTAACATCTGCTTGTCTCAGTCCAGTTTGCTGTGACATTGAACTAGTTTTCATTAAATACGTTTTTTTTTTTTTTTTGAGTGTGTGGGTTCAAGAGAGAGGAGGGTGATGCAGAGGTAAATTTATTGAATTCTGAGTAAACAGTATTAACAAGAAGTGTTGGAAGTGTTTCTCAAAACGTATGGTAGCATAACAACAAAAAAGTAGTAGGTGGATAATAATAAAATAGTAAGGCGGAAAGAGAGTTCTCATTAAAATAGAGCTTTTCCATTCAAGGGCTTCCCAGTGGCTCAGGTGGTAAAGAATCCGCCTTCAATGTGGGAGACCCAGGTTTGATCCCTGGTCGGGAAGATCCCCCAGAGGAGGGAATGGCTACCCACTCTAGTACTCTTGCCTGGAGAATCCCATAGATGGAGGAGCTTGGTGGGCTATAGTCCATGGGGTTGCAAAGAATCACTCACAACTGAACGACTTTCACTTTCCATTCAAGGTAACTTTATCTCTACTCAAATGGAGGTAATTAAGAGTCCTTCTCTGTGTTAAATTAGGTATCTGCAGGAGTGGGGAAGCTTCAGATTTTTATTGTGTGCCAGAGCCTCTTTTCTTGTTAATCATGCTCTAAAAATCTCCTAAGACACCGGACTGGTGACTCTAAACCCATTAGAATAGCTGAACTAAGAGGCTTCATGAAAGGTCCTGAGACCCACAAAGATGTGAAAGCGGGGTCTGGATTAGCTCTGCTTAACAGACCACTCACTGGGCAATGCTGCCTCCGGCTCCCACTTCCTGTCTCAGAAAATAGACTCAGAATGACTGGCCAAGAGCAGCTGCCTTTTATCCATATAGCTGAATTATTTCTTCTTTGCTTAAATTTAATAAGAGAAGCGACTTTGTGACTTTGGAATGGAGGATTCCATCTTCTGCTGCTGCTGCTAAGTCACTTCAGTCGTGTCCAACTCTGAGACACCTTGAAAAAGCAAGTGGAATAGAAAGGTCATGCATTTCAAAGAGACACAATGACATCCTTGTAAATGCTTCATTTAGAAATTGCAATCTCCCATGTGGTAATTGGCATAGTGGAGTTGGTTTGATATAGTGGAGTATATTGTTATTAAAAAGCAAAAATCCATTTCAAATATCTTTTTTCTCTGTGAGGAAAAAATTGGTTAATACATACAAATAGATCAAACAATGTTGCTGTTAACTTTGCTGATGTTGATGAACTCTCTGGAAAGAGAATGAAATTGCCTTTGTTAGAGGATGTCACGTTTTAGTTGGATAATTCCAGGTGATGTTGGAATAGGCGATCATGAAAATTCTTTCTAAGAGTATGGTTACAGAATCCATCATTGTATTGAAAGAAGAATTTTTAAAAATGTTTGCAAGGAAGTAATAGAACAGTGAAAGGGGAAATGCAGAGAAAATGTTTTCAGTTGCAGGTAAGCGGCCACCTCACTCTGTAATAATTATTTTAAACTGCCTGTTGGTGGCAAATGCAATGTTATAATTAAGTGGCTTTTACAATAATAAAACACTTTCCAATTAAATACACTGTGAAGAATTCAACTATGAAAAAAAGGGGGGGGATCCTATCCTTTAAAAAAAGCTTACATATAAGCTCCTCCTTTAAAATTAATCTTTCTGATTATAAAAGTAGTATGTGTTTATTGTAGAACATTGGAAGCTAACTATAACCTATAATTGTCCCACTAGAGAAGCTCATTCTTAAGGCTTTTACTATTTTGGTGTATTTCTTCCATATATATATATTCAGTCACATTTGCACTAATTTTTCATACTATGTGTCCTATTTTAACCTGTCTTTTAAATTTGTAATATAACTGTACTTCAAACAGAACTGTGTATCAAAACAGAGCCAAAGTGATACATTTGTTAGTATTTTGAAAACCCTACCTGGATGACCTGGACAAAAGGAGTGCATCTCTGTGGGGGGAGGGGGACTTATCCTCTGTTCACTTGGTCAGTTATGTATTTGGACTTAAAAGTCCAAATGGCCAAATCAACCATGGAGAAAAGAATTTCTTTTAGTGGCCATGTGGAAAAGCTAAAAAGGAGATGGACAACAAAAAATAAAGCTAGAAAAAAATACATGTTTTAATGAAAATCAGAGCTTAGAAAAACCAGTGTCCAGGTTTACTCAGATTGATTTCTTACCCTGGAATTTTTTTTAAGAAGTATTTAATTCCTTTTTAAAAAAAATTTATTGTAGTGAAAGTCACATAATATAAAACATACTCTTTTAACTACATTTAAATATACATCGGAGAAGGCAATGGCACCCCACTCCAGTACTCTTGCCTGGAGAATCCCATGGACGGAGGAGCCTGGTAGGCTGTAGTCCATGGGGTCGAGAAGAGTCAGACATGACTGAGCGACTTCATTTTCACTTTTCACTTTCATGCATTGGAGAAGGCAATGGCACCCGACTCCAGTGTTCTTGCCTGGAGAATCCCAGGGATGGGGGAGCCTGGTGGGCTGTCTGTGGGGTCACACAGAGTCAGACACAGCTGAAGCGACTTAGCAGCAGCAGCAGCAGCAGCAAGTATACATCTCAGCAGCACTAGCTACATTCACACTGTTGTACAACTCTCACCAGTATCCATCTCCTGATTTTTCACTTTCCTGAACTGAAACTCTGTCCCCATTAAACACTAAGTCCCTCTACCCCCTCCCCAGCCCCCGACGGCCTCCACTCAGCCCCTGGCATCTGCCAGTGTACTTTCTGACTCTATGAATTTGACTATTGTAGATACCTCATATAAGTGGGATCAAACAGTATTTGTCTGCACCTAAGGTATATTGGCAGCCCACTCCAGTATTCTTGCCTGGAGAATCCCATGGACGGAGGAGCCTGGGGGGCTACAGTCCACGGGGTCGCAAAGAGTCGGACACGACTGAGCGACTTCACTCACTCACTCACTCAAGGTATATTGGAATGCATCTTTACGGTTAACAATCCATGTCCTGTAAACAGATTGTAGCTTCCTTTTCTCCCCCCGTGCTATGCAGTAGGTTCTCACTAGTTATATGTATTATACACAGTAGTTTAGATGTCAGTCTCCATCACATAGCTCATCCCCCTACCCGCCCTTGGCGTCCACACATTTGAATAATTCTTTAGCTCTTCCGTGCGCCTGTACCTTGATACACTTTGTCCTTAGTGGTAAATTTAGTACAATTCCTATTTCCAAACCTTCAGATAATTTGTGTAAAATTACAAAGTACGTACTTCTGGTCCTGCATACACATAGTTCTTAGCCAGGGGAAGAGCTTGCAGATATGTAAAATACTGCTTAGGAGTTGTACATCTAGACAAAGTCAGGTAAGAAACAACAGAGAAGAAAATGCAGAATTTCCCATCGCTTCTGTGGGTCTGATATGTTTCCCTTTGGTTCTTTGCTTCAACACTGAAACCGAGTCAGTGGGTGATACTGATGATTATAGCTGACAATGACAAGTGGTTCTGTATTTTCACAGCATCACAGGGAAAAGGGACCTTCATGGGCCAGTCTATTCTTTTCTCAGATTACTTCCTTTGATTTGTCAAATAGGACTTTTTTGGTGGTCAGCATCAGCCCAGTTCTTTCTGAACAGAATCACCTCTCTGTGGTGGTCTGATTGAATGGAATACATTTATAAGAATTTAAAAATATTCCTCCAGAAGTTTTATAAAAATCTATGATGTTAAGCTGGACAGATAGTTCTAAGTAATAAGGGAATGAAATCCTCTGCTGCAGTTGTTTAGCTTTGTCACAAAAGCCCTGAAGATTTTAGCAAACATCCCCAGACACTATGTCAAATGTCTTAACAGGTTCCTATTGTTTCAGCGCTTGCCTTGAACAGTAGTTAATGAAGAAAAAGATGTTTTAAAAAAAGCAGTTGCTTTGTTATTCTGTCTGGGCTGACTTTTATCTGATTAGCCCACCATAGATAGCCCCTGAACTCTTGAGAAATTGCTAATTTTCATCTAAAATTAGAAAGGGTCAATATGTGAGGAGGCGGTTGATCAAAGTACATGGGCTCAAGTAGGGCTTGTCTCTCATTGGAATTCTCAATTTTTTATGTCTGCTCATGCATATTAGAACCCACTTGCATTTTTAATATTATTATTTTAATTCCCAAGTTAAATTCAGTAAGCTTGGGAAAGAACCAACAAGACCTAGAATCTTGCCTTTATATATTAAAAACTAGATATAATAGTACTTAGGCTTCCCAGGTGTTTCAGTGGTTAAAAAAAGAAAAAAACCCACTTAACAATAAAGGAGACTTGGCTTCAATCTCTGGGTCAGGAAGATCCCCCGGAGGAGGGGATCTTCCCAGTATTCTTGCCTGGGAAATTCCATGGACGGAGGAGCCTGGAGGGTTACAGTATATGGGCTTGCAAGAGTCAGACATGACTTAGTGACTGTACCACCACCACGAAACTAGTTTTATTGTGCTTTGCTTTATTGCCCTCCATGGGTACTGGTTCCCCCCCCCACAAATTGAAGGCTTGTGGTAATCCTGCATATAACAAGTCTATTCCTGCCATTTTCCCAACAGCATTTGCTCACTTTGTGTCACTTTGTCAAATTTTAGTAATTCTCAGAGGATTTCAAACCTTTTCGTTGTTACTGTATTTGTCATGGTGATCTGTGATCAGTGATCTTTGATGTTACTGTTGTCATTGTTTTGGTGTTTTTATAGCAATAAAATAGTTTTATTAAGTTATGTACATTTTTTAATACATAATGCTTTTGCACACTTAATAGACTACCATATAGTGTAAACTTAATGTTTACATGTAGTAGGAAACCAAAAAAAATGTGACTAGCTTTATGGTGATGGGTTGGGAACTAAACCCACAATATCTCCAAGGTATACCCATATGCCACCTCCAAGACTACCAGTGTGAAATAAAATAAGGATTATTTTTAACTGAAGGCAGCTGGGAATCTACAGATGCAGGAAGGATTCTCTGCCTTCCCCTTATCTACCTGAAAAAACTGGGGCAAAAATTTCTCTTTGAGGAAGGTGCTACCTGTTACTGAACCCCACTGGCCCTGTACAAGGCAGAAAAAGTGACTCAACAAAGATGGAGAGTCAGTACCAAGATGATCTTGCGTGAGTGGATATTACCCAATAGCCGACTGACTCACCAGGGAAGCCCCCAAACAAGGTTATCTGTAGTCTGATTCCCTTCAGAGTGGACCAGTTAAGGAGCATGAAGCCTATTAAATTCAGAGCTGAATTCTGAAGCAGAATAGGAGTTCAGATTGAGGGGAGGTGATTCCAGGAGGTGGAATGTGAAGCAGGTTAGTGGTAGAGTATTTGTCACTTGTTTGAAGCACAAACAGATTCTTCAGGTGGTAGAAGCATAAGATCTGTGGGAGTCCATATCTAAAAAAAGAAACTAAAATAGCGGATTGAGGCCAGTCTATGGAGTGTTAGTTGAAATATTAGTTGCATGAAGAGTTCGAGGTCTGACAGAGGCATTTAAGGAACTCTCAAGAGTGTTCTCCAACACCACAGTTTGAAAGCATCAATTCTGTGTTGCTCACCCTTCTTTATGGTCCAATTCTCATATCCGCACATGACTACGGGATAAACCATAGCTTTGACTAGATGGACCTTTGTTGGCAAACTAATGTCTCTGCTTTTTAATACACTGTCTAGGTTTATAACAGCTTTTCTTCCAAGAAGCAAGCGTCTTTTAATTTGTGTGTATATGGGGGGAATGTTAATATTTTTAGAAATTAACATTTCTATCTGCATTGATTCTTTTACTTGCCTTTCATTTAGAGGCTGAAATTATTACAGGAAGGAAGGAACACAGCATGGCATGCCAGATTCTATTTCCGGTTTAACTTCCCACTCAAGCTTAGTCCTGAAAAAGAGAGAAGACTCTTAACTGTTGGGAAAGAAATGTCTTGGCCAGAACAGGTGAAAGAACATAGCTATCCTAGACCTTTATTAAAAAAAAAGGATTTTAATAAGATGGAGGAAAAGAGGGGAAAAAAAGAGAAATGCTTACAGGTATCTGGGAAGATGAGATGAAAAATCAGCCCTCCACTTCTTGGATCATACTGCTAAGAAGACAGTAAGGAACCCATAGTTCAAAGGCCCTCATGAATACATGTCCACAAATAGGGACCTTCATCTTGGCAGGAAGGGTGGGGTGGATGGGATGGGCAGACACACAACTCCAGGAAGAGTGACCCCAGAGGGAAAAAAGGCTGTGTATTCTGTTGAGGCTGGTGGCTTCACTGCAAGCCACAACAAAGCTTCAAGTTTGTATGCCAGAGCATCAAGGGCCACCACACCGTAAGGGCCATGCAAGCGGAGACATGGTGTCTTCTGAGTGCTCTGGGCGCGGGGGGCGGGGGTGGATGATCCCAGGACCAAGGACTCTCCTCTGCTCTGGTTCTGTCCCATCCACCCAGCACCCAGAGGAAAACTATCTCTGCATAGAGGATCCTAGGAAGACCAAGATTTCTTTTCTCTCCCATCCCAGAGATGATGGATTTAAATCAACTTTGAGAAAATGAGGGTATATTTTTTTTACTTTTTTGAATTATGGACTGAGTTTTTACCTACCAGACCAGATAAGATGGAAACTGTTCCAATTCACAGAGCAATGAGACAGGCACATTCAAACAATTATGAAATGACAGGCAACACATTTTTATCCACAAACGTATCAATAAGCAAACTTATATAACCCTGCCTCGCCATTCTTCTTTCTCACCAAGATAAACGCACACACATAGAAACACACAGTTCTGTGCATACACTCATGAGAAGCATGTACATTATGACTGGGTAGGAGCTACAGTTGCGCTAGTGGTAAGGAACCTGCCTGCCAATGCAGGAGACGCAAGAGTCGCAGGTTCAACCCCTGGGCCAGGAAGATCACCTGAGTAGGAAAGGGTAACCCACTCCAGTAGTCTTGCCTGGAGAATCCCATTCACAGAGGAGCCTGGCGGACTACAGTCCATAGGGTTGCAAAGAGTCAGACATGACTGAAGCGATTTAGCAGGCATGCAGGAGCTACTTATAAACCCTAAGAGAAAGAGATGTGAAGCCAGGTAGGTTGATTTCAGCACTTAAAATCTTTAACACAATACTGTATTGCTTCCCAGGTTCCATGGATGTTTCTGGAAGAGAGATTATGAGGATGCTTTTGAAGGAGGAATTTCCATTTTTCCTTTTTTATAGTTGTAAGCTATTTGCATTTGTTTATAAGAAGCATGCATTTATTTTGTAACTTGAACAAAAAGAAGTAGAAAAGCTAGTTTTAAAAGATAGTGTTGGGATATCTATTTTGGTCTAGATTGTGTTCGTTTTATTTCTTTTAGTTTTAAAATAATTCAAGTGAAGATATAATAGGTGAAAACTTGGAACTGTGAAATTATGACCTTTACAGAAAGGCAATTTTCTGTAAAGGGATCTGTAATTCTGGAATAAGCAGATGAAACAGAGAAGTATGTATAAGACAATTTTAACGACATAAGTCTAATGTCAGGTCATGGCCGACTATTTTGTGTAATACCTTATTTTGGGTAATTCTTGGTACTGGCTGGTTTACTGAACCTAGTTTATGTATTTACATATAAGATATACATTTAAATCTTTTTAGTGATTTCTTTTTATTTGTGCTTCTTGACATGTTTAAGCAAGTGGTATCTTTCCATATAAGGGGCCAAAGAATTTGAGGCTATGAGGCAGGCTGACAAAGAGGAAGTGTATCATCCTGTCTGAGCAAGCAAGAAAAAGAAAAAGGAGAGGGGAAAATTCTTGAAACATTTAGCTCTTCAGAAAAAAAAAAAAGTGGCCATTATTTCTCCATAGCAGTTGATTTGTCGCTTTAAATAAAAGCTCTAGAAACAAAGGTATACTGCGAATACCTCTTTGAGGTTCAGGCTTTATGTGTTTAATGGGGTAATAGGTCAGAGGAATCAATTACATGATTGATCAATTACATGACTGATCAATTCCCTTTGGTTACACCATCCTTTGAATCTCTAAGGCTTGGTCTGCTGATATGCATGACCAGCCAGAAGTATCAACAGATACCAAAGAAAAAAAATGTATCTTTTTTTGAGGATAAAATTAACAGGTTTTTTTCCTGCATGTCAATGAAAATAAAACTTTGTGATGGGGAACAGTCTAGTTAATCTCTAAAAGTACGAAAATGTGGTATTCCAAATCAGATGCCTTATCTAGATGGACTAAAGTGCTCTTAGTTATGCTGTTTTCCTATTTCAACCCAAATAGCAGTTTTGCGTAGAAATAGGAGCGGGAGGAACTAACTATGGTCTCCAATGCTCTAGAAGTATTTTTATAGTCCTCAGGACCCAATGATGTCCTAAAGATGTACTGATTGGCAACACTAATTGAAAAATTTTTGAACAAGTCCATAACCTATGTACATTTTCCAGCTGTATATTGTAGCTCCCAGGGATTGGCAAGGCTGAATCAGAATGTCTCTTTGCCAAGACTTGTCTGCAAATTCTTAACCTTTTTTTGTTTGCCAGGAACAAAGAAAACTTGTTGTAAACTTCGCTGCTGCTCTAACATAGGAACAGTCTTTTCTGAAAATGCAAATTAGACAAATAATCATTGCATCATCTGCTGCATGCACTTACATTTGGTTTCTGCTATTGTGTGTATGTATTACTTTCATACCTTACTTGATATGTTTTATAGCCCTTTAGGATTTTCAAAGCACTTGCATATGTGAATATCATTTGATCTTTTCTGAGATCCAGTGTTTCTAATAGACTTCATGTTCAAAAACATTTGATACTTAAATTTATATGGTGCATATATCATACAACAAATATTCTGATTATTATTATATGGAAAATTGTGTTATATCCCAAAACATAGGTTACACACATTTGGCAAAGTAAGCCACTGTCAGTTTTTATGGCCACATGAGCTGGATTTTCAAATACTTACTACCAACTGCATCTGGGTGTTTTGTTTTTTTTTTTTAAGGTAAAATCATCATTTAATGATTGCTTTTTCCCCAATATGTAGGAAAAAGCCAAGTATTTGGGATCAGGTGGATGACTATTGAAGATTTGACTAGGCTTAAAAATTCAATACACTGAAAATTTTATTGTTAACATGTAGTGACTAATAAGCCTATTGCTTTAAGTAAAACTATTTTTGATTGTTCTGTTTTTATTATTGTTCAGGTGAGAGTTATCAGTTATCATTAGTTGTGACTAGAGAATCAATCAAGAACAGCAATTCATGGTTTTGTTTGGTGAGTAACTACTATACCCAGATGATAGCTGACACTTTTCTCTCCTGGATTGAAAAGAGACTCTACTGATGAATGGTGGCAATCAGAATATATTTGAGCAGTTACATAAGTAAAAGTGGGTGATTTTCAGTCAGACTAAGATCAGGGAGTTGGCTGAAACCTGTGTTGTTACCCCATCAGTCTGCTTCCCACTGTTGGAGGGGATGTGCATTCTGCTTGCACGTTTACCCTGAGAAGCTGGAGTCGGCAGTGACTTCACTCTCCTTCCACCACGTCGCCGTCTTGTCTTTTCTTTGCATGCACCAACCCCCTTGCTATGTTTTGTCTGGAGGGCTTTTCCCCCTACTCTTCACATGGGAAGATGCTCCATATCTTTCAGGTCTCCATTTAAGCTCACTTCCTTGAAAAACTCTTTCTTTGTAATGAAGACTAGGTTGAGCCCTCCTTTTAAATACTCTTATGGCACCCAAAATATAACTTCCAAGTTGTGCACGTCAGTTGAGGCTAAAAGAGGATGATTTTGTATTTGGTATCACATTCAAGAGGAGGAGGACTAAGTGTAAGAAGCTTTATCAGACGAAAACAATGATTGCATTTAGCTGTATTTCTTAAAGGCATTTATTTATGTATTGGCGAAAACTGCATTAACGAGCATTGTGTACCTGATGTGTAGAAATTTTTTTAATTAAAGAATATTTTTAATTAAAAAAATTGTTTTTGGTCACACACTATGACATGTGAGGACCTAATTCCCTGACCAGGGATGGAACCTGTACCTGCTACATTGGAAGCATGGAGTCTTAACCACTGCACTGCCAGGGAAGTCTCCTAATGTGTGGATATTAACATATCTAGCTCTGTGAAATATACAAGATTAAGGATATAGCCTTTTTAAAGCTTGAGGTTTATTTGGAGAGATAACAGAGACGTTCTATTTGTATTGGGTATAATATAATGATGTGCTAGATCATATGACAGGTACAGGGCTGGCTTCTATGGGGCCATTGGAGAGCTGAGACAAGGTGTCTAACTTGTAGTACTTGCACACAATATTCATTGGGTTAATCCAATATAGTTACTAAATTGTCCATAAGATAGGTAAAATAGAAATGCGTTAAAATATTACCTTATCAACTTAAATTGCTTTAAATATTCTCTGCTGCTGCTGCTGCTAAGTCACTTCAGTCGTGTCCGACTCTGTGCGAGCCCATAGACGGCAGCCCACCAGGCTCCCCCGTCCCTGGGATTCTCCAGGCAAGAACACTGGAGTGGGTTGCCATTTCCTTCTCCAATGCATGAAAGTGAAAAGTGAAAGTGAAGTCGCTCAGTCGTGTCTGACTCTTATCGACCCCATGGACTGCAGTCTTCTAGGCTCCTCTGTCCATGGGATTTTCCAGGCAAGAGTACTGGAGTGGGGTGCAAATCCAGGACAGAGAAACAGGGGAAGAAAATAAATATCTAGAAATGGGATTTAGGACAGGGAAACACTATGTAACGGAAAAGTCATAGATGTCAAAATATAAGGAAAAGTTGGAAAAGGAACAGAAGAAGGAGTCTGCTACCATGAAAATTCAGAGAGAAAAATATTCCCAGGCAAGTTTCATAAGAAGGTGAAAAAGTGCCTATGTTTGTTAAAAGAAGAACATCTGATGTAGTATAAAGATATTTTTTAAAAAGAAGAAAAGTTGACTGTAAAGATATCAATAGGATTCTATGGCCATAGTAATTTTGCACATAATTAAAAATCTGGCTGACATCACTGACAGTAGTTATTTGCAGGAGTATCAACTGGTAGACTACTGAATATACTGCATTATTAAGTTAAGTTATAAATAATGTCTCTCATATGAGCCAGTTTAATATTTGGCATTCTAATGAATAATATTATAAAATTAAGCTATTATGAAAATAACAATGTGTTGTTTTCTTCCTTGATGAGAGTTTTTTGAGACTTTGAAATTTTTTTCCAGATATGAGAGAGACCTGCATTACAAGACCCTGCAATATTGCCATGCAATGTGGCTATTATTTCAGAGTTAATTAAAGTTAATGTAGTTCTTAGAAGTACTAAGCTCCTTGAGATAACGGACTGTCTCAAAGTCCTGAAAACCATGAGCTGTTTGTTTTTAAAACTTGGTATAGCTTTGAAATAATCAGAACCAGTTTATTCAATGAGTACTTACCTTAAATATTAAAACTCACTAACTCTTAAAGTGTATACAGTCATCCCTCAGTATCAGGAGTGTTTGGTTCTAGAACCCACTCCCCTCTCATATCTAAATTCAGAGATGCTCGAGTCTCTCACATAAGATGGTGTTGTTTTCCAGTCACTAAGTCGTGTCTGACTCTTTGTGATCCCTGGACTGTAGCCCACCAGGCTTCTCTGTCCTTGGAGTTTTTCAGGCAAGAATCCTGGAGTGAGTGGCCATTTCCTTCTCCAGGGGATCTTCCTGACCTAGGGATTGAACCCCCATCTCCTGCATTAGCAAGCAGATTCTTTACCACTGAGCCACCAGGGAAACCCTTTTAAGATGGTATCAGTTCAGTTCAGTCGCTCAGTCGTGTCCGACTCTGCGACCCCATGAATCGCAGCATGCCAGGCCTCCCTGTCCATCACCATCTCCCGGAGTTCACTCAGACTCATGTCCATCAACTCCGTGATGCCATCCAGCCATCTCATCCTCTGTCATCCCCTTCTCCTCCTGCCCCTAATCCCTCCCAGCATCAGAGTCTTTTCCAATGAGTCAACTCTTCCCATGAGGTGGCCAAAGTACTGGAGCTTCAGCCTTAGCATCATTCCTTCCAAAGAAATGCCAGGGCTGATCTCCTTCAGAATGGACTGGTTGGATCTCCTCGCAGTCCAAGGGACTCTCAAGAGTCTTCTCCAACACCACAGTTCAAAGCACAGTATTTGCAGATAACCTATGGACATGCCCCTGTGTACTTTGAATCATCTCTACATAACCTACACTATCCAAAACAATGTAAAGGATACGTAATTATGAGTTACAGCATTTCTGGAATTTTTTCCCCCCAAATATTCTCAATCCATGGTTGGTTCAAATGCTCAGATGCAGAACCAGTGTGGATAGGGAAGGCTGACTGTATATCTGATGGATGTCCCTTGCCACAAATTAAAGGCTGGGATGTTTTTAAGCTAAATGTATCATTTATACATTTTTTTGAGGATATTACCTTGTAGAAGCAAATGGCTTCAGATAATATTTATGAGAATATTATAATAATAGAGCTTCATGTGGGATTTGGAACATTTTCAAATCTGGAAGGAGATTTCCACAAACCAGATTTCCAGTGGGGGAGCCTGAGAGAAACTGACAACAATGTAGCAGACATGTTGTGTTGCTGAATTTACTAAATTCTAAATTACCTGATGTTATAAAGGACACCCAAAGCATTCTGTCAGATAACACAGGAGACTTCCAAGATCAAATCGAACTCAAGCCAAGCAGAACAGTTTCACTCGTAGAGATTTGAAATCTGTGATAGATAAGCTTGCATTTTCTTGTGACCTTGTTTCATCAAAGTGACTTTGTCAGAAGTTCCCCAAACCTATATTTCCTTCTTTGTGTAACCAGGATTTCTTGTGTGCTGAGGACACATAAGCAAAGTACAAGCAGGGTAGACTTTGATCTGTATTTCTCACATTTTCACAAGTGTTCTTTGTATTCAGTGTGTGCAGTGCACATGTGTATACCCTGCAGCTACACACACCTTTTCTATCTTTAGGAGTTATAGTCTAAACAGTAAAACTGGAAACAATCTAATAGTGTGTATAATAGAGGGGCTAGAATGCAGGCATGAACTCAGCTAACTCAGGTCAAGATCTTCACTCATTAAACTGGAGATAAGAGTACTTACCGGAGAAGGCAATGGCACCCCACTCCAGTACTCTTGCCTGGGAAATCCCATGGGAGGAGGAGCCTGGTAGGCTGCAGTCCATGGGGTCGCTGAGAGTCGGACACGACTGAGCGACTTCACTTTCACATTTCACTTTCATGCATTGGAGAAGGAAATGGCAACCCACTCCAGTGTTCTTGCCTGGAGAATCCCAGGGACAGAGGAGCCTGGTGGGCTGCCGTCTATGGGGTCGCACAGAGTCGGACACGACTGACGCAACTTAGCAGCAGCAGCAAGAGTACTTACAGGGTTGGCCAAAAAGTTTAGGGTTTTCTGTAAGATGTTATGTAAAACCCAAATATCATAAAGATTGAAGGCAGGAAGAGAAGAGGATGACAGAGGATGAGATGGTTGGATGGCATCACCGACTCAATGGATATGAGTTTGAATAGACTCAGGGAGCTGGTGATGGACAGGGAGGCCTGGCTTGCTGCAGTCCATGGGGTGGCAAAGATTCAGATGACTGAGTGACTGAACTGAACTGAACTGAATATATTACAGGGTTGTTGTGAAATTAAAATGGGATAATGTATATAAAGCTCTTGCCACAGAGCCAGCAATATAATAAAGGAGCAATAAATGGTATTTGTTCTTTTTACTATCATATAATATTGTCATGTGGATACACAGTGAAAATGTAATTGCAGGCTATAGCTATATGACAATAAAGGCAAATGGATATAGAATATCCTTTGCATTTATTAATTTATCTTAATAACTAAAATTTTAAAAAATTAGGAAAATCTAAATGATTGATTTTGGCATTACATAGATTTATTATATTCTGTTTTTTTAGTGCTTCAGTTCAGTTCAGTTCAGCTCAGTTCATTTGCTCAGTCGTGTCCAACTCTTTGCAACCCCATGAATCGCATCACACCAGGCCTCCCTGTCCATCACCAACTCCCGGAGTTCATTCAGACTCACGTCCATCGACTCCGTGATGCCATCCAGCCATCTCATCCCCTGTTGTCCCCTTCTCCTCCTGCCCCCAATCCCTCCCAGCATCAGGGTCTTTTCCAATGAGTCAACTCTTCGCATGAGGTGGCCAAAGTACTGAAGTTTCAGCTTCAGCATCATTCCTTCCAAAGAAATCCCAGGGCTGATCTCCTTCAGAATGGACTGGTTGGATCTCCTTGCAGTCCAAGGGACTCTCAAGAGTCTTCTCCAACGCCACAGTTCAAAAGCATCAATTCTTCAGCACTCAGCCTTCTTCACAGTCCAACTCTCACATCCATACATGACCACAGGGAAAACCAGAGCCTTGACTAGATGGACCTTAGTCGGCAAAGTAATGTCTCTGCTTTTGAATATGCTGTCTAGGTTGGTCATAACTTTTCTTCCAAGGAGTAAGCGTCCTTTAATTTCATGGCTGCAGTCACCATCTGCAGTGATTTTGGAGCCCCCCAAAAATAGAGTCTGACACTGTTTCCACTGTTTCCCCATCTATTTGCCATGAAGTGATGGGACCGGATGCTATGATCTTCATTTTCTGAATGTTGAGCTTTAAGCCAACTTTTTCACTCTCCTCTTTCACTTTCATCAAGAGGCTTTTTAGTTCCTCTTCACTTTCTGCCATAAGGGTGGTGTCATCTGCATATCTGAGGTGATTGATATTTCTCCCGGCAATCTTGATTCCAGCTTGTGCTTCTTCCAGCCCAGCGTTTCTCATGATGTACTCTGCATATAAGTTAAATAAGCAGGGTGACAATATACAGCCTTGATGTACTCCTTTTCTGATTACCAATATTTAATTTTATAAATGTAGATGTTAAGGCGCTGAGATTGGAAATCCTTATTCCTGATTATGGAACAAGTCCATGATAGAAAAATAACTGTGCTAATCAAACCAAGTTGACTATTTCTTCATTGCCCCTAAGGAAAGCAATTAATATAGAAGGAACTTAAGTGTATTTACCTAAGAAGATAAGTCGTGAAAATAAAAATCAAACAGAAAACTTATTAACATTCATTTTCATGAAAGAAATAATCAAAGGGACACTTAAAAAAAAAAGTTTAAAACTGTTTAACATTAGGAATTAGTGACCTTAACAAAGTCAGATATTGAAGAGAAAGATGATAGCTTCAAAGATTTAAATTGAGTGAAAAGTGAAAACATCTCAGGAGAATGAGAGCTTTGGCTATTCCTAAAGAAAAAGAAGTGTATTCAAGTATAGCTTTCTAAAGATGTGGAATGAAATGGCTTCTTTAACCCTTCAATTCGAAGGGATCCTGGGTGGGCACCATTAGTTGTAGTTAGAAAAATTTCTTTGTTTCATCTCTATCTTCTACTTTCTTTTAGTTGATTCTCTAGGTAAATATGAGTCATTAATAAATACATGACAGACAGTTGGAAAGAGATCCCTGAAATAAGTAACAGATGAGTAGAGTGCTTGCTCAAATTATATTCAAAAGCAGAGGATGAGAATAGCACCACAGATTCGCATTTTAGTGACATACCCAGGGGTTGTTTTCTCTTGTAAATAATTCCCATATGATTTGGGCTGACTCCATGTCAGTGAGAGAATTAGTCCTCGTGGGTCTGTGAAGCCACCCCAAGAAAGAAGAAGTGTGTCCAGCTGTGTTGGACTGCAGCCACACACAAGATCACCAGAGAGGCTTGCTCCTTGCTCAGCATCATCCGCCGTGAACCCCTCTTCAGCGCTGTTTTCGTTTATTTAAAGAGAACATTTCATAGGGACTCCTTAGAGGCTAGATACTTGCTATGTATCTCCACAAATGAGGGCTTCCCTGGTAGCTCAGCTGGTAAAGAATCTGCCTGCAATGCAGGAGACCTGGGTTCAATCCCTGAGTTGGGAAGATCCCCTGGAGAAGGGAACAGCTACCCACTCCAGTATTCTTGCCTGAAGAATCCCTGTGGACAGAGGAGCCTGCAGGGGTACAGTCCACAGGGTAGCAAAGAGCTGGACGCAGCTGAGCAGCTAAGCACACAACACACTCATCTCCACATATGCAGCTCATTGAATCATGATTTTCATGATTTTACTTCTCTCTTTTTAACTCCCCCTCCGCAAGCTATGTTTACTCAAGCCTCCAATATTGCTCCTACCTAAAAAATATGCAAAAATGCAAATGAAAGCTCTCTTCTCACTACAATTATTTTTATTTGGGAAAGTGTGGTTATTTTTCATGTTAATGAAATGATGTTATTTATGTTTACATATAATGGAGTTAGCATTATTTTTTAAACTTTTATTTAATTTCTTTTTTTTTGGCCACACCACTCAGTTTGCAGAATCTTAGTTCCCTGACCAGGAATTGAACTTGTACCACCCTGCAGTGGAAGCACAGAGTCCCAATCACTGGACCACCAGAGAATTCCCTAGCATTTCTATTTTTAAGTGAATTAATAACTTTGAAAATGGCTTCCTTAGCGTTTAGTTTCAAGTAGGCTAAGTATTGGTAAAGATGACCCACAAAATCACTCTCTAGGGGTCCTGAATACTTTTAAGAGTGAAAAAGAGTTTGAGAAGAAAAAAGGCTTGAGAACAGGAGGTCTATATTATGTGTCCTTTCGCTCATCACTCTCCCCTCTTTCTTTTATCTCGGCCCCATGATACCCTACATCAGATTTTTCAGTTATTTTGATATTAAAGAATTTTCTCCAGTTTTTTTAAATTTCTGATTGTTTCTCAGCAATGATTAACACTGCTTACCTCTCTTTTCTTAAAATTCTTTCTTCTATGACACCAAACCCCTCTAATTTTCTCAGTACCTTCATGATTACACCCTCTTTCTCTCCCTTGGGTCCTATTCCCTGGGATTTTTTCCCTCTCAGTTGCCTCTACATGCTTGTCCTTAAAGATATTTTTTCCTATCTCTTTTCCTAACATTTCTGGATCTGAAGTCTTTCTCATGGTGTGAAACAAAAGCATTGCAGTTGCCAGCTGAAAACCTGTATCTCAGTCAATGGGTCTAAAACCAAATTCAACAGGTTCTATTATGGAGGCTCCATTCTCTTAGTTCCCCAATCTTAAAATTCCAGAGTAATTTTTTTATTCCTTTTCCCACAACCTCACGTGTGTGTTCTGTTTGTGAGTTGTGTTTCTCCCATCCATTCCCAGACAGTGCATCTTTGCAAGCTTATCATCACCGTCTGTAGTTATTTATTAACTGTCTTCCCCTTCTTCCCATGTAGACTTTCACTTGCCTCGTTTCCTCTACACTTTCCACCAGAATTACCATCAAAATCACCAGTTTTCAACTTTTATTTTAAATCAGGAAAAGTTTTTTCCACCACTCCCCAAAATAATCCTAATATTTAGCTATCATTGAACTCTACAGGTGGATTTACCACTGAAAACTTGAGTGAGGCTTGTTTAAAGCTGCTTCTAGGCTATGCGTTATTTGCTACTCAAGGTACTGGAACAGACCCGTGTATCTAAATGTTTCTTACTCATACTTTCATTCATTTGGTCCTTCTGTTTTCATACCATACTCGCCTCTTTTTGCCCTACCTTCCAGTGTATCTGGTGCTTCCCATTCCAGGGCATTTCTGTAGTTCTTTAGCATTGCTACATTTTCCTCTTGTTGCATTTCCTCCTTCATATGAACAACTTTTGTGGCTTTATTAAGTTAGTTTTTATAAATCCATCAACTTCCCGTCTTACAAAATTTGAATATATCTTACCTATTATTTTTTATCTCTTCTGGCTTTGCTTTCCTTTTCTGGTGGCTTAAAGTGTTAGTCGCTCAGTCATGTCCAGCTCTTTGCAATTCCATGACTGTAGCCCGTCAAGGTCCTCGGTCCATGGGGTTCTCTTAGGCAAGAATACTGGACTGGGTTGCCATGCTCTCCTCCAAGGGATCTTCCCAACCCAGGGACTGAACCCAGGTCTCCCGCATTGCAGGCAGATTCCTTATGGTCTGAGCCACTAGGGAAGCCCTTAACGCAATACCCTTTTATTCCTTTCCTGACCCTCATTTTAGGGGCATTTCACAAAGTGTATAAGTTATCTATTGTTTAGTAACAAATCACTATGAACTTAGCAGAATAAAATAACACACATGAATTCTCTCAGTATTGCTATGCATCAGAATTGCTCTGGCATGGCTTAACTGGGTCTACTTCAGGGTCAAGGCTATAGTCAAGGTTCTTGCCAGAGCTGAGGTTTTATGTAAAGGTTCAAAGGAGAAAGCATTCTCTTCTGTGCTCAGGTAATGATCGACGTTTCAGTTCCTTGTGAACTACTGAATTGAGAGCCTACGTTCCTTAGTGACTGTTGGCCGAGGTCACCCTCAGTTCCTTGCGACATGGCCCTCCCCTCCCCACGTGGCAGCCTGCTTCATCAAAGTCAGCGATGGAGAAGAATTCTCGTAGTAAATTAGAAATCGTTATTTTGTGTAAGCTAATCGCAGAACTGATATCATTTTTGCCACACTTTATTGGTTAGAAGCACTCACTCAAGGTAAGGGTATTTATTACAGGAGGGTGTAAATACCGGGAGGTGGATGGGGGGTTGTCTTAGGGTTTGCCTGGCATAGCATCCATCAGTGATGAACACAAGGATCCAAGTCCTCATTACTAACTGGAAGTCCTCATTCTTTTCCTTCCATCAAGCTTGTAACTCCCAGGTGGTGCTAGTGGTAAGAACCCGCCTGCCAATGCAGGAGACATAAGAGACGTGGATTCCATCCCTGGGTCAGGAAGATGGAAAGTAGGAAATGGCAACCCACTCCAGCATTTGCCTGGAAAATTCCATGGACAGAAAAGCCTGTTGGGATATAGTTCATGGGCCTGCAAAGACTTAGACAGGACTGAGCACACATAATTCCATCAAGATTACACCCCCCCCATCACACCAACAAAACTGTTCTTGTCAAGGTCAGAAGTGACCTTGACCTTGAAAAATCCACTGAGCTATCCTGAGACTCTATCATGGCTCACTCCAATCCCAGCCTCCAATCCCAAGTTTACAATTTGAATAGAAACATAGGCAGACTAGTCTACTAAATAATTGAGTGGCACTTAGTGTGACAACTATAGCTTTATAGAATAGTCCAGAGTCTATACTTCTAAACACCGTTTTCAATAAGAAATTAAGATACACAATTTCTAGGCTGAAAATGACTTCAATACTCAGGTAGTCTTCTGGGTGTCTCAATTAAAATTGACGTCCATCTTTTTTAGTAACCAGATAACAAATGAGACTGTGCGAAGTTGTCATAGTCAGAGTTAGGCATTTACTTTTAGTGGGTAATTATTTTTATAGCAGTAAACCAAACTACATATTAAGAACAATTATATATTTGGGCTTAAAAGTTATCTTTGGGAAATGCTATCTGGGATTTAGCGGAAATGAGAAAACCAGGAAAGTAGTAACCATGATATTTCAGTGAAAATTCTGAAAAACAAATCTATAAAAAAGGAGAGAGTGAGAGAAGAAAGGAAATTGATAATACCTTGTCATCTGCAGGAAGTTCTCTTAATTAAGGAGAGTAAAACCCCAGTCATTTATAAGTCTTCCAAGAAAATCACTGTATTCTGTCCATTTTTATGTTTCTTTCTTTCTTTTTTTCCTAAAAAGCAATTAAATATTAATTACATTAAGTGGAGAGATTGCTCTGATAATATGGTCAAGAAAAGAGAATTTTCTTATTGTTTCTTTGCCAGAGGTTTCCAGCCAACATTGTAAAAGAAGAATCTAAAAAAGGGAAACTATGCAAGTTGAATTAAAAAATCCATTTTCAAATGTTATGGGGGCAATGTAAAAGGATATTACATGCTCAAATACCTAAATTTTGTTTTTAACTTTTGAAATGGATTTTGTATTGATATTACTAAGGGTATTGCATAGACACAGTCTTAGGCAAATTTTCAAAGCACAGGATTTTGAAACCCTAAATTCTAATTTATGCATCTAAAAAATTATAAAATAAAAATAATACCTACCTCATAGAATTATTCTGAATGTTAAATGACATAGTGACATACAAAACACTTAGCACAATGCCTGAGATACAAGCTGATGCTACATTAGTGATGGCTAAAAAATAGATTCCTTAAACAAAGTACTTTATAACTAGAGTGACTATAATTTATGCAAGGATTTTTGAGAGTAAGCAAACATGCTATTAGTAATTATACCTGAACCACAAGTATAAACCAGTAGAGTCCTAGGAATATAATTGGGTTGGCCAAAAAGCTCATTTGGGTTTTTCCATTATATCGAGTGAAATTATTGGCCAACCCAATAGAATGTGTGGTTGCTCTATCTAGAATCAATTATCATAGCAGCAATAAACATTTCTTTTCCAGAGATCACATATATGCAAGACAAGCAGAATCTTGATTCAATTATGTGTCAGTAACTCACCTAAAATTTCAAGAAACAATATTTATTAGGATTATGGTTTAATCAGAGGTTGGTTTTACTGAAGATCACCAAAGATTCTTCAAATATGTCCACAAGGTCACTTGGCTTATATCCACTTTTCTTATAAACCAGAAATTTCCCCACGGTTTTACTGTCTGGCTTATTGAAGCTAATATACGTTCCAAATGTTTTCAAAATGTTTGCTTTCTTTCTTTAGCTATCCTTGCAGTGAAGGTGCATTTATTTCAAAGTGCCCATGATTTCTATCAGAAATTAAAATGATGCCTAATGAGAACAAAACATGTTTTCACTTGAAATGCAATTAAACCAACTTGGAGAAAAGGTGTTTGGTTTTTTTTTTTCTTTCTAACTAAGATGAAAACAGCTGTATTTATCAAGCTGCTTATAATGGTATTAGAATTTCTCTTTTAAAAACATTTGCTATAAGATATATAATTTTTAAAAAATATCATTGACATTGTAGATAATGTTGTTTTCATTCCAATATCGCTTCAGTTACAAAGAGAATCTTTATTTTTATAACTCATGGCAGGCTTACTTGGTCATACATTAATAGGAATTTTGTGGAGAGTTGTTCTTAAAGGCTTGTGTGTGGA
Source organism: Ovis aries (assembly GCF_016772045.2). Classification (NCBI taxonomy): domain Eukaryota; kingdom Metazoa; phylum Chordata; class Mammalia; order Artiodactyla; family Bovidae; genus Ovis; species Ovis aries. The sequence continues at coordinate 27,520,010 of NC_056079.1, forward strand.
AGGTCTCCCAAGATCATGATTATGCTAAAATTTTAATTATTATAATGCCTCAAGATAGAAATCACTTCTGCATAAATTTTTAAAAATTTCCCCGAAGTAAAAACTGCAGATAATTTCCAGGGTCTAACATTTCTCTAAGCTGCTAATTATTATTTTCATTTTTATTTGTATGTTTTGGTGTTTTGTAAGTGCCACCTATGTCTTAATTTACTACATGTTGGCATGGCTTGCTGATGTTTTCCTAAAACCTGAAAAAAAAAAAAAGAAAGAAAACAGAAAACCCTGTTTCTGTTTCCACATAAGAACACTTTTTCTTGATCTGTCATAGTTTAGGTCCACAGAATCAGGAGAAATAGCAAACATTGTCTTGTGTATATATAAATGCATATATACAAACAATAGAAGAAATACACAATTTCCCATGATAGTGACACCTGAAGGCATCATTACCAACAGCAACAAAAAACCATTACTGCTGTTAAGAGCTTACCTTAAAAGTATAACCTTAAACTTCTGTTTGAAAATAGCATGTAATAAGGATATGAAACTCTAGAATTGTAAGTAAGATAAATGTGATTTGGATTAGTTCTGCAGCTATGAGATACTTCTATATTCTAATTTTAGGCTAGGTCTACACTGGATAACAAGTTAAATGTTTTGACTAGGTTAATTTAGTCAATTTAACTTGAATGATTAATTTGTGTTATTTTCCTCCTTAGAAAGAACCACAGAATCCTATATTTTCAACATAACTAACAGGAATAAATCACTCTTTATGTACCATGAAAGATATAAAATTCCGATAACACAGAATCTGCCCTCAAAGACCTTTTCCTCAGTTTACATGTAAACTAATATACGTTCATCATCAAGAAGGTAGATAGAATTTTAGTCAGCGATACATGAGCAATATAATCAGGCATGGTCCTTATTTTCCAGGATTTGTACCATAAGGAAGAAAGATTAAGGCCAGAGAGGAAGGTTAAAATTATATTCATTTTTTGTACTCTGGAGCATTTTGATAAGAAATATATGGAATAAAACTGTTTTGGGCAGTTCCATCCATGGTGTCAGTGATGGTGTCAGCAAACAGATACCATACTTGTGACACAAAAAAGGACATTCCCTTTTTCAGCCAGGTGCCCCTTATCCTAACACTCTTGAAGAAGCTGTACAAACCCATGTGCTCAAAGCGTGGTAAACAGAGGATGCTCTCTGCACTGAGAAGAGAAGGATAATCTCAACCATTCAGGTTGATCACGCAAGAAAAAAAACAACTATTTAGTCAAATATCAACAGAGTGAACCCTAGCTGTTAAACTTGTCTGCCTTTTTACTATATTCTTCAAACTATATTTATAGTCTCCTTCAAATAGGAGTAAATGTTGGAAAGGAAAGGAAAAGCAAAGTGAAGTCGCTCAGTCGTGTCCGACTCTTTGCAACCCCATGGACCATAGCCTGTCAGGCTCCTCCGTCCATGGGATTTTCCAGGCAAGAATATTGGAGTGGGTTGCCATTCCCTTCTCCAGGAGATTTTCCCGACCCAGGGATTGAACCCAGATCTCCTGCACTGTAGGCAGACACTTTACCATCTGAACCACCAGGGAAGTCACTTCGTAAATGTTGGAGACCCTTTTAAAAAATAGAAAATTAATATAAATTAGTCACAGCCCTTGGAAGGGACTCCTGCAAGTGTGGAGCCATGAAACTTTTGTTGGTTTCACCATAATTCCACCTGAATTCACAGATATTTTCAAGACACAGGAAGTGTGATTAAAGACATATAAGTCCAGTTAAATATTAGTTCTATTACCCCATTAAAACACTGAAGGATAGTTCATGAGTGGCTTTTATTACCTGAAACTCTTGTCTACAAAATCGCTGATGTTTGTATACACAATTTCACCAATGCCTATTGACCAAACTGGTTAGCTCAGATTTCAATTCCAACATTTCCTTCAGAATTGGGGTTCAGTTTGTCAAAGCTGGGCTCACTATGGCCTTTCATCATCCATTTCATCTTGCCTTTACAGGTAGTCTGTGGGCTGAGTTAAAGCTTGTTCTGTTATTGAGCGTTTTGAGATTGTTCCAGGATTTGAAAATTTTAAATTACTCTGGTTTCTTGGAATTAGCTAATGCATACCACAACTTTCCTTGAAAAACATATTTGAGCCAAAGTGGCTTTAGGGAAGTGTTTTATGTTTTAATAAGGTTGAGAAAAGGAGATAAATTCATCTAGTCATAGTAATGTAGTAAATCTTGTTGAGAGGAACCATTCTCTAAATGACACAGCTATAATTTCATTCCAGCTGATTTTGTGGACTTGAAACATTTCACTCTGCTTTTCTGTCTCATAAAGAAGTTTCCGTTTGGGCTATTTGTACAGATCAACAGATAAAGCCTTATGTACTAGAGCTGAAACAGCTCTGTTAAATGTCTCTCTCATCCATGCCAACAATTTCGCTTCTTCAGGACCATGGACCTTCCTTAGGAACATATACGCATTTCCCTAAAGAATCCTTAGGCTGTGATATATTTTTGAGTTAAACTGTTATTATTTATAGGAAAATTCTTTATGTCCACCATGAATGCACATCAAAGTTTACATAGCATTCATCTCCATGGCAGGCGCTTTATCTTACTGATTATTTTGGCAGAGAACATATTCCAAAAATCTCCCTGTGAGAAATAAAAACAAACCTCCACCCTCCAAAACTAGAAAAAAAGCCACAATTCTTCAGATCCCCTCTGGACCTGTGAGCTTATAAACTTTCTTGGAGTCCATTTAATGCCTATGAGTCTGGCTGAAGCTCAGAGAAAGGGCTGGAGATGGGATGGTCTACAAATAGAGTAGCTAGGATTTCTGAGTTGGGCTTGATCTTCCACCTGTGAAAGTTTCTACATTACTTCCCCATGTGCCTTGTTTTATCCTCTCAGAAAATCAGAGGTTCATCATCTGAGGATGTAAAATATCATGTGAGAGGACTTTTACAGCCTAGAGAGCACCTTGGACACATTTTCTCCATCATTCAGCTCCTCATTTTACTGACAAGGAAAATTATGGCTGGGGAAATTGACTCCCCAAATCCATGAAGCTAGAAAGTTGCAGAGCTGTGAGACTCACTGGAGATTCCAGACTTTCTTCCTCTTTGTCATTATCTATCCTCTTTAATATCTGTTGTCTAAAGTACTGTGTAAATTAAAATGTTTTAATAACTGCATTAGCTTACTATTGTTCTGTAACAGATCACTCCAGTCTTACACTGAAAAACAACACTCATTTATCAGCTCCCAGTTCTGTTGGCCAGAAGTCTAAGCACGGCACAACTGGGTCCTCTGCATCAGGTCTTAGAAGAAAGACCTTGGCTAAAATTAGGCCATCGACTGGACTGTGTTATGAGCTACAGCTCAGGTCCTCTTTCTGGCTTATCAAGGCTGTTGGTGGGATTCAGTTCCTTGTGGTTGTAGGACTGGGGTCCCTGTTCTCTTGCTGGCTGTCAGCCAGGGTTGCTTTAAGCTCCTAGAGGCTGCCCTCCATTCTTAGGCACGTGACTCTCTCACTACACGGCAGCTACTTCTTCAGAGTCAGTAGGATGAACTTTCTCTTCAGGGAAGGCTCAGCCCTCCACTTAAGGACTTCCCTGATTGGGTCAGACCCACCCAGGATAATCTCCCAACCTAATCACAGGAGCGATAACCAATAATATTCATAGGTCCCACCCATGCTCAAGAAGAAGGGATCATACAGGGTATGTGCAGGATCATACAGGGGATGGGAATCTTATGATTAGAACTGGGATTCTGTTTACTAAATCTACTCATTCAAATACTCCTTTTCCATTTTTTTTAAACCTCCTTTTCCCCTTTACTGCCTCCTATTGAGTCAGTTAAGAGTCATCTGTCCTCCTGAAAACCCAGAAAGGGATGATGAGAGGAGGTGAATTAGGAGCAGTGAGATGGAAACTTCAAGTCCATAAAAATATCTGATTTTTTTTATTAGTTTTACTTATTCTTTGCAGACTTAAGTGCTGATAAACTGTTAGTTGCTCAGTCATGTCTGACTCCTTGCAACCCCATGGACCGTAGCCTGCCAGACTCCTCCATCCATGGGATTCTCCAGGCAAGATGACCTAGCATAATTCAAAATTGCCTATTCAGCTATAACTGAATGGTAAAAAAAAAAAAAAAAAATCACCTATTCTTTTGGCAAAATGCTTCTTTTAGTAAAGTTGGCCTGGATTCAGAGAGGTTCGAGGAAACCCGGATTCAGAGATGTTTGTTAGGAGCAGCAGAAGCTAGAATTCAGGGGACAGTGATGACGAACAGAGGTGCTATTTTTCTAGTGCCTCCTGTAGGCTGGACACTTGACTCACGTGAGCTCATTTAATCCTCCCCATAGTGATCTGTTACAATGGGTGGCATAGTCCCCCTTTTACAGATGAGCAGACACACGTGAAGGGGCAGAGTCAGAATTCACAGTTCCGTCTGCTTCACTGGTGCTCTCTCGAGGACAGGCTTCCATCTAAAAGTTCAAGGTGGAGACCATGACCCTCTGAGGTTCTCAGACACTTACACAGAGAGTAGTGGATGGTACTGGGGCTGGTGAGTAACCAGCAGTCTCTGAGACAGAGGCTATTTTAACCAATCATAAAATAACAACTCTATAAAGGGACTCTACTTCTCCCTTCTAGAGTTATCATTAAAGTTTTCAGAAATCAAGATGAAAGCTTGGCATCATAAAGTTATTTTTCTTTATAGGGGAATTTAACAGATAAGGGATGAGTTGACTTTTATAATACCTCATGAAGATGGTTAATGAGAAAAGTATTGATATTACTATATGTTTGCTTCTTTTTAATATGAGCAAATCAGGCACAGAGTAAGTAAACGCGGGGGCTCAAATGGATAAGAACATAAAAATGTAGTGATAGAAACCAACTTGCCTTGTTCTTGAGTCCTGCTAACTATACCTCTGGTTGAACAAGTCAGTTAAGATTGAGCTCATAATGAGAACCCACTGTTTAGCACAGGGAACTCTAAATGGTCTGTGGTGACCTAAATGGGAAGGAAATTGAAAGAAGAGGGCATATATGTATACATGTGGCTGAATCACTTTGCTGTACAGCAGAAACTAACACAAGAATGTAAAGCAATTATACTGCAATAAAAATTTTTTAAAAAGATTGAGTTCATATAGCTGCAGAGCTGGGAAAAGTTGTGATTACTTCATGAAAGCCCCCGTTGCATTGGGGTAAAAAGTTAAATTTGGAAAGATTTCAAAATCCTGCAACTGCTGCTCAATCGCTCTGAAATTGAATTTCATGTAAATTGGGAATTCTTTGAATACATTTACATCCTATTCATTTTCATAAACGTATGTCAGATGTGTACTTTATGAGATAGCACAATGATTCCTGAGGCATCATTCCTGTGGAGCAGAGAGACAGGCTTGAAAACAAACAATGAGAATCACAAAGGTGCTGAGCTGAGAAGATGTATAAGGAAGACACATGCAGCAGCAACCGATTCTGTGAGGGAGCATCAGGGAAAAATAGAAAAGGTGAGTTGCGAGTAGGGTCTGCCTACTAGGCAGAAAAGGGAAAGAATTTCTGTGCTGTGCTTAGTCACTCAGTCGTGTCCAACTCTTTGCAACCCCATGGACTGTGTCCCGCCAGGATCCTCTGTCCATGGTGATTCTCCAGGCCAGAATACTGGAGTGGGTTGCCATGCCCTCCTCCAGGGGATCTTCCCAACCCAGGGATGAAACCCAGGTCTCGCATACTACAGGATGATTCTTTAAAGAATTTCTGCTAAGCTGCTAAGTCACTTCAGTCGTGTCCAACTTTGTGCGACCCCACAGATGGCAGCCCACCAGGCTCCCCTGTCCCTGGGATTCTCCAGGCAAGAACACTGGAGTGGGTTGCCTTTTCTTTCTCCAATGCATGAAAGTGAAAAGTAAAAGTGAAGTCACTCAGTCATGTCCAACCCTTAGCGATCCCATGGATTGCAGCCTTCTAGTCTCCTCTGTCCATGGGATTTTCCAGGCAAGAGTACTGGGGTGGGTTGCCACTGCCTTCTCCGAAAGAATTTCTAGGGAGAAGGAAAAACAGACTTAAAGCTGCAAAGTAAGAAAAATATAGTTCAGTGTGAGCAGAGTATACTAAACACCAGGAGAAGATAGAAAAGAGGTTGAATATTTATGCAGCACTTAAATTGGGAAGGACTTGACTACCCTCTAAGGAGAAGTTTCAACTTTATGGCAACAGGAATCCAATAGAGATGTTACATAAAGGATGACAAGATAATAGCTGTATTTTAGAAGATTAATTCTAGTAGCAGGAAGGAGGATGGCTGCCTGGGAGAATGGAAACTGAAGCAGTAAGACGGGAATTTGGAAAAGGTCTGTTACAGAATGACTGAGCGCCCAGATCAGGGGAGAAGGAAAGGAGACAGATGATGAGGGTAAAAACTGCTTCTGATAAGAGTGCTGGGATGGGGGCACCAAATGGCTGAAATCAGGAGAAGAAAGGGGGATGTGAGAAGAAAAATGAAAGATGACACCTAGTTTCTGATCTTCAACTACATCTGGTTTGGGGGGAGTGGGAAATGGAAGAATGGGAATTAATTGTTTAGTTTGAGGTATTTGGAAACAGAGGCTTGGAGTTTAAGGAAAAAATGATACACACACACACGTTTGTGAATTACCAACAGTTGATATTGTGGCAGTGAATGACATTTTTCTAAGACTATCGGTATTTAAGAAAAAAACAATAGATTTTTGTACAGCACATGGAACTCTGCTCAATGTTACATGACAGCCTGGAATTGGGGGGGAGAATTGGATACATGTACATGTATGGCTGAGGCCCTTTGCTGTTCACCCGAAACTATCACAATATTGTTAATCCACTATACCCCAATAGAAAATAAAGTTTAAATTTTAAAAATAGAAAAAACGTTTTAAGTATTGGATCATGAACCAGCGTGTATGATTCAAGTAGGAAAAAACAAAATCAGGAAAAGGAGACAGAGAAAATTCTGCCACTAAGATATTACTCTGGGCTTCCCACGCAGTGCTAGTGGTAAAGAACCCGCCTGCCAATGCAGGAGACGTAAAGAGACACGAGTTTGATCCCTAGGTGGGGAAGATCCCCTGCAGAAGGGCATGGCAACCCACTCCAGTATTCTTGCCTGGAGAATCCCATGGGGAGAGGAGCCTGGAGAGCTACGGTTCATAAGGTCGCAAAGTGAAGTGAGTTAGCGTTCGTACATGCAAGATATTACTATGAGTCCCAGGAGAAGGTTTTAAGATGATGTTTGTATCAATGTTCCCAAGCATAAGGACTAAGAGGATGATGCTTCATATGACAATTAGGAAGGCAATGGTGAATTCTGAGCAGTTCCATGAGGTTGGTGATGAACTGGGAGAGCAGATAGATTCCTTGAGCTGATAAACAAAAAAGAAAGGAGAGTATTTGGCCATAAAGGGAAAGGAAGGGACAAGAGAGGATTTTTTTTTTTTTTTGTCCCAGCTTCTTCGTTAGAATGGAGAAAAACAATGTTCATGGAGAAAACCGAGTAATTAGAGTGACCTGGCATTAGAGATTGGTGGGTGGATTCAGCAGTAGGATGAGCGAGGGAAAGAATTAGCAATAGTTTGATGACAGGGTCTTAGGTAAGAGGGGGGAGAAAGTACATTTTAAAAGAAAACGAGTTGAGAGAAAATACGTATTCTTTACCTTGCACTTCTGAGATAGAACTGTAGTTTTCGTACCCATAAGAAGCACACACAGATGTAAATCCTAGCCCATTGCAGGCTCTCAGGGGTTTACTTACTATTATGAAAATAAAGTGACAGCTGATTTCCACCTCATTCTGTTAGATGATCTTTTGGAAACCACAACAGATACAACAGGAAAAAGAAAAAAAAAAAAAAAAGACGGCGGAATTCCAAAGCAAGATAATTACCACCTAAGTAAAAGAAAGTTTCTCTTCCTATGTACAATGCCAGGGCTGGTTTTGGTCAGTCTTGAAGATGTAAGTCCCAGATGGACAGAAAGGATTATTTATACCTGCTTCACAAGATCTCACAGAGTTCAAATCACTTTACGATTGAACAAACACTCACAAATGCTCATCCAAACATACTTCTTAGACATTCAGTTGAATATCTAGGTTCTAGAACACCCCCAGAATTTATCAAAAAACCAAAGAATCTTACATGCTAGTTAAGATGCTAGGCAAGACCAGAGCATCCTGGACCATCTGAATTAGGTAATCTCCATCTTGTATTTATGGGAAAGAGTTGGAACAAACTGAGTCTTTATGATTAAGCAGAAAAGACAACATTTTCCATAAGAATGTAATCTTCTGCATGGTTGGTCCCCAGTTATTTTTTGGATGGTCATTTAGTTTCTGTCAAGTTAGCTAATTATCCTGCTAAATCATTTTTACAGGATGACTTGCTTTCTTGAGTGGTTAATACTTGTGAAATTCTTCTCCCAAATGAATGAGGATTGAAAGATGTATATTTTTTAACACACACATATACAAAATTTCCCAAACATCTAGTGTGTTGAAAGTTGGTCCATTGCAAAGGAACTAGAATTCTAGGCCAGGGTCCAGGGGTGGAGATGACTATAACATTCCACTGAGAGCTTCACTCTTGGCTCTGAGCTCAAAACGAAAAATCCCTCGTCAAGTCAGAAACATGAAGTATGGGGCTCTAACTTGAATAGGAACTGAAAAAAAAAAAAAAAGGCGGGGAGAGTAATATTTAGTAAGGAAGTTAGAAGGAATTATGTGGGAAAGAAGGAAAAAGAATAATTGTGGTGTTATTACATGCCTGGGCCAGGTACATAATATTGTGGGTCAGAGTTTCATTTCATACAGACCAGTTATCATGATGACATTGTGAAGTAATTTCCTATATACTATAATCTGTTTTGGAAACGCTTTCTACCAGGTGTCTCTTCTGGGACATACCAAAGCAAGGAGTTGATCTGTTAAATTACTCACACTGTTCAAATATTTGAAGTACTAATTCATCACTCACGACCTTAAATTTGTATTTTCACATCATTATAAATTCAACAGGGGTGAATCTTTCCACAATAATGAATAAAGTGACTCTTGAAAGGAAAGATGTTGACCTTGGAGATGATCTTGTGGGATGACTCTTAAAAGACATCGAAGCATCTGAATCTCTCTCTGGGCTGTATATTAGATGTTCACAGAGTCTGAACTCCACGCATGTATGGACAGATCCTTTGTTATATGGATATACCTAGTGGGGAGTGAGGAAAATATCAGGGGAGTTAAATCTAAACACAAAGATAATTACAAGGTGGTTACTTGGAGCAACTTGCTAAAATGGCTGTATATGGACTTACCACTAGTCTGTAAAGTGAAAAATAATCCTGTGGGATTATATGATGCCAAGGCTAGAAAGGGCTTTTTAACTCTCTGTTAACAATGATGTGTTGAAAGGTTTTCATTATCATTTTGTTAGAACAGCCTTGCTAAAACCTGGTCTCTCTGTCACATCATACAAATGCAAGGGAGGAAATGGAGCCAAAAAATAGAATCTACAGGTGAAGTTTGCAGAGGCAATTTAGGAGAAAAGGTAAGTATTTCTGTGGGATTTTAACATTTCACAGAAGTTATCACCTCAACTTTTAAAGTTTTGAGAAATTATCAAAATCTGACCAATTAGTCAGGGGTTTTATTCTATATATTTCTTCCTGGGGAGGCTTAGTCAATAGAAATTATCCCAAAATGTCATGCCTGGTACCACAAGAATCATTATTATTTAAAAATTTGACTAAATAAACATAAGCATGGGATTCCCTAGTAGCTCAGATGGTAAAACATCGACCTGCAATGCTGGAGATCTAGGTTCAATCCCTGGGTCGGGAAGATCCTCTGGAGAAGGAAACGGCAACCCACTCCAGTATTCTTGCCAGGAGAATCCCATGGACAGAAGAGCCTGGTGGGCTACAGTCCATGGGGTAGCAAAGAGTCAGACACAACTGAGTGACTAACACACAAACATAAGCAAACACACGTATGTATATATAGTGTTATCCTCACTTATTCACCAGTTAACAAAATATATGTAATTGTCTATGATGAAACAAGCACAGTGGTAGAGATATACCATAGAATATGAAATAGTCTTTGCCCTCAAAAAATGTCCAGTGGGAACAGGTCATTGTAAAAAAAAGAAATCACAAAAACACTGTACAAAAAGTCACAAAAAGATCCTTGCAAAAATAAAACACACACACTAATGGGACTTCCCTGGTGGTCCAGTGGTTAAAATTCTGTTCTGTCAATGCAGGGGTTCAGTCCCTGGTTGGGGAACTAAGATCCCACATGCTGTGCTGCACAGCATTAATTAAAATTAATTTTTAAAAATTTAAAAATAACCACACACACAAAATTAATTACAAGCTAGTAAGAAATGTTATGGAGGAGACATAAGAGTGGAGTGGGAGATTAAAATTGATTTCAAAGGAATGGAAAGCTCTTCTCAACAACTGAAATTTAGTTGGAGCCTGAGAGAAAGTGGAATTAGACCCAAAATGGTAGATGTGGGAAAATTCAAGCGGAGGAAACAGCAAGTGCAAAGGCACCGAGGCCAAAAAGAACAACAAGTATTAGAGGCATGTTTCCAAGAAGCCTGCATGGCATGGGGCATAGAGAGTGAGAGATGAAGCATAGTTAGTTCAGGCTGGAGTTAGTGCCTAGGCCTTCAAGGACACTGCATGTGGTTCTGGGAAGCAAAGGACGACTGGGTTAGATTTGCATTTCAAAAAGACTCGGACTGCTGTCTGTAGCAAAATAATTGGAGGGAGCAAGAGTTCGAGTGGAAAGCTTTAAGATGATCAAAGCAAAGATAGGATGAAGGCTTGGATTTGGGTGGTGCTTAGAGAAGAAAATAAAAGGAGACAAGTTACAATGACAGGACTTGGGAAGGGGTTGGCTTCGGAAAGGAGGTGTCAGAGATGATTGTCAGGGGAGGTGATTGGTAATTGACTGCTTGAAATGCTAATATGAGAACCAGGCTTTTCATGTTCACCTTATTCTATTTAAATTCATTCTATGCAGAACCAGTTAGTCCTTACTAGGAGCAATGCATGGTGCTGGGAATTCTCATGGATAAGTGATATGAAAAAAAAGTAGATAAAGTGATATACATAATTTCTACCTTTTATAGATTCACAATCAAATACAGTGTTTCTCCTTTCTAATAGATGAAATAACTATATGCCACACATATAGGTGTTTATACACAAATACAGATGTCTACACACATGTATGTCTACATACATATATGTGCATATATGGGCTTCCCAGGTGGCTCAGTGGTAAAGAATCTGCCTGCCAATGCAGGAGACATGGGTTCGATCCCTGGGTGGGGAAGATCCCCTGGAGAAGGAAATGGCAACCCATCCCAGTATTTTTGACTGAGAAATTACATGGGCGGAGGAGACTGGCGGGCTACAGTCCATGGGGTCACAAAAGAGTAGGACATGACTTAGTGACTAAACAATGACAACATGCGCAATATATGTATATATATATATGAGGTCTGTATCACAGATATTAAGTATATATTGAAAGGAGATGAAGAATATGAAAATAATTAGTGTGGAGTTCAGAAAGATAAATCAAAAAATTATGTAAGATTGTATTCTTAAAAGAAATTAAAATGTTTCAGACTATTAAGTTTTACATCTCCAACTTGTTACAGATCAGATTTATGACTTTAGCCCTGTTTTTCAAAGTGTCCACAAAAAGAAATTAGACTCAAGCATTCAGATGTATAATCCATTTTTTATTCCATGATGTATCCCTATAATCATGAGAGTAATCCTATCATTAACAATAATGATAAATAATAACAATCATTGGTATGGGATGTTTACAAATCATACATAGCAGAAAAGCATAAATGTAGATTTCATTTTAGTGTTGTTGAAATGTTACCATTTTTTTTACCTGTTTAGTATTTTTCTTAGGATTCTAAACTCACAATTTGTTAGCAAACCGACTCTTCACAGCAGACCGAACATGACTAGTTTATAACTTTGTTGAATATTTTCCAGATGTACTGGAGGACACCATCGCCAGTTTTGCAAGGGTATCTTGTTGGTCAGAAGTCCTTTGTTTAACAAACTCAGCTTGGGTGTTTATTCTAAGAGTCTAACTAAACATAGAGGACAATTGCTAATCAGTGAATTCTTAAGGCTGCTTTCATTTCATCCTCCTTACACAATAGTCTTTGCTTGTTTCAGTTTTGTGTGTTTCCCTTTGATTGCTTGTTAATATCTTTTCTGTAGTGATAGTATGTGAATGTAGTATCTAATCTCTGAATTAGTATATAATTATTGATCATCACTATAATTGTGCAGATAGTGGAATATACTTGGAATCACTAGTAGTGAATTTGCCATGACACTAAGGGAGTTTCAGGGCCTTGGATTTCCTTTAATAGTGATGGATCTAAATTTGTATTTTTAATTTTTAAAATAATCTCTCAAATCTTAAGAGCTTCAGGTCTTAGAAAACTTATCTGGCTCTGCTTTTAATCTGTATTGTAATAATTAATTTGTTTTTATGCTTTTCTTATATTGTTTTGGCTTTATGAAAATGGGTCAATTTTTTTTTGTCTGCTATCTAGCATTTAGTTCAGTAAATGCTTTGTGAATTAGTGAATAAGTCATGTGCCTTTACTATTACTCTTGGAAAACACTTAACAAAATTATTAATTCATCATGTTCTATCTGCTGCGAAGAGTCAATCTGATAACAAAATTTTGAGTTTAAAATCCTAAGAAAAATCCTAAAAAGGTAACATTCAAACAACACTAAAATGTGTGTGGTAAGGGAGATTTTCTTTTGTATCCATGCATCTTTATAAATAACTATTTTGTTGCAAAGTTTAAAAAGTAATAAATTATCTTGTTAATTTTTAAAGTTCAAAATGTCTGCAGAATTTTAAATGAGATTCCCATACTGTCAATGTGTAAAATATTTTGCAAAAATGTAAAATATGGTCACATGTTAATGTACTTTCATTCTTCTTTCTTTCTTCTTTGCAAAATTTTCTTGAAGTGTTTTCCAAATGGGAATGAATGAGAGAAAAGGTATATTTGACCAGTTTCATAGATTCTAAGAGTGCTTCTAATAGCTAAAATATAGCCAAAGAAAAGTGTTAAGGCTTATGGTAGCATTTATTTTAAGCTGTCACTTACTATAACATCTCCATTTTGTCTTTATTTCTCAAGTTGTTATTTATACATCTCCACTCTGTTTTTCAGGAGTTGACATATGTTGACAGGCTAACAATATATTACCTGAGAACTGATATACTCTGTATAATAAATATATCCTCTAAGAGCTGAACAATACATAGTAAGTTAACAAACTTATACTGCGAAGACAAGTAATTGTTTCTAACGGGAGGTTCATATTTTTATTTTCAAGAAAGGAAAAAAATTCCCTCCTTTCTCCATCCTGCTCTGATCATTTCCAAAGTTTGATAAAAATGTAAAACAACAAAATTTCATCTGCTACTTCCTGACCACAGAGGTGAATAATTTAAGAATCATCTCATTGGGTTTTCTAATAGCTTCCTATTTTATTTGGAAAGATCTGAAACTTCATTTTTTAATTCCAAAATACAATTCTGCTTTATATCCTCCAATTCTAAAATAATGCTACATCTGCTAATCTGTAGCAATCAAATACTAAGCACTTACAGGGTCTCCAATCCTTGAGGAAGCTTCCTTTTTGAAAGGAATCCCCTTTTCTGAGCTTTGCTGTTTTCCTGTTTGTTAAGTAGTGGCCCCACCTGGGAAAGCAGAGTTATTTTAGCCATCATTCACTCTCAGTTTACATTAGACTCTGTGGAATATTATAGTGCTATTCAGTATTCATAATCTCCCAGACTTTGCTGTTTTTATGGCCCAGTATAATTTATATGTGGTGTTTGTTGGAAGGTTATCAGAAGCTATTTGGACATAATATTTTTCACAGTAAACAATGATGGCACTACTGCTAAACCATCTTTTATTAACTTAATTCACCCAGTAGAATTGGTGTTTAAAACAATGCAAATTAAAGGAGAAAAAAAAATCATTCTTAATTTAGGACAGGTTTTAAATAAATGTCCTCCGTGCCTTACATAGCAAGAAAGCACCCAGATTTCTTCTTTATTTGAAGGGTGACATTTTAAAAAAATACACTAAGAAGGTTGTATGTAGGTAATAGTTCATTTAGCATTCATCCCAGAGGATGGAAAATCCGGAGCAAATCCCTTTTAAAGAGGAGGAAGTAAATTTCACATAGGGATGGTTGGTACTCACCTCTTATAGTCAACATGGGAGCCTGTCACTGCACATGAAGCTCTAACTTAGCCACAGCTGTCATCCTAACTAGAACAGAACGTTTTCTTTACTTGATTCTGGATCATTCCGCCCTGCGGATCACCCTGACCTTTCCCTGTTGTCCTTCGCGGCAGGGTGCTAACGTTTTCTGGATTTCATTGCTCTTTAGAATCTCCACCAGAGGGAGGACAAGGGAAGCAAAGCAGGTTTCACCCGCAGTTCTGAGGGAAGTTTGAATCCCCCCAAACTAGAAGGATCTCCAGTCTGTCTCTCCACTCCACCTCCCTGTATTCTTTCACAGCACAGCGGAGGGACTCCAGCTATCTCGGTAATTTTTTTTATCGCGGATTGCTTTTCAACCAGGGTTTTATCAGTTAACTTACAACTTAAATAATTAAGTTATAGTGAGAGACACTTTGGGAGCCCCCCCCCCCCCCAACCCTTTGCAGAGAACAGGTTATTCTTTTAGGAAAAGCTGAAGATGAGAATTCTGGCAGGCACGTTGCTAAACACAGAAAAGCAGGGCACAGACACACCAAGGAGCAGTTGAACGACCTTGGGGCCCTCTAATCATCCTTAAGGTTCCCTGAGCCCTTCCTCTATCCACAACTGCCTTACCCAGTCCCCTTTGCACCCAGGAGTTTCTCTTTGCCCTGCGTGCGTGTGGGGTTTTTCACGAAAGTCTGAAAGCACCGAAAGCCAAACTCCAAGGGGAAAAACAGCAACCGTTCCTTTCCTCCCCACGGTTCCAAGCCTTGATTTGGCGGGCAGGTGTCAGAGCGGCAAACTTTTGACTCCATAATTTTCTCTGCTTTGCAGGGCAGGGACCAGCCCTCCGGGGCGCTGCCCGGCGGGGAAGGGGCGCGAGGAACGGGAGCCCCCGCGTCCCTTCCCGGGTCTCAGGATCTCCCGGGGCCGCGCGCCCCGGTTCCCGCGGGCGCCGCCGCTGCGGCTGCACGCAGCTTCCAGCGACCCCTGTCGGGGGTGCCCGGCAGCCGCCCCGCGCGCCGCCCCCCGCCCGGCCGGGCTCGGGGAGGGAAAGGGGCTGCGCCCGGGAGCGCCGAGCCCAGGCTCCTCCCGGTGGCGTGTCCGCGCCTCAGGGTGGGGGTGTGGTGGGGACGAGGGAGGGGGCGAGGCCAGGGGAGGGCGAGAAGGAGGCGCCAGCGTCCAACCTGCGGGTGGGTGGCGGTGGGGCAATTGAAAAAGAGCCGGCGAGGAGTTTCCCCCCCCAACTTGTCGGAACTCTGGGCTCGCGCGCAGGGCAGGAGCGGAGCGGCGGCGGCTGCCCGGGCGATGCGAGCGCGGGCCGGACGGTAATCGCCTCTCCCTCCTCGGACTGCGAGCGCGCCGGACCGAGGCAGCGACAGGAGCGGACCGCGGCGGGAACCGAGGACTCCCCAGCGGCGCGCCAGCAGGAGCCACCCCGCGAGCGCGCGCGACCGCGGGACGGAGCGCCCGCCAGTCCCAGGTGGCCCGGACCGCACGTTGCGTCCCCGCGCTCCCCGGCGGCGACAGGAGACGCTCCCCCCCAGCGCCGCGCGCGCCTCGGCCCGGTCGCTGGCCCGCCTCCACGCCGGGGACAAACTTTTCCCGAAGCCGATCCCAGCCCTCGGACCCAAACTTGTCGCGCGTCGCCTTCGCCGGGAGCCGTCCGCGCCGAGCGTGCACTTCGCGGGCGAGATGTCGGAGCGCAAAGAAGGCAGAGGCAAGGGGAAGGGCGGCAAGAAGGACCGAGGCTCCGGGAAGAAGCCCGCGCCCGCGGCGGGCGGCCAGAGCCCAGGTGAGTGCGCCGCGCGCCCGGGGCTCCGCGAGCCTGCTCCTCCTTTTTTTCCTCCTCCTCCTCGGATGCCGTCGCCTCTCCCTCGCCTGCCCGCGCGCCCTGCGCACCCGGCGCCTGGCTCTGCTCCCGGGCGTCCGCAGGGCCGGGCGATGCTCGCCCCTCCCTGGAGCCGCCCCTTACCTGGGCGCCGAGCCCCACCCGGGCGTCCGCGCCCCGCGCGCGGGGTAAGGGCGGCAGCTGGGCCCGCGCCCCGGGAGGATCCGGACGCGCCGCGCTCCCTGGCACGGCCTTTGCCCAGCGCCTCAGAGCCGAGCCTCAGCGGGAGCCGGACCTGGCGTGCCGGAGCGGAGGCCGGGTGCGCGCTGGTCCCGCTCCAGCCGCTCTTTGCACGGGGCCCGCCTGCCCTCTAGCGAGAAAAGCGGGAACGGGTGTCCCCCCTTCCGAGCGCCTGGCTCGTAAGAAGGGGTGCTCTGGAGAGAGGCCACGCGAGCGCTCGCGCAGCGGTGTTTTGGGCTCCGGGGAGGGAGTGCAGGGTCCGAGTGTGCACCGACGTTCACCCGGCGTCAGCCCGGCGGTACTGGTGTTCAGATCAGCGGGGAGAGATTCCTAGAGATCAGCGAAGCAGATCAAACCCAGCCCAGCGCCAGGACTCAGGTCCACTCCCAAAACGTTCTCAAACTTTCGGCTTTGCAGTTCTATTTCTCGTGACCTCTTTGATCAATACGGTTAATTTATGTTCCCAAGAGATGCCCATAAGGCAAAAGTTCACCTGAACTTTTGAACCCAGTTGCTTGCTGGTTGTAATAGAAAAGGAAATGCAATTGAGACTTTCTAGAGAAAAGTCTACTGTTGGGTCATCAGAACACGGACGTGAGTGACAGTTTCACCCTCTGTTTCACTGAGAAGGTCTGATACTGTAGACCCCACCTTGGACCTAGGAGGCACTCCGTATAGATACTTGCTTATGAGTGACTCAGTGAAGATGCTAAAGGCGGGGGGCGGGGAGGGAGAAAAATATAAGGGCTTTTTTCTGCCTCTGCGATTCCCAATTCTTAATTGATCCAGATACCAGTAAGTCACTTAGAACATCCCCCAGCACAGTTTATAAAGCGCTTGTGAGGAATTGATTCAACAGCACTTGGTAGTACCATGACTGAGAAAGATAACAGAGGTATTTGCCTGTTCCTTGCAGGAAGAAAACAAGATTTGCCTAGTCCTCTTGTTGGCATCACTGAGAGCATTTCAGAGCCGGGCTTATTGGCAGAGACCTTAAGCAGGTTTTGAGCAAAACAAATTGAACAGAGAGTAATTGTTTGGCCACTGACCGACGGTTCCTGCGCCTGTTTCTATGATAAGATACTGCTGATCAGCTTCACTTTCCTTACCTTGCATTAGTCCTTAGGAGGGTGTAATTGAACTTTTCCTCCCCTCCCTCAATTTTGGAGATAGCCCATCGCGTTTTATTCAAGCAGAGCTGAAGTGCGGGAGCTGGATTAGCAATCTTCCTAAGTGACATTCTCTACTGCCTGTTCATAGGTCAGCCTAGTGAGTGAAAGAGCTCTTAGACCTGACCACAAGGGTAAAGTTGTTAAGAGTTTCTTGCGGGGCTCTCAAAGTGTTGTCCTGTCCTGCTTGGGAAGACTCCGCCTTCAAAAGTTTCTAGAGTCCTCTGGAGGTGGTCTGATGAATTAAGGAGGGGATAGTGGTTTGAAGTAGCATCTCTTTCAGTCTGCAGTTTGTCAAGGCTTCAGGGCAGCAGTGCCTTACTTAACATAGGCATTTCAGATAAGCACCCGTGGAGGTAGGAGATACTTTAAGAGCCAGCAGGCATTTCTGGGCCCTGCAGATCTCCTCTTCTAGGTCGGCAGCTGTGTGGGGACCATCTAATGTTGTCCCCTGACACGGGGTCCCAGAGATTCCTTGGTGACTCTCATTGTGCTGTGCAGTCCCATCGCTGTAATCCCCTTTAAACCAGAGAGATCGGCATCTTTAAGTGATATTCTCTTTATTTTTTAAAACTTTTTATTTTGTATCGGGGTATAGACGATTAGCAATGTTGTCATGGTTCCAGGTGAACAGCTAAGGGACTCAGCCATACATACACATGTATCCATTCTCCCCTGAACTCCCCTCCCATCCGGTCTGCCAAGTAACTGAGCAGAGTTCCCTGTGCTATACAGTAGCACGGGTCCTTGTTGGTTATCCATTTTAAACATAGCAGTCTGTACTTGTCCATCCCAAACAAATGAACTTACTTACAAAACAGAGAGAGACTCACAGACTTAGAGAAGGAACTTACGGTTGCCCGCTCTGGGGCAGTCGGCGGGTGGGGGGTGTTGGGGAAAATGAGGGGAAGCGAGAGTTAAGTGATGTTTTCTTTACTGTCTTCCCAGAGAATCTGGGGTGAACTTGGCTCTAGGTTAGCTTTTGGTGTGTTTGTCTCTTTTCCATCGGGTGGGTTGTCTTCTTTGGGGAGTAACTTTTTACCCCTCCTCCAAGGCCCCTTGTGCTTGTTAAACCCTAAAAACTAGATAAGAATATTTATTCTTCATTGGACTCAAAAAGAGCCATCAACTGAAAACCTGCTTTAGGTAACAGCACATGGCATTAAATAGTACTGCTTGGAAATCACTGTTCCTTCTTGTCCTTCCCTTGTAATGCTGTCAGCGTACTTTCCCTTATCTTAGGAGCATAAATAACTGAGAGCCACAATGGTTTGAGAGAGAAAAAACACACCTCTTTGTCAAGGTTTTTTGCACTCTTTAGTCCTCAGGCATACTCAAAGGAAATGACCTCTAGAGGCCATGATTATAGCATTGCCACTTGGCATACCAGCTCGAATTAGGACTTATGAGGACACCTATCTCTTAAATAGCTCCCCCATCCTTCAATCCCAAGTTTCACCTCGTTCTTAAAACAGCCGCTGAAACTTTCTGTCCTCTGTGACGCCCATGCAACGGCCAGGCCTCCCTTTGGATGTTATAACATTACTTCATGACAGTCAAGGGAGAGAGAAGACTGAGAGAGCTCAGCCGCTCAGCCCTGCTGTGAGCTGTATTATGTGCAGAGGCATAAACACATCTGTTGGAGGGATCGTTTCAGTGGGGAAAAGGTTTCTTTAACTTTCATGCGACATGTGTGACTGATACGTGATACATACGTAGCTATGTTTCATAGCATCACATTTTTCTACAATTAACTGAATATTGAATTGCATACTATTGGGGCTGCAGATGTTCAGCAGCATTATCTCTGCTGCAGTAATGGCTCTAAGAGGTCCCAACCCCTTGGGGTCATTGATTCTTCCTCTTTGCTCAAAAAAAAAAAAAAAAACAACAAACCACAACCTCAGCATTATCCTGGGCTTTGTAACTCAGATATGTACCAAGAGCCCTGTAACTTCCTGTGCCTCTTGCATGGACTTCCCATGTCCAGGTTCTTCATCTTGATTCAGCTCAGCAGACTTTGTCCCTCGAAGCCTGAATTGCAAACCCAGAGCTTCACCCTCCTCCCCAAATTTGGTGTCTGGCTCTAAGTTTCTTTTATGAACCTCTGCTTGCTGATGTTTTTGTTTCTTTAAAACACTGCGAAAGATTCTTTTTTCCTCTTAAATGACCTGGAACCAACTCATCATCAAGCCTAGCTTAGTTCTAGAGCTACTAGGTCTCCCTTCATCTCTGGCATCAGGGCTCATTTGTAAGTACAAGTGGTGGATGCATCAAGACACTTAATATCCCAAAGGAGTAGAAGCCGGCCAGGTGCTCCCCCAGTGACATCACCCACCTGTTTTGTTAACTCAGTGTCTCCCCAGGCTGAAGTGCTTGTCAACATTCTTGGGTATAAAGTGCACCGTCATGACTAGGGCAGCGTGTGTTTACAGAACAGAAAGAATGCCCACGATCTGTTTTCAGCCTGCTGGCTTGTAACCACTTAGATTATGTAATTACGAAAAGCATGAAATGTTCACTTTAGAATGAGGTTGAGTTTATTTTGGAGAACGGTTTTAAAGCAGAAAGAGTGGGAGAAACTTGAGATACTGTTCTATTATCTGCAAAATGAGAAAAGGATACTGATGGAAATATGGGGAGAAAAGAAACACGAAATATGTATGTAATTAGAAAATATCCAACCAGTGTGAAAGCAGTGAACACGTTATTACATGCCAGGCACTAGGCTGGACACTTTTATACTTATTAATAAGGGAACTGCTGTCCATTCACTATCCTACTGTGTTCCAGGCAATGTAACCGATGCTTTGTGTGTTTTATCGCCTGTCCTTTAGTACGAAATTGCCTCACTATTACAGGATACCTAGTCCTTAGCACTGCAGCCGGATTGCCTGGGTTTAAATCCTAGTTCTGCTGCTCTTTACTTGTGTAGTCATGGTCAACTTACTTAATCTCTCCATGCCCGTTTCCTTATTTGTAAAATTGGGATCATAATCGTGTTATCGTAAAGTTGTTCTGAGGCTTAAACGAGATAACAGCAGTAGTAAGTGCCCCATCAATATCCAAAGCATCTATGCCTTTGCCAAGATATTTGATTAAAATTTTCCAAATTCACCTTTTATGGTAAAAAATAATCCACAGCTGGCCTTAGATGAGAGTGAGTATAAATATTAATATCTACTACCTGTAAATAGAGAGAAAAGTGGATAAGTATGTCAAATACCATCACTGCATATATGTATTATGAAAACAGTCCTGAATGAAGTCTAAATATTGAAAGTAGAGTGAGGTGCAACATCATTTTATCTCTGGCTGAAAAAGGTTGAGGTTTCAAGCTGGAGAAGGTTTTGAAACATGAGTCCTTTTCTGATCACACTGAAGAGTTGATGCTTATATAGGATGCATGTGTCTTCTCTTTGGGGACTAGTAGGAATTGAAAAGGAAACTGTGTATCAACATGCTCTTGGTTTTCTTTTAATCAAGTGTAACGGTATGTTGCCAGCAAGGTTCATAGAATCCAGTGCAGGTATTTCTAAATATAAAGAAAATAATGAATATAAAAAATTTACATATTTCATTATTTTATCCCCCTACCCCTCTCTCGAATGGCTATAGGCTGCATGTCTGTGCTCAGTCGGGTCTCTGCGACCCGATGGACTGTAGCCCACCAGGCTTCTCTGTCCATGGGATTCTCCAGGCATGGGTACTAGGGTGCTATAGGTAATGCTTAAAGTTCTAGGAGTGTGACTCTTAGCGCATCAATGTTTTATTAGCATTCTCAGTCATAAGTGAAATTGGACAGTAACAGTATCAAGAGTTATCCTGTTTTTATATGACAGAAGAAAATAGACCAAACATCAATATTGTGGATGAATGGTTTAAATTTTTTTAAAGAAACAGAAAAGAGGACTTCTAGTATTTTGGTTAACCCTTGAATTCTCCTCTTGACAAACAGAAAATATAGAAACTGTTATCATACAGTATTAGCTTAAAATCTCTTTCTCTTCATGAGAGGAAAGTAGCAAGTATACTATCAGGTACATAAAATGAATTTCCTCAAAGGAATATGTGCTTTGGTGGGTTCATCCTAATCTTACACGTTTACACACGTGTCCTATGTGGGTTTTAAGAGATTTTTTAAAAGCAAGCTACCAGAATGCCAATAGATGTCAGTGTTTGTTGCTTTAGAAAAAGTGAGGTGTTAGAACTAAAAAAGTAAAAAGTTTCATCCTTCCATTTATTCTCAGTTTTGATAAACATAAAGCTGGCTACTTTGAGAAGCTGACAATTAGTAATACCCTATATAACCTTGTTACCTTACTTCCTTTAGGATTGACTTAAGTGAGTCCTACTACTAAGTCACTTCAGTCGTGTCCGACTCTGTGCAACCCCATAGGTGGCAGCCCACCAGGCTCCCCTGTCCCTGGGGTTCCCCAGGCAAGAATACTGGAGTGGGTTGCCATTTCCTTCTCCAATGCATGAAAGTGAAAAGTGAAAGTGAAGCCGCTCAGTCATGTCCGACCCTCAGTGACCCCATCGACTGCAGCCAACCAGGCTCCTCCATCCATAGGATTTTCCAGGCAAGAGTACTGGAGTGGGGTGCCATTGCCTTCTCCGTAAGTGAGTCCTAAAGAAAATCAATTCTGAAGCTGAAGCTGAAGCTCCAGTACTTTGGCCACCTGATGTGAAGAGATGACTCATTAGAAAAGACCCTGATGCTGGGAAAGATTGAAGGCAGGAGGAGAAGGGGATGACAGAGGATGAGATGGTTGGATGGCATTCAATGGACATGAGTTAGAGCAAGCTCTGGAAGATGGTGAAGGACAGGAAAGTGTGGGGTGCTGCAGTCCATGGGCTTGCAGAGTTAGACACAACTGAACAGCAACAGTAGCAACCTTACTTCTTACATTTTGTAAATGAAATATCACATTTTCACAGCCCTCTCTTCTAAATATGAAAAGATGTCTCTGCACTTCATTCCTTAAGGAATTTAGGAGGCAGGCTGAAAATACACATCAGTGCCTTCCCTTTTTTTTTTTTTTTTAACTGAATGAACAATTATTTGAGAATGTGTTACATATACCTTGGATTTATTTTGCATTTGTAAACTATAAATTAAGTATGCTTGTTTCTTAGGTCACCTTATTAAGACTGGGTAAGTGCATTTTTGAGTCCAGCTCCAGTAGGTCTGTGGAGCTCTGCCTCTGGAAGGTCAGATATGGTCAGAATTCTTGTCTTTCTGTTTCACCAGTGTCACCTTTTTCTGGCCTCCAGAGGGTGCTCCAAGAGCATTACACTGCTATTCCCCAAAGAATGACTCCTTTTTTCTTTCCTTAAGTGACTTCGGTATTCTGGGCAATCTTTGGGGAAGAACAGGATCTGGATTTCCTCAGAGTTACTACCTCAACTGGAGTTTGTTTCCCAGTTAGACCAAAATAGACCAAATTTGCTAAGAACTCTGAATCAGAACATTCCAAGACATTATTCTGATGATGACTATGCAGGTGTCAATTTGCAAGGGCACGTCTCTGAAATATACTTTTATTTTCTTTTAATTTTATGGGGATATAGTTGATTTACAATGTTGTGTTAGTTTCAGGTGTACAGCAAAGTGATTCAGTTACACACATATATATATGTATGTATGTATCAACTCTTTTTTTAGATTCTTTTGCCTTATAGATCGTTACAGAGTATTGAGTAGAGTTTCTTGTGCAATACAGTAAGTCCTTATTCCTTATCTGTTTTATATGTAGCAGTGTCTATATGTCAGCCAGAAACTTTTCCCCAAAGAGCTAGCATCTTATAAGCATCTTTCGGTTGCCTTTTAGAGCAGTTTCTTTGGCATAAGTTCGGGCAGTATCTACAAAGATATTTAGTCATATTGAAAGGTTTCACTATAGCATTGGAAACTTATACATGAACACATCAAAATTAAATGAAGGCTCTTTAGGGATATGTCCATTGTCACATCTTCACACCGTATCCGCAACCCCTAGCTAAATGTTTATGAACCTTACTTTGATTGAACTACACGTTTTTGAAAATGGGTTGGAATGACGAATTCTCCTGGATATGGGCTAATGTTATAACACTGTCACAGAGTCACTGTTATTTGCTCATGGTTTATTCCACCCTGCGCTGATCACCTTTACCATGAGCTACTCCCAAGTCTATTACTCCCTTTTCTTTTTAAAGGACAATGTTGTTCACATTGTTTTGGTCCAGGTAAGGTATCACTGATGGAAAGTAGCCTTTGCTCTGCATTGGTATTCCGGACCTTCTCTTTTATAGCTTCAGTCACAGGCAGCTGGGTCCTCTGGGCAGCTGTTGAGTTTTAGTTTCAGTGATGTGAGAAAGTCAGGGAAATGCTTTATTAGGCTGAACCATCGGACCTTGTCAATTCTGTAAATGATGCATGACTGGATATTGTCAATGTCTTATAGTTTTGTATTTGGACTCTCTTTAGTAGCTTGACTTTATGCCTTACA
The DNA here is from genome assembly GCF_016772045.2 of Ovis aries. Classification (NCBI taxonomy): domain Eukaryota; kingdom Metazoa; phylum Chordata; class Mammalia; order Artiodactyla; family Bovidae; genus Ovis; species Ovis aries. The sequence goes on from NC_056079.1 coordinate 27,544,123, forward strand.
TAGTGTTTTTAAAAATCGAAGAATGACAACTTTGAAAAAAATTCGTAGAAGTGTTGTAAATTAAGTGAGGTTAAAGTAATATACGGTATAGAAGAAATCTGGGCTAGGAAGTTATTAAACCAGTGGCATTTTCTTCAATAAATAGACCAGGTCATGTGATATCCATATAAAATGAATTCACCATAAACGTAGGGTGCCAGGGCAAAGAGCGCTTTCCCTTGGAGAGAAAAGTAATACATTTCTACCATATCATATCACTTAGATTTTTTTGAACCTTTTAGCAAACTGTTGTTATACTTTATCTTACCCACCATATTTCTACCGAGATGTGAGTGAGAAATATTGGTGACTAGTGAGCAATCTTGGCCTTATTTTATAGAATAATATTTTTTAAAACTTGACTCAGTTTCCCTGTACTATAGCAATTCAGTTTTTCTAGTAGTTTTAATAGAATTTTACTGTCAAGTGAAAATGTGTTCATTTTGAATGGCCTCTATTACTTTGTAAAGAACTCATCTGTTTGTTACATATAAGCTCACAATTGTAAAGACAAACTCCATTTTTAAAGGATATGTCAGTCTCTTTAACTATTCGACAGTAAATATAAAACCAGTTGTTAAAAGGAAATGTCTGAATTCTAACTTGGAAATTTTTTTTTCAGAACAAATAAGTCTTATGCATTTACCAAAATGTTCTGAATACTGACCATTTTATATTTAACGACTCCAGAATTTGAAGTGAAAATTCCTGTACATTTTGTAACTTTTTCAAAAATGTATTTCAGTCCTAGGTAAGGCACTGTTTGGATATTAACTATGCATAAAAAATTCTCTACTGAAGCCCTAAAGATAATTTTTTATCTTAATTAACTGTTTCCAGCTCAGTTCATTCACCCAGTGAATGTCGCTCTGACTTTGCGACATCATGGACTGCAGCACACCAGGCTTCCCGGTCCATCACCAACTCGCGGAGCTCACTCAGACTCATGTCCATTGAGTCGGTGATGCCACCCAACCATCTCCATACCAACAAATAAACTGTTTAGTACATCATCTATTTGAAATTTTCCACTGGTGTATAGTAATAGGAAATCATATTTACACATGAACTGGTAAGAAATACATCCAAAAATCAAAGAAGAAAAAAAGTGAAGGAGATAATCAATAGGTATTTAAAAATAAACTAATGCCCATGATAAGAGAGTTTTCTTTTCTAGAGATAAATGCATTCATTGCAATTTAGTTTACAAATGTGGATTTTGTGAATTGAATGCCCTTTCTGTCCTTAAGTTTATCAGGAGTTACAAAAGTTTCTGGTTTTCCCTGGATGTGTTTCTTCTCCCCTTTCCTCATGGCATGCAGAGGACTTTCTGTTGTATTGAGAGACAAGTGAGGGGTTGGGGGGCAGAAGAGGATTGGTGACTTGCTCTAGTAGTGGTTGACGTGAAGTAGGCTGCAGATTTCTCCTGGGACACAGCACACTGTGGTTTCATGTCTGCAATGTGAACATTTGTGTTGGGTTGACCAAAAAGGTCATTTGGGATGTTTAACATGAACTGGCATATGGAAAACATTTTTTGTGTGTGTGGAATTCCCTTTGCCTTTCTTCTCCTCCAAACTTGGAAAGTTGACTTTCTAGTTACGAGTTTACACTGTATTGATGGTTACAAACATTTAACTGAAAGGGTTGTTTTGTATTTGTGTTCTGTATTCATGTAATATGTGAGTATAAGGTAGGAAGACTTCTTTGGACGGAGGCCAACATTCTATCCATTTGTAACCTCGGTTGGGGCTGAGCTGAGTCTAAAACTTGCACTCATGCAGTTCAGCATAACCCAAATGAATGCTTTAATGCCTCATTTTGATGGTTCTCTTTTCTTCTCTCCAAACCCATTGGAGTGAAGGAAGTACACAGTGAAGAATGACATTTTGAATCCACATCTATTTATTCCACAGGGGATGGGATGAACCGTCACTCCTGCAAAAACAGCCTGTGTGTGTTGTGCTATGCTTAGTTGCTCAGGCATGTCTGACTCTGCAACCTCATGAACTACAGCCCACCAGGCTCCTCTGACCTTGGGGATTCTCCAGGAAAGAATACGGGAGTGGGTTGCCATTCCCTTCTCCAGGGGGTCGTCCCAACCCAGGGATCTAACCCAGGTCTCCCACACTGCAGGCGGATTCTTTTCTGACTGAGCCAGCAGGGAAGCCCATACCTGGACTTAAGCCCTCCTGGGTGTGGTCCCGCTCCTGACACCTTTGATGTCTTCTGACAGGCAATATCTTGACATTTGGCAGCACTTTAGAACTGAGCAATATTTTGCCTTTTCCCCACATTTTCTGGTCTGTTCACCTTAAAAATAAAAACCCCATTTCTGAATGAATGTGACCCCTAGGGGGGAAGAATTGGCTCTGTTCTTCTCTAACCAACAGTCCAAGTGAGAATTGAATTATCGTGTTTGAATAGAGTGTGATTCAGAATATACCAGCATGAAAATTTGACCTTGGGCATCCCAGAGTAGAGGTTTCTGGGACTCTTGCATCGTGGCCCTGTCTTAATGATGGCTGTGTGCCTCCAGGGTTGAGAAGCGCTGGTTTTAGTTCCTCCGGAGGAGTGGTTAAAAGGCAAGGCTCTGGTTCTGTCCTCGGACTGCGTGGTGTGAACTCTGACAATGACAAGCACGTAAGCCTCAGTTGCTATGTGTGTGTGCTGTGGGAAATATGAGATAATTCACATGGTTAACCATTCTAGGAATAATGCTGAGTATTGTGCTGGGAACAGAGTAGGAACTAAATGATCCCTTTTTTTTTTTGGTTTGTTTGTTTAATTATTAACAAAACCTTTCCCAATGTATCTTCTTACTTCATGCATCTGTATCAATATTGTCTGAACTTTAAGTCCTCCGAAAATAACTATAAATACTGTACATTTTCTCACAGGGTCCTATACCCAGAGGTTCTTTGTAAATAACCACTGTGTTGTTGATACTACATGTCAAATATTTATTAGGCATACCTTCTATGGCTTTGAACTCTTGCTGAGGGTTGGATGCCATATATATAACACATTCCTAAAAGAAGCAGCCAGATATTCTTGACCTTGAACTTCCCTTGAATTTCAGTCTATAGATAAACTCATATTTTTGGAGAACAGAGGAATACTAGGAGTGATGTTTTAACAGATGGGTGCAATAACAGTTTATGCGCACTTGTGTTTTTAATAATATACTTCTTTGAAAATATATGCCAGTTAGTTCTTTAGTTATAACTTTTGCTTTGCTAATCTCCCATACCTTGATGGTCAAGGATAATTTTGTTTTACACATAGTGCCTAGCAGAGTACTTTGCATACAAATATTTATAGAATAAAGGGGTGAGAATCATTTGTCTGTATATATTTGTTGTCTATTTTGTTTCCTGCGTTACAAGGATAGATAATTGTAATGATAAATTGGTTTAATTGGAGCATATTGTGTTGTGCTATGTGTGTGTAATTTATTGTCTGAAAAATTTTCCATTTGTATATTAAGTTAACATCATTTTTTATGTGTATGTATATATATGTATATGTATATATGTGTATATGTATATAAAGCCTGCTTTTATATTTTGGTATGTTCTCTTTTCTCTGCCAACAGAGTGGCAATATCTGTATTAAGCACATGATGTTTCATTGTTTGACATTATGGAATTTTCTACATTTTCCACTTTAAATGGTTTTTCAATAAATAAAGAAGGGGAGCCTGCCTTGAAGCTTGTGAAATGGCAGATTTTTATAAACAGTTATAATAGCAGTAATATTGAAAATTATTGTTATCTATCTGAGAAACATATTGAAGACTGGTACTTTGCCCCCAGAAGGATTAGTTCGAATACAGAAAATAGACGCTGGTTATAATTTCTTTAGTGAGGTCACCTTGCTGTACGCTTGAAATTTTCCCTGGGGAGCAGAAGAGAGAACCATTCATGCATTATCCATTTTGGGAAAGAGTTATACATGTACAGGAATTATGGAAATGAGCTGGTGGGTTTGTCAAGAGAAAACCAATTATTTGAATGCTGAGTTGAATAGAAAATGAAATACATAGTTTTCCATATATTAAATTGAATAAGAATGAGAGATTTGGGTCCTAATGGTTGTTTTTGGGTTTTGTTTTCACATGTTGATTGTATGGTGTATTCTCCATTGCCCTTAACCTGACAGGAAGGAGAAATATGGATAGAAAGAATTATTTTATATATTTTGGTATTTGGAAAGCAGCATCAGAGTTTTAAATATTGTGTTCATTATTCATGCCCTATCGAAAAGGACTAGCTTGGGACTTCGCTGGCAGTCCAGTGGTTAAGACCCCACGCTTTCACTACTACAGGGGCACAGGTTTGATACCTGGGTGCGGAACTGAGACCCTGCATGCTACACAGTGTTGCCCAAAAATAAAGAGACTGGGCTCCACTGGGGCACGGGAGAGAGAACAGCTCATGCATTATCCATTTGGGGAAAGAGTTATACATGTAACAGGAAGGTAGGTAAGACAAGGCCATTATCTTCCACTGGGAATTAGCAGAAACTAAGGGACCTTGTAGAGAGTATAGTCTCTGAGAGCCACAGACTCTCTCCCCTCTCAGATCAAATGTACAAGAGACGCCCTTCACCAAAAGAGCATCTGAGTTAGACTGTTGCAGGGCAAAAAATGTCACCACTTACAAGATGCTACTCGCAATAGAGAAAATTTTCACAAAACATAAAAAGCTCAGTGACAGCCCAGTATCTGAATTTGGTGACCATAGCCACACTCTAAGATAAAGACAGGTTTCAGTTTTACCTTGCACCCTCCACTGAAGGTAGGCTTACTTCATCTCACCTCTTGAAATCATGATGAAAGGGCAGGATGCAGCCACCTTGCCCTGAGCCCATCAATCTGGGACTAAAACTCCCTGGAGCCGGAAGGGTAGTAGCAACTGTCTTACAGGGATTTACATCTGGACAGGCATGTTTGGGAAAACTTCAGGGCACCTATACCTTCAGAAATCATAGGATTTCCTGAGAGAGGCAGCCAGAGGCTGAATGGTCTTTTTTGTCATTTTAGACATGTGACTTTGTAAAGTTGATGCTGACCTTAACACAAATGCCCATTTGGGATTTGTTGCTGTGAAACTGGAAGGCAGCTAGATGGCATGGCTTTTGAATAATGTTGTTGCTCTTGAGCAAGATAAGTTATAAGTGTATCAGGAGAACAATGTATCCATCCCTCAGTGGTCTTACAATTCTCACATTCACTCAAAGAGAAGTCACCCTCTGGAAGATTCGGTGTTTTGCTAGAGTCAATATGTCAACTCCTTGTAAAATATAAGAATAGATTCCCTACTCAGAACTTAATAAGAATCTAATTTTTTGTTATGAATACAGTGGTTCTTTGTTTAAAGCTCCCTTGACAAATTAAGGAAATAATAGATATCCTTTCAATTGTCATTTTTCATGGTCCATTCATAACTAAAAGCCTCTTATTTAAGTAAAAACATGGTTTCATGGACAAAGTCACTATATTTCTGGTCACTCAAGGAAATAAGAAATGGGAAGTTTTATTACATATTGATATACATATTCAAAGATCTAAATTCGCACAATGACTTAATATGTGGGTATATGCTTTCTGTGGAAACAAACTTTATTTTCAATTACTTCCAAAAAACATTAACAAATAATTGTATTTATAATGGACTACAACTACCTTTTAACCAGTCAGATAGGTTTACATTTTATAGGATTACTTTTGTGATTACTCAACCCATGAATATTCAGGATTTGGTATAAGAATGGAGTCATTACATTGTAAGGACATTTACAAGCATATGTACAAAAATAGGTAACTTTCTCTTTTTTATCACCTTAGTTTCTACAAAGCAAAAAGCATACTTGGGCTATTTTTTATCTATTTTATTGACTTTGATTATTTTATTTATTTTAAATTTATCCTTCTTTGGTTTTCATTTTTGGTTTGCAGGATAGAGGTCAAAACAGTCTGTTTTACTTTGAGCATTTGATTTGGTCACTTATGTACTTTTAATTCTTAGAGAACAAACCAGTGTCCTCACCCAGAGGAATTTTTAATTGAGTGATCATATGTGCACATTTTAGCAGTTCATGTCTCCTGACTGTGAACCTCTCAAGGTCATGTCTGCCGTGTGCGTTTTCATATCGCCAGGGGCCAGCACAGTGATGGGGACGTAGTTGTTGGTCTTAAGAATTTATTCAGTGATTGAATGAAGAAGGAAATATCTCTAATTTGCTTAAAACAATGTGTTGTGGGAGTTTATGAGGAGCAGTTTAAGTATTATGTTTCTATCAGTTAATAAGAAAGTCTGAGTGGAAATTCAGCAGTACTAGCAATTCATGCGAAGGCAATGGATGGGGTCGCACAGAGTCGGACACGACTGAAGCGACTCAGCAGCGGCAGCAATTCATGGATTTGTTCCTAAATGGACCATGTGTGGTTTTCCTACTTTAAATTTGCACGTTTTATCTTCAAGTTCTCAGTGAGTAATAATCAGTACTGAATTATTCGGACTAATAAATAGGAATTCAAAATTTATTCAACCCTAAATTGTTTTTGTTACATTTTCTCTTAAGTACGTAAAGGCAGCTAAGAAACAGCTGATGCCGGTCAAGGAATTAATATTTATAAATACTTAGACCATTGCCTGGAACATCGTGTTTGTCATGTTAGGAGTTTGTTAGGTAAATAACAGTCATTCCTGGTAAGTAGTGAAAATAATCTTAAACAATATTAATACTGCCTAAAGAGTAAGCTCTTAAATACAACCACAGCAGCTCTGGGGGAGAATCAGAACTGAAAAGGTTATCTTAGAGGCCATGTCCTTGAATCACTTCTTTTAAAGTGAGGAAACCACAAAACCCAGCAAGAATGTCTGTCCCAGTACTAGAACCCAGGTGTCCAGATTTCATGGTAGACATTTGAATTACTATAATGCTACATTTTCAAATCTAAGATGGACACTGTATATGAATTCAATGTTTATAGTACTGTAGGTGTTATTATGCTTCCGAGTAAGAGAGAGATATTTCTATCATCAGCTGTTTGGGGTACGTCATTGATATGATTTTATGTATTTTGAGGGGTGCAGTAAATTTAAATCTGCTAAATTTTTGTATCTAGTTGTCCCTTGTTATAATATCTGGTGCCCAAGTGGGTTCAATAAATATTAACTGACAAGATGACTAGTAAAGTAAATCGTCCTAATGTCATAACATGAAAGATGGGAGTAGTGTGTGTGTGGTGGGGCGGGGGAGGTGGGAGGGTGGGTGTGAATTCACAGGTGGTATGGGTGTGAGCTGTCTCAGTGCTCCAAAACTTTGTTAGCACTGATACCTTGATGCAACAGACTCTAGCAACAAGAAAGACCTCTGTGGGCTGAGTATTCTGTAGAAAAGATGTCCAGGCAAAAAGGAGCCATGAACGCTTGTGGCTTGACAGCTGCTCAGAGGCCACCAAGTGACTCCCTTGCATCTGTGAGCCACTGACCAGTCACTGATCACAGTGACATTTTATCGCTAACAACCTGAATTATCTTTGACCCAGAGACCCAGGGGGTCAAAGGCCTCCTAGTCCATTATTAAATTTCCAGAGTGGTAGTTCAATTTGCTTTAGGAGATTTATTTATGTTTATTTATTTAGCTTTTTGTGGGGGAGAAGGAGGGAAACAGGAGGAAAGACAGATGCAGTTGTTGTCTTTTCCTCCCTTAGAGGATTATTCCTTTGTCCAGACCTTTACATGGAGGATTTTGCTAAAATCCTAAAAGAAAGGAGGGTCCCAAGCCTCAGCACAGGGTGGTTTTCGTCCGCGCCTCCTGCGGTGTCCTCATGGTTACCGAGAACCATCATTAAGCTGGGGCTTCACAGAAGAATAACCCTCTCTCTACAGGTTGGACAGGGAGGAGCTTTGCCTGCAGGACAGCGCAGATCCTTTGAGAGTGGAAGAAACTTACAAAGTTTGGCTGATTCATATTCAACTGGCCCTTTTAATGAGGGCCTTAATTAGTGGCTAGAAGAGACTGAAGAGTTCATTTGGAGCCCGTCCAAGGAGCTGGGAGGGCCGACAGTGCTGATTCCCAGCCAGTCACAGATCGAAAGACTCTCCCAGGTCAACCCCAAGGAAGCAATACTGGCTGGGAGCGCTGGAGAGTGAAAGCCTGGCTTCCGCATGTGTGTGTGTGTGTGAACCTGTAAAACTGTACAATAATAAGTCATCTTTTGAGTGAAAGAGGAAAGCAGTAGATGTGGTGAAGGAATCCCAGTGTGATGGGGTGGGAAGGGTGCTGCTCAAGTGGGCAGAACAGAGACAGACAGACAGACAGACAGAGAAAACATACAGTGTTCTTATGATCACTTAAAATACCTGGGCTTTATTGTCTTATCTCAAAATTACGATTTGTTTAGATGAAATGTAAACATTTTAGACGTGATCAGGAACATTCAGGGTGGTATGACACTAGACTGAAAGTGTAAACATTTTAGATGTAAAAGAAAGCTATCAGAGGATTCAAAATCTGCATTGTATCCATCGGTGGTCCCCATTAGACTCTCCTGCTGAATCCTGTGTAATGCTTCCCCACTACATTTTATAGTGAATACCTTTACAGAAATCTTAAGGTATTCGATAAATAATAGTTACGTCCGTCTAGTCAAGGCTATGGTTTTTCCAGTGGTCATGTATGGATGTGAGAGTTGGACTGTGAAGAAGGCTGAGCACCGAAGAATTGATGCTTTTGAACTGTGGTGTTGGAGAAGACTCTTGAAAGTCCCTTGGACTGCAAGGAGATCCAACCAGTCCATTCTGAAGGAGATCAACCCTGGGATTTCTTTGAAAGGAATGATGCTAAAGCTGAAACTCCAGTACTTTGGCCACCTCATGCGAAGAGTTGACTCATTGGAAAGACTTTGATGCTGGGAGGGATTGGGGGCAGGAGAAGAAGGGGACGACAGAGGGTGAGGTGGCTGGATGGCATCACGGACTCGATGGACGTGAGTCTGAGTGAACTCTGGGAGATGGTGATGGACAGGGAGGCCTGGCATGCTGCGATTCATGGGGTCGCAAAGAGTCGGACACGACTGAGCAACTGAACTGAACTGAACTGAAGGTCTAGGCAAATAAATCTATTATATGTAGGAAATTATCTTCTGTAATTTTTGACGGGTGAGCTAGTAATGTGGTTAATCTATCTTGGGAAACACCTGGAAGATTTTTTGTAGCTATGTGAATGATTTAGAGAAAATATAGATAATAAATATGTTCATAAATGACTAATACAGAAGCCTTTCATGTGAAATACCCAGGAGGAGCTGGGTGCTGGCTGTGAATTATGAACTCTGATAACCTTAAGGTAGTTGTTCCTGAAAAGGATATGATATAGTTAAGAGTTATGAGGTTTTACCTCCACCAAGACCAACAAATGTGAAGCAGCAAAGAAACAGACTAGATAGAGTTGAGAAACTTTTAACATATTTGCTTTAAACATGATAATGTCGTTTAATTTTTTTCTGTGTTGATTTTTCTTTAGATTTAATATTGGTTCTTCTCCATCCTCAACTTTCTGTGTAAGACGTTTTCCTCTTATTTTTTGTTATAGGCTCTGTTGTTTTTCCAGAAATGATCTCCTGCCCTAAAATGCACAACACGTAGCTTTAACAGTGTCAATCATCTTATTAACAGGAGGAACATAATATTAAGTTAAGATACTATATATTTTCTCTGTAGTAAGTATGAATTGTCATGGATACTTGTAAACTTTCCATTATGAAGATTCACAGATTTGTCTATTCTCCTGTTGATAAAGCAAATATTTTATGGAAAAGCAGCAGACTTCTTTTTAAGTGAAGTGGGTTAAGCTGTTGTGATTGTTGCTGTGAACATGTGAACAAGTCATTTTGATTGCCTTTTTTGACATCAGTAACAGTGGGTCCCTCTCATGGAAACAAAAAATGTTTTCTACATACTATGCATTTCAAAGATTTGTTGATAAGATATAAAGTTCAAATCAAGGGTCTGAGGAGAAGTATATGAAAGAAAATTTATTTCTCAAAAACTTAATCTAAGTGGAAAAATATTGGGTAAACCCTGGGTGCCTCACTGTGGCCTAGAGATATATTTAAGAGTATCATCCAGAGGTCCATTTATTACCAGGAGAGGATCAATTCCACTTATTCTCTTTCTCTGTGGCACAGCTCCAGGAAGGAATTTTAATTGATTGGTGGGAAGATTTTTAACACACAAAACTTATAAGCCAAGCACTATTATTTCTAGTCCAGTGGCTTTACCACATTATTGGGTAATAAAGCTAAAAGCTGCCAAATGTTTCAGAATTTTTTTCAGAAATTTACATCCTCTCTGAGAAAGAGCTAAGAGAAAGGGCTTAGTCAGCATGCAATTATGGTATTAGATAAAATATACAGTTCGGTCTAAAACTAAGATGCAGTGAGTTGTCCCTGTACTTTAATCAATCAAAAACTGTTGAGAAGTTAGTTGTCACTCCCGCTGCCACTCCTTTGAAAGTAATCTGCCTTTCTTCTCTGAATGCTTTTAAGATTTTGTCTTTTTTTTTTTCTTTTTCTGGTTTCACTGTGATGTACTTAGGTGTGTATTTATCCTGCTCAGGATTCATTGGGCTTCTTCAACCTGTACCTTTGCTTTATTCTGGGAAATTCACACCCACGTCTCTTCAAAGATTTCCTTTATCCCATTCTCTTCTCTCTTTCTGGAACTTTAATTAAAAGTGTATCAGACCCTCTCACTCTAATCAGTTCTCTTTATACCAGTCGTTTGTCTCAGTCCATTGCTGTATTTCTTCTGATCTGTATTCTGCTTTGCTTTTTGTTTCTTCTGCTGTGTACAGTCTGCTACTAAGATTTTTCATTCCAGCCCTTTTTTTTTTTTTCCAGCAGTTTCATTTGGCTGACCCCCTTTCAAACCTTCCATGTATCAGTTTATATTCTCCTGGTCCTGGAGATATTCTCAAGTTTGTTATTTACTTTAGCAGAGGATGTGCACTTGTTTCCCCATTTCTGTGTGATGCTGTTAGTATATATGCTTGTTCTCACTCACAGCTTGTTGTTGGGTTTATTTTGTGTGTGTCGTTTAGTTGTCTCTGACTCTGTGCCAGTTCTTGGTCAGGAAAAATGATCTGTGGCATTTCTCAAGACATGGAATGAAAATGAATTAAATAATTAATTGATTAATTTTTTTTAAAAGGGGCCTTCCCTGGTGGTTCAGTAATTAAGAATTCACCTTCCAATGCAGGGGGTGCAGGTTTGATCCCTAGTCTGGGAGCTAAGATCCCTCATGCCTGAAGGCCCCAGAACCAAAACATAAAGTAGAAGCCATGCTGTCACAAATTCAGTAAAGACAAAAAAATAAAAAGAACAAAAGCACATGCATGCCTGCCTAGGTCTGGGTTGGTTCTTGCTGGATACCTAGGACCCTACCAAGTTCATGGGCTCAGGTTCCAAGGCTTCTCACTCTGCTTTATCTGGGTTTACAGAAACTTGACTTTAGCCTCAGCTTTCCCTTCCTGCTTCTCATAGGGTTAAGACAGTGTCTCTTAGTTCTCTGGGGTTGGAGGAGACATGAGTTTTGTTTTGGTTACCTGTGACTATAGCTTCAGGGGGGCTTCTGTATGGGAATAGCTCTTTCGCGCCTGGGTTAATATGGAGAGGATCCCATATTTCCCACCTCAGGCCACCCCTGGGTCTTGACTTCTGGACCCTATATCTCCAAGTGGGTAAATGCTCTTAAAGGAACTGTGTGTGTTTACTGCCTAGGTTCTTTCCTTTATATTTCAAGATTTTCCTCAGACTTTGTCCTAAATGTTCCCAATTGTGTCAGACCTTTTTCAAGTGAGGCTTATTATATGTAACAACATTTTTAGTTGTTTGCAGCAGAGGGTTATCATGGAAAACTTACCCTCTATTACTAGAAATCATTAATCAGTAAGAAACTAAAAACTTTAGGGCGATATGAACGCCTCACAAGAGATTTGATATCCTGAAGAGCCCTCAAGTTAGGGATTTTCAGAAGGTAACATTTTGAGGATGCATTGTTGCATTTCATTGACCTTTGGGATCTAAGCGATCTTATATCTGGCCAATTTCAAGTTAAGGAGATCTCTAGGAAATGCCTCAGGTGGAGGTAGGGATGGCCTTAATAAACCAAAAGGTTAATCCTGAAAACTTCAGTGAAATAAGGAAAAAGTGCGACAAAGCATGTAATAGGACAAGGTGTAAATCTCACTGAATATAATTGCTGTGGTCACTACCCAGTTTACAAGAGAAGGGGTAAGACGTTACCAGCGTGCCAAGGAATCAGGTTAAAAACCTGTTTTTTTGTCTGCTGGTAGAATTCAGTCACCTTCAAGAGGAAAATGATGACTTGACCAAGGTCTCACAGCTGATTCCCTGGTGCCCCTGGATGTCTGTCTGCAGAAGTGGGCCTGCCTGACACTTCACTTCCTGCCTTGCCTGGGCCTTAACTTCATGGGTCCCTCACTCTTTTTTTTTTTAAATTGGAATACCATTGCTTTACAATGTTGCCTTGGTTTCTGCTGTACGATGCAGTGAAGCATCTATACCACACATATATCCCCTCCTTCTCGGACCTTCCTCATCCCACCCCTCTAGGTGATCACAGAGCAGCGAGCTGCGCTCCCGAGGCTTGAGAGCAGCCTCCCACTCACTAGCCATTTTGCACATGGTAGTCTATGTATGTGCAGCTGCCGTGTCCTGTTGCTGTAGGGCTCTGAGGTTGCTGGTGTTGCACTCCATCAGGGCCTGCTTCAGGGCGTCACGAATGAGCGTGTCCTGTAACACTCTGCAGGTGTGTGCATGGCGTGGACTGATAGTGTGCAGAGGTAAACACAGGCCTCTGTGCTTTTCAGTGTCCGTTGCAGAGATGGTTTTTGCACTTGAATTGGCAATGTATGCTCTCGCTGTTGTTGGAGTTCTGGACAGAAAAGTAGATGTGATGTTTATTTGGGGGGGGGGGGCAGGGAGCAGCTGCAGGACGTGGGGAAGTGGCTGGACTCTGGTAATCGTATTTGGCGGGTCAAGGGTGAGATTTAGCCTGACGCGATTTGGACTCTACCCTGGGCTAGCGAAGCCGTGTTAAAATGAACTCCAGGTGTTTCCGTTATTCTTACTGCCTAAGTAGTATTAAAGCAAAAAATAATGTGTTTTAGGATATGAAGAGGAGGGAGTGGGTCACTCATTGCCTGGGAATCACTGATTTGTAATAGAGCCTGTTTTCTCTTGACAGTTGCTCCTGCATGTTGAAAATACACCATAAATCTTGAGTGCTTGTTTCAATAGTAGATGTTACTCCAAGTGAGCGGTTAGCGCTTTTGTCTTCAAGAGGACGCTCACTCAGTCAACCTCTCTGAGTATTTTATGCTTTTTCCTGCGGAATTTGGACTCTGCGTGGGCGTAGCTGCAGGTTCCCAAGTTAAATCCAGAATGAAGTCGTTTTAAATCATTATGCTTATTTTTAAAATCTCAAGTATTACCAAATGATGGATGATAGAAATATGCTGTAGAAATACATCCGTGTAGTAAAGGAGAGAAGTTATAACACCGTGGGACATCTCCTAGGAGATGCTTTTGATGGTGGAAATGTTGGTTTGCAAATTCCTAAGTCAGGGTCAGAAAAGATGAAGGGTAACCACTGGGTTACTACCCATGAAGGGTAGTACCATTTAAGACAGGTTTTTCTTTACAGCTTCTGCTTATTTTATCCTGGTCCCATTGCTGTAGAGTTTTCTAGGGTTACATACCTTTTTTTAACCTTGAATGCCTGGCAAAGTTGTTGAAGCTCAATCTAGGTATGGACTTCATACCGGTATAGGAGAGAGCTGTGTGTGTGTGTGTATTTGTGTATGTGTGATAATTGTTCAGTTTGCAACCTCATGGACTGTAGTCCTCCAGGCTTGTCTGTCCAGGGAATTCTCCAGGCAAGAATACTGGAGTGGTTGTCATTTCCTTCTCCAGAATATCTTCCCAGCCCAAAGATCAAACCTGGGTCTCCTGCATTGTAGGCAGATATTTTACCATCTGAGCCACCAGGGGATGGTTAAGAAGCAACCTTATTCCTGAAGGATAAGTTATATCTTTCTTTGGCAGGTAATTTTGGCATGAGGTGGGAGGGGGGGTGTCATCTATGTCTTCCCCTTCCTTGACTCCCACCCCAATTTCTCCTTATATTAAATACAAAATTAAGGGAGCAATACTTTGTTCAACCCTGTGATCCTCTCTGGAGAACTCCCGGTTGAGGCAGCCTGCACTCTTGCAGAGAATTTTTTCTGAGAGTAAGTTTCTCAGAGGGCAAGAGCATGGTTCCAAGTTAAAGTGAAGTTGGACTATCATCATCTTGGTGGCAGAGAGCGTGTCTTGCACAGCTATAGGTATTTACAGCTGCGACTTATATATAATTGAGTGAATGTGAGTTGCTCTGTCGTGTCCAATTCTTTGCGACCCCATAGACTGTAGCCCTCCAGGCTCCTCTGTCCACAGGGATTCTCCAGACAAGAATACTGGAGTGGGTCACCATGTCCTCCTGCAAGGAATCTTCCCGACCCAGGGATCAAATCCAGGTCTCCTGCATTGCAGACAGAGTCTTTACCTTCTGAGCCACCAGGGAATCCCTGCTTTAAATATAACTAGAGCTCCTTAAATATGAAACACAACCATGGGTCAGCAAGTTAAACAGACCATTAATTAATGATTCATTAATCAGTGTTGTTAAAATTTTAGGCATGAGTACCAATTCTTCTTTCCGTGGCATTCCCCACACTTGCCTGTTGACCACGTCCTGCCTATGATGCATCCGAAATGTCTTTCAAAGGAGACCTCCTCTCTCCACCCTCCCTACCTTTCCCTAAGCCCTGGCTGGGCTTAGCAGGCTCGTTTCCCCCTGCCTTTCTTCTGCCTCACCCCCACTTGCAGTTCATTCTCTGTGCTGCTGAAAGACTTACTGTCTAAGAGTTGAATTGGGACATGACAATCCTTTGCTTTAAAAGTCTTCTAAATTCTCTTTACCTACAGATTGAGATTTCTGTTCCTAAGGTTGGCACTTGCCTGCAAGGCTGCAGGCATTTCGGGCTTCTTTTCCACTGCCCTTTATCTCTAGCTGCACCCCTTCATGCCTCAGCCACAGGAACCTCTCACTGCAGGGTGGTCTCAGAGCTTTGTGCCTGTGATCACATGGTTGTCTCTGCCTGGCCGGTCTTTCTTCCATTCTCCACCTATCTAGTTCTTCCTTTTCCTTCAAATTCACCTTAAATCCCTCCTCTACAGAGCCTTTCTAACTCTTTCACACAGTTGACTACATCTTCCCCTATGCTTCCGTGGTACCATCACTTGTACCATCAACTTGCTTATTATAAGTTAAAAAAAAAAAATCTATTCCCTCATCTCTCTGCTGATAAGGACATCATTTGATATCCTAGCCTGGTACCCGTGTGGAGAAGGTGCCCCGTACATGTTGAAACAATGAAACCATCTGAGTAATGGTTCCTTTGTGGACACCATGGCTTTTTCCTAGAAGTTGACCTTGACCATCATTCATGCTGTCCACTCTATGGCTGTCTGTAACTTGTTCTTCCTATTCCAGTAAAGTCCTCAAGCTAAGACCCACATAAAGGTCAGCTGAAAAGCCCCTCTCACGCTGCACCATGCAAGCATTCTCCTGGTAAGGAGGTCTATGTCAAATAGAATTTTGGTTTAGCTCTTTCTGTACAAGTTTTGATCAGTTTAAAAGCCTTCAGATCTTTTAGGCATCATCCGCATCCTCTGTTCTGTAGCTGTAGGAAATTCAGATTAGCGGCCATTATTCTGTGAGGAATCCTGAATATGTTTAATATCCGTTCTTTTTTATGGGTTGTCATCAGTTCTGTGTCATCTGTTTTGTCCTTATTCCTCAGGATGTGTCAAACGCAGCATGGTCTCTGGACCAGCAGCATTAGCAAATCACCCGGCTTCAACCCAGACCTCCTGAATCAGAAAGTCTGGCATGAGGCCTGGATGTCTGCGTGTTAACAAGCCCTTCAGGTGATTTGATTCAGATGCCTACCCAACTTTGGGGATCGTGCTTATGGAGGGACCTATTTGATATAGGCGTTTGTCTGTCTGGATAAGTCAGAAGAGTTGCCTGAAAGTGATACCTGTATCTGAGAGACTGCTGTGATTATATAGTTTCAAGCAAATTCTCACGTGCAGGTGATGTCTTGTTAGTACAGGGAGTTGTTTAAAAAACCCAAAAGATGATAAATATGCATGTGAGTAATCCATCTAAGAGCCGCTTGACACAGAAGCAGAGATGAAAGGCTTTGACAAAGAAAAAAGAGCCAAGACTTCCACAGTACCCTTTGGAAGTGATAAAATTATGTACAAAGACCAAGATGTGTTTTAAGTGTTTGTGTGTTCCTGTGTGTGTGTGTGTGTGCATATGTGGGTCCATGAGTGTATCTTTCAAGGCTTACTTTAGCAATATTATAAACAGTGAGTGTATCTAGGTCAAGATTGTTTCAGTAGAAAACTATAAGGTTTTTATATGTTTTGCTTTCTGTTTTCCCCTCTAAAAAAGAAAACATTTCATGGAAGACTCATCATATTTAACATCTGTCAGAGAAATTATATGAAAATGGTGACTATTGGAGGTGAAACACGTGTCCTTTCTTTTCTTACTTAGCTATGATAGTTCTCAGGTTCATTTTCTTAAGGCTTTTACTGCATCAGAAAGATAAGCTGGTGTCAAATTACTGATTTATTACAGGAAGTTTTTGCTTTCATTTGTTCAGCAAATAGTTATTAATTATATGTACCTATTAGTTCCTTGTATTGTGCTAGATGCTGGGAATAAACAATGAATAGAATAGAAATGATTCTTACCCCAAAGGAGAAGGTAATTTTTCATCTAATGATTCTATACTTTCTAACAAAACTCTTACACACAAAAAATCCAAGAAGAGTAATTCTTGCTTTAAATTTTCTTTTGTACTACCCACTACTTGGACTTCATGAGCTCATAAAAAAAATTAAATGGGAATTTCTAAATAAGTATGCCCCATTCTATAATTAAACTTTTTAATATGAACAAATCTCAACCAAACTGTTTTTAAATATAATATCATTGCTAATTATTTTCCAGTTAATTTAAGAATTAATCAGAAATCCCTGGATATCAACCCTTGTTTTGAAAGAGACCTTTTTTTAAGATAAAGTACCACATACATAACTGAATTATTGATGATTTTGGATGTTTCAGTAATCAATGAGAAGGTGATTATGTTAATATGAATTATGATTATAAGGTATCAGGAAAGGACAATAGTGTAGGTGATTGATAGTAATGTCCATTGAGCTTGCCATACCCGGAAAGTTAATCTTTGAACCAAATCCAGAAGAAGTGCTTTCCTTATTGCTTATTACATATGAGAGGAGTCGTTCATCAGTGAACATATGGACAGTGTGTATATTGATGTACATGTGAGCTATGCCCAGTTAAGTACAGATAAAACATATGCTGGGAGAGTTGTATCATCTGGATTCAAGGTGGGAGTGAACTTGTCATGGCCTTTATAAATATTTTTATAGGCAATAAAATAAAACAAAACAATAAAGACAGTTCTCGTCATTAAAGAAACAAAAATGACACATACATTTGAAACTAGGAATAATGGGTGCTGGTCCTATTATTACTTTCTGTTTAGCATCCCTTACTTACTGGTACTGTTTTAGGATCTTGGTTTCTTTGCAGTTTGAATGTCTATAAATTCATGTTGCTATGTTGTAAATGAGATGTTCAGCACCACTCTCTTACTGAAGGTCTGGCCCTATCTTTAAGTAATCTGCGATGTCATGATTTTACAGCGCAGGTGAAGAGGTTTTGATTTTGAGATTCTGTCTGCAAGATTTTGACTTGTGTCTTCTTCAGGCTTGGGTTCTGCCTCAGTGTCTTCCTCCCTTCTCAATTCAGCTTTCATGTGCAAGCCTTGGATTCCTTTGCCTTCATGCAAGCCAACAGAGTTATTCAGAAGGAATGGGTAGAAATAAATTCCTTGGTAATACAACTCACAGTTAGTAAATCATTGCATATGTGCCATCATCATATTTCTGTTTTTAAAATTACAAATATATAAACGACCATAAAAAAGATACTGAGGTAATTCAGTCCCTGAACTATGTCTGATTCCCAAACCCATGTGCTTTTTCTATGTAGTTCATTATTCGCCCTTTTTCTTCAATGTTCATCTTTATCTTCTATCTTTCCTATATTCTTATGCTGCCTGCATTTTTAAAATGTGTCTTTCATTTGACATCTTACTCAAGTATTTCATCTCAATCTACTTCTCTAATTCTCATTTCCTCCTTTCAAAGAAATAATTGCAACACATTTTAGAAATATTTACAATGTACGACACACTTCTAAATGTTTCTAAAATCTGTTTTCCTCAACTTCTCTATTTTTTATTTTAAAGTCTCCTATCTCCTTCCTGCTAATCTGCATTGCAGAAACCCAGCATAATTTTGTAAATAATGTAAATGGTCTCAGAGTTCTCCTGGGAAGAAACAAAATTGTCATCCAGACAGCATAATCAAGGTACAGAATCAAGTCTCTGAGATAGTTTAGAGAGCCTCCTAATATTGTTACTGTCCCAATTTGATTCCTTAAACCAAAAGTCCATTCTTTCTAAAATAATAATTCATTATCACAATCCTGGAATAGTTCCTGCTTAACTACAATGTATTATTCCCACTTAACATTTTATATCTTTCCCAGTCATCTTGGCTATAGTTGAAAATCACTGACAGTCATTAGGGACATAATGGCATAACGTCTCAAATTTAAACAGGATAGACAATTTTATAAACTACTAACAGTGACGCTGGAATTTTTAATGCTGATTTTTTCTATGTATTTTAGCTGTGTTGGGTCTTAGTTGAAGCACACAGGATCTTCACTGTGGTGCACAGATTCCCTAGTTGTGGCACTGTGCTCAGTAGTTGGAGTGTGAAGGCTTAGTTGCTCTGCAGCATGTGGGGTCTTATTTCCCCGACCAGGGATCAAACTCATGTCCCCTGCATCGCAAGGTAGATTCTTAACCACTGGACCACATGGGAAGTCCCCAGAGTCTTTTATTTTGAAGAGATACAGGTGTTCAGGTTCTAAATGGGTGAGATGTTTCATGATTATATCTCTAGTTTCCTATTCTGTAGACGTCATTTCTCTGCTCTGATAACCATACTCACCAGGGGGGTTTCTATGAGCAGGGTTTGGATAAATCTGTCTTCTTTTTCTAGGTAGGAAATCATCATTAAATGGAATTATATACACTGAATAACTGTATACTAAATAAAATATTCATTCACAAATATATAACATTTATTTTCTTAATTTTGAATTTGATTTCTCCATCATCCTTTTCTAATCATTATATCCCATCCCTAGTTGCAAGCATTTTTTTTATTTTCCTTAACTAGGTGATAGAGAAGCCCCAGCAAGAAGGTAGGCACTCATAGGCAAGTCTGGGTCAGTCTCTTATGGGGTCACTGCTCCTTTCTCCTGGGTCCTAGTGCAACACAAGTTTCTGTTTGTGCCCTCCAAGAGTCTGTTTCCCAGTTTTGTGTAAGTTCTGGCAGCTCTAAGGTAGGGTTAATGGCCACCTCCTCCAAGAGGGCTTATGCCATACCCAGGTCTGCTGCACCCAGAGCCTCTGCCCCTGCGGCAGGCCACTGCTGACCTGTACCTCCTCGGGAGACACTCAGACACAGTTCTGTCTCAGTCTCTGTGGGATCTCTGGGAACCTTTCATTCAGAGATGGGCACAATAAAGGACAGAAATGGTCTGGACCTAACAGAAGCAGAAGATATTAAGAAGAGGTGGCAAGAAAACACAGAAGAACTATACAAAAAAGATCTTCATGACCCAGATAATCATGATGGTGTGATCACTCACCTAGAGCCAGACATCCTAGAATGCAAAGTCAAGTGGGCCTTAGGAAGATTCACTACAAACAAAGCTAGTGGAGGTGTTAGAATTCCAGTTGAGCTGAATTCAAATCCTTAAAAATGATGTTGTGAAAGTGCTGCACTCAATATGCCAGCAAATTTGGAAACCTCTGCAGTGGCCACAGGACTGGAAAAGGTCAGTTTTCATTCCAATCTCAAAGAAGGGGAATGCCAAAGAATGTTCAAACTACCGCACAATTGCACTCATCTCACACACTAGAAAAGTAATGCTCAAAATTCTCCAAGTCAGGCTTCAACAGTACGTGAACTTTCAGATGTTCAAACTGATTTAGGAAAGGCAGAGGAACCAGAGATCAAATTGCCAGCATTCGCTGGATCATTAAAAAAGCAAGAGCGTTCCAGAAAAACATCTGTTTCTGCTTTATTGACTATGCCAAAGCCTTTGACTGTGTGGATCACAACAGACTGTGGAAAATTCTTCAAGAGATGGGAATACCAGACCACCTGACTTGCCTCCTGAGAAATCTGTATGCAGGTCAGGAAGCAACAGTTAGCAGTGGACATGGAACAATAGATTGGTTCCAAATCGGGAAAGAAGTACATCAAGGCTTTATATTGTCACCCTGCTTATTTAACTTATATGCAGAGTACATCATGAGAAACGCTGAGCTGGATGAAGCACAAGCTGGAATCAAGATTGCTGGGAGAAATATCAATAACTTCAGATACTCAGATGACACCACCCTTATGGCAGGAAGTGAAGAAGAACTAAAGAGCATCTTGATGAAAATGAAAGAGGAGAGTGAAAAAGTTTTCTTAAAGCTCAACATTCAGAAAACTAAGATCATGGCATCCAGTCCCATCACTTCATGACAAATAGATGGGATGGGGAACAATGGAAACAGTGACAGACTTTATTTTTGGAGGTTCCAAAATCACTGCAGATGGTGACTATAGCCATGAAATTAAAAGACACTTGCTCCTTGGAAGAAAAGTTATGATCAACTTAGACAGCATATTAAAAAGCAGAGACATTACTTTGCCAACAAAGGTCCATCTATTCAAAGCTATGGCTTTTTCAGTAGTCATGTATGGATGTGAGAATTGGACCCTAAAGAAAGCTGAGTGACGAAGAATTGATGCTTTTAAACTGTGGTGTTGGAGAAGACTCTTGAGAGTCTCTTGGACTGCAAGGAGACTCCTTAGATCCAAGGAGATCCTAAAGGAAATCAGTCCTGAATATTCATTGAAAGGACTGATGCTGATGCTGAAACTCCAGTACTCTGGTCACCTGATCTGAAGAACTGACTCATTTGAAAAGACCCTGATGCTGGGAAAGATTGAAGGCAGGAGGAGAAGGGGAGGATAGAGGGTGAGATGGTTGGATGGCATCACTGACTCAATGACACATGAATTTGAGTAAACTCTGGGAGTTGGTGATGGACAGGGAGGCCTGGTGTACTGCAGTCCGTGGGGTCGCGAAGACACGACTGAGCAGCTGAACTGAAAACTATGTATAGCCAGCATTTACCATTAAGCATATCATAGCTTCCTCTGCTTATCTGGATGGGAAGTTGGTTTCTTTTGTATTCACAGGTAGTATTTTGGACATTTCATTCTGTATACTCACTTCATTCTTGGACCTCAAAATGTAGATCCCACAGGAATTGTTCCCTTTCTGCAGTCTGCCTTTATGAAACCAGCCAATTCTAATTGCTAGATGAAATTCTGTAGATGCCTTATGATGATTTGCTGATGCTCTGTAACAGCTATCTGCAAACACTTCTGTGAAGAGCCAACTTTGCAGTTTAGCATGAAAGCAGGCATTGATGATATACACACAAATGGATGTTTGTGTCCCAATAGAACTTTATTTGCAAAAACAGGTGGTGGACAGGATTTGACCTGAGGGCTATATTTTGCTTTCTTCTGCTCTATAATCTCCCTTGAAAAGTTGAAAACTTGTCATCTCCATATTCTTTCATAAAACATATATCCCTGCTATTTGCTCTGGCAGTCCTTCTGACTTTTTCTTAACTGACATTGCATATATTCTCTGGCCTATTCTAGCATTTTACTAGGAATCTGAGTTCTCATGAAGCCTTCAAAAGGTTTTTGATAAATTTATTCCAATATAGTTCTTAAAAAAAAATCTCAAAATAAGAGATTGATCAGATCAATGAGTATCCTTTATTTTATATTATTTATTTATTTTTAATTTTTTGGCTATGCTGTGCAACATGTGGGATCTTAGTTCCCTGACCAGGTCTTGAACCCAGGCGCCCTGCATTGGGAGTTCAGAGTCTTAGCCACTGGACCACCAGGGAAGTCCCAGTATCCTTTATTTTAGAGTTTATGCTACAAGTCCACCACCCACCTCTCCTGCATTTGTTCTCGTAATTGCTGAACCTTGAACTATGCTCAGGATGCCAAGCTGTTGTGAGAGAACCAGTTATGCTGCAGCCCTAAAGGCATGGAGTCCTACACTATTAGGGAAAAGCAAGTGGCTGAGAAACAGAAGCGAACCACACATCTAGGGCCAAATGTAGAACCGAGCTAAAGAGCAGCTTATTAGTCCTTCTCTTTGCTCCCCACCCAGGAATACTCCTCCAACCCCAGCTACTAATCCTTCCCCAGGTTTCACAGCTGACCTTTGCTCACTGTCCACACTGGCTGGGTCTCCCTCTCTGGTGTGGGATCCATAACGCATGTCACCATCCTTCACAAGCACAGTTCTTTTCTGGTTACTTCCCCTTTTCCTTGGAACCAGGTTGATGTTTGGTTGGTGTTTAATTGCCCT
The DNA here is from genome assembly GCF_016772045.2 of Ovis aries. Lineage (NCBI taxonomy): Eukaryota > Metazoa > Chordata > Mammalia > Artiodactyla > Bovidae > Ovis > Ovis aries. Next base: position 27,566,952 of record NC_056079.1, read on the forward strand.
TGTGGTTTGCCTACTTCTTCTTTCCCCTCTTTTGAACTTCTGTGGTTGCTTTACAGTTGACACAGTTCTAGTCCACTGGCTCTGCTTATTGCTTAATTTCTCGTTCAGAATTTCCCTTCCAGGAAGGGTCTGGGATGGGCCATGGGGGGATGGGAGAAAGTGGTAGTAAAGTTAACTAAATTTTATGGTGGACTGGATATAGGGCGTGAAGCGATGAGAAAATGAAATTTTATCTGTGTCAATCCCAATCTTCCAAATCATCCCCCCCCCCACAGTGGGAGGAAGTTCCAAGAGGAAGGAAATATATGGATACATATGGCTGATTTGCTTTGTTCTACAGCAGAAATGAGCACAACATTGTAAGGTAATTATACCCCAGTTTAAAAAAAAATGAAATTTCAGATTTGCTCCACTGAATGGATGTTTGTGCCATTTTTTGTTTGTTTTTTAGCTAAGCAACACGAATAAAGGTCTAAATTTCAACCAAGAGATCTAGGCTGGAGACACTCATATTCACACAGGTATTTATGCTCATGGTCACCTCTGAGAGAAGGATGTGTGAGAAGATTTAGAAGTAGTGTTTTGTAAAGATTGGTGACATTGAGGTGGGGCTTAAATGTTTGAATGAAGCGTGCGCTTAGTCTGAGAATGCAAAGTTCTTATAACATATTTTATGATTCTTAACTATTTTTCCTAGATCTAGCCAGTCCAGTCTAGGATGGGTATGTATACTCATCTTTGTATGGCAGAAACCAACCCAATATTGTGAAGCAGTTATCCTCCAATTAAAAATAAATTTAAAAAATTAGACATTAAAGAGATTTGCGAAAAGAAAAAGAAAGCACAAGTTGGAAGTTGTTTCTTTCTCTTACACAGCTTTAAAGACCAGGGAAAAAATATTTTTAAGCAACCTTGATATGAGCTCTCCAAAATAAATGCAAGCCTGATTGATTCAATACATTTTAAGTCAGTTGTTTAAATATGATGAAATGACTCTGCCTTTACATAGAGAATAGTCTACCTTTCCCAACATATAAAAAAGCACTCAGATGTCTAGTTCAGAAGAAATTTTTAGGAATATATGATTCGCCCTTTCTCATTTTCTCATCTTTATCAAGTTTTTGAAAAGCAAATTAAATCAAGTACCTATTAACAGTTAACTATTACTTTGTTTATCAAGGGTTAGAATTTGAGCCTTGTTGGTAACTGAGTAGATGCCACCCATAAGCACTGCCCATAAGCGTGTACTTAGAATACTTCCCATAAGAATGTAAAATTTCTCATAATTTACTTTTGTCTCATTTTATAAGATTCTGAATTTCTCCAGAAGGGAAATGAAGTCTTATTTCTTTGTAATTTCCCTAGGAAAATAAATGTTAAACCTTCCCCAAAAAGATGTTCGTACTGGAAAGACTTAGTGGAGACTGGATTAACTCTGAAAATGCTGAGCAACTTTGTAGAGAACTGTCCTATTTCTGAAAATACTGTGCCCAGATAACCCGTGTCCAAATCATCTGAGATGCTTTTTCAAAAAGCACATTCTTGGCCTTTTCTCTGACTCTACTGCATCAGAGTCTTCTGATGGGTCTATGAATATTTCATATTTGTTTTGGTAAACTTGCCCAGGTGACTTGTATGGGCACAAGGTTTGAGAACCTCTGATTGGGGAGAGGGCAGTCTGCCAGACCACTGACAGATCCCTGTCCTATTTACAGATATTTTTGCCGAAAATCCATGTTTATATTCCTTAAAAAAAAAAAAAAAAAAAACTTATTGTTCAAAATCACTGGTGCATGGGGATGACCCAGAAAGATGTTATGGGGAGGGAGGTGGGAGGGGGGTTCATGTTTGGGAATGCATGTAAGAATTAAAGATTTTAAAATTTAAAAAATAAAAAACTAAAAAATAAAAAAAAATAAAAATAACAGGTCTTCTGGGATAGGAAGGGATGAGTGAAGAGAAGTGAAAACGTATGAAACTGTAACTGGATCACTAACAAGAATAATAAGAAACTCTAGCCCAGTTATGAGCTTTTCAGGTGGTGCTAGTGGTAAAGGACCTGCCTACCAATGTAGGAGATGTTAGAGAGAGACTCAGGTTCGATTCCTGGGTCGGGAAGATCCCCTGGAGTAGGAAATGTCAACCCACTCCAGTATTCTTGCCTGGAGACTCCCATGGACAGAGGAGCCTGGCGGGTTACAGTTCATGGGGTCGCAAAGGGTCAGAGGTGACTGAACACAGCGCAGCCCAGTTACAGCTCCAGAAACATTTGTTCTTAACAACACAGTCAATTCTTTATACCCTTAAACCTAGAGACCGGTACTTCTTTTTCAGGCATTGGTCCTTGAGGGCATTTTCTTCTAGCAGAGATCAGTATTAACTTCTTAATCAACATTTTCTTTTTTAATGACCAGTACTTGTCATTAGCTGTTAAAGTGCTGCACTCAATATGCCAGCAAATTTGGAAAATTCAGCAGTGTCCACAGAACTGGAAAAGGTCAATTTTCATTCCAATTCCAAAGAAGGGCAATGCCAAAGAATGTCCAAACTACTGCACAATTGCACTCATCTCACACACTAGCAAAATAATGCTCAAAATTCTCCAAGCCAGGCTTCAACAGTACATGAACCGTGAGCTTCCAGATGTTCAAGATGAATTTAGGAAAGGCAGAGAAACCAGACATCAAATTGCCAATATCCACTGGATCATTGAAAAAGCAAGAGAGTTCCAGAAACATCTGCTTTATTGATTATGCCAAAGCTTTTGATTGTATAGATCACAGCAAACTGTGGAAAATTCTTCAAGAGATGGGATACCAGACCACCTCACCTGCCTCTTGAGAAATCTGTATGCGGGCCAAGAAGCAACAGTTAGAACCAGACATGGAACAACAGACTCGTTCCAAATTGGGAAAGGAGTATGTCAAGGTTGTATATTGTCACCCTGCTTATTTAACTTAGATGCAGAGTACATGATGTGAAATTCCAGGCTGGATGAAGCACAAGCTGAAATCAAGATTGCCAGGAGAAATGTCAATAAACTCACATTCGCAGATGACACCACCCTTATGGCCGAAAGCGAAGAAGAACTAGAGAGCCTCTTGATGAAAATGAAAGAGGAGAGTGAAAAAGCTGGCTTAAAACTCACCATTCAAAAAAGTAAGATCATGGCATCTGGTCCCATCACTTCATGACAAATATATGGGGAAACAATGGAAACACTGAGAGACTTTATTTTCTTGGGCTCCAAAATCACTGCAGATGGTGACTGCAGCCATGAAATTAAAAGACACTTGCTGCTTGGAAGAAAAGCTATGACCAAACTGCTGCTGCCGCCGCCAAGTCGCTTCAGTCGTGTCCAACTCTGTGCAACCCCAGAGACGGCAGCCCACCAGGCTCCCCCATCCCTGGGATTCTCCAGGCAAGAACACTGGAGTGGGTTGCCATTTCCTTCTCCAATGCATGAAAGTGAAAAGTGAAAGTGAAGTCGCTCAGTCATGTCCAACTTTTAGCGACCCCATGGACTGCAGCCTACCAGGCTCCTCCATCCATGGGATTTTCCAGGCAAGAGTACTGGAGTGGGGTGCCATTGCCTTCTTCGATGACCAAACTAGACAGCATATTAAAAAATCAGAGACATTACTTTGCCAACAAAGGTCCATATAGTCAAAGCTATGGTTTTTCCATAGTCACGTATGGATGTGAGAGTTGGACTATAAATAAGGTGAGCACCAAAGAATTGATGCTTTTGAACTGTGATGTTGGAGAAGACTCTTAAGAGTCCCTTGGACTGCAAGATCCAACCAGTCCATCCTAAAGGGAATCAGGAAGGACTGATGCTGAAGCTGAAACTGCAATACTTTGGCAACCTGAGGGGAAGAACTGACTCCTTGGAAAAGGTCCTGATGTTGGGAAAGATTGAAGGCAGGAGAAGGGGACAACAGAGGATGAGATGGTTGGATGGCATCACTGACTCGATGGACATGAGTTTGAGCAAGTTCAGGGAGTTGATGATTGACAAGGAAGCCTGGTGAGCTGCAGTCCACGGGGTCACAAAGAGTCAGACACGACTGAGCAACTGAACTGACTGATTGACATGCCATCATTATAGCGCTTCTTACAAAAATAGGGAAATGTCTTTCCAGCTTTTCATCTGTGCCAACAGCTCCTCCAGTCATAGTGGAAAATGTAGCAGTTCTTGAAGCCACTAAACCAGCTGCAACTCACAATGCACATCTATATGATATCAGCTTTTTTTCATAGGATCTTCATGTATTACTGAAGCCATCTTTTTAATCAGAAGAAAGCTTGTCTGGTAGTTCTTCTTTAAATTATTGTCCAGACCATGCCCTTTTTTTTTTCTTTTTTAGCCCCAAGTGAGCTGGGGATAAGGTAAAGTTTCTGTTTTGAAATATATTGTGCTTAAAAATGGGAAGTTTTACAGATTTGAATACAGAAGTATTTAAAATATCTTTATGTGCTCAAAGAACATAGTACAATTTAAACATAAATAAAAATAGCAGGAGATTTATGTCATATGATAAAGTAGTATTATGCTTAATATATACAGAGTACATAGAAATTGATGGTAAAAGTCTTAAGATCTCAATAGTGGATAGTTAAAAGGAAAAAGTCCTTAAAAGAAGAAACATGAGTGACCAATAAACATGTGAAATAATCTTTGGTACAGCTAGTAGCCAAATTAAAAAAAAAAAAAGAACGAGGCTTCATTTTCACCTATTAAATTCACGTATATTAAAAAGTGATAATATTCTAATATTTATGGGAGAATGGATGAACTAATTGCCTATATTTTTGAAAGACAACTTGGTAATGTACATCGTGTTTTGACCCATCCTTTTTTTTAAATTGATGTATAATGGCTTTACAGTTGTGCTATTTTCTGCCATATAACAAAGTGAATCAAAAGTGAGTATAATATTAATCTGTAAAGTTTTTGTTTGAAGATTTGTTTTAACTTTTTATTAAAATCCCTACATGACTTTTTCCAAAATTCAAGAAAAAATTACTGCTACTTAAGTAGTAAAGTTACTTGAAAAATAATTTTGTTAGCTTCACTGTCAAATTTAAGCCGATTTCTGCCGATATGTAGGTTTGGGTTCTTAAGGAAACTTTTTAAAAAGTCCTTTCATCTCTTTTTTAGTGGTATGACAATACTATTGTCATTGGATGCTAGAGTTCATAAATCATGTTTAAATATAAAAATTAGGTCGATGACTTTCTGCTCATAAATTCCTGAAACGCTATGTACATGAAGAAGAAAAGGTCTCCTTGACTCACTTTGGAGCTTAACAGCACTGAAAGATGACCCGACCTCTTCATTTTATTAACAGGAAGCTGAGTCCAGAAAGAGAGAGAATGGTGAACTGGGCCATGATTGGTTGGGGTCAGTCTCTGGGACTGAACTTGGTTCCTAAGCTCCGAATGGTTTCCAACCTCTGTTCCTTGAGGTCTGTGATTCTTTTGGTGTGGATCCTCTCTCTGGCCCCAAGTAGGAGGCTCTGAAGGGTGACATGATGCACAGCTAGTGGTTCTACTCACCCCGATTTATTGAGTTTTATACACAAAGGTCCTATCTATCATTTCTTGAGATAGAGTTACACAGCTCTTCATACTGGAAGATCAATAGGCTCAGTTTCTCTTTGGAAATTGTATTAGGTGTCTATGGCTGCTGTAGCTAATTACTGCAAACTTAGAGGCTTAAAACAACACGTTTATTATCTTGAAGTTCTGAAGGTTAGAATTCGAAGACAGGTCTCGCTGGGCGAAAAATCAGTGTTGGCCAGGCTGCATTCCCTTCTAGAAGCTCTGGGAAGCAGTCTGTTTTCTTGGCATTTCCAGCTTCCAGAGGCTGCCTGCATTCCCTGGCTTAGGTCCCCATCCCCCTGACTACAAAGCCAGCAACATTACACCTCCGCCCATTCCTTTACCAATGACACCTAGGGGATAGTATTTGCTCTTAAGGATTCACGTGAGTAGATTGGGTGAACTGGCTGATACAGCATCATTTCCACACTTCAAGATCCTCACCTTGATCCCACCTGCAGAGTCCCTCTTGCCTTTTGAGGCAACCCATTCACAGGCTCTAGGAATTAAGGTTGAGACTTCTTTAGGAGTTAATATTCTACCTACCAAAGGAAGAAATGTGCTTTCATTGGTCTCAGCTCTAAGTGGGCAATCACAGTAAAAACTTAATTTAGAACACTTTATAAACTGCTGAAACTTACTGAAGACTTAACGATATAATAAGAATATCTACCAGCATTTATTGAGGGCTTGCACTGCAATAGACACTGACTGCTCAGTGCTTAAATGCATCATCTTATTTAATCCTTTTAACAGACCTATGAGGTAGTTTCTGTTATAATCTCATTTTGAATGTTTAGAAACTGAGGTCTAAAGGATTCTTTAACAATTTGCTCATGGTTGCATAAGTAGTATATGGTGGCATAATGGGATTTGAATTTAGGTCTGTCTGACTCAACCTTTTATCCAGTAAACTTCTCTACTTACATTGAGTCATCTAGTGGTAAAAATGTAACAGAGTATAATGAAATATTGAGAGTATAATTTATGTAGAGAAAGTCTCCATGATAGTTCTTTTTAATATGAAAAATAATTTTTTACCATGAATAAAAGCTTTCAATATGCCATTTTACCAATGAGCTGTTTAACTGGTTAGTATTAGTTGGTTGTAACTAAGATTTAATGATCAATTCTCAGAGTTTCCATTTAAATGGAAAAGAGAGCTATTTTGCATGACTAAGCTGAAAGTAAATAGATCCTTCAACATTTTTTAGTGCTCTTAGATTCTATAGGTAAAGAATTTATCTTAGAAGTTTTATCATAGCTTAATTGATTAATAGGCTCTCCCTCCACACCTGTTGCTGTTGTTTAGTTGCTCAGTTGTGCCTGACTCTTTGCAACCCCATGGACTGCAGCACACCAGGCTTCCCTGTCCTTCACCATCTCTGGATCTTGCTCAATCTCATGTCCATTGAGTCAGTGATGCCATCCAGTCATCTCGTCCTCTGTCGTCCCCTTCTCCTCCTGCCTTCAGTCTTTCCCAGCACCAGGGTCTTATCCTCTGACCCCACCCCAGATGTAAGCACCGTGGAGAGCAGGGTTCTTGTTCTTCTTATTCGTTTGTTTCTTGAGTACTTAAAACAGTAACATCCATTCAAATCGGCTTCTCTGGTGGCTCAGTGGTAAAAAGTCAATCTGCCAACGTAGGTTCAATCCCTGGGTTGAAAAGACGCCTTGGAGGAGAAAAATGGGAACTCACTCCAATATTCTTGCCTGGGAAATCCCACAGACAGAGGAGCCTGGCAAGCTACAGTCCATGGGGTTGCAAGAGAATCAGATGTGACTCAGCGCCTCAACAACACAAACCATTCAATACATACTCAATAATATTGTTTGAAAGAATGGAAATTGAGAACTATCTAAGAGAATAAAGCTTGCCATTTCTATGAATGAGCCAGTATCTGGCTACTAGTTGAATTTCAGAAGGTCTTTGCAGGAATATTCTAATGTGTTTGGCTAAAAGATGATGTAATAGGTTCATATTGTATGAGTAGGAAAGGTACATGATCTAGTAAGGTGTTTTTACATAAACAAGTGTTTTGCAAACACTAAGGTGTTTTTGAATAAATCTGTGCATCAGAGAGAAACAAGTAGCTCATTTGATATGAAGTATTTGACTCCTGTACTGACTTTATTACTTTATTCATTTTCCTGTTCAGCAAATATTATTGGGCACTGTGCTAGTTACTAGGATAAAAAATGAATTAAAAGAAAAAGTTCATGATGTAAAGGAGTCTTCTCTCTCCTGGTTAAAACAAATACTTATTAAGATAAAATGCATTGTATTAAATGGAATAATAATGGATTTATGGGAACACAGAAGAGGGACCTTTAACTTACTATCCAAAAAATACTTCACTTGGGCTGGTCATCTTGAATATATTTTGGGAAAGGTGTAATTTAGATTTATTGGAGAGTTGCGAAGATAGGACACAGTTCTTACGTACTCTTCATCCAGCTCCTTATTCCCTTGGTGTATTGATCAACACTGAAAATTAACATTGGTACAATGCCATTAGCTAAACTTTAGGCCTTATTCAGATTTTGCCATCTTGACTATAACCTTTCTTGCTAAAATGAAATCACACATCTAAGTGCTTCATTTCCTTTTTTATTCTAAATCTTCTTGCTTTATGCTTGGAGGGTTTTCCACTCATTGTAGTATTCTATGAATCTAAAATTTTTATGACTTAAATAAAGACCCATTGTTTTCCTTTCCTGGCCTTCCTTGTATCAATCTTTAGGTTCCTAGAATGTTTAGTCTATTTCTTTACATTGGCAGCCCTTCCCTTTGAACATTTTAGTGACCCTTCTTGATAGTTTCCAGGTGCTTTTTTTTTGTCTTGAGGAATGACCATAGCTACATGCAGTTTTTCAGCTGTTAATTATATGATTAGGTGCCATTTGGATTCATATGAGCTAGTATTTTTTTACTTTTCAGATGATTTATGGATGCTGGCAGTCAAATCAGCACTAAGAATGAAAAGTAATTATTTTAAAGATGCAAAATGTTTTCACCACCATCTTTCATTAGATTTTTACAGCTGTATGAAATAGATACGGCAGATCTAGTGCCCAGAGCCTCCTTCTTCTTATTAATTTTTTATTGGACTATAATTGCCCCCCCTTTTTTTGACCACACCGCACAGCATGTGGGATCTTATTCCCAGACCAGGGATTGAACCCTTGAGCTCTGCATTGGAAGCAGAGTCTTAACCACTGGACCACCAGGGAAGTCCCCTCTTACTTCTTTTAAGGATAAGATGATTGAGTTTCAGAGTACCTCTCTGGTCCCACAGACCAAACAAGCCTTAGACTCTGAATTTGCAACTCCTGATTCTTGCTATTCAAGGAGACTATAAAAATCCATGAGCAGTAGCACAGGATGTTATATGTGGAGTTTAGTTATTTAAATTCATGAGCTAGAAACTATTAGCCAAGAAGCCAATTAAACTGCTTCCTAAATAAAAACAACCAAAACAAGAGCCTTTCTAGTGGCGTGCTTGTTCCTATGGAGGAAGTGAAAGTCACATGTTGTCATGCTCTGTAAGCTTCATTATATGCAATGTGTGTGAATCTTTGTGCTGAGAAGATTCAATTGCAATTTAGAAACCAGTGGATTCTCTCAGAAGGTATAGAAAGCAGCTCATTTGTACTTTCAAGAGATGCTTTAGTGAGCTAATTTTTTATGCCCAATAAGGGAAACTATGAATTCTAACCTCCCTTATTTTGATTGTGTGTGTTGTCTATAACCGGCCTCCTTTCACTCTGATCTGATCCTTTGACTTCCAAGGACAGTGCAGGAGGGTATCACAGCCTTGTAGCTCTGTTAGGTGGGTCACAGCATTAGGCTGCTTTTGATGATCAATGATGTGGCATTTTCTTACTGTAAACGATCTGTTTCTTTGACTCTGGTCATTTTCTGTCTCCTCAACAAATTCATGACACTGGGAACCCTAAGATAAGAAACTCGCCTTTCTTAACCTTTCCTGTGGGAGAGCAGTAACATGATAAGGATTCAGCTGTTAGATTGTCTGTGGACCAGCTTAAAACTACGAAGAAAAGTCTTTAAAGCTACACAAGCTTTGAAGATACTCCAAAGTCAGACTTGGGTCCTACTTAAGGAAGGATGCAAAGCTGGTTATTTAACTGTAGTGAGCAGAGCATAGAGAAATTTAACTTTGATCTGGTTGGCTTCAGTGCGTCAAGAAGCTTCCCTTCGATCCTGGCATTCACTTTTTAGTGTCATTCACTTTAATAAGTTATCCGTGAATTTGAAAAAAAAAAAAAAAAGAAATCAGAAACATGGTTACCAGAAAAGCTGACCTGCCTAAATTACAAAGGAAGACACTTTCAAGGTCCTGAAAGGACACACTGATTTTGTGATTAGCTCTGCTAAAGTGTTTAAGGGGCTATGTGAAAAGTAGACGATGGGGTGCTATTATTGGTATAAATTAGGGCTTTGTTCCAAAGCATTGTTTTATGTTTGATGCAGTGCTTCAAAGTTTTCCCACAGCTGTTATTCTTTAAAACTACTTCTAATCATGTGTGCACCTACTCATCTTACCTGGGAATTTTATCCAGTTTAGAACATCTGAATGAGGTTCTCTCAAAAGATAAAAAGAATTTTAGTGACATCTGTTAATTAAATGATTGTTATTCTGAATATTAATTAATATTAATATGGACACTTCAAGGTCATGTTCCTGTCTAAAATTTACTTAAGCACATCAGAAAGCACATTTTCCATTACCATAAGAAAATAAATAAATATAATATCAAATTCTCAGTAACCGGATATTTCTCGAAGTCTCTGTTTAAGTGGCATGTTGGAGATAAATATGGCAGGTATGGATAGCAAATGAAAAAGAAAAAAAATAGTTTTTGACAACAGAAAAGATCAAATTTATAAACATATGTCAAATGAAATTTGCTGTATGTCAGTTAGGTCAGATTATAATGGATCCGTTTAACCCTGTGTGTTGATGGCCATAAATGAGGCTTGCAGCATAGCTTCTCCATGTTCCTGGGTGAGATGCTCTTGTAATTGGGGCAGCTGTGGTGACAGCGTTAATCGGGCAGGCCTGTTGAACACTTACCTTAAAGCTGCCGACAACGGTGCCACTGCTGTGATTGGCTCCAGATTCCATGGCCAAGGCCACTTGCCTTTACACCTTGATGGAGCATCAGTAATCTCTTCAGACCCTCGGTGCTGGGTTCCCACGTGGGAGCTGTCTCGTTCCAGTGAGTGAGACAGCACTGGAGTGAGACGCAGCGTGCTCCACCCTTATGGCATTTGGGGGATGATAGGCAATTGCATAGTTTAAAAATATATATATATTTGTATCATACCATTTTTAAGTATTCTGTCTTGTTTTATTTCCCCATAAATCATCAAGGTAGCTTAGAAGAGATAGCCATTTTCATATCCGCTTATCTCCACTTTCTCCCCCAGACTATATGTTTTATACTTGGAATATGCAGAAATGATCTATCATGGGGTGTATGCCAGGATTTAATCAGGGCACTCTTAATACATCAATAAGATAAATCTTACCTTTGACTTATAAACCTGTTGGACAGAGCAAATTGTTCAGTTGGTTGCCTAGGAGTTAAGAGCAGGAGCTGGGACTTCCTTGGCAATGCAGTGGTTAAGATTTCACCTTCCAGTACAGGGGATGTGGGTTCCATCCTTGGTCTGGGAGCGAAGGTCTCTTGGCAAAAAAAAAAAAAAAAAAGAATATTGTAACAAATTAATAAAAACTGTAAAAATGATCCACATCGATAAAAAGAGCATGAGCTCTGGATCAGACTTCTGGGGTCCAGGTACTGGCGCCCCAGTATGCCAGCTCCATGACTGTGGGAGGTTGCTTTACTTCTCTGTTTCTGTTTGGTTGTCTGTAAATTGGAATAATGCACATAGCTCCTGGAATTGTAACAAAACTTAAAAGACTTAATAAACATGATGTTCTTAGGACAGACAGTGCTTGATATTTAATACATACTAGGTTACTCAGCCAGTGTTAGCTATTATTAGTCTAAAGGAATTTATTGTTGAAAGTACTATATGAGGACCTTACTGTAACTTCACCTTGTAAGTCTTGAAACCACTATTATAGTAGTTTTATAGTTTTGTCTTTGACCTTCACTATGAAATACTGGGCACAGCCCTATAGAGCTGTATAGAAGATGAAGACTGCTAATTTCAGCAAACATAATATTAATTTTTCAGGTTGAAAAATTATCTTACCTAGTAAATCTGTGCTTATTGCCCTTGTAGAATTGTACAGTGTTGTAAATCTCTCACAGACATTTATGGAGAGGTGATCTGATTGTAAGAAACATAAAATTACTGTGGAGGCTATGAAATGAAATAATAGTTCCTAGATTTTTGTCAGCTGTCCTGGCTTTAAATCCTTGTCTGCTTCTTGACAGCCTTGTGACCTTATACAAATGTTGGCATAACCCCCCTATCCTCACCTGTAAAATGGAAAGAATGGTTATCCACTTTATATGAAATATGTACAAGGAATAAGGAAGAGGGAAATGGCAAATTTAGACCTTGTAGACTGGGGTCAATTGATGAAGACAGTTGATCAACTTTGATTTGAAAGCAGAGGAGATCATATTAAAATGTTTGTTCTTCTTAAAGTGGAATAACAGCCTTGCCTCTGCGGGAGCCTCTGACATAAGGTGCATTAAAGGAGATGGGAAGGAAAGTGGTTGCGATGACTGGGGTCTTAGCTGAGGCAGGAATCAAGTAGAAAATATTTTTTTTAATTTATTTTTAATTGGAGGATAATTGCTTTACAGTATTGGCTTCTGCCATACCTCAACGTAAATTAGCCATAGGTATACATATGTCCCCTCCCTCTAGAACCTCCCGTCCTACCCCTCTAGGCTGTCACAGAGTCCTGGCTTGAGTCCCTTGAGTCATACAGCAAATCCCCACTGATATCTGCTTTCCATGTGGTAATGTGTATGTTTCCAGCCGCCTCTCCATTTGTCCCACCCTCTCCTTCCCCCTCACCCCCCGTGGCCCTAAGTCTGTTTTCTATGTCTGCGCCTCTGTTGCTGCCTCCAGTGGAGGACATTTTAACGACGATGACCAGATGAGAGAAATTCAGGAGGATGTAAAAATGGCAAAGTCAAGGCAGGAATGCCTTTTTGACCGTTTCCCAGTTAGATTTACATTTCCTTTTTATTAGCGTCATATGGCAGAGAGTATAAGAGTCCTGATCCAGTGGAATGCATAAAAATGAAAATAATGTCAGTGGGACCCTTTGATCTCAAATTTTAAAAAAGCCTTTCTGAGAAACTGGGTGTGGGTTCTGAAGTAATATTTGGTCCTGGATCTCTTCTTGATCAGTATCTTCTAGATCCTTGCTTCTACTTAGTGTTTTCAGCAAGGACATTTTGAGCTAAGTCCTTGAGATCCTGTGTGTCCAATACACTTGGACATCTGGATGTTTACTGGCCTCTCCAGTGGCTCAGCGGGTAAAGAATCTGCCTGCAGTTCAGAAGGCACGAGACTTGTGGGGTCGATCCCTGAGTCAGGAAAATCCCCTGGAGAAGGACATAGTAACCCACTCCAGTATTCTTGCCTGGGAAATGGAGCCTGGCAGGCTATACAGTCCCTGGGGTCACAAAGAATTGGACACAACTGAGACTAACACTACGCTGGACATTTGGATGTCTGGATTATAGTGCCAGCCAAAATGGACTCATCACCACCACCACCACCACCACCACCACCACCACCATAAGCCTGAGCCTCCACACAGGGACTGTGACCACCTACTCAAGACTGTTCCTGCCCCTCCTTTGATTGGGTAGCAACAGATTCCTTAAATGGCCCTCTGTTTGTATATGTGCTCTTTAGTGCAGCCTGCGGGTGTGATGTTTAGCTGTAGAATGTGATCAGTCCTTTTCTGTGGCCTTAGAGTAAGCATGGGCTTCCCCAGTGGCTCAGTAGATGAAGAATCTGCCTGCAATTCAGGAGACGCAGGAGATGCAGGTTCAATCCCTGGGTCAGGAAGATCCCCCAGAGAAGGAAATGGCAACCCACCCCAGTATTCTTGACTGGAAAATCCCATGGATGGAGGAGCCTGGTGGGCTACAATCCAATGGGTCACAAAGAGTCGAACATGACTGAGCAACCGAAAAAAAAAAAAGAAGAGTGAACATAGTTTTTGACTGGGCTGGTTGTGGCTCATATCTTCAAAAGGAACATTTAAAAGAATCCTACTGTTACAGTCAGTTTGCAGCAGTGAACTGGAGGATGTGGAACTTTGTGCAAGTCTCTATGTGAAAAGCCCCACTGAAGACTACAATGCTTGAGAGATGAAGGTTAACACTAGTAAGAAGCCAGCTCTGCCTTAGTGGTCCTACCATTGTGAATAAGAGAAGGAAAATGCTGAGATTTTGCTCCCGAATTTATTGTATTATAATATGTTGTATAATGGCATGTTCCATGCATATGTTATGAGGATTATTCCAAACGCTTGTAAAGATATTATTTGGTGATACACATTCATCCTAGTATAAGGAGTTGGGCATAGAACTGCTAAAATGGTATTTCTGGGTCCAACTATCTTAACTATATTTTGAAGCCTAGTCTTAGTATGTTGACTGGTTTAGTTTATTGCCAGTGGTATGGCGTAAGCTCGAGAATATCTTGTAATAAACCCCTGAACTTTATATAGTGACTTTCTCACAAGTGGAGGTACCCGTATGCTTTATCTCCTTCTCCAAATATCCTTGCTGAATACACAGGGACACATAACAGGTTTCCATTTAGGCTCACAGGGACCTCTAGTTAACTGCAGTTATGGACAGACTATCTGGAGGATGATTCGGCTGGACTTGAGGCAGCGTGAGCCTTAAGTCACCACATGTGGCAGCAAATGGTGACCTGTGAGATGGTCCCTAACATAACTTAAGACTACACACTGCCTCAGTAGGTGTACTGTGAAATACCATTGCTGCTAGACCTTGCAGCCTTATACACAGTTATATTTACAAAATATAAACTTGATAAGTTTTCCCTTTTTTAGTCAAATTTGTGAGTACAATTCAGAAGAGAAGACCAGATGACTAAGTATAATAAACTTTATCCATTCTGTACATTGTGACCATAATTTTCTCGATAAAGGACTTGTAGAGACTTTCCTTAGTCACTTATTTACCTTTAACATGACTATAAAAAACAGGGCATCCTTCTGTGTAGAAGACTCATTCATGATATTCGTGTGGCTTTCCTTAACTAACATCATTGCCAGTCACCAGTTTTCACTGTGAGATCTGCACCTGTGTGGTATCAGGCTTTTAAATTGTTTTATGTGCGGAAGACTTCACTGGGGGTCGTAGCTGAAAGCTCACAGTGACTTGATACTATTTTGCAGGTTTCCTGTTTAATTTGATCGGTGTCAAGGCTCTTCAGTTTAACTGTACAGTCAAATGTGGAGAGTTATGAGCTAGTTTTGCACCGTCAGGACATCCAAAGAAAAGAAACAATTCGTCTAGTGTCCCATGTTATCTGCATACCTCATCAGCACACACATGCTAAAATGCATTCTTTGTTCTTAACAATACAGTACAACATTTGATAATAGCAGTATTGAACATATTAAAAAAAAATAAGTACCCAGTAGACAAGAAAAATGAGAGGATTGCTTAGATGGATAGTTCTTCTTCACCTTTATCACAAATACTCATTCACACATTAAAGAATTGGAATAAACAAGCTTCGTGCCTTCAATTTTTGTGTGGTCAGCATGTAAAATAATTGCTTTGGGGTTACTGCCACAGTTTTTCTTTTTCTCCATTGTACGACGTATCAAATAAAAAATGTAGACATGCAAAAATAGACTTTTAAAGTATACAGTCATACCTGCTTGCATTGACTTAGAGTCGGAAGAGTATGTTTGTGATCTTTTAAAGCCCCGTAAAACACTTAAAGCCTGTAAAAACAAGTGCCTGTAAAATGTGTGGCATCGCTCTGAGTGTTTGGGGGTTTCTATTTTTATAGGCTGCTCCTTTTTGCACTTTAATGTCTGTCTATGTTGATACATTTCTAAGGGTGTGGCTAGGATCATATTAATGTCAAGCAAGTTTGAAGTAGATTTAGGCAATGACTGTTTAAAACTTGCTCTGTCATTAAATTGTTTCAGGGTGTGGAAATGCTGCCTCCCAGAATCACAGTGAAAGCAGAATTATGAACTGTGGTAGACCAAATACAATTGAATCATCCCAAAGATGTTCAGATCATTTACTACATTGGAAGCAGTAACTTAGTGTTGTGTTTACCTTCAATCAATTTTTGATTAGGGCTTCCCAGGTGGCGCTAGTGGTAAAGAACCTGGCTGCCAGTGCAGGTGGACATAAGAGACACAAGTTCGATCCCTGGGTTGGGAAGATCCCCTGGTGGGGGAAATGGCAGCCCACTCCAGTGTTCTTGCCTGGAGAATCCCGTGGATGGAAGAGCCTGGCGGGCTGCCGTCCACAGAGTCGCACAGAGTTGGACGCAGCTGAAGCGATTTAGCACACACAGCAGTGGTTAATTAACAGGCTGTTTAGTCTTAAACAAGAATCGAAGGCCATGTACATTTTTTTTTTACAGGTTTAAAATCCAAGTACTCGCTTTAAAATATTGCCCATGGTTTAGAAGCTACCCTTGGTCTTATAAAGTTATATCTGAATTTTATTTATTTATTTTATTTTTATTTTTTTTAATTTTTAGTTTTTTATTTTTTAAATTTTAAAATCTTTAATTCTTACATGCATTCCCAAACATGAACCCCCTCCCACCTCCCTCCCCATAACATCTTTCTGGGTCATCCCCATGCACCAGCCCCAAGCATGCTGCATCCTGCGTCAGACATAGACTGGCGATTCAATTCACATGATAGTATACATGTTAGAATGTCATTCTCCCAAATCATCCCACCCTCTCCCTCTCCCTCTGAGTCCAAAAGTCCGTTATACACATCTGTGTCTCTTTCCCTGTCTTGCATACAGGGTCGTCATTGCCATCTTCCTAAATTCCATATATATGTGTTAGTATACTGTATTGGTGTTTTTCTTTCTGGCTTACTTCACTCTGTATAATCGGCTCCAGTTTCATCCATCTCATCAGAACTGATTCAAATGAATTCTTTTTAACGGCTGAGTAATACTCCATTGTGTATATGTACCACAGCTTTCTTATCCATTCATCTGCTGATGGACATCTAGGTTGTTTCCATGTCCTGGCTATTATAAACAGTGCTGCGATGAACATTGGGGTACATGTGTCTCTTTCAATTCTGGTTTCCTCGGTGTGTATGCCCAGAAGTGGGATTGCTGGGTCATAAGGTAGTTCTATTTGCAATTTTTTAAGGAATCTCCACACTGTTCTCCATAGTGGCTGTACTAGTTTGCATTCCCACCAACAGTGTAGGAGGGTTCCCTTTCTCCACACCCTCTCCAGCATTTATTGCTTGCAGATTTTTGGATCGCAGCCATTCTGACTGGTGTGAAGTGGTACCTCATTGTGGTTTTGATTTGCATTTCTCTAATAATGAGTGATGTTGAGCATCTTTTCATGTGTTTGTTAGCCATCTGTATGTCTTCTTTGGAGAAATGTCTATTTAGTTCTTTGGCCCATTTTTTTGATAGGGTCGTTTATTTTTCTGGAGTTGAGCTGCATAAGTTGCTTGTATATTTTTGAGATTAGTTGTTTGTCAGTTGCTTCATTTGCTATTATTTTCTCCCATTCAGAAGGCTGTCTTTTCACCTTGCTTATATTTTCCTTTGTTGTGCAGAAGCTTTTAATTTTAATTAGATCCCATTTGTTTATTTTTGCTTTTATTTCCAGCATTCTGGGAGGTGGATCATAGAGGATCCTGCTGTGATTTATGTCTGAGAGTGTTTTGCCTATGTTCTCCTCTAGGAGTTTTATAGTTTCTGATCTTACATTTAGATCTTTAATCCATTTTGAGTTTATTTTTGTGTGCGGTGTTAGAAAGTGATCTAGTTTCATTCTTTTACAAGTGGTTGACCAGTTTTCCCAGCACCACTTGTTAAAGAGATTGTCTTTACTCCATTGTATATTCTTGCCTCCTTTGTCAAAGATAAGGTGTCCATATGTGTGTGGATTTATCTCTGGGCTTTCTATTTTGTTCCATTGATCTATATGTCTGTTATATCTGAATTTTAGAAAGTGCTTGGTGGAGTGCTTTCTCAGTGAAATAAATGAGATTATTTTATGCGAATAAAATGTGTGAGAAACATACATAGTTTTAAAATGTATTCTAGTAATATATACGTATTATTTTATAATCTAATGGAAATTGATTCTATTGAAAGTTGCCTAATTATGAATAGAGGAGAGAAAGCACACAGACCATATGTTGTCAACGTTAGTTTGCACACTTATCAAGAGTCTGTGAAATATCCAGGGGTATTCCATTAGGGTGGTTATGTGAGAAGAAATAAAGAAAAATGTATGTTGTTGCCCAGTACTGTAGGATGTCTCCACGTGGGCTCCACCTGGAGTGAGTGAGGACCTTTACGTGGTACTTTTCTAGAAGGTATCACTGACCGCAGAATACCCAAGGGCCAACAGTGCAGTCGTGTGGCTGGGTTAGTGGGCCACAAAATTGTTTCTCCATTTACGGAGAATTTTAACACCTCAGAACAGCTGTTCTCTGAAAAGCTGTGTATCCTCATGTCATAGCTGGTTTCTCCTGAAGACACAGCAGACACATTATAAGTGGACTTCTAGGGATGCTGGAAGCGTCTGTGCTTGTGACAGTCTTGAAGCTACATGCAAGAGAGAGAAGTTTCGGCTAATCAATAGAGGTATTTCCAAATCCCAAACATGAAGAAATGTTTCTATGTTGGGGTCAGCTTAAGGAGTGGATATTCTAGTTACGAAAGGCCTTACCTCTCAAGATCTGTGCCTCATTATGTCATAGATCATCTCTTAAGGACAAAGAGGTACCGGTCTTGCATGTGAACCCCCAAAGGAGAGGGCAGATATGTTGGCCTGCCAAATACGAGATTGTTTTCCTTCCACCAAAGGACCTAGTGGGATTGAAGCCCCAAAGTCGTGGTTATCAGGTCGAATGCAGGAGGACTTCAGTGCCATACCACTCGCAGAATTTTAATGGAAAATATAATCTTAAGAGCTACATTTGTAAGTTACAGCACAGATATTCCCAAGAATCTCAATGACTACAAATTTAGCCAAGACTTCAAAAGTAGTTACTGAAAGCTTGAGACTTTTTTAATGGCAGAAAGATCAGATTAAAAAGGCAAGAAAGCTAAGAGAAACCAATATTCCTTTTCCTCCCTTTCTGTGTGTGTGAGTGTGTGGGCACACCTGTGTGTGTGTATGTATATCCTTATTTGCAGAATCATGTGACATTTAGTTGTAGACATCACGACATTTCAGCAAATACTGCCTAAGAACAAGGCATTCTTCTGCATGACCACAATGCAGTCATCACACTTGAGAAACTTACTTTTGATATAGGACCTTTATTCAGATTTCCCTAGTAGTCCTGATAAGGTTCCTTATAACTGTTTTTTCCCCGAAGCAAGATCCAATCACTAGTCAAAGCCTATCGCATTTGTCAGTCTCGTTTATTCTACATCAATTTCACAGTCTTTTATCTTTCATGACACTGATATTCCTGAAGCCTAGGCCAGCTGTTTTGTCAAATATCCCGCAGTTTGAATTTGTCTAATTGTTTCCTCACATTTGAAATCAAGACTCTTACTAAAGTCATAATAAAGAAAGAAATGAAGATAGGAGGGTAATGGGGAAGGAGAGGTGACGGAAGGAGACAGTGGAATAGAATAAGAGACAAGAAAGTAAAAAGAGATGCAAATGGACTTCATGAAGATTTCAAACAAAATGACAGAATCTGGTAGATTTGTATTCAGGCTGTATTGGTAAGCAAATGAATGGAGAGGTAGGTGAGGGAACATGGTACTTATTGAGAGTTAAGGACATCTCAAATATTGTGTTTAGAACATTTTGGATAGACACAAGGGACTGAACCTTGAAAATCTGGGCTGTATGCCAAGCTAAACACAAAATTAAGTGAAAACAACATCAAAAATTCAAACTAGTTCTTTTAATCTGTACATAAAAGAATGAGGTGGTTTATTTTTCTTAATAGATATAAACCAGTTTTTTGGTATCATTTAAAACCCTTTGCTAGGTTTACAAAATTGAAAATGATCTTAAGGAATTAATAGGAATATACAAATACTATACCAGATAGATGAGAATTTAGTCTGTTTTTTAAAACCTCCAGAACAGAAATTTGTGGACCACATCTTAAAGGGAAGGCTCCTAGGAAAGCTCTTCAGGAAGTAAATCTTATTTTCAAGCTGTCCAAAAAAAAACAAAACCAGAGAAAATCATCAGGTGTCAGAGGCTAAGAACAGCTGAAATATTGATTCCATTTTCTAACTTGCTGCTGTGTCTTCACATTCAGTGTCTGCTTCTCCACCTTATCTCCCAGCCTCTAAATAAGAAAAGGGGGGATGTGTAATTGTAGGAACACTGTTAAGAAGTCGCAGTGTTCAAATAGTTTTTGCTGTAATTTAATGGAAAATGTATATACTCATTCCTGACATTTTTGGAGGGATTTTCTTGGTAAGGGCAGAGTTGTAGAAAAATAAATATATGCAGAGTGGGAAAGGTACACCATTCCCTGTGCGTGCCTAACATGGTTCTGATTGCCATCTTTGGAGTCTTGATGCTGTACACAGTGAATAATTGCTCACTGGATCTGAGAGGTGCAGTCTCCTTTGGTGGATTTGAAGAATTAACTTCTCGTGAAGTCCTGAACTGGGGCAGAAATAGACTTTGTACTTGGCTTTTCTAAGACTCTATTGAAACAGAGATGTTGAGGCATCACTTTCTGCGGTGTTGCTTAAGTGAAATTATGTGTGCAGAGGAAAATCCATTCAATATGCTTTTATTTTTAAACTGTTTATTATGGGGAAAAAAAACCCCAGACATTCTATATAGTAGTGTAGGAATTTCCCTGGCAGTCCAGTGGCTAAGACTTTGCCTTTCAATGCTGGGGTGAAGGTTCGATCCCTGGTTGGGCAGCTAAGATCCCATATTCCTTTTGGTCAAAAAGACAAAACATAAAACAAAAGCAATATTGTTACAAATTCAGTAAAGACTTTAAAAATGGCCTGCGTTTAAAAAAAAAAATCTTAAAAAAGAATCGTATACTAAATCCCTGCTTCTATATATTGACTGGCTTACCACAGTCAACTTCTTGGGGAATTTATTTCATTTTTATGCCTAACCATTCCCCACTGGTTTCCCAGAGGGCACTGGTGGTAAAGGACCGGCCTGCCAGTGATACAGAGATTAAGGTTCCATCCCTGGGTTGGGAAGACTCCCTAGAGGAGGGCACGGCAACACACTCCAGTATTTTTACCTGGAGAATTCCATGGACAGAGGAGCCTGGTGGGCTACAGTCCATAGGGTCGCAAAGAGTCGAACATGACTAAAGCAACTGAGCACATTCCCCACTACCATTTCATACTGAAGTAAATCTCAGATATTCTAACATTTTATCCATAAAGATATCAGTAGAGAATAGGTACTCTTTGATGCAGTCTTGCTTAAAATAGTAATGGTATGTAAGCATTTAATATAAGTGAATGAGTGACTGAAAGTCACTCAGTCATGTCCGACTCTTTGCGACCGCATGGACTATACAGTCCGTGATATTCTGTAGGCCAGAATACTGGAGTGGGTTACCTTTTCCTTCTCCAGGGTATCTTCCGAACCCAGGTCTCCCACACTGCAGGCAGATTCTTTACCAGCTGAGCCACATAAAGTGTCCTATAAATTAATGCACAATATAAGCGTTCTCCCATCTCTGTTGAGAAGGTTTATAAGGGTGAACTCCAATCAAACTGATAATCTGATGGGAGTGTGGTGGTCTTCTGGAAAGGCCATTTGTTGTTTGTGGGAGAGTATCTGTAGAGCCAATAAGTGTTGTCACCAAAGAAGAATGATGTCACCAAAGAATCCCTGTCTTGAAGAAATGAGTGTTAAGATTGATGAGTACTCTTTGTTCTCTGGATTACTACTGTTGATAGCATAGTCTAACTCTGACTCTCCAGAGTGTTGTAACCGTGGACAAGAGACACTTACCTGTCTCTGAAAATAAGCTTCCTATTTGAAAAAATGTGTGTGATACCTGTTGGACCTATTCACAGGCCTGTCATGCAGATTAATTGTGATCTGGGATGTGACTGTGCTGTAGAAATAATGGCCCAGTTACCTGTTCTTTAGCATAAGATTTTGATTCTTTGAAATGACCAGTCTTCAGGATTTTTAATAGTACCAGAGGATGTAAAGATGGAAGAAATTGCTATCTTGAATATATATATGTATATATATATATATATATATATGTATTTAAGAATAGATTTTTATTGAAGTAGACTTGATGTACAATATAGTGATTCACAGTTTTTAAATGGTGTACTATATTTTATGCTTTATGCTTCCTTGGTGGCTCGGACAGTAAAAATCTGTTTGCAATGCAGTAGAGTGGGATTTGATCCCTGGGTGGGGAAGATCCCCTGGAGAAGAAAATAGCAACCCACTCCAGTATTCTTATTTGGAGAATCCCATGGGCAGGGGAGCTTGGTGGACTTTAGTCCATGGGGTCACAAAGCGTTGGACACGACTGAGCGGCCAACACTTTCACTACAGTTTATAATTATTATAAAATAATGGCTATGCCCCCTGTGTTGTACAATATGTCCTTGTAGCTTATTTTATGCCTAATAGTTTGTACCTCTTAATCATCTACAGATATATTGCTCCTCTCCGCTTCCCTTTCCCCACTGGTGACCGCTAGTTTCTTCTTTATATCTGTGTGTCTGTTTCAAAGAATAATTTTATAACCTAAGTTCTCTTTTTCCCCCGTATATGTTTTATCTGAGCATCATTATTATTCTCTAAGCTGAGATACATTTTGACTGACACCCTCCCCTTTTTCTTTTCTCTCTCAGTTAGCAAAACCTTTGTGAATGGTCTCTTGATCGATCAGGCTCACCAAAATGAACATGTTTCTCTTGGAAAGGTTACCATGTGATCAGAACTTTATTCCTTCTCTTTTTTTTTTTTTTTTAGCCTTGCCTCCCCGCTTGAAAGAGATGAAGAGTCAGGAGTCTGTGGCAGGTTCCAAACTAGTGCTTCGGTGTGAGACCAGTTCTGAATACTCCTCTCTCAAGTTCAAGTGGTTCAAAAATGGGAGTGAATTAAGCCGAAAGAACAAACCACAAAACATCAAGATACAGAAAAGGCCAGGGTAAGTATCCTGCATGTCACAGCAGAGGCCGTGCCTAGCAATACAATGGTATAAAATATAAAAATTACTAACAGCTTAGTGAATAAGTATACCATCAACAAACTGGATACATGATACGTGAAAACATTTTTCGTTATACGGGGGCTAGAAATTGGGTCATTGTATAGGAAAGAATTTCAAAGTATGGCATCTTACAACTTCTGGACAAAGAAAGGAAGGATGGATGTGGAAAGAACTGTAACATGTGGCTAGAAATAGAAGGGGTGAGAGAAGATAATAGCAAGCCGCTGTATAGCACAGGCAGCTCAGCTAAGTACTCTGTGATGACCTGAGGGGCGGGAGCAAGGGAGGGCCAAGCAGAAGGGGATATACATATATATATATATATATATATATATATATATATATATATATACACACACACACATTATATATCTATATATATCAGATTCACTTCATTGTGCAGCAGAAAAACTAACACAAACTGGTAAAGCAGTTACACTCCAATTAAAATATAAATTAAAAAAAGAAAATCAAAAATTTTTTAAAAAGTAAAAAATATTAATAGGAGCTATTGTAGTAGTAAGTAATAGATGAGATCCTAAAATCCTGTATAAAATACCTGTGCCTTATACAATCAAGCTCAGTTGGGAAAGAATCTGCCTGCAATGTAAGAGACCCAAGTTCGATTCCTGGGTAGGGAAGATGCCCTGGAGAAGGAAATGGCAACCCACTTCAGTATTTTTGCCTAGAGAATCTCATGGACAGAGGAGCCTGGTGGGCTACAGTCTGTGGGTTTGCAAGAGTTGGACACAACTTAGCAACTAAACGTATCATCATGTGAAGAGTTAGAATGTAATCAGTTGAATCTGAACTATTCTCAAGTAAATTTAATATGTAAAATTAATGTGTAACTGACAATTCTGTTAAGCTCCATCACCGTGAGAGCAGATTAAAATATCTAGTAATCCTAAGTAGCAAGAATCTTAAGTGTTCCTGCCCTCCTTGAGGAGATCCCTGTTTGGGAAGGCTTCATATGACCCCCTATAACATCTGTGTATTCTTTACCTACTCTAAAATGATGCTCTTTTATTTATTTTTTTCTTCATTTTTTCCCTCCTTATTTAAGAACATTTACTTCTAACCTCAAACTACATTTTGAAATTACAGAAGAGCTAAATGTCTTGGGTTTTTGCTTGTGAACAGTCCTTTCATCAGTGTGACACGTATCATAGGGGTTCACAGCTCAGGGTGACCTTTTTCTCTACTTACACTTCAGAGGATTCCAGTGAAATCCCAGAGATGATATATGAAGCAACAATGAGAATCACCTCCTAGACTTTGATTTTATAGGGCAAATACCAAAAACATCAACACACATGAGCCAGAAAATATAAAGTGATAGAAGGGAAGTGAATTTAATTTTACCAAAGTGTCTAATGACTGTGAGAGCCATAATTAGGGATGTTTTCCTGTTTCTATGGTTTTAGTAACTACTCTGCTTATCCTTGTTATTGATTGTGTCAGGACAGTGTCTTTATTTGGAAGAATAATACAGAAGGAAATATCACTGTAACAGGTACTTCAAATATACCAAAAAAAGTAATAATTCTGTGAAGTGACAGAGTGCTTTTGTATATAATCTTATTTGTTTGATTTTTTAACAATTTTCCCCTAGTAGTAAGGTCAATTTACTGCTCATGGTGACTGTAATTTTGCAGGTTAAGAAATCAAGGGTCAAAAAACTGTTGTCTTTCCTTGAGTCACCCAACTAGCTATGAATAAGCTGGAACACAAATCAGTGTCTCAGATTCCCTAATGTTTCATTCCTTCTTTAAAAATGGAAAGCAGACATATTTTATCGTATGTGTCCATGTGGGGAAGGGAGGAGAGAGAGCAACTTGAAAAAATAAGCATGATTCTTTTTGAGAAGTTTAACAACAAAGAAAAATTACTTTTAGCTAGGTTTTGGTGTCTGTTTTGTTTTTCATCAATTAGCCGGGTTAGTAAGAAACAGTTTTCTGCATAAGCGGAGTGATGTCTCATTTGTTTCTATGTGGCTATTATTTGAGAGCAAAAATATTTAAGAGCCCATGAAAAGCTTATATGCTAGAAATGATGAAAGAATACTAGGGCGTTTTATACTCAAGGCATCGGAAGATTGTAGAGAGATTATCTAGTATAGCCGTATATGAAGCAATCAGGTGCTGAAAACCTGTTAGGGCTGGGGGGCTTCAGGATTTTTAAGCAGCCCATCTATTTACAAATAGTGGTCTGAAAACTTGATTATTTATGCTGAGGTAAATTCTACCTTGTGGGAAGTTAAAATTTATTAATAATTAGGGAAACAAAATAGCTAACACTAATATCAAACAGTAAAACTAAGCACTGAATTGCAGGTTACTGATGCTAAGTGCCATGGGAGTTGGAAAGTGGGGAAGACCCCAGGAGCTTCAGGAGTCACTGTGAGGGGGTGGATTTGACTCTGCTAAAGAGAGTCCCCCTGGATAGGTGGGATGGGTTATAGAGTAGCAGTAGCAGGTTCTGTTTATAGGACAATAAAGAGGCCAATTGAGTTGGGCCAGTGAAAGAGTGAAATTTTGCCCTTCCTTGGATAAGATGCTGTGTGTTGGCCCTAGGCTAGAAGCTGGGTCCAGAGAGATGAACAAGAAGTACGTGCTGTCTCAGAGGCTTGGTCTCAAGTGGGGAAGGGAAATACAAGCAGTTCTAATTCTCAGTTTTAAATTTGATGATAGCAATGATCACAGGATGCTTTAGAAAGGTACTCACAAGGACGGTGGAGAGGACCCAGTCCTGGACTGTGGAGGCTTTCTAGAAAGAAGGGGAGGAGGGAGGGAAGGAGAGCCGGAGTATCCAGGCTGAAGGAACAGAACGAAGCAGCTGCGGACTGCAGGTATTTAAGGTGAGGAGACCTGAAGAGAAGAACCTGAGTTGGTCGGGTAAATAAGATGACAAAAAGGAACAACAAGAAAAAAGAGAGAGACTCCCCGGAATGAATACGGTTCTAAAGGAGCACATGTATAGGTGAAGAACTAATCTGTTACATGGCTTGGATGACATGTAAAAGTGTCATTAGTATTCAGAAAGGCTTTTTCATGTTGGCTTCATAGGCTCAGACAGCTAAGAGCACTGTCTACATATTAATAAAATCCCATTATCCCGGAAAGGCCAATGTTCAGAAATTACTTCTTTTAAACAATAGCCTTGCTGGAAAGAATTAAGTGGGAACAAAAAAAAGAGTTTTATTCAATTAATGTGACTGCAAATGACTCTTGGCAAAGCATTGAACATTTTTGAGCCTCCGAAAATAAGACACTTTGTGTAAAGTGGGCAGCCACTGATAAGTGATCAGCTAATTGTGTTTCAGAATTGGGTATTTGATCGTTTCTGAGGTTGTATCTTAAAAAAAAAAAAAATTAGTGCTGTCTTTTTTTAAGGGATCAAACTGAATCTAAATTTAATTAACATTTGTAAGATGTTCTATTATTTCAACTTTCAACTTACAAGAGAATGAATACTATTGTTATTATACCCATTAAAAAATTAATATCCTGAGAATGAAGGAAATTAGGTTTTTTCCTGTAGATCTAATGTTAATAAATGGTTACTCTTGGACTTGAAATTGATCTGTATCTATGCCTTTTGTCTTTTTCACTCCATGTTTCACGTCTTTTCACAACTACTTGTGATTTTTCCATTGTATCCAGTGAAGTCATAACATGTTTAAGGCAAGGGACCTGTTTAGGCTTAAACTGCTTAATAAAAAGCATTCTTATTTGTCAGCTTCCTCTACGTGCTCATAATTTTTCATTATGAAGACATTTCAAAATGTTAACAATTTGTAGTGGTTACTTGCTTACTTAACTTTATCTCATGACATTTGCTCTTAGCCCACAGGCCAAGAAGGGATAAACTGTCTCTTAGGCTATGATCACAAGCAGAGGTGAATTTCAGTGTAAGGTTTAGGATTTCCCTGGGACCCTCTTTATTTAAAGTAAAATGTTGACTCTCTTCCAATCCTTCGCCTAGATTTCTTTTTCACATTTTATAATCTAGATTGTTTGTAACAGTCAGAATTTCCTTTTAATCCCTTAGTGTTATGAAAAGATTTTACACCAACAGGGAATTGCTATTATTTTGTAAAGTCTTATCCCCTCTTCAGCCCCTGCTCCTACTAATAAATGACATTCCTACATGTTCTTCCTATAATTCTGCATTCATGCATGAGCCTTTTTGTTTGTTTTATTTGGCTGAGCAAGGTGTGGGACCAATTAAAAGAAATAGAAACTACCCTGGTCTTAAGTGTCTACTTATCCCTTTGTTATTGTTTCCTTTGCCTAGTGGACAATTTTGATCAAGAAAACTGGTTAAAGAGTTTGGTTGTGTGACAGGTTATATTTCAGGTCAGCCTGTTGGCCTCACTTGCTTGTCTTGTATCAGTCTTTTTAAAAATTAATTTATTTATTTTAATCAGAGGCTAATTACAATATTGTAGTGGTTTTTGCCATACATGGGCATGAATCAGCAGTCTTATTAAAGGCTAACTTCCTGTTGTTTGTGTATGGTACACATTTTTGGATGCTCTTAATTTTGTATCCGGGGCTTCCCTGGTGGCTCAGTGGTAAACAATCCGCCTGCCAATGTGGGTGCCATCCCTGAGTGAGAAAGATCCCCTGGAAAAGGAAATGGCAACTCACGCCCGTATTCTTGCCTGGAAAATCCCATGGATGGGGGAGCCTGGTGGACAACGGTCAGTGGAGTTGTAAAACAGTCAGACAAAACTTAGTGACTAAACAACAACAATTTTGTATCAGCTCTTCATCTCTGTTCTTGCTTTATTTTTGAACTCACCTTGTGGCTTGTGTGATCTTAGTTCCCTGCTGAACCCAGGCCCTCGGCAGTGAAAGCCCAAACCACTGGACTGCCAGGGAATACCCTGTTCTTACATATTATAATTTTGTTTAAAATTGATTCTAATTGGTTTTGTCAAGTTAAAAAAATTAAGGAATGATTTCTCTTGTTATCAATTGTTTCAGGATTTTTTGACTCTTAATAGAAGAGGTTTATATACATCTCTTTCTTTTATTAATTGAGCTTCTCCAACAGGTCATTTCAACTTTGTATGTAAGAAGATCTCAGATTCCTTAGGTATAAAATGGGAATAACCAGTGTCCATTTCATAGCATTTATGTGAAGCATTTTATGCAGTGTCTGATTCTGTAGTTTCATAGTTGCTGCAGTGACAAGTGACTTCATTCTGGTAGAACCAGATGACGACGGACATTCTGTAGTTTGCCCCATGAAATCCCTCTCTCTTTTCTTTACCCTTCTCATTATCAGCAGTTCAACAGTATCTGAGCTGTGTTAACATACACACGAGAATTCATATATGATTCCTTAGGTATCAGAAGAAGGGGATGATATAAACTGAGTTGATCCTTTCTATATGCGTTTAAGTTGCCTTTGCCTATAAAATATGGTGGAAGAATTAAGTATGAAAAATGAGATAAGCAGCTATGGAAACCTTGAATCTATCTTGTGAGTGAGCACTAATTAAAAGAACACGGCTTGCATTTTAATAGAAAAAATGAAGTTAATCCTTATAACTTCCATTTATAAATGTTTTATGGCTTTATTGCTACATTGTATCATTTTTTTCTTGCTCCAAAACAATGCAGGCATATTAGGAAAATCTAAAAATTGCAGGAATTTAGAATGTTATTATAATGGTAGCACTCATAACACTGTGTATGAGTTAACTTCTTTGAAAGCTTTTAGAAAATGAAAATCCACCAAAACATGCACCCCTCCCAGAACCCCAGATAACTCATCAATTAAAGACCAAAAAGTTAATTTTATGATTGGGAGTTCATTCATTCTTCCGAGTTAACTTTATTCTTATAGACAAGATATAGTAGCCTATTGAAGAAAGTAAAATAAAACTATAGCCATACTTATTAAGGCCCCAAATGGTTGCAATGTATAATTTTCAAGAAAGGTTTATCTGTTTCTACTCTCTCACTATTTCCCATTCCTGCTTTAAGACCCAAGGATTGAAGAATCTCACAGTTAAATGTATCATTATAGTTCAAAGGAGTTTTTTGTGTCCCTAGAGAAATTTGAGTTTCCATTGAACTGCAAAAAGGATTGCCAACCTCTTTGACATAAATGCTTTCTCCCTTCATAATGTTTTTAAATATGCAGCTCTCATTTAAGCTTTCATTTAAAAACAGGATTTATTTTTTCAAAACTAATTGAAACCACTGATCTAATTAACTCTTTTCTGCATAGAGATATTCTTGTTAGGAACTGCTTGACAGGTGGAAATCCAGACTTGAATCTGTCCAAAGAGAAAACCTCTTTTACATGACATCCTATCCTTTTTGAATACTCAAAAGGTCCTTCCTTATATATCATCCAAAGTATGCCTTCTTTTCCTGTAAGATATAATTCTACCTTCAAGAGCTTCACCAAATAATTTCCTTTTCCAGATAATAAAGATGGAATATATTTATATATATCTTGTTCATAGCTCCCTGCCAGTGGAACCTCTCTTACTTTAATAGCATCTTCTCTGGTGTTAAGATATCTAGGCCATATTCAATTCTGATCACCTTCTAAAGTCCTCTAGCTATTGATATTTTTTTTAATCAAATGCCACTTTGAAGCATAATTCAATACTCCAGATATGATCCAGCCTATGAGCAGTATATTGAGACTTTTATCCAATTTGATTTATGCTCTTTTAATATTAATTTGGCCATACAGTGGTACTTTTTTCTTCCTTTTTTAAAGTTATTTAAAATGGAGTAATATTAAACATGTGGCTGATTGAAATTCATTTTTCTGTATAAATTGTTTTCAAGGCTCTTCTCTCCCAACCTGTATTTCTACTACAGATTTTTGAACCTGGATGTATTTGTTATGCTTACCTTGATTACATTGATTCTTGGTCTTGGCCCATTGATGCACAGTCCTAGAATTCCCAAGGGTGTCTCTACAGAAAGGATTTCTTAGTCACTTCTCATGCCTGCCTTAGAAATTCACTGTAACTGTATAAAAATGACTAAGAGGTAGGTTGTAAAGAAATCTGTTTGTTTAAAGAAACATTTGAGCACAGGAAATTTCTTATTTTTTTTCTTATTGTCTTTCTATTTCTCTGTTTTTAAATTTTTTTATTGGGGTATAATTGCTTGGAATAGCAACCCACTCCAGTATTCTTGCCTGGGAAATCCCATGGACAGAGGAGCTTGGTGGGCTGCAGTCCATGGGGGTTGCAAAGAGTCAGACTCAGCTGAGCATGCACGCATGATTATTTTACATGTTGTATTAGTTTCTGCTGTACAACAGTGTGAATCAGCTACACACACACACACACACACACACACACATATCTATATATACATATATCTATATATACAAATGCATACATACATACATATGTATATATATACCCATCCTCCCTATTGAGCCTCCCTTCCTCCAGCTCCCTCCCACCCCTCCAGGTCATCACAGAGCACCAAGCTATGCTCCTTGTGTTATAGCAGCTTCCCACTAGCTCTCTGTTTTAAACATGGTAGTGTATGTATGTCAATCCTAATCCCCCAGTTCATCCCACCCTCCCCTTCTCTCCCTGTGACCACAAGTCCATTCTCTACATCTGTGTCTCTGTTTCTCTTTTTAAGCATAATATTTATTTTCATTCTTTGGAAGAGTATTCCAATAAACGCTGCCCAGGTCTTTTAGGAGAAGTTTGAGTTTAAGAGCTATCCCTGTCAGATTAAACTGTAAGTTAATGTTAACTGTAAATTTCATTACCCTATTTCTTGAAGAAGATTCTCCTGAGAGAGGTACTCAAGGCTGGCAGAATTTAGACCAGAGAGAGAGAGCAGCTCCAGCTACATGATCATGAGAGGCTTGATGCAGGAATTGGCACTTGAGGTGGTCCTTAAAGATCAGCTGGGGCTTCCCTAGTAGCTCAGCTGGTAAACAGTGTGCCTGCTGGAGACTTGGGTTCAGTCCCTGGGTTTGGAAGAGCCCCTGGAGAAGGGAACAACTACCTACTCCAGTATTCTGGCCTGGAGAACTCCATGAGGTCGAAAAGAGTCAGACACGACTGAGTGACTTTCACTTTCACTTTAAAGATCGGCTAATATCCTGATGGATCAAAATACAGGGTCTGCATTCTTAGGAAGAAGAAATACACAAGCAAAAGGACAAAGATGGCAGGCCATAAAGCTTACACATGTAGGTTGTGGAGGGTGGATTAATTCAGCAGATTGAAGGAGGAGAAGAGTTGAAATTAAATTTGAAACAATTGATCCAACCTGATTAGTAATATTATATGACAAGAAGAACCAGAAAATTCACTTAAAATTAGGAAGGTGTAATTTACAGGAGGACTTCCCTGGTGGCTCAGCGGTAAACAATCCCCCTGTCAATGTAGGAGACATGGCTTTTATCCCTGGGTCAGAAATATCCCCTGGGGAAGGAATGGCAACCCACTCCAGTATTCTTGCCTGGTAATTCCCATGGACAGAGGAGCCTGGTGCGCTACAGTCCGTGAGGCTTCAGCATCAGAGGCAACTGAGCGCACACGCATAATTGCTTTACAATGGTATGTTAGTTTCTACTGTTCAACAATGTGAAGCAGCTGTAAATATTCTCCCTCTTGAGCCTCCCTCCCTCCAGCTCCCTCCCACCCCTCCAGGTCATCACAGAGCACCAAGCTGTGCTCCTTGTGTTACAGCAGCTTCCCACTACCTGTTTAAAACATGGTCGTGTATGTATGTCAATCCTAATCCCCCAGTTCATCCCACCCTCCCCTTCTCTCCCTGTGACCACAAATCCATCCTCTACATCTGTGTCTCTGTTTCTCTTTTTAAGCATAACATTTATTTTCATTCCTTGGAAGAGTATTCCAGTAAACACTGCCCAGGTCTTTTAGGAGAAGTATGAGTTTAAGAGCTATCCCTGTCAGATTAAACTGTAAGTTAATGTTAACCATAAATTTCATTACCCTCTTTCTTTAAGAAGATTCTCCTGAGAGAGGTACTCAAGGATGGCAGAATTTAGACAGAGAGAGAGAGAGAGCAGCTCCAGCTACATGATCATGAGAGGCTTAATGCAGGAATTGGCACTTGACATGGTACTTGAAGATCAGCTAATATCTTGATGGGTCAAAATACTGGGTCCCCATTCTAGGAAGAAGAAATACACAAGCAAAGCATGAAGATGGCAGGCCATAAAGCTTACACTTGCAGGTGGAGGAGGGTGGATTAATTCAGTAGACTGGAGGAGAAGAGTATAAATTAAATTTGGAATAATTGATCCAACCTGATTAATATTATATAACAAGAAGGCCTCGAAAATTCACTTAAAATTAGGAGGGTGTAATTTACAGGAGGGCTCTCCTGGTGGCTCGGCAGTAAACAATCCACATTTTTGAGTTAGACCTGGGTTTTACCCCTGGGTCAGAAAGATCCCCTGGGGAAGGAAGGAATGGCAACCCACTCCAGTATTCTTGCCTGGGAAACCCCACGGACAGAGGAGCCTGGCAGGTTACAGTCCATGGGGTCGCAAAACGTCAGAGAGGCCTTAGCAACTCCATAACACCACCGACAAATTTACAAGAGGTTTGTGTGTAATTGTGAGTTGGTATCTTTGCTCCCTGCCCTGTTTTCTCCCTGTTGTCCTCCTCTCAGGAATCCAGGCTGTCGATATCAGGCTCCTGTATATAAGGACACTTTAGAAAGGCTTTAATGAATGCTGATCCAATCCCAGTAGTTCTGAGTTTTTAAATCATAGGCACTGCTTAAATTATAGGCTTGTGCAATAGTAAAGCATAGACAGATGCAAATCATAGTGTTGCCCATGTTCAGAAAGAGTGCCAAATATTGATTTAATATGTAGTTTTAGGAAAGTGTGTGTTATTGTTGCATGAATATTTATTTCAATATTAAGAACCATTTGTGTGGTATGGTGCTCCCAGCAATGAGAATCATTTCAAAGAATGACAAATTCCCTTTCTTTTGAAAGTATTAAATTCTCTTCCTTCAAAATTAACATAATTCTTGATATCATTCTGCTAAGAAAGGAAGTATAGAGCATTTTAATCTAGTCTAGCCTTCACTGTCCTTACCAGATTTATAAGAAACGGCTTTACACTTTTTTATCTTCCTTAATTAACCCTATTGGCTACTGACACTGAGATAAAGAGAGGAAAGAAAACTTAACATTTGGGTGAAAAAAATATTCTGAAATGTAATGTGGTTAGTGGTAGTGTTAGAGGAATAAAAAGAAAACTTAGTAAATAATTCCTTCAAATTGCTGATCTGGGTGATGAAATTAAGACTATGTCCAGGGTATAATTTAAATGAGATGTATCTCACTTTTGGTGTGATTTTGGTAAAATCATATATGTGTGTATATATATGTATATCTATGATCATCATATTTCTGTGAAATATACTTAAACCTCTTTGGTCCTGATCTTGTAGGAAGTCAGAACTTCGCATTAGCAAAGCATCACTGGCTGATTCTGGAGAATATATGTGCAAAGTGATCAGCAAACTAGGAAATGACAGTGCCTCTGCCAACATCACCATTGTGGAGTCAAACGGTAAGAGATGCCTACTGCATGCTATTTCTCAGTCTCTAAGAGGAGTGATCAAGGTATGTGGTCACACGTGTATCACGTAGGTGTGTTAAATCTCATTGTGAACAAATAAAAATCAAGAAAGGAAAACTCTATGTTTGAAATAGCTTATGGGTCCTCTTGTAAAGCTCTTTACTCCATAAGGTAAAATAGGCCTGAAATATACACAGATTATTTAAAAAGGATTGGAATAATATCATGAATAGCAGAGACAGACGGATTGCTAAAAGAAAGAGATTATACCTCCATTTTAAGTTAGTCAGGGACAGCAGGTAAGTTTTTTGCTCTGTCAAAACAATATGTATATATCTATATGTATATATATATATATAATTTATATACAGAATATATATTGTATATATTTCATGCTAATGTGTTATGTATGAATATATGTACATTGTGTGTGTGTAAACAGAATACAATGCTGAGTTAGTCCTGGCAATTTTTATGTTCTTATACATGTTTTCAATATGTCTGGCTCTAGGTAGTAGAAAGTTAGGCTTATCAGGGCTTTTATGAGCCCATTAATTCAGAAATCAAGAAAGCCTTAGAGGCAAAGCATTTTTTTACTCGCTTGTATAGGCTTTATAAATAAGCATTTATATAGGTTTCAGCTTCTGTTTTCCTAAGAGCAGTGCCAGGGACTATTTGTTAAACAAATGAATAACTTGGAGACAGAAGGTGCCCCCTATCCTCTGACAACCCCTCTGAGTTATCTGAGGAAGGGTAAAGGAAGGGCATAGCTGGGGGCTCTCTGTTCACGATCCCTTAGTACTCCACAAAGTGATGGAGAAGCTGATGATGAGCTAGCAGTGAGCATCTCTTGAAACAATAAAATGCTGCTCTAAACCTTTGGTGCTGTTTTGGATGATGGCACTGGACTGCTATCTTCACAAGCCTTGTCATCTATTATAAAACCAAGCATAATTGCACTACTTCTAGGCAGGTGATGAGAAAGACTGCCCACTGCAAAGGCCTGATCTCTTAAAGTGATAAGATAAAATTACAGAGCCAACAAAGGAAGAGTAAAAGTACTCTAGGGGTTAACTCCTTAGGAGACTGGTGTGGTTTAATTCAGTTGATAACAGGATAGGGAGAAGGGAGTGAGATAAAAATATGGAACAGGGTTGGGAGTATTCAGGTTAATTCCTAGTCCTCTGTGGACTTCCCAATGCATTGCTCTATTGCAGTGTAATCAAAGTTCATTTCTTTCATTTTAAATACCTCCCTCCACGGAAAGTAAAAGACAACAGTGAAAACTGGTTTCCATGATTATTTTTAGGGGCCGTGTTTACTGTTTAAAGTGTAAAAGCCATTTAAAATTTATGTGAGTAAATATAACATCACTTTACTTTTTAATCAGCATAGGTAAAGCAACAGGGTTTTGCTTGTGTTATTTTTTTCCACTTGGAATTTTATAGGATACAACTAGAAATGCAAATTTGAAATTTCAGTGACTAATCTTTCCTTCCTATAATACCATGTTTAATAGCTTTTTCTCAGTTTGTCAGTGACTTATTTCAGTGCATCTTCTCCTGGTAAAGGCTCCTGAATTCTGATTTGGACACTTGGATTAGATTTGTGTAGCTATGTATACTGTAAAGTCCCTGGAAAATAGAATTAAAGTGTCATAGTTTCACTGAGTGCTTACAGTAGGATTATATTTAATATTCCACATTTTCTGAATTGCAGTATCAAGCAGTGAATTACTTACCACTATTTTACTCTTGGCAAAAACTCATAGGATTTCTTTTTATTAATTTGGGGGTGCTGAAGTATTGATAATAGCAGTTTTTCACATCCCTTTCGTGGGAGAAATATTTAGCTTATTTTCCATATTAATTTATTTAAGAATTGATCTCAAATTTGAATGTAGTATTGAACAATTATAAAGTGTAGAGAAATGACAATAGGGATGTTTTGGATAATCAGTCTTTTCTACCTGACAAGAAAAAAGAGAAGGTCGTGAAATATTGTAAGGAAATCATCCTTGAAACAATCAACTAAAATTCCTTCAGGACTAGAAGGGAGGAATGAAGAATCTCAATTACTGTGCAAGGTGGTCGTTTATATTTTCTTCTTAGAACGTTAAGACTAGTTCTTCCATATCCAACCTTTTTATTGTATTTAGAAAGAAATAGAGACTTAAGATTTGTTTTAAATTCCTTACTTCCTGGTTCAGTACAGTTTACTCAATACCAGACTGTGTGTTTGTGAATGCTTAAGGTAGATTCTTTGATTTATGAAAGACGAAAACTGGAAAAAACAAAAATGGTGTGAGGCGGAAAGAGAGAGGGGTTCCACTGGAAAGAACTAGAGCTTCATTATAACTGGGGCTCCAGGAGAAAATGGTACCTAGGGTGTCTTTGCAAGTTTAAACATCAGGAATTTTTGGCTTTTCTCCAAGTCTGCCCTTCAGGTGCCCAGATACATTCTTGACTCGCCGACTCTTTCTTGTATTTTCTAACGTCTCCTGCTTTCACTTATGCTCCTTTATAATTCCAAACTTTGACCTGATTATGGTTCCATTTGGCCATATTCTTCTTCATGGTTCTTTTGAAGGCATCCTTTCAGTTTTGACTCCGGCTCTATGATTGTTGCCTCAGGGGCCAAATCAGATTCCCCATAACAATCTGACTGGCAGAGCTGATCACGTTCATCAGCGTGTTCTCCCCAGGTCCCCACCACGGGCCCAAACCAGGAGAGAGAAGCCGGAAACATGGCTGCCTAGAAATGCTCCTCTTTTCCGGGGCTGTGGGTCAGGCATGCAGTTCATCAGAGCCTGTACTGTCAGGCACCAGGACAGACAGGGCCAGAGCATCCTGCACACTGGGAAACGCTCTTTTCTCCCTGCATCTCAGCAGCTTGGTTGTAGTACCACCAGCAGGAAAATACATAATCATTCTGATGTTCACCCTCTTCTACTGCAATCTACGAATTTGCTATATTCAGCTCAAGGTTGGTTATCCAAGAAGTCTCAGCTCGGATCCTGAGCTCTCAGGGACTCAAATTCACTACCTTCATGTTGTCAGATTCCTGTCTTCCAAGATTCTGGGCAGAGGTTGCACAGAAACACTCTTTCAGAGAGAAAAAGAAGGCTCTACTGTGGTTATAAGCTGTCACTCAGCCAAACCATCTCTTCTTAGATATGTATTTACCATTGACTTGAGCTAAGAGAGTAAAATTCTCAAGAATCTCCCCCACCCCCCCACCATGGTGAGAGTGTTAGGGGGGAAAAAGTCTTAAAAATAAGAACATGTTGCCAAAATATTATACGAGGTAGAACTCCTCTTGAGATTTTATTTTGTCTGTGGAATATTAGTCATTTTGTTTGTTTTGCGTGGTCTCACTCATCTCTCCCATATTTCTCCAATAAATACATAACTATGGCTTGATAATTTCTATATAGCTTGCCTTGATGAAAGATCCTGGAATACAGCCCTGAGCTAATTATCCTAGCTCTGTGCAAAGGATTTCTTGTGATTTACTTAAATTCTCACACCATTGCTTTCTTTGTATTAAGATGTTTAGAATATACTTTAAGACAAGATTCTAGGAGAAATGGCAGGAGTTAGAGGTAGAAATACATGAGAGACTGTGTTTTCTTTTCTCCTTACGAGAAAAAGAAAAATTTATCAAGTTGAGCTTGTTGTTTGACACTATTTTTAATCCCATTATGACAGCTATGTAACTAGAATGAAATTAGCACAGATCGTAAAGATCTTCCATCTAATGTTATAAACATCCTGAAATGAAACTCACTGTTTAGATCTTAGATTAGCAACTAGATATAAATGACATAATACAAAAAGACTGAGAAATTCCCCTTAAATCATTATATGCTTGAGTGAAACAATGACCCAATTTCTGATGTTTTCAAGCATTTAGAAAAGAATATATATTTGGCTAGTCATTTTCTTAAGCATTATGGAAATTTATATGTTTTCTGCCTTTTCCACTGCCTTTTAACCCCTACCTTATTTGGAAATAAGAACCTGTCATACAGAAGCATATATAAACCTATGCAGTCTGCTAATGACCTCTGAGACTGTCAGTCTAACACAGTCCGTTTGAGTTTTCATACAAAGAAGGATCTCAAAGGCAGTCATCATTACATGATAGATTATAGGTGAATTCTTTTCATGAATTCAAATATAGTGGCTTAAAAGGCCACATACACCATGCTCAAATAGACCCTATGCTGTCTATTCATTTTCAGTTGTATTTTATTTGGCTTGGTCTTTATAGAGAAACATTAGTTTAGCCATAACTTCATATCTAAGAAGCTGTTAAAAACTCCTGGGCATCAGATTAGGGAAGAGAATAATAGACCTAACTAGTTTTCAAATTAATTAAGTACTGCTGTCTTTTCAAAGGTTAATACAGGAGACTATACAACTAATCAATCATATTTTCTACTAGGTTTTCTTTTTTTTAATCAGGAGAAAAATTATTTGAGTGAGATTCAAGATCCCATAGGAGCCATGGGGCTCCTGGCAATAAAATAGCTGTTTCATTTTAGATGATCAGAAAAAATTTATTTCCACAAAATTTGATTAATGTATCCATTGTTCCTTTAAAAAGTTGGCTCATATGGATAGCCCCCATTGACAGTGTTGTTAGAAATGCCATGATATTGGTGAACAGCTTATGTTGTTGTTGTCGTTGTTCTGTTGCGAAGTTTTGACCCATGAACAGTTGCACTTCAGGCTTCCCTGTCTTTCGCTATCTCCTCGAGTATGCTCAAACTTAACGTCCACCGAGTTGGTGATTCCATCCAACCATTTCATCCTGTCGCCGCCTTCTCTTTTCACCTTTAATCTTTCCCAGAATCTGGGTCTTGTCCAGTGAGTTGGCTCTTCGCATCAGGTGGCCAAAGTACTGGAGCTTCAGCTTCAGCATCAGTCCTTCCCATGAATATTCAGAATTTATTTCCTTTAGGGTTGACTGGGTTGATCTCTTTGCTGTCTCAGGGACTCTCAAGAGTCTTCTCCAGCATCACAGTTTGAAAGCATCAGTTCTTCGACATTCAGCCTTCTTGATGGTTCAACTCTCACATCTGTCCATGACTACTGGAAGAACAATAGCTTTGACTAGATGGACCTTTGACTATAGGAGAATCCTATAGTGACACTAAGAAGCACGTAGTTTGTGTAGTAATCTCCATGTATATTGCATTACATAGGATTCCCATGAAGTGTAGCATGGAAGAGAAGTTTGAGTGGAAAAAAACTCTCTTTTCAATGCATAGTATTCATCCTGCCTCTATGCCATTTGTTAATTCCAAAATTTCTCAATTGCTTAACTCAATATTGACTAGAAATGTATTAAAACGTCTTTTGTTACTCAAATGTTATTGACTGGAGACATTTCAGTATTCACTTACATAACAAATCACAGGCCACAGGCATTAGTCTACAAAAATCCTCCAGTCAATACCATGCTAAAACTAACACTCATTATGAGCAAGAATTCAGATGCTTAAATGTATTCCTGAAGTCATTTTTACTAGTGCTAATAAATAAGTATGCCCATGTTAAATCTTTAAAAATAAATACTTTATCATTATTTTCAAATGTACAGCAATGACCTGTAACTTTAGAATAATAAAAAGTCACATAATTGGATTTTAAATACACACAGACACATCATATGTATGCTTGTATTTGTTTATGTATATTTTGCTAAATAGCTATATTTAGTATATTGTGCTCATGATGAATTCTCAAACAAGTCATGCATACATAATAATTAGAAAAATTCCTTTCCAGAAGGTGTTATTTTTAAGACAGGGCAACTTTTTCTTGAGACCAGATCCAGTTTATTAAACAAGCAAACATTACAAATATATTAATGTTTCATATGTTTACCTGTCTACGCAGCATAAATTGCTCAGCTGTGTTCAGTTCTTGATGATTCTAAGTCTTTATTAATTTGCCCTAATGAAGGGGGTGTCCTTTATCAATTAACAAAATTTACCAAATTACTCAGGGGGAAATATGTTGCTTAAATATCGAGGAGACTGCAGGACTTGATAATTTTTTAAAAATCTGTAATTGTTACAAGATTATCTTCAATCTCCACTGTGACAAGAGCTTTTGTGCTCAGTCTGGGCATTCTCCCCCAAATACATGTAAAAATGTTTCCTGAGTGGCTTTAATCAAAAAGATTAACTTTTTTATTAGCAAGGTTCTTTTAGTGTAGATGTGTACAAGTTCTTAGCTTGTAGTTATCTAGTCACTAAGTCATGTCTGACTCTTTGCAACCCCATGTACTATAGCTTGCCAGGCTCCTCTGTCCATGGAATTTTCCAAGCAAGAATACTGGAGTGGGTTTCCATTTCCTCCTCCAGGGGATCCTCCCAACTCAGGGATCGAACTCACGTCTCTTGCATTGGCAGGCCGATTCTTTACCACTGAGCCACCAGGGAAGCCCATGAGCTTGTAGTACCTCCAAGATAATTTAAAAGGTTTTTATTTGGAACCATAATCATTAAAGATATTTTTAAGGTCTCCAGGATAAATATCTAATTTTAGGAAAGGAGGTTATTTTAAGTTTTCTGTGTGTAGATATATTTTTGTACTAACCTCCTGTTCTGATAGTTTTATGTATCATTCAATTAAAAAAGGAAATATTTTTCACCTTTCCTCCCATTGAGATATCTTTTATGCTGGAGATAGAATAGCTCTGAATCTGGGTTTGTGGGTTTCTTTATTTGGTTTTTTTGGTTTGTTTTGGAAGGTCACAGTGAACAACTACTTGGTTTGTCAAAAATAAATTTTAAAAGAGTCTTGATCTTCGTACCAGGATTGGGACTCTGGCCCAATTCTTGTGACCCTGAGCTTCCTGCTTCTATCTGGCTGTTGTGTCACTGGTGAGTCCAAGCACAGAATGAGGAAGCATCACTCCTCATGTGGGTACTTACTTGGAAACTTGCAGAAAAAGACAAATGAATCTTTCATAAGATTTTTCTTCAATTAGATTTTTTCCCCCAAAAGGAACATGTTTATTTTCTGCAGCCCGTATCAAGAAAGCTAGTGGTACCCACTTCAGAAACAAGTTATTGCCATATTACCAACTTGGAGTATCCTTTTTATTTTTATTTTTTAAAGTGAGTATACAATTTATTTAACATTCATACCTCATTAAGACATGTGCAATATGGCAGATGTTAAGCTAAGGGTTTAACTCTACCTAGGATGATTGCTTGCTAGGGCTTAGCAACAACAAGGTCTAGTTCACACTTAGTGATGGTTAAATATTTTACTGAATGACTATAATACCAAGCAAGATGTATTAGAAGGCTTTAATAAAAAATCAGTTTTAAAGGCCTTCCTATTCAGGCTAATGACAAACACTATAGGCAGACATGTTAGTTAAACATAATTGACTGATATTATATACCACTTATATCTTTTAGTCCCCTATATTATGAAATGATAAAGGACATCTAATAAAACCATTTCTACAGAGCCAAGAAATAAATTTCCAAAAAAGAGAGATTTTACAAACCCCATCTTTTATGTCCAATGCCAGCAGGCTAACTCTAAAGAGAATAAAGCCAATGGCTTTCCTGTCAAGAATTCATGATTCCCTGGTGGTCAAGTGGTTAAGACTGTTCTTCCAATGCAGAAGATATGGGTTCCATCCCTGGGTGGGGAACTAAGGTCTCACCTGCTGCATGACTTGACTGAAAAAAAAAAAAAAAAAAACCAAACCCTGGAATATCCTCTTTAGTGGTTACTGCTTGAGAATGTCCCAAGAACATTATACATCCTCACATACAGATTCCTTTCACTGTGTCCCATTTTCATTAGGTATAAGAGCTGATATAGGCGACTGGTGGCTTGATAATCTTACACCTTGAGTGGTTTGTCTTCCTAATGCCTCATTAAGAGAGGACTGTCTGTATTAATTTGCAAGAGAGAAAAGATAATTGGTTTTACTAAAGATGTATTTCTGATGTTTATATATATTCATTTAACTTGATGCTTATTCTTAAACATACCTACTGAATCTCAGAAGCTATGTTTTTTTCCAATTCCACAAACCATTTACCCTTAGAGACTTTGAACTTGAAGAAATAGTGCCACTTAAATTAATTCATCTTACCTACTAGTCTAGTTCTAACAGGGAAACCCTAAGTGGTCATATCTGTATTTAAAGATGATTATATTGGTCATGAACTTTTCCAACTACATGATTAACAGGCTATTAATTCCAACATAAAATGATAATATATGACATACTTAGGATTTTAGTACAGAAG
This sequence comes from Ovis aries, assembly GCF_016772045.2. Classification (NCBI taxonomy): domain Eukaryota; kingdom Metazoa; phylum Chordata; class Mammalia; order Artiodactyla; family Bovidae; genus Ovis; species Ovis aries. The sequence continues at coordinate 27,608,854 of NC_056079.1, forward strand.
AGCCTGGCGTGCTACATTCTGTGGGGTCACCAGAGAGTCAGACACTACTTAACTACTAAACAACATAGGATTTTAGTAGAATCTAGTAACTTAAAGAAATATATATATATATATATATATATGTCACTCATTCAACTTTTCTTTTTGTCCTGGTTAGTAATAGTGAATAACAGAATATGATTAAGTCATCTGACAATAATAATACACACCGTGATGGTTGAATAATATCCATTGTTGCATCTCTACATCTTGCCAGGCTTCATAAACCTTTGCCTTACTGAAAACATTAGATTCTAACAAACTGAAGCTCTTTTCAAAAGGACTGAATGAACAGAGTTAGGCAACATAATCATCCTTCAGGCAATCATAAAAGGCAGTAAGAAAGCAGATCACAGTTTGAACAATACTGTCACAATTCGCATGATGATGGTGTGTCCAGAAGTGTGCAGGTCAATTCTGCATTTCCTTGAGTTGGAAGCTGCCTACTTGCTCTGTACCCTGCCCTGGGTAGCTGAAATGATAAGACACTTGTATGATTACCATTGGCAATTTTATGTAGCATTTGATGCCAGAACCTGATGTTTTTCATCAATCCCAACTAGAAACATTACTTGCTTTTGATTTGGGCAGAAGTGGAATTCTCCAGAGCCCTCTAATTTAAAAATATTGACCACAACTTTGATCCCTCGGCTTTGATTTTTCCTGGTTTGGCCATTTTGATCTTCCTTTCTGAAGAGGAGCCCACTGTCTCTTTGCTGTATAGTCTTCTCCACTGAGCCAGTGGGGGCAGGGACTTCTTGCTAATTATTCTGTCACAGCCCATCTCCTGCTCTTTGCCCAAGAAAGAAAAACGACTTATTTGGATAGTCTTCTTTTCGCGTTTCTCACTCTCTGTGTGGGTAAAGCCAGGGCTTTCATCACCTCCTTGCAATACTTCCTTCTTTAAACACATTTTTTGGTTTGAAGGCAGGCTGTGGAGCTGACTCCCAGCCTCCTGACTGTACATCGTAATGTCCTATCAACTTTTCTTTTTTGCAGAGATCACCACTGACATGCCAGCCTCAACTGAGACAGCGTATGTGTCTTCAGGTAAGGAAAATAAGCTTGTCGAGTTTTACTAACCAGAACGACAGGCATCACAGCTGGCTCTTCCTTCTACTAATCAGAACCCCTTCTGCATCCACATTTCAGCCGCTCCTGTTTTCTGCGCCAACATTTTTTCTCCAGTTCATTCTGCCTTTTTTGGATTTTCCTTAAAGGAGTACAGTTCTTGCTGTGTGTCTGAACTTGGACCTGAGAGGCATGCATGAGAAAAAGAAAACTAGATGCAACTTAAGGAGTACTACACCAGGAAAGGAGATATTTGGGCTGTAACTTCAGCTTTTATATCTTTCTAGGTGTTTCTTTTAGTGGGCTCTGCCCTCCTTCATCCATCACAGTTCATTCCTGAATAATGTATCACTGTCTGACCTCTGACCTTTGGGCTCTTAATGCTCAGTTGTGGGTCACTAAACTTGGGCAGAAGCACTGTTATAGGCCTGACTTTTTTAAAATGCTACTGCTTTTTTCTTTTTGGTTTGTTTGGTTTTGTTTCTCACTTGCTATAATATTTGCTGATAGCAGTTGTGATCTGAGCATATATTAGCTACTTAAAGCCCAACTCTACTAACCCATGTATAACCCTAATGCATTGAGTTTTCCACTAGCCGTGAATGTCATTCATCTGTTGTGAATTTATGTTTTTACTTTTTCTTATCCTTTGTGATTCTGTAGTTAACAAAACCTTTAGAATATTTACAAATAAATATTTAATCTCAGAGGCCATGTGATTTAACAGCCATTTCCTATCTTACCTTCCCCAGTTTAGCCTCTTCTCTTCAAAGCCATTGTTCAAAATCATAAAAGCTAACTTTCTATATGTCTTAGCCACTTTGACCATATTTAGGGCAAATGCTTGTGTGGTAAGGTGATATGATCCTGGAGAATAAGAAGATCTCACTTTTCTGAGTAGCAGAAAAAGAATGAGAGAGAGAAGGAATATGGAGAGATGGAGATAAGAAAAAATTTGTAGAGTTTCTGAATTTCCTCACCTTTCACTCTGGCATTTCTTTAATGTACGGACTTCATTTTCCAATCCCAATTGGTGCTGTTACAAATCTGAGCTTTTAGATTTATGGGCTGCTTGCCTTGGGAATTTGAAATGACTGTAACTATTATTTTCAGATATGTGACTTGAATCTTTATAGCTTAATGGCTGCTGAATTTCAATCCTTCTTTGATACTGAGTTGTTCTTAGTTCTTACTCATAAAAACCTTTAGGTCTCATGATTTTTTTTTTGTTTATTTGTTTTGCATGAGGTATGTTTTAAGCTCTGCTTTACCTAAATACTGGTTTTCCTTCCTTTAGCCTTACCATCTAAGAGAATCAAGCTGCAACCCCAATGATTGTATTATGTATTTATTTAGTATGTTTTGTTCTATCCTAATGCAGTCACTTTAGAGGACCTTGCATGGACTGTATTCAGCATCGTGTTTGGCCAGAATGTTTATGCAGAGCAATTTGCCTGAAAATATTTTCATCCTTCTTTTTTTTCCTCTAAGCATGAAAGTTGCCTTTCATTCTCTCTGAATGTGGAGAGTGTTCTCTTTGGTTTCATGTTTCTTAAAATCAAGACCAACCTAAGAAAAGGAATTGTCTGTCTTACCTGGAGTGTGGATCTGTTCAGAGAAGTGGTTCTAGGAAATTTGAAGAGCAGCTGGTGTGTGGAGGGGTATCTTTGCAGATGGACCAGCCCCTTTTGCAACTTTCAGAAGTCTTTGTGTCCAGACTGTAGAAACATTCCTCTGTGGAATATTCAAATATTCTTTGAATATTGCATATACCTTCCTTTGACTTTGAGATGCTTTCAGCTTTTCTGTTGCACCATTTTCTAGACCTCTTGTTCTAGATGATACCCAAGGCTGGCAAAATTTCTAATTTAAGAATCCAAGTGGCATGACTCAATAAAGCTTCATTCCACTTTTATTTTTTATAGAGTCTCCCATTAGAATATCAGTATCAACAGAAGGAACAAATACTTCTTCATGTAAGTATATTTAAATATTCTGTTCACCAGTGTTTAACCCAAGACACTATCTGCTTCTGAAGAACATGTTCGTATCTCTCCTCTACCCTTATTGGGGAATGGGGTGTCAAGTTTGGGAACAGAATGGTGTTTGCTGTTTGGAATAGAAATGAACTCCTGCTCTGCTTGAGATTGACCAGATATCCCCTCCCCCTGAGATACATACATACAGTTTTAAGGTAATGTAATGTCTTTGAATGTTGGAATATAACTGCACCCATTCTGAGGCCTAGTTCTGGGTGAGCAACAGAGAACATTGTCGGTTGTTCTGTGTTTCTTTACTTTTGTTTTTTAGTGTTTTGTGATGCCTTCAGCAACTGCCTAAGGCGTGATACACAGCTGTTTGGGACCTTTATTCCAAAGCTCCTCAGTTCTCATATAAAGTCTGTTGTGATGGATTATGGAAACTATATATAGATGCCCTTGATTCAAATTTGATAGCAAGTGACTAATTATGAAAAAGTTTGAAAGCAAGTCCCTAGGCAAGATCTCAGATTAGTTTTCAAATGTTTAATGTGAAATGTGCTTTGTGCTTGTGGAGGTCTACAACTGTTAGATTGATTGGTGCTTTGCGCTGTGTCAGGGGAACTTAAGAAGTTAGCAAGAACTAGTAAAAATAGTTTTGATACTTATAAATTGTGAATAGCCTAGAATTAAATTTTGATATGCAACAGGGGAGTTTATCAGGGCTTGAAAATAAAACTGACAACTACAGTCTTTCTATCCCTGATTGTAGCTCTTTATTTAAAGCTCTTTCTCAGTTTGATAAGTTCTTCATTACATAGATATTCCTAAGTATTCTATTCCAGCCCAGAGAGTGTGTTTAATGAACAATTTCCTTTCTCTATCAGCCTGGTATAAAATACTTAAAAAGGAGGTATTTATTTGAGGCAATTTCCATAGTTTTGCCAATCGGTCTAAATATCAAATTTGATTTTAAAATCCATGTGGGTTGGTGATACCCAGACTGTCACAATAAGATGTAAATGTATTTTTATTACATGAAGTATGATGTTTTGACTATATGTTGACTAGATAAAGCATCATTTAACTGGATTGATGGCAATAATCTAGTAAGATCAAACAGGAAAGGAAATGCTCAGATTAGATTGACTTCCCCTAAGGATAAGCATTACATTCTCCAAAATGATAATCCTTTCTGGGGAGTTTGGGATATTTGTTATTTAACTCTCATTACAAAAAGATTGGAATAATTATGTAGATTTTAGCTAGCTAGTGTTGAGGAATCATATTGAGCCTTATTTTCTATTTTTGAGTGTTTATTAAGCAAAAGCAAACACTAGGATTTTCTCTCTGCCATTTTATCTGGGAATCATTTTCCTCCCTGCATGATTCATTGAAAAAAGTTACTGAAACTCTTGTAATTGGAACCCTTCATGCTATCATTAATGGGATGGATGTGATTCGTAAGTATATCTGAGTAGTTTGGGAATGGAAGAAATACTTAGGGAACTGAAATGAATCTCTCAGTTTGTGTTTCTGTTCACTGCAACACTGTGGAGAGAGAAGTCATTTTGAAATTTGACTCTGATCTTTAACTCTCAGCGAATTAGTTCCTGATACTTAGTCAGGGTTTAAAAGTAAGAAAGAAGGCTTTGTGGACCATTGCGTTAAAACATTTCAGTGGGCCATTTCCGTATGTCACTCCCCACTCCTGGTGGGGTCTCAGTAAGTACTGCTGAGTTGATTAATGAATATATTTTGGGGGGGCATATTGCATCCATTTAATGAATACATTTTTTAATCTCATGAAATTATGTTCTGTAATTTGGAAACATAAGCCAATAGTGGCAGAGTCCTAGGTCCATGCTGGGTGAGAACAATCAGAGCAGCATGTAATACTCAGCTCCTCCAAAGGCCATATCCAGTGGAATTCTGCATTGGGGCAGGGCTCTGATGCAAGCATATCTCAGCTTAGTAAAGGCTGGAGCTGAAACTTGAAGAACCAGCAATTGTAATACCCTGGACTTAAAAATTCAAAATATATAAAAGTGTCAAAGGCCCAGGAAAAGTTCCCACAGGTCAGAAATAATCAGCCCTGAATAGGTTTCCTTTCACGTTGTTTCAGCTAGAAAGGAGACATGTAAAACCCTTGTATGTGACTGGAGATTTTAAGAGATTTATGTTTCATCTGCAAACACTTAATCATTTTTGCCCTCTATTTATTTTTCCTAGCATTTCATAAATATTGGTAAAATAGCAGAGATATGATATTAATCTTTCCCTTTGTAAGGCTCATTTTAACTACTTCCTCTGTGAGTTTGGGAATTTGCATTATACATTCACTCTTTCTAGAGTTGTTCATTTATTATTCTTTTAAAGTGCCTTCTAATAATCTTTTGGTAAAAATTAGCATTGTTTCCCTTCATTTTATGTTATTCTTTTGTAAAGGAGGCATCTGTGACTTGAAACATATGAATACTTTGCTAAATGAGTGTCCTGTTACGCATAAGTGACAGGTTGTAGAAAAGAAGAGCTTCAAATTTGCAAAAGTCAGTAGGACTATCTTGTTCCTCCTTTACACAGCATCAGCAAAAAAGTAAATGGATTGGTTAGGACAAACCTTAACGATTTCTCTCTGAATTGCCAGCTGCTGGTGACCCCATTTTGCAGACGATTTTGTCAAATACTATAAAAAATATAATTGTTATACCAACCACTTTACTGAATTAAGTCCCATCCATTCCAATTTAATATAAAAATGAGGGAAACAAAAATAGAAAGTCTAATGAATAATAACAAGAAAGAAAATAAAGAAAACTTTCTGGAAAACAGTCTTAAATAGTAATATATGTTTCAAGTTATAGTAATAGTAATAGCAAACCTTTATTGAAGGCTCACTGCATGCCAGGCACCGTACAAGGTGATTTACATGGTCCATGGTTCTCATAAAACCTTCTTCCATTTCTCAGCTGATGAAACTCATGTATTTTGTCTAAAGTTTCTCAAGCAAGATTCAAACCCTAGCCTGTTGTAACACATGACATTTTGTTGCCTTAAAAAAAAAAAAAAGAAGACTTTAATATTGAAAGGAATGAGATTCTGTGAATGGGTGGGAAAGTTGTCACTAATACAAAGTGGATTGAGAGTATGTGTAGTAGATTAAAGTAAATGCATTGCCTTGAACCAGCTGAGCCCATGTAATCTTTATGTTACCCATCAAAGGGTGGTGAAGGGAAATGAAAAGAACACAGACATTGGATGGACTCATGTCCTTAAGTCTAAATACCAGTGCTGTTAATAATTGTGTATTCTTAGGCAAGTGATTCAATGTCCTTAAGTCTCAGTTACTGTGTCTGTATAATCATGTTTATCTTAAACTATACTGAGAAGCCTAATATGAACAAATGAATGTGAATCATTTAGCACTTAGGTGGTCTCCCCTGTAGACAGAAGAGACCCAGTACCTGCACAATGCACATGTCTCTGAAGAAAATAGAAATGAAGGGAGTCCTTCCATTTTATTTGAAAAACATAAGTAATTATCCTTATTGTTGGAAGAGGAAGGGATTAATGATTTTTCAGTCTAAGTGATGATGCTGGAAGTTATATGCCAAGAAATCACTGTCTTTTTCCAAAATAATATATATTCTCAGCCAAGACTGCACTGGAAAGGAACTTATCCAGGAAGTCCTCTTTAAAATCTCTGAATGAAATGAACAACTCAGTCTTTAATTTGGCACCTAAAAGAGCTAGCTGAAGGAAGAATGCCTTTTGTCTGCAGAATCATTTCTGTTATAATGAGATTTATAGCATGTTCCCTGGGAGATAGCTTGGTGCTCTGGATTGAATAGACCGGACCAGGTCTACTGGTCCATGCGTGAGCTTCAGAGCTACGGTTCTTACTTCCCCCTTCATCTATAACTGACTGACCTACTCTAAATGTAGACAGAACTGCCCAGACCTTTGCTAAATGCTTCTCAGCTGGAAAAAAAGTGTCATTCCAACTTCAGATCTTCTTTGGTACCAAATATGAGCTCTATCCTGTGATGATTGAAGAGCTACTTCTGACTGAATGCAAACTGTATTTCCAGATTTCTATAAACTTGGTCTTTTCAAGGGTGTGGTAACTCTGTGTCTTGTGGAGAATGACGAACAAATTGCCATGCTCTTTGGCAATAAAAGAAAAACTTTCAATGGAGATTGCCCAACTGGTATTACCCCCACTTTCCTGCTTGCCTGGAGAGTGAGTTACAGATTTTTAGGGCAACAGAGGGACTCGGAAGAGAGTCGGGGCTTGTATGTCACAGTATTCATATTCGTACCTTCATGCTCACTTCTTTCATTTCTATGTGAACATGTCTTACATTTTCCCCTACAGCTTTCCTTTGTACTCCCTGCAACTGTCATATCGTTCCGCAGTCTGCCTTTCTAAAGGCATTCAGTGTCCCTCATTGCATTCCACTACTTGATCAAACGTTTCATCAAGCTTATAACTAAATTGTCCTTAACCTTTTGTATTCCGTTGAAATTAATCTGTTACAAAATTATTCTTTTGACCCATACAAATATATGTGCACTGTGTATATATAAATAACTGATCCTTGTATCATACTGTAAATTTTATAAGGCGTATTTTCATATATCGAGTCATTTATTCACACAATAATTCAATAATTCTACGACCTAGATTTCATCCCATTTGTCAGATAAGGAACTTGAGACTCAGAAATTTCTGACATAAGTGGTAAAACAGAAATTTAAACCTGAATCATCTGATTTAAATCATGTTGTTTTTTTTTTTTTAATTACAAAGTCTTACAGGATCCATGCAACTACCTTGAACTTCTTTTTTTTTATAGTTAAAAGTTTTAAATTTTTATTGAGGTATTTTCAGTTGTACAGCAAAGTGAATCTGTTACACATATACATATATGCACTCTTTTTTTAGATTCTTCTACCATACAGGTTATTACAGAGTATTGTGAAGTATCAAGTGCCATACAGTAGATCCTTATTAGTTACTTATTTTATATATAGTGGTGTGTATGTCATTCCCAGCCTTCCAGTTTATCCCTCCTCACTCCTTACCCCTTGAGAACCATAAGTTTATTTTCTATATCTGTAACTCCATTTCAGTTTTGTAGATGAGTTCTCTTATACCCTTTTTTAGATTCCACATGTAAGCATACCATATGATATTTGTCTTTCTGTCTGACTAACTTCACTCAGTATGACAGTCTCTAAGTCTATCCATGTAGCTTGAACTTCTTAAAAAAAAAAAAAAGAAAAAAAGAGAGCTTCTTTTAAAAAAGCATCAAAATGGAGTCTAGGCATATAATCACACTTATACCAGTTATCTCAGAGTCAACTTCTTGGTGAAATAATATACTGTCTACAATCTCCTACATAATGAAATGGACAGGAAAGCCCTGAGTTACTAGCAATGTAATTCAAAGTTTTAATACTATAAAAGGAGGCAGAGACAGCCTAGAATCATTCCAATGACTTGCTCTTTGACTTTGTTAGTTTGAGAATTTATCTGTTTCAAAACATTGCTATTTACAGAGGTGGGAATAAGAGCCATTGTGCTGATAGGAGTCGGACTTTTAGCAAACAGGGAGATCTTCCCCAGTGGTCACTGATGCTGGGGGTAGATGTGTGACCTTATTCTAGGATGATTACTGTTTAACCTCGTGCATGTGATGTGAAAGTCCCTCAGTCGTGTCTGGCTCTTTGCGACCCCATGGACTATACAGTCCATGGAATTCTCCAGGCCAGAATACTGGAGTGGGCAGCCTTTCCCTTCTCCAGGGGATCTTCCCGACCCAGGAGTCAAACTGGGGTCTCCTGCATTGCACGCAGATTCTTTTCCAACTGAGCTATCAGGGAAGCCTTGCATAATGTCATAAATCCTAGATATAATTTGCATGATAGCTATATTTGTTAGTATAAAATTATCAGCCCCAAAGCAATTATTTTCCTGTATTTCATTCTTCGGGGGGCTTTTGATTAGAATATTCCCTTGAACATTAGAAAATATCCTCCATCTTTTTGTATATCAGCTGGGAAAGGGAAGGACATCTCTATTTTTCTTGTTTTTAGAGAAGAACTAAAACTATAATTAAGTGTTTTTAATCATTAGGAATAGAGCAATGAGGTGGATTATATATAAAAATTAAAAGAAAATTAAGTGGTGACATGAAGACAAGAGAATGGAGTCAGAGAGGCACAAAGAAAGCATCAAGGGAAACAGAGCTAGCAGGATTTTGATGTTTGCTTATCAAAGTAAATGACTGACTTGGTGGATTTCTTCAGTCTTCACTTTTTTTTCAAGTTATTTAGGGATCTTTTAAAAATGGGAAGAGAGGCCTATCTATTATTAAAAGACCTGCATGCTATAGGAAGCTGCACCCCCCACCCCTCAAAAAGGAGGAATAGGAACAACGTCATAAAGCAGTAAGAAATATGGATGGTGATTCAATGAGAAGTTTCTCAACTGCAGGTGATAGAAATTCAACCACAAAGAGCTTAAGTATAAATGGAGTGTACTGGCTCATAAAACTGGCCCAATTTGATCCAGAGGCTCGTATGATATGATATGATGGGTTCTCAGTCTTTATGCTTCACTTCTCTGCAAATGTTGACTTTGTTCTTAGTGGGTTTTCTCTGTCTGATATGGGTATAGCTGCTCATATCTTGAAGCCTCTTTCCTCTTGGTTCATAATCTAAGAAGAGAAAATCCACTTCTTAAGCGAATACCAGATTTTAAGGAAGAATCTGATTGGTTCTGCTTGCATCATAGACTTACCCCTAAAATAATGACTGTATCCCAAGGAGATTAATGACTCCAGTTGGGTGGGGGCTGGGTCAGATATCCACCGCTGTGTGTGTGTTTGGGTTAGTGGGACAGGTGGGCTCAGTCCCTTGGGAACTAACTCCGTGCTGTGGGTTCACTATAGAGAGGAGGGTTCTGTACCTACACAAGGAGAAAGTGGACCAGCCAGGCAAAACCAACATGGTCCTCTAGAGCTGATGAGCAGACAAATTTAGAAGAGTCCGAAAACAGGGCTCACAGAGAATTTTAAAGGAAAGTTAATAGAATACATGTTATTGAAAATTATTTAATTGGGCAGACAAAATTACCATTATAAAGAAAATAATGAGCTAAAAAATTGAAGACAACTGAAATATCATTTTTAAAGGACTCTTTATTAGTACCTAAGAGCTGACTATCATCATTCTTAGGAATGCCCTCTTTTAATTTCCAAACGTTTTTAGCCTCTTCTGAAGAAAGCAGAAGAGAGTAGAAAAATGGGTTACAGTTTTCAAATCTGAATGCATGGGAAGCATTTTCAAGTTGGTAAAATGTTTAGACTTTAGAGTTAAAAGCCAGAAAGTACTTCAGGTTTTTTTTAAAAAACCTATGATTAAGTAGATTTTGAGAAATTACTAGTTTCTTTCACTAGAGTAGTTGCATGTTGATTAGGGTTTTCTTTTTTTTTATTCTAGTAAGAAAAGGAAAAGAAGCATGCTTAGTCCATTCCATCTAAGATTGCATAGAACAGTCAGCAGGTCTTTTAAAAAATGTGAACTCACACTGATTGAGGCTTTATCAACCTCATAGATGTTAGCACTAAATCCCAGGGGGGAATAATGCCTCTAGTAGTTCATCTGTGAGCATCTCCCACTGTTCTCTGCCTTATTCTTATTATAATGCCTCTAGCATAACCATTGCTTGGGTACTCACTTCATTTCTTTAATAGAGAGGCTGTGTATACATAGGTCAACTAATCATCAAAGAAATGCTGGAATGGCGCTTTCCATTTTATCTCTGTCAGAGGTCAACAAAATCTTAAAACCAATAACATGGGCCAGTGTGGGTTGTAGCCTAAAGCTGTGCCCATCTTCCTTCAAGTCCATAACTGTCTCTTTTTAGGAGATTGGGTATTTAGATTGGGTGAGCTCATCAAATATGAGCTGTTGTTGTGGTGTTTGCTTGGGTATTCCAGAGCCTCTTCTTCAAGCTTTGTAAAACATGACATGCAGAGAGAGAGAAAGAGGAAGGACAGACTGGCTTTGTTAAATAACGCCAGTTCCAGATAAAAGGAACTTGCATCTGTAATGATTAAACTGTTCCATCAGTTTTTCTTTTAAGTTTTAAGTATAGAACAGACTTTTGGACTCTGTGGGAGAGGGAGAGGGTGGGATGATTTGGGAGAATGGCATTGAAACATGTATAATATCACGTAAGAAACGAATCGCCAGTCTAGGTTCGATGCAGGATATAGGATGCTTGGGGCTGGTGCACTGGGATGACCCAGAGAGATGGTATGCGGAGGGAGGTGGGAGGGGGGTTCAGGATTGGGAACTCATGTACACCTGTGGTGGATTCATGTTGATGTATGGCAAAACCAATACAGTATTGTAAAGTAAAATAAAGTAAATAAATAAATAAATAAAAGAAGTTTGGGAGCTATTAATATTTCTATTTTAATAGTAATAATAATGATATATAGATAGGGATAAGCTAAGTGTCTACTAAGGTCAAACAGCAAGTAAGTGGTAAATTTACAATGCAAATTTGATGGGCCTGTTTCTGCTATTTGATTCTCAGACCACTGAGGGCTGACCTCCCTTTAATTAAAATAAACAAATAGTCAATAACCCAGTTCCTACTCTGTTCCAGCACAGTGCTAGGAAATGTGATGTGTATTTCTTGGTGGAGGAGGTGGTTGGGAGAGGTGAGTACAGAGTAGTCCTGGGGCTGAAGGAGTTTGCAGTAAAGTAGAAGAGGTTATTTGTGGTTAATTGTGTTCTTTGGACGTGACAATACATAGTATAACAAACTAGGACATGGGGCACAGACTTTTAAATCGAGTTATTTTTTAAATAATATTACTTCAGATAGAATATGTTTATTCATTCGGTGGTATGTGTTTTAAAATGAAGTATCTTTTGGGTAGTGATTTGCCTTAAATCAAATTATTTTTTAAATAATATTGCTTCAGATAGAATATATTTATTCATTCTGCGGTAAGTATTGTTTAAAATGAAGTATTGTTTGGGTAGTGATTTGTTTTACTGTTGTCTTCTTTTTTTTTTTTTTTTTAAGTAGTCAATTGTTGTTTCTGCCTCATATTTAAAGTTTGGTCATTTTACCAAGAAATCAGAATTCTGGCATTTATCTCATTTAAAAAACATGATGAGAATCTATCATTTGCCATTAAAAGTAGGAGTCTAAGATTAAGCAGCATCAGAAATTATGTCATACTATGTAGGATTCTGAAAGAAGTTTGGAGAGTTTCTAAAGAACTTGGAAATTTAACTGGGTATTTTAGAGGAGTTTAACTGCAGTGAGATCACTCTTTGATTATCAGAAACTTTTCCATGATACACGGATGAACTTACAAAGATACGTTATATGTCTAAGGAGATATTTTTTATTAGGTGGCCTAGAAATGTATATAGCTTGCAGCTTCTTGAATTTTATTTTCATTCGGTAAAGTTTGTTTTTTTATTTTTATTTCCTAAAGGCCATTTAATTGGTCCAAAGGTAGCAGAAATGGCAAACTTGAAAATGTATCTTAGTTATAATGGAGTGATACTCTAGTAAGTTAAAATAGTAAATTAATTAGAATTCAGTTCAGTTCAGTTCAGTCACTTAGTCGTGTCTGACTCTTTGCAACCCCATGAATCGCAGCACGCCAGGCCTCCCTGTCCATCACCAACTCCCGGAGTTCACTCAGACTCATGTCTGTCAAGTCAGTTATGCCATCCAGCCATCCTTGGTCGTCCCCTTCTCCTCCTGCCCCCAATCCCTCCCAGCATCAGAGTCTTTTCCAATGAGTCAACTCTTCACATGAGGTAGCCAAAGTACTGGAGTTTCAGCTTTAGCATCATTCCTTCCAAAGAACACCCAGGACTGATCTCCTTTAGAATGGACTTTCTGGATCTCCTTGCAGTCCAACGGACTGTCAAGAGTCTTCTCCAAAACCACAGTTCAAAAGCATCAGTTCTTCGGCGCTCAGCTTTCTTCACAGTCCATACATGACCACTGGAAAAACCATAGCCTTGACTAGATGGACCTTTGTTGGCAAAGTAATGTCTCTGCTTTTCAATATGCTGTCTAGGTCGGTCATAACTTTCCTTCCAAGGAGTAAGCGTCTTTTAATTTCATGGCTGCAGTCACCATCTACGGTGATTTTGGAGCCCCCCAAAATAAAGGCTGACATTGTTTCCACGGTTTCCCCATGTATTTGCTATGAAGTGATGGGACCAGATGCCATGATCTTCGTTTTCTGAATGTTGAGCTTTAAGCCAACTTTTTCACTTTCCTCTTTCACATATTGAAAAGTAAAATGATCCTTTAAATTGATTCCTCTCTCAATTTTATTAAACTTCATTTCTTAAGCACAGTGATTAATTGACAAGCTTCTCTGTCATTTGATCAAGTTTTTAACTATAAATTCCCCATATAGGAAGGAAGATATATTAACAGAATAATCTACAGGAGATAATATATTAAATTTTTTATATAATCTGTACAATTGTTGTCTTGCATTTTTACTCAGAGATATATTTTGTCAACCTGCAGAAATCTATGTCATTAAAAAATAAGGTAACTTTGAGAATAAGTCATAATTATTTATAATTCTCAGCCTACAGAGCTATAAGAAAGAAGGAAGTTGCTGCAATTATTTTTTTTTAAATGCTGTAAAATCTAGCATATCTTCCTTCTGATAAAATGTGCCTGGAGGAACCCACCTTGTCAGACAGGATATTTTTATGGTAAAATGTGATATGAAGGGAATATAAAGAAGAGTAATTTTACGTATACCTGAGAAAAAAATTAAGTAGCCATGATAGATTTTTTATAAATCATGTACATTTCCCTCTGGTTGACCTAGATGAATTTTTTCCTCTTCTTTCCTTGTAGAAGCTTCTTAATTTCATGTCCCTAATGCTCCAAAGCAGAAATACATCTTTGTTCACTCAAGCTATCTGTAAAAAAATAAACCACACAAAGAGTCCTAGGGTATGTTTTAGAATGAATAGATCATGGGGCAGGAGAATTACCTTGTATGTGCAAATGAGGCTGTGTGAAAGCAAGATAAGCTTTAGGAAGAGAAGAGGTGGCTCAAGGGCACATAAGCGGTTTATTTGAGCCTTTTAAAATGTCTTTACAATGCAGGTAAAGGGAACCGAGATTTAAAATTGTTAAACTTAGTGCAAAAATAGAAATGAAACATCACATCCACTCCATGTGTACACATAGAAACAAGTATTATGGCAAATTTTTCTGCTTTTTTTTGTTTAAGATTCTAGAATGTTGGCTGTGACCTTTTGGGTAAAAAGGGCATCAAGGATAAGTCTAACTGAAGTTTCTGGTAGAGTGAGACTTCATGAAGAATAGGATCAGCTATAGTCTACATAATTTTTGAAAGGTCATTCTCTCCCACCTTTTTAGAAGAGGTGCAGACCTGGGTATATTTTATTAAAGAATGGAAAAAAAAAAAAAGAAGAGGAAGAAAGTAAGAATGAAGAAGAAGAAGAAGGAAAAAAAAAAAAACATTTGAGTGTTTTAAAAACACACAAGCTATCCCCAAACTTTCTTTATGATTTTATTAAAGGCAAATTTCAGACATTTTTAGGCAGTCTCTTTAACAAAAACTGTTTTTAATAAAACAAGTTTTATGTGTCAAAAAAAAAGGATGTTTGAAATTGTAAGAAAAAAAAAGTATTTTTCTAATCGAAGAGTAAAAGTGAACTCTGTATTTTGTTATACCCATATGTTAGATCTATCTTCCAATGCCCAGCCTTACTATCTTGGTGAATTCCTTACTCTTGCTGCAGACAAAAAGCTTGCCACTTGTCACAGGCGTCTACATCACTTCCCAAACTGGAATGGAAGTTCTTGAATGAAGAAGTTTTGGTTTGTGTTTCCATTCCCATAACATACCACTATTCTGATTCCTAGGAAGTCTTTATTAAATGGAAATGATCATTAATAGTGAGATGATTTTTCTAGTTCAGTTCAGTTCAGTCGCTCAGTCATGTCCAACTCTTTGCGACCCCGTGAATCGCAGCACACCAGGCCTCCCTGTCCATCACCAACTCCCGGAGTTCACTCAGACTCACGTCCATCGAGTCCGTGATGCCATCCAGCCATCTCATCTTTGGTCGTCCCCTTCTCCTCCTGCCCACAGTCCCTCCCAGCATTAGGGTCTTTTCCAGTGTGTCAACTCTTCGCATGAGGTGGCCAAAGTACTGGAGTTTCAGCTTTAGCATCATTTCTTCCAAAGAAATCCCAGGGCTGATCTCCTTCAGAATGGACTGGTTGGATCTCCTTGCAGTCCAAGGGACTCTCAAGAGCCTTCTCCAACACCACAGTTCAAAAGCATCAATTCTTTGGCACTCAGCCTTCTTCACAAATCCAACTCTTACATCCATACATGACCACAGGAAAAACCATAGCCTTGACTAGACGGACCTTAGTCGGCAAAGTAATGTCTCTGCTTTTGAATATGCTATCTAGGTTGGTCATAACTTTCCTTCCAAGGAGTAAGCGTCTTTTGATTTCATGGCTGCAGTCACCATCTGCAGTGATTTTGGAGCCCAAAAAATAAAGTCTGACACTGTTTCCACTGTTGCCCCATCTATTTGCCATTGAAGTGATGGGACCAGGTGCCATGATCTTTGTTTTCTGAATGTTGAGCTTTAAGCCAACTTTTTCACTCTCCTCTTTCACTTTCATCAAGAGGCTTTTTAGTTCCTCTTCACTTTCTGCCATAAGGGTGGTGTCATCTGCATATCTGAGGTTATTGATATTTTTCCAGGCAATTTTGATTCCAGCTTGTGTTTCTTCCAGTCCAGCGTTTCTCATGATGTACTCTGCATAGAAGTTAAATAAGCAGGGTGACAATATACAGCCTTAACGTACTCCTTTTCCTATTTGGAACCAGTCTGTTGTTCCATGTACAGTTCTAACTGCTGCTTCCTGACCTGCATACAGATTTCCCAAGAGGCAGGTCAGGTGGTCTGTATTCCCATCTCTTTCATAATTTTCTACAGTTTATTGTGATCCACACAGTCAAAGGCTTTGGCATAGTCAATAAACCAGAAATAGATGTTTTTCTGGGACTGTCTTGCTTTTTCCATGATCCAGCAGATGTTGGCAATTTGATCTGTGGTTCCTCTGCCTTTTCTAAAACCAGCTTGAACATCAGGAAGTTCACGGTTCACATATTGCTGAAGCCTGGCTTGGAGAATTATGAGTATTACTTTACTAGCATGTGAGATGAGTGCAATTGTGCGGTAGTTTGAGCATTCTTTGGCATTGCCTTTCTTTTGGATTGGAATGAAAACTGACCTTTTCCAGTCCTGTGGCCACTGCTGAGTTTTCCAAATTTGCTGGCATATTGAGGGCAGCACTTTCACAGCATCATCTTTAAGGATTTGAAATAGCTCAACTGGAATTTCATCACCTCCACTAGCTTTGTTCGTAGTGATGCTTTCTAAGGCCCACTTGACTTCACATTCCAGGATGTCTGGCTCTAGATGAGTGATCACACCATCATGATTACCCGGGTCATGAAGATCTTTTTTGTACAGTTCTTTTGTATATTCTTGCCACCTCTTCTTAATATCTTCTGCTTCTGTTAGGTCCAGACCATTTCTGTCCTTTATCGAGCCCATCTTTGCATGAAATGTTCCCAGTTTCTAAAAGTTGTGCATAGGTGTAGTTATTGGAAAACCAACTAACCTTTGATCGTGAAAAATACATTTAAATATTTAAATACTTTTAAATATTTAAAAATCAAGGTTGAAAAATTCACATTGACAGATCACATTGACTTAAATCATAGATTGAAGGTTTCTTCCATTTATGATCACTTTTTTAGATGGTGATTTATAAGACTGCTTCACCTTGTGTGTGTGCGTGTTTGTGTGTGTGTGTGTGTGTGTGTGTGTGTGTGTGTGTGTGTGTGTGTGCTTAGTCACGTCCGACTTTTTGTATCCCCATGGACTGTAGCCTGCCAGGATCCTCTGCCCATGGAATTTCCTAGGCAAGAATACTGGAGTGGGATGCCATTTCCTACTCCAGGGAATCTTCCTGACCCAGGGATCGAACCCTTGCCTCTTGCATCTCCTTCATCCAGAGGCAGTTTGTTTACCACTAGAGCCACCTGGGAAGCCCCTGTTTCATTTTAGATGGGATTATTGCAGATTATCTGAAAATCTACCAGTTAACTGGTTGGTCGCTGTTCCTCCCTCTGGTGCTGAAGAGTCATTTGGGAGTGAGGGAATGCCATGGCATTAATAAGATGGATTTTTCTTTTGTTATCATTAAAATGGTAATAATGAAGTATAACAATATTTTTTAATGAAGACCTACCATGTGTCAGGTACTCTTATCTGAGAACAGATAGTATTTGTCCCATTAGATAAATGAAGACACCGAGAGGCTTAGATAACTCAGTATTTGTCAAGGTTATTTTAATATCTAAATTCCATGCCAGCCTCTCTGACTCCATGTCCTCTGTTCTTTTTGACCACTGAGAGTAGAAGTCGAGGTGAACAAAAAAGCCTTCAGAAGGTTCCTTTTGTGACCTCCATCATATGTCTCTAAGGCCGTGTAATCATTGCAGCTACCTTTACATACATATGCTCTTTTCCCCTAATGAGATCACTTGGACCAGATCAATTCTATGGATCAGGGTTCCTGAACAAGGTACAGAAATATATATGCACATTTATTATGGTAAAAGGAGTTAAAACTAGACGGGTTTTGGTAACAAATCATATTTGTTAGATACTTGGATAATGTAGAGCTGAGCTGCTGATCCTGTGCTCAGTTGTTCAGTCGTGTCTGATGCTTTGTGACCCCATGGACTGTAGCCCGCCAGGCTCCTCTGTCCATGGGATTCTCCAGGCAAGCTGGAATGGGTTGCCATTTCCTTCATCAGGGGATCTTCCTGACCAGGGATCGAACCCGCATCTCACTCATGGCTGGTGGATTGTTTACCACTGTGCCGCTGGTGAAGCCCATGGATGATGTAGAAGGAATACCATAAACCATTCCTCCTCCACCCAAAAAAGTACCTGTGTTAGATATCTGAAACTCAGTTTGCTCAAGATAAGACTAAGCATAATACGTGCTGTGTAGCTTCAACTACTTCATCTTTGATTTTGATGATAATTTCAGGTTAATTTTGAGATACAGAATAAAAACCATAGCTTTTTGTTTATATATTAAAGTGATAGGAAAGGTTATTTGGTTTTAACAGTTCTTTCCATAAATTTTGTGTGTATGTTTAGGTTGACATTTTTTTGTCCATCTTTAGGGTCTTTTTCTCCCCAGGCAAGATGGCATTCTCATCCCCTGCTGCTGTTAACATTTAGCAGGCAGCCTTTTGTTGCACCGTGGTATAAATTCCAAGTGCCTACCAATGATTAAACAGAAAATGAAACTTGAATGGCACTACCTCAAAATCTACTTAAAGTCATCACAGATATCGCTGTAGCAATATATCAGTTTTGAATACATAAAGAATAAAAAATTGTGGCTTTTTGTTTGGGGCCAGATTTACTTTTCTTTGAAATCAAAAAGGGAAAATATACCAATTTGTCCAGAATCACTAAAACAGTGAAGTGGAGTTATAAATAGGGTGGACTATACAAATACAGAATGAATTCTATCTAAACTTAAAACGTGATACTGTACACCATGCCTAATGGATAGCAGTTGTAATTTTCTCACTTGTATACTGATTCTATTTGTTGTTGTCATTCAGCCACTAAGTTGTGTCCAGCTCTTTTGGACACCAGGCTCCTCTGTCCTTCGTTGTCTCCCAGAGTTTGCTCAAATTCATGTCCAGTGAGTCAGTGATGCTCTCTAACCATCTCATCCTTTGTCATCCCCTTCTCCTCCTGCCTTCAATCTTCCCCAGCATCAGGATCTTTTCCAATGAGTCAGTTCTTTGCATCAGGTGGCCAAAGTATTGGAGCTTCAGCTCCAGCAATAGTCCTTCCAATGAATGTTCAGGGTTGACTTCCTTTAGAATCGACTGGTTTATTTTTTTCTTTTTAATGTATAACTGTAATTAAAAAGCAAGCACTCAAGAAAGATGAGACAAAGAATTAATTGGGATTACAACTCTTTCTGCATTGACTCAAAAGCTTGGTGATCCGAATTGTGCTTCAGCGGTGAGCTCAGGACTCCCTGCAACCCCCAAGGCTCTTCTTTACCATTTGTTATTACTTAGCTATTTTATTTGGCAGGGATCCCTTCAATCTCATCTTCTAATGCACTGGCAAGCTTCCTGTCGCCAATAGCTCAGAGCCTACTACTGCTGGGGTAGGCAGCAGAGCCGAACTTTCTAGCCTCTGCA
This sequence comes from Ovis aries, assembly GCF_016772045.2. Lineage (NCBI taxonomy): Eukaryota > Metazoa > Chordata > Mammalia > Artiodactyla > Bovidae > Ovis > Ovis aries. The sequence continues at coordinate 27,628,334 of NC_056079.1, forward strand.
TCCTTATAAATAATGCATCTGGTTTCCTGTAACTACATGAACCCTTAGACTTTGGTAGGCATGTCACTGTTAGTCAGGGAAAAAGAGTTGGGAGATGAACAGTTGTGGAAATATTTGCAGGCAGTTATTGTCACTGATTAGAACCTGACTCCATCATATATGCATTAATCACTGGGTTAGATGCTAATGGAATGCTTATGATATTTATAGTAGACATAAACAAGATAAATAAAAAGAATATCTTTGCTGACTAAACTACACGCTTAATTTAACATGGAAAGTGCTTGTAATGTTAATCTAGGACCTTTCAAAACTCTATCACCCATAATTAGATCTAATTTGCTCCTCATTTTAAGAACGCCTTTTAGTTTGCCCAGAATTCATTGACGTTTTGGGTGTGTACAGACTTGTCCTTAAGAACAATAAGGAGATGAGATATTGGGTAAAGATAATACCTGATGCTCCAGGTATCTTGATGGTGTAACACACTGTTGGATTTGAAATGAAGAAGGGAAAATACTATGTTAATGAGTTAAAAATGGGGATTTCCCTGGTGGTCCAGTGGTTAAGACTCTGCCCTCCACTGCAGGAGGTGTGGGTTCAATCCCTGGTTGGGGCACCCAAAAATTACCCCAAGACAGTTAAAAGCAAAGCAAGAAATGTATATCATACTTTTAACTTTCAAGTTGTTACTTATAGGATTAAAAATTAATGTTTCATTTTTGAACACAAAAGATATTAGTACTTAAACAAGAGACACCATTTTTTAAAACTGAAAACTGTTTTAGCGATGTTCTTTCAAATGCACCTTCAGACAATGTTAATATAAAATAAGAAAGTTTCACCCCAGTATATATCCTTCTCTTCATTGAATATGCTATCATTGGACATTCACATTCTGACAATGTTTAGCTTATAAACACTTATAAATTTATAAGAATAAAATATTTAAATTGATTTAGATGTTGAATAAGTGGGTTTCTCTATATATTTTATCAGAATTAATTGAAAAAAAGGAAAAATCATGTTTCTAATTTGATAAAGCAAATTAAGTCTAATCACTTTATTGTTGGTTTCTTTAATAATCATCCATTCATATTTGAAGAGCTGATATATTTATGAATATAATAACTTATAATTTAATAGTAAAACTCACTTGGTCATCTTTTGTCTTGCCAGGTCAGCACTTTTGCAGAGACTAGGTAGTTATCAGAACTAATGTTAGTCAAAATATTTAATACTTATTTCTTCAAATCATGTTGAACTTCCTTATTGATTATACTATCTTCTATAAGCAACCAGTTTTTTAATCAAATCATCAGATCTCTATATGCATGTATGTAATATGATTTTTTCTTTTTGATGTTTATGTTTTGAAATGTCAGAATTTCTATGAATTTAAAACTTTATTTATGAATATTATTTTATTCATATGAATAAAAATTTGAATAAAATATGAATAAAATGTATTTATGAATAATTCAGGAAACTTGTCTACCTAAATTTAAAACTGCATTGGCATCATCAGTAAATAAGAAGTCTTCATCAAGAAGAGGGACTTCCCTGGCAGACCAGTAGTTAAAACATTCCATGCCTCCAATGCAGTGGGGCACGGTTTCAGTCTCTGGATGGGAAATTAAGATCCCACATGCTACATGGTGTGGCCCCCCAAAAAGATAATAATAAAATGTATTAATATTTTTAAAATTTTACTCTGTCAGAAACAATCAAGCAAAAAACTGTTTTAAAAAACTTTTAAAAAAATCAACCCACCATTAATTTTCTATTATACCCAGTTGGTTTTGATGGGTGTTTTGTTTTGATATTAATAGTGACTGAGAATGAAAAAGATGGATTATGTTTTTCTCATAGCATAATTATCACTGTAATTCCAAAGCCTCTAGGCCATGGTCCTTTCTGGAAAGGAATTTCTGCATTTTTCTTCTAACACTCATCAAAACAAAACTCTTCAGAGGTAATCGCTTTCATAACCGGATCCTCAGTGAAGGAAAATCTGAGAAACTTATGCATGCTTATACAACAAATAGTATTTCTTGCTGGGCTCTTTTTTTTTTTCCTTTTAATCACTCCACAATGTGTCTGCCACACAAATAGAATCTATTATAAGACTGCGGACTCTCACTTCTGCAGTATTTGCATTTGTGCCAGACTGGGATTAAGAAAACAAGTCCCTTTTTTAGAATATAACACCTTGGAAGCAGGAACCACTGCAGTCTCCTCCCTCTTCTCAGTTTTGTGCAGTCAGTCAGTCAGTTCAGTCGCTCAGGCGTGTCCAACTCTTTGCGACCCCGTGAATCGCAGCACGCCAGGCCTCCCTGTCCATCACCAACTCCCAGAGTTCACTCACACTCACGTCTATCGAGTCTGTGATGACATCCAGCCATCTCATCCTCGGTCGTCCCCTTCTCCTGCCCCCAGTCCCTCCCAGCATCAGAGTCTTTTCCAATGAGTCAACTCTTCGTACAAGGTGGCCAAAGTACTGGAGTTTCAGCTTTAGCATCATTCCTTCCAAAGAAATGCCAGGGCTGATCTCCTTCAGAATGGACTGGTTGGATCTCCTTGCAGTCCAGGGGACTCTCAAGAGTCTTCTCCAACACCACAGTTCAAAAGCATCAATTCTTTGGCGCTCAGCCTTCTTCACAGTCCAACTCTCACATCCATACATGACCACAGGAAAAACCATAGCCAGGCCTGGCACATATTGTGTTGTTCAGTCGCTAAGTCGTGTCCGACTCTTTGTGACCCCATAGAACATGCTAGGCATTTACCAAACAGTTACTGAATGAATTAATGAAATTCCCAAAGGCAGTAGGGGCAAAATCAATCTAGAACAGATCTGGGAAATCTGAGAGAGAGCACACATTTCAAGAAATACATGGGAAATCTTGTTGATGTATGACAGAAAACCACAAAATTCTCTAAAGCAATGATCCTTCAATTAAAAATAGAAATAAAGTGTCAAAAAGGAGAGAAATAAATGGGAAATCTATGGCAGAAGAGTTGTTAAAGACCAAAGTTTCCCTTTTCAGTTTAATATGAATAATTTTGAACTTGCTGTAAATGCAGAATGTTGTCAAATACTGACTTAATTTCTCCAAAGTACTCACTGAAAGAGAGAAATTAAACTCTGCTGCTGAACTCTGTGTTTATGGCATATCTCCTTCTCTCATCTTATTCACAGAAAAAGTAGGCAACAGAGGGGCGTCATGCTGTTTAGCAGGTTAAAGTTCTTAGATTCATGGGCTTCCTGGAAACATCATTTGAATGGGTGGGTTTCATCATGGCCAGAGTCAAGCCACACAGCAGAATGAAATGGATCACCTGATGTTGCAAATTAAATTCTGGTGCTGGAAAAAAGTGCACTGATCTGAGAAGTAAATCTGAAGTGGCAACTGTGATAGGCATGTGAACTTTCACCTTCTCATTATCTCATTTGTTCTTGTTTTCTTCTCTTCCTCCTATCCCCACTTCAGTCTTGTTTGAGTTTAAGTTCTGTAGAGCTCAACAGAAAATAGTTTCTTATGTCATCAATGACTTTTTAAATTTATTTTTTACTGAACTATAGTTGATAAATAAGTTATAGATGCACAATATAGTGAGCCACAATTTTTAAAGATTATACCCCCTTAATAATTATTATAAAATAATTGCCATGTTCCTCTATATTCCCCATGTTGTACAGTATACCTTTATAGCTTATTTTACACCTAATAGTTTGTACCTCTTAGTCTTCCTACCCCGTATATCCCCTCCCACACTGGTTGCTGCTAGCTTGTTCCCTGTAGCTATGAGTCTGCCTCTTTTTTATATTATGCATTTTTTACGTTCATTTGTTTATTGTATTTTTTAGATTCTACATATAAGTCATATCAGACAGTATTTGTCTTTCTCTGTCTGACTTATTTCACTTGGCATATATACCCTCCAACGACTGTTTTAAAATCTTCTTCCATTGGTTGCACTTTCCAAGTGTAATTCTCAGGAGGAGACAATGATTTACAATCCTGAGAGTGAGGATAGTAAATAAGGAAGGACTGATGGGTGTATGGAGAAGGCAATGGCACCCCACTCCAGTACTCTTGCCTGGAAAATCCCATGAACACAGGAGCCTGATGGGCTGCCGTCTATGGGGTCACGCAGAGTCAGACACGACTGAAGCGACTTAGCAGCAGCAGCAGCAGATGGGTGTATACGACTTGCCACAATATCTGACCTGCTTCTGTTTTTTATAGTTAGCCTTCTCTTCTGTTTTCCAAGGTGACTCAGACCTTACCACTCTCAAAATTTGAATCATGCCATCTCTCTCAGCAGATAACCTTGCTTACTGCTTCAGAGAAGAGGGTGATTATGGGATGCAACGTCTTTTACCTTCTTGCTACCCAGTCTGTAAGCCTCAGCATAATGCTAGGCACATAACTGGCCACTTAGTAAACAATTTTTTGGATGGATGGGTGGATGGATAGGTAGATAAATTAACATATATCGTGGGGCTTTAGGAATGTAAGTTACTTTCATTATATAAAATACAGTGACCTTAAAATTTGAAACCTGCTTTTGAGAAGCAGGTCATCCCGTGATTTTCCAGTTTTTACTCGCCAGACTGAGAAAAGAAGTTAGTTTAAATGCTGAGCAGCAAATTTCCTAATCACTTGCTGCATGCTGGCAGAATTACAGTAATATCATTTCAAGTTGGAGAACTCAAGCATTTAGCCCTGATTTTTGACAGCATACACATCACTAAAATAATAATTTCTATACCCATTTCTTTTCCCAGCCAGAGGTTATTTTGAAACCTCCTGTCTCCAGGAGTACAGCTAGTTCTAAGCCTCAGATACTTAAAAAATGTTTTCCCTTCTCTTGCCTTTTTTTTTTTTTTTTCATCTTAGAGATATCTCTCTGCTGTTCTTCTGCATCAGCCAATGCTTAGGTAGATTAAAAAATCCTTAAGTAGTAGTACATATCTCAATAGATTCTTTGGTACTAAGAGTTATGAATGGTTAACAATAATTTAACTTTAGATAGACCCATACAAGGGGCGCTTCCCCAATGGCTCAGCCGGTAAAACATTCACCAGTAATGCAGGAGACACAGAAGATGCAGGTTCAGTCCCTGGGTTGGGAAGCTCCCCTGGGGAAGGGAATGGCAACCCACTCCACAGTATTCTTGCTTGCAAAATCCCATGGACAGACAAGCCTGACAGGGTACAGTCCATAGCTTCCCAAAGAGTTGGACATGACTGAAGTGACTTAGCATGAGTATCCAGACAAAACCTGGAGTCTTTTTGTGAGTAAAGGGAATGCTGACGGGGATCCCGTTGGACATGGGTGCCTTTAACATCAATCAGTGATAGACTATAGTGAACATTTGGAAGGACGTGGTGATAGAAGAAAAGATGGAACTAAATCGAGGTATTTAACCTGGGGTTAAGGAGGCTTAACCTGAGGAGGGACTATTTGTCTGACCTCTAGTGACAGAGTCCTGGCAAAGCCTCGGGGAAGAACTTTTGAGAAGCACTTCAAAAGATTTATGTTTCATTTGAGAAGCCTGTCTAAAAGCCCTTTGAACCATTTAAGTTAAGCTTTTCCTTCTTACAGGAGGTATGTGGGGACAGAAAGAAGCATATGGTTGAAACTCTCTGCACTGCAGTGTTATGTAAAAGAAGTACTTTTCCTGCTAGGTTAAATTACTGTGCTTGCCTCTTGCTGTCAGTGACATGATTTAGTTAAATACAGATGCTTTTAGAGGGGCTTTGTACTGAATCATAAATATTTAATAGTTTTATAAAATTTCTATATGCCGAACTGGAAGGGAGATACAGCAGTGGAGAAACTCAACTTCTGCATCAAAGCCTTTGACCTTACAGTGTCCACTGACCAGTTGACCTTTGAAAAAGATATCTTCAGGATGGGAGTGTTGTTAACAATAAAAGGATTCTTCCCCACCTCCCCCCCGACCCCGCCTGCAACAAAATGAAGCTTACTGTCCAGCCCTTCTGATTTTGTCAGGAGAATGAACATTACGATTTCTCTGTTCACATTATTCATAGATGTTTCAATTCCCTAGTGATTAAAGAATCACATTAAGCAAAATCTCTTCTCAATAAAGGAATGGTATGGAAGGAGGGGTCAGGAAGAGATCTTAGATTTTCTATAGCAGCTAATGGTTTGTCATAGAAAGATACTCCTTTGCCATTAGATAATGACTCAAATTGTGTGACTTATATTCCTGATATAATTTTGGAATTCATCTTAAAGTAAGTGTGGTAGGGGAGGGTAGGTGGGGAGAGCTTATGCAGTAGAGGAAAGAAAATAATTCAGTGAGGGTTACCGAATGTGAGACTGGTAGATTATTTTGTTTTCTTTGGCATCAGCTTACAAGGTTTATGGGCTTTCCTGATAGCTGAGCTGGTACAGAATCCGCCTGCACTGCAGGAGACCCCAGTTCAATTCCTAGGTCAGGAAGATCTGCTGGAGAAGGGATAGGCTACCCACTCCAGTATTCTTGGGCTTCTCTTGTGGCTCAGCTCATAAAGAACCCGCCTTCAATGCAGGAGACCTGGGTTTGATCTCTGGGTTGGGAAGATCCCCTGGAGAAGGGAAAGGCTACCCACTCCAGTATTCTGGTCTGGATAATTCCATGGACTGTATAGTCCATGGGGTCACAAAGAGTTGGACACGACTGAGTGACTTTCACTTTCACTACAAGGTTTTATAATAAAACATACTATATATGTAGTGGTCAGAAATAGCCATGAAAAAATCTTTTTTAAGTTTTTCTAGCATTTTTATTATGAAAATTTGAAACATACAGAAAAGTTGAATGACTTGTGAACAATGCCGTATCTCTAGATTTTACAGTTAACTTCCGCCATAGTTGCTTTGTCAAATGTGTATCCATTTATCTACCAGTCAACTTTTTATTTTTGATGCAATTTGAAGTAAGTTGCATTTGTGAATGCATCTTATCCCCAAATATCCCAGCATGAATGATGTAGAAGTTTAATTGCTTTATTTAAAATAATATATGTTTGATGGATTATGTCAACAAATAGAACACATGTTTCCCTGGAATAAGTCATCATATTTGGACCTGGAATTTTCTAGTCATCGTATTTCAGGTTTTAACTAAGTCATCAGAAGCCTTCCTTTTCCTGTTTCTGACAATCACTCCTTCCCCTGTCCCAGATTTCTAATTCTCCAGATTAAAAGATGTAACCCTGGCTCACCAATTCTCAGATATTGACAACATTTGACATTGTATGTATTTGAATCATCGCCATAATACTGGACTGACCTCTATTTTTTAAAAAGATTTTCTTTTGATGTGGACCATTTTTGAAGTCTCTATTGAATTTGTTACAATGTCGCTTGTGTTTTATGTTTGGTTTTTTGGACACAAGGCATGCAGGATTTAAGCTCCCCGACCAGGGATCTAACCTGCACCCTCTGCGTTGGAAGGTGAAACTTTAACCACTGGACCACCAGGGAGTCCCCTGATCACTATTTTGGGGTGATAGTCTTTGTTCCTGAAGATAAGCTCCATTTTATCCACTAGAGTCTCTTTATTCTATACCTTCCCATGTAAGTGATTAGAGCCTACATTTTGCCTACATTTTGCATTCTACATCCCTTAGTGATGAAATGTTAATAACCGAGTCTAAATATGAATATTGGCTTCTTAATAACTTCCAGAAAAAGGGTCTGAATATTCAGTAGAGCTGTGACCAAAAGTGGTCAGAGGAGCATTAAAAAGATTAAACTTTCAAGTAGAAACAATCACAGTAAAAGTTCATGTAAGATATTGCTACAGGAATAACTGATGATGGTAGTAACAACATTGACCCATTCACTTTATGGCAGTTACTAAAGGGTATCTATGTGGTTAGTGAGAAACTAAAAAGCTTCCCTTTGTAGGAATGAGTTGAAAGGGGAGGAGCAATATCCCTGACTTCTAGTCTTATCTCTGAAATTAATGTTGGTGCTCCAGGCAGATTATTTTTTATCTCCGGAGATCTTTTTTGTGTAAGATAAAATTCATGGGTCAAGGCTGTTCCAGCTCCAACAGTCAGCCAATGAAAAATTTAAAACCTAATTATTCTCAAGATTACAGTTCATCTTTGCATTAAGCCTACATCCTTTCACTCCAGATAATTTCTGAGATAGAAAAGATAAAAGTCATTCTTAAGCCAATGTAACTAACAATACATGGTGTGGTGTGATTTATGATACAAAGTTTTGAATTAGAGTTCCAATCATAAGATATTTTTGTCTTACAATTTTCAAATTCTTATTTTGAAGGTAATGAAAATTGTCCCACAATGCAGAAAAAGTTTCCACCCCTTGAACTGAGAAACTGCAGAAAATATGGAGCTGGCATCTGATCTTAAATGGAATACTTCTGCTTGTAAGAGTATCATAAGGCTTATGACCTTACAGCAGAATCGCCGGTTAGATGGCTCACTGGAATGCCAGATCAGTTCTAGAAAATGTATATATTTTTATCCCTCTTTTTTTTTCCCTTTGGCACAACTTTGCATTTTCATTTTAATCAGCAGAAAAGAGAGAGAACTGTGTAGATTCTGTGGAAAATGTATATTTTTAAGATGTTTCCTCTGGCTGAAGTCTTCTCAGAGGTACAGGATTGTGCTGTGTTGAAAAGTAGAACAATTCAGATCATTCCTTTCCCAGGCTTCCTTTATTTCAGGTAAACTGAGGGTTTACTTTACACATGGCTTTTTATGGCATTTCAGTCTCTTAAATAGATGGAACTCTTTTGTAAGTAATTCATAACTGCCTTCACATGTGGACCATCTCATGCTTAACAGTTTCTGTTTGAAACGGAGGATTTTCAAAGCAAACAGATTGCTAGAGCATTTGTAAGGGTGATATACTCAATGCATTTTTTTTTAATTCCTCTGGAGATCAGTCAGCTGATCAGCAACCCAACTATAAACAAATAGCTAGTGCCTAAGTATAAATCAAGTTCAACTTCCATTTTTTGAAACTGTACTGAATTTGTATTACATTTGCATTGATTGTCATGTTTAGTTAATTATTTATTATATTTAATTTCTCTACCTCACCAAAGTACAGCCTTTATGATTTTCCTTAAATACTATTATACATATCCATGCACTTAAAAATACAGATTATTTCTTGCATATTTGTGCCATTTGCCACAATACCTATAACAAACAAAAATTCTCTGTTAGCTGTGTTGCTTTGTGCTAGGAGCTTATAGTAGTGAATATTAATGAAGTGAAGCAAGGACACTTGTTCAAGGTAACTAATTCCACCATGTATTGTCTAATAATCATGAATGACCATCCATCCATATAACCTTGGAGTAGTCACTATAAAGATGATTTTCCTTTTGGTTTTTCTTCTTCCCATCATACACAGTTAATTTAATATTATTTGCTTCATTCACACAAATAAAACTGTATACGGTATATCCATATAGACACAACTGAGCGACTGAACTGAACAATGATGTATCCATGTCTTTTAAGATATTTTTTCAGTAGTTTTTACATCCTTTCAGTTCAGTGCAGTCACTCAGTCATGTCTGACTCTTTGCAACCCCATGGACTGCAGCACGCCAGGCTTCCCTGTCCATCACCAACTCCTGGAGGTTGCTCAAATTCATGTCCATCGAGTTGGTGATGCCACCCAACCATCTCATCCTCTGTCATCCCCTTCCTCCAGCCTTCAATCTTTCCCGCATCAGAGTCTTTTCCAATGAGTTAGTTCTTCGCATTAGGTGGCCAGAGTATTGGAGTTTCACCTTCAGCATCAGTCCTTCCAAACTACATCCTTCTTTAGTAGTTTCCATATTGATGCATTAACTCAGTAATACTTACTTACTGGCCTCTGTGTGCCAGGCACGTTCTAGGTAGTAGGGATGTGTTAATGGAAACAGTCACAAGTGCTGTCCCTTATGGAGCTCACATTCTGGTAATGAGTTTATCACACTTTCCATAACAAAGCACACTGTGTTGAAAATACAGATAATTCAGATACCTGCTACTGTCTACCCATTTTTTGGCTTATATTTCTAGTGTATTCTAAATATGTAAATGGAATGGTATTGAAGAATGAGAAATAATATTTTAAGTATATAAAATGAGCTAGAGTTATAAGCCTTTGCTCATTTTCTCATAAAACTTTTGTATTGATATTCTCAATGACAGATCAATTTATTATATCCTCATTTGTGCTTTTGAGTTCCTTGGGATGTAGTATTGCATCATCAACATCAATTTAGAGTCCATAGATAATTAAGAATTGTCAGAGATTCAATGCTACATGACCTGTTAGATTTTGTAGAAGAAAGAACAATCTATACATGACAGTCTCATTATTTTAGTGCAGTGCACTGGAAAAACTGGTCAGATTGACTGTGTTTTCCTTTTAAAAGTAAATGTTGGAGAAGCTGAAACCATGATGAGTGTGCAGTGTAATTTTTTTTTTGTATTGAGTTGCAATTCACATAACATAAAATTAACCATTTTACTAGGAAAAGTTCACTGGCATTTATCACAGAGATGTGCAGTGATCTCCGTCTAGTTCCAGACATGTCCAAGATAATATTAAAAGAAAGGTGACTTGTAAAACAAAGAAGAAAATCATTGTATATAACTAATGATTTTACAGGGAGTGAGAAAATAATAGTTTCTCTCAAAGTAATCAGATTGTAAACATGGGATTTAATTTTTAAAAAATCATCTGCCTGTATAAAATTCTCACATCCTCATCTTTGAGATCCTTTACTGTCTCTTGAACTGCAGCTGAAGATAAAGGACCTAAACTTATAAAGAACAAAATGTGCCAGAGTAAATGGATCATTTGTTACAAAATGAGGACACAGTCCCAGAGTCAGTATCAGACATTCAATACAGCTTCTCACAAAATGATTCTTACAATCAAGTCAAACCGTCTTTACTGAAATAATTTTCACTGGGTAAAAATAAAGGAGAATCAGAGTCTTGATTCACCCTCAAAGTGGGGAGAAAAATACCTGCCCAGTAAAGTGAAATGGGTTTCATCTTAGCCTGTTTAACATTCTGAGTAATATAGAAGAACACTGGCAAGCCCGTGAATTTGGTTTGCCCTGAGAGAACTCTTCTGTTTAGGTGAAGAGAGAACTGCAGGAAAAACAGTTCAATACTGGGTTATTCCTAACTTTCCATCTCCTAAAAGAATCTATGCAAAACATAAGTTTATGTAGCCTAACTTGACTTGAAGTAGTAGAGGAACTGGAGTGTTTTCTATCGGGTGGTATAATAGAGGGCTGCCCTGATGGCTTAGCAGGTAATGAGTCTGCCTGCAGTGCAGGATACTTGGGAGACGCAGGTTTGATCCCTGGGTCAAGAAGGTCCCCTGGAGAAGGAAATGGCAATCCACTCTAGTATTCTTGCCTAAAAAATACCATGGCAGTTGAGAGTTAATATAGTTGGGGTAACAAAGTTTCCCTAGATGAAAATAAATTCATAAAAGTCATATTTGGAAACAGTCATAAATTTGATTAGCATGTATCTGAACTGATCATTAGAAGATGTGAAAAAATAAAGTGGAGTATAGAGGGCATTGTGAATAGATAGATGGACATGAAAAAAGTCTACCAATTTATTAGAGGTGCCATGATCTGTGTAATTGAATTACAGTTAAAATAAAACCAAACAAAATGTGTGTATTGAATGGCTAGCAAAGCTCTAGTTTGTGACAGCCAGATACTAATAGACCTGGCCTTCACAGAAATGGCATTCTTCCCCATCCATCCTATATATGTCCCATAATTAAGTAGTAACACCTGGGAAGATGTGCCCCAACAAAAATGAAGTTAAAGAATGGTGTATCTTTGACTTGGGACCATGAAGAAGTTCCATGGAGGGGCTGAGATGTGAGCTGGGGGAAGATTTTCAAATGGATGGGAAGAAGCAAACAGATCCACTTGGATACTTGGTCCTCTCATAAGAAGCAGCAAGTTTTAGGGATCCCTTTAAGTCCTGAAGCTTTCTTGTGAAAATTGTGATTAACTCATTAGCAATGAATAAATCATTATAATTTATACATAGTCATCCTCAAAGATTACAGTCCAAAAAAATGAAATCACTGCTATCATCATGGTATTAGATATCACAAAGTAAATTCTATGTTTTGGCCATAAACTTACAGAGCAAGGGTCGACTTTTTCAGAGATAAACGTTTTCAGTGGGAAATAACCAATACACCAAAAAAAAAAAAAAAGTAAAAGAGAAAGTAAGTTTATGTGATATGGTCATCCTCTTTCATCTCCTGGAGGTATGATAAATATTTCTGATAATAAATAAAAGGGATGCCGATGTAGTAGCCTAGCTTGACTTGAAGTAGCAGAGGAATTTTAGTATTTTCTATTGGATGATATAAAAGAAGGCTTCCCTGATGGCTCAGTGGGTAAAGAATCTGCCTGTAGGAGACACAGGAGATGCAGGTTCAGTCCTGGGTCAGGAAGATCCCCTAGAGAAGGAAATGGCAACCCACTCCAGTATTCTTGCCTGAAAAATCCCATGGACAGAGGAGCCTGGCGGGCTCAAAGAGTCGCAGAGTCAGACACAACTGAGCATAAGCACTCACGTATGCACAACATAATGGGATTGTTTTCTTCATTGAAGCTGGTTTAGAAGGAAGCTGGAATACTGTGTATCAGAAATATAAATGTGTTTTGACTTGGTTCTGCTGAATCTCATTCTACATTACTGCAGAGCCTCTTGACCCAGGTTGACTTACTAACATTGACTTTTAACTGTTATGGATTAACTGTGGTTGCAAATTCCTTGTTACTCTGTCCATCAAGATTTATCTCCCCTTTCCTTGAATCTCAGTTGGCACTGTGACTATTTGGCCAATAGGATGCAATGGAAATGAGCCTGTACCACTTCCAAAGTCAGTCTTAAGGAGGCCTGGCAGCTTGTGCTTCCTCGCTCTTGGGCTGTATCCTCTCAGAACGCAGCTGCCATGCTGTGAGAAGTCCAGGCCACGTGGAGAAGCCACATGTTGGTGCACCATCTGACAGTCCCAGCTGAGTTCCCAGCTGACATCTGGCATCAGCTGCTAGTCATGTGTGTGAATCTTGACTTTTTCAGCTCAATTACACCCCCAATGGATTGCAGCCCTAGCTGATATCTAATGGAGCAGAAGAACCACTCAGCTGAACCCAGTAATCTTGTGGGCTAGTGAGATGTAATACAGTGGTTGTTAGTTTAACAACAAATGTAATGTGTTTCAGGGCAATTTGTTTCATAGCAATATGTAACTGAAATCATGAGATCTTCCCAAGAAGATCTCAGAACAGAGACTGTGGAAGAGCTTTTCTATTTAAACTATAAACAGATCATATGTAAATAACCTATGGTTCATTCTTGCAACCTCTAAAGATCACTAGGCAGAATTTTAGAAGGCTCTTGTTCTGGAAAATCGGCACCTTTAAGTTCATTTAGCAACTACATTAAAGTAAAATTAAAATGCCTATTTCATTGTTACACTTTCTCATTCTCTTATTTTTCCTATTGAAGTAATAGGTAAACAATATGTAATCAGATGCCTTCTTTTGATTAAAAACAAGAAACAGTATTATTTGGTAGAAATAGCATGAGTCACAATTTTGTTCAAAATTTGTGCTATTGGTGCTATTGTTTAATAGCTATATGTCCATAGCTAAGTTATATAAGCTGCCTGAGTCCTTTTTTTGTTGTTGTTTTAAACAAAAAAGATAATATGTTCTGTATAGAATTTAGTGAAGATCAGAAATCGTGTATGACAGGAACCTAGCAGAGTGCCTGGAATCACAGTGGAGCTCTATAAAGGTAGAGGCTGTTGTTATAGAAGAGGTGGTTATGCAGTTTAAAAAAGGTAATAGTAATTTGTTTCTTGTTCACTGTTTAAGGGAACATGGAAATATGGGTGTTTCTGAACTTTATTGAAGATGGAGGCTAAAGGGTTAAAGTAACATATGCTTGCAATTCTTCCTACAAACATGCATGTTGTAGTCAAAGAAATTCGGACCCTCAATCCCATTCATATCACCCTGTATTCATTTCTTTATTGCTAGTAAGATTTGCTAAAGGGATAAAGGCAACTTCTGACTCCTAGTCTCAAGTATTCTCCTAAAAGGAGAATTCCTTTTATTCTTTACCTCCTGTCCTATTCCCTTTCTCAATTACATTTACCGTCTACCTGCATGGGAAGCAGCTCTATGGGAGGCTGGCTGTCTGCAAACTGATCTTAGCTCCAAGAACTCACAGGATTCATGAACTGCCTCTCCAGGGAGGACACATATATATCCCACAGTGTGATTTGTGTAGTCTGTCTCTTAAGTTCCTATCCTTTACATAATCCATTCTTTTCCTTTCTAAGTGTTGGTCATCTTTAATATGACGGCTAGAGCAGTGCCCAGTAATTACTCTGTCTGCTGAATATGTTTGTTCTTAATGATTAAGGCAAGGTGAATAGTTGGCATTGGCACAACTGAAGGAGCACTTTTCTTAACTACAGGTTACTCTTCTCAGTACCTTCGCTTCCCTGCCTGATCTGGGCTCTGAACTCCGTGTTACTCTTTGAAATCTAGGTGACCTTGGCTGTGGGTGAAATGCCAATGTATGAGTATGATACTTGCGTGAAATACTGGCTTGGTGCAGAATCATGAAATTAAGTAACACAAATTTAACCTGGGTGATATCTAAAGGAATTATAAATGATCCTAATTTAGCATAAGTATTTACTTGCCTAACTGATTTTGAGCATTCCATGAAAAACGGTCATTAAAATTTTAATTCCTCTCAGTCTGAATTCTGTAAATGCCTCCCTATAGATTTTCGATGATGTGAAATTTCATGTCCGTTGCTTGAATCTTTAAGAAAAATCTTTCTGCTTTAAAATCAAATAGTTAAAAGTTAGAAAGTGGGCATAGGAATTATTTTAAAGTACAGGTTACTGCTATATAAATGCAGGTTATGTAGAGGTGAACTTAAGGATAATTCATTTTGCCCAGAAGCTTGTCAGAGCCATAATTACAATTATGCAAATTGGTTCAGGCTTTTGTTGTTGTTGTTAGTTATAGTACTGCAAACACACTTTAAGATGTCAGTACCCTTTAAATCACTTATAATTATGGGCTAATTTCATTTTGAAAGAATGATAATATTATCTCATGCCCACTTAGAAGCTTAAAAATATTTCAAAGCAGTGGAGATTGTGTTTTACAAAATATAACGTGCTTAAAGCAGATTCTCTCAGGACTTCAACTTTAAATTTTATTGCTTCTGGGACTCACATGATGGTTATGTAGTATGGATTTAGAGACCGTTTTTAAGACTCCTATTGACATAGGTGAACAAAATGGTTCCTTGGAAACCATTCAGGTGTCCAGTCACAGTAAAGCGTGGATTAAAGATTCAGATGCAGACATGCAGTGAACAGGAGGGTCTGGGCTGCCTGTTCTCTGTATTAAGGACAGTGCATTTCTTCCAGCCTTTTAACCACTGCTGTTTTAAAAGGAAAAAGAGTCGGCAGTGAAACTATCTTTAAGGTAAAGCTCCTGAAACTTAACCCTAAAGGCGTGCTCTTATATAGAAAAGTCTTCTTAATCCTTGCAGTGCAGTTATAGCTGAGGACATGTGGTATACATTACAGCGCTCAGGGAATTCAACCTCCGCAGTGTGGAGTCACAGTGAAGGCTATTTTCAAGATGAAGCGGGAGCCTTCTCTATAGCTGTTACTGGTGTTTCTTGTTGGCTGGACATCAGTCCGGGACTGCTGTGAGTGGGACAGAAGGATGAAAATTTAAAGGGGACCCGTGTGGGCACATAAAGACCTCTCTCCCCTCCCTGAGCACCCCCTTCTCCAATGTATATTCCACACTTCACACTTGGGCATCACCAAGTCTTACCCAGTCATTGCAACAGGGCTGAAGGCAGAGCTGTCCATGGTTAGGAGGAAAAAAAAGAAAAACAATGTTCTTGCTGTTGGTTGAAACACCAGGCAATAACAGTCCTCTCGGTGAACAAAACTTATTAGAGGGCTGGGGATGGAATGCTATCTCTCTGCAGCAGGCAGGAAGAAATTGCTGTTGAAAAGCTTACCTCTCTAGGGAGGAATCAGATATCAGACTTTGCCAAGCCTCAGGTCCAACCCATAAGGTCCCACCTACATCCACCCCCCGCCTCATCCTAGCTTTGTTAGATTGCTAGCATTGATCGCTGGCTTTTTCTGACCCAACAGTGGATGCAGAAGAGAGAACCAGGGAGACTTTAGAGCATGGGAGGTGGGGGTGGAAGATTAGGGCAGCTGTGGTAGGGAGGAAAAAAGAGAGAAAGAGAGAGAGAGAAAGGAGGCTAGCCGGGTGGGGGCCATGGGGACTCAGCTTAACTGCTGTCTGCCTGCTTCTCTTTGATTTGATGGCCTTTATTCCTTCTAATTGGATAAAATAGGAAGTCACTGGCAGTCCCGCCTTGCTGGGTATCCTGATTCTACTCAGACCAGCCAGCAGCCCCAGAGTGCGGATAGAGGGGTGGGGGTTGGGAGAGGAGGGAGGTAAAAAAGAAAGAAAGAGGGGAGAGAGAGAGTCTCTGGATGAAGAGGGGGAAGGCAAGGGGAAGAGACTGTGGAGAAGGCAGGAGCCGCAGAGGAAGAAAGTGAATGAGCCTCGGGAAGGACAAAGAGGAGTGGCTGCGCGGGTGGGGGAGAAGGCAGGGCGGCGAGCGCGGCGACCGCCCCTCCCGGCCGCGCTCTCGCCTCCAGCGCGCTCTGCGAAGAGACGCTTCGCCGTGATGCTCGGAGGGCAGGCACCTGCTGCTCTGTGATGATTCAGCCCCTTTCAGCCGCCGCGCTCACACCACAGGATGCTGTTGCTACTGTCGCTGCTGCCGCTCCTGCCGCCGCCGCTGCTGCCGCCGCCGCCGCCGCCGCTGGTCCTGCTCCTGCTTTTACTTCTTCTGCATGACAGTTGCTTTCTCCATCTGAGCAGACCCCAGCTGCAGCTGCTCGAGGTGAGAAACATGCCTTTCAGTTTGGGCTACTGGTTTACTTAACCGACCGCCGCCGCATCAGCTCCTGGGTTTCTCCGCTGGCCTCCGGTCTTCCTGACCCAGCCAGGATGGTTTGGAGAAGCATATAAAAGAACTGCAAAAGTGGCCCAGAAACAGCAGTCAAGAATTACAATATACTTTTATTTGGTTGTTGTTGTTGATTTTTTTTTGGCCTCCCCTGCCTTCCTCCTGAACTCCTCTTGCTTTTGATAATGGCCTTGGACTTGGACGACTTATCGATTTCTCCCTGTAAGATGCTGTATCATTTGGTTGGGGGGGGTTCTGCATGGTAATGGACAGTGTGAGAGGCCAGGCCTCCTGGAGGTGAGCCGATGGAGATTTATTCCCCAGACATGTCCGAGGGAGCTGCTGAGAGGTCCTCGAGCCCTTCCACTCAGCTGAGTGCAGACCCATCTCTGGACGGACTTCCGGCAGCCGAAGACATGCCGGAGACCCAGACTGAAGATGGGAGGTCCCCGGGGCTCGTGGGCCTGACTCTTCCCTGCTGCGTCTGCCTGGAAACCGAGCGCCTGAGAGGTTGCCTCAACTCAGAGAAAATCTGCATCGTCCCCATCCTGGCTTGCCTGGTCAGCCTCTGCCTCTGCATCGCGGGCCTCAAGTGGGTGTTTGTGGACAAGATTTTTGAGTATGACTCTCCCACTCACCTTGACCCTGGGGGATTAGGCCAGGATCCTATTATTTCTCTGGATCCAACTGCAGCTTCAGCTGCTGTGTGGGTATCAGCCAAGGCGTACACTTCACCTGTCTCCAGGGCTCAGTCTGAAACTGAGGTTCGAGTTACAGTGCAAGTTGACAATGCCCTTGGGTCCTCCGAGCCTTCGGCGGTCCCCACCCCCAAGAACCGTATCTTCGCTTTTTCTTTCCGGCCGTCCACTGCTCCATCCCTCCCTTCACCCACTCGGAGCCCTGACGTGAGAACACCCAAGGCAGCCACTCAGCCACCATCAACAGAAACTAATCTCCAAACTGCTCCTAAACTTTGTAAGTAGAGAGAGACGGGTGAGGATGTGTAGAGGAGATGGGTGGGCTTGAGGTCGTCCGAAGTGTTCTCTAGAGGGTAGAGCTGAGGTCCTTGTCTTCTCGGAGTTGAATGGCACGGTTTGGTTTAAGCGCATCACGTGACTGGGTTGCTCCGGCAGAGATGAGTGAAAAGACCTTACAAACTGCTGGTTAGAACTGATGCTATCACAGCAACTCTCTCTTCCTGGATGGTGAAATCTGGGGTGAGGACCCAGAGCTTCAGCATCTCTGAGCCATGCTTGACTTTCAGTTCCATTCCATAGGTTTCTAACACTTTTTAGGATGAAAACATCAGACCATTTTATATATATATGACTTCTGTACAGCAGTGAGTAGGATCCTGATGTGTTTTTTTTTTCCCCATGTAAACTTTCCATTACCTCTCCTCACCTTTCTGCTATCCTTTGCCTTCCAGCCAGCCCAAGTTGCGAGTTATCTTTCTCCATCTCTTCTTCCTGTTCCCTAAACCACTTCTCCCCACGTTTGTACTTTAATTGCTTCTTCCCAATATCACATGAAGTCTTAGATGTTTACAGCACTCACCTCTTACCAGCAGGTTGCTGTCATGCTCAGATTATAGTTTGAGTTGCTGAGCACTTGTTAGGGGCAGTTTTATTCAGGATCTGGTACAATTCCACATGAAAAGATTTTCCCCAAACTAGGTTGTTGTTTTTTTTTTTAATTTTATTCAAGTATAGTTGATTTTACAATGTTGTCTTAATTTCTTCTGTACAGCAAAGTGACTCTGGTATACACACACACACACACACACACACATACACACACACACACACACACACACATATATTCTTTCCTATTATACTTTGTCCAAAGTGGTTTTGCCTTCTGGAATCAAATATTTAAATAGCTTCCTTGACAGTCATTAGAAAGTACAAGACGCATTAGTAAATCTTTTTTTTTCAGATGTGTCTTTTTTGTCCGTAAGACTGCAGCAGTCCTGTTTAATAATCTGTGAGTGAAGAGAGCCCGTGCTCTTAAAACAATACAGAGGAGTCCTATTGCTGTCTGTACTGGTCATTGCCATGCTTTATAATGGAAAAGTTGACAAGGATGAAACCATGACTAGTCAGATTGTTTTAAATGTCATTATAGAAGAGAGGCATTTTCTATAGCTTTTAAAAAAGTTTCTAATTTACTTTCGTTTCACTGTCTTCTGTTCACCATTGAAACTGTTTCCTTAGAAAAAAGTAAAGGATCAGAGAATTCTGTTTGAATACCGTGTGTAAGTAAAGTCTCTAAAGGAGAGGTGAGGGTAAAGATTCTGTGATGTAATACCCCTACTGTTTCCCTCTGGATGGTAATGAAGATTAAAAATATCTTTTGCAGACATGTCGTTCAGTATGCGGGAGAGCCATATGTTCTAGAAATGCAGAAAAACTTGATTTGTGCTTGTGATTCAGGCTCATTTCATACACACCAGTTTCAGTGGCAAAGATTTAAAGAGAAAAACAAAAGAGGCTTGCTTTTCAGGTGTAATTAGGGAAGAACCTCCTTTCTGCAGACACTGCTTTGTATCTTTATCAAATCCCCGAAGCATCATTAAAGATCTGACAGCCATCGCTGTATTCACCGTCTCTTCCCACCTGGCAAAGTGACCGGGAAATAATACCCAGATGAAATGACAGGCTATAAAAAGCAAGTACAGATCCTGCAAAGAGAAGCAAAATTCACTGTGAAGACAAGGTTACTTCTTTTGTCTTTTTATCATTTTCAACTTCAGTCTTGAATTAAAATGTGCCTGAATCAGTTTAGCTGTTCAGAAAAATAAAGAAGACCCTTTGAAAAACTCTTCGACTCAATCCTATAATTTTGTCATTGGAGGAAAACGAGCAAACAAAGAAACCTCCAGCACATTTTCCTGATCTAGGACTGTTTTAAAAAGTATCTTGTGATGTTTTGAGAAATTCTTTTCTAAGGTAAATTCTTTTCCTAAGTGTTTTAATAGATTATACATTCCATACAGTTTCTTTTCTTTTTTTTTCCCAAGGCAGGACATTGATTTTTCTGGCGTTTCTATTGAGTGGAAAAGATTTACTACTGTCTAAAAGCATCATAGTAGCCAGTTCTGGCCAGATACACAGCTGCAGCACTCTGAGTGCATTGGAGATAAGCCTGCAAAAGCTGTCTGGGATGTAGTTTTCTGGAAAGTTAGGGTTAGACAGTTGGTTAACACTTTACCGCCTATAGGGTTTGCTGTGTGAGACCCTTAGGGTTCCTTTTTTGAACTAGTGCCTGAAAACAACAAAAACATAAATATCCTAAAAATTATGAGTCTATATTTCTTTTATTTTGGAAAAGCACTAGTCCAGGAAGCTTTGGTTTTAAACACTCTTAAGTGATTGTTTAGCTGTTTAGAAGCTTGTAACCATTAACTAAAGGAGGGCAAAAAAGAAAGAAAGAAAGAAAAACTTGGCATTAGATGGTCATTTTGCAGCCTCTTTAACTTTTTGCTCTTCTTCTAAGAAACTGTCGCTTAGTCACAGAAAGAATGGGGCTTTTCTTTCATCATCCTGCATGCTTTTGACATGCCTGAAGCTGTCACAGCTTATGCTTTAAAAAGACATTATCATATCTGAACCGTGCTCTTCCATGGTCTTAGAACTTGATTCTCCATTTCTATCTGGCTCAGCATATTCAGTGTATTATGCACAGAGCTGTAGCCTTCAAGGTCATAGTCTGTGGAGGGCTAATTGATTCTTCTTTATCCTGGAGCCGGTGAGAGTAGAACAGAGACAATCCCGGTAATTGTGTCTGCTGTGTTATTTCCCAAACCAATCTACCTATTAGCACATTAGGGTTTTATTCCATAAATACTAGAATTACTCTCTCCCTTATTGACTCTTCTAAAATCAAGACACTCTTTGTCTTTATTAGGCAAAATGTCACCTTTTAAATAGACTAGAGGTATAGTGAGTATGTCAGCTATTTTAAAATGAGTATTTCTTTCATAAGGCAATATAATTGCATGTTCTTACCATCTTAGACAATGCATACAAGTAGAGAGTAAGCAATCTAATACAGGGCTTGAATTTACTATTTAGACAGTACATAAAATATGAAAACATTAAAACGTGTATATGTAATTCTAAAGTTTTTCTTTGTGTGGTTAGTGGTTTCCCACCATAATTATATTATTATGTTAATAGTTAAGTTTATAGTTTTCATCAAGGCAGTTCTGGAACCATTCATTTGTTTCCTTTGCCTGGGCTTTAAAATTTTTCTTACCTTTTGTTTATCTGGAAAGATCTGACGCTGGGAGATTGCAAACTTAGATGACTATAAAAAGAGCTGATTAATTAAGTTGTAACCAGGAAACTAGGGTACCATCCTGAAAGAAAATGTATTTCTGAATGGTGCAGCCTGCTTGACAACTGACTCTTGGGTATAAGAATGTATTAGTATTTTCTGGGACTTCCCTGGTGGCCCAGTGGCTAAGACTCCATGTTCCCAATGCAAGGGGCCCAGGTTCAGCCCCTGCAGGGAACTAGATCCCATATGCTGTAAAAATCCCATGTGCCACAATGAAGACTTAGTGCAGCTGAATAAATAAATTATATATATATATATATATATATATATATATGTATATATGTGTGTATACACACATGCAAAAACACAAAAAGAATGTATTAGTATTTTCATCTTAGGCCAAACTTGTTTTGCTTTTTCTTAAATCTTTGTACTGTTGAGTTTCATGGCCCACCGTTGTTACCAGAGTGACAATATGAATCACTACACTATGCAAAATTCAACATGATCAATTGACTATTCTATAGGATTTTTCCCTTTCTGTTGAAAAGTGGCATTCATTTTAAGCCCAGTAGACTCTTCTACTTCCTTGCAACTGTACCTATAGTTGTTTCTGAATGGTGATTCCAAATAAATTTTCTCTGCTTTCACCATATTTGTTGAAAGCCTAAGACATTAAAAACTGGAAGAAATGGGTAGATCCTCAATGTGAACTAAATAATTTTATTAATTTACTGATGAGGAAAGCCAGACTCTGAACAATTTAGTAAAATGAATCCTTTTATTAAAATTCACAAAACTCTGAAAAGTTTAGGGAAACCCTAATAGTAGAAAATAGAGCAATGTCCTATCTCCCAGAATTTAATCCTCAACAGTGCTGTTTTCCCCTATCATTTTTCCCCTGTTCTAGAGGATTAGATGTGAAGAGAAGTGAAAGTCACTCAGTCATGTCTGACTCTTTAGATAAGGGTCTTCCCAACCCAGGTCTCCTGCATTGCAGGCAGATTCTTTACCGTCTGAGCCACCATGAACTCCAAAAGTACTGGAGTGGGTAGCCATTCCCTTCTCCAGGGGACCTTTCCAACCCAGGGATCGAATCAGGGGCTCCTGCATTGCAGGGGGATTTTTTAACATCTGAGCTACCAGGGAAGCCCAAGAGAGTTAGAGCTGAAGACTAAATCAGGTAGTTTAAGTGGCATCTGACTGCTAGTTACAGGAAGTACTTCAAGTGGGACCTCTGGTCATGTGTATAGAGTTCCCACTTAAAAAATTAAAATTAAATTTTATTTTCACTCTCTTGTTCTGTTCTTACTAAATTTTCAGCAGATACAACCTTTTTTTATTTCATCACTCATACAGTATTCAGCTTGCTTTTGAGAAAACAGCTTAGTTTTTCTCAGATGACCTCTTTCCTGACAGGCAGCAGATGGCTATATGGCTCACCTCTTTCCTGAACATCCCAATTTAATTATTTCTCCTTATTCCTTTATGATACCCAGTTTTGCTTCCTTCCTCTCCCTTCTCACACTACCAATTGTATCTTGAATCTTTCTTATTTTCCTAATTATGCCATGTTGGCTTTTCTATGTCAAAATTCTGCTGCACTCTGAGATATCAAAGCATCTTCACCTGTCTTTTCTTTCCTATAGAAACTTAACTGCATTTTAATACTGAACAGTACTTACACATTTTACAAAAACACATACCAAAAAATGTCTTCATCTGATGAACAACATACTGGTTTGTTACAGCCACCATTCATTCAAAATTTAGCCCTTTTCTGTATCTCACCTTCTTCTTTTTCTTTATATTGACATATAAATCTACATATCAGCATTTTTGCATTCCCAGAAAATCGTGTCCCAGACCATACATCTGTGTTTGTCTTCCTTCCCTTTAAATAATATTGCATAGTATCCTTTTAAAGCATGAAGGAAGAGAGAATCTGTAGACTGAGAAACAAAGACATTAAAAGGTTATGACTTGTCTAATGTTGAGCTGGAAGCCCCTGAGAACTAGATCTATAACTCTCATCCTGAACTTTCTACCAGCCATGAATGGCACCATGTCTGCGTTTATGCTTGTTTTTCCGTTTTTATTATTGTTGTTATGTTCGTGTTTCAATTTGCTTCTGTTGTTTCCTCTTTGTCTTTATTCAGTGAATACATATCAGGCACCTACTATGTGCAGGCATGGTTCTAAATGCATCATATCACCATAGAAACCAATAAAAGCTCTTGCCCTAATAAAGCTTATGTTCTAGTGGATTTTTAGAATCGATTAGCACAACTCTGTTTCTTTACTTTGCTACATAAATACTCTCTGAATTCAGTGTTTCTTCTCCTCACCTTCATGTTATTCACATTTTGACTGCCATTCCTGTTCGCTAGTATTCCTCTTTGTGGAATACTGAACACTTAACCAATGATATCCTCTACCTTAAAGTGAAACCACTTCTATCTCTGCTACTGGTAACTTTGCCTGATTCCTGTTCGATCTCTATGACGTAATTTAACCAAACCATTGACGTGGTCAAGAAGGTGAAATGTGTTTAGCCCTTTTAAGAACACTCTCTGAAAATGGGAAAGTGTGTTGGTTGCTCTTTGAGACCCCATGGGCTGTATTCCTCCGGGCTCCTCTGTCCATGGGATTTCCCAGGCAAGAATACTGGAGTGGGTTGCCATTTCCTTCTCCAGAGAGTTTTCCCAACCCAGGGATTGAACCTGTGTCTCCTGCATTGCAAATGGATTCTTTACTGCTAAACCACCAGGAAATCCCTAAAATAGAAAATATTTCCGTATTTCCACCATGTAAAGATTGTAAGATTGCTTGTAGATTCTAGCAACCTGATAGCTGAAAACATTTTTTTAATCATATTTTGTATGTATTTTTATGGCTTACTGAACCAAGGGTATTAAAATATTCCCAAGGATTTTTAGTTTCATTGTCCAGAGAAAGGATTGAATCTGTCATTAAGTTGTTTAGTTCTCAAATTGAAATAAAACTTAGGTTCATATACCATTCACATGAGTAGGAGTGATCAGTCTGTATTATCTCAAACCTTGTTGCCATCTTTACTGCAGTGAATTGAACCTAGTGTTGTGTATGTATATGCAGTCAAAGATTATTTCTGACAAATATAATTGATATTATGTAATAATAGACTTTTATATGTTGAACGTTTGGAGAGATAATCCAAGTGTCTGCTAGAGGGAGGAAATTAAGATCTGGAAAAGTGAAGCGACTCACCCAAAACACTATAGCTAAGTGCTGTCAGTGCTAAGACTAAAACAGAAATAATTCTTGTCTTCTCTACACTCTCTTTTCCTGTCCAAATTAGTTTTAGCCTTTATATTCAAATAGTATGTATTGCCTTAATTCAAATGAGTGTGCCTTCCTATTTATTATTTAAATACGAACTAGTAAGGTTCATCACTCCACTACAGATCTCTTCTTTAAAGAAGACAATTTTCCCTTTCTGATTTTGATCCGTATAGGAAATCAGTTTGGCCTTTCCCAAAAACATATGTATATGGGACAATTTTTTAAATTTATTTATTTTTAATTGAAGAATAATTGCTTTGCAATATCGTGTTGGTTTCTGCCGTACATCAACATGATTCAGCCATAGGTATACATATGTTTTCTCCCTCCCACTCTCATCCCATCCCACCCCACTGGGTTGCCGTAGAGTACCCTTTGGAGCGCCCTGAGTCCCACTGGCTGTCTATTTTACATATGGGAATGCATGTGTTTCCATGCCACTCTCAGTTCATCCCGCCCTCTCCTTCCCTAACTGTGTCTATAAGTCTGTTTTCTATGTCTGTGCCTCCATTGCTGCCCTGCAGATAGGTCCATCAGTACCGTCTTTCTAGAGTCCGTATACATAGGTCCATATACAATTTTTTTTTCTTTTTTGGACAGTTCACTCTGTATAATAGGCTCTAGGTTCAGCCACCTCATTAGAACTGACTCAAATGCATTCCTTCCATGGCTGAGTAACATTCCATTGTATATATATATACCATGGCTTCTTTATCCATTCATCTGTCAATAAACATCTAAGTTGCTTCCACGTCCTAACTATTGTAAATAGTGCTGCAGTGACTGTTGGGGTACATGTGTCTTGAACAGTTATGGCTTTCTCAGAGTATGTGCCCAGTAGAGGGATCGTTGGGTCATATGGTAGTTTTATTCCTAGTTTCTTAAGGAAACTCCATACTGTTCTCCATAGTGGCTGTATCAATTTACATTCCTACCACCAGTACAAGAGGGTTCCCTTTTCTCCACAAGCTCTCCAGCATTTATTGTTTGTAGATTTTTTTGATGATGGCTATGCTGACCAGTGTGAGGTGATACGTCATTGTAGTTTTGATTTGCATTTCTCTGATAATGAGTGATGTTGAGCATCTTTTCGTGTATTTATTAACCATCTGTATGTCTTCTTTGGAGAATTCTCTGTTTAGGTCTTTGGCCCACTTTTTGATTGGGTTATTTGTTTTTCTGGTACTGAGTTGCATGAGCTGCTGTATATTTTGGAGATTAATCCTTTGTCAGTTGTTTCATTTACTATTATTTTCTCCCATTCTGAGGATTGTCTTTTCACCTTGTTTATAGTTTCCTCTTTGAATTCCTATTCTTAAAAACCTTTTAAGTTAAATTAGGTCCCACTTGTTTATTTTTGTTTTTATTTCCTTTACTGTAGGAGGTGGGTCATAGAGAATCTTGCTGTCATTTACGTCAAAGAGTGTAATGCCTATGTTTTCCTCTAAGAGTTTCATAGTTTCTGATCTTGCACTTAGGTCTTTAATCCATTTTGAGTTTATCTTTGTGTATGGTATTAGGAAGTGTTCTAATTTCATTATTTTACATGTAGCTGTCCCGTTTTCCCAGCACCAATCATTGAAGAGACTGTCTTTTCTCCATTGTATATTCTTACCTCCTTTGTCAAAGATACAGTGCCCATAGGTGTGTTTATCTCTGGGTTTTCTATCTTGTTCCTTTGGTCTAGATATGGGAGAATTTTTTAACAATCAAAGCTAACCTGACTGAAGTGTGCTCCTTATTTGGAAAGAATTTAGTATCTTCTTAATAGAATATTCAATCAGTGACATTGTTGAGGGACATTCATGCTCCTAGCAAGTTATTAAATATGTTTACTACTGATGTCTTTTACAGCTTTGATTTCTGTCTTGCCCTAGGCCTTAGCTTTCTAGTTGGGAATTTTTGAAAAATTTTTATTTTATATTGGGGCATAGTTGATTAACAATGTTGTGTTAGTTTCAGGCGTATAGCAAAGTGATTCACTTATATGTATACATGTATCTCTTCTTTTTAAAATTATTTTCCCACTTAGATTATTACAGAATATTGAGCAGAGTTCTCTGTGCTATATAGTAGGTCCTTGTTGATTATCTGTTTTAAATATAGTAGTGTGTACGTGTCAATGCCAAACTCCCACTCTATGCCTCCATCTCCCCCTCCCCCTCTGGTTACCATAAATTTCTTCTCTATCGCTGTGAGGAGCAGACTGAAATTTTAATCCCACGTGCCACTCCTCATAGGCTTGAGCAAGTTAGATCATCTGTCCGAATCTGTGTCCTCATTTATTCGTGAGAACAGTAGTGTGCTTCTCTTGGGGATGTTTGGGGGATTCAGTGAGTTAGTGGAAAACAAGAAGTCCTAAGCCTAAGATACAGTAAATATGAAACCAGTACCAATTTTTTCTCTCTCATTCTACTTAGACTGCTTTCTTCACTTTACTCTTTTCTCCTTTTGATCTTGAATATATAGTTTTATAACAAAGTCTGGAGAATAAGTTTAGGAGTCTGGGAAAGCTTATAAAAACCTTAGAAGATGAGAGTTGAAGAAGCAACGTGATGCTGTGGAAACTGTACTGGAAACTTGTCATCAGATCCTAGTTCTACCATTTATAAGCTGTATAACCTTGAAAAAATTACATCACCATTTGAGATTCAGTTTTTACATCAGAACAAATTGGAATGTTAATCCCTTAAATGCTCGTGAGATTGTGTTGAGGGCTGCATAAATTACTCTATGGGAAAAAATATTAGGATACTAGGACAAGACTTAAGAAATATTAACTTCCTTCCTCTCTCTAGCACCATTCATATGAACACTATCTACATGTGTTAACATTCCTAGGAGTAAATTGTAGAGCGTCTTAACATATGGATTAATTTGTTATGTCTTAGAATGATACAGAACTTTACTCATTTCTTGAACTCTAGTATCATAAAAGAGTGATTTTCCCTCATAAAAACTGTTAGGATACATAGATTGATTCTCTTTGAGTAATGTCAAAAAGTCACATTGTGAGGGACTTTCTTACAGGGAGAATGATAAGGAGTTACTTGCAAGAGAGAAAAAGACAGGTAGTAGCTAAAGTTGTGTTTGTCAAGAAAATACATTCTTCAGGGTAGTGAACAGGAATTTATACAGTTTAAGTGTGGTGCCTGGAAGGAGCTCTGGACCCAAAGGATCATGGATCTTTATTTATCTGAATGGAAATGATGTTCACCAAATGTTTTTCATTGTTCCAAAGTGGAATTTCTGGACCCCCAAAAGATAGCAATTCAGCTGTTCTCAGCATTTTTGTAAAACCCATAAAAACAATAATTTATGTAGAATCATTTTGGTGGTAGCTGGTGGTAGCTTAGTTACTAAGTTGTGTCCGACTCTTGCAACACCATGGACTGTAGCCCACCAGACTCCTCTGTCCATTGGGTTCTCCTAATTTTATAGGAGCTGTATCAAACATAGCAGTTGTTTTAATTTGGTTAAAATTAGAATATAAACATGTATATTGAATTCTACAAATAATACATATGTTTCATGTGTGCCCATAATATCCTGAGTAAAAGGAGAATTGATTTGATGATTACCTAATAACTAAAATTTGGTACATAAAATCATTTAAAGTGTAGAGGAACCAGTTGTTTATCAATAAGTTTCAAGACACAAATAAAATAAAAACTCTAGCCCTATATCTAAATGCTAGAGGCTTGTAAAAACTAAAAGAAGCAAAAAAAAAAAATTGTTACAGCAGCAGAGAATAATTATATCTTAAATATATCCTGGAGATTCTGCTACAGTGAACTTGAAATCTTATTAGCTGGGATATTGGTCCCTGTACTACAAAAAGAAAACAGTAAACAATACTGGATGCACTTAAGGGCCTTTGATATTTTTGTACATCTAATGATCTTTCTTGCATAGATACGTAATTTATAAGAGCTTGTCACTTAGCAGCATGTATAATAATCAGCACAGTATATGTGTTTTCATTTATTCTTTACTGTAGAACCAGAGACATGGGAAAACTTATATGTGTTGGTCATTTTGATTCTTATCTATTCTAGTATGATTGATTTGCTGCAGAAATTGAGCTCTGAATCAATATTGGAGCAGCGAGGCCACCATTTCTAAGGGGAAAAAACTTGATAACATACTAGGGCAGAGGCTTTTCTGACAGTGCAGTGGAAATAAACTGATTGATCCAATGAAATTTGATGAATTATCATGGAAAGCTTCCTATGATAAAGCATTTTTTATTTTTCATCATGAAGATGGTGTGACAAGACGAGACTGGATTTACTGTGATTTTCAGTGATATGCACTTGAGTGTTTGAACTGTCTTCTTTGAGTTACTGCCGTCCCAGCCAAAGGGGAAATTTATGAGCTCCGTTTTAATCAAAAGTTAGTATGGAATTTAATACCGAAATAACTCGCTACTCTAAAGTGTCTTCCAAACTCATTTTTAAAATTTGTTCTTTAAAATTAAAGCCAATGTCCATTTATTCGTATGCATTTGAAAATGGCAACCACATTGAAGAGAAAGATGGTGGCCACGAAGGACACATAATTAACAGGCAAACAAATGACACCAGAGGTTTCGAGGTATTAGCTTTGCTGTCTGTGTTGGTATCCCAGTTCAGTTCAGTCGCTCAGGAATGTCCAACTCTTTGCGACCCCATGGACTGCAGCATGCCAGGCCTCCCTGTCCATCACCAACTCCCGGAGCTTGCTCAGACTCATGTCCATTGAGTTGGTGATGCCATCTAACCATCTCATCCTCTGTCATTCCCTTCTCCTCCCTCCTTCAATCTTTCCCACCATCAGGGTCTTTTCTAATGAGTCAGTTCTTCATATCAGGTGGCTAAAGTACTGGAGTTTCAGCTTCAGCATCTGTCCTTCCAATGAATATTCAGGACTGATTTCCTTTAGGATGGACTGGTTGGATCTCCTTGCAGTCCAAGGGACTCTCAAGAGTCTTCTCCAACATCACAGTTCGAAAGCATCAATTCTTTGGTGCTCAGCTTTCTTTATAGTCCGACTCTCACATCCATACATGACCACTGGAAAAACCATAGCTTTGACTAGATGGACCTTTGTTGGCAAAGTAATGTCTCTGCATTTTAATATGCTGTCTAGGTTGGCCATAACTTTTCTTCCAAGGAGCAAGTGTCTTTTAATTTCATCGCTGCAGTTACCATCTGCAGTGATTTTGGAGCCCAAGAAAATAAAGTCTGTCACTGTTTCCATTGTTTCCCCATCTATTTGCCATGAAGTGATGGGACCAGATGCCACGATCTTTGTTTTTTAATGTTGAGCTTTAAGCCAACTTTTTCACTCTCCTCTTTCACTTTCATCAAGCGGCTCTTTAGTTCCTCTTCACTCTCTGCCATAAGGCTGGTATCATCTGCGTATCTGAGGTTTTTGGTATTTCTCCTGGCAGTCTTGATCCCAGCTTGTCTTTCATCCAGCCCAGCAATATAAATTAAATAAGCAGGGTGACAATGTACAGCCTTGACATACTCCTTTCCCAGTTTGCAACCAGTCTATTTTTCCATGTCTTGTTGTAACTGTTGCTTCTTGACCTGCATACAGATTTCTCAGGAGGCAGGTCAGGTGGTCTGGTATTCCCATCTCTTGAAGAATTTTCCACAGTTTGTTGTGATCTACACAGTCTAAGCCTTTGGTGTAGTTAATAAAGCAGAAGTAGAGGTTTTTTCTGGAATTCTCTTGCTTTTTCTATTATCCAACGGAGGTTGGCAATTTGATCTCTGGTTCCTCTGCCTTTTCTAAATGCAGCTTGGTGTCTAAATGTTGGTGTCTGATGGTGATATAATCTTATTTCTCTAATATGCCTCTCTTCTCCATCCTCTCATTATTTGGTGGGGAGGGGGGCAGTGGAGGGGAGAGGCCATGTGGCATGGCATGCAAGATCTTAGTTCCCCAGCCAGGGATCAAACCCATGCCCTCTACAGTAGAAGCACCAAGTCTTAACCACTGGACCACCAGGGAAGTCCTCTCTCCTTGCTATCCTGCAGTTACTTTTCTCTCTACTCTCCTCACTATTTCTTCTTCTCCAGTGGCCTTTCTGCTCATCCCTCCTCAATTCTCCCACCATGCTCAGAAACCAGGGTCCCAGAGCATCAGAGGATGTGGAGCAGATGGTCCAGACCTGTGGTTTCTCCCTAGATGGGGTGGGGGATGGAGAGTGAATGAGACCTGAACCGCAGACTTGACCACGAACAGCCTGATGACTTTCACTGTTGCCTCCTCCTTTGCTAAGTAACAGGAAGTATTTGTTTTATAAAATATGTTCATGTCATGCAATAAAAGCTCCATAAATAAATGGAATGATCTTAAAGACAGTGGAATTGAACTCTTGTTAGCATTTGTTTGTAATCCCTTGGTGGAGCTTCCTGGGTCATAATTGCTTGCTCTTCTGGGAGCAAAAGGAATCAGTAACCATTGATTGTTACATGATGCTAAGTATTGCCTACAAAGCAAATCTTAAGAGTGATTAGTGGTAGCATTGAGTGTTACAGCTCTGACTTTTCCTGGCTATAATCCTTGAGCAAGCTGGGTTTTTACAGTTTTCCCATCAAACAACTCATGACTTTTCAAAGAGAAGAGAAAAAACATCATGTCATCTGTTAATACTTGGGTTTACATAGGGAGAAAAAACATTATATAAAATAATTATGTCAATCTTTTTATCTTTCTACTTCAGTGACAGCAGAGAGATACCTACATTAACTCCTACCTAGGAAGTTCAGTTTCATATGACTCTAACTGTAGTTTATCTGCACTCTGAAACCTGAGGTACACATAGCCCATGACCTACATTTTACTAAACAGTAAACTGTTTATACGACTGAGCGACTGAACTGAACTGAAACTATTTATAAAAACATTGGGATCAATATGGTAAGTCTTTGGCCTCTCAAAATCCTTGGGAATTAGTTGCCTAGTTTTTTAAATAGCTGATGCCTTGTCACCTTGAAACTTTAATTTTATCCATTTTGGATCAAAATCTCTTTTTTTTAAACTTTATTTTACTTTACAATACTGTATTGGTTTTGCCATACATCAACGTGAATCTGCCACAGGTGTACACGTGTTCCCAATCCTGAACCCCCCTCCCACCACCCTCCCCATACCATCTCTCTGGGTCATCCCAGTGCACCAGCTCCAAGCATCCTGTATCCTGCATCGAACCTAGACTGGCAATTCATTTCTTACATGATATTATATATGTTTCAATGCCATTCTCCCAAATCATCCCGCCCTCTCCCTCTCCCACATCTCTCAGTTCAGTTCACTCAGTCCTGTCCAACTCTTTGTGACCCCATAGACAGTAGCAGGCTGGTCTTTCCTGTTCATCACCAACTCCCGGACTGGTGCTTGCTCAAACTCATATCCATCGAGTCAGTGATGCCATCCAACCATTTCATCTTCTTTCGTCCCCTTCTCCTCCCGCCTTCAATCTTTCCCAGTATCAAGGTCTTTTCCAATAAGTCCGTTCTTCACATCAGGTGGCCAAAGTATTGGAGCTTCAGCTTCAGCATCAGTTCTTCCAATGAATATTCCAGACTGATTTCCTTTAGGGTTGACTGGTTTTTTTCTCCTTGCTGTCCAAAGAACTCTCAAGAGTATTCTCCAACCAGTTCAAAAGCATCAATTTGATAATTTATGCTACTTGTTAATGGGATTTATTCAATATAGGATCTTCATAATGGTGAATCCTGTGGTATCTTAAGGACATAGTGGGTTAGGTTATAACTTTCATGAAAACTGAGCTCATTAGGACATTTTGAGTTATATTGGGTATTCTAATTCCAGACCTATATGTATTTTAAATGCACTGAGTTATTGCATGGATGCAGTTAGAATTTCAGAGCTTTAAGGCCTCAGGGAAAGGCTTTAAATCAAATCTTTTCTTTCAGCAGAAAGAAAAATAATATAAACTGTCCAATTCCTTGTCTGTGAAGTGGCACTAATTATACCTCCCTTTTGTGGTTGTTAGGAGGATCAGATAAGTTAATGTATATAAATATTTAGAGTCACCCCTGGTATATAAGCATTATGTATAATGTATAATAATGTAATCCCGAGCTGCCATTATGCAGGGTTTTTTTTTTAAGTTAAATTGCATTTCTTTGAATTCCAAACTTGACACCTTGCTATGGCTTATAGCAGGCTTGAAGAAAGGAATAGGGACTTCAAGGAAAATATTGACAAAGCTATGGCTGTACTCCCGTTTTCATTTGGTTTGCTCGTGTGGGTTTTTTTCCTTTGCGTGATTTGTGTTACCATCTTATCTGTACTGTTCTCAGGAATTAGAAGGGGAGTTGAGAAGGATGATCATCACTCCACCTGTCAGCCAAAAGTAGATCTGCGTAGTATAGATGGGTTGAGACAGGAAGCCCTCCTTGCTGGCAAATTGCCATCTGTTGACATGGCTGTGAACAAGCACATGGGTGCATGGTTAAATTTATTACTGTGGCTTCTTACTTTGTCATAAAATGGTGTACAGGTCTACAGGGAGGGAGGCAATGGAATTCTCTTCGTTGCTGGAGAACAATTGCAGAAGCTTCAGATTCCATAATGCTTTCACTTCAGCAGGCCAGAAATCTACTCATGACCCGGATGTAGGAGTCAATAAATGAATGTGGCGATCAGAGCTGTCCATGATGAGATAACAGTGATTTGGAGGTATCTGAATTTTATGAAACAAGATCACAGCAGAACCACTGACATTTCAAAGATGTCAGAGTTCTTTCAGATAACCTGGTTGAAATATTTTACTTTACTACTGAGGAAACCAAGATATGGAAATATGAAATGATTGGGCCTTATGTATTTTCTTTGTAAGAAACGGAGACTGACCTATAAAAGGGCAATGCCACCTCATTGTGCCTTTTTTTTTTTTTTTTTTTCCAAAAGCTATGCTACTTTATGGTTTCCTGGGTGGCTCAGTGGTGAAGAATCTCCCTGCCAGTGCGGGAGACTCATGTTCAGGGGAGATGCTCTGGAGAAGGAAATGACAACTCTTTCCAATATTCGTACCTAGAAAATCCCATGGACAGAGAAGCCTGGCAGACTGCAGTCCATGGGGTTGCGAAGAGTTGGACATGACTTAGCTACTAAACAACAACAATGCTACTTTTACATAAATTAGTGAATTTTTTAGAGTTGTAAAAACTTCAGTTTTTCCTTTCTTACCTATTCTTTATTGAGTGACTCTATAGACTTTGTTCCAACAGTTTATTTCTAAAGGGAGAAAACATACAAAAGGATACAAGTCAGTCAATCATGAACCATTTTAGAAGATGGCAAGTTGTATGGAGAAAATAGCCCGTGTAAGGTGGTCAGAGTTCTCAGGGAGAAGCACGTGTATTTTTAATAGAATGATTAGAGTAGGCTGCCTCAAGAAGAGAGCAGTTAATAAAGACTTGAAGGACGGTATTTAGTTCATTTAAGGATAAAGGAATCACAGTGGGCATTGAAAGATATATGCAGTTTTGATGGGTTTAGTTTTATTTCAGATGAAAGGAAGGTCGAGAGTGAAGTGGACATGTTGGGCACATAGTAGACCGGTTTGATTGGTATGAGGGTTTGGTTAATAGCCGGTATTTATGAAGCATGCATTGTATGCTCCATCTTTCATATGTATTATCCAGTCTTCACAAAAACTACTGGCTAGATGCTTACCTCGTCCTTCTGCTGTAAAAAACTATGGCACAGAAGAAACTGATGGTCCAAAAGTTAAAACAATAAGAAGGATGATGATAATGACAATGATGATGATCTGAATAGTGCAAGAGAGTGGGAAGAAAACCGTAAGAGAGACTACGAATAAAGAATTCCTCAACACTAATTGAATATGAGGAAGGAAGGAAGTGATTATGCATACTTGAGTGATTTAGAGGTTGTTAAATGAATGAGTTTCTGAAGGACAAGGTCATATATTTATTCACCATGTATTTACTGTGCTCTGCTAAGTCTTTGCATATTTATACATTTACAGAATGAAGTAGATTTATAATAAATGGCTTGTGCTTCCAGGAAATATTCATTGTTGCTTCCTGAAGTGGCCAGTCAGTTAAATAATATTAATTGTTCTTCCCTCAATATTATTTAAGAATTGAAATGAATAAAATTCAAAATTTACAGGCACTTTTACTTCACTTTTTAGTGACATTATTCACTGATGCTGGTGAATCAGAATTTGGGGGGAATATATTAAATCTATCCTCTTTAGTAAGTGCCAGTAGCTTCGGTACTGAGGTTTATTTTGATGTAGAAGTTGCATATGGAATTGCATATGGGATTTATAGTTAGCCCATTCTACTAAAGATCTCTATGTATTATCTCCACAGCATACTACTTAGCTTTACAGATTCTTTTATATTTAGTAATGTTGTGTGTGAATTCTTAGCTTATAATTGTACAGCTACTACAGGAAGTACTGTTCCTCCAAAATCATTATTAATATATTTTCTCTTTTTTCATTGAATATTCAAATAAGGCACTATAGTCATTAAATTCCACAAGTTAGTTCTTTCAGTTTATTCAAAGTATGAGGTCTGAAGTACTGCAGTTAATATAAGATTTCTGGCAGCCTATTAATAATAACATTCTCAATTTGTAGCTCCTTCATCCATGTAATTTTAGTGATATATATGCTATGTTCCTGGAAAAGGAACATTTCAAGATTAAAGAGGCAGTTCACATGTTGGTGCTTTTATTCAGTTTTTCAAAACTGGTAAATGGAAAGAGACAATATAATTTCTACCTGTACTGTTCAAAAACAAGCCATGGATATTAGAGGTGCATCATACATAGTATGACCGCAGATGTAGGCAGTTAATGTTACAAACATTTCTTTATTAAGTTGTTTATTTCAAGCAGTAATTGTTAAGTTAGTAAAAATAAGGAAATAATTTTAAGTATGATGAAAATACTTGTATTGGTTTAAACAATGAGGAAAAGCTTGAGCAAGAAATTGCATGTCATATTTTAATATGGTTAGAATATTTAATATTTTCTTTCCAAAGGTACATTCTCATTTGAATTAAAATTCATCCTGCAATGCAAAAATTCTGATTTCTATTCCTTCATATCTGCTGTCTGATCTTGACCTTGTGTTTCTTAAAATGGAACTTATTTTGTTAATAATTCTTTGACTTTTGCACCAAAATTTCTTAGGGTCCAAAGCAGGAAAGAGAAAGTTGAATTTCTTCAGGTTAGCTTGGAAATCAGGATTTAGTTCTACTTAGTTCCTCTTTCTGCATATTGAGTATGTAAACTCTAGAAGTTTATGGAACTCTTTGTCAGAGAAACTTCTAAATCACTTGCTCAGATGAATATGAACTGAGACTGACTGTTCTTTGGCATTTCAACGTCTACCCTCTTGTGCCCTGCACAAGAGAAGAATGGGAGTCACCATAAGTCCAAGTGAAAAACCCCTGGAGGAGCGATGCATGAGGATTCTATTTAGATTCACTGATTTCCATCTTTGGTTTCAAATAAAAGCAACCTGTTCATATTTTTCAAGAGAAAAAATGGGAGCCTCATTCCCTGTTCCTATTATATCAATTTAAACTCTGAAAACCTCACCCAAATTCTAGATGAGTTTTTTCAGTCTATCTTTGTCCATCTAAGGTGTGAAGATAAAAACAAGGGTATTTTTTTTTTAATGAAGCTAGTCAAATTTGTGAAAAGTAGAATTTCCTAGGGAAATGTAGTGATAAATGTTATCTCCTTATCATATATTAAAATTACCCCTGTTTCTATGTATGTAATATACAACTGATTGATTTTAGAGACTAACACAACAGTAAAACAGCTATATTCCAAAACAAATTAATTTAAATTTTTTAAGTAAAAGAAATTAAAATAGACTAGATAAAATAAATAAATAAAATTATAAACTAGAAGTACTGTGGTTAGGTGCAGATGAAGTTAGTGCTTGCTAGAAGGATGTTTCTTAGGGCAAAGACTTAGAATTTCACCTGTTTCTTCCTCTTATTCTACTGGATTGTTTATAAGATCTTCTCTGCAACTTGATCATTAAAACAGGCTGACTGATGTTGATGACTGACACACCCAGACTATATCAAACAAGTTATCCGTTCTGAAATGCATTGGCCGCTTTGAATTTTTTATAAACGGTCTGCTCTCATTCGGCCATGCATTATAAGCAGGTTCAGCCACAGTAATTCGAGGCAAATGTCAGTAGAAAAGAAAGGTGCTTTAATTAGAAAATCTGGCAGTCTGGGGAGAAAGTGAACTTGTGTCTAGAGACCAACAGAAGATTCTGCACAGCCAGGACAGTTTATCAAGAGCGGGGAGGAACCTCTGAATAGTCAAGGTGGGAGGTTGGCTTCTGCATTATTTTCCATTGAGTGCAGACTAGCTCCCTCTTCAGAGGATATCATTCCTGCGTGATCTGCCTACAGGATTTCTTGTGGCGGGAAGGCATTTGGGGGTGGAAAACTAGTCATTTTTTAACTGCTTACTTTTTCAGTCTTGCTTCCTTTTATCTAGAAAAAGAATAAACAGGTTAGACAAGGCATGGTGTGCATTCAGAAAGGCATTACCGGGAGTTAGTTTTGATTATTTAGTGATCTCAGTCCTATGATTAGGTTCTTTTAAGGTTCGAGGGAGATAGAAATGGGCAAACAGGAAAGGGGCAGAAGAGTTGCTTTCAACATGGTGTTGGTACTGAGAAGGGAGGAGAGGCTACGGTGCTGCTTTTTTAACATGTGGGGTCTTGGCTAAAGATCCACATTCCCCCTTTCTCAGCCCCAGCCAGGACTGCCTGGTAAGATGCGTTGCACTTTGTGTTGTCAGCAGAGTGTTCTGTGCAGCTGAGCTCATGAAAGTCATCCTTTTATATCAGTCATGGGTCTCGATCAGAAAAATAAGAGTGCAGGTGATTGAAGTGTCAGGGTGTATTGGTCTTGGCTAGCGTGACGAGGACTAAAATCATGGAGGGAGCCTTCTTGTTAGCAAGACTCCTGATTACCACTGTCACCACCCAGATGTCTCACCTGGTGTACTGGGACTGCTTCTTGCTGTGCGCTTGCCAGAGGCAGAGTGTAATCCCAGAGCACATTTAGGCATCATTAATTATACCAAGCATCACTCTTATATTTTGCTGTTTTCTTTTTTCTTTTTCACTTTCCAGAGCAAAACATTAGTCTTCTCTTTAAATTCTGTACTATTAATATAAGATTCCTGCTGTTTTGAGGACATAGATAGGTGACTTGTCTGTAAGCATTTTTTGACTCTGACAAACCTACAACTTTAGAAGTAGAAAAAAAGAGGACATGTTGGTGTCCATGGCCCTTATTATTATAAATGGTATGAATCCAACTTCTGCCATCAACAATAAAGTCCTTTTCCCCCCATTTAATAACAGTGTTCTTTGGGTTATGCAGAGAAAATAGAACCTTTTCCCTTAACATTTCTTGATAAAGACTATTCTCTGTAGTGAAAGTGAAGTGAAAGTCGCTCAGTTGTATCTGACTCTTTGTGACCCCATGGACTAGCCTGGCAGGTTCCTGTGTCCATGGGATTCTCAGGCAAGAATACTGGAGTGGGTAGCCATTCCCTTCTCTAGGGGATCTTCTCAACCCAGGGATCGAACCCAGATCTCCCACTCTGCAGGTAGATTCTTTGCCATCTGAGCCATCAAGGAAACCCATTCCCTTTAATATAAGGAAGTAAAATATTCACAGCTTGCAAGGCACGGTGTACTGCTGATGTGTATGGCAACATGAGTGATGTTTTAACAGCTGAATGTGTTCTGGAAATGACTTGTTTAAGCCTCAAAAATGTCCCTGTTGTCATACTGCTTATTTTACATGATTCTAGATGTTCGTTAACAATTTCTCATTCATAATGAGAATGAGATTGATAAAGGGCCAATATGCAGATTTATAGGGGGAAAAGGCAGAAAGTAAAAGATAGAATATGGCATGCATACCACCTGATGTTTTTACCAATAGTATTGATTTGGACCCTTTCATCATGTCTGAGATGTGTTGAATCTTCGGCAAGCATCTTTTGGCACTTCCTTCTGATAGAGGTCCCCTCCAGACCTCCCGTCCCATGCCCCCTACCCCAACCTCAGGCCCAAATGGAAATAGCAAAAAAGTTCTGTAGATCAGCAAATCCCACATTTCATAAATACAGAAAACTTTTCCTATGGAAGTTTTAAGAAGAAAGAAAAAAATAAGAACACCGAAAGCTACATTTATTTTGAATTGTTCAGGGTATTTAAAATCCGATGGTCCACTGTCCGGAAAGCAGTGGATCAGCCAACTCAAGTTATATTAGAGTCAGGTATCTAGTTAAGTGGCTTTTCTTTGCTGTGTACTAACATTTGAGATAATAGAGTGGTTTCTAGTGGATTTGTTTAACATATTACAGTTGATCTGGCATGGGGTTACATTTGTTACTTTGGAGAAATGATTGAAGTTAGTCTTATTGAATCATGGCTTTCAAAAATCTATAGCTTTGGCTCATGGCATGTGCTGATACAGGGAAGTTTGATTTATCCAGCCAGAGTGAACCTCTCATTTAGAAATATTGTTTATTTTTTTTATATTCATTAGAGAGGATTTTTTAAATATATATATATTCATTAGAGAGGATTGGTGGAGAAGGCAATGGCACCCCACCCCAGTACTCTTGCCTGGAAAATCCGATGGGCAGAGGAGCCTGGTAGGCTGCAGTCCATCGGGTCGCTATGACTGAGTGACTTCACTTTCACTTTTCCCTTTCATGCATTAGAGAAGGAAATGGCAACCCACTCCAGTGTTCTTGCCTGGAGAATCCCAGGGATCGGGGAGCCTGGTGGGCTGCCATCTATGGGGTCACACAGAGTCGGGCACAACTGAAGTGACTTAGCAGTTCAGTTCAGTTCAGTTCGGTTCAGTCGCTCAGTCGTGTCCAACTCTTTGCGACCCCATGAATCGCAGCACGCCAGGCTTCCCTGTCCATCACCAACTCCCGCAGTTCACTCAGGCTCACATCCATCGAGTCAGTGATGCCATCGAGGACTGGAAAAGTGAAAACTGCAAAAAAAGAAAAAGAAAAATGACAGTACATTCCAATGTCTCTTATTCTTATCCCATGAAATTATGTGTGTCTACCAAAATGATATCTAGCTATATATTCAATTTCCTAGCTTTTAAAAATTGAATATGCTATTTTGAACATATTTTGTGTCATTAAATTTTCAAAACACTGAACTTTTTACATTTGATGTATTGTAGAACCAAGTATTCCTGTTGATGTAGAAGGATTCTCTTTTTTAATTAAAACACTTGATGCGCCTCTTCTGCCTTGCTAAATGAATCACACCGAGACACTCCAGCACAAACAAGCTCTTTGGCCTTTTGATAGAGTGCAGATATACTCAGCGTTTTAAGCAAGGGGATTTTAAGGTTGAACCTTGTGCCAGTTTGAGGACCAAGAGAGAGAAAGGGTTTGGAAGCTGAAAATTCACTTAAATTTTGAGTCAACAGATGGTCCTTCCAAACACAGTCCACAACTTTCCCTTAACCTTCTTCACCTGACTCCTAGTCCTTTCTCCCCACTCCATCTGCTCCTAAGAGAATGGCTGTAAAGGCTGTCAGTGATATTTTAAGGATTATTCTTTAAAAAAAAATGGTTTAAGTCTTCTATTTGTTAAAAAGTGGTTGTAGGTCTGTATTTCCCTTAACCATGGCCATGTTTTAGAAAATGAAAGAATAGAAAATTCAGTTTTCCCTCTAACTTCCTACCTGAAGGGAGTCCAAGCTATCTCCCTGTGCCTTTGGATGTAAACGTTCTGTCCGGTCTTCCATGGATTATTCCGTTCGTCTCCACCACCCTGCCCACCTCTGATGCTGCTGCTGCTGCTAAGGCGCTTCAGTTGTGTCCGACTCTGGGCGACCCCATAGACGGCAGCCCACCAGGCTCTCCCGTCCCTGGGATCCTCCAGGCAAGAACACTGGAGTGGGTTGCCATTTCCTTCTCCAGTGCATGAAAGGTAAAAGTGAAAGTGAAGTCGCTCAGTTGTGTCCCACTCTTAGTGACCCCATGGACTGCAGCCTACCAGTCTCCTCTGTCCATGGAATTTTCCAGGCAAGAGTACTGGAGTGGGGTGCCAGCGCCTTCTCCACTGCCCACCTCTACCCTCCCGCTTCCATCAAAACTCGGCATCTCTGAAAACAGGAAAGCATATTAGAAGTCGTAAATGTGATGCATGCAGAAAGAGTGAAAAATCAGCAAGTTTAGAAAAGCTAAAAATTGTTTGGGCAGCATCGTAAAAATATTAAGAGTGTTATGATACATACTACCTCAGAGCCTGTGGAGAAGGTTCAGAGAGCATTTGCGAAGGAAGTGAGCCCTGACCGAAGCTGTTTGACCCTGGAGACTAGAGCCCTCATCCCTCCCAGGAGGTCTGTGTTTTGCTTCAAATCATCCATCTCCCAGTGAGAGGAGGGCAGCTCAGGCCCTCTTTCTATTAGCCCCTGAGGGCTGGCACAGCTACCGAAGGAAACTGGCGGTGAGAATCACTTAGGACATTTGTGTTATTTAGTTGTTATCCCTTCTCTCCTGAACACTCACTGTTCATGGGTTTGTTTTTCTGCTGCTGTATTCTTAAACTGATTAAAAGGAAAAATCATCCTTAAATGTTTTCTAGTTTAACTCTTTTGGCTAGTGGTGGTTGGAACAGAGCTCAGTGACAAAGGCCCGGGTTTATTTTGCGTTTCTTTATGTCTTCCTGTGTTCGTCTTCATTGTGTTACAGTGAATTCTGTTTCAGGATTCCTTCTGCTTTTTTAAGCATAGTTGACAAGTGGGGCCTTATCCGGAAATGCAAAGGCTGATTTGATTAGAGACTTCTTTGTTCCAGGTATCTTGCATCAGAGAGCCTTTATGACAAATGAGAGAGGCGGATTAAGGGTTTCCTGGAGATAATTTGTGATCTACACTATAGGGAAAACCTTGCCTTAATTAATTAAAGCTGAGATGGAATAATGAAATAGAGCATCTTTATAATCAACAAGATGATTTTCATCTTAAAATGCATAATAAATGTTAAAATAAATGTTAAGCAACATACGAACACACACACTCATACACATGCACAATTTCTTCAAATCTTTTTCTTATTTTGACCAAATGCAAAGAAAGTCCTCAAAGTAGAAACTAACAGTGTCAATATTTCATGGATTCCTAAAGAGTAAGTGTTTAAGATGGACTCCCTGAAATCCTTCTATGAATAAAGTACTTTTATTTAAGCAGCAACTTGGTTAATTCAATAAAAAGCCAACTAATGAGACGTAAACGTATTTATGTGATTAGAAAGTCATCATATACACTTGAAGTGAAAATAAAAGATGGCAGTTTCTACATTGTGTTTCCAAGCTTTCTTTTGGCATCAAATTGTATAAGATACAGGTATCTTGTCATTTTTCTCCCTGAATTTGACTTCTCCTCTGGTTGCCTTGAAATGAGAACCATTTTTTCTGACCCCTATTCCAATGTGTGATTTTCATCCACTTCTTTTTTTATTCTCAATCACTTTTTATTCACTACTTCTCCCATCTTCTTTTTCTTTGTATTGATTTCATCATTTTGCTGTCATTTCTGTAATCCCTTCATCATGACACTATCCCACATGAACCCCCAAATTCTACATTAGACAGATCAGCCTACAGTTAATGTTATTGTTTATAACAACAACCATATAAAGAGCTGATAGTGTCAACCAATCCAGTGTCTCCCATTCATTAGTTAAATGGAAATTCAATTGCATATGTACACAGTGGATGGATTAGTACATTTTTTTTAATTAAAAGGTTTTTTCACTTATGCAGTATCTTTCATCTGAAGACCAAAAAGAAAAATACCTTGCAATATTGACCTTACAACACTCTTGTGCTACCCTATTAAAATAACACTAACAATAACAACAGCTGTGGTTATGATTATTATGTTCTTTGGAGTAATGAGCCCAGAGAACTTAATGAAATGGGTTTACAGAGTACCCAAGTACTAACCCTAACCCATCCCTCCTCTTCTTAGGCATGTATGCAAAGAACTCCTTTTTCTTTTTTTAACTAGCTGTATGTAGATGACAAAGTAATTATTTACTTTATAAAACAGGAATGTGTGAATTATTCCCACTGAATTGAAAAGTTAAAATTAAATTGTGTGTAAGAATAAGTGCTCAGTATGACCATACTATTTACCCATACAGTTCAAACAAACAGCCAAAAACATATCTTTCACATGGCTTAGTGTCAGTCAGACACTACAAAGCAAATTATTTTAAAGCAGCCAGATGCATTCAGCAACAGAGTAGATAACCGCCCTTCTTGTCAATGTGATTTGATTGTATATCATACTATATAAAGTAAAATCTCTTTCAGAGGTTCATAAAGTTTTCATTTAAATTGATTCTTTCAGTAATAGATGTGGTACAGTTCTAAGAAGAGGTAGATGATACAGTTTATCTCAGTTTATCAGGTAAGACACCTCTGAGTACAGTAATAATAGAATCTGATATTCTGAAGCCTTCTAGTTTTTCTATTGTTGAGTAGATCAAAGGGTATTTATGCAACGAATGATAACAATTAATTGTTTCAAGTAACAATTGCTAAATGTTTAATTACACAGCAAATAATTATAAAATGGTTGTGTTTTACAAATCACTGTCCTCCACTATTGACACTCCCTTTGATGGGCTAGAAGAATAAATAGTAAGTTGTAATCTTCAATTATGGCTCTTGACAGTGGAAAATGGATTAAAAAAAAAAAAAACCCATTCAGTCCAGTATTTTCTCCCACATGGTCCATCCCTATCTAGAGACAGCAAGCCCTTGGAAAAAGAGTCTACTCTTGGCTGAGTGCTACAATGAATTGGTGGCTGTCTTGCTGTCGAAAATCCTTCACATCCCTCCACATCATTTTTAAGGACCCGTGACTTGGGCAATGAGCTGAAAGTGTTCTGTTTCAGAATTGAGGTTATTTGACCTTGTACCCCCGACCATGACATTTGAGCTGAATGCTCTTTGTCCACTGCCATATGAGCACAGATGAAA
The DNA here is from genome assembly GCF_016772045.2 of Ovis aries. Taxonomy (NCBI): domain Eukaryota; kingdom Metazoa; phylum Chordata; class Mammalia; order Artiodactyla; family Bovidae; genus Ovis; species Ovis aries. The sequence continues at coordinate 27,672,151 of NC_056079.1, forward strand.
CGTGTCACTTACACGTGCAAGGTCCCATGTGTGGGTGGTAAAATGCTATGACATGCCTTTCAGGAGGCTGAACTTTACTGTATCATGATGAAAATTGAAGAAAGCAATCTTAATCCCTTTTAATATATTTTACTCATGTGTGATGCCAACTCTATGTATTTATGCTAATACAAAGAAGCAAAAGGTGTGTCTATGGAAGCATCTGATATTTGCCTATTTCTAATCCTATACAAATATCTTAGAAGAACTAAATATAATTTTGTATGTGTTTTTGTCTTAGCACTGTAGTTCAGTTTTATTTTTTAACTATTTTTTCACATCTAAGGAGTTATCCATGCTGTCAAATTTTATTTTATGAAACAAACCTGAAATCAAAGTCCAAGACATGCAAAAACTAAATGGTACTGTTTAATAAATCGAAGAAAGCTTAATTGAAGCTCATTGATCTTGCTGAAGAGCTCACGAAAAATTTCACCAGAATCTCTTTTCACTGAGTCTGGATTTCCTTTCAATTTTTGCCCCGTTTTAAAAGTCTGTTGAGGAAATTAATGAGCAAAGAGTGAAGGCAATGATTTTCAATGTATTGTAAAAAAAACTTCTCTAGTAACTTGGCATGTGGTAACTGAGAAAAGTTGGGGATAATTTCATTCAGACCTCAGGAAACTGCCTGGATAAGTTCTCCAATGTTCTTTTAGAGTGATTGATACAAAAGAAAAGCATTGAATATCCAAAGGACCCAGGCAAGGTAGAAATTACAGAATGTAGTACTGAATACATAAACCTTCCCAGGTGGTGCAGTGGTAAAGACCGCCTGTAGTACGGGAGACCCGGGTTCAATCCCCGAATAGGGAAGATTCTTTGAAGAAGGGAATGGCAACCCACTCCAGTATTCTTACCTGGAGAATCCCATGGACAGAGGAGCCTGGTGGCCTACAGTCCATGGGGTCACAAAGAGGCAGACATGACTGAGCATGCACACACCCATGATACTGGATACATGCCTTTTTTATTCATAACAAATATCATTTTGAACGTGGTGTATATTTTACCTCTATAAAAAATAGCAATTGATATCATTTAGTATAAACAGTTCCTCCCCTCCCTCCCTGGCCTGGGGCATTTCAAAGGTGATGAATCAAAGGCTCAGAGGTGTTGAGCAGTCACTGCATTTCATCCCACTAAGAGACTGTGACATGTTTCAATTGAGCCCAAGTCTGCTTTCCAGGCTAGCGCCATCTGCTACACTAAGGTATTTCTCAATCATATCTGTGGGCCAAATGTCCAGAGCAGTTGGATTTTGTATTCCATGAGATGTCACTGCAAACAGCAAGAGTAACAGTTTTTCCTTGGGTGCAGCCCATCCTTTTGTACTAGTTCACCCAAAAATGCAAAGAGAGAATGGCTTTCCCAGTACTGACTTGAAGACTGGACAACAGCCCGGTGCTATTGCATGCATGCTGAGTCGCTTCAGTCATGTCCGACTCTTTGTGACCCTATGGACTGTAGCCTATGGACTCCTCTGCTGGCCGTGAAAAGAGCAGGACCACAGCCACCTGTGTTCTGGTTGAAGTTTACTCTCTCGTCTTCCTTTGTCACCCACCCAAACTAAGCCATCTGTCTTGAGAATTTTGAATTCAAAGTGTTTCCTAGTTTTGTTGTTTTTCTTTTTGTACCAACAAGGATTGCAACCTCCCTCATATATATCTAGTTATGTGCACTAGAATTCTACTGTTTTAATCAAAAAAGACTTAAATTAATTAAGAGAATGACTGTTGTGGACTTGACTTTGCTTAAGTCTAGGTCAATCTGATCTTTCATCAGAGTCCTTTTTTGTTTAGGAAATGCTTATTACCCTGATTTGAATGAAGATGGTTTACCTGTAGTTTACAGATAAAAACATCTTGATTGTATTCAGAGATCTAGAGTGAAATACTTAAATCCAATTTGGGCTGTCTGAATTTTATCATTTCTGCTTAGTTATGACATATTTTTAGTCCATCTTTTATTGGACAGTAGCTATATTACACAACTATTTTAAGTGCTTAAGAGGAGAGATTAGAGAGAAGGAACCACCTGCTAGACATGGGTGGGTATATCTGGTTATTGAGGAGAATAAGAGATGTGTTATATACAGTGAAGCTTTAAGTGAGGGCAGATACAGTATTTACTATTTGATAAATGTAGTCTTTTGTTTGTAAAGTACTCAAGGGTTACTTTAGTATGTTCATCTGGACTTCACTGAGCTTCCTCAACAAAAGTAAATTTCTAGTCCTTTTCTGTTTAATTGACTACAAATTAAGAGGATCAGAATACTTGCATACTTGGCTAACTCTTTTCACTAACTTGTTCAGGTTGTATAACTGAGAGCATGACAGTAATAGCTGTAATAGATGAGTGAAGCTCTGAAGGGCTTCCTCAGTGGCTTAGCGGGTAAAGAATTGGCAACAATACTGGAGACACGGGGAGGTATGGTTTTGATCCCTGGGTCAGGAAGACCTGCTGGAGGCAAAAATGGCAACTCACTTCAGTATTCTTGCCAGAAAAGTTCCGTGGACAGAGGAGCCTGACAAGTTACAGTCTAAAGGGTCACAAAGAATCGGACATGACTGAATGAGCACAGAGCACAGCTGTGAAGGTCAATACTACAGTAGAGCTAAGCCCATCATCTCATTCTGGTGTTTTCATGACCATTGAAACCATTGGAAAGGGATTGCTTAAAGGGGATTCTTGGGCAGGGGTTGGTGGATGGAGACTAGGAATGTGATGTAGATTTGGGAAGCAGAGACAAAGAATACTATCAATGTCACCTGTGGTCCAGGATCACTGTCAGCATAGGGGATTTGGGCTGTTGGTCCTACAGCCTCCATTTGGTACTATTTTTATTGGTCTTCTTTGCAATGTCTAGTGTAGACTTTCTTACGATGATTCCAATTTAAGGTTCTTTAAAGTTCTCATTGCTAGCATTATGTGGTGGTCAGCTTTAATGAGTGCTCAGAAGTACTCTCATTATATGCTAGGCTTTTCAAATAATCTTCTGGCTCAATCAATTGCTTCATCTCCTTCAAAGCAATTAACATAAGAATAAAGGAGGTTAAATTAGACTTCTGGGCCTTGGTGAAATTAATTAATATCATTTTACCAGTGGGGACAAAAAGTAGATAACCACTTTCATTACTTTACTTGCAAGAGATTATCACATGTGCAGCAAACAGCCTAGTGCAAAGTTGCCCCACGCTGAATATCTTTTCAGTCAATATATTGCAAAAGATATGTCATTAATTGTAATTGCTCAGGATTAAAAAGTTTCAATTCATTGGTGAATGGAACTGGGTATTAAATACTGACAACTGCTTGAGCAGGATAAAGATTCAAAAATATTTTTTCATAGTGTAGAAAAGGAAAAAATAAATACTTATACTCCATTAGAAAATAAGCTATCAGTTCTAAACAGTCATTGTATTTTTCAGAAAATACAAATCAGTGATTTGTATATGCTTATTTTTATGCATAAAAGATGAAATGTCTTGTAGCCATCATGGTTTTCAGAATTTCAGAGCTATAAATGCCAGCAATTTAAATTTATTGATGAATAGTTTAGTAAAATTCATAACAGTGTATAGTATATGTTTATTCTCTAGATAGTGGTTCTAATATTATAAATGAAATTTAACTTTTTAAACTTCTGGCCATTTTCCTCTTATTTATTTCTGTGACCCAGTAATCATCTTAGCATGGTAACTTTAGTTGTCTTTCTCAAAAGAATTAAACTTTTAGCTCTCTCAAAAACAGTCACTTTAACTTTTACCCTAATACACTGACCTGGATATTCTTTGGAAAGAATGATGCTAAAGCTGAAACTCCAGTACTTTGGCCACCTCATGCAAAGAGTTGACTCATTGGAAAAGACTCTGATGCTGGGAGGGATTGGGGGCAGGAGGAGAAGGGGACAACAGAGGCTGAGATGGCTGGATGGCATTACCGATCTGATGGACGTGAGTTTCAGTGAACTGCGGGAGTTGGTGATGGACAGGGAGGCCTGGCATGCTGTGGTTCATGGGGTCACAAAGAGTCGGACATGACTGAGTGACTGAACTGAATACACTGACAAATGGATTCCTCTCCCCTTCCTGGTACTATAGCATAATACCAATTTACTGTGCATTATAAAATACCACACTGCTATCTGGGATTAACTTGACTATTGGAGCACTTGTTACCAAAATAATCTGATATTTATTTTTTAAGTTGACTAATCAAGTCAGTCAAAATGGTTTTAATTCAACATATAGTGAATAAGGACTAAATTGCAGACCTAATGTATTATATTTCTCCAGTCTCACACACTCACTATTTTGAGGGAAAAATAGTAAGTTCAGAGGTTTTTGAATGAACATATGCCCATTTAGGTATGAATGAAAGGAAATTTTGCTAATGAATTTCTAGGAAACTTTATTATGAGCTAAAAAGCCTAACAAGATTATAACCTTACTCCTTTCTAATTTCTTAGAGATAAAGAAAATTTGATAGCTTTCAAAACTAAAAATGTCAAATTATTTTAGACATTGAGGATGGTGTTTTATAAATTAACCTATGACATTTTCAGTGCAGTTCAGTTCAGTCGCTCAGTCATGTCCGACTCTTTGCGACCCCATGAATTGCAGCATGCCAGGCCTCCCTGTCCATCACCATCTCCCGGAGTTCACTCAGACTCACATCCATCGAGTCAGTGATACCATCCAGCCATCTCATCCTCTGTCGTCCCCTTCTCCTCCTGCCCCCAATCCCTCCCAGCATCAGGGTCTTTTCCAATGAGTGAGCTCTTCACATCAGGTGGCCAAAGTACTGGAGTTTCAGCTTTAGCATCATTCCTTCCAAAGAAATGCCAAGGCTGATCTCCTTCAGAATGGACTGGTTGGATCTCCTTGCAGTCCAAGGGACTCGCAAGAGTCTTCTCCAACATCACAGTTCAAAAGCATCAATTCTTTGGCGCTCAGCCTTCTTCACAGTCCAACTCTCACATCCATACATAACCACTGGAAAATCCATAGCCTTGACTAGATGGACCTTAGTCAGCAAAGTAATGTCTCTGCTTTTGAATATGCTATCTAGGTTGGTCATAATTTTTCTTCCAAGGAGTGAGTGTCTTTTTATTTCATGGCTGCTGTCACCATCTGCAGTGATTTTGGAGCCCCAAAAAATAAAGTCTGACACTGTTTCCACCATTTCCCCATCTATTTCCCATGATGTGATGGGACCAGGTGCCATGATTTTAGTTTTCTGAATGTTGAGCTTTAAGCCAACTTTTTCACTCTCCTCTTTCACCTTCATCAAGAGGCTTTTTAGTTCCTCTTCACTTTCTGCCATAAGGGTGGTGTCATCTGCATATCTGAGGTTATTGATATTCCTCCCAGCAATCTTGATTCCAGCTTGTGTTTCTTCCAGTCCAGCGTTTCTCATGATGTACTCTGCATAGAAGTTAAATAAGCAGAGTGACAATATAAAGCCTTGACGCACTCCTGTTTCTATTTGGAACCAGTCTGTTGTTCCATGTCCAGTTCTAACGTTGCTTCCTGACCTGCATACAGGTTTCTCAAGAGTCAGGTCAGGTGATCTGGTATTCCCATGTCTCTCAGAATCTTCCACAGTTTATTGTGATCCACACAGTCAAAGGCTTTGGCATAGTCAATAAAGCAGAAATAGATTTTTTTCTGGAACTGTCTTGCTTTTTCGATGATCCAGCAGATGTTGGCAATTTGATCTCTGGTTCGTCTGCCTTTTCTAAAACCAGCTTGAACATCAGGAAGTTCATGGTTCACATATTGTTGAAGCCTGGCTTGGAGAATTTTGAGCATTACTTTACTAGCGTGTGAGATGAGTGCAATTGTTCGGTAGTTTGAGCGTTCTTATGACATTTTACCTTTTTGTTAATCCTTCAGATTTACCTTCAATAATGTTTAACTATGAATTAAGGTAATGAGTTTGAGTATGGTTTCTAACATAATTGCCATGTCCTTAGTGAAAGGTTATTATTGTTCATGGGTCTGATGGTTGGTTGACTAGAAATCCTCTCCAGTTGCACATTCAAGATGAATACACTATGAGCAGAACGGTAAATCCACTATTTACACTATATTCACTATTAACGTAGACCTAGGGTGACCAGTTGCACCTGTTTGCCTAGGCCTGTGAGAGTTCCCAGCCCAGGGGAGTTTCCATTTTAAAACTAGGGCTGAGAGGGTACAGGGGTTGCTGGACTTTCAGCGGTAAAACCAAGAAAGTCCCAGGCAAGTAGGAGTGAGTTGACCCTACCTAGCTTACTGCACAAGGTAATTCCAATGAATTGAGTTTGCGAACCATCACCTGATTCGCCTCTACTGGAACATGATTTTGATGAACTTGTGGGTTTAACCACTGACAACTAAGATAAAGGATTTTGCTTAATGAAGGAGACATATGATTCAGATTGCCACGATGAAATTAACAAAGGACATCACGTAAGTAATCACAGCACTGAATCTTTTCGAAATTTAGCCAAAGATGACTATCTCTGAAACCTTTCTTGATATCCTTCCCTCAGACAGATTTTACCTTTTCTTCTTTTTTACACTCAATGTGCCCTCTGCCTAAAGTTTATTATAGTGTTGGTGAACTTCACTATTTATTTGTCTCGTGCGACTTCCCTGGTGGCTCAGACAGTAAAGCGTCTGCCTACAATGTGGGAGACCCAGATTCAATCCCTGGGTCGGGAAGATCTCCTGGAGAAGAAAATGGCAACCCACTCTAGTATCTTGCCTGGAAAATCCCATGGACAGACAGAGAAGTCTGATGAGTTACAGTTCATGGGGTCGCAAAGAATCGGACACGACTGAGCGACTTCACTTTCACTTTCACTAGACCAGGTGGCACAATGGTAAAGAATCTGCCTGCTGATGCAGGAGTCTCGGGTTTGATCCCTGCATTGGGAAGATCCCCTGGAGAAGGAAAAGGCAACCCACTACAGTGTTCTTGCCTGGAAAATCCCATGGACAGAGGACCTTGGCAGGCTACCATGTGGTCAAAAGGGGTTGGATGCGACTTGGCAACTGAGCACTACAAGACTGTAAGCTTCCTGAGGAGAATAGAAGCCTTTTTTATTTATCTTTGGACCCCAAGTATCTAGTGTCTAATGAATGAATGAATTACCTATGTATTTTCTACTCTACAATATACTACCTATGTTTTTTCTACTTTACAGTAAAATACATGGTTTTTATTATCGCTATTTTACTGATTAAAAACTCAGAGATCCAAGATGTCATATAACAAGCGTAAGGATACAGTGTTGAAAAACAATGAAGCCAAAGATGGAAAATCAGATCTGTCTGGTTGCAAAGCCCATTCTGTCTCCATTGTATGTGCCTGCTAAGTCGCTTCAGTTGTGTCCAACTCTTTGCGACCTTATGGACTGTAATCTGCCAGGGTCCTCTGTCCACAGGATTCTCCAGGCAAAAATACTGGAGTGGGTTGCCATTGCCCCCTCTAGGGGATCTTCCCAACCCAGAGATCAAATGCATGTCTCTTGCAGCTCCTGCATTGCAGGTGGATTCTTCACCACTGAGCCCCCAGGGAAGCCCTCTCTTTCCATTAACTCTGTGTTAAATAACTGGTCACTGTCAATGCTTGAAAGACCCCTTCTTCCAGGCAGGAGAATAGGAATCAGCTGCTGCTGCTGCTGCTGCTGCTAACTCACTTCAGTCATGTCCAACTCTCTGCGACCCCACAGACGGCAGCCCACTAAGCTCCTCTGTCCCTGGAATTCTCCAGGCAAGAATACTGGAGTGGGGTGCCATTGCCTTCTCCGATAGGAATCAGTGATACAGATGAAAATCCTGTTAGTCCGGTCATGGATACTGATTAAGCTTTTCTGGTAATCTGCATAATAGATTTTATAGATTATTACTGTGGAAAAGAGGTGACTAAATGTAGAATACAATCAGTGCTGGTATGTTTAGACAGAGGAATCAAAATGCATGCTACAGTCACACAACTAAAATAAAAGATTCTGTATCTGTTTTCTTGTGTCACCAGTAAACCTTTTTTTTGTTATTGAAATATAGTTGATTTACAATATTGTGTTAGTCTCAGATGTATAGCAAAGTGATTGAGTTTTTATATTATTTCCATTATAGATTATTTAAAATATTGAATATTGTTTCCTCTGCTATACAGGAAATCCTTGTCGTTGACCTATTTCATGTATAGTAGTTTGTATCTGTTAATCTCATACACCTAGTTTATCTACCCCCACTTTCCCCTTTGACAACCATAAGTTTGGTTTTTATGTTTGTGAGTCTCCTTCTGCTTTGTAAATATAAATCCACTTGTATTTTACTTTTAGGTTCCTCATATAAATAATATCATATTTGTCTTTCTCTGTCTGACTTACTTCACTTAGTATGATAATCTCTAGGTCCATCAACGTTGCTGCAAATGGCTATATTTCCTTCTTTCTTATGGCTGAGTAATAGTCTATCCTGTGCGTAGCTTCTTACACCCATCATCTGCTGATGGGCACTTGGGGTGCTTCCATATCTTGGCTATTATAAATAGTGCTGCTATGAATATTGGGGTCCATGTATCATTTCGATTAGAGTTTTCATCTTTTCTGGGTATATGTCCAAGAGTGAGACTGCTGGATCATATGGTACCTCTGCTCTTAGTCTTTTAATAAACATCCATACTGTTTTTTAATAAATCCTTTTTTTAGACACAATGAACCAGATCTACGTTAAGAAACCCTTTGTGAACCTTAACTCACTGCATCCTCATCCTTCTGCGTCTTCTCCTGTGCGTTGCATCACATCGTTTTACTTATTAAATTGGGACTCAAAGTAAGAAAGTATGTCAGTATTATAAAGTATATTAAGACAGCATAGACCTGCATGAAGACTATATTTATACTAGCACCTTTTCTTTCACACAGTGATGAGCTAAAAAATAAACCAAACCAAACAAAGAGTTTCCCAGTTGCTTGGAAAACATTTGTATACAAACCTTCATAATAATAAGCTCTTGGTATAATGTTACCATAGAAGTGTGATGATTCAGGCAAATTCAGGATGTTCACCGGAAACTATCTGAAAAAAAACCTGAAAATATGACTTGTTTCTAAGACATGGAAACAGTGACCCATTCATTAAGGTTCATTATGGAGTTGTGGGAGGGGCTTTAAAGACATCACAGTATATTTGCCAAGAATTAAGTGTTTAAGGTTTCAGATCTTCAGTGCAAAATGAGCTACAACACGTAAATGTGTACACAGAGTAAATACATCATATTAGTACCTAGATAGTAAGGGCTTACTATGGGCAGGGCACTGCATTCCAGGAATGTATTAATGGAAATTGCAATCAAATAAAATTAAATTTGTTAGTACGTTTGTTTGTTATATTTTACATTTAGAAAGAAAATGATTATAGATAAAATGTATTGTCAGTGACAAGATCACAGCAAAGTGTTTCCTTTTAAAGTAATCAAAGTTTGTATAATTCCTTTTGGGAGGTAAGGTGGCTTAGACATTAAAAAGTCCACCTGCAATGCAGGAGACCCAAGTTCAATCCCTGGGTTGAGAATATCCCCTAGAGAAGGGAATGGCTCCCCACTCCAGTAGTATTCTTGCCTGGAGAATCCCATGGACCGAGGAGCCTGGCAGGCTACAGTCTTTGGGGTCACAAAGAGTTAGACATAATTTAGTGACTAACACTTTCACTTTTCACTTTTACAGGTGATTTGGCATGTTGGGAAATTATGCTATTTTTATTCTACTAAGAAGCCCATTCATGTGGATTAAGCAAAAGTAATAATATTTAGATTTTCAACACTGTACCTTAAATATCTAATTTTCAGCACTTTAACCTAGGTATCTATGTCTTACTCCTTTGCCGATCAGTTATCTGTCTTCACATGAACATCAATAATGCACAAACTTGAGAGCTACTGACGAGAGTAATCTGTTTTACTGAGTCAAATTATATAATAAGCCTGGAAGAAACCCAAGCTTGCATCCTGTTTAGCCCCTGCTGGTAGGCTAGTAAATATAAATAGGCAGTTCTCTATATAAAAATAGGTCTAAAAGTTGGTTCTAAAACATAAAAAATTCAGACAGTAGACTTACATAACCCCCCAAAGCAACTTCTAAAAGCCATAATTGCTTCTCACTATTTAAAGCTACATTCTATTGTATACTTCCAGAATGTTTATGCATTTTTTGGTTTTGCTCTTTTTCTTCAGAACTGAATGTACTGTAAGCTCCCTTAAGTCCAGCCTACGTTCATTTAATATATTTAATATATGTATAGTAAATTTGCAGTTACATGTAAAAAATGCACAGTGAACTTGAGTCAGATTGTAAGACTCAATGATTATCTGAACCTAAACCTTGTATAACAATGGAATTTTTTATTTTTAAAGTATTCCAAGATAGTTTTTCCAGTTTAATAAATCTTGAACACTTCCTTATGTATCAAACTCTTTCTGAAGATTTGATCTTTGCCATCTAATCAGATCCTTTTATCCACCCTATGAGTTAGATTCTATGACTAACCCTGTTACTCTTTTAACTGAGGGATAGATTTGACCTGGTTAGTAAGCAGGAGATCCCCACCAGTCTTCTGCCAGAGCCCCTCTGCTTAACCACTGTCACCAAAAATACAGTAAAATTTAGACTGAATACCTTGAGAGCGTCTTCAGATGACTTAAGAGAGGCAGTGCAGAGAACTTCGTAGCTGTTTGTAGTTCAATGTTCAACATAGTTCAGTAGTTTAGAATTTCACAGTTCAGTGTGGACAGAGAAAGGGAGAAAATGAATGCTCCATAGTATCGTATCTGATTAAACAAGTCAAGGGAGATCTCAGCGGAATAGTCACATTTTAAAAACGAAAAATTATTGGAATGAAAACAAAATTCCAAAATTCAGAGATAGAAGAGTCTGCAGTCCATTCTCATATAGCAGGAAGATACATAATTTCAAGTAAAGAAGCAGCATAGGGACAAGGAGGAAGGTAAGGTTAGAATCAAATTTAGGATTTTCTTGTAAGAGACTTGAAATGCTGGGTTGAAGAATCTGAACTTAATTGGAAAAGTTTTGGAGACTGTATGATGCTATGCTTATGTAGTAAGGGAGTTTGGAGTATTTAGTCTATTAAGCTTAACTGGACAGGCTATGTAAGAATTATGTACTTGGAGAATATAAATTTAAATATAATTTCCCCGAAGGGAAGTGTTTAATCTAAAATTGAGTAGTGTACTTTGTTCTGTGAGGTAAAAGTGTATCATCTCCATTGTCTCCCTTTCAGATGGACAGTGAGCTGTTCATTTCCTCGTAACTCTTCACAGGCTTGCAAGTAGTTACTCATTCTCCACTGTCTGTTTTCATGGAAAAAACAGCCAGTGCCTTGACGTCAGAAGAACTGGCTTTTTATCTTTTAAATAACTTATTTCCCTGCACCTCTAGTTCTTTGTGCGATCTTCCTAAATAAAGCAGTAAAATAAGATACAGTTAGTTCCTGTGAACTGAATTCATTATGTCCCAGTCAGTGACTGGAAGCATTTGACATACCTTGAGTTCTTCTCTGTCCTACTGACCACTGTTGACTTGTGATAATGATGTCATAGAGGGAAATTCAGAGTAGGGATAGGCGTGATCAGATGGCTCTTCTGAAAAAGTCAGTTGTAGGCATGGACACTCAAAACTAGTGTCCTGCTGGGTTTTGTCTGTTTGTTTTTGCCAGTTTAAAAAAAATGTGGTTTTTTTTTAAGTTTTAAAAAATAGGGCAATCATACTTCTCTATCATGTCTGTGTAACAAAAGGATGTGTTTGTTCCATACTTGGATGGGTGATGCCTTAGTTACCATGTCTGGAGATTAATAGCGGCCATAATGCTGTAATTTTCAGTAACAGCAGCAATACTAATTTAGCCCACTCTAACAGGGGAGCCTGGTGGGCTTCCATCTATGGGGTCACACAGAGTCGGACACGACTGAAGCGACTTAGCAGCAAGAGCAGCAGCAAATATCTTTCTTTCTTATTAGTATGCATCATCATTTTACTTGTTTCCACTTTAAAAAAATCTTTTCTGAGATTTGTTTTTGGTTTTCAGTTGAATTTCAATTCATTTGAACAGATCACATCCACTGATTTGTTCAACATCTTGAATCATTTGCATTCATTATTGCCTTTGCCTGTTTAATTTATATGTATAATCATACAGAGTTACCCTGGCCCCAGGGAATCAAATGAAAGGTGTACTCATAGCAATTAATTGAGACTTTCTACTTTTTTTTTTCTTTTCATATACTGTTACTGCATAAGAGTAGTATCATACTCTGTGTGGTTATCCTTCCTTATTATATATCATATTTTCATATATGATTATAAAGTTATAAATGACATTATTGTCCTTTCAGTCCAAGGTCACAGACGTGAACATATTCTAGTATACTTGAGAAAATAATTAATTTGTAATGTGCAAAACCACTTCTATGATATATTGACCATTATGCTTCCAGAAGAAAAAAAAAAAGATTATAAGCAAGTGTGATCCATGTTATTTAGGGTCAGACTTGTAAAGTAGTCTTGATCTGAGAATAGGTAAGAAATACAAATTTTGCACCAGTCAAGAATTTTTTTATTATTATTAAAAATATAACCCATAGAAATTACTTAATCTGAAACTGGATTATCATGTATTGCTTGTTAACATCCTGTTTCTGGCATTTTTATTACTGGCAGAGAAATCTGACTTCAGCTTTGGATACAATGGAAATGCTATCAGTCTATATTCACTGATTAATTAACTGTCAGGCGTTGACTGGATAAAGAAATACTTCCCTGGGAACATATACATGCTCTTTGCTATTGGAAGAATCACCAGGAAAGAGCTACAAAGACTTTTAGCTGAACTTCCTGATATTAGAGCAGAAAACTACTGCCTGCTGGAGTTAAATGACCTCCTCAGAGCCACAGAGCTTGTTAGAGGCAGAACTGACATTGAACTCAGCTGTTCTGTCTCCCAATCCAGCGTTGCTTTCATTCCCATTCTTCTCATGTTCTCTAGCAAACCTTGAGTTCTGAAGTTAAGCGAGTAGTCAGTATTTAATGTAGAACACTACTTTGATGACTCAAATTCAAAATTAACAGCCAAACACAGAGTATCCTCACAAGGTTGCAGTTTTGTGATTGAAGAATTTCAGACAATGAATTAATCAGAGCACACCTTAATAAGGACACTACAGAAAAATAATGAAATTTGCAATGCAAAATTTGGCAATTTCCCCCCTTTATTGGAGATTCACAAAGCACTCGATCATACACAAGGTAGAATTCCTGAATTAAAATAATCTACTGACTTTTTAAGGCTTCCCAGGTGGTGCAATGGTAAAGAATCTGCTTGCCAATGCAGGAGATGCAAGAGATACATGTTTGATCCCTGGGTTGGGAAGATGCCCCCAGGTAGGATATGGCAGCCCACTCCAGTGTTCTTGCCTGGGGAATCTCATGGACAGAGGAGCCTGGCAAAAGAGTTCGACATGTCTGAGCACGCCCGCACGCACACACACTTTTTAAAATCTAGTGTTTCTCAAGATTTTTGCCAGTGATGTTTATTTTTTTCCCAAACATCTGCTTACTTTTAAAGTTCTTTTGGAAATAGTAAACTAAACACAAATGAACAAACAAAAAGGAGAATCTCAGACTAGAAGTCTTGTAAAGGTCTTATGCTTCTGTATTTCTAGTGATATAATGGGAGCAGTCATACCTATTTTTCTTAATTGTGTTAAAGCTTATAGTCATTGGCTATTACTTTTATTTCAATTCCTTGTGGAATAAGGTGTTCTTAAGTTTCAGCAAAGTAACAGTTGTCATCACTATATTAGAATTTGGGATATTAATTATATAGTTTTGTGAGACTTGTGGCTTTCAACATGACATGACTAAAAAGATTTTATGATGCTTAAAAGATGGAATCAGTGTATTAAAACTTAGTCGCAAGTAAAATAGTTTTGTGACTTACCATTAGTTGCATAATACCTGCATCTGATGCTCCCTTTTCCTTCTCTGAATATATCAGTTTCTTTCTAGATGTCAAATCTCAAATGCTCTAGAGCTATACGAACAATGATTGTGCTTCCTGGAATACCTCTCTTGTTGTCATGGGGAAGGCAGCTGGTGCCATCTCCCAAGTGTATACTGGTTTTTATCTTCCCATATGAAAAATAATAGAATAATAAGTAATTATGGGAAGGCTTATGGAAATGAAAACTTTTATAAATCTGTAATTGATATAAAATTGATATAGGAAAAGTTATTGCTCTCCTTGAAGCAACTGTCCTTTGTCATAACTTAATTTAGAATAAAAATTATGTGCCTTTTCTAAACTGATTTATAGAGCACATACTTGGCAAATATCTAAAAATTCATAGATAAGTTTTGAAACCAAAAAAATAAATAACAAAGTGAACAATGCTTTCAGCATAATTTATGCTTAGCCTTTTATTTTTAAAACAATAATTTATTCCAACCAGTTTGAGCAATTTAATTGCTTAAGCCCTTTAGCTGTTGTTCACGGATAAGAAGAATTCTGACTTGAAAATTAGCTTAAAATTTGGGGGATCAGCTCCATCAAGAAATATACTGCCATTAAGTGCAGGCCATTTGAGAACTTCACCATTCCTGCACGTATGACCAGAAGCCAACAGAGTCAATTTCCATGTTTATTTCCTCCTTGTTTGACTGTGTTCTGTCAGTTGACAGTGTTCAGGCTTATGTTGATGTAAATTGCCATAAAGCAGGGAAACACAGGCTATTGCTCTGTCAGGGAGGCTCAGCTCTGCAGAACTGCACAATTTAAGAAAAGTATCTGCAGGAAGATTCAGTGTCAAGTTTTGGAAATTGACTCTAAATGCAAATTGGCCTCCACTCCTCAGACTCTGGAACGAAAGTGATGGCAAAGAGGAGCCACCAAACAGCCAGAATGCACTGTTAGGCGTAACTGCTTTCATGAAGACAAAAACAGGATCCCGCTTGTTCATTCACAATAGACGTTCAGACCCGACACTGACACTCTGCCATCCCCCTGTTTTATTGGAGCCTGCCACGTTCCCAGGAGAAGGGTTGCCTCATTGTAGTTCTTTGTAATGTTTCCCCTCCTTCCTCCACAGGGAAGTCTTCCAGCCCTTCCCACTCTGTAGGGTTAGAAGAAAAAGCTCCCTCTGACTCCAGTCTCTACTGTAGGGTTAGAAGGAAAAACTCCCTCTGACTCCAGTCTCTTCTGTAACCGCTGATGAATGACTGTGATGAACGGCTGTCGTGTTTCACTTCCCTTTGAATCTTACTGGTGTCTCCTGCTGATTCATCATGCCCTGTAGCCAGGAACCTGGGTCTAAACTCTTCTTACAAACCTCCAGGTTCTTCTGATTTGTTTCATGAAGAAAAATGAATTCTGGAGTCCCTAGCTCAGAGGGACAAAGGAACAAACCAGAAGGCACGTAGAATTTTTAAATTTTTATTTTATCAACACATTCATAACATGTGTTGCCTACATTTGAGAAGTTCTTTCATTTACGAGATAAATGCATAGGAAAAGAACTTTTCATCACTACAATTTTTGCTTCTGCTGTATCTCATCAGAATAGGAGGGTTTCCTTTTTGCTTTCTCTCTTGGTATTCCACTTTTAAAAAGAGTCTTAGGAAAGAAAGCGATCTCAGCAGGAGTTTACTTTTTCACTTGTAATAGTAAGTTATTTATATAGATGAATGACTTACTTTTTGATGCAGCTGAGATTTCCTCATCTCCTGTGTATATGTTTCTGCTTTCCTTCTTCATAGAGTTTCTATTATTCAGAAAGCAATGAGAAGTATCATTTTGGGAAGTAATCCTAAAACATTGTATGTTGATAATGAACCATTTCTTCAAATGTGCATGGGAAAAGCCTGTTTCTCAAACGGTCTTCTTTAGTCAGCAACTTCATACTGATTTTTCTCTTGACAACTTGAACACTGTATTGTGAGATACCTACTAAAGTAGCTGTGAGAGTAAAGAGAGTAAAGCAGTGGTTAAGTGGGTGGTAAGAACATTTTTATGTTCGTTATCTAATTATTTTTTACTTGTTATTTTATATTGGAGTATAGCCGATTAACAATGATGTGCTTGTTTCGGGCGGACAGCAAAGGGACTCAGCCGTACATATCCTTGTACCCATTCTCCCCTAAACTCCCCTCCCCTCCAGGCTGCCGCATAACATTGAACAGAGTTCCCTGTGCTCTACAGTAGGCCCTTGTTGGTTAGCCATTTTTAAATATAGAGGTTTGTACATGTCAATCCAAATTTCCAATCTATGCCTCCCTCCGATCCTTCCCCCTTGGTAACCAAAAATTCAGTCTCTAAGTCTGTGAGTCTGTTTCTATTTTGAAAATAAATGTATTTGTATCATTTCTTCTTAGATTCTGCCAATAAGGGATATAGTGTGATATTTTCGATAGTTTTGACCCTTGCAGAAAAAACATACACATACCCATACCCTAGGTCTAGGTGAATCCAGCTGATAATTAAGTGAATTTTTGTCTAAAGTTCATTTTTGAATTTGAGATCATTGTAGATCCACATATGAGTTTAAGAAATAACACACAGAGATCTCACATACCCTTTACCCAGTGTCTCCTCCAATGGTAACATTCTTCTGATCTATAGTGGGCTATCACAAGTAGGACTGTGATCAAGATTTAGAACATTCCTGTCACCAAAGGAATGTGGCTATAAAAGAGCACTCCAGTAGATTTTGAGGACTATCTCATCTCTTAAACTTTTTAGTACTAATTCTTCCATCTGGGCAAACGAACAACGAGATTTCTAGGAAAAGTGATGCGACCTGAATTCAGTTCTCAGCTTTGTCACTATAACTGGTTTCATCACATCTGGGGAGTCACAGTCTCATGATGCTTTAATTCATCATTTTGTAGGGACTCGCTCTAAATCAGTGATTCTCAACTGGAATGAAAGGAAAGGCTGTCTCCTCCTCCTCCTCTCGTGGAGACTTTTCAGGATCTTGGGTTGGAGGAATTTTCCAGACACAGTCCAACACCTTTTCCTTCATCCCTCCACTTCCGCGTCTGTCTCCCCCTCCTTCTCCATGACATGCAGATGCTGATTTGTTTTTGCCCCTAGACTTCCAGGATTTCAACCCCCTCATCCTCCATTGAGAATTACTTACGAAATCGGATATGTAACAATTAGATAAGGTACTAGTGGGCTGTAGATTTACAGTTAGCCAACAACTAATCTCAAACATCTCTTAGCTACTTTTTGACTTTAAAATAATGATTTTAAAAAAAAACCCCGCAAAGAACACTGAAAACCTTTCCACTTTATAGCATCCAGCTGATGACTCATAGGAGTGGAGGAAAATGTGCTCAACCTGTGAGCCAAGTTCAGAGGGGTCTGTGGAAGACTGCCTCCAAGAGTGAGTTAGAGAAAAGGGATCTGAGAAAATGTAGTTGTTACTGGGGAATTTCCGACAGAAACTGAATCACCCAGCTTGAGAAAGTAAAGCAAATGAGTCCCTCAACAGGAGATTTTGACCCTATTCAAATCCTTATTCAGACCCTGTCTGATGTCTGTTTTTAAGACATTTTAGTATTTATAGTTTGATTTTAGAAATAGAGAACTGTCTCTATAACTTTGATGACCTGTCTCCAAAACAGATTCATTGTAAATTTATAGCATAAAAGAAAGATACCATTGTTTGTATCATGATAGTGACTGTCTTAAATATTTCTTTCCAGAACTCAGCCTAGCTTATTAAACCTCCTTAGTTTTATACTTCAGGTGGGTGCTCTCTCCTTGAGTGTGGCAGATACAAGTTACCACTATGACTCCTTTCTGTTTCTTTCCTTAAGAAACCAGGACATATGGAAAAAGGAGAGGAAAAAATCTAAGATGTCATACTACAGCTAACTTATTGGAATGTTGAACCAAAAAAAAAAAAAAAAATTAGTCTGAAGTCAGAACCACAGAGACAAGGAAAAGAAAAGGAAATAAAGTTTTTCTGTATCCTGCTAGGGATGGTACATTAAAGAAAAATTAAGGGATGCCAGAAACTATCATAGAGTCTGCAAAATGACAGCTAAATGAGATTTTTAGACCCACATTAGAAGGAGCCAAGACAGGGAGGTTAAGCTAGGAATAGGGAGGAGAGGAAAGTATTTGCCCATGGGTCAGCCTCCAGGTTTAGAATAACTCAAAAGATAAAGATATATATATATATATATATATATATATATATCTGTATGTAGATACAGCATTGTTTGTGACACCCTTGATTGCAATTTAAAAGCTATCCAGAGCTTAGGGAAGGCAGTGTCAACTTGGTGCCCCTGCTTTCAAGTAAGTTCCTCTAATTCTTGAAGCCAAGTGACACAGCTGTCCTCAGAGATGAGATGCTCTGTGAGAGGTCTGAGTGGGGGAGCCCCGGAGACTGGAAGGGCAAATCAGCTCTGGGCCTGAGAGCATCCAGTGATGACTCAGGGGAAGTGGAGGAACATGTGCTCAATTTATGGGCAGCGTCAGAGTAGTGCATAAGACAAATCATTTTATTTTAATGACCCACTGATACTGCAGAAAACAGGAAGTACAGCAGCTACCACTGAAGTAGGGAACTGATTTGTATTACCCAGTGTCTGCGTCTGGATGCAAGAACCTGGGTGGTGCCAGCTGCAAAATCCTTCACATTCTCAGTCCTGAATGAGTGCCAGATTTGGGAGACTCGGGGATTGTTGAAGTTTCTTTTAAAACTCCGGATCTATACAAAGATGTATCAGCCACATTCAACCATCTTCAGCACACCACTCTATCTTAATAAACTAGAAAAGACAGTATGGATCCTTAGCAGGGGAGACAAGAGAAGCTAAGAAGAACTGGTAAAATCTAAAATGTATTATCATTGATCTTTATTGTATTGAAGAAAAAAAAAGCCGGCTCTTGGCTCAGGAGAGAGACACAAGATCTATTTTCCAAGATGCTTGCTATATAATCCAGCTGAGAAGGTAAACAGGAACCCCCAAAGAGCAATTATTACCTCTGGCCACAAGAAGCAAAGAAATGCAAGAGACCCATAAAGAATTATCTCCCAACACTTAATAAATGTGTTGTGATAAGTATTAAATACATTTCAAAACTGTAAAAATAAATAAATCAAATATATTATCACTACCAGCATTTCATTAGAGGCCTGAAACAAGATTGTATCATCAGTGAGAATTTCAGAAGAGCTTATTTTAGGAGGAAGGGAGGCAGATAGATGACAGATGGATGGATGGATGGATAAATGGATGATGGATAGATGGATGGGGGCTAAAGGGTTATGTGCACTGAAAGACAATGTAACAGAGCACCGGCCTCTAAAGTCACTTCAAGTTATTCTAAAAGGAAAGAGAACAAAGGAAAAACCGGAAACCACATATGGGATTAGCCAAGCTGAGCATGAGCCTGAACTCACTGGGAGGAGGAAGAGCTATTAAGGAGCTTGTCAGACTAGACGGATGATCCATTACCAGTGGAAACCAAGCAGCTCCAAGCCATTAGCTGAGACTGTAATCCTCGCAGCCTGGGACCCGGCTCAGTGCCTGGAGAGGCGATCAGGGTCCACCTAGGAGCAGTTATAGCTGCTTACATGATGATCATGAGAACATCACCGGGTCCAAACCACAAACTTTTCTTGTGAAAAATGGAACACATGGCTCAAGAGAATCCTAGGTACAGCCAGCCCGCGGCTCCTGAGTACACACAAGCCCCCCCACCTTATTTTTACAGCAGTTGTAATTGTGCCGGACTTTGATGATCACAGCGTGTGAATGGAATACTTTATTAGGTGTTTGGGGGAGAAAGAGAGCTGGTGTCGTCACTTTTAGAAGTGGTGTTTTTCTGTGTTTTATGTTGCCACTGGCTCTGACTCATCTTGATCAGAGACCACATAGGGATGTATTTAAGGGCACAGACTGAATGCACACTGCCTGGCTTCAATTCTTGCCTCGACTTACTAGCTGTTGGCCCTAGACAATTTACTTAATACTTGGAAGCCTCAGTTTCTTCATCGGTAACATAGGGATAAAAATAGCCCTGGCATCAAGGAGTGGTTGAAGTGAGTAATTATATGTAATGCACTGCAACAGTGTCTGGCCCATAGCAAGCACCACCACCAGAAAAGTCTTTCTCAGGCTTTATCACTTCTTCTGTTACCCTCCAAGCAACATGCAGGTACACATGTGAAGTAATGTATCCACAAGTCTGGGGCAAAGGTTGATACGGGGTGGTTATGTAGCTGTCGCAGTGGAGAAGCAGAAATGAGCATCCCAGCATCCTGGCCAGTTCTTACAAAGAAAATAACAATTGACTTTGAATGGTATATAGGAAGGGAAATTGTGAAAGGGTAGAATAAGACTACTAATTTTTTTTCATTGGGATATAGTTGATTTACAGTATTGTGTTAGTTTCCGATGTACAGCAAAGTGATTTGGCTTTATATGTATAAAATATATAAAACATGTATTATTGGGGCTTCTCTGGTGGCTCAGTGGTAAAGAATCCGCCTGCCAGTGCAGGAGATGCAGGTGCAATCCCTGGGTCGGGAAGATCCCCTGGAGAAGGAAATGGCAACCCACTCCAGTATTCTTGCCTGGAGAATCCCATGGAAGGAGGGGAGTCTGGTGGGCTACAGTCCATGGGGTTGCGAAAGAGTCAGACACGCCTGAGTGACTAAACAACAACAAATCCCACACATAAGTGAGATATATTAATAATATTTGTCTGTCTTTCTCTAACTTACTTCACTGTAGTTGATAATCTCTAGATCCATCCACGTTGCTGCAAATAACATTTTTAATGAAAGAAAAAAGAATGAATTGACTGAAATATTCACTATATAAAAAAATTGTAGCTTGAGCTAAGATTCATGGTCCTTCAGGGCTCATTGTAATTTTCAAATACCTTGTGGTTTTTTTCACCTGTGTTACACCTCCTACCTGGAATGCATAACCAGTCTCCTTGAATTGGCGTTAAACTCATCTTTCAAGGCATAGAACAAAACTACTTTTATTCCTAGCTACAAGGATTTGCCAAAAGCTGCTTTTTATAAAGATTCTTTTAAAATTTACCCTATTTTCTCAGTAGACAGTAAACTCTTTAAGACAGAAATCCTGTTATCACTCCCATTTATTAGTTTTAATCTTCACCCGTCTGTTTCCCCTTGGGCCCAGTCCTGAACCCTTGTGAGGTACGTGCACAAAATATAGTTGTTGAGTGATGATCAAATCCCAAATCTACATATCCAAGGAGTTTCCCTCCCTGCTAAAACTCTCAGAAAATCATTTTCATAAGCCCCAGGAGACCCAGTGTAAAAATAGTGACAGCTTTTCCACAATTATCTAAATTCCATAGTAAGTTATTAAAATGATTGCTGCCTCAGGTTATTAATTCCTAAAGACAAGTAAATATTCTCTTTTCAGTTAAATCAGTTTGATTCTCTGTGAATTCTGGTTCCTGTTTTTATGATACTCCTGAACGCCCAGCTTGTTGTGGTTCATTTATTAGGCTTTTGAAATGTTGGATTACTCTGCATCGCATTTGTTCTTGTATTGTCTAGGCTCTAGCCGGCCTCCTAGGGTCGTCACACCATAATCTTAAACACAACATGTGCCTTGTGGTCCAGATGTTTTCCAAGAGGGGATGCTGCCGCCAAGAAAAGCAAGATAGTATCTTGAATACCCAAAGGGATTGATAGAACTGAAAAAGCAACTATATAGCCAACTGTGTAGTTGTCCAAGAAATAGCCTATTCTTTGTGTCATTGGGGTTTTTATGATCAAATAGAAATTTGAAAAAAATTTTATGATAAGATACTTCGCTTCACATCATAATATCTGCTTTTCTAGAAGGGACTTGATGTTTGGCAGTGTGTAGATAAAACTAGGATTATAGCCACAGCAGAAGAAACCAAAAACAAAACAAAAAGAGAGAGGAAGAGTTTGTGAGCTGAGCGTGTATTGTTTCTGCATCAATGCCATGTGATAAAAATCACCTTTCCTGATATTTGCAAGTAATACAAAGAATGAAGAAAGATCGCTTTTGGAACTATAGACTACTGCAGCTGCGAATAAGCCACTTTCCTTGTTCTTTCTGTTTTTCTCCCTGACAAGGTTTGCCTATTGAATTTTCTCAGTAAGTCAGGAGTGTTTGCAATTGTGTTTGTTCTTTAATAGCTAAGTTATATCTTTCTGTGGTGAGGGCACCTTTTGGGTTGTTGTCTAGTCACTAAGTCATACCCCGACTCTTTTGTGACCCCATGGCCTATAGCCCAACAGGCTCCTCTGGCATGGGATTCTCCAAGCAAGAATACTGGAGTGGGTTGCCATTTCCTTCTCCAGGGGATCTTCCCGACCCAGGGATCAAACCTATGTCTCCTGCGTTGGCAGGTGGGTTCTTTGCCACCTGGGAAGCCCACTGTTTGGATTACCTACCTATTAAGAAAGAAATGTGTTAACATTACATCTGTATTTTCATTTCATTATCTTATGAAATGGTTCACATCTTTTTCTTAACTATTAGTACAGTTCATGGTCATGAGTAGCAAATCTTAAAGAAGTGTGGGATTTCCTGTACATCTCATGATAATACCCTAGTCAAATTGAGTCCAACCTCTTGCCTCTGAAAATGTTTTAGCTTCTATTCTAATCTTAATCATTTGAATTGTATTATTTGTCTGGTCTGGCCTAAGAGAGGGGATCCAGTAGGAAACTGATTTAATTCTGGGGTCTGTCTAGGACTGTAGGTCTATCTTAAGTGGTCTGAGATGTCCATGACCTTTCCTGAGTCCAAATTTAACATATCCTCAGTTTTCTTGCCTGGAGAATCCCAGGGACAGGGGAACCTGGTGGGCCGCCGTCCATGGGTTCGCACAGAGTCGGACGCAACTAAAGCAACTTAGCAGCAGCACCAGCAGCAGCAGCAGCAACTTTAAGAACCTGGATGTTGCATCACCTTGAATGAGTCGGTTTCCAATAGAGCTAGCTACTCAATGCTAATTTAGGTCCTAGTGCTTTTCAATTTTTTTTTTTTTTTGAGGTATCTGAATCCTTGTTTTCTGCAAATGAAATCCTGTGGTTTTGCTTTAAAACAATTAGAATCAGATTTTCTCTTGTCAACGCGGTGATAGGACCTCAGGAACCCATAATGCCATTGCCCCCACATGTACTAGACAGCATATTAAAAAGCAGAGACGTCACTTTGCCCACAAAGGTCCGAGTCAATGAACCTGAGTTTGAACAAATTCCAGGAGATAGTGGAGGACAGGGAAGCCTGGCGTGCTGCCATCCAGGGGGTCGCAAATAGTTGGACACGACTTAGCGACTGAACGACAGTGAACCACAGCGCGTACGCCTACTCTCTGCAGCAAGTCTCAGGGCTCCTCAGCTTGCCCATCACTACGTGAGCGTGTCAGCTCTTCTTCAGCCAGGCTGGACGCCCTGGATTTTCCAGTTTAATATGGTTGCCCATCGTGTCCACGTGTACAGTGAGGGCAACACAGATCCAGAGATCTCAACTTGTCAGGTGCCTAGTGCTGCCTTCCTCAGAGCCCGTGGGCTGTTCCTACAGGACCCTCAACCCAACATTTTAAGCCCTGTTCAATTTTCTGTAACAGTTCAGAAAAGCTCCGAGACAGTAAAGACCCAGGGCACCAAGGCATTAAAATCACCCAGCATAAGTCTCCTGGTGAAGGTCAAACTCCATGGGCACCTAAAGAGAGCAAGGGATGCAAACACATGGCCACTTTTTCACCTTTTCAACATCAACAGTAACCTTGAATGGATGACGCTTTATCAGGGATCTTGACACTGAGTCTGGGGTGCCATCACAAAGGATGGAGGAATTTGAGGTGATTTTATTTTCTCATAGATTCCTAGTAGGAGTCATCTGACTACTATTGGAGAGGTATCCTTTCGAACGTTATGTGGAAATCGAGGGATTTTGTCATAATCTCTGTCTCTTTCCCGCTCCTTCCTTCCTTCCCTTGGTCCCTCATCTCTCCAACTTGCACTGGGCATGCTGTTAAGAAACACAGAATCTGAATATTGTCTGAGGATAAGAGAATTTTAATTGCAGCCACCAATTTTTTTTAATGTACTACTGAGTCAAGATGTTTATTGTGACATATTAAGCACATATTAAACAGTACTCATCTGTTTTTTTTTTAATTCATATACATTGTGGTAGACTTCCTAAAAGCTTCTGTG
The DNA here is from genome assembly GCF_016772045.2 of Ovis aries. Classification (NCBI taxonomy): domain Eukaryota; kingdom Metazoa; phylum Chordata; class Mammalia; order Artiodactyla; family Bovidae; genus Ovis; species Ovis aries. The sequence continues at coordinate 27,696,466 of NC_056079.1, forward strand.
CTTGTTTTACTTTTGGCTGCACTGGGTCTCCGTTGCGGTGTGCGAGCTTTCTTTAGTTGCGCTGAGGAGCGGCTGCTCTTTGTTGCGGTGTGCAGGCTTACCACTATGGTGGCTTCTCTCGTTGTGGAGCGCGGGCTCTGGGCGTGTGGGCCTCAGTAGTTGCAGCACATGGGTTCAGTAGTTGTGACTCCCGGGCCCTGGCACGCGGGCTCAGCAGTCGTCGTGGACCAGGAGTGGACCATGGAGTCTTCCTAGACCAGGCCTCGAACCTGCGTCCCTGCACTGGCAATCGGATTCTTATCCGCTATGCCACTAGAGAAGTCCTGTTTATCTGCTCTTGTTTAACTGAATAAAACTTTGGAAAAAGCTAGCTTTATTATGCAGAAGTTAAACAGGAATAACAAAAAAAGTTGGGAGAATTGTCGGCATGATTCAGTGGTAAAATTTGTATTGTTTCCTGCTAATTTAACTAATTCTGTGTATTCATAAAAGAGATACTTTAGTGGCATCCTTCTGTTAGGTTTTGATATTAATAGTTGATCTGTTTTCTGCCTTGATAATTAAATTAGATATCTTGTATTTTCCCTGAAGAAAAAAATGTTACTGAGTTTATCACACCATCAGCATCTTCATTGTTAGCAGCAAACACCTTTATTGAGCAGCCCCTGTATACACAGTACTGTTCTAATGGAAGACAAGCAAATAAATCAACCTTTGAGGTCTGATTCCTCTTCTTCCTACTTTATTTCCATAACTTAGTTAACCTCCAAAGTCCAATTCTAATATGCATAAGATACTTGGCATACTATGCATACTGTAAGTATATTTCAAATTAAATCAGGTGGTTTTTTTTTTTTTTTTTAATGTTCTGCAGACAGGACCAGCACTACCTATTACATACATCCACTGTGAGAATTTAGCACAGTTGGCTGCTGGCAACAGACACAAAGATTTATCCTGTGCAGCTATTTTTCTGGCCTCTTGGATGCCGGCCAGTTGCCTAATGGATCATGAGTGAGTCAGTTTCATTCAGTCTCTTAGCAAAGTCATTTTGTCCAGCAGCACACGACTTTCTGTCATGTGGGCTCTTTGCCTGGCACAGCTGTGACAAGCAGAGTCTCCCTGTTTCTGCATTTCTAGAGTCCAACTGGGCTTTGGCCCCAGAAAGTTGGTCCAGGGAATCAGAAGTCCCCTCTAAGGGAAGAAAGATGGTGTAATGAAAGCTTCCTGGAAAAATTAGTCAGACTCTGCAATTCACCGATATTCCAAAGTGGGTCACAAACATATGCGTGTATGAATAAGTTGGCTTAATATGTGTCTGTACAAGAAACAATAGCATTTGCCTTTTGATTCCTTGAGGCCAGATTACTCTAAGTTGCAGGAAGATAATGAATGCAGGGTATATCCGGAAGGAACTGAATAGCTTTTGCTAATAAACCTGAGTCACCGTCTTGAATTGAAGAGACACTGTGGCTCCTCATAAGAAATTCCGCCCCATGCATTTGACAAGGGACCAAGACTAAGCAGGGCTTCCGTGGTGGTTCAGATGTTAAAGAACGTGCCTGCTGTGCAAAAGACCTCAGTGCGATCCCTGGGTTGGAAAGATCCTAGGAGAAGGGAATGGCTACCCACTTCAGTATTCTTGCCTGGAGATTCCATTCCCCTATAGTCTATGGGGTCACAGAGCTGGACACAACTGAGCGCCTAACACTTTCACAGGACTGAGCAGGAGTGAGAAACACGCCTTCTCCACTCCACCTCCTCCAAGATGGTCATGTATGGAATTTCCCTTTCAGGGGCCATTCCCCTGACCTCCAAGTGCAGTTAAGTACCAGGGAGGAAGACATCATCATCGATGTCAGGGTTTTAAAATACAAGCAGGTCATCACAGTCCTTGTGGAGGGAAAGCCTGTCACCCAGTGCTTTTGCTGGTAGCTGCCTTGACTCGTTGTGAACTGCTGGAAAATGAATTTTTTTCCTTAAAGAGGATATTGAGGTGGGGGCTGCTCCTTGCACATATGCATAATCTTAGAAGAGATTTCATTATGCAAAAAGCTACATTATATGCAACAAAGGATTGTTTTAGCTAATGGCTCCAAGGACAGCTTAATTTGTCTTCTCTACAGGTCACTCATTTTTAAATGGATATTTAAAGTTTCAAAGATTATATATTCTTTAGGTGGCCCTGGTATCACGAGCAGAGCACAAGACAGAAGGAACATGCTCTTCCTTTTTATCCAGCATTCTCTGTTTCAGAAATCATTAGATGGAGGGTGCTGAGGCTAACTACAAAATGTTGATTCCCCTTGGAGAAACTGTGGTTTCATATGTAGATTACTTTGTTCATTTTCTTCTCTTTGATCCAGTAGAATGAAAATCTTGAGAACCTTTGTGGCATAGAGAGAGATGTTCTCATGGATAAGGAAAGTTATCTGTTCCATTATTCCTACATGACGCTTGTTCAGTTCAGTTCAGTCGCTCAGCCGTGTCCGACTCTTCGCGACCCCATGAATCGCAGCATGCCAGGCCTCCCTGTCCATCACCAACTCCCGGAGTTCACCGAAACTCATGTCCATCAAGTCAGTGATGCCATCCAGCCATCTCATCCTCTGTCGTCCCCTTCTCCTCCTGCCCCCAGTCCCTCCCAGCATCAGAGTCTTTTCCAGTGAGTCAACTCTTCGCATGAGGTGTTAGGAGTATGTAAAAGACCACTGAGCTGTGTAGACGTTCCGCTTTCATTTGTGGAAAGAACCAGAGCAACCCCTTCGCACTTTGACTCATTTTTTAACAGAAGGATGCATCTCTCATGCTAGTCTGTTTTTGCCTTGTGTTTTGTTTCCTCCTATCTGGCTCAGGGAGCAGATTTGGCTTCCTTTCAGCTGTGCTTTCTTAAACTCTGTGCATGGAGCCCATTCTACCAGGTAGAAACAAGTGTCTTCTTTTCACAAAGGGTAGAGGGTTGTAACTTAATCTTCCTTTCTGCTTTTCACCCCTAGAATTTATCTAGTTAAAACTCATATTTTAAAAATATATGTCCTAGATTATATCCAACACTTGTTAGTATCAATTATTATCATAATTGTAAATCCTAGAATGCAGATGTTCATCCTCAGACTTTGCCAGTATTCATATGTCTGTTTGCTTCCCATAGATGAGTGTTCCAATTTCAGTGTGTTTTCTTTTCAAGAGTCTCTACTGTGTAACTATTCTGACATTTCAGAGATTGCAGTCTTCCTAATATTTAGTCTCATGAGGTGCTTCAGTGTTTAAAGGACTCTTTTTATTGTGAGGTTTTTTTTTTTCTTTCTGACCCATCATTGCACTAGATCAGTTCCTTATTTTTCTTTTGAGCATGACTAATGGTAATAAAGTCTGAGCTCCGGTCTCATATTCCATATTTTAATTATATAAAGCAACTCTGAAAACCCACACTGAGAAGATCCTGAGCCTAAATGAAATTAGGTCATGTCTCAAAGAAATCATCCTGCGAATCAAGCAAAATGTGTGTGGGTGTGTGCACATGTGAGCAAGAGAGTGAGAGAAAGAAAGGATTCGAGCACACAGCCGGGGATGCTAATAATACATCCTCAGACAGCCCCTATGCAGTGTCCTTGTAGTAAAATGAAAGGAGCTTTGCAGTGTACGTGGTATTCTTTTTACATATTAGGACCTTACAGCCCAGAGAGAATATGGTATTTGCCTGAAATCCCACGACAGTGGGCACATGGAGCTAGAACCTGTCTCCCATGGACACTCTTAATCCCATCCTTTTTACTTGAAGCCATCTCTGCATCAGACCTGCAATACTGCCTCACAGTCACCTGCTTAACTACTGATGATACCCAAAGAGAGGGCAGGTGAAGTCTTAGCCTACCAGTCTATCTTGAGATGCTGAAATTCACCAGCAATGATGGGAACTCCAGAGCCGCTAGACAGAACTAGAGACTATCAGTGTATATTTATCATAGTTATATGGGGAGATACAGACATGACTCAAAAGCACAATACTGGTACTTTCTGTACCTGGTAAATGGAGATATCACAGAGCAATCAGGGAAGAATTAGTTCCAGGCAGATGTTCACTAGGGAACTGAAAAACAAAACTGTGGAAATCACAATTGTTTGAGATCCAGTTTGAAGTTGGGTGACTACCTAGTCACTGTGATGTTGAGTGGTGATGCTCTGCTGGGTGCATGTGAGTCTCCAGATTCATGAAATGCCACGTGATCAGAAGTACCACTCCTTTTTTGCTAATAGTATTAAATGCCATCTGTTAAAAATCAGATGCTTACAAACGAGACTACTTAAATAATTGGAGGAAGCAAAATAATGTATGCCCCATTATTATCAAAGTATAATAACCAAATAAGGATGTGATCAGATGACACGAAACAGTCCAAGAGTGAAGCAGAGGAATGTCCTCAGTGTTTGAAGCCAGTGTCTGGATGCTATAAAAATCAGACTGACTAGTCAATGAGAGTGACCACAAAATTAGATGATTTTGACCCCAAAAATGCATTAGCCTCCTTTCCAAGAGTATTCTCCAGTTTTCCATTTCTGTATTTCCCCTCTTCACCCCCAGCCCCAGGAGGAAAAGAGGATGGTTTTTTCAGTTGTTTTGTTTGAAAGAGAGCTTGATGTCACTGAAGTATAATGTGAAGGAAAATGTTCCCATCAAAACCAGCAGTCTCAGGGAGACAGGAAAAAGGAAAAGACCATTCGTGTCTTAGAAAAGCTTTTCCAGAAGCTGGATCAGATTGGATAATGTCATGATCCTCTTCACTTTCAAAGTTCTTTACTTACCTTAGAGAGGCAAAAATAAAGAAGTGGTGGAAATCTACATTTCTTTTTCCTTAGTGAAAAAAGGGTGTAGTGCTCTTCAATTGAAAACCCACCTCAGTGTCTCAAGTTGTTTCCCATCCACATTTAACTCCATCCACAGCCACTTCTGACCTCCCCTTGTGACCACTGGTAAAGAATCCGCCTGCAATGCGGAAGACCTAGGTTCGATCCCTGGGTTGGGAAGAGACCCTGGAGAAGGGAAAGGCTACCCATTCCAGTATTCTGGCCTAGAGAATTCCATGGACTGTATAGCCCATGGGGTGGCAAAGAATTGGACATGGCTGAGCGACTTTCACAGCCACGTCTGGGCAAATGATAGAGGCTTGAAAATTGTCTCAGAAATATTGAGATTATGTTTATGATTATATTGAATATGTTAAGCAACCTCAAATATTTTCCTGCTCTTACCTTTTCCTGTCTTTGAAAACTTTTACTTTATTTTTTAATTGGAGGATAATTGCTTTATAGTGTTGTGTTTCTGCTGCACAACAACATGAACCAGTCTTAACTACACACACACACACACACACACACACACACACACACACCCTCTCCCTCTTAACTCTCCTCCTTCTTATGATTCTCTTTCTCACCCCACCCCATCCCACCCCTCTCGGTCACCACAGAGCACCAGGCTGGGCTTCCTGTGTTATATGGCAGCTTCCCACTCGCTACTATTTTATGCATGGTAGTGTGTATATGTGGAGAAGGAAATGGCAACCCACTCCAGTGTTCTTGCCTGGAGAATCACTGGGACAGGGGAGCCTGGGGGGCTGCCTCTGGGATCACACAGAGTCGGACACGACTGAAGCGACTTAGCAGCAGCAGCAGCAGCAGCAGAGTGTATATGTCAGTGCTGCTTTCTCAGTTCATCCCATCTTCTCCGTCCCCTTATTTCCACAAGTCCATTCTCTATGCCTGCATCTCTGCTGCTGCTAAGTCACTTCAGTCGTGTCCGACTCTGTGTGACCCTATAGATGGCAGCGCACCAGGCTCCTGTGTCCCTGGGATTCTCCAGGCAAGAACACTGGAGTGGGTTGCCATTTCCTTCTCCAGCATCTCCACTCCTTCCCTGAAAGTAGATTCATCACTACCATTTTTCTAGATTCCTTATATAGGTGTTGGTATACGATATTTGTTTTTCTCTTAAAACTTTTTTCCACAGGTTCTCATTATTCTTTTCCAAGAACCTGGAAATGCAGCGTAGTCAATCCTTAATGGTTGTTTCATATGTCTGAGTTGTGTGCTTGATGTGGGTTAATAGAGTAAAAGTTCTGTAAATTGTAGGATTGCATGGATGTCTCCTGCCATTCCGTCTGGAGAACCATCTTTACAGTGGCATTAAACCTTAGAGCGAAAGAGCAAGTTCTTCATAAACGTGGACTGAAGTAGGCAGCATCGTGGGCGGAGCTTGAGTCTGTCTATTCCGTTGAAGAATTACTATGGCATTCCAGAGGAGACAGTCCTGCACTCTTCATCAACCTGGTGTTGGCCATGCCTATAATTTTTATCATAATAATTTGGAGAAATTCTAAATTTAATTATTAAATATCTCCTACTTCATATCCAAACTTAACCATTCATTTTTGGCTTGAAAAACCAGAAGACTGCTGTGTGCTAAGGAAGTACTTCTTCAGCCTATAGAAAGAACTGGAAAAGCTTTCTTACTGCCTGACAGGGTGACGTTGAATTGCCCTCAAGTGTCAAGACTCTTTCCTGGGACTGATACAGTCCTTCAGAATAAATGCACGCTGCAGTAGAATTTCAGCTCAGTTACAGGACTCTCTGAGAGAGCCGATTCAGTTGAGAGCTGAAAGCTAACCTATATATGTCTGTGTTGGAACTGGTTGGTATATATCAACAGGCAACCGATCTAAAGGCACAGCAATCAGTTTAAAACTGTGTTACAAAAAATACATTGCAAAAGCTGATATGCTTTTCATAAATCAGGGAAGTATGGCTCTGTTGCTTTTTATAGCATCTGAATTATGTCTTAGGCTTATTACAAATTAGACAAACAAATTTCAGTGCTGTCAGTGATACCTCGGTGTAATATGGCACAGTCTGTTAGACTTCAACGCGCTGAAAAGATAACAGTGATTTTCAATGAGTAAACACGTAAGTAAAGCACATCGAATAAAATTGTCTTTTTATATAGCATTCAAGGGACGGGTAGAAGATGGAAGATGGGTTGAAGGAGTATGGCATCAAGAAATACATATTCAACTGTAAGAAAAGTTGATTGCAGGAGAGTTATGAGGGTAGACAGGATATTCTAGCTCTGCAGGTACTGTCTGGGAGGTGCCCACATTCAAGCAAGGACATTATAAACATAAGCGCAGCTTTAAGGTGGTACAGTAGCAGCCACACCTGTCTCCCATTACAGTGGAGAGAAAACTCAGATAGTAAAAAAGTATTAGGAAATAAGGGGCCCAGGAAAGAGCCCTGAGCATCCATAACAAGAAATAATGACAAAATGGGGGCTTCCCTCATAGCTCAGTTAGTAAAACGTCTGCCTGCAATGCCAGAGACCCGGGTTCCATGCCTAGGTCGGGAAGATCCCCTGAAGAAGGAAATGGCAACCCACTGCAGTGTTCTTGCCTGGAGAATCCCATGGACAGAGGAGCCTGGCAGGCTACAGTCCACGGGATTGCAAGAGTTGGACACAACTTAGTGAGTAAACCACCACCGCCAGTGACAAGATAAAAGTCTCAGAGGAGGTCAGCTGGAGACCTGGGTAAGAAAGGAAAGCACGCAGCCCTCCCCCTCCTAGTTTACTTAGGATGGGCTTTGCATCCTCTAGTGTGTTAGTGTTAGTCACTCAGTGCGTCCGACCCTGTGACCCCGTGGACTGTAGGCATGGGATTCTCCAGGCAAGAACAGTGGAGTGGGTTGCCATTCCCTTCTCCAGGGGATCTTCCCGACCCAGGGATCGAATCCAGGTCTCCTGCATTGCAGCCAGATTCTTGACCTGCTGAGCCGCCAGGGAAGCCTTTGCGCCCTCTGTGGCATTCCAGTTTCCCAAGGCTAATTTCAGAGAATTTCTCTTCTATCCTTTTTGGCCCAAATATAACATGGAGGTGAGATGATAAAACTAGTTGGGTTTGACTTTTCATATAATACTCAATCTTAAGGCTAGGTAGGAGGGATTTCCCGAGGCGCTGAGTCTAACCAGTACCTTCAGATACAACTTCTACCTCGATGGACCAAGGAAGTACATTATCCAGCGCATCCATTCTCAAATAAGGCATCAATCTTCCCAGGAGAAATTCCACAACCGCTGTTATTACTGCTTCTAGTGATAAAACCCTAAAGCTGGGACTTCCCAGGTGGTCCAACGGTGAAGACTGCATGCTTCCAATGCAGGGCATGCAGGTTCGATCCCTAGTCAGGGAACTAAGATCCCACATGCCATGCAGTGCAGCCCAAACGAAAAACAAGCAAACAAACAAAACCCTTAAAGCTAACTCTCCCATTGTTATTTTGCCGAGTATATTTAAACATCTTAAATGAGATTCATTCTGTCTGTTTCATCCCTGTGAATTCTTTACTAGGTCCCCACTTCACGTAGTGCGTGTGTCCCATGATCAATTGGTTTGGGGCTTTGTTTGAGTAATTTTGCATACATAGAGCCACGATGCAAGTGAAACTCTGCCTTTAATTAAGTAATCATTAAAAATGAAACTGGTCTACTCTCTCCTATTCTGTAGTTGACAGTGATTGAGGAGCTTGATGGACCCATGGTGGCACCAAGATAGAATCAATAAATTAGAGCAGTTGTCAGGCCCAGATTCTGGTTAGTTAACAGCTTGCCTGGGTTGGGGAGTAATACAGCTGTAAGGAGTAACATCTGTTTTCCTAGAGAAGTCAGAAGAAAACTTTTAAGACCCAGAGATTATCATACTAAGTGAAGTAAGTCAGAGAAAGACAAATATCCTATGATATCACTTCTATGTGGAATCTAAAAAAAAATGATACTAATTAACTTATTTACAAAACAGAAACAGACTCACAGACATAGGAAACAAATTTATGGTTATCAAAGGGTGAAAAGTAGAGAGGGATAAATTAGGAGTTTGGGATTAACAGATACACACTACTATATATAAAATAGGTAAACAGCAAGGACCCCCAGGGAACTATATTCAGTGTCTTGTAATAATCCATAATGGAAAAGGATATATATTATATGCATATATATATATATATATTTAGTCACTGTGCTGTACACAGTATGGTAAATCAAATATGCTTCAATTAAAATAAGGAAGTAGCGCCTTAAATGTGATAGTTATGTGACAGTTGTTGATTGTGTGAACCATCTGTGAACTTAGTCAGATGTAGATGTAATTTAATATTGGAACTTGAAGAAAGAGTGGAAAGATGGCTTCACGTGTAAGAGAAAAAAAATGTTATGGTTTCCTTTATTTTTTGTTTTATGTCACCCCGTGAATGTGATTATTATAGCTGAGAGTATGCTTTTAGAGTTTCTTGCCTGTCGTTGTCTTCAGCCATCTTTTCTCTGGAAATGTGCCAATATTATTAGTGGTTCAGATCTTACTGTAATGTCACTGTGGAAACCCTTATTTGAAAATATAGGGATTTTGTTATCAACAGGACAAAGTATATAAGAAAATATTCAAATGTGCATATCACCCTTAAGAGTTTAATAGTTCAAGTGAAAAAAAAGATTTTTTGCTAACTACTTAATTGTGATCTATGACAGTACCATAAAATTCACCCTTTTAAACTGTACAGCTCGTTGCTTTTAGTATTTTCACGAACTTGTACAACCCATAACCCGCTAATTTAGAATATTTTCATCACCTCAGAACAAATCTCATAATGTGGTTAGTTCCTGTTTCCTCTTCCTCTCGCCCATCAGCGATCCTGGATATTTTTGAAGCAGGTGTTCTCACTGAATCTCTGTATCTGCCTTTTGCATTTGTCGCTAGCAAAAATTTTATTAATTCGATGCAACTGATTCCAAATAGTTGTTGGCATATATAGTGTATTATATTGTTTTCCATTTCTTTTGTAATGAAATGAGATAATGAATACTGGAATATTTTCATAGGTACACTGATGAAATAATTTAGCCACATTGTGAAGGAAATGAAAGAAAATGAATGTTTTTATGTCACTCAAAATAAACATAACAGAAATCAAGTGATCTAGGTAGATTAAAGATAAATTCTCTTCAAGAGATAAAGTAATTACCTTTTTACTCATGTACAAACTGTTACACAAATTGTTTAACTATGTAAACAGAATTTAGAAGTACCATTAAAAAATCCGCAGCCATTTTTTAAATTTATTCAACAAATGCTTCCTTTTCACCACGAATACAATAAATCCTTCCTTTCTTCACCTCTGCTACATGGTACTTTAGGTTAATCTTGAACATCAGCTAAAAGAATTGTGGTAGTGTTTATCTCATCTTTGAAACTTGGCTTGCACACCTAATATCAAATATGTTTGAATTCTTTTTCTTACTGTAGGAATAGAAGTAAATTATGACCAAAAAAAAAAAAAAAAGTAAGAAATGGAAACAGAAAAACCTGTTCTACATTGATCAGAGACTGCCCACATGTAAAAAATGACTCCAGGATATCAATCTCAATTATTTCTCTCAGGAAGCTCGTGGGAAAACATTTATGCTTCTAAAAAGCGTGTTTGTCTAAGTTCAGATGAGCCTAATGGTCATCCATGAAATCATACATGTATAGAAAAGTCAAACGAACCTGCTGAAACAGGCTATGTTTGGTCATTTGTGTTGGTAGGGTTGAGCTTTCAGAGGAGAATGGATTCCTGAGTATAATAAATGCTAGTAGCGTCTTCAGTATTATTGTGAATTTTCATTTGCAAAACAGTCAGCTCTTGGAACTTGAGGAATGGAAGAATCAAGAAAAGGAGGTGAATGATAAAACTGCTGAGACTATTTTAATTGGTCTCACAGTCCTATTTTTGTTTTTTTCTTATGTTTTCCTCTCCCTAATGGTTGAATTTTTCAATAGTATTGCAAGCGAGCATAAATATTACCACCTAGACCTTAGAAGTGCAAATTTGTTTGAGTGTGATGTTGATTTACTTGAATCAGTAGCGTAACTGGGTAGAATTTAATATTTGCTCTCTATTTACAGAAATATTTTTTTATTTGGATTTCTTTAGAATGGTATTTATCTTGGTCAAAGGATGAATGGGGTTCAGAGATACTAAATGAAGATTGTAGCGGCATCCCCGACTTCTGTAACCTTGTTGGCAGGCCCTGGAGCCTCACAGGATTTTAAGCCAGTCAGAAACTAAACACAAACAGGACTGATCAGAGTAGGGATTGCCCTGACCTCCTAGGAATCTTCAGATTTTCTTTTTTTCTCTTGTCCTATAGAGAGGCTGAATACTCTCATCAATACTATTGGTTTTGAAACATCTTTTCATCTGTTTCATTCCCCCAATGAGCAGAGAAGTACTTTGATCTCTTTTGTCCTGTGATACTGTGATTTCGTATCGCAGTATATATTTTAAAAATTTTATTTTCTTTTCACAAATATTTGACCTGGGTTATAATGCCATACTTATAAAACTTACGTGCAAAGCAATACCATTATTCTGATGCCTTAGGCTTTTCTAATGGGATCTGAGACATCAAATCAAAAGTCAGAAGATCAATAACAGAATCAAATAAAATTAGTCTTTTTCCCTCTAATAACAGTAAACCAAAAATTCTGCTCATGAAGGGACATGCAAAGTTCACTGCTTAGTTTAATATTCTTAATTGTACCTGATACCAGTATCCCCCCAAAAGTGGGAGGAGCCTGCAGTGAAAGAAATCTCTGGATTTTTCATCAGCTGGTGGCTATCAGGTGTATATCTTTGAAGTAGCAATAGTACTAATAGCAATAGCAATACGATTAAGAAAAAGAATTTTCCTACCACATACACACACGAAAACAAATCTTATGTCTTACATACAACTGACTATTGTATTACTTTCTCTTTAACGTCTACTTATTTTTCTTCTAAAATAGTTTCTTTTAGGACTTCAGGGCTTGATAAGGACTCTTAAGTACGAGGCTGTTCTGGTGGCAGTTTTTCATGTCCTTTTTTGATAAGCTGATATATAAACAGAGTGTAATTTATTTCCTTCTGGTCAGTCTATGCACAGGAAAGAAAATGATAGAAATGAAAATCTGTACAGAAAAGAAAATGATAAAGGACAGTCTATTCCTATGTACAGGCTTCTTTTGAAAAAATCTTAATAAAGCAAGCTATTTAAAAAATCTGGAACCAAGAATTTGGAGTAAAAGTATTCACACAACTTAAAGTTTATGCTCTGGTCTTTAACTGGGGGACTTTTAAGATGATCAGTGACTAAATACCTATTGTTTGCATTGAGCTATGGATAGAACAAATTCAGCCATTGAAAAAGGAAGTCTTTTATAGGAACACACTGGCCTCATGCAGTAGTGATTCCTGATAAAGATGGTTTCACTGTCACTGTCCTTCTGACTTCTTTGCATGTGCTGATGGCCACACACACTGGTTAGTTTCAGATACCATCAGCGAAAAAGGAATATGCTGAACAGGCACTTTTAAACTAATGGCTCATTATAGACCAAAACTGTGGCCCTTCAGTCACGAAGAATGATTCCAAGGAAATGACTTAATTTAACAAATTGCCAGTTGCCCACCAGCCATCTTAGAGAGGAATGATATATGCCAGGTGGGCTAAAAAGAATCTTTTCCTTACTTTTTCTTCCCCTATCCTTTATCTCTCTGAGGAGTCAGTTCAGGTTAGAGCAAGGGGTGGGGGGTGCATATTAAACGAAAAGTGTGACAGACTTGTGAATTTTTATGGCCATTTATTGAGCTGGATTGAATGACTTTAGAGTTGCCTCTTTGAAATGATCATTTCTTTCTTTCTTTTTTATTTTAAGAATCTATCAGAATACTTTGCTTTGAGGAGCTATGACACCATCAGGCTGAAGTCTCCTAAAGTTTACTTAATTGTAAAAATTGCTTTGCAGAAGACACAAGAAAAGAACTTTTGTGTAATGGGTAGAAGATGAATCTCCATGTCACACAAAGTTAGAAACATGTTCTCACGTATTTTATGATGAGATAGCAGCATAATAGACAAACAAAAGGAGTTCAAAATCTGTATTAAAAGGCAAAATCTGATTTCCCAAGGCTCAAACCAGTTTATGACTTGAGAAAAATGCAGAAATACTGCTTGTGTTTTTGTAGAATATCTGATTATTCCATGCTTTATTTTGCCACTACTGTCATAAAACTAGTGGAGTGAGTTCAAATATTTCTGCTTGAAAATCACCACTAAAATATAGTGACTTGATTCTTCAAGTCAGAGCACAAGCAAGTTCATATTTATCATTTATAGGAAGGTTTTATTGGTCCTGGTGCATTTGGTCACCCCCACTCCCACTCATCTGCTGATGGCCAGTAAAAGCTATAGGAAGTCTCATCAATGAAATTAGTAATCTGTGGGGACAGAGATGCAGTTAATGCCTGTCATTCTAGATTTGTGATAATTGGGATGTGCTTTTTATGACCACTGAAAGTATAAGCTTGACTTAATAAAATGTAGTTGTTTCTATTGTTATATGTATTTTGAAATTCTGAACACACAAAAAAATATTCTTTGGTAGCCAAATGATTTTGTTTCATGTTAATAAAATACAGCTTTTAAGAATAGCCATCAGCATATGATAAATGACAACATGTTTTAACTGACTTCTGCTATCCTTGACCTGCTAAAATGGCACAGGTTTCCCTTTAGAGATTTACAGAAGTAGGAAATATGTGGGGGGCTTCCTGTCCCAATATGTGCCAGTTGCAAGTTGAGGAATTAGAATCAGGATGCTTGAAATTAAGATTAAGATGTAGCGCTTTGTGATCTGTAATACGCATGTCCGATCGTGCTTAAATGTGAACATCGTTGAGTTTAGTGCGAACCACTAGTATCACTGATATTACTGTTTAATCCTCTTTCTAAAATCATAGAACCCCTAGGAGGGTGGGGTGATATAAAAGTAGAGGAAAAAGAGTTACAAATTTTTAGGTGTAAAATAAAGTACAAGATGTAATATAAAGTACAAGATGGGATATAGCTGATGTTTTGTCAGTGGAGTATATAACATTTACAAATTGTGAACCACTATATTGTGCACCTGTAACTTATACAATATTGCACATGAACTATACTTCAATTTTTAAAAAGAACAAAAAAAGTGTTAGTGCACTTCGATAAGTTCAGTGTCAGAAATTTACAGCCTCTGTTTGTGCCATTGGCAAATAACTGTGGAGAGTGAAGGGAACCTCAGTAAAGACCTATGAAAATTATAAGAAATGTAAATTTCAATGTCCATAAGTAAAGTTTTACTGTAACACAAAAATAAATAAGATAAAACCATAGAACCTCAAAGTTGGAAGCAATCTTGAGTTTGAGTGAGTCCCGTTGGCAAACAATTGTCAACTAGTCTGAGCTTTTTTGTTACAAAAAAATGAGCAGCCTACATCTATTTTATCTTTGATTAGCTCTACAGTATTTTTTGTATATTCAGCTGAGAACTAGTGTTCCTGTAGCTTCCATTAATTGAACCCAGTCTCTACCACTTACATATGTAATCGTTTCATATGGTCAACTTTGATTACCACTAGCAATAAACATGGAGAAGGAAATGGCAACCCACTCCAGTATTCTTGCCTGGAGAATCCCACGGACAGAGGAGCCTGGCGGGCTACAGTCCATGGGGTCGCAGGAGTCGGATACGACTTAGCTACTAAACCACCACCACCAGTAGCAATAAACATCTACCTGAAGGTAATTTCATCTACCTTCTGCATATGGCAAAATTCGAGCCCCTTAACCAAACAAATCTCTGTCCTGTGAACTGGTTCCATTTATCCAATGTTCTTTCTACTCTTTTCTGTCTGAAAACTGTTCCCGGTTATGACTGTGTCCATGACATGCATAGTGACTAAGTGAAATGAACATGTGATGAATGAGGCATTTCACCCCCTCTTCTGGACTTCCATTCCAGGGAACCTTGGTAGCTATGTTCGTCGCATACAGTTTGAAAAGTTGTCTCGGCCTGTCTTCATCTTCCCTCTGACTCACAGCACCGGGTTATTCTCTATTCTGTGGTCCTTGTGCTGCGGGCATAACAGTTCTGTTGCAAACTCAGCCTAATTTGTGAGCTCCAGATGGGCTTTCGTGTCCTCATAGTGAGCCCTGTAAACATGGAATAAATATTGTTGACGCTAAGAATTTGTGCATGACCCGTCCTTGGACTGCTCAGACCCCAACAAGCAAGCCTTTCCATTGACAGTATGATGAACCCTGAAGTTATTACTGCCTTGGGACTTGAATCTGAGACCATGAAAACGCAAAGAAAGGGGCAATCCAGGGTGTGTGGAGGCTGCGGGAGGGGTAGATTTTGTCAACTTGATCCAAGAAGGGGCCTGTGCTTCTAGACCTAGAGATGAAAACTGAGCCCTGCCTTTGAGAGATTATCTTTTAAGAAACAAGGACTATTGACTATTAAATGGCGGAAGAAGCCTCATGCCTTCTTGTGTAACCCACACTGCTGGGAGGCTGGGGCCAAACAGAGGAGCCAGCATTTTTTCCTTTCCTGAGGGCTGTGGCTGAATCAGACAGATGGTTTTACAAAGCCGTTGGGAGTAGAAGGAGCCAGAAGACCAGGAAGAGTGAGAGGAGAGTCTGATCCAAGCCAGGAATACCAAGTTTATCATTAAAGACAAAATGTTTAGTCCTAGGCTGTAAATTAGAGAAAAGAAAAGAATGAGATTCCTTCAGGAACCCAAACACATAGGAATGGGTAGTGAACAGCACCGGGGAAGGCAATGGCACCCCACTCCAGTACTCTTGCCTGGAAACTTCCATGGACGGAAGAGCCTGGTGGGCTGCAGTCCATGGAGTTGTGAAGAGTCGGACACGACTGAGCGACTTCACTTTCACTTTTCACTTTCATGCATTGGAGAAGGAAATGGCAACCCCTCCAGTGTTCTTGCCTGGAGAATCCCAGGGGCGGAGGAGCCTGGTGGGCTGCCGTCTCTAGGGTTGCACAAAGTCTGACACAACTGAAGCGATTTAGCAGCAGCAGCAGCAGCCGTGAACAGCACGAGGGAAGATTGCCTGAATGCAGACCGCGGGACTGGAGGAGAGACCCAGGGATGTAAAGGATATAAGTTGAGTCAGAGGAATTGGCTTACAGAGAGATGCTCCAGCAGAATGAGATAAACAGGACTCATAAAAATGATCCAGGGACTTCTCTGGTGACCCAGTGGTTTAAGAATCTGCCTTCCAACGCAGGGGACGTGAGTTTGATCCTTGGTCAGGGAAACCAAGATCCTACATGCCTCAGCACAATTAAACCCATGCACTACCAAAAGAAATATAACACATTTTTTAAAAATTATCCAAACCAAAGTATAGACACCTAGACTGGATTCACAGAGACTAAATCTGTCTCTGAGGACTGACTGAGCTCATAGCAGGGTCATGAGATGAAAAGTTTGTGATGGATGAGGGAGAAATCCATCTTGGATGAAAACTTCACTGAAGATTTTCAAATGTTAACTCTGTTTATAAGTTGATCTTATGTTGGCATAGATGTATTTGAATGATTTTATATCTTCACTCATTGATCTTTCTTCTCCTGGGACTTGTAAGAATCCTGAGTAGGCAAACAAGGCAAAAAATGTATGTATAGTTTTCTCATTTGATCTGAAGCATCGTGTTGTATCCTACAGAGCAAGTCAAATGGAATCATTTTGACCTCATGCCTGAGAAAAGACTTCGATGCATTGGACGGCCAGTATGCGTTTTTTTAAGTTAAACTTGAAAATTAAACCTTTAAAAGAGGCATTGTAAGTGTGCATAAGTGTG
This sequence comes from Ovis aries, assembly GCF_016772045.2. NCBI lineage: Eukaryota > Metazoa > Chordata > Mammalia > Artiodactyla > Bovidae > Ovis > Ovis aries. The sequence continues at coordinate 27,713,237 of NC_056079.1, forward strand.
TATGTGATTTCCCAAGATTATAGAATTATAAAATAATAGTAATTTAAGGAAAAGATAACCAGCATTTTCTCTTAGGAATTTTAGCCTTTAATTATGACAAACAATGTGTGATCCTCAAAAAGATTTTTTAAATTCCTCTGTAGTAGTGCTAAACTGAAGACCTAAGGAAGGCTTGGCGATTTTCTTTTAGAATTTTAAATTTTTTTAAATCATGTTTCACCAAATATTAGTCTCACTTGTATAACTTGTTTCAGTGGTCATTAAAACCAATAGTCAGAATTAATCCTGTGGACTAGGATTTCAAAAAGAAAGAAGGCTTTAGAAATGAATCTTTTTTATAGATAGTGGTATTTATTATCAAAGTAAATATAGTTTCAATTATTCACTAAGTTTACAAAGTCCTATTGTGAAGGAAGTTTTTTGTTTCTTTTCCTCCAATGTTATCTGAATATTCTGGAAAAATTAAAAGCAATCCATATAAAGAGAAAACAATACATTTCAAGAAAAAGTGAATTTTGTGCTTGGATGCAATGCTTATTTATCACTTGATAAATGATACTTTTAATTCACTTAATTTAAGTAATTTATAGCCAAGTATAAGAAAGCTGAGTGCTGAAGAATTGATGCTTTTGGACTGTGGTATTGGAGAAGACTCTTGAGAGTCCCTTGGACTGCAAGGAGATCCAACCAGTCCATCCTAAAGGAGATCAGTCCTGGGTGTTCATTGGAAGGACTGATGTTGAAGCTGAAACTCCAATGCTTTGGCCACCTGATGCAAAGAGCTGACTCTGATGCTGGGAAAGATTGAGGGCAGGAGGAGAAGGGGACGACAGAGGATGGGATGGCTGGATGGCATCACCAACACAATGGACATGAGTTTGGGTGGACTCCAGGAGTTGGTGATGGATAGGGAGGCCTGGCGTGCTGTGACTCATGGGATTGCAAAGAGTCAGACATGACTGAGCAACTGAGCTGAACTGATAACCAATTATTAGATACAGCAGACTTGCCATCTATTTCTATAAAATAAACATGCAGTGTTATATTTATTTTGATTAGCAGTAATAACAAAATATTACCTAAAATTAGTTGTAATAGTGTCCTAAGGTAAGAAAGTTGTACAAACTCAAGAGCTGGGTTCTCTTTCCAATCTTCTCATACTCTTGAGAGAACGACGGTAGGCACAGAAGTCAGTAAGGCAAAATGCTTCCTCAGAATCGTTTTCAGAGAGATTCAGAAGAGAGAGAAAAAATTAGAGACTATTCCAAACTGGATGTGAAATAAAGTGTTACCTTTTGTCAAGCGATAATGTTTCTCTTTCATAGCCAACAATATTTGAAATTACATGAGTGGATTTCCTGTGCTGTATGTTAAGATAATTCAACTTCAATGTTTCTATCAAAGATATATTGAAAAAGAAGTTTTAAGTACAGCCCTTTGTTTTTTGAAGCTGTGTGCTTCAAAACAATCACGTAAGTGAAAATATGTTTGAGAAGTTCATGTCCTTCGTGTTTTGTTCCTTTTGAAGGAATGTGATTTTTGTTAAAGTTATCGCTGCAGCTGCCTTTTAGAAAATTGGGTTTCTATTTTAAATAAGGCGTGGTTGGTTGGTTAGCCACTAAGACATGTCCAACTCTTCTGTGATCCCATGGATTGTAGCCCACCGGACTCCTCTGTCCAAGGGATTTTCCAAGCAAGAACACTGGCGTGGGTTGCCATTTCTGTCTCCGAGGGATCTTCCCAACCCAGGGATCAAAACTGTATCTCCTGCATTGGAGATAGATTCTTAACCACTGAGCCGCTAGGGAAGCCCTAAAATGTGCATGCTGCTGCTAAGTCACTTCAGTCGTGCCCGTCTCTGTGCAACCCCATAGACGGCAGCCCACCAGGCTCCCCCGTCCCTGGGATTCTCCAGGCAAGAATACGGGAGTGGGTTGCCATTTCCTTCTCCACTAAGTGATGCTAGTCCCAACTTAAAAATAAGGATATATAGGATGCTGGCATACTCTTTAATCTCTCTGAGACATCATTTTGCTTTCCAATAAGTAGGAGAAATAGTACAGAACGCACAGGCTACTGGGAGAACTCTGTAAGGTCATTTTTCACTGGCCTCTTGAAGTCACTCGATAATTATTTCCTTTCCTTCAATGTCTTTGCTCAGAGATGATAGAAATGGTTACCCAAGCATCTGTGTGTTAAAATGATATTTTCTTTGTTGTCTGTGAATGTGCATGGGTATATCCAGTTACTTTGTAGAGGAATCAGTTCTGCAAGACAGTTTTCAGCTATGAATTTTTATAATGAAACCTCATTAACTGCAGTATGGCCCAAGGTGACATTTGGCACTTATATGGTTATTTTTTAAATAAAGTAATTTGCATGATTGCCTTTTCTTTTTATTGGGGGTGGGGGGAGGACATAAGAATTTTGACTGTTCATTCCATCAAAGCTCCCCTTTCAGCCTTCAAAGCTTTTCTCAAGGACATTAAACACTTTTCCTAATTACTTTTTATTGATTTCTTGACATTTCTGCTTAACATTGACTGCTTATTTTTAGGAAACAAAGGATGCTAACCTAAAAATGTTAATGGTGCATTTGGAAGTACAAAATTCAATATTTTAATCACGTCTCTTATGCACACTTATAGCTTGAAAAATTGTCTTATCTTACTGCAGAAATAAATATACAATCTTTAACTGACTTTGAGCAAATCTATGATTTGCAATATTTCAAGTTTTTAATAAGTAAAGATAAGACTTGACAGTGAATAAAAAATTAGTAAAAGAGCTACCATATTACTAATAGAGATAAGTTGACAAAAATTAAGCAACTGCATTCTTCTTCAATTTTGCAGTCCTTTGTCATTAGTGAACACTTTAATTATGTCCATCACTCTCTGATATATAGCATTCATTTTGTTAGGGATGAATATGTAAAGCAGTTTTGATTAGATGATCCTTATGTGAAATCTAACCAAAAGAAGGTGGTCTCATTTAGAGACTATTTAGAAAGTCCTTTTTTTCAAAATAGTTATTCATTTAAACTATCTGGTAGTCAGGATTTGCCTTTTTTTTAAATATTGTTTTGATATGGACCATTTTACAAATCTTTACTGAACTTATTACAATATTTCTTCTGTTTTATATTTTGGGGGGTTTTTTTGGTCTTGAGGCATTTGGGATCTTAACTCCCTGACCAGAGATCAAATCCATACCCTCTGCATTGGAAGGCAAAGTCTTAACCACTGGACCACCAGGAAAGTCCCAGCATTTGATTTTCAATTAAGAGTGCTACCATAGGACCCATTTTTAAAACCTTCTTGTGGGTGATTTAGATATTATATGAAAATGAAGTTAGAGAAAAATTACAGGTCAACAAAATGAGCCTAATTTCAAATGTCACTAGAGATAATTTTCATTTTATGTAATTTATGTGCATTTCTTATAGATACACTTTTTTTTTTCTTTTCTCCATATCTCTTTGCTGAATTCAATCAACTTTTAAAGGATCTAGTGGTATTAAATTGCACTGAGGTCAATCAGATATCATATGCAAATATTAGATATTGCTCAAGCATCTTAACTAATTTGGTATTTCAGTTGGAATAGATCCTGCTGCCATAATTCTCCAATGATGTCTATAAATCTGTATATTTATGTTTGTACATGCATTTGTAATATGTACCTCCATAATTTTCTCTTACTTTGGCTTCAGAAGGAAATAAATGAGGTGGGTTTTTCTAACTTGGAGGTTATTAATAAATGAAAGTTAAATTATTTTCAAAAAAAAGAACTTTAAAAAGAAAAATAAGGATAATTTGAATGGAGGTTAGATAAGACCCATTATAACACTGCCACATCAGATGGTCATATTGCCAAATTATTTGATCACTTTCCCAATTCAGCCTAAACTATTCAGTATGGTTTAGTTTTCTGGTTCTTAGAAAACTTTAACTGAAAAGACAACCACTTTATCTGCATATTATGAAATACACAGTATAATATTAGATAACATGGACTGAACATTTTACCTGAATTAAGATTAGAATAGCACTCATGTGACTAACATTGTCCTGTCTTCTGCTAAGAACGCATGATGTAAAAGTAATGTTTTGAGTCTCATTTCCGACATACAGACATACTCAGAAAGTGATTTTTATGGAAGGTAGAAGAATATTACTTCTCATTCTGTGGATAGGATGTTAGTTTTTTATATGTTTGTTTATTTTTTACTACACGGTCACAGGTAGTTCTGGACTGAAAGAATCGTGAGACAGAAAGCTTTCGTGGATATATTATGGGCTTGCAGTCAACCTGCCTTAGAATTTCTCTCCACTTTGTTTATTACTCTGAGAACACAGGCCTGCAGTTCATTTTCTTTCAACCTAAGTTTCTTCATCTGTAAAAAGGGTAGCACCGGTTTAGTTGCTAAGTCGTGTTTGACTCTTTGTGACCTGGTGGACTGCACCCTGTCAGGCTCCTCTGTCCATGGGATTTTCCAGGCAAGAATACTGGAGTGGGTTGCTATTTCCTTCTCCAGGGATCGATCCTGGGTCTCCTGCATTGAAAGCAGATTCTTTACCAACTGAAGCACCAGGGAAGCCCATACCTATTTCTTAGGGCTAATTTTGATGACCATGGGGCTAGACTATCTGACACTGTAGGCATTTAATGAATATGCATCTTGTTTTTTGCTAAGGATTGTATTGCCTTTACCTTACAGATAATTTTTGAGATTCTTTAGCATTTATTTATCCTTCCTGGAAAAAAAAATGGAACAGAGAGAATAAAAGCAAAAGACATTCCCTACCAATTTACAGCCAATGGTATCAATGCTAGATACCTATTAGGTTAGGCAGATACGATTTCTACTGCAGAAGACAAGATAACTAAAGAAAAGGATGAAGTTTTATGATATCAAGAGGAAGATGCTTAGAATAAAAATATAATATCTAGAGAATTCTTCCATCTTTGGAATCATAAAATGTCTTCTCTCTCTGCTTCTCATTTCTTTTGTGCTTTTCCCTTACCTGCCTTGAAGATTACCTTAAAGCCAGAACATGGTAAATAGCTTGCCCAATAGAAATGGTAGTTGTGAACATATTTAATGTGATCTCTGCTGTTTTAAGTCTTAGCTTCACTGTGGTATAATTTATTCTGGGTCATATTCTAGAAGTATGACTGTTAATCATGGATAGATTTGTTTCTTCTGTTAATGAGAAAGGCAGCAGAAGGGTTGTATTCCCAGAAAAGCACTGCTTTTTAAGATCTCATACTTGGATACTGGGCAGGAGAATTCACTTGAGTAACTAGTAAGTCTGACATGACCCTTTTCTTTGTACTTTTCTCTTTGAGCCCCTAATTAATCTGATGGGGTTTTTTTTTTTTCCTGACATTGTATAGAAACTGTTTCCTAAAAGTACTTTGTATTCCTCAAATCTACCAAAGATTAAAGAATCAGGACAGTCTTTCTGACATTGATGCTTCTGGGACAGAGAAGGGCAGTTCCTATCACAGGTAATGATGATAATTCAATTTAATCCTTTACCACCTGTTTTTTTTTTCATTTTTTATTTCCCTTTTAGATGATATATATATATATATATAGTGGGAATTGCCTTTAAAGTGTCTGGGAGCCTTATTCAGAAAGGTAACCAAGCATATTTGTTATTATCATTATATATATATTTAAATATATACATATATATATTTTACCAAAAAAGAGTTGGAAGTAGAGAATGAAGATTAAGTAGAATGAATTTTAGTAGAAAATGTAGAAGTAGAGAATGAAAGAAACCTGATGGAGAATTTAGCATTTGCTTCCCAGTTAGCCACAAAGCATGCCCATTCTTCAACTTTTGAATAATTTTAAGGTACTTGTCTCTTATTTTAATTTATGCCTGAGGAACTGGAAATGCTAACAGTTGCAAGTTCTATATTTGGATTTGATACAGATGCCTGTCAATCTTGCTGAAATGATAACTTCTCTCCTCCAACTTCAAGCATATCATTTTTACCTTATTAAGTCATCAGGTTTAGCTGAGCAATGAGGGTGTGATCCCTTTGTGATTGGGATTATGAAATGCTCCTGATGATTTTTCAGGGTACTTGTGACTAAGACTTCAGTGCCAGTCCTGGTGTTTCTTGTCACCAGTTATGAGAGTGAGGGATCCTATCTGTCTAGACCTCTGCTCCCTGGTCGTCTGATCTAAGAACAGTCGGAACTCTGCTCTGACCTCATTTTATGCCAAGTCACAGAATTCCTTATAAAATAGAGGAGACATTTCAATAAATCGGATGTATTTCATATCTCTAGAGTTGGGTCATTCATGACTTCTTTCACAGAGTTTCTCAAATGGTCAGGAGTATCATTTTAGAGCCTGGAGCACTGGTCCCTCAAGTAAGAAGACTCATGTGATGCTGGGAAAGATTGAGGGCAGGAGGAGAAGGGGGCGACAGAGGACGAGATGGATGTGACTCAGTGGGCATGAGTTTGAGCAAGCTCTAGGAGATAGTAAAGGACAGAGAAGCCTGGCGTGCTGCCGTCCATGGGCTTGCAAAGTTGGACACAACTTAGCGACTGAACAATGAAGAACAATTCCTTGCTCAGTCCCCTTCTCTCTTTGACCTGTCCGTATGTCCTGGGGTACCTTTCTCTAGAATGTGATTCCAGCAGCATAGGTCACATTGCCTGTTTAACAGACTCCATTTCATCACTTCTTCCATTTCTGTAGGTTTTCTTATGGCCATGTTGCTATTATTTTGGTTCTGTGTAGGAAACTCCAACTTCATGTCAGGATTTGAAGCTAGACTTTACCATAAATTGCAATTTTCCAGGCTCTCGGCCTAAGGAATATGGTGCATTCAACAGGGAAAAAGAAACCAAGGAAACTAACCACACTTCGCTTCAGCATCAAAAATCCCTCCAGTTGGAATAAATCCTCCTGGGACTAAGTTTATTCCCTGAAGGATGCTTCATCCTTCTTTATATCACAGAACTGGCATCCCAGACCTTCCTGATTGAATTGACCTTCAGATTCACTTTTAGGGCCCAAGAAGGGCTAAGCTTTCCCAGAACCAACAACATCCTTCTTGTTTTCTCTTTCTCTCCCCTCCGCCATCAGATTACTTTTTTGTGTACTTTCTCTCTAACGTTCACGGGTAAGATTTTTTTTCTAATTTTAAAAATATGTGTGGCCAGCATTTTCGGTGAAAATTACTGTGGATGTGCCAATGTCTAGCTCTGACTTTAGAAGAAATATTTTGACACTATGCATTCGCTTACAATTTCCATCTGTTCTTCCATGTGTCCTGCTTGTTCACCTTTGAGCGACTAAAATTTGTTATTTACAACTGAAATAATTCACAGATGAAATGGCCTTCAAATCCTGAAAACAAACAAACAGACAAAAAATGAAAACAGAATCACTAGGTGGCTCTTTGAAGGATTGCATCGGGCAAAGGATTAACATTGACTTTGAAATACTTTAAAGAATAATCAGATATTTTACCCATATTGGTAAATAATGAACTCGTTTCTATTCAGTCTGCTGGAAATTTTATTTGACTTTATGATGAAAAAATGTCAACTAATTAGACTAAAAACAAAACAAGAAGTCTAGAAAACAAAAATGGGGGGAAATCATGGGATATCTTGGGCACTTTATAAGCTCTAGGAAAAGAGCTTTGATTCCAGGATTGATGAGATTGTGTTAAAGACAAAATAGCCACCGTCCTTATTTACAAATGAATTCTTCAAGTCCTGTCACTTTTTTCTACCCACCCCCGCCCCCCCGCCCCCAAAAAAATCTTAAGGTAGAAAGCAGCTTTAAGTCAATGGGTAACAGAGTGCAGTTTGATTTTCTAAGGAAGGAAAGTGATAGTCACAAGCAAACACACACACACATACACACACACACACACACAAACAGTGCTCTGCCAAGTGGGAAATTAACTTCCCAAGCATGGACCTCAGGCCTAGTCTGGTGGCTGTGATAGGTCCATGCAGCCATTTGACAGGTTGTGATAACCTTTTAATGGAAAACAATGTGAAGGAGCGGTGAAGGATTACTGAGTTCTAACAACATCTGTCTGGTAATTAAGATCCTTTTCTCATTATCACCATGTAATTCCAGGAACTTGTGTGGCATCTGTAGAATAATGACTCACTTCTGTGAGTTCTTTAGACTCTGAGAAAAATGGAAGCACTGAAATTTGGGACATAGAACGTGAGGCATTAAGATACAGGGAGAAGCAATTTCCTCAACAGAAACGATCACCCACCTGGGACTGATGTCTATGAAGATATTTACATCCCTGGGATTAAGTATCGAACACACTAGCAAGGTGTGTAATCACACACACAAAAAAAACTTTCTTTTAACAAAAGAGCTCTATATTTCAGTATTATTAGGAAGTAAGGCATCCTTAAGGGACAAGCCATGAATCAAACAGGTCTTTTGAAAGAACAGGGTTCAAGCTCTGGTTTCTTCTTAACAAGATGACCTTTGTCTCGGATGTCTTGTTTCCACTAAGAAATATAACCAGAACTTGCCTGTGGTCTGTGAACTTTTCCTTAGTGGAGCTCAGAATCATGACTAACACTGGCTGGATTTCCCCATTACGGTAGTCACTGGCGAGTTCTCACTAGGTATTTGGAATTGCTTATCTGAGCACAGATTCCTACTGAGACTTACTGTTTGGTTCTGCAAAGTGTTTGACTTCTTTTTAAAGCTTTTCCTAGATTTCCCTGACAGTCCAATGGTTAAGATTCTGTGCCTCCAGTGCAAGGGGTACAGGTTCAATTCCTGGTCAGGCAACTTAAGTTCCCACACACTGCATAGCAAGTGCTAAATAAATAAATAGCCTAGCATCATAGGATATTAAAAAAAAAAAAAAAAACTTTTTGCATAAGTGACAAATTTCAGCTGAAGACGTTTGATAGCTCTCCAGAAACTGCATAGGGACAGGAGGAATTAAACTGGCAAAGTGGATGTGGGCTAAGGTTGGGTTGAGTTCTGCCTGCTTGGATGTTTTGGGGTGGATTTGCAGAGCCATGGTTCCCTCACAGCACAGCTAAGGGGCTACTCAGCCCTGATTTCCTGCTGTATGCTGTTTCCTTCATCAGTGTTTAGGTATGGAGCCCTCAGTGAGGAATGGAAAGAGCAAAGATCTGTATTAGATACAGACTTGCAGTGTCTGTGGTTTATATTTGAAAGGCAGGAAGACCATAGCCGTTCTGAATTATTGCAGCATCAGGAGATAGAAGTGTTTTATTGCCCAGCTAGATATATCACCTCCAGGTAAAAGAAAACGTGGGGAGGGAGATGGGAGGGAGGTTCAAAAGGGAAGGGATACATGTATACCTATGGCTGATTCATGTTGAGGTTTGACAGAAAACAACAAAATTCTGTAAAGCACTTATCCTTCAATTTAAAGATTAATTTTAAAAATGTGAAAAAAACAATAAATTATAACTAAGACCCTACATGTGAACCTTCTTAATATTCCCTGTTTCTTCCAGAGCAGGGAAACAGCCAGGCAGCTTTGATAAGATCCTGGCCTCTCTCCTCTACTTTCTTTTACAATGTGTTTCAAGGTGCCCTTGTTTGGTTTAGCTGTAAGCGGAATGATGATTTCCATTGAGGTTTTCCAACAAGTAAATGATGTCAGTATATAAAACAGTTTGACCAGATGATGAGAGTAGGACATTGAACACATGGCTCCAGGTTTTGTTTTGTTTTGTTTTTAATATATTGTGTACTTTGGAAAAAGAGTTCAAAGCATGCACCTGTCTGTTTCCTTTTTATTGAACAACAAGGTTTAATGGCAACAGTAGGAAAACAGGTGTCTGTTCAGCCTGAGTGTGAAGGCCTAGAAATTGAAAAACAAAATAGAACAAAAATCCCAAGTCCTGAAGGAAAGCTTCTTTAGGCATAATGTAATGCAGGTTAACTTATAATTTCGGCCCAGTTCCTGCAAAGGCGGGGGTTTGCCTGTCGTATTTCCCATCCCCACCTCTAACCTTAAAAGAATATGTTCTTTAGAAAAATAAGACCTAGGGTGAACTAAATATTACGAGACCAGCTAGTCCTCTGGGCAGCAGGGCAAAGTGTTCTCTGGAGGTGAAGCATTTGAAGTTATGTGTGTTTCTCAGATGACCCTGTTTTATGAAACAGAAACAGAAGGACGGATATAGAGAACAGAGTGGTGATTGCCAAGGGGGACGGGCTTAGGAAGGGATGGAGGGGGAGGTTGGGGTTAGCAGATGTAAGCTTCATTTATAAACACCAGGGTCCTTCTGTACAGCACAGAGAACTGTATCCAGTATTCCATGATAATCCATAATGGAAAAGGATATTTAAAAAGAATGTACATACGTATAACTGAATCCCTTTGCTGCACAGCAGAAATTAACACAACATTGCAAATCAACTGTTTGTTGTTGTTGTTGATGATGATGTCTTGTTGCTAAGTCACGTCTGACTCTTTTGCAACCCCGTGGACTGTAGCCTGCCAGGCTCCTGTGTCCATGGGATTTCCCAGGCAAGAATACTGGAGTGGGTTGCCATTTCCTTTTCTAGTCAACTATACTTCCATTAAAAAAAAAATTGAAGAAAAAATAAAGTTGTGTGTTTGAAACTTTGTTTTCTGACCATATATAAATGGCCATAGCGATATTGAAAAAAGATTTCTGTGTGTTATTTGGTGACCTAGAATTTGTGCCATTTCATATACTTTGGCCTCAGTGTGGAAAATACTGAGCTTGTGGGAATGTCTACAGTTTTGCTGCTTGGACACATACATAGAGACTCCTTTATGCAGGAAGGGACATGATTTCATGACTATTTCGACGATTTACCGATGAAGGTGCAAATGTCATGAATTCCTCCCATCGTTTCTGTGCTATAGCAGTGGCCTTCATATCAGCTTTACCAAGAATGGCCAGGCAAGGCTCGTAGTGGGAAGTATGTTGAGAGCCTCTTCTGACTGAGAGAACTGAAAGCTTTGGAAGATGATGTCTGTGTTGTCTGAATATTGTTTTTTCCCTATACTTTTATAGAGACTCCTTTATGCAAAATACTGAACATAATTACTTTAAATGATTTGTCGGGAATCATTTTCTGTCAAGGACATGATTTCATAAATCCTAAGACTATCACTACCTACATATCTGTATACTTAGAATTTTGGGCGAACCAGAATATTGTCTGCTTGTAACAGGTTCCTTGATATCAACAGATATGTGGTAGTTACATTAGGAAAGCATCAGTCATGTAGTTTTGGCTGCAAGACTTGACATTTTGATTTTACCGATGAGTGTTGAGTATTCAGAATGGGCTTCAGTCCCTCTGTCTAATAATATCACAGGTAGTTCCTAGATTGTGTGAAGAGTAATGAGAAAATGTGTGTTTAGGCTGTTTGAATGCTTTAGAAAGAGGTGCAATACAAGGTGTGAAATACAAATGTCATCATTTAGTTCTTGCTTAATTTTAATGTATATGCTATAACCCACTCCAGTGTTCTTGCCTGGAGAATCCCAGGGACAGGGGAGCCTGGTGGGCTGCCATCTATGGGGTCGCACAGAGTCAGACACGACTGAAGTGACTTAGCAGCAGTAGCAGCAGCAGCATACAAAGTAGTGTAACTTTTCAATATGTCGCCGGTTCCTCTCCCATCGTTTCTGTGCTATTTTGAGCAGTCTTCCTCTCTCTTTAGGCCTTCATATCAGCTTTTTCACTGATCTCCTGGTCTCCATTTTTCTCCCCTTCCAAACACTATAGAATAGACCATTAATTTTATTAATTATGGCCCTAAGCAAAAGCCCAGCTCCCTCCATGACCTACAGATTAAACATTAATTCCATCCAGGGCTTCTTTAATATGGATGTATTATTATTTTATGGCCTCATTAACTTCACCTCCCTATTTACAATCCATCTCCCAAACTGAACTACTGCTTTTCATTGAATGTGAGATTTAGTTTTCTACATCCAGAAATTCATTTGCTTTTCCCTTTAATAGAATGCCTTCTTCTACCCAAAGTACAGATGCAGTTCCCCTTCTATATCACCCTTTCAAAGTATCTCCCATTCTGCATATTTATTGTTAGGATCACACCTACCTGACCTAATTAATTGATATTTACTCTTGCTGTTGTGAATATAATTCTTTTATTTTATTAGATTTTCTTGCTAGTTAATATAGGTATCCAACCATTTCTTCATCAGTTGCTAAGTCATGTTTCCACTCTTTTTAACCCCTTGGACTGTGGCACTCCAGTCTCCTCTATCCTCCACTATCTCTGAGAGTTTGTTCAAATTTGATAAAGTATCCACCTGCAATGCAGGAGACCCCAGTTCAATTCCTGGGTCAGGAAGATCTGCTGGAGAAAGGATAGGCTACCCATTGCAGTATTCTTGGGCTTCCCTAGTGGTTTGGCTGGTAAAGAATTCACCTGCAGTGCAGAAAACCTGGGTTTAATCCCTGGGTTGGGAAGATCCCCTGGAGCAGGGAAAGGCTACCCACTCCAGTATTCTGGCCTGGAGAATTCCATGGACTGTATAGTCCATGGAGTCGCAGAGTTGGACACAACTGAGTGACTTTCACATATCCATTGAGTTGGTGATGCCATCCAACCATCGTATCTTCTGCCACCCACTTCTCCACTTGGCCCTCAATCTTTCCCAGAATCAGCATCATTTCCAGTGAGTCAGCTCTTCACATCAGGTGGCCAAAGTATCAGGGCTTCAGTTTCAGCAGCAATCCTTTAAATGACTATTCAGGGTTGATTTCCTTTAGGATTGACTGCTTTGATCTCCTTGCAGTACAAGAGACTCTCAAGAGTCTTCTCCAGAGAAGGAAGTGGCAACCAACTCCATGGATAGTATCCAATTATATCTTTTTCCAATAATGATTATTTCATCTTTCCTACAGTTATACCACAATTTGTTATTTCTGCCTTGTTGCATTGGCTAGAACTTTCAAAGCAGAAGTCAGCATTCTTGCTCAGTCTTGATATTAAGGAAACCACCTTCCCAAGAGTTTCACAGTCAAGTATGACTTAGGTGGCCAGAAGTCAATACTTTTAGGTAGCATAGAGTATCACTCTAATTCCAGTTTATAAAGACATCTTTTTTAAAAGCCTGAAATTTATATTTTGCATTTTTAAGTTTTAAACATTGGTAAGCATACATTTCGGAGAAGGCAGAGGCACCCCACTCCAGCGCTCTTGCCTGGAAAATCCCATGAACGGAGGAGCCTGGTAGGCTGCAGTCCATGGGGTCGCTAAGAGTCGGGCACGACTGAGCGACTTCACTTTCGCATTTCACTTTCATGCATTGGAGAAGGAAATGGCAACCCACTCCAGTATTCTTGCCTGGAGAATCCCAGAGACAGAGGAGCCTAGTAGGCTGCTGTCTATGGGGTCGCACAAAGTCGGACACGCTGAAGCAACTTAGCAGTAGCAGCAAGCATACATTTAAACATGTACCTATAGATAAACTTGCATATTGAACATATGAAAGTGCAGAGAATAATGCAACAAATTGCCATGCAGCCATCATCTGCTTCAGCAGTGATCAGTTTTTTTTTGGTCCTGATTTCACTCACTTTCCTTTCCTCTTACTGTTTTGAAGTAAATCGCAGGCATCTTATTATTCAGTGTAGAGATATTATAGCATGTATCTCTGAAAGATAAGGACTATTTTTAAATATAACCATAATGTATTTTATACATATACCAATTAAGGATAACCCTTTAGTAATATGTATTATCTAATCAATGATCAGAGTGCCTCTTTTATCAGGATCTAAATAAGTTTTACTCATTGTGATTGGTTTATGTATCTCTTTTTAATATCTATATTTTAGGTTTTTCTTTTCTCTCACCCTTGGATCTGTATCAAGTTCTAGTTGTCTTTGTCTTTTTATCTTCTTTAAAGGTTTTTTTTAAAGAAATCTAGTTATTTGCCCTGTAGAGCCTCCATAGTTTGGGTTTTTCCAGTTCCATCCTGTGACTTTATTTTATATGTTCCCCCTGACCTATGTTCTTCCTGTAAATTAGTAGCTGTATCGGGATGCTTGATTAGGTTTGATTTGGGGGATAAAAATACTTTATAGGTACTTTTATAGAAATTGATTTTCAGTCTCATCAGTGTTGATTATCTCTTGAAATGACCATATGACTTATATTTTGATATGCCATGATTTTTTTTATTTGATGAATAAGATAATGAATTTGCCTCATAGTTTCTGTCTTTTAACCTTTCATCTACTTTCATTTACTTGGTGAATAAAATAACCTATGTCATTAAATGTCATATGGTAATTGCAGCAGCTCCCTGAATAACTGAATCCTTGATCACTTCCCTTTGTTTTGATGTGATTTTTTTGGTGCTCCAAACTTTTGGCCAATCTGGAAAATGACAGTTTAGCATTTTCTGCAATGGCATGACCTTCTTCCAGCCAAATTGATACTGGTGGGAAATGCAGAATACAGTAAAGAATGTGGCCCTTCTGCATTTAGCCTGGTGAGATCTATCAGTTCAGTTCAGTTCAGTCGCTCAGGCGTGTCCGACTCTCTGCGACCCCATGAATCGCAACACGCCAGGCCTTCCTGTCCATCACTAACTCCCGGAGTTCACTCAGACTCACATCCATCAAGTCGGTGATGCCATCCAGCCATCTCATTCTCTGTCATCCCCTTTTCCTCCTGCCTCCAATCCCTCCCAGCATCAGAGTCTTTTCCAATGAGTCAGCTCTTCACATCAGGTGGCCAAAGTATTGGAGTTTCAGCTTCAGCATCATTCCTTCCAAAGAAACCCCAGGGTTGATCTCCTTCAGAATGGACTGGTTGGATCTCCTTGCAGTCCAAGGGACTCTCAAGAGTCTTCTCCAACACCACAGTTCAAAAGCATCAGTTCTTCAGTGCTCAGCTTTCTTCACAGTCCAACTCTCACATCCATACATGACCACAGGAAAAACCATAGCCTTGACTATATGGACCTTTGTTGACAAAGTAATGTCTCTGCTTTTGAATATACTATCTAGGTTGGTCATCACTTTCCTTCCAAGGAGTAAGCGTCTTTTAATTTCATGGCTGGAATCACCATCTGCAGTGATTTTGGAGCCCCCAAAAATAAAGTCTGACACTGTTTTCATTGTTTCCCCATCTATTTCCCATGAAGTGATGGGACCAGAGGCCATGATCTTCGTTTTCTGAATGTTGAGTTTTAAGCCAACTTTTTCACTCTCTTCTTTCACTTTCATCAAGAGGCTCTTTAGTTCTTTTTCACTTTCTGCCATAAGGGTGGTGTCATCTGCATATCTGAGGTTATTGAGATTTCTCCTGGCAGTCTTGATTCCAGCTTGTGTTTCTTTCAGTCCAGCGTTTCTCATGATGTACTCTGCATAGAAGTTAAATAAGCAGGGGGACAATATACAGCCTTGACGTACTCCTTTTCCTATTTGGAACCAGTCTGTTGTTCCATGTCCAGTTCTAACTGTTGCTTCCTGACCTGCATGCAGATTGGTGAGATCTATAAATACATCAAATTAAGCCAGTCAAGTGTATTGCTAGTATTTGCTTTGTAGGCTATATCGATTTTACTCCTTTAGGAAAATTACTGATAGGAAAAGAGTCAATGAATAGGAAAAGAGTCAACAAACAGCTTGAAAGTTTGTTGGCTTCCGGCTATGGAAATTGTATACTCAGATAAAACTGTCAGCAATTAATAGAAAATATACAGCAGACCTGTATGTCTGGAGTGGCTTCTTCGCTATGAAAAGATTATTGGCTTAAGGAAGAAAAGGTAGCTTTTGTGTGACTCCACCCAGCCAGCAATCCACTGTAGGAGACTCCTTTAGCAAAATGAAGACATCCCAAAAGGTGTTTATGCCATTAACTTGTTGCTCTAAGAAGCAGTTGACTAGAATGATCACCCTGTGATCATTGTGAGTGAAATGTGCTGTAAGAAAGAAAAAAAAAAAGCAACATCTATTGTTTGAAAAATAACCTTTCTTGACAAGTTTTATTTTTCTAAGGATAATGCTATCTAATGACACCCAAGCATTTGCTCAGCAACTGCTGGCAACTTAGAATCTGTTTTCTGTTTAGCTACAAATGAGCTCAGGGTTACAACAAAAGTTAGAATTTTGTTTTACCAGCAGAAACCCCCATGGGTCACTTTTCATTCTGCTGAAGAAGGAAGAAATAATACTAGAGTCTTCCCAGAGAGCTTGTAAGGGAGGGAAGAATCTAAAGGCAATCCTATGAACCAACTTCAGCCCCAAAATACATATAAGAAAATAGAAAATAAGTGTGTCCCGATTCACTTCTGTGACCTTGGGCATCCTGTACACTTTTGTGAATTGCTTGAACAATTTTATGAAAGGCTGCAAAACTATTCTTTTGAGATGATTTGTATCCACTTTTTCAATATAAGACATTAGATACTAAAGCTCAAGTCCATCACTTAACCAATTAACCTCTATCAGCCCTTGTCAGCTTATTCTTTGGACAGATGCTTACCTTCTGGGTAATCTACCAGCTTCTAAGTATTTCCAGCTTGGGACTTCCCTGGCAGTCCAGGGGTTACAACGTCACCTTCCAATGCAGGGGGTGTGGGTTCGATCCCTGCCTCAAGGCCAAAAAACCAAAACATAAAACAGAAGTGTTATTGTAACAAATTCAATAAAGACTTTAAACAATGGTCTCCATAAAAAAAAAAAAAAAATCTTAAAAAACATTACTTCCAGTTTGTTAGTGAGTGCTGAGGTCCATGAAGTGAGATGCTCTAATTCTACTTTAGAAAGTTCTGGTTCCACTTATGGTCTCATGATGGTTCTTCCCTTAGGACGAGGGAAGTGTCTCTATAGCAGAGTTGAGGCCAAGGAGATCAGCTCTGGGAATACCCAGGTCAGGATGGGTTTCTTTGATCTTCTCTTATCACTTTTTTTCCCCCAAGTATCTATTTGCTATTCAGCAAAGGATTGAATTACTACTTGAAAAAAAAAAAAAAGCCAACCCAGAGCTATGATGCTTCCGTGGTTCTGTCTGGCTCTGGATCTTTGTTTGGAGAACAAATGCCTTCCCCACCCATCGTTGGCATCTATAGGAACTGCATTAGGTGGCGTGGCTTTTCCTGCTCATCTTCTGAGCCAGAGCATCATTTTCAGGAACAACATAAGCACTTTTTCCTAGTAGAAGTTCAAAGTGCTCTGGTACATAATTGCTGAGGTGCTATATTCTAAGCAAAAATAGTAATTTCAAATTTATTTTAAAAAACTGGGAGATCCAAGAACAAGGAAGCATGCAGACTTCTAAATACATAGCCACGGAGAATATTACAGGTAAGGATTGAAAAAAAACCCTGCAACTTTGCAGTGATTGGTATTTTCATGTCATAATATAAAACTTGTTAGTATTAGTGTATGTTATTGAGGAAACTGCATGGAGTGATTTAATTCATCTTCTGCAAGTAAATTGTTAAGAATTGTCCTTAAAACTCCTAGTCAGGGCTCATTCCCTCAGGGAAGACAGGATCTAATGATCCTTCCTTGGGGTAAACACTATACACTCATACTAATTCCTGCTAATTGTCAAAGAAGAATAGGCTGGTTTCTTATCAGCAGTTTGCTTTTGTGTAATAGCTATGGTTTGTTGGTACTATCTACTTCACTGATAAGGAAAACACCACTTAAAACAAGCAAGAAAGTAAACCATCCTTTCCAGCAGTATTTTCTTTTTAGACTGTCTTTGAGCAGAAAAAGCCTGGTATTCTACAGGAAATACACTGTGTGATTCTATGGGAAAATATTTAGTAATGAGCAGCCAACATTTAATTACTCCTAAAATTTTATTCTGCATGTTTACTAAAGTATGCAATAGTATGTGATTTCCAAAATGTTTAGTTACTGATAATATGGCCCATATTCTATGGACATGTTGCTATTAATATTTTTAACTATTTTGGAGTTTTAAACTGTTCAGATAACACATAAGATTATAAATACATTGAATTTATGTAACCTGGAAGCTCAGTCAGAAATGTTAGAGAATTACACCTGAAACTTACAATATATTATAAATCATATTCTTCAATAAAAAAATTTTAAGAACTATTATAGAATTATGTGGATCTGGAGAGTTGAAAATAATTACATATTTGAGATAGTTTCTTTTTCTTCTAGCTCAATTGTTCTTCAGTTTTATTTTATAAGCAAATTGAATAGGTATAAATTATTGACAGTGATTTTGAAAAAGAATAATTTATTAATATTTGCTTCATATTTTGTAATCACTCAATGGTTACCCCTCCAAATCAAACCATCTCTTCACATTTTGTAAAACAATAATTTACCAAGAAACAACATTCGAGGCTGATTATATGTAATTACAGAGTCCGGACAGAAATGTTTTTGCTTCTCTTTGTTCCATATTTATGCCATTAGTAATGGAAACATGTCATCTCTTTGTGTGTAATTTTGCAGCTGGCAAAGCATTTTATCAAACTTTGCAGCAATTCTATGATATCTCATTTTTGTAGCTGAATACTCTGAGACAGGTAGCTGGGACCAGAGTCCTGCAGATAGTATTTGGCAAAATTGTGCCTTGCACCTGATTCTTCTCAGCTAACTCCAGGGTCCTTTCACTACCTTTTATCTGTAAAGATCTCCTTTTAGGGAGAATTGTTTACAGCCTTACAAATTTCCACTGCAGGGACTTTAGCTGTTGTTATGTCTAGGTGGTCATTAAAGAATTGTGGATAGATGGAAAGAAGAAAGGGAGAGAGGGAGGCAGCCAGGCTAGAAAGGAAGGATCCTATTGCATGGTGCAGGATTTGGGGAGTCTTTAAAATGGGAATTTTAGTCTGCGCATCATTGGTTAAGTCGGAGAACTGTCCAGACCTCCTCAAAATGGTCACTAGTCACTAGTCCCGAGAGTCACTTGTCTATCCTGATAGACCAGGTTGAGAGTGAACACTTGAAAGGAACTACTGTGCTTACACGTTCTCCCTTATAATTTTGAAATCGGTAACATCCCAGAGAAAGTCTGTTTGGGATAAAATGTCCATATAAACACCAGACGTAAAGGTAATGAAGTCATAGTTACATATTCCTAATTGCTGTTCAGTTAGCACTTACTTTCGTTGTTGTTGTTGAGTCGCTGTCGTTTCTGACTCTACCCGCAGATTTTGACAAACTAGTTACAAAGCAGGAGGAGGCAGAGTTTATTAAGGACTGAGTAAGTGAGATCTCTGTCGCCTACTTCTAAAAGCAGCTACGAAGGTCATCTTTTAGATATCAAAAGCCTATTCTCTTGGCAGAACTGTAATCTTTACCTCTTATAAATTCCTGCCAGCTGCCTTAAAAAGAATGCTGTTTCTACAGTTTTGGCTGAAGAATCTGCTTTGTCTGTTTCATTAATATCTGGCAGAATTACCAAACGGAAACTGACTGAGCAATATAGCATGTATAGGCCAAAGACAAAGGATATCGCTGCAGAATTTATAGATCTGCTTAGGGCTGACTGTGCACAGCGTTCCACTAAGGAAAATATAAGGAAGCCTGGCAAAAATCTGAAAGGTGCATTTATCACCATTTCCAGCCCCGGTTCTTCCGACAATTATAGCTTATTCCTGTGTTTGGCTGTTGGTTCAGAACAGTTGTACCCAAGTCAGTCCACACTTTGCTTCTCCTGGGAGTTAATTTCTGCTTTGTAATTCCATGATCATTTTTATTCTTTCTGCTGCTAAAGGATGCAAGCACTATGTAGGATAGTCCCTGACCACATAAGAGAGCTGCTACATCATTTTCTCCAAGAGTTATTTTATTATCAACTATTCCTGTTCCTAGTGATCCTATTTCATGATCTAAGGACTTTTCAAATGATTGTGTCATAACTGAGGGTGTCATGCAAAGGATAATGCATGTCAGGGAGAATACTTTTAAAGGATTGGGGAGGGGAAATGGATTATTTCAAGTTTTAACCCCACGTTTCTTAATGCTACTTAGTTGAAAATGCAAGATCAGAACGTCCAAGGAATAGGTATGATGTATGTGTCTCTTCTATCTATCACAGCTAATTTTCTTTGTTAGTTTGCAATGAATATAGAGTGTCTGCTTTGGCAGGGAAGGGAATGTTGGTTTTGATGTTTTTAGTGAAAGCCTCAGCATTTGTTCTGGAAGAGCCTGCTGCAGGGTTTGTCGCCCAGCTTGAATAAGGGGGAATTCTTAGCAGACTGGCAGGAGGGATTCAGGGACTGCTGCTGGGGTCTGTTGGAGGCTAAGAGCTCCTTTGCAGGAATAGGGTGACAGAACTCTGTGGGCGGTCCCTTCAGCAGAAATACTCTGCCCAATTTGTCATTCCATAGACCCCTGTCAGCAGTGAAAGTTCTTAAGCACAAAACCTTTAACATTGAAGACAACACCCACCTAATGTTTTTAAAGGCAGTTGCCATGGATGAAAATATTCATAGCACCTAAGTAGATAGTTTTTCACATGAAGATATATGTCAAAATTCATGCTAAGTGGTATATAAAAATTGCCTACTCAATGATTTTATAGCCAAATGATGCAAATTATGTTCCCTTCTTCCTGGAAAAAAAAAGACATGGTAAAAGGTTAGCTGATAAGAGAGGGTAAGGAAATCATCCCGTGATTCTTTGGTTACGTTTATAGACCTGAGCTGGACATTTAGAAAAGCATTCTGAAAAGAACTTTTTGTTGGAAGAATTTAAAAATGAACCCAATTTTTAATTACCATAGTAATTGTTCAAGAAAAGCATGCCTCTTTGAAAATCTTCAGATTTCTATTAAGCTTTACATCTGATTGATAGATACCAAAATTGAGATTCTTCCCTATCTGCTCCATTTTGCCACCTGCTATTACTCATCAGATGCCAGTTTAGCACCAGTTCCTTTACCTTGTTGTTAAGTCGCTGAGTTATGTCTGATTCTCTGTGATCCCATGGACTGCAGCACGCCAGGCTTCCCTATCCTTGTCTATCTCCCGCTCAAACTTGTGTCCAAAGAATCAGTGATCCTTTACCTAGATTATTGATAATCTCTGTAAAAATCTTCCAAGAGTCCCCTGTTTTCTAAATGGGAAAAATGACCATCTGGGTGGTTCAGTAACTTACTCTTGAACACAAAGCTAGTATTTGAACCAGATAGTATTTGAACCAGATCTGTCTCCAAAGTGCAAATCATTTTGACTGTCCTTTGCTCTTCCTCCTAAAAGCCATTGGTGAGAACCATGAAATGGTCCCAAACATGCCTTAGACAGAAGAATAAGAGACCAGAAAGGAATTGAATCATGCAGAAAGTAAATAATCAGATGCTAAGTATTTTGATCAGGTAGAGTAACAATCAAGCAGAATTAGAGGAGCA
The DNA here is from genome assembly GCF_016772045.2 of Ovis aries. Classification (NCBI taxonomy): domain Eukaryota; kingdom Metazoa; phylum Chordata; class Mammalia; order Artiodactyla; family Bovidae; genus Ovis; species Ovis aries. The sequence goes on from NC_056079.1 coordinate 27,734,630, forward strand.
ATTAAGTTAAATGTCAAAGCACAATGTGCGCTGATGAAGCAAATGAAAAAGAAAGGCAGGAGAAAATGGAAAACTACATGAAAGGTCAAATATAAGTGAACAACGGGATCTGAATTCCAGTTGCAAATACTAAAATAGAAATTAATAAGGAGGATACAGGGTTAAAAATCACTAAGACTGTGTCAGATAATATTTCATTTCAAAATGAAATCATGTTATCAATTAGTTGCCATTTTAAATTGATACCTAAATTCAGTTGCGCTGCTATGAATTTATATCATTATTTTTGAGCCTGCTTAGAAAATTTTCCTTTGTTTTTAACTTCTTATTTTGTATTAAGGTATGGCCAATTAACAGTGTTGTGATAGTTTCGGGTGAACAGTGAAGGGATTCAGCCATACATGGAAAATGTATTTTTCTTAGTAGATCTTCTCTTTGCCACTTCTTTAGAAGATAAAGTGTTGGTTATAAGAAATGTTTGTTTCCTATTTAATTGTAATTAAATTAACTATAATTACCCTTTTATAATTTTATTCTATTTATTTACACATAGAAAGTACTTAATGTCTTTAAGTCTTAATGTTGTTGTTTATTAAGCCAGAAAGTCTCGTGGAGTACATCGAATCTTATATGAGCTCTTCCTTTTAAGAGCATTTAAAGGCTGCTCAGAAGAGGGAAAGATGATCGTAAAACTTTCCCTTGTTTATCTTTTATCCAGCCACATCTACATCTACAGCTGGGACAAGCCATCTTGTCAAGTGTGCAGAGAAGGAGAAAACTTTCTGTGTGAATGGAGGCGAGTGCTTCATGGTGAAAGACCTTTCAAATCCCTCAAGATACTTGTGCAAGTAAGAAAAGAAACCCTCTGTGTGACTTCTGTCCATGACCGCTTCTTTCAGACGATTCTGTGTCTCATGATGTATTGCTGCTGCCTTTTCCAGTTTTGTTGCATTGTTTGAGTAATGCTGTTTTATTTGTAGAGTGTTGTGAAAAGGTCACACCATTTATCTACTCTGTTATTTCCAGAATGGTTTTTTGCTTTTTTCCATGTGGGTGTTTGGTTGTTTTTTTGTTTGTTTGTTTGTTTGCCTTCATATTTATAAAGTTGCTTTCCTTGTGGTTTTCCTCCTTGTTACTTAAGAGAGATGTGCAAATATCATAGATGCCTAGAACTTTGGATACTTGCATCTCCAGCCAATGTATGACTGAAGCTGTAAGATAATGTTCCTTTTTACTCTGGTGTCACCTGTGAAGCAAATAGGACAACTAAAAGAAGCAGAAAGGCAGGCAATTATTTGCTGACTGATATGTTAAACTTGGCATTAGCTTTATAGCTCCTTTTTAAAAATGGAGTTTAAGTTGATCTCACTAATGAAAAACCAGCAATGTGTTATTAGTTTGGAAATGCACTTAGTGTGTGTAGCATCATTGCGTGTAGAAGGCAGTGTTTTTTCATGCACTGTAGTTATTTATAGATATATTTAAAATGGTGCTCTCTCCAATGACCTGAAGGAGTTGATGAACCGTTGTGAAGTATCACAGTTATTCTCTCTCAACAGACAAAATTAAACAAAGATGTTGTCAGGACATTAAATATTAAAACCCTGCAGTTAAAATTAGTAGATCTTATTAAAAGCACGTTTATTGTGCAATGCATTTTTAGTTTATGCTTGATATATAGGGTCTGTGTGGTCCATGGACTCAAATAATTTGTCACGTTAAAAGATATTTAATGTCTCATTGAAATGATTAAAAGTACGTTTATTTTGTAGTTAACTAGAAGCTGTATCTTTCATAAATATAGAGAATAATTATAAGCCAAGATAAAATTAATAGGTAAGAGACTTTTCAAAACTTTGAAGCAAGATAAAAACTGAAAGCATATATATAAAAATAATTTATTTCAGGTCTGAATGATTTTATGACTGTCAGATGTTTAATTTTTTATTTTATATTGTGACTTAGCCAGTTAGCAATGTTGTGACAGTTTCAGGTAGGCAGCAAAAGAACTCAGTCGTACAGGTACATGTATCCATTTTCCCCCAAACTCCCCTCCCATCGAGGCTGTGGCATAACACCGAACAGTTTCCTATGCCAACATGTTTATTGTTTGAAAATTAAAGATTTACTTTTTTTGGTCACCAGCATATCAAATCTATGTACCTATGCTGCTGCTGCTGCTACTAAGTCGCTTCAGTCGTGTCCGACTCTGTGCAACCCCATAGACGGCAGCCCACCAGGCTCCTCTGTCCCTGGGATTCTCCAGGCAAGAACACTGGAGTGGGTTGCCATTTTCTTCTCCAGTGCCTGAAAGTGAAAAGTCAAAGTGAAGTCGATCAGTCGTGTCTGACTCTTAGCAACCCCATGGACTGCAGCCCACCAGGCTCCTCCGTCCATGGGATTTTCCAGACAAGAGTGCTGGAGTGGGGTGCCATCACCTTCTCCACTATGCACCTATAGCGGAGAATTAAAATGGGTCCGTTTTAGCATTTGATTCTGCCAGTTTGCTGTGAATATGTCCCAAACATTCCTCCCTCCCTGAATTTTTCATTGTGAGTAGAAATGAATAAATTCTGTAATTTCCTATAAGATTTTCTCTGATCAAAATAGAAAGTATCAGAAGCTAAGAATTATAATCTGTAAAATAAAGTACATTTACTATATGGGTACATCCTGCTAGTCTGCCCTAGTCTTAGACATACAAATCTAGTTATGTTTCAGTAAGTCTCCTTGGAAGAAAACCTTTAAATTACAGTTCCTTAGATGCTTCTCCTTTTTGAACAATCGTACCCAGATTATTTAAATCTGTGCCTCCTGTTTTGGGGTTTTGTTTGTTTACCTCTTTAAAAAAGCATCTGAGACCACTCGATTTTAGTTATGATAATGAAACATGATCTTTTTCATCCTAGCCTTTGCAAAAAGATTTGCAAGCTGAGTGAGTACATATGATAGTTTCTGAATACATCTTAGGACCCAGTGCAGTTATTCCCCACATGTTAATTTCAGCTCTTCTGTGGCCCTCCCACGACCTATGGAAAACATGGTATCACCTAAGTGCTCTTCATTGGTTCCATTTCGGTATTGTGCTAACAGCTGTGATTTTTTTTTTTCACCCATACAGCTTTTCATTAAACATTAAGCCCAATCTAGAAAGAAATACTTGTTTTATATTTTTCTAATCTTAATGTGAAATGTTTGGTATTCCTCTAATAGTTATTAAAGCAGCAAACCACAAATAAACATTGTGTCCTCCAGCTGAATCCTGTACCAATTCTCAGAACATTTGCACTATGATTTTATCATATCTTTTTTTTTTGGTAATTATAATCTTTGAGAAAAGTGTTAAAGATTATCATTAGCTCTTGTTGGGAAGAAAACCTGTGACATCTATGATTTTGATAAGTTTTATCCCCCTTTTGCACTGCCTTTATTGATACATGAAAGCAAGCCAGAACACTGAAGAATTGAGTATAGTCAATATCCAAAATGTCTCATGCCTTTTTTGTTAAATGAGTATATTTTTAGTCCCTGTGTTGCAAACATGTATAACATTAAAAACAATCACTAGTCAGAAATGAAACAAAGGCACATCATATACCGAGTCTTACAATAATATGTTGTTCATTGGACGACTTGAATAGAAACAGAAGACGTGAAAGTGTTGCATTGGCTCATCATCGCCCTGTGTATGAAGCCAGTTCATAGTTTCCATATGGTCCATCTGTCTAGAGCAAAACATTTCTGAAGCATGAGCCACATGGTTCAAAGTCAGCTTTATCCCTGACTTAAGACATGACTCAGAAACACCACAAGCGTGTAAGTTTCCAAGTGGTCTCTCTGGTCACCTAATCCACTGTTGTCTTCTTGGGAGCTGAAGTGGAAGACTTTACAGCAAATCTCTTTTGTCTCTCCATTTAGAACAAGGTGTTCCAAATGGATTAACCATATAACAGTTAAACACTTCTCTGAGGAGAGGTTTGCTGTTACTTGGACTTCTCTCCTGGGAACAGTGTGGGAATTTCCGCGGTGTTTCTCATCTTTTATATTTCTCTTCTCTCTATAATAATTTAAAGTTTATCCTGAGGGGGAGAGAAAAAAAAAACCAGTTTCTATTCAAGACTGCATAAAGACTAGAAAAGAATCATTCCATCTTTTACCCTCTGGTGCCCCATGTAGTCACATGGTTCAAAGAAACAAAACACTTTGAACTTGACATTGTCCAGATTATCCGCTTGGTTTTCTCCCCTGTTCTTGTATATCTGCTCTTCTGAGTAGTTATACTTAAGAGAACTCTTTTGGAGCATATTGATGTGATTTTTTTTTTAATCTAAAAATGGCTTTCCACCTGACCATATTTATAAACCCACGGTGCTGTCCTGTGGACAGATGTGGCATCCCCATGTGGGGATTAGAGTTTTAACCACCAATTTTGGTGACTAGTCTTGAGCTCTTTCACTTCAACTCTCTGGACAATTTATTTATAACATAGAATTAATATGTTCTCCAAATTTCTTCCCAGGAGTCAGTGAAATTAAATGAACTCATTTCTGTGAAAGCACTTCTAACTCTGGGGAAGTGAGTTTTTCCTTACAATAAAAAATAAATGGTAGAATTACATTCTCTCTGTAGACATTGGAAAAATACATACACCTGTCTTAACAGACTGTGTTATCATGTTTAATTCCCAATTCTTCATTTTATTTAACACTAGCCATTTTTATTTGATTTGTTGGGGCCACCAGCTAGCTTTATAACTTTGCATTTGATGTTCATTCAATCATGTAGTATCTCTGATCGTTAATTTCCTTATATTTAAAAATAGAAACAGAAAACAAACAAAACATAGGAAAGTGGGAGGTGCCTTTAAACATGAGCTTATCATTTTGTCTAATTAATTTTTATGAAACCATGTAGTATATATAAGGGCCTATATTGTATTACACATGATTATAGAGACAGTTATGAAAAATATTTAACCATAGGAGATAAAGTCACAACAAATGTGCTAAAATAAATTAAACTCAGTAGATGAAATATTAATTAAAATGTGTTTATAAAACAGCTATATCTATCCCAGGCATTTTTGTAAATACAATGAAAATATACAGCATGGTCTCTGGTCCCTGGGAACTTAGTCTATTTATGGAAATAGAGTAACTAAAATAGTACATCAATTAGAGTGTCTTTATCCCAGGTGGTAGAGCACTGATTATTATGATAATAAGAATTTAAAGAAGGAAAAGAAAAGACTGGAATTTGTTGAAGACTTTATAAGCATAGTCATCATTTATGGAGTTTTTTCCACATACTATTAAATACACCATATAACATACCATCTAATCTTCTCATTAGACACAGTGACATGCATACCTAGATCAGCAACTCCATTCTGGGAAGTAAAACAACAAACAAAAAAAGTCAAGTTAGACAGGAGAATCAGCTTCTGAGCTCTGAAAACCAGGGAGAGGACTTTGGACATTGTGACAAGTAATCAAGAGTCATAGTACCTTCTGGAACAGTTTGGGTACACCGTAAACCTAGAAGATGTTTAGGGAAGAGAGACTTCCGTACAGATTAGAGACACCTGGGCACTCACTAGATAGATGGGGAGAAAAAGTCAAGACATTAGCTAAGCTTAAGGTTTTATAAAATCCTTGCTTAATAATTGATGCAAGTAAAAATGATGATGAAATACTATATTTATAGCACATCAGCAGCTGGTGGTTCAGATTCAAGTTGTGTCCTGTGGCTTCATCATCATGGCTGTAGAAGGAGACATTTGGAATAGAGCAAAGGAATATATTTTGGGTTAGTCCTCGAGTGCCTAAGAACAGCCAGCTCTGGGAGACCTCATCCTTCAGAGCAAGTGAGACACGTACCTGCTATCACATTGAGCAAGGAGACAAACCTTTGTGAGTGGGTAGGACTCATGGCAAAGATCTTAGAGAGTCAGCTCTTCAGATGACCTACCTACAGTGATGGTCATTGTAGTCATTTCCTACAGTAACATGTAGAAAATGTTACTGAAGGAGTACTCATTTCTTCTGTGTCCCTCCCTGTATCTACAATCCTGCTGTGCACTTCCTAGGTACTTATGAACTCATTTTGACTTTCAAGAAGACAGATGGAAGGAAATATTTTGGTTCTTATAGAAATCAATTTAGTGGCAGTTTGGCCTAAAAGCAGTTGCATTGTGTTCTTAACAGCTTGGTTCTTTTTTTCTCCTGAAATCAGTTAGGCAGCCACATATATTTATTGATCTTCTTCCATGAGGCAAATTCTTAGCTTGTGCTCGTTATGAAGTAGTAAACAAAATTGCCTGGTCTCAGCCCTCATGGAGTCCATAGGCCTGTGAGGAGCAGACAGATTTCAAATCATTAATTAAATTGTAAATGATAGGTGTGCTGAGTGCTTTGACAAGTATTTAGGGAACTAAGGAATGTATCATGGAGGACACCAACCAGCCAGAAGCAGAGCCTCCATGGGGGAAAAAAATGTTTATGCAGCCCTCGCCTTGAGAAGTATATAGTCTATTTAAAATAAAATGATCTCTCAGCAAAATTCAAATATACGATACCATATTATGAACTAATTTCACATTAGATCCCAGGAGGTTTTTTTTATCTTATAACTGAAGAAGTTATAAGTTATCTTATAACTGAAATTATTTATCTTATAACCAAAAAATTTTTAAATAGTCACCGTATGAGGTGACTGATGAGTTAATTAGCTCTTTGTGGTAGTCATTTAATAACGTATAATAAATCATCAGTTTGCACAGCTTAAGTGTAGACACTATTGTCAATAATACCTCCATAAGTCTGAGGGAAAATCAAAAATTAAAATAAAATAAAATGCACCATTTTGAAATATTTCTATTGAAAGATTTAAGTCAAAAGTGAGTATTTAGAGGTTTCATCATCAAATGAGGCTGGAGTGGATGGAAGGTTCAGAATCGCTATGCTGTGTATAGGGGCATCCTCCAGAGACAAAACCAAACCACAAATTAGCCGAGTCCATAAGTCATCATGTCACAAGGACAGAGAGATGTATGGGCTATAGACTGAGCCCATATCCGATGAAATTGTTTGACCCCAAAGTAAAGGATGCATCATTTAGGGTAAACAATGGCAAGGATTTTCATCTACAGATGAGCATTTCAGAACAAGCTGTACAAACAGAATGCTGGGAAGGGCACCAGGGTTCAAACAAGGAGAGGTTAATTCATAAACACCGACACCTCATTAGTGGGATTGTATGTCTTAGACATTGAAAACCAACAGTGCAGATCCAGGATGACTTCGTTTTCTTTTCCCCCCTCAGTATTTATCCATGAGTCCACTGTGGCCACTCTAGTGTGTACCGTTATCTCAAATATTGGGAACTAGTCCCCAGATCATAATAAAAAAGCAATGGGATGATCCGTACTAGCTGAACAGTGATGGGGAGGTCTAAGGTTGGATCTGTAGGAAATGTTATTGAAGGAACATGTTATATTTAATACTTTCTTTAATGATGTTGAAGAAGGCATTTCCATGAGGAAACAAATGTATTTTGCAGATGATACCATAAGGAACACTAAAACACAAATTAGAAAAGCAGATATGAACCTTAAGAAATTTCACTTCACAGTAGATAACAGAATGCAGATCATCTTGGAAAAATGCAGACTAATAGCAACAGTCCATTTGGGAAAGAATAATGTACAACACAGAGACTCAGCCAGTGAGTGGGCGAGCTCTAGTCAGAATCCCGAGTGAAGGGGTGAAAAGAGTCAGCCCTTGCAATAGGATCCTGTAGAAAAACAAGCTAGCACTGTAGTGTGTGCACTGCCAAGTCTGGTTTACAGAGTAAAGGCCGAAGTCCTTAAAAGCCCAACGTTTAAACTCACCGATAACCCTTCACACGTGTATGTTGGCCTTTCCGTTACCTACTATTTGTAAACATGGACATCAAAGAAATTGCTTCAGATGTTGTACTATGTGAAGGAAATACCCCAACTAATATTGAGGTAGAGTGAGAAGACAGTAGGGCTGCTTCTTTTTTGAATGATTGTCTAAAATATCTCCTGGTGGAGTGATGCGTAAATAGAGGGGAAATAGCATATGTAAACCTGTTTCCCTTCTCCTGTTGGATCAAGGGAGAACCTAATGAAAATTAATGAAACCAAGAAGTAAAGGCAGGAAAAGCAGGGATGTAAGGATGGTTTATAAATTGACCATAAATTTCAAAAACCACTAAACCATTTATAATGGCTTATAAAATTAGCAAATCCTAAATAACTGAAAGTTTCTTGGGGTTCTGGAAATATCTTTAATGATATTTAGTATCTCCACCAAAAAAAAGGGGGGGGGAATAATTTATTCAATTAGAATGTAAAAAATACACCAAACACTAAACTGATTCACAAAATAACATGAGTTGATAATCGATTACACAGTAAGCATATCAGGATAATATATGCTGATATTGATATATGATAATATATGCTGAATTATATAATAATAACTGTATTAAGGTTATTATTAAGAACCATTTTTATTTTACTATGCAGAAGTCTTGGTTACTAGACTGTAACTGCTTCATTGAATCCTGGGTTAATTTCAGTAATGGGATTTAAATTTGAGGTAACAGACTTACTGTTAAAGAGTTATTTGGAGTCTTTTCCAAATTCCAGACTCAATGTTAAAGGTTTCTGTATAGGGGAAGAAGTCTGTGAGGAAGGAACCATAAAAAAAAAAAAATTATCTAGAAGTCTACAGAGGAGAGAGTTGGTCACAAACTATAGAGATGAAAGCCAAAAGTTTGACATTGACCTGTACTTGGCCAATCAGTTGGCTATCTGGGTCTCTTTGATACAGTTCTTTACTGAACACTATGTTTTAACCTTCAATCAGGTTCAATTTAACCAGTATTTTATGAGAGGCCTTCAAGAGCCAGGCACTGGACTAAAACATTAGAGCTATAAAATGATCGGAATTTGTTCACCGTCTTCACAAAGAGATAATCACAAGACCAACAGGTCAGGGCAGTGGAAGAAAGGCAGGCACCATGCAGTGAGAGCCAAATAAGGAATCCCTCACCCAGGTCTGGACATGGGTTGGTGACGAGATGACACTCAGGAAGGAGTTGATGTTGTATTTGAAGAGAGTGCTTCGTTCAGAAGAAACTATGAATTTTCATCCCCTGAAGAACAAATATAGAACAAAGATTGCTTACCTTTGCTTATCTTCATTTATCTTTGTATAAGAGCAAATACTAACATTTTTAAAAATATCTCTATCTTCTAATCTGATCGGTAAAATAAATGGTATATATACCATTATATATACAGTAAGGGCTCAATTGTTATTCAGACAGATTTTTCTAAGACATAGAATTCTTGGAAGGTGCTCAGACTCAGGCCAGAGCATATTGTTCACAATGAGATTAAAGCTACTGTACTCCTATCTCCGAAGAAAGTGACAGATTGGCTGCTTAAAGGACAATGCTAACAGAAAAGTATGCCAGCAGCCAGACAGTCACCCTGTTCTTGTAGGAGTCATACTGTAGAGTTTAATCAGAGCCTGTAGATCAGATGGGCTTTCCTGATAGCTCAGACGGTAAAGAGTCTGCCCACAGTGTGGGAGATCCGGGTTTGATCCCTGGGTCAGCAAGATCCCGTAGAGAAAGAAATGGCAACCCACTCCAGTATTCTTGCCTGGAGAATCCCATGGACAGAGGAGACCGGTGGATTACAGTCCATGCGTTCACAAAGAGTCAGACACTACTGAGCAACTCAGACCTCATAGATCAAGTGCATTTCCATTTGCATATGCTTTCTCTGCCCAATCAATGCAGTCTGCAGTTTGCTTATGCAGAAGTTGTTTCCACTTCCTCCCATCTGATTGGGCAACAACTCCAGATGTCCACAAAAGTTACATAATGATTATAGCTCTGAACCCTTGACTGGCCTGGGAATAGGTATTTGACGTTTGTTTTTCCTCCATGATTGTCTTAACGTATCAGTTCTATCAGAAGCATGGTTTTAAAGTTCTTGAGTCCTCCCTGACTGGTAATACATTCAGAAGAGATGATGCCAGGTTTTTGCACAGTGATTCCATGTAGGAGAGTGACTCCCAGAACCTTTGTGGTAAAAGAAACCTTTGATAATCACTTAGATAAATCTTATCATTTTATCACTGAAGACAACTGTGGCCCAGTGAAGCCAAATGGACTTCTCACATCCGAACAGCAAGATTCTGCAATGCCAGGATAGAGGGCCTTAGTCTCCATCTTTGGAAGTCAGGATCCCTGACATCCTAAATTTAATGTACATACAGATCTCTTAGGGATCTTGTTAAAATGCAGATTCTTATTACATAGTTCTAGACTGGGGCCTGAGACTCTATGTGTCTACTAACAAGATTCCAGCAGACACTGATTCTGTTGGTCCTTGGACCCCACTTTGAATAATAATAAGGATTTACACTAAGAGAATGCCTCCAAGTGAAGATAAACATTAGTGAAAGGATAGCTCTGGTTCAGACATAGCAGGTAATTCCAAAAAGGATTGGTATATCTTATGCAGATCTCCTGTTACTGCACCAAATATTCTGTATCGTTTTATGATAGAGATAAACCACCATCTTATAATACTAGCTTCCTAGGAAACATCATTTTAGAATCTTGTACTAATTAGAAAATTGATTGGGTAGGATTTTTGATCCCCTTCATCTAGTTGTCCCATGCCTTCTTATTTCAAAAATGTCATCTAAGATGCATAATTGGCAATTTTCTAATAAATGTTTTTCTTATCTTAAGGGATTCATGATTCTTGAGCTCTTTGTGAATAAGTGCATTTCTTACCTCTAATAGTTCTCTCACACACACAGACACACACACACGCCATAGTCACACATACTATGTTCTTTGTATGAAGCAAATGGGTTATTATGTGATCAAATTAAGAATTTAAATTTTTATGAAGAGTACAAACAGGTAAGATGAAATGGTCAGTATAGAATATATTCTTAGTTCTGGAATTACCTACTTAATTATAGTGTATATCTATATGGATTTATAGTCCTGGTTCAGAAAAAATATAAAAATAAAATCTCATATACTTCACAAATTTTTACATCAAATAAGGTACATGGAAAACAAGGTTCCATGTGTTTTTCTTAAATTACATGGAAAGACATTCTTAATTGAAGCAGGTAGAATGACATATCCATAAGAAATGACCCAACCTCACAGGTTATAGTTCTCATTTTTATATTTCTCTAGGTATTCTTCCTCTACTCATTTCAGCAAAAGTATTCTATACAAAAATAACCAGTTCATTTATAAAAACTCGTTTTGAAGAATTAAAAACAAACTATGTAAATAAGATGTTTGTTGTTAAGCTTATTGATATTATTATTAATGACCATAATTATACTTTATTGACACAAGTACTCATAGGGCTGAAAATATGGAACTGTTAGTATTTATTCTTACAAGCCATTCTTCGTGAAATTAGTGAAGCAGATATACCAAATCACTTGAGAATGTTTTTTTGACATTGAATTTGGCTTTAAGGGGGATGAAAAAAAAATCAACCTGATATTAGCAAAAATGAATAGTTTTATTCACATCTCTTTGATGCCAAAAAGGTGGTGTTTATTTTTATTTATTCTGGGAAAGAAATCATGCATGACATTTATGGTCTAGATGAACTACTGATAATAATCATGGCTATCAGTGTGGGGTACCTGTAAGAAGTATATTTGTGTCCTGGAACTTTTTGATGACCCTGTTTCTTTGAGTATGATATTTGGGGTAAAATGAATCCATTCTGAAATGCTTTAGTTACTGGAGTTAATAACAACAAAAAGAGCAGTTTTAAAGGACTTCCATCTCTAGGTACAGCCCTATCCCAAGACCTTGAGAACAATATTCTACCAAGATTCTGGAATTTTGATAGGCAAATGTGAGTGAGTAAAATGTAAATTTTATACAGTTTCAAAGCAGTTTACCTTAAATGCAAAATGATTTTCAGTAAATACTTCAGTAGAAGAATAACTACTTAAATTTTTTTAATGTATTTGATTTGGGATAATTGCATGAAGTGACATTTGTACTACTAAAACTCTGCCTCTTTATAGATTTTTTACACCATTAAAAATAAGACCTACTTTGTATTATCTTTTAAAAAAAGGAGGATGTCATTTTTCTCGTCAGTAATCATTAGAGTGTGAAAGTGCTTTATTCCTATTGTAATTTGATGATTTCAAAGATACCAGTAACAGAGGAGCCTGGCAGGCTACAGTCCATGGGGTCTCAGAGGCAGGCATGACTTAACAACCAAACAACAGCAAAATGAAATGAAGTACAAAATTATGTCTACAAAAGAAAAAACTCAGAATTATTTAAATGGTAAGTGATGATGGATGGAACCATATAAGCTCTTACCAAAATCAGTGCTTCAACGTCAGTTGATCATTGACAAATTCAGAAATGCCCAAGAGATAATGACTTATCTGCCCATACCTTGCCAAGCCCTTTCAACCTTTCAGCCTCACACTAGTTAAATTTCAGTTAACTGATTTTACAAAAACTGAAGCAAACAACAGAAATATATACCCCACAGTTTTCATGGGACATGGTTTTCTAAATGTTTTGTCTTCTCTTCTTTATGTTGTTCAGCCACCAGGTCATTTGTAGGACTCTCCATACTCCATAGGAGGAAAATTGCCAGTCTGAAAGTTCAGTGTCTATAGCGTTCGATTGCTTATTACATTTTTACCCTCTAGGTGCCAACCTGGATTCACTGGAGCGAGATGTACTGAGAATGTGCCCATGAAAGTCCAAACCCAAGAAAGTATGTTAAAATAATCTGAAATTTGCTCTCTCCCCCAAACTACAGCAACAATCGCTACCGCTTGGTGCCTTTACAGCTCAGTTGTGACTGATTCCTTTTGTTCTAATCATGGTTAACCCACTCAGGGCAGAAACCCATTCAATGCGATATTGTCTAGGTATGTCTCTGCAACAAACCACAAAGGTCATCAATTTCATAAAACCCATCTGGATGGTCCATGATGCTGGCAATCATGGCGGGCGGGCCCACCAAAACTCCTCTCCTTCCAGTGCCTTGGACCAACACTACCAAGCAGGAAACCTAGTTGAAGAAAAACATCCAGCTTTCATTTTAAGTGGCCCCGTTTGAGAGAACACGGTCACTTAAAATGCTGGGATCTTTCTATCATGTGTATCCAAATTTTTATCCCACTGGGGGAACTGCCAGAGTCTAAAAGCCATGATGAGGACGAAGACTCAGTTCCTGAGAGTGAACTCACCAAGTTCAGTCAAATGACACTGAAGGAGCTTCTTTCTAGCATATATTCACCTCTTCTCTTTTTTCTCTGTTTTTTTTCTACCATTGTTTTTTTGTTTCTTCTCTCAGGTGCCCAAATGAGTTTACTGGTGATCGCTGCCAAAACTACGTAATGGCCAGCTTCTACAGTACGTCCACTCCCTTTCTGTCTCTGCCTGAATAGGAGCATGCTCAGTTGGTGCCGCTTTCTTGTTGCCGCATCTCCCCTCAGATTCCACCTAGAGCTAGATGCGTTTTACCAGGTCTAACATTGACTGCCTCTGCCTGTCGCATGAGAACATTAACACAAGCAAATGTATGACTTCCTCTGTTCGTGACTAGTGGGCTCTGAGCTACTCATAGGTGCGTGAGGCTCCAGTGTTTCTGAAATTGATCTCGAATTACTGTGATACAACGTGATAGTCTCTCTCACCCAGTGCAATGACAATAAAGGCCTTGAAAAGTCTCACTTTTATTGAGAAAATAAAAATCATTCCACGGAACAGTCCATTTTCTTTATAAAATGACCCCATCCTTGAAAAGGAGGTGTGCTAAGTTGTAACCAGTACACACTTGAAATGATGGTAAGTTCGCTTTGGTTCAGAATGTGTTCTTTCCGACAAATAAACAGAATAAAAGAGTTCAGATGTTTCTCTTCATTAACCAAACAGTTTGCATTTAAAAAAAAAAAAAGCACTGAATAGGAAAATTAAAAGCAAACATTTCACAGTAAAGGAGATAGCCTGGCTTCTATTTGACCTTGTTTAGGAAACAAGGGATTCAAGTCTAAATGATTTTAGATGAATTGTTAAATCACTTATTTATGCTATTCTACTCTCAATAATAATTTTAGGAAAAAGTTGTTTTTTTAAAATATTTATTAGTTACTATGAAATATCACAATTCACTGCTAGATGTATACTTTTAAAATGAGGACCGGGAAATTCTGATGGATTTCTTTGGCTTCATGAAGTTTTGAACATTCCTAAAAGACCGTTTACATTATATATAACTGCATGGATAACTAAACTATGTATCTGTCCTTCTTTTGTGAACAAGGACTTTAGCTTTTAATTCTGGAACTTTCAAAGCATTATTTTAAAAATAGATTCCATGTAGTTATCCATGTAGATCAAGAGTGACAATTTTTTTTTTCTGTAAATTTAGATCAGATAGTAAATGCTTTTGCATTTGCAGACTATACCATTACTGTCATAACCACAGAAAACTCAGCCTGTGGAGCACAAAAGCAATTCATAAGTATGGCCGTGTGCTATTAGATTTTATTTACAAAAGCATTATAATGGATTTGTCAGCCTCTGATTCGGCTTGTCAATTGCTTACCCCCCAAAATATTTCACATAGTGTATTGTGGTATAAATTCATGTAACACAAGAAACAGTGATAGAAATTGGTCATTTGGGGGCCCTAAAAGAATGAGATTTGACCCTTATTTGTAGTCATGCAAAGAATAACATTCCGTTTCTCATGTTAACAGTCATGGAAGAATAAATTCTATCAAAAAAAGAAATTTCATATGCATTATGAGGAGATTGGACCCATGCTATTCCATCAGTTTTTTAGTGAGTGGTACTTCTGATGTATTTACAAAAGCTGCATATCAAAAATCACGTTACAGGCCATTTTTTGTTGTGAAAAAGTGATAAATTGGCATTGCCAAATTTTCAAACACAGTCTCCTCTTTATTCAAAACCTTTAAATAAAATGCTTTTACTGGACAGAACTGTTCTCTCTATAGCTATAGATTTTTGTTATAAAGGTAGATAAGATGGAACATAAAAACAGAAGGTAAATAATAAAATTTTACTTAATACAGCCATTCCTTTTAGAAATGTTTGTATTCAAATGACATGGATTTACAAATCCCTGTGACTGTATAAATTCAGTACAATTATATTTTAAACTTTAATGAAAATTCTGAACATGTGTATTGTACTTAAATTTTTGGAATATCATTGTGCACTGAAAGCATTGTAAAAGTGAAGGCATTTTCCAAAATAATGATGCAGTGAGATCTGACAGAAGAACCTGAAAAAATGTTCTCAATTTCTGTTTTAGACCATACTCTCTTTCATAAGATATAATTTAAAAATAGCCATTATGTATTTTAATCAGAATGTGATTCCTTGAATAAATTCTTTAGTAAGCTTTCAGTGGCACTTTTGGAAGATGTCCAGGAAAACAGCATTCAGATTTAACCTGATTTAACAAAGATAGATAGGAAGCACATTTATAAACAAAGTCTGTAATGACTGTGCATCAGTCCTGCCTCGTGTCTGGAACAGCAAGAGCTTCCATTCAGAAACTGCTTTCCAAAATTGTCTTGCCCAGAGTTAATTTTCTAACTTCCATGTCTTAGATTCTCAGTTTTTACTTCCACAAACCTTCACATCGAAGGCAGGGAAATAAATATTTGCTGCTCTAAGAACTTTATGTTCAACTAGTAATGAAAGCTACACAAAAGCTAAAAAGTGTTGCCATCTTGGTAAAGTTTAAAATTTACTTATTTTTGTTCATAAAGTTTGAAATGCATATCATACATTTTAAAAGAAAAAATATTCCCCAGCTTCAGAGAGACACATTGTTCAACTTACCAAACCACATTTTCAGTTGATGAATCACATTGTAAAAGAACATACAATTTTTTAAATGCTTCTAAACACATAACTTACATTATTAGGATTTAATTCAATTTTTCTGGTCAGGGTGTCCTATGGGACATGTATTGATTTATAAAAACTGATTTAAAATATAAAAGAAAGGAACACATGTATCTTTTATAGGGCTTTCTTGAAGGAAGCCATTTGCCTTGAAATAAAACATTTATAATACTTTCTTGGAAAATATTGTTGAGGTTAGTAAGCGTTAGGTTTCACCCCTCTCAACACAGAGTTCCTGCTTCAAAGGATTGTTTTCATCATTGTGTGTGTGTTGTGTGTGGGGGAGGTGCATGTGTGCCTGTGTTTGTGTATACAAACAATCAATAATCAATTTATAGACAATAGGAAAAAACACACAGCTTCAATAGTTTCAAGCAGTATGGAGCAAATAGGTCATATATAAACTAACATCTAATAGGAAGTAATTCTAGAATAGCCCAAAGTATAGACTATTTTAAAAGAGTACAATTTTAGAGCTTATAGGCATATCCTCAGAATGAGTAAACTCAGACAGCCTTAAAAGTATTTTTGATTCATAGGTTACTAGTGCCTAAATTATTTGTGTTGATTTTTCCAAATGTTTTTAAAATTCACTGAAGTTGTTAGTTTCTTTATCAAACATGCGCATCTTGCTGAAAGTAGAATAAAGACACCTCAACCTATAACAGAATTATTAACTCCAGCTAAGCATTAGTGAGATTTCACTGTGTGTGTTTTTATGAACATACTTGCTCATGGCATATGTAAACTTGGAAGAAAGGAGTTTCCTATTGCATTTCAAAGGGTTCAGTGGCAATATGGATTGGTATATGTGAAAAAAAAAAAGCATCTCCTATTGTAAAGGTAAGTTGAAAATTAGAAGTCAGTGGCTAAATTGGTCCCATTTAGAAATGACATTGACAGGACTCCTCTAGAATCCTCAGGGGGGCAAAAGTCAAGAGGACACATACCTCTTTGAGATTACTTGCTTAAGAAAACCCAAGAATGTCTTCAAATGTTAACAGAAATTATAATTGCATGTATGGACAATTTCAACTTTTCAAGAAGTTTTCTTGTTCTTTTCTCTAAGACAATTGAAAATTTAAATTAACCTACAGGTTAATCAGTTTTCTTCAAACAATTATGAAATCCTACAGCAAAAGATTAGTGAGTCAGTACTTAATAGTTTCTAAAGACTCAGATTTAAATTAATTTTTTATATTGCTTACTGCACAGCAGGAAATCACATGTAGAAAAGGAAGCTAAATTGTTTACAGTAACCTTCGTGTTTTTGAATTATTAATTTAATTTGAAAAATGGAGTGGCTAGGCAGATGTTCAATAGGAAACATATGATATGTAATAAGCCTAAGCCAACATTAGATTAAATAGAACAGATAGAAAGTAATAAGCTCTTCAGAAAATGAAAAGTATTTGTGTATTCTGCTTTTCTTGACTCACAATGAAAGAAATGTAGCCACCAATAGTCAAATAAATCACAGTAGTGTTTGCTCCAGGACTTGGGTGATTGATGCATGCTTCCCTCTGCGTGTTTCCTTGTTAGGGCTTATGGGCAGAAGAGAGTACAATTTTAAGTACCAATTTCCCTTTGAATTATTTGAAATTGGAGCTGCCTGATATGAATGACTTCCCATGAAATGAAATTAGAGTTAGGCTCACCAACTTACCTATAAAACTGTAAATGCAGTAATATATATGCATGAGCATGCTACTAATTTTATTGAAGACTTAACCAAGCTTTCTATGCAACTAATATAGATAATTAGCAGTGTTCATGTAGGCATGGAATCATGATTCTCTTCTCTGGAAAGAGTTTCTGTAGTCATCTGTTGATTTTAACCCTTAAATTGTTACTGATGTAGGAGGAAAAGGCAAGACACATAGGGGGTTGTAGGGAGAAAAATTGAGTCAGTTGCTCATGAAAACGTGTAAGGAAATTTATTATCACTTCCTCAGAAAACGAATTGTGGTACCTTGATGTTCTGAAGTTTATATGGAAGAAACAACTTGAGGGAAAATGGCAATTTGTCCAATTCAGTGTTGCACAGAGGCAAGAGAAATTTGGACTGGAAAAAACTGTTAATTTTGCTGTGAACACGGTGCAAACCAAAGTCACTCTACAGCCTCTTTCTTTAAATTTATGAAAAATGTACCTGATTTGCCTGAGTACCCTGGACTTAAGGCAAAGAAAATTCTATTATATAAAGTGCCTCTTTATCATTGTTAGTCAGCGTACTATTTGATATGTATTTATACATACATATTATACATACATATATATAAAATCTGGGAAACTTCATTTCCGTAAGAGGTGGCAAGTTTTTTTTTTTTTTTAATATAAATTCTTGATATATCACAGAGCCTGTCAGAGTTTTGAGGGCCCGGAAATTAGTCAAAACTAAGCCTGCATGCCTGCGATCAGTGGCCCAAAGTAAATCTCCAGATACACCTGTCCGCCAAGCTGTTAAACCCCTCTGCTGTTGGCCGACACACTTCACGTCTCCTTTATTTCACAGGGTCACCCTGTGAGGCCTGTGTCAATACCATAAGCATTTTGTCAATGAGAAATGAACTTGTCCAAAGTCACTGAACAGGTAAATGGCAGAGAAAGGACCTGAAACCAGGATGACTCCAAACACAATCTCTCTATGAGGAGATCTGTTCATGTCCAAACTGTTTTGGAAAAGAAGTACCCCTCCAGCATGTGCTTTCAAACTGAAGAGATGCCTTGTCAGATTCGGGGACTGTCCTGGTATCTCTCTAGTCAGTGACCAAGGAAAAGAAATACAGACCACAGAACCCCTCTGTTTTCATCCTGCCTTTCCACCCCCCACACACATACGGGAGTCCGGAAGGGCCCCAGATGATGACATGTGGTTAACAGTTTTTTGTTTTAAGAATGGAAAGCGTCATTTCTTGATTGGTTTTTTTGTTTTTTGTGTTTGGGTTTTTTTTTTTTTTTTTCATTTGCCTGATTTTCCCCACTTTTCCACTTGAGTCTGTGCAGGTCCTGCCAGGCCTGCAGTTCTGATGTGTCCTCAGTCAGGTGTGCTAGGACTGTGGGCTGGGGGCGCACAGCTTCCAGCCCTCTCCCCTGGGTAGCTCTGCAGGCCTGCTGGGTGCCTGTGGCCATCAGCTATCATCTGGGCATCAGGGCTCAGCGCTGGGAAGTGCTCATCTAATTGGCTCTTTGTGATTTGAGGAAGTGCTAAATTAAAATTAACCAAAGAACCCAGGAATTGCATCCTCCCCCTGCCTCCTTTTTTTTTAAAAAACCATTTGAAAAAGTGAGGGAGTCACTGCTATCCTATGCCACACAGAGATGATACAGAAAACTGGAAGCAGGCTCCCGGTTGCCTCAGTGCCCTGGCTGGCTTTTTTGAGCAGAAGTGTTCTCCATGTCATACCAGTGATGGAGAGAGTGGAAGATTTGGGGGGAAAGGAAATAGTTTAAAGATAAGTAAATAATACAACAGGAAATATTAGAGCATAGCTAGCCCCAAACAGTGAAAATGAGCAATCTAATGGGACAAAAATTTCCAACCTAATTGCTCCTCTTGGCTTCACCTCCCTGCTCTGCCACTCTCTGCCTTTGGGTAAAATGACTTCACCTCCCTGGAACTCCACGCCTGCCTTTTGAAAGCAGAAGGGTGAAATGATACCAAATGCCATCTCTGATGATAAATCCGGTCTTTCGATTCCCAGATAATGCATAGCATAGAGGAGGGGTCAGCCATTCACTTCTCCCTCAGTAAGGTCTTTTAAGGGTTAATAAAGACAGTGCTGAAATTTGCACACCTCTTGAAAAAGAAGTTCCCTCTGTGGACTCGTAGGGGCGTACCTGAGCACTGCTTCCTTAACCATCCGCCATTTGTTTGTTCCATGTGCACGCACAGAGCCGTAAGTCGTGTGTAATGTGTTTTGGAGTGCAGTGTATTGCTCTTTTCTGAAACTTTTTCCCTTTCTTTCTTTTTTTTTTTTTTTTTTTGTCAACTTTCTGCATTGGCAGAGCATCTTGGGATTGAATTTATGGGTATGGACCAATCATCATTCCTTTTAGCCTGCAGAATTTAGAGCCTATGAGCTGAAACCTTTATATTTCCCCCCTGTCTACTCTTACCTTTCAGTTCCTAACTAATTTCCTTTCTCTTTAGAAGGGATCATACAGCTATAACAATGATTTCTTTGCTTTCAATCTATGGTTAGTTTACCGACGAGGTACTGAGGGCAGCAGCTTTTAGACTCAAAACTTTCACTTAGAGTTGAAAATCGCCTTACTTGGTACAGTTCACACACATCCCATGTTCCTTGAGCCACTGATCAGAGCTGACCATGCTGTTATTCCAGAGCTGGGTAAGTTGAAGTGATTCATAAGGCTTTAGGAGGAACCAAGCCAGGGGCCTGAGAACAAAAGAAGCTTCACATACACCAACTTAAGAACACTCCGCATTTTCGGCTAATGGGAGCTTTCAGTTCAGTTCAGTTCAGTCGCTCAGTCGTGTCCGACTCTTTGCGACCCCATGAATCGCAGCTTTACGTACAATGTAAAAATCATCTATTCATATTGTAACATAGAAAGCTCTTACACTGCAGCATAATATTACATACATTCCCTGATAGCTCAGGTGGTAAAGAATCTGCCTGCAATGCACGAGACCCCAGTTCAATTCCTGGGTTGGAAAGATCCCCTGGAGAAGAGAAAGGCTACCCACTTCAGTATTCTGGCCTGGAGAATCCCTTGGACTGTATATGGCTGAGCAACTTTCACTTTTCACTTTCAGACATGGATTACTCTAGTTTTCTGGAGATATATACAAGCACTGCACTAGTCAGCTTCATTATCTTATGAGCAAGGAAATAAAAAACAACAAAATACACTATGCTATTGTAGATGGAAATTCTAGCACTAATAGAATTAAATTTGAGTCACCATATCCCAAGTAATCAAATACGAATTTTCATACTGTTCGCCAGTGGCTCAGCAGTAAAGAATCCACCTGCCAATGCAGGAAACTCAAGTTCTATCCCTGGGTTGGAAAGATCCCCTGGAGAAGGAAATGGCCACCCACTCCAGTATTCTTGCCTTGGAAATCCCATGGAAAGAGGAGCCTGGTGGGCTACAGTCCGTGGGGTTGCAGAGTTGGATATGACTTAGCGACTAGACAACATCCTAGATAGTTGGGAGAAAAGCCAGGCTTGGCAGGAAGGGGAAGCCATTTTGTCCTCCCGGAGGCTCTGCAGTGCAGGTCCCCAGGCTTCCTGAATGCTACAGCGCTGGAAGTGCGTATCAGTCAATAAAGCAATGTCCTTGATAAAGGACTGTCTGGCCTCCATTCAGCTAGTGTCAGTGACATCATGCAACAAAAGCATCTTATAGCTGTTGCTTTCTTTTCAATGATAACATCACAGTCTACACCTAATGTACTTTACATAATCTGTGGAAAATGAGGCTGTTGCAAGCTATCAGTTTCCAGGGATAGAAACTCAATTACTTGCACATTCCCCTCCCCCCAGAAAAAAATTCCAAGAGAAAACTATTCATGTGATGGGGAAAGCCCTACATTCGTGTAACTGGTCCTTTGCACATCAGAGAACATCACTCGAGAATAAGGAGTACGAAAAGCCCCACCAACATCCCACGGGTGTCAGGTGGTCTACTTGAGGGGCATTATCTATTCAAGTTACTTCCCTCGGGATGAAATTTATCCCACTTCTCAAAAGGCATATTGGCCTTACCTGAAAGGAAGAAAAAAAAATCCCACCGTCACCTCGTCTCTTCTCCCTAACAGCATCCTTCCAGTGTTATCACTTTAGGGTCTAATTATTAAATTTAATATTTATTTTCCCAAACAATGAAGTAGGGTGATGGCTTTTTCAGATACATGAGCTCCCTCAGTAAGACCTGAAGTGTTTAGTAAAGGCACCCTGAGCTGATACCCACACACCTCTTACAGGAAAAGCTTCCAGAGGTTCCAGCCAGCCAGAACGTTCCATCCTTAAGGAAAATCAGACCTTACAGGCTAATTGTAACGGCCAAGGCTTCTGTCTCGGCCTGGCCAGATCAGTCTGAAAAACATGCTTGATCTGATTCATTTAATGCATCCAGCCAAACCGTAAAGGCTTAGAAGTGTTTCAACTCATTAAGGCAGATCCACCAACAGGACTGATGGATTCTTTTTTTCAACACTGTCTCTAATTTGCTCTTGTCCAGTTGACCCTGTAACACAGGGGAAAAATAAGGGAGAAAAATGTTTTTTTTTTAAAGCATTTTTTATATTATTGTCCACCAAGTATTTCTCCTTGAACATATTTATATTGTGAGGGTCACCTGATTTAGGGAACCATTGAAAGATCTGATAGAAACTTAAATGGAAAACATTTAATGCATTCAGGCCATCCTGATGTGAGTATAGAGTCCTAAGCCACATCTATGCTCTAGGGGACTTGGTTTCAACTGGCTCATCTTAGCACTTTTGTTTTGCCCTTTGGCCTTGACTGGGCTGCCTTTCCAGTTCCATGATTGATTTTCCTGGGAAGTGTCATCTGCTGACATAACCGGGGGAGAATGAGCAAGTCATTATATGCCATTTCTTCACGAAGCCTAGTCAGTCTATTAGAATTAACAACCACCAAAAAACTTGCAAAAGACGGCACGATGCCTTCCCCACTTTTAACCCTTGGATAGGTCCTCTTTTTGCAGTTTGGGGAAGCAGTTTCCCAGGTTTTTCTAAAGATAGAATTGGAAGATGGAAGCACTACCAGTGCTTGCTGTTTGAAAAGAAGGAAAAATAGAGTAAGTAAAAGAAGTACAGTAGGATCTTCACTTTCTAGGCACTTTCTAAACAGGATTCTTAACTAGTTCATCCCAAACAAAAGATTCCTGCTCTGTGTTCTGCTTCCCCCAGAGAAGGACCAGTAGGGTGATGCCTTTGCTCTTTAGACTTAGTGCTAAAATCATCCAGGTGCCCGTTCCAGCCACATCAGCTCACAGATTAACACCTTATGAAATTGAATTCCCCGTCCTGTGACTCTAGGGGAAGGGAGGCAGCAGACACTCGCAATTAACATACAAGCATCCACACGTCACGTCCTCATTTGACTTAAACGCGGCACAGAAATAAAGTGGCAGGGCTCTCTGTCTCCTGGTCCGTTGTCGCCCCCGCAATGCACCAGCTGCTTTGCTTTCTAATTGTGGCTGCCACGTGACCGCCAGCCTAGGTTAGGAGTTATGCTGTATGGGATAACCCTTCCAAATCTATATCCACCTTGCTTCCCACCCCAGCACTTCCTCCCTCTGGTTTTCTTTTATGTATTTATTTTTCCTCCCCTAGTATCAGGCATGCTGTGCCAGGAACCTCAGATGGCTCCTTCACTCTTTAACCTCGTTTTTCCCTCCTACCTGGCTTCCTCCCTCTCTCCGTCATTCTGTCAGTCTGTCCTCTCAGTTTGCTCTTTTCCTCTTCCAACCCTTTCTGTTTGTTTTCGTATAATCTCTGCAGCATTCTGGTCTTTTTCTTTACCCACTGACTATTTTCTCCTCCTCCTCCTCCTTAATAATCAGTGATCTTATTAATTTGATTTGACAATGTTCCTGACCTGTTAACTGGAATTTGATTACCATGGGCTTGGCTTGTAGGAAATGTTTTTGTTTAATGATAAAGTGTGCTGTATCATAGAAATGGCATTGCACCTTTTTTCATTTCAAGAAGACTTCCGGCAACTTGCCCTCTCTCAGTAGAGGGAAAAAGAAAAAAAAACAAAAAACAAAAAACAAAAAACAAAAAAAAACTGTGGCTGCTGAGACAGAGAATGTAAATTGAAATTGTTCTATAAGGCCCCATGTTGATATCCAGATAAGAGACCTTCATTGGTAAAATATTTCCCAGTTCTTGACCAGTGTGTTAATCAGAATAGCAAATGCAGCTTAGACTGCTTATTATGCACTGGTTAATTTCTCTTTCTCATTGAACTTGTGAATATTTCCCAGTGAGTGTGACCAGACTGGTTGGAAGCTTCGTTCCTAAGAGGATCAGGTTCACCATTAAATCAGCCAATCTTATTAAGAACCTGACTCCCGTTCTATAGCAATTTATCCCCCTCCAAAGCTGATTTGCAAATCGAAAACCTTCCATGAATCAGAAACTGGTTGCAGTGGGAGTATAGTAGTACCTTCATCTGAAATTTCTAAACATCCCACCTCCCTGGTGCAACCGACATTAGCTAATTTGCCAACTTGTCCAGTGCAGGAAGGTACAATCTATTCCAAATCTTATATCATTTGTGCCAGTGGTTTTGTAGTGTCATAAATTAGATCTCTAAGTACAACTGGTGAAGTCGTAATAACTGTTCCTCAAAGGGCAAGTCTTCCTCGTGGCCCAGGACTATCCCACCCATCTTACTGGAGTTTCTCTGATACAGTGCCAAGCTACTCCTTGTCCTGCTGCTTCTGTCCCCATTTTCCTATTAAATCATAGGAATCCTGCCTCAGTTTTGTTTCTAACTACAAGTCAAGCTCATGTTTGCAAATGTCTTTGAGTTGTCTTTTCTTTTTTTTTTTCTTTTGTTTTAAGTTAAAAGTGGTTCTTTGTAAAGACCACGGGAATAGGAACTAGCTGGGAAATCAAAAAAGGCTTGGGGTGGGGGAGGGGAGGGGACAGGAGGCTGGGAAGAAGGCGGAAGGGGAGGGTCCCAGTGGTGCCAATGCCAGCTCCTTTTATTGGCATCAATTCCTGTTGTCTTTGCAAGAGTTGTTTTTGTTTTTTTTTAATAAAATCTACAGTTTTAACCGAAATCGTTATTTTACCATTAACGTTTATGGTTTGTCAGTTTAGTACGCATCTATGGCTTAACATTAGAGTCATTGAATAGATCGTATTTTTTAAATTATAAATGGCCCTCCAATGGGCTTTGCAGCTTTATGCTCAAAATGTGGTGCAGAGCGTGCTGCACCTTACGTCTTATTTGCCGAAGGAATGAGTTGTCCCGTGTGTATTTTCTTGTGAACATGGACAATGCCAGCTCTTCAGCTGTAAGTCCGGGTGAGGGTCAGGGAGCTAGCCTCGCTGACGTCTGTTCTCATCCCTTTCCAGAAGCAGAGGAGCTCTACCAGAAGAGAGTGCTCACCATCACCGGCATCTGCATCGCACTGCTCGTGGTTGGCATCATGTGTGTGGTGGCCTACTGCAAAACCAAGTAAACACCTCCCCGGCCTCCTTCCCCCTGAGCTCACAGGCAGCCCGGGTGGCAAAGGCTATGCAGAAACCAGGCTCCACAGCCTTGTCCTGGAAGGGGCAGGGGGATTTCCTCCTTATTTTTGGTCCCAAATAACCCATTCCGAGGACCTTCCTAACCACAGGCATTAGAAAGCTTTGCCTATTTGTGTGAAAGTGTTCAGACTTTTGTTCATTGACCACAGTCCCATGACCCAAGAAAAGGGTTGGAGGGACAGGGTTGCATAGGTACCCATGCGGGTGTCTGTGGATATGGGTCCCTCCTGAAAGGAGTGTGGTGGGTACCACAAGTGAGCTTGTCACCTCAACTCTGAGGACACGTCCAATCTGCACTCAGACATAGGGGACAATGGAGGCGTTTGGTGGCGTTTGAAAGGCAGGCATTTTTAAAAACCATGATGGAGTTTTCAGTTGCATCTAGTTAGGTTACCAGTTCAAATTCTCCCACAGTGTGAGATGTACAAAAGGACTCTCACGGGAGGAGAAGCAAGCAAAACTTGCTTTGAAAGAATAAAAGAGAAAAGATGAAAATAGATTTGTGTTCACTTTGTTGGTTGTTGAAGCTGGGTCCTTGTTAACAAATACAATTATCATATGGTATGAATTCCTTTCACTTTTGTATCGTATGTAGAACTTCTACTTTGAAATAATGCTATTCACAGTTTTGTTTTACTTTGTCGTTTCATCACATAAACTCTCATGCCAAAACTAGTCATGGGAATATTATTACGATCTGAATTGAGAAACACAATCTGCATTTATGCCATAGAAACAAGGACATGGATGGCATTTCCTTAATGTCCTGGGATGTAGTGTGTTGCCAGAATTGAGCAAGCGACAGAGAAAAATAAACCTTCATGGAATCCGTCTTATGAGTCTTACTAGATTCAGTCTCAATATTTGAATATTCATTACCTAGTTATACAAAAATGTACTAGAATAGGATCATGTTATAATTGTGCCAAAATCTTCTGGCAAAAGATGTACACATTTTCACTCACATACACACACTATGATACACAGATTCAAAAGTAACTCCATTTTCTTGAAAGACACACAGGCAAAACTATAAATGAAATCAGCCTTATCAATTGCACAGCATGAATTGTAGCCTAAGACACATGACCATCTGTAAGACTTGGGCAAAGATGGAGTGATTATGAAAGTCTGAGTTTTAGCCAAAGCTCAACTTGACTTATCTTGTCTTCTCCACTGTTTTTTCCTTATCTCTCAGCAGCCCAGTTCAATTTCTGTAAGAATCCCACCGGCTTCTTCAATCTATTTGCTAAGAACAGATGATTCCACTTCTGAGATGGGGTGGCGTGCCCTCTCTCTCTCTCTCTCTCCCCACCAGTCCACTGCCTTGAGTGTTGTGTTGGTAGAAGAAAGAACTGACTGTACTGAAAAATGTCAATAATTAGAAAAAAAATAAATCAGTGCTCCATTTTTCCCTATCCAGGAAACAACGGAAAAAGCTTCATGACCGGCTTCGGCAGAGCCTTCGGTCTGAAAGAAACACCATGATGAACGTAGCCAACGGGCCCCACCACCCCAATCCGCCCCCTGAGAACGTGCAGCTGGTGAATGTATGTTGACTCTGCCCAGTGGGAAAGTTCAGCATCTCTCCTCTGTTAGGCACCTTGAAGTTTATTTTCTAAAGCTCTTAGTCTCTTAGCTGCTGCCATTAATCACCAGGGCTTCCAGGAAGCCAAGGTTTCGCCAAGAGAAAATAATGGGAACATTTTTTAAAGTGGATTTGGTGACTGTAAAACCAGCACATTTCCTCTTATAAAGTGTTCATTAATGGGTCGGAATAATAATGTTGGGTTTGTTCTGTAAGGAAGCCATAACCGGAAGAAAGAGCAGAGAAAAAAACACAAAGAAAAATAATAAAACTCATGACACAAGAATCAGAAGGAAATGTTTTATTTTTTTACACTTGGGAAATGAAGGCTGCTTGAGTCTATAACTAATTAGCACTGATAACTGAGCTAAAGGCTCTAGAGTCCTTTTTTTTTTTTTTTTAATTAGAGGCATTTTGAGGCGCCTTATGATTTACTGATTCTGAGAAGGGAGATATTAGGCCATGGAAAATGTTAAGGGCATTACCAGACTTGCTTCTCAGTAGCCAAAACAGAAGAATTTAATACTTTCTGATTCCTTGACTCTTTCTACAAGATACCAAACCCTCTGGAGGAAATAAATCCTTCAACATTCAAAGATGCATTTTTTAAATTTACCAATCATCTAGCTTTTAAATATAATGAAGTCATTAAATATTAGATTCAGAGAGTCTTTAGATAGCATTTTCCAAAACTCCCCCTAGGTTTTTTATAGATAGGGTAAGTCCTTTACATACAAACAAGTTCCATGCGAACAAGTTCTTATTTGTAAATCCAGTTTGTTGGTAAGTCCAACAAAATTAGCCTACATACCCAGCTAACACAAACGGCTATATAGTACTATAATAGGTTTATAATATGTTCACATCTTTGAAAGTTTGCAACTTGAAGATTCTTTTTTTTTTTAAATTTTTATTTTTACTTTATTTTACTTTACAGTACTGTATTGGTTTTGCCATACATTGACATGAATTATGTAGGGGACTTACTGTAAGAGCCAGGGCAGAGCGGGACTCAGCTTTCCTGGTTCTGGAGTATTACTCTTCCTGCTTCACCATCATTCTTGTTTTGCTTTCATTTCCCTTAGATGATTGGCTTTTTATAAGCAGAGCTGGAAGATTATATGACAGTAGCATTTTCAATCTTATAGTCAAAGATGAATTTTGTGTGGAGCAAATATATCAAAAGACCCAAGTTCAGGGTTGCTAGTAGTTCAGCCACCAGGAAGTCAGAAGACTGTTAGGTGCTGATAAATTAACATCCTTCACTACCAGTGAAGTAGTTAAGGAAAGGATGAAGTAACATCCTTTCCTCCCCCTACCAGTGTGTTCATTAGAATGTTCTACACAGTTGCTAAGTACATTCTCTATAGACATATCTTTAGTCTGTCACGTTGTATGTTATATAGGAAGCAGAATGACTGCCTGAATCCTGGTTATGGCTCAAGCTATGTGATTGTGAGTTTTAACTTTTCTAACCCCCATTTCTTCATCATAAAAATAATACCTACTTCAGAAAGTTCCAGTGGGCATTAAAAAAATAATCCACATAATCCATTAGCCCAGTGGCAGTTGGTGAGTGTTGTATAATTGTTAAATATTATTTTCATTAGATTCACTGAGCTTACATTGCCTTCCAGGGAACAAGAGTCATTTGTTATACAGACTAAAAATAGCTCATTACATACGACAACACCATCTTTTCCTTAAAGCAAAGATCCACATGGAATAAACCTTTCTATGGTTAAGATAACCAGCTAGAGTTTCAAGTATAATTCAGATTGTATTTTTTTGTTTGTTTCCATGAATATATCAGTTTCTTTTAGATCCCAATATATTCATGAAACTGATATATTCATCTTTTAGACCCCGGGCTTCCCTGATGGCTCAGAGGTTAAAGCGTCTGCCTCCAATGCAGGAGACCTGGGTTCGATCCCTGGGTCAGGAAGATTCCCCTGGAGAAGGAAATGGTAACCCACTCCAGTATTCTTGCCTGGAGAATCCCATGGACGGAGAAGGCTGGTAGGCTACAGTCCATGACGTCGCAAAGAGTCGGACACGACTGAGCGACTTCACCTTCTCCTTTTAGAGCCCATAACTTATCAGATCATCAGTGTCCTATTTCATCTAAGACTATTCCTATGCATGTCTTTTCCCATTACTTAACTCAATTTGGTATAAATACTGCTCCTGCTACTGCTAAGTCACTTCAGTCGTGTCTGATTCTGGGCGACCCCATAGACGGCAGCCCATCAGGGTCCCCCGTCCCTGGGATTCTCCAGGCAAGAACACTGGAGTGGGTTGCCATTTCCAGTGTTTAAAAGAAAATTTTAAAATGTCCCTCTCTTACTAATAAAGGTGATAATAACTACTGTGATTTAGTGGCGAAAAATAAAATAGAATCTGCATGTACCAAATATAAGACCTTCTATCTATTGTATGATTTGTCAGGGTTTATAACCTTGACCACTGTTATAAATTCTTCAAATCTCTCAGGAACCTTGGTAGTCTTACCATTGACAACGAGGTAAAAATTTCAATGATATCATTAGAGCAACATGGATGCTGGGAAATCGAAAGAGAAATGTAGATTCAAAATATAGAGATTATTTTAAAAATTCTTCTAATGACTTAAAATTTGAAATAAGACAAACCATTTCTGTGCTTGCAACAGCTTACAAAAGTAAGTACCGTGAAGGTGTTTGTATTGAATTCTAGTCACGTTATCAGTTGGAAACGAAAGAGAAAAAACAGGTCTTCTCTGATAAAATGTAGTTGTTATGGTAGGACCTACATTGTGTGTGTATATCCAAAGAGAATTTCATGAATTCTGTTTATCTAATTTAGAGATCATACTAACCAGGATAGGCTTTGCCATATGGCCACTGGAGAAATAAAGCTTATTACGAAGCATGTGTATTAGATTTGTGTGTGTATGTGACATTGTTAGAATTTTGACTTCCCTAAATCTTCAAGTTGTGTCTCTTTGTTTATCCAGCAATACGTATCTAAAAATGTCATCTCTAGCGAGCATATTGTTGAGAGAGAGGCGGAGACGTCTTTTTCCACCAGTCACTACACTTCGACAGCTCATCATTCCACTACTGTCACTCAGACTCCCAGTCACAGGTATGAGAATAAAAAGCTGCATGACATTTCCCCAAGAACGAATATTTACACGTTCCCTTTTGTTCTCACTGCCTACAAAAGGAGCAGGAGGTACCTGGAAGGCAGTGCGGTACAGTAGTGTGTATGATTTGGAACAAAAACAGGCTTTGGACATCCAATTGACTCTGCCACTAATTGCTATTTGAATTTGACCCTCAACTTTTCTGTCACCAAAACAAGGGGAAATAATACCCACCTTACAGTGTTGTTATTCCCCATTTTAGAGGTTGTCTTTTTTCATGCCTGACCATTTCCGGAATTGCTATTATTGTTATTCAGTCACTAAGTCCTGTCCAACCCTTTGTGACTCCATGGACGATAGCCCACCAGGCTCCTCTGTCCTCCACTGTCTCCCAGAGTTTGCTCAAAGTCATGTCTATGGAGTCAGTGCTGCTATCTTACCATCTCATCCTCTGGTGCCCCCTTCTCCTTTTGCCTTCAGTCTTCCGTAGCATCAGGGTCTTTTCCAATGAATTGCTATACTGGAAAGAGTTTATCTAAGATACTATATAATACTTAGAAGTTAACTTCTTCCAGTGATTGGATTGCCCTGGGATATCACATGAGAACTGGTTACCTAGCTGAACCTCAAACTCTCAAATGCTCTGGTGATATCTGAGTGGGTTCTGCCAAGGGCAGCACTGGACTTCCAAATGGAGCACATAAGACCAGGGCATCCTTAATCTAAGACGCTCAAGAACAGAGAGACTCTAAAAATATTTAGTACAAAATGGCATTTGTTTAATGTGTGTTGAATGGGTGAACATGTAAATAAAGTGTACCCTCGCAAAGCTAACCTAAATCACAATCCTATGCATCACAAGCATCTTAATAGACAGTCCTATTCTGAGACAAGTAATCCCAGCGTGAAACATCAGTCATTTACAAGGTTTGTCACTTCCCTTCCTTTCATTTCCGTGTGTGCATAGAGTTAAAACTCTCCCTCTCTCTGCCTCTCACACTCCCCTGTAGCTGGAGCAATGGACACACGGAAAGCATCATTTCGGAAAGCCACTCTGTCATCGTGATGTCATCCGTAGAAAACAGTAGGCACAGCAGCCCCACTGGGGGCCCGAGAGGACGTCTCAATGGCTTGGGAGGCCCTCGTGAATGTAACAGCTTCCTCAGGCATGCCAGAGAAACCCCTGACTCCTACCGAGACTCTCCTCATAGTGAAAGGTAAAACTGAAGGGCAAAGCTACCGCAGAGAAGAAAGCACCCCAGTAAGAATCCCCGCGAGCATCTGCTCTCCCACCTAAGGAAGCTGCTCTCATGAGAATAAGGGGCGCCAGGTGCCTGGTCTAGGAGTGATCCTAGTTGATGAAGGCGTCTTTTGGTTTGACTGAACTCATTTCTTCTGAGCTTCTCGCATCATCCCAGTGGCTGACAGGCAACAGACTCTTAAAAGAGCTGGAATGATTTGATGTGGAAGGTGCAGCAGTCTTGGAGTTCCCAGCTTTGACCTTAGGCTCAGACCCTCTGGGGGAGTCTCAGTTTCCTCAACTGGAACTTGAGAACACTGGCCTCAGTGATTGATCAGGACCCTTCTAGAATCCTAAGTGGCCAGTTATCCAAACTCTGGTCAAGCTGGCCTCCTGTTCTCATGAGCTTTCTTACCTTCCAGCCTCAGTTAAATCAGATCAAGGGCTGTGTCCTTGCCACCTGTCATGGGGATGCCTTGCATTCCACCAGACAGTATCCCTTTGTGAAATTCCAGCAAGGAATGCGTCCATCAATCTCCTGTCCACTGCGGCTCGCAGTCTTCACAGGAGGTTTTCAAAGCAGATACTGCCTTTGATACGGCTTTTATTCCAGAATGTGTTGGCTTTCTTCTGGCGCTATTGGGTTGGGTGGGGGAAGTCAAGACAAATGTAAAATAAAGATCAGAAGAAAGTAACCTGAAAGAGATGCTTAATCGCATTGCTGAATTCATAGATTCTCCTGATCCATTCTCACCTAAACTGGGGGAGAAAGTTATACCCAACCAGCATTCCTAGTCCATCAAGAAGCTATTACTCGTTTGTTTTCAAATCCAGCAGAGTTCTGTCTGTTTGTTGGTTTGCTGTGTTGCTTTCTCAGTCCAATCTCTGACCACTTGCTAAAAGGTTTACATAATGTCGAAGTCATACTTAGTTGGTTTTCATGGGTGGAGATGATTTGGGTACACTCCTTCACTCATGCATTGGAAAGTACATACAGCAAAGGATGACCAGTTTGGAGCCTGCAGGTCATTTAGAGCCTGCTTATTACTTTTTCAAGGGCCTTTACCCCAAAATGGCTTTTCAGAATTTTATGGAATTAGTGGTTGCTCTAACTCATCTATGATAAAAATAAGCTTGGTCCAAAGCTGGTTTAAAACATCAGCCTTAAATTCATGTAAGTGTATCTTTATGTATTGAGCCTGTTCCAATTCAATCCTTTTAGAAACCTGAGAAAGAAGATAGGGATAAATTCTTTCTCCACCACTACAGGTGATGTTTATCTTTAAAGGTTGACATTTTCCTGCTGGGATAGGCTTCCTTTCATACCCCAGGTATTATTTAGGCCATCAGAATGTACCTGGCACCCTGGAGAAAAACAATGAAGCCGTGCTATGGGTTGGTTGAATCTGAATTAGCATTTCTCAGAGAGCTTAATTTAAGTATCCCCAAAATAATAAGTCTGGAGACTTGAGTCCCAGATATTTCCATCTGGAGACACTTTCCCGTTTTAGACACAGTCAGATCTCACATCTGTATGACTCAGAATCATGGATGGCAAGCAGGAGGGTTGATAGGTTTCTTGTTCCTGTTAGCTGGAGATGAGAAGACGGTGTCCTGTGTCATCACAGGTCATGTCAAATTAGACTCTGCAAATGCCACCGTGAAGGAAAGACTCCTTTAGTGCTACGCATTGGTGACATTTTCATCTAAGCTGAGAAATGTGACTCTGAATAAGCCACGTCTTTCTCAATGCCACATAAGGTCTTCTTGTTTGGGGGGAAGAAAGCACGGTATGAAAACAGTGCACTCAATGTCTTGACAACGAGATTTCCTGAGCGTCACCAAACATAGCATGACATAAGGTGACACGGTACAGCCACCTTTGAGCAGTCAGAAAAGATAAGCCAGAGCTGGATACAGCAGTGGGTTCTGGAAGAGAGCCAGAGCAGGGATCGGACATGGCGATGAAGCCAAGCGTCAGCTATCTTTGAATGTCGTGGTCAGTGGGATATAGAGTTGCAAATGGAATGTTAAGAAGTCGCATTTCATGGAAAAGTTAAAAGCGCACAAATGTGTTACGCTGTTTTCAGGAATAAATCTAAGTTACTATGCTCTTTTTTTTTCATAAGACATAACCTTATAGCTGAGCTAAGGAGAAACAAGGCCCACAGATCCAAATGCATGCAGATCCAGCTTTCCGCAACTCATCTTAGAGCTTCTTCCATTCCCCATTTGGGCTTCATTCTCTAAGACCCCTTGGCCTTTAGGAAGGTATAGTATTTAAGTAATACTTCTTCCCCTTCCAAATCCCCGAGCCTTGGTCCTTACAAACTGAGAGGTTTCCAGGACCCTGTGCCCTCTTGTCTTAACTCACATGCTTTTATTGAAAATCATGATTAAAAAAAAAAAGAAAATCACGATGAGATGGAAAAAAATCTCAAACACTTTGCTAAGCCAGGCAATTTAGCTGATCTTTGCATGCACTCCTGTGAGGAGACTCTTGACCACCTAATTGGAGATTCCAAATGTCCTAGTGTAAAATCTGAGACATCTACAATGAAGAGAATTACTCTGTTGTCTGATGATGATATCTGATGATAAGATAATGACCTCTGCCCCCTGACCCCCACCCCCCACCCCTCACTCTCTGCCTCTCTCACTGCACCGCACTTACGCTGGGGTCTTCTGTGCTCACACAGGTATGTATCAGCAATGACCACCCCGGCTCGTATGTCACCTGTAGATTTCCACACGCCAAGCTCCCCCAAGTCACCCCCTTCGGAAATGTCCCCGCCCGTGTCCAGCACGACGGTCTCCATGCCCTCCATGGCGATCAGTCCCTTCGTGGAAGAGGAGAGACCCCTGCTCCTTGTGACGCCACCACGGCTGCGGGAGAAGTATGACCACCAGGCCCAGCAATTCAGCTCGTTCCACTGCAACCCCGCGCATGAGAGCAACAGCCTGCCCCCGAGCCCCTTGAGGATAGTGGAGGATGAGGAGTATGAAACGACCCAGGAGTACGAACCAGCTCAGGAGCCGGTTAAGAAACTCACCAACAGCAGCCGGCGGGCCAAAAGAACCAAGCCCAATGGTCACATTGCCCACAGGTTGGAAATGGACAACACAGGCACTGACAGCAGTAACTCAGAGAGCGAAACAGAGGATGAAAGAGTAGGAGAAGATACGCCTTTCCTGGCCATACAGAACCCCCTGGCGGCCAGTCTCGAGGCGGCCCCTGCCTTCCGCCTGGTCGACAGCAGGACTAACCCAACAGGTCGCTTCTCTCCGCAGGAAGAATTGCAGGCCAGGCTCTCCGGTGTAATCGCTAACCAAGACCCTATCGCTGTCTAAAACCGAAATACACCCATAGATTCACCTGTAAAACTTTATTTTATATAATAAAGTATTCCACCTTAAATTAAACAATTTATTTTATTTTAGCAGTTCTGCAAATAGAAAACAGGAAAAAAAAACTTTTATAAATTAAATATATGTATGTACAAATGTGTTATGTGCCATATGTAGCAATTTTTTTACAGTATTTCCAAACGAGAAAGATATCAATGGTGCCTTTATGTTATGTTATGTCCAGAGCAAGTTTTGTACCATCCCGTGACTGCTTGTTCACAGTATTTCAGCGACCCTCCACCCCATATATTCTGTTTTTTGCTGGCTTCTCGTGTACTGCGTTATCATGTTGGCCGGATGTATGATTTACAGGATTTGCACCTGTCGCTCTGTTTGCTTCGAGTAGTACTCAATCAGGATGTCTTGTAATGGCGCATCCATCCAATACTCCCCCTCTGTATGAGATTTTTCTTTTGCTTTCCGTATGTGAAATGAGTTGTGTCTATTCTGCCAGCCAAAGGTTGCTTCACTGGGCTCTGAGATAATAGTAGGTCCAGCAGCATGCTACTATTAATTACAGCAGGAAACTGCATTAAGTCATGTTACATATTAGGAAGAAAGTAATATTGTGATTTTTTTCAAAAACTATATTATTCATCAGAAGACAGCTCGCTCTGACTTAAAAGGAGCTACCATTTACTTTATGCGGATTGATTTTTCTCAACAAAAGAAAAAAACAAGTGTTGGGGCTAGCATGCAAAGTGGATGCTGGCTAGCGACCAGGGTAAGGTCCAACCCTAAGCTGAGGACTCGGTTTCAGTCTCTCTCTCTGGGGGAATGATACAGCGGCTCATCTAATTGAAGAGCAAACCATGGCTGAAAAAGGTGCAATCCTTCTTGACTTGTGTTTTTTCACTGATTTGGGAGCTAGTGATTGGTCGTGTCTTCTCGGCTCAAGGACAGATGTGTTATGGCACAAAAACCCCCAGTTTCAACAGCACACTCAGCAATTTGTCTGGAATACTTCTGGAATGCAGTGTGCCTGTTGTATATGGCGGTGACATCATTATAGAGAACTGGTTCCGCCGTAGATTGTCTAGAGGAGTGAACGTGTGGCAGACACAGGGGAAGAGTGGCCGAGTGACCCTGTGTGTAATTTTTTAAGGGTTTTTTGCCCGTTCCTTTGTCCTCATTATGCCTTTCTTGTTTTTCAGTCTCACCTTGATTAGATCGTACTATGCATGAACACTGTTGTCAGGAATGGCCCATGTGCATGTAATTTGTGATTAGGAAGAACCTCCCACGAGCGAGGATGCATCAGGAAACGGCAGTAGTCTCAGAAAGATTGCACCTTTCCTTGCAGAAATGACCCCCACATGTGCTAACCTCTCCATCTGCAGCTGTATCATCCATTTTCCCCCTTTCTTACTTTTTGCTTTACTGTCAACAAAAATAGGATTAAGATGGGTTTACCTTTTGCACGTTCTCTTGTGGTAAGCAATCCAAGGAAGGTCTATAGGTAGAAATACTTGAAATAACTGCTAATCCAGGAAAAGAAGAGAACTTTATAAAATATTGTAGTCCCATCTCTGTCAAGTTGGGCTGGAGGTTTACTTAGGTTCCAAGTGGCCTCCTAGGAGCCCTGGGACAAAATGGGGAAATAGGTTAGCAGGGGGCTCAAAATACCAGCCATGAATTTAAGGAGAGTGACTCTGTTGATTGCAAGTAAATGGAGTCTATTTCTTCACCACATCTCTATGTTAAAATCAAAAGGAAGAAGGGACATGCAAAGAGATCTTAGAAGAAAAGTGCAGGCTGAGCATGACTCATGTCATTAAGCTCCTAAGTGTTTCTACAGTTCACAGAGATCGTCTATGGGCCCTTGGCATTTGGTATCCCAAGCGTCCTTCATGTTTCCTTGCCACTTCCTCTGTGCTCAGAAGTGTCCTCGTGTGCTTGTTCACCTTTCCTAAGGAGCCCGTGACAACTCCCCAAGTTGCACTGATTTCCCAATTCGGTAAAATCAGTAAGCTCACAGCAGGGGAAAGAAAAGAGTCAACCCCAGAGAAGTTCTCCAAATTATTCTCAATTGCCTTTGAAGACCTGGACTCCTCCTTCTTAGACTATTTCAATTAAAAAAAAAAAAAATCCTACCATGATTAAAACTCTAGAATTTCAGTTTCAAATTCTTCAGGCATGGGAGTCTTGTTCTGGAGAATTTCTGGAATACATAAAATCTTTGATTGAGAGCAAGAAACAACATGTTCCTCAGTATGAAAAATCTCTGTCAATTTTCAGCTTGAGGACAAGAGGAAGTTTTCTTTCCAACTTGGTTCTGGTCACTCATCAAGGTGACATATATCAGTTAGGATAGGCTTTCTGTCCACAGAATGACAGATTTCCTTCATAGGAAAGGCCAGCAGACTACTCGGGGCTCCCTGCTGTGGCCACCAGATTTGTGTCCACAGGGGCATCTCTGGGATGTTCAAATGCCACCATCCCTGTTTATAAACTCAGGAGTGCAGTGGCAATACAAAGAAAGCATGTGAACCAACATTCCCAGCAGAAGGGAAGCCTCTCTGAGTCTTCGGGTGGTGGAAATTGCTGAGATGTTTGACAGTGACTTTGTTTCCTGGGTCTGAGATCATGTCCCATTGAGGAAGATGCAGGGGAGCGTAGAATATGAAAAATGCCTTTTTCTCACTCTGGGTTCCTTTTACATCCTGCTCTCCCTCCTTGCCTGGTAGGACTTTTATTTCTGAGAGTGTCTGGACAGTCTCCTGCCTTCTACAAAATGGCAGTCTGCCTGGGAATTTGTGAATGTGTCCCAAAGACCAATATGCCATATCCTCCTTGTTTAAGTGTGACTGTCATGATAGAGTTTATCCAGGGTCATTTGCTCTATAACTTTTTTTTTTTTTTTTTTTTGGCCTGGGTTGAAAGGTATATGGCTCACATTGGTAAAAATATAAAATACCTAGTTTTTTTAGTCCTGGCTGCATCCCACCAGCCACAAAGATGTCTATCCACAAAGGCCCATGAAACATTGCAGAGAAATGCAGACAAAAGGAAATGGCCACATATCACAAGTTCTATTATATATTCTTTTGTAAATACACATTGTACATTACTTGGATGTGTTCCTAAATCATTTACTGTCTTTATGAGTTCATGTCAGTTTCTTTTTTTTTAAACTCTCTTAACTTACTGTGTAACATTGTAAATAACATAATGTCCTTTATTATTTATATTTAAACATCTAACATAGAGTTGTTTTCATATAAGTTTAAGATAAATGTCGAAAATATATGTTTTTTGGTTTTTCTTTGCTTTAAAGTTATGTATCTTTTCCTTTTGCTTTTTTTTTTTAAGAATAATTTATTGTTCAGGAGAAAGAATGTATATGTAACTGAAACTATTTGAAGAATGCACATTTGAAGGCCGTGAGGTACTGATAAACTAAAGAATTTATTATCCAAAATACTAAGCAATAAGTAATTGTGATTTATTTAAAGTTTTGTCCATTTTCCATGAAAGACATACTGCAATAAAGATGCTACTCTGCGGAGATCTGGGAGTGTGGGTCAGCAGACAAAGGGTCCAGTCTGTTAGACCAGCACCTTGCCTTTTACTGTGATGGCTGTGCTAACTCAGGACCCTGTTTGATGGATCCCATGTTCACCTTGTCTGTCCGTTGCTTTTGCCACCCTGCCTGTCCTCAAATCATCTCCTGCCTGTCAGTTCTGCTTACCACTGTGTTCCTTGTTGAAGGAATCACAACCAAGCAATATGACTTTTTTACATAAGAGCATAGACGGGACATCATAGGGCCTGATTGCCTGGATCCCAGTTGCTACCACATTCTGTAGAGACAGCATGTAATTTCTTCCAACTCATGAAAATGTCAGTATGGAAACCCATTCAGTCGTGAGACAGAAACATGTTACCATGGTCCAAAGGATCTGGTGGTGACCACGGCTCAAAGGCAGCCAGTCAGAACTGGGCCCTGCTAAGCTCTCCTAGAGCTTAAGTAAATGTGCTTTCTCCATCTGGTCTATGATTGAGCGATTCACCGTTCTAAGAGAAAATAAGGCTAAATCGGGTTCTTTCCTCTTCATTCTATCAGTAAATCAAGCTCAGTGTCCATCTTACTGCTCAGGGAAGGACCTAGGCATGAGAAATGTCCTGCATTCTAAGACTCAGTCATAGGAGTGAGGATATTCCTTCTCTTCTTGAAATTAGCCTCAACAAAAGCCATATTTTAGCAAATAGATATTTGCATGAGTGATACTTTTTGTATATTTCAAGCATCTTACTCATTGTTCCAAATAGGATTGGGACTTCCACAGTGTATGCAGTTGAGGTCAGCAGTCCTTTGGGGTGACCATCGGCCTCCTTTGGAGTCTGAGGGTACCCTGAGTCTTCTCACCTCCGTGTCTGTGTGCAATTCCTATTACCTAGTGGAAGATCCACTAGCATCATTTCCAAAGCCATCTGGATGTCCAGGAGATTCAAGGAGGGGCCTTTGTGCTAGTTTTTTTCTATTGGTATTACTGAATTTTCAAAGCTATTCAGAATCCTCATATTCGTGTTAACATTGATATGCACACAAATATACACACAGGCACTTGCAAATTCTTAACACACCCTCCTAAAGTCATGACATTCACTCACGTGTCCAGTCCACCCATGCAGCCATTGAGCAAATCAAGGAGTGCACAGAATACTTAAAAACTAAAGGTGAAGACACTTCCCTTTGTATTCAGCTTACAACTAAGGCTTGGTCCATCCCCGGAATTGAAAATCACAGGCAGCTGTCTTAGTCATTTAGGTTACAACTGAGTCCTTGCGTGCTCAGTCACTTCAGTCATGTCTGACTCTTTGCGACCCTTTGCCCTGTAGCCTTCTAGGCTCCTCTGTCCAAAGGATTCTTCAGGCAAGAATACAGGAGTGGGTTGCCATGCCCTCCTTAAGATACATTGATATTGGAGACAAAAGCATGGGCGATGGAGGGTGGTGTGGAGACAGCAAAGATTCACACACGTCCACATTCAATATCTGGATAATGATTACAATCCTCCATTTATTTTAACCATGTAGGCACCTGAATGTCACACAGGCCAGCTTTGCAAACTAGCAAACAGTCTGTCTTTCCAACCTAATATCCTCCCCATCATTAGATTTCTTGGCTCTCCGTCCTTAGGATAAATGACAAAGGTCTTAATGTCAGAGATTTGGGGTGATGTGAGGCAATTCTGAAATCTAGAGGTTTGGGATGCTGGATGGAGTGGAAATTTTTGATGATCTCATGTAGTGTCACTTTGCACTCTGACTTGCTCTTTCTGTAATGGATGGAATAAAATAAACTGATGGAAATTCTTGCTCCAAAAGATTAATTTAGAAACAGAAAAGCTTTCTGTTTACAAGAGAACCTTTCTGCTGCTCTAGGAAGCTGCCGTATTCTTAACCTTTAAGGCTGTTGTTGGAAAGAGTAGTCAGACCCACTTCTGTGTGTACCTGTGGCTCCTATTAACCTCCTGGCATAGCAGTTGTTGGACCTCTCCAGTGAGCTATTGGTTTTGAACTTCAAGCTCCCAAATATCACCCAGGAAAAGACAAAGGAAAGACAGGAAAAGAGACAGGAAAAGGCTTTTTTTTTTTTTTTTAACCTGGAGGGAAAATATCATGATCTACCTAATCCTTTTGAAAATACATCAGGAAAGGGAGACCAGCAATTCCTAAAGAGGAATACTATAGGAATCCTAAGGAGGAGTCAGAGTATAGAGTAAAATTTCCATCCAGGATCATTCCCTAACATTCTTCCTTCAAACTGAACTTTTGGGGATAGAATTTGATGGAGAAAACAACACTTCTTCCCACCCCCTCAACATGTCAAAGAGTCTAGAGGATTATTACCTTTGTCAGCATAAACATCTTTAATAGCTTTATGTGTTTGTTCTTATGCAGAGAAACTATTAAATAGAATAACATTTTATGCTATTTTATGACTTAAAACATCCTTTATTTCTTTATTATTCTCTTAATACCCTGGGATGTTGGTAGGTGAAATCATCAGGAAAACTGAGGCTCAGAAATGTTAAAAAAAAAAAAAAAAAAGCTGTCCTCAGGTTACTCATCTAGTGAGTTGCAGAGGTAATATGTTTTCCCAGGTTTTCAAATTGTATTCCTCCCCTTCCCCTGAGCTGAGCACAAACAACTCTTTCATTCTCAGCCCTTCATCACGTGGACAGTACAAGTTCCATGTAAAACCAAGTCTCTACTTGAAAGAATATGAGCCCCTCTGGCTCAGCACAAGTTACTCTGGAGCCCAATTTGCTTGGCTGAGTAACTCTATGCTTCTTTCCCTAAAAGTCAGTTCCCAAGGAGATGAAGTGTAGCCAGGAAGATGAATTCATAACTTCAATATGTTGGTAGCATCCTACGGTGCAACGAGGAAGGCCTTTGCTGTCAAAGTTCTGTCCCCACCACTTAGTGACTTTGCGAATCTGGACAGTTTCCTCCTCCAAGATTATTTCCTGATCTCTAACACGGGAATTCAAATGACTTTACAAAGCCGTAGCGTAGTGAGAATTACATTTGAACACTTGGAGGAAGCTAGAAAACGTCTAGCACATGGTGAGTACTCAAATGCTACCTTCCATTTGCTCCTTCCCCTCCAGGTTATTTTGGAAACTAAACTTTTCAGTCCCAAATGACACAGTCTATATGGCACAAACTGATCAAATTTATTTTATCATTTCTCCAATCTAGCACCAATAGCCAAATCCGTTTTTAATAACAACTGTATGTTGAGCAGAATTATTACTTAAAAAAATATAAAGTTGTAGCTCCAATAAGTTCTTTTATTTAATTGCCTCTGGTGTAGCCACACTGCTTCCCGTAAAGTCTCTAATTTTTAATGACATTGCATTAATGTCTCATAATTTCATGGAAATTTACTGAAACATAACTCTTGGTAGAGTTTTCATAATACTGTCTTCAAACTTCATTGCAAACAGCTGATAAACACAAAAGGATCCTAAGTTGATATAATACCCACACATACCCATTTGCCTTAGTTTGCACCCAGGATGTTCAAACGAAATCATTAAACTGCATCCTGGATGTCCATTTCCCTAAAAAAACTATAACCTAGGCAAAGATCTGCAGTGACAAAATTGGAGGAGTCAGCTCCCAGACGAAGTCGTGTACATATAAGAAGCCACATTATTTATGGATGGTTCTCACTCACTTCCATTATCTCGCCCAAAATTCTTTACACTCTAGTCACTCTTTATGCATATACTACAGGATACTTTTTTTTTTTCTCATCTCAAGTATGAAGCCATGAATAATTTACAGACTTAAGCTTTTGGATTTCACCCTTCAAATTTGCATCCTACATCAAGGATGGTGGGTGACTTGGTGTCATTACACCCATGATCAGATCTGTGGTATAGTTAATATAGTTTTACTGTTAAAGGCAAGGAAGTCTAAGATCATTGCCCATATATAATCCTTCATTTAAATTAAAATGTATTCTATTGAAAATAATCCTGACTCCCTATGAAAAAAAACATATGAGGAAGTTTTCTTATAATTTTAAGGAAATAATCTAGATGTAAGCTTTGTATCCTGTTCGTTATTAGCAATAATCAGGAATTAAGCAAACACTTGTTTTCGATTGCATGATTTTCCTCAGGTGATGCTTTCTTGCCTGACCTTGAGCGCTTCTCTTGAAGTGAGGTGCTTAGAGTGCTTCCCCGGGCTTGGGGCTTCAAGCCAGGGTCATTTTCTAGAGCACCTCCAGTTCCCACAGTTGAACCCAAAGTGAAATTTCATCTTCTTCAGAGAATGAATCTTCATGGGTGTGGACTTCCGCAGGTAATAAGGTAACAAAACAGGCAATTTTCCCCCTGGATCTTAGATTCTCTGCCATGATGAGTCGGGAAGAGAGGAAATGCTCTGAGTGAGAGCCACTTGCTCTGAGCTCCCCAATTCCCAGTACCCAGGTTCCTGCCGATTATAAGATAACTGCTCTTACATGAGAAGCTTCCTGCAAAGATCCCATCCTCCCTTCTGAAAAACCATTTTTTGTTGTTTTCAAAATAAAGCCCTC
The DNA here is from genome assembly GCF_016772045.2 of Ovis aries. Classification (NCBI taxonomy): domain Eukaryota; kingdom Metazoa; phylum Chordata; class Mammalia; order Artiodactyla; family Bovidae; genus Ovis; species Ovis aries. The sequence goes on from NC_056079.1 coordinate 27,777,337, forward strand.
ACTTAATAGCTGCTTAGTTCCTAGACCACCTCTGATCTCTCTGACTCCAAACTCTGAAGTCACAGGGCCATGTGCCTTCATACTTTGATCAAAAATTTAGTCAGAAATTATGGAATGTAGGATTTAAAGTCATTTTATCAAACCAGGAAACCTTTCTTGATTTGTTGTAGACACCGCAGAAAATTTTAAGACCGAGTCAGAGGACATCCATCAGCTTGACTGAAAACTCTTTCACGACCTGAAGCAATGCTGAGTCCCCTCCACGTTAGGAGTATGGATGGCTCTATTTGTCTGAGGAGTTAGATCTCTAGCCAGGATTGTGAGAGGAAGAATCTGGGGTCCTTCCCATTAAGCTGTTAACGCATGAGACTTAGGGCTCCACTCAGGGTTAAAATCATGTCAATTAGCAAGCAAAGGAGCAGCTAAGGGAACATATCCCTGAGCCTGGTTGAGGGAGCCCCGTGTCCCCCACGGAGCAAGCCAGGACCTCAGCAACCTTCCCTTGTTCTCCCTCCTCATCTAATCGATGACAACAGTGACTATACCACCGATTCGTCACACACGCGTCCTCTCTGCACAAACCCCACTGCTCTTCTTCTGGGTCACACTCATCACAGGGCTCTGTTCACCTCTTAACTGATCCGATTGCCAACCCTGTCGAGCCGTTCTCCTTGCACGGCTCCTCTCACAGCTTGACTCAGCCTGACGTGAGAGGCTCTTCCCAGACTGGCTTCTGTCAGACTCTTCTAGCTCACCCCCTCCTCTCACCCCTCACACCATCTTCTGCTTTTTTGTCTTCCAAATACACCCCATCAGTGTTTATCAAACTCGGATCATTGCTATACCGATTTCATGACGATTACCATGTTCACGGATCACCTGTATTATTTTTCGCTTACTGTTTTTCTTTCAATTGATTGCATTTTTAACAAAAATAAAATCATTTCCAATGAAACATTGTATCAATGCTGTGAATGGAAAACTGCGATCAGTTGCCATAATGAAAATAGGACTGTAAAAATAAATATAATAAAAAGGAAACAAAGTCATCAAGCTCTGAGAAGACACTGTTGCCTGCTAAAGTATGCGAGCTGAAAGACTGTTCTCTGTCTGACATCAGGGGAGAGTGGCAGGTGTTAGATAAATGGGAAATAGATTCAGGAACTCGACAAGATTTATTCCCTGAATTAACCACAATTGAGAGGCAGTTGACAGTGAGTTACTTCTACTGTTTTATTCCATATTATTTAATGCTAGATCCTAAAATCACTTTGGATTCAGCGTTCAATCACTCAGTGTTGTTTCTCATATATCCTTGCCTTCATGTGCACATGTGGTTTTATAGAAACTCCCGTCTTCTCTTTTCTACCCTTTGATAAAATTTTTAGTGTGATGCACTTTATTTCCTATGCAAATTTATTGAGGTTTGAGTCAATTTTGCATTATTATATTTTTAAATTTTTATTTGGCTGCACCACGTGACTTGTGGGATCTTTGTTCTCCAACCAGAGATCAAACTCAGGCCCATGACAGTGAAAGCTGACAAACGCTTCTTACCCCTTCTCTGGGGAGATGGAGGGTCCTTGTCTTGGAATCCATCCATAACAAGTTTCCCCTTTTCCCAGATAAATGCTCCTCCTTTGCTGACTCATTGCAAGCTGTGCATTCCTCTGTACAAAAATTTTCACCTAGCTCACAACTTCTAGTGAACCGAATTGCCCCCTCAGTAGACCATGTCCTCTTTCAAAGCAGAGAGGCTGTTTTACATGTGTATGCCTAACACAGTGCCTGCAACATGGTAGCTGATTGCTGTCTAGAGATATATCATCGGCAACCAGAGACACGGATATTCACGTGGTTGGCAAGCACATGGCTCCTGACATCTTAAATTCCCCACCTAAAATGCGCCAGGTTTACAAACATATATTTAAATACAAATAACAGGGGAGCTTGTACATGGTCAAATCTTTGAAGTCAAAATATCTTTGTTCCAGGGCAATGTCAGAAGTTTATTTTTCTTATAAAATCAAGAACCAAGAGGTTCAGAATGAACCATGTAGATGATTACACCTCTTCCCTTTGGATACACAGCTTCCATCAAATGAGTGGGTTTGCCTGTTAACACCTAGCCCATAAGATGAAGACTGGAAAGAGAAACTGGCCAATTCACCTGTCCTCAGGCCATGCTGCTACTCAGACCTTAAAACTTTTGAAGAAAGTTTGAAGAGTAGAAACCTTCTGCTCCTTCTTATCTGCACTCATTATCCATATCTCTTTCTTCTTCTTCTTCTTCTTTTGGCCATACCCTGAAGCTTGTAGGATCTTAGTTCCCCTTCCAGGGATCAAACACCTGCATTGGAAGCATGGAGTCTTAACCACTGGATCACCAGGAAGTCCCCCTCACATTCCATTTTGGAAGCTGAGAAATACTGCCTAGCTTCCCCTAACATCTTCTTATAGTACGATACAAGAATAATACAGTGTAAAGAAGATGAGCTCTGAAACCAGTGAGATCTGGGTTTAAGTCCTTCGTCTTTCACTTGGGCATTTAAGGCAAGTCAGCATCCCCGAGTCTCAGATTCATTGTTTGGATTAAATGCGATAATCATTATACATGTAAGCTGTAGTATGGGGCTTGGCCACATAGTAGACGCTCAATAAATATTATATCTTTTTTGGTGGCAAATTTCTTGGGTAGGAATTCTAGCTTGTCTGGCAGTGAGAAGACAGAGAGTGTTCCCAAGCTTAGTGACCCAGCCAAGCCTCCTGGCTGGGAGAGCTCCCCAGGGGGAAGCTAGTTGAGGAGGTATGTTGTCAGAAGACTGGATCCCAGGCTCTGCTGCCCAGATGGAGTCCTTCTTTGGCTCACCCAGCCTCACCAGAACACAGGGAGACCAAGTGACTCAGAACAGAATTAGCCGGGTAGAACAGATGTTCCCTTTTCTCTGAGAAGAAAACAATTTGACAAATTCTGAAATGAATACAGCGGTTCTCTCCCGCCAATTAGCAGGAGCTCCCTTGGATTTCAAGGTCACTCTGGGCGGAGTACTCTTCCTTCCCACGTCTCGTGCTTTGGCGTCCTCCCTCGCTGGTTTTGAGGCTCAGCATCCCTGCACGAGTTGTAAACAATTACGGATTCCACCTTAGGATTTCATCTCCTGGTGATATGCGGCAGTCCCCACCTTCAGGAAATCAATGCCTGGCAAACGAGTCAAGGTTTCACAGATTATGAGGGTGAGGGCAGTTTTTTCCTCCTGCCTTATGGCTTCATTTAATTAGACCTCCGGTAATAACTCAGTGGCAGAGTCACTCTGCCGGACGGGCTCCAAGGTGCCCACAGGCAACCTTAAGAGCAGAGCATGTATGAGAGCTGCTGGATGACTCGTCAGCTGATGAAAAACACAGTGAAACCTTTTCTGTTTCAACGGGATCAGGCAAGGTGACTGGGAAAGCTCCCCTGGGCGCAGACACCTGGTAACTCCACATTTACCAAATCATTTCAAGACAAGCTTATAGTGAAGTAATCAGCAAAACCACTGTCTAACCTTGAAATTATTCTGCGGCCGCTGGACCCTGAAGACTCTGACAGAGGCAGTTAAATCCAGCCGTCTGGGACTTTGATCAACTGTGTCTGCCCCCCGCGGAACAGCCAGGACCTCTTAGCTAGAAGCTTCTCGAGGGCACAAGGCCCAAGTGGAGAAGTCAGGAGACTGAGATGCTCTTTCTCATTCTGGCAGACACGGAGTTACCTCATGCCTTTGCAAGATTTCAGATGTGTGGAGACTCTGACATTGATTACCCTTACTGAGGACATGAAACTTCACAGATACTGTTTTTCAAAAGTGGGTGGAAAAAAAAAAAAAACCTGAGGCCCTAAAGTTGCAGGATATTTTGGCAGCTGTGTTCAGGCTGGATATAAAGGCATCCTTGTGGGAGCATAGCTTTTCCCTGGATCCATTTCACTTGCTATCTTCAGACAGAGAAGATGGAGAGATAACCGAGTGGGTGGAAGATGAGCGATTAGGATTTTCTGTTAAGATGGAAATGAGGAAGGTTTTACTGACAAATGACTTTCCAAGAGGCTACAGGGAACGAGTCATCTCACTTAAGAACAGGGTTGTAACTTCAGACCCAGTGCCAGATATGGCCTAGGACACAAGACGCACTGATGGGCCCAGTTGGGATAGACACATCCCCTTCTGTTCCCACTCGCAGCCACAGCCACCCTGCCTGTCCGTTAGATGTTTGAATATCAATCTCCAAAGCTGTCCTGCCACTCCTTCCAGAATAGATGCACGAAGGAAATGTGTCCAAACCTCATCTGCAGACATAAAACTCATTATTTCACTCTGTTTACATTTACCGAGTGCATGGATAATGCTGGGCTAAGAGCTGGTGATGCAAAGAATAAAATACATCTCATTTGGGCACATCTAACCCTTCCGAGAGAGCAGATCTAGTTCTGGGGACTAATACATGAACAAATGCAATGTGACTGGTGAATTGAGGAGCTGTGCTTTAATGATAAAAAAGATGGGGCTTCGATCTTCCATCACAAGTTTACTGCTCCCCTGCCACATAAGTGCCAAATGAATTTTGGCATGTTACTAAACCTCTTGGACCCAAGTATATTTACCTATAACAGTTGAGTAGTCTCAAAACGATGCCATTAGGGATATACATACATACACATATGTATATATATACACATATGTATATGTATATACACATATGTATGTATACATATATCTCCAGATTTTCATCTGGCACAGAGTAGCTACTCAGTAATGGTTTCACTGGGAATTTGAAAGTTCTGTGTCAACGACATCACAAAATGTGATGAGAGTAGAGAGCAGACAGCTACTTTGAGAATTATCATTTGGCCAGGTTTTAGAAGAGTTGTTGCTAACCCAACAAAAAATTAGGGAAAGATGACTATCAATTGATTTTCATGAGAAAAGAACCCTGAGAAGTGAAAGACCAGGGTCCATTCAGGTTGGGTGCCAAGAGTAGGTGGCCCTGGAGGCAGGTACAGATGCAAGGCTGGTGTGGCTAGCTGGAACTAAATTTTGGGAGGAGGGCACCGTGTCATCATAGAGGGTGCTTAAGAAGGAGGCTAACTGGCTCCAAATTGATAGGATTAATTCTGGAGAGCAGGGCACTAGGACAGTAAAGTAAAGATAGAGGGTGAATTAGGAGGTGAAGGTCTTGTTGTAGGTTAATGGTGATGATCAGCACCTCATTTAGACTAGAGCCAAGGAAGGTGAGACTGGGAAATGAAATGGAGGGGAATCTGTGACGTGAAGAGAAATAGACTTGATGACCAAGTAGACATGGGATGTGAGATGAGAGACGATCCAAGGATGTCACCAAGCTTGGGCTGTGGAAAGGCTGCCAACATCTGCTCCATGAAACTCAGTGGAGCATCCTTCGTGAGTTTATAGGAGTCCACGGGACAGGGGCTGAAACCAGTCCAACACCCTGTTCATTAGCACAGTCCTATCCTGGTTGTAGCCATGGGCAATGAGTATTGTGCTGTGTCAGCATTTACAGGGATATCTGCAATTAATCCTCCCAACAATCCGCTGAAGCAGATACTACCATTCTCAGACTGCAGATGAGAAAACTGAGTCTCAGCTATATGAAAAGTCTTGCCTTGTACTGCCAGCAAACATTGGAGCTGGAAATCAACCAAAAATGTTTTTGATGTCAGCCCCCCTCCCCTTAACCGCTTCCCTCTGTTTCTCTTTTGGAGATGCATACCTTACAGGGTTTATATTGTAAAGCCACTTAAGAGGATCACCCTCTTCAAATGAAGATCATGTCTCTTCACAGTAACCGATTTTTTCCTGGGTTTAATATGGGAGAGAAAATGTTGACTGAAGCCAGGCTGTCTCCTTCTTTCAATTTGTTTATTATAGAAGCAACATTTGACTAAGCCAGGCCCGAAACTCACAATGTCCCCCAGATCTATATTCATTCATTCAGCTGGTAGTAGCCTACTGATCTTTTCTGCTTTCTTGTTCTGTGCCAGGCACGGTGTCAATTGTTTGACAATGTCTGGGATGCCTTTGGAAACTTCTCAGGCTGCTCCTCTCCATTTTACCAACTTTCACAGAAAAAGTGTCACCCCTTTGGGATTCTGATAGCTCACAGAGGGATCATGGCATCTCTCATTTCTGGAATTGCTGAAAACAGTGCAGATCATTTTTAACCTAACATTTGAGGAACTGTATTGGGTCCTGCCCACCAGTCTTCCAGAAAATTAAGGTTTAGATAAATAGAATATTGCCTACCATATCAGTAAACAAAGGATGTCACAGTCATCAGGGATTGCAACCACAGCCTACCGTGAGCTGCTGAGCCCTGAAGACCCTCAGAATGTGAAAACACAGGATGCTGGCCTCAGATAACCGAGGTGCATATCAAAGGAGTGATTTCAGTGAGCCCAGACTCTTGCATCTTCCCATACAAGGAAAAGTGCTAAATTCCTTATCTTGAGATATCTGGTTTTCTTTAACAAAGAGTAATATTTTGACATTCAGATTGCCTGCCCTTTGTTGCAAAACTCCTGGACCCATACGTCCTGGCTCCCCCTTCACCTCCTCAGACCAGTTCTCTCAGTGTTACTTGAGATGTTCCCTCCTTTGAGGTCCTAAAAATTCCTGCTGAATAAAATGTAACTCTCAACTTTAAGGTCGTGAATGATTTGTTTTTTAATGCGGATCATTTAAAGCCTTTACTGAATCTGTTACAGTATTGCTTCTACTTTACGTTTTGGTTTTTTTGGCCACAGGCATGTGGTCTTAGCTCTCCTGCGGCTGTTTTCATCATTAAGTCATGTCCAACTCTTTGCAACCCCATAGGCTGCAGCCAATCAGGCTCCTCTGTCTAAGAAACTTTTCACTGGAGTGGAGATTCCCTGCTGTTCGGCTGGTGAAGAATCCACCTGCAAATGCAGGAGACCCTGGTTCGATTTCTGGGTTGGAAAGATTCCCTGGAGAAGGGATAGGTTACCCACTCCAGTATTCTTGGGCTTCCCTGGAAGCTCAGATGGTAGAGAATCTGCTTGCAATGCGGGAGACCTAGGTTCAAATCCTGGGCTGGGAAGATCCCCTAGAGGAGGGCATGGCAACCCACTCCAGCATTCTTGCCTGGAGAATCCTCATGGACAGAGGAGCCTGGTGGGCTACAGACCATGGGGTTGCAAATAGAGACACGACTGAGCGGCTAAGCACACCCACATGCAATACTGGAGTGTGTTCCCATGTCTATCTCCAGGGAATCTTCCCGACCCAGGACTTGAACCCATGTCTCCAGTGCCTCCTCTATTCGCAAGCAGATTCTTTCCCACTAGTGCCACCCGGGAAGCCCCTTAGCTCTCGTATCAGGGATCAGATCCCTGCATTGGAAAGTGAGCTCCTAACCACAAGACCACCAGGGAAGTCCCAAGTCGTGAAAATTTTTTTAGTTGACAGTTTGAATCTCAATTCAGTCTTCGCAGAGAGAGACAGATCTTCCCAGTCAGGGAGGACCATGCTGGCCTCCCACTGGGTAGAGATGCCTCAGCTGTGACTTGCCTCTGTGGAACATAAGGGTCTGAGGAATTAGTGCCACTGAAAGTCTCCGTCACCCACGTATTCATCCCTGCCTTGAAAATGAGATGTCCATGCCTGTTTCGAAAATTAAAATTAGGGGATCTGGTCTCAGTGTCAAAGTGGCAATGGAAGGCAGTTGGGTGGCCATCAAAATACCATCATTACTGCAGCTGATAGGTGAGCCTGACCACCATAAAAAGAAATTCCAGAGCTCAAGGTGGGGGATCAGAGGGGCAGCTTAATATTGCTTTTCTATAAATCAGTGCAACTATTTCTAGAAGGACTGGAACACTGCTTTGTCTTTGATTTTCAGATTATTCACTGCAACACCCACCACGTCAAATGAAAACTTACATTTATGGCAGACCTCCAAGTCGTTGTGATTTCTTAGATGTTAGGGATTATGCTGGATTCACCTTTAGCTCTAATGTTTAGCACAACACCTGGAACTTAGAAAGTCTTTAATAAATACTGTTCAGAGCTACCGCTTTAGACCTTAACTGCCGACAGGGACAATCATAAAGCTCACAGAAGAAAGTAATTTAATTCACTCTAGAGCCTTCTCTGCATTTCTCTTACCCAAGATGAATGGCAAAAGAATATGGGGGTTGGTGGGGGAGAGGGAAGGTGGATGGGTTTATAAATGAAGACAGATTATAATATTGTAATGTTGTTCTTTTATTATGACTTAATACATCCTAAAAGAAAAAAATCTCACCAAAGAAAGAGTAGAAAGAAGAATCTGTGGTCTTTTCAATTAATGTAATGGGGAATCTCAATTTAGCTCAAGAGTCAGTCATGCCTGGGCTTGTCTATTGAATTGGTGAGGGCAGCTGCCTGGAGCCTGTTTGCATATGGATTGAGGGTCCTCTTGGGACAGTTCTCATTCTGAAGGAAGAAGTTGCCTGGCAACAAGAATTTGACCCATGGAGACAGCCTTACCCAACAGAGGAGCAAGGAAGCCTGTGTACAGTGTGGTCTGTCATCTAGATCTGTCTCCCGGCTGGATCACAGGAATATATGCCGACATGTCACAGAAAGTGGAGAGTCTAAATGAACAAAACGGGGGCAAACAAATCTGCTTTACTAATATCTTACATTGGAGAGCACTGCTGTGTTTCAGGAGTCCTCTGATAGACTCAAACCTCAACGGAAGGGAGGCATTTCTCCCTTTCTCACCAAAAATCAGTTAGGGTATTGTGATGTTGCCAAAGCATTCAGTACAGTCTGTGGCTGAGCAGCAACAGTTGAGGGGGAAAAGACTCCAAAGTCCAGTGAAGCATTAAGAATCAGTTCCTATAAGTGGGGGACTTTCCTGGTGATCCAGTGGTTAAAACTTCCCCTTCCAATGTAGAGGGTGCAGGTTTGATCTCTGGTCAGGAAACGAAGGTCCACATGCCATGGGGGTGTGTTTAAAAAAATTTCTTTTTAATTATTTTTCACAAGAATTATCATCAGTAATATTAGGTATCAGAAGACAAAAGAAAATTTCAAAAATAATCTGTAAAATGCCTAAAGGATGTGGGGGTATCCAGGTGATGCTCACTGGGAGATGTCTGCCCCCGGTATATAGCAGCAAAGTGACAAAGTGGTACCCAGCAGAGGGCTGATGGGAAACTCTTGTGCCCAATGAACCTTTTAATTTTTGAAGACAATTGGTATTACTATTCCATTCCATGTTTCTCCAGGGGAACTGACAGCACCATACATATTACAGGATGCAAATTGATGCTTGCAGAGGTGAAGAAAAGAATATCCAATTTCAATCACCATCAGTACCAATGTCCCAAAGGCAAATGCGTATGTTATGCTTAAAAACTCCTTTACGTAAAGCAAATAGCAAAAATATTATTTACAGCTAATTTACTTTAAATATATTTTAAAATATTTTTCAAAATTTGTATAATGGAAGACATTTACTTTACTTTTTAAACTTGCTTTCAAGAGAAACTTCTAGTTTTAAGATGAATGAGTTCTGGGGATATAATGTACAGCATGGTGATTCTAGTTAACAATATTATGTTGTAAGCTTGAAAATTGGTAAGATAGGGGATCCTCAGTGTTCCCACCACATGCACACACACAAGGGTAGTAACTATGTGAGGGGATGGAGATGTCAGCTAACCTTATTATCGTGATCATTTCAAAATATAAGTATAGCAAGGCACATTGCACACGGTAAACTCATACAAAGTTATATGTCAATTATATCTCAATAAGTTGGAAAAAAAGAAAGAAAAAAATGACCAGTTTGTTGTGATCCACACTGTCAAAGGCTTTGGCATAGTCGACAAAGCAAAAGTAGATGTGATATCAATCCAGAAACAGAGGTAGAGACAGGGAAGACTTAAACAGGTCCTATATGATACAAAATGTACCTGAATATCTTAACATTTCTTTTGTTCTTATTTTTCCCCAGTATAATGAGCACTTCCCCCTGAAAATTCCCAACCTCTGTGACTCCACACTTGTAAGTCTCTGCTCTGGAAAGACTTTAAGCAGGCTTCCATCCGGGATCATTTCTATAATTTTTTTGGCTCAATCAAAAGGTTTTTGAGATGTACATGTGTAACTGAACCACTTTGCTATGTACCTGAAAATAACACAATATTGTTAATCAGCTATACTTCAATATGAAAATTTAAAACTTTTAAATGATTTTTAACAGCAAAGTCAAGTGAATGGTGTGTTTATGGGTCCAGGGAGCCTTACAAAGAACCCTTGAATATGAAAATGTGCATATATGTTTAATGTATAACTGAATCATTTTGCTGTATAGCAAAAATTAGCACAACACTATAAATCAACTATGTCTCAATAAAATAAATGTTTTAAAAAGAGGAATAACCCTGAGGTCACGCTATGCTGTAGTTGTCCACTTTAGTTACCTTTAAAGAAGGTCATGAGAAAAAGAGATCTCACCGAGGTAACTTAGTGTCAGCAGAGGGACCCAAGGACGGTGTTGCAGGCTTGCTTCACAGGAGGCTATCTCAGAGTTCATTTAACTGTGAATGACCGCGCAACCCAGAGGGACCCCAGGGCCTTTGAATGTGTCCATCTCTCAGCACCCTGGTGGCTCATGTGAATCCACGGGGGACTTAATGGCTGGCGAGACAAGATGTACCCCCTTGTCCCACACTTAGGAGAATTCTCTGCTGGGCCATCCTCCCTTCATCATCTCCTGAAACTTTGTAATATACATCAGGACAATAGGTGAGGAGAGAACTTGAGTAGCTAGAGAGACTTCCTGACAGCACAGAAAGAGAGCAGGTATGGAAACAGAGGGGTGAGAGAAAGAATAGCCCCTTCCAGGTCTGAGTTCCTAAGACAAGATTTTCTTGGTGTTTGGGCTGAGGAGGGAGAGAAGATTTAGGTTCCTGGGCATAGGAATGAGAGAAGGAAAAAGGGCAAATGGAAAAAAGAGAAATATAAGATCTCTGTGTGAATGCTTTATTAACTACAATTCCTTTTAGTTTCATTAAAGTAAAGGTTTACATATGTCCCCTCCGTCTTGAACCTCCCTCTCATCTCCCTCCCCATCCCACTCGTCTAGGTTGTTAGGCTGATTCATGTTGATGTTTGGCAGAAACCAACACAATTTTGTAAAGCAATTATCCTTCAATTAAAATATAAATTTTAAATTTTAAAAAGAAAGGAAAAAAACAAAAAAGTTTAATCTGCTTTTCTGTTACATTTTAGTCCCAGAGGGGTGTGACTTTGAAAGCAACTGTGATGATACTGAGTGGTCCCTTCGGATTAGAGAGTATATACTTGGAAACCATATCGGTGTGTGATTCTTTGGGAAAATGACATCCCCCCTCCATCAGCCTAAAGTTGAAAAGACACCAAAGCTGTCTTAAAGAAAAGACCGCCCCCATGTGGGAGTCCTTGGTTCAGTTCAGTTCAGTCACTCAGTCGTGTCCAACTCTGCGACCCCTTGGACTGCAGCACGTCAGACCTCCCTGTCCATAACCAACTCCCAGAGTTTACTCAAACTCATGCCCATTGAGTTGGTGATGCCATCCAACCATCTCATCCTCTGTCGTCCCCTTCTCCTCCCGCCCTCAATCTTTCCCAGCATCTGGGTCTTTTTCAACGAGTCAGTTCTTCACATCAGGTGGCCAAAGTATTGGAGTTTCAGCTTCAGCATCAGTCCTTCCAATGAATATTCAGAACTGATTTCCTTTAGGATAGACTGGTTGGGTCTCCTTGCTGTCCAAGGAACTCTCAAGAGTCTTCTGCAACACCATCCCTACATGACTACTGGAAAAACCATAGCTTTGACTAGATGGACCTTCGTTGGAAAAGTAATGTCTCTGCTTTTTAATATGCTGTCTAGGTTGGTCATAACGTTTCTTCCAAGGAGCAAGCGTCGACCCCAGCCTGTCAGGCCCAAATGAAATCCTAAGAGATGGTTCTGTTGCTCAAATTAATGAAATGTAGGCTGTCTTCTCCAGACCTGCTTTATCTCCCTGAGTTGGAGCAGTCTTCTGCAGAAGTGGGACACTTTTTAGAAAGGCGTCCCATGAGCCAGCACATTTGTAAGATATGTACCAACTCTGAGTCAGCAGATGAGAAAGCTGCAGGAGACTTGGAGAGAATTAGGGTTCCTATCAATTAGGTGGGTTTCTGGTCGTAGAGCCAGAGCTGACCCCTGGGGAGGGAGCAGACTGATTAGCGGTGAACTTCCTGGGCCGGCAGAGAATAGGCTAGCAGAGGCATCAGTCTCTGGTTTAGAAAATCTATCAGACTCTCTTTTTTTTTCCCCAATCCCCTCCCATGTCTCTGTCCAGCTCTGCACTCTCATGCCCTAGACTCTGCTGGAAATAGCTAATGTCCTCTACTCACAGCCTTCAGAGGATTGTTCTGGGCCTGGGGGTTTATATCCAGCCACGTTGCTCCTCCTGTTGGTCCATGGCCAATGAGTGAACGGTGCTAAAAGATCCCAGCTTCTTAACCTCAAGGTGCAGCAAGTCTCCAAGTCTTCATTCATACCAGGGTTCTCGACACGATCAAGATGACCTTGCTTGCTTCCTTTTCCTAAAATTTACTTATTTATTCATCTTTGGCTGTTCTGGCTCTTGGTTGCCGCGTGTGGGCTTTCTCTAATCGCGGCCAACGGGGGCTTGTCTTGATGCAGGGCACGGGCCTCGATGCTTGGGCTTCAGTAGCTGTGGTTCACGGGCTCTAGCGCACAGGCTCAGTGGGTGTGGTGCGTGGGCTTAGTCGCCCCACTGCACGTAGGATCTTGGTTCCCAAACCGAGGATCGAACCCGTGTCCCCTGCACTGGCAAGCAGATTCTTATCCACTGCGCCACCAGGGAAGTCCACCTTGCTTTCTTCTTCTTTCTATATTCTCCTTCTCTCCTTTTCTTACTGATTTCTTCCGGGGCCTCTTCCTTAATAAATCACTGCCCTGACATCTTTGGCTCACTGTTGGCTTCTGGGACAAGACAGCTCTAATGAAACAGACCTGGAGATACCGAAATGAAGTGGCAGAAAAAATGACCTGTTTGTTGTTGCTCTTCCTGTATTGGTATCGTGTGGACAAAATGTGTGATGGAGTGATTGCCAGACCATCCAGAAAGCTGACTGTTCAAGGTTTCTGTGGGGACTCTGCCAAGGGAAATGTAAGCAACCCACAATGAACCTGGCCCTGCCATGACAGCGTAGTTATTTTCTAATATGAGGGACCCACCATTTAAATTTTCAAAACCAGAGATTATGTATCATGGTATTTGAGAAAACTGGGCTTTATTTGAGACTGAACTAAAAATGATGCTATATTCCAGGATTACAGAGAAAGAAAATATAAGAATACAGAGAAGATATGATGACTAAAATTTAGAGGACTTCAGGACTTACTCTACTATCTTAGGGAAAGCATGTGATCTGTTGGTGTTTTACTGTGGTGCTTTAGTCACTCAGTTGTATTTGACTCTTTGTGACCCCATGGACTGTAGTCTGCCTGGCTCCTCTCTCCATGGAATTTTCCGGGCAAGAATGCTGGAGTGGGTAGCCATTCCCTTCTCCTGGGGATCTTCCAGACCCAGAAATCGAACCTGAGTTTCCTGAATCTCCTGCATTGGCAGGTGGAGTATTTACCACTGAGCCACCTGGGAAGCTCCTGGGTAGACCTATAGGTGATATTTATTTTCTTTATTGTTTCATGTTTTATTCAAAAAAATTTTTACAATTAACAGGCACTCATTTATAATTATAAGAATAAATGAAAAAAAGAAAACAAACAAACCAGTCCAGTCAGAACATACCTAGTTTGATCTGCAGCTTGAGTGGAATTTGGGTATACCATCCCTTTTTGTAATTCAGTATCTTCTGTTGCCGCCTAAAGGTCCACAAGGGCAGAGACCTTCTTGTCTTTCTCATTCATCACTGTGTGTCTGTTGAGTGTCAGAGATCTGCACGTGGTAGGCTGTCAATAGACAGGTGTTAAATGAATGAATAAATAAAGACAATGATGAGGAATTGGGCTTCCCAGGTGGCACAGCAGTAAAGAATCTGCCTGCCAATGCAGGAGACACAAGAGACCTGGGTTCGATCCCTGGGTTGGGAAGATCCCCTGGAGGAGGGCATGACAACCCACTCCAGTATTCCTGCCTGGAGAATCCCTATGGATGGAGGAAACTGGTGGGCTACAGGCCATGGGGTCACATAGTTGGACCCGACTGAGCAGGCATCCACCAGACCATGATGAAGAGCAAGGTGGTCCCCTAAAAGAAACAACAAATGAATGAGATTCGTAAGGGTCAGCAGGGAACTGCAGGAAAGTGGTAATTCACACAGCTGAGCTATCAGGCGTTGAGAAATGTGGTGGGAGCCGGGAGGAGCCCCAGAAGGATCAGAACCTCCCCTGGAAGCCAAAAACTCTCTGCGTTCCTGTATATACAGCATCTCACTATCCTTGATGCCTGTGAGATGCTTGTTATGTCTTCCCACGTATGGATGAGACTCTGAAGCTCCCTAAGCTGAAATGCGTTGCACAAAGTTGCGATATTATAAAAGGAGTTGACCTCCAAAGCCAGTGATATTCTGCCCCTAAGGAGCCTTGTTGATTCCTGTACTGCAGAGGCCATGACCTTTGAAGTCTTATTTAAGCAGGCAGACAGACTCTTAAAGGCAACAAAATGCCATTGAGTTTGAGAAAAGGATTGATGTGATTGTTAGGGCAAGAAGCTGGAGCAAAGTATATTCCTGGATGGTAGAGCAAGAGGTAATATTTATTCTCTTCTTTATCCTTTTATGTGTTTTTCAAACTATTTACAATAAATTTGCAAAGGAACAAATCATTCTCGTTTTTCCCTTCATCTTTCTTTATGTTACTTTTATAGTTAAAATTCCCACATTTCTTACGTCTTTGGGTTAATGTACAGAATAGCTTTAGTAAAATGCCATAATTATTTGAAAGGAGTAAAAGAAGGCATGAAGATTTGGGGGTGAATTATCAGGGGGTAATTCAGAGATCAGAGGGTAAAGAATCGGATATACCTCTTTTGTTTCATTCAATAATCTTTATTGGAGACTTACTGTCCACCAGTCATTCTCTGTGTACCTGAAAAGCATCATGAAGGAGACAGATAGTATCTCTGCCTTCTTAGAATTATAGCCCAGGAAGTAGACAGCGATCATTTTCATTGTAGGTGGGAGAAGGTTAAGCCAAAGGTTCACGAGGGACTGTCATGAAGCAGAGTCCACAGGGTGAAGTGCAGTCAGAATGGAGGCAAGGTGTTTAGGAGGTGTCATGGGATGGAGAGAGAGTGAGGGGGCAGCAAGGTCGGGAAGCCTGAAGGTCCCAGTGTTCCCAGGGAGCTGGCCTCCGATCCCTGCAGCAGCATGCCAGCATCACATTTCCTTTCTAGGTACCTGCAGTCAGGGAAAAGAATGAACACAGTAAAACCTCAGCATAAATCCTGCTTGCCTGAGAAAAATGAGCTCTGAATCATTAACAAGGCAATTGCTGCTACACACTCACCATTACCATTTCCTGATCCTGGTCTTTTTTACATGAGTGCACCTCACAGTGTGGATTCAATGATATACAAATGGTTACACACGCTCTGGAGATATTTCTGGGCTTGATTGTTCTATGCCATGCACCACTTATGTAGGTTATGAATTAACTAATAAATCTGTGTTACTTCCTAAGTTTAGGATCAAAAGGTCTCACTCCTTTCTCTGATACCAAGTTAATGTAATTATCTCTGGTGCCAGCAAGTGAAGACTAAACTGTAGCCATTAGTACAATCTAGTTCACACATACCTGGTCCCCAAAACTACCCCTCATCTTTCCTAGTGATTGAGCGATGATGTCTCTATTATTATGAATAATTTACCCTAGATGCAATGCCATCTATCTCAACTTTGTGCAGGTTAGACCCAATAAATATTTGTTTCAATATAAGCAATTGTTCACATCCTTTGACCCATATTTAGAACTCTATCCTAACAAAATAATTCTATGACAAGAAAAACAAAATTTTGCCAAAGGATGTTCACAACATTATATATGGTTTTAAAAAGTAAAAGCAATCTAAATACACTACAATAGAAAATTATTAAAAATAAGTACATTTCCTTTCAGATGATGAAATACTATACCGTTACATAATTTTTTGCAGTAACACAGAAAAATGGTGATGCCAAGGTATTTCGTGAAAAACTGTGAGCAACTCGTATAAATGTCATTATCGTAATTACGTTAAATGAAAATAGTGGTTTTCTTTGGATAGTGATACTGTTAGTGCTCTTTCTCTTTTATAAAGGAAATACATGTTTTAACTTGAGAAAGCAATTTTTGGAAAAAAATATTTTCTTGATTTATCCAATAGTCAATCACATGCTTTTATGAAGAAAAATGCTGCACATCGCTCCAAATGTCTATTGTTTCTATGAAGCCCAGCCATCTGGCAGAAGTCATAGGAGATGACAGGCCACTGCTCATTTTCCTCCCTATCCAGAAAATGTCCGAAACATGAGGGTCATTTGCATCAAATATAAACAAAGCCAGACACTAGCTGAAAAAGTAAGGTCAGATTTTAATCAGTAACATGCTACCACACAGGGGTGTGTCCAGCATGCAACTGAATTCAATTTCGATTTTTACAGAAGTGACTGGATGTTTTAAAGGGAGGGTGAGGGAATGAGAAGGGAGGTGAACAGAGGCTTTGAGTAGTCAGGGAAGTGAAAAATCACAAAAACTGGAAAGGGGAGGGTTGGTCCATGTGAAACCCATCTGGATGTGTTACCTGGTACGTCTCAAAGTTGGACTACAACCCTCCCACAGAGACTGGGAGACAGAGATCCCATCTTCAAGTACTGGCCAGAACAAACCATAGATTTTAAGGGAGCCTAGAGTTTTCTCAGGCAGGCACTCCAGGGATGTGACTTTGAACTATTAGAAGCTATGTCAGCTTTTGTTAAGTATTTCTTTTAAATTTTCATCTTGATTTTTACTTCTGATTAATTTTATTTATTTATTTTTAATATAAATTTATTTATTTTAATTGGAGGCTAATTACTTTACAATATTGTATTGGTTTTGCCATAGGGGGCAAGGTTAATACTTACTTGAGCAGAGAGTTCAGAGGAGCCTGGTTCAAGTTTGATCAAGGTGAGAATTTTGTCATTCTACAGGACATTTCAAATTCCCTATGCTGCCCTGATTGGCTGACTATTGATCTTTGAGGGCAGTTCAAATGCTATTAGAAATCAAATTGGGTAGAGTAGGAAGGGGAAATGCTTATGTAGAGATCTGATCAGAAGCACGCTGCTTCCCCCAGAGGGCTTCAGGACCACAGAGCATATGACCTGCTCTTCTCAGACAGCTGATTAGTGGTAGACTAAGACCCCCTTTCCTGACCCCTAATTCAGTTCTCTCTGCAACACATTATACTATACCATAGGAAATTGCCATTTTTGTAGATCAGAAATGATGCGATATCATTAATTTCATTTTATTTAACCTAATAATCTTGCCCACCTTGATGCAATTTTAAGGGCTCTTTGTGGGGGGTGAGGGGGGGTAGACAAAACAAAGCAAACAAATCTATACTCTTTCTAAGACCTAAATTCCCTAAGAAAAACCTCTCTTCATCATCAGAGCTCTGATTCAAAGCTCAGACCTGTGATTTCAAAAGAGAATGTCCCCAGTAAAAGAAAAACATTGATTAAGGCTTTCTAGATGGATTAAAGTAGACCCTTTGCTAGATGTCAAGTTAACCAGAAGAGCACTAAATTTCTGAAAGGCTTGGGGGGAAAAGTGTATAGCAAGAAATAAATATCTATGAAACAATTACTACTTGCCGATATGAACAAATTTGTTTCATAATAGTTATCATATGTAATCCTCCCGACATCCTAATGAACTAGACATCATTCTCCTTTTCTTTTTAAAAATGTCCATTTATTTCTGACTATGCTGAGTCTTCATTGCTGCACGCTGTCTTTCTCTCGTTGCAATGCTCCAGCTTCTCATTGTGGTAGCTTCTCTTGCGGAGCGTGGGCTCTAGGGGGCATGGGCTCCAGGGGTTGCGGCACATGGGCCCAGCTGCCCCGTGGCAGATGGTATCTTTCTGGACCAGGGATTGAGCCTGTGTCCCCTGCATTCGTAGGCAGTTACACAATCACTGGACCACCAGGGAAGTCTCTCCTTTTCTTAGTTGATAAATTGAGATAGAAAGCTGCATTGAATTGCCCAAAGTGATACTGACATAGCCAAGATTTATCTTGAGCCTTGATCTACTAGGTGCCTTCTATCAGAATGTTTACAGTATGCCTTGCTGCATCCCTAAGAATTGTTGCACAAGGGTTGTTTTTTGTTTTCTGTTTTTTCTAATTAAAGATAAATGTATCCTTTCTGATTCATATACTCTGGGTTGGTCTAAAGTTTGAGAGGAGTAAGAGGCATCTTGTTTGAAGGCTTGTCAAATCTTGGGAGATCAGTCATACTCTAACAGGTAATAAGATTCTCCCTGTTTTTCTTATTGCTCCCAATCGTAGCCTCTCCTTATACTACTAATCTGAGTTTCACTTTTAAAAACTATAAGCAGGAGGGAGAATCACTTCCCCTACGATGTACTGGAGAGGTCAATAAATACTTTCTTGAAAAAGCAGTATAAAGCTGGACAGAACTATCAAAAACAGCCGTTTGAATGCTCCAAAGATTGACCAAAGGCTTTCAAAACTCTGAGAAACACTTACTCGTGAAAGCTGCTGCTGCTGCTGCTGCTAAGTCGCTTCAGTCGTGTCCAGCTCTGTGCGACCCCATAGACAGCCTCCCACCAGGGTCCCCCGTCCCTGGGATTCTCCAGGGAAGAACACTGGAGTGGGTTGCCATTTCCTTCTCCAATGCATGAAAGTTAAAAGTGAAAGTGAAGTTGCTCAGTCATGTCCGTCTCTTCGCGACCCCGTGGACTGCAGCCTACCAGGCTCCTCCATCCATAGGATTTTCCAGGCAAGAGTACTGGAGTGGCGTGCCACTGCCTTCTCTGATTCGTGAAAGCTACTCACCCACAGATAAAAACAGCACTGTGAGTGGTGTTCTTGTCAGGGCAGTTTCCACCCTTCCTTCTGGTGATATATATAGATTACCCAGAAGAAAATTGAAAATTTGTTTAAAAATGCAAAGTTAAAGAATGGTTTAAAATGAGAAAATGAAGAAACCCCTTAAATCAGTAATGTCATAAGAAAAGCAACAGAAGTTTTCAACAGAATCTCATGATATCCGATGACTTCTTTCTAGAGCATGCACCTTAAAGATATGAACACACAATTGCCATAGGTTTCAACTATAATGTGGTGCTGGGTTCTCAAATTCTCCAGTCCTTGTGACATAACCAACTGGGAAACATCGAGGCTTACAATTCAGACATTTGCTTTCCAAAGTTTGGCGATCATGGATCTCTTGAAAAAGATTTAGAACATTAATCCTGAGGTTTTTTTCAACTTTCATTATTTTCCAGATTGCAAGGACTTCCCTGGTGGTCCAGTGGTTAAGAATCTGCCTGCCAATGCAGGGGACATGGGTTTGATTCTGAGTCTGGGAAGATCCCACGTGCCGTGGAGCAACTGAGACCACACACCACAACTATTGAGCCTGGGCTCTAGAGCCCAAGTAATGCCACTACTGAAGTCAGCCTGCCTAGAGCTCATGCGCCCCCACAAGAGAAGCCACTGCAATGAGAAACCTGTGTATCACAACTAGAGGGTAGCCCCTATTTGCTGCAACTAGCGAAAGCCTCTGCACAGCAACGAAGACCCAGGGCTGCCAAAAATAAAATAAAATCTAAAAATTGCATACATTCAGAGGTTAGCCTTGTAAATATAACCACTGAATATAAGTAAGGAATTGTCTTGGAGAGGGGAAAAATACCTATTTATTTCATCACTTCCTTGCATAAATACTGTTTTTATTAGAAAAAATATTCATTGTATTACAGTGAAGTGAAGTGAAAGTCGTTCAGTCATGTCTGACTCTTTGCGACCCCGTGTGGAATTCTCCAGGCTAGAATTCTGGAGTGAGTAGCCGTTCCTCTCTCCAGGGGATCTTCCCAACCCAGGGATAGAACCCAGGTCTCCCGCAGATTCTTTACCAGCTGAGCCACAAGGGAAGCCCAGACTATAGAGTGTCGATAATCAAATAGCATGTGTGTTACAGCAGTCATAGGAGGAGTTATTTTCCTACGGAAGTTTGTTTACCATAGACTATAATTTTCCTATGGAAATTTTTTTCCATGGATTATAATATAAGAACTATAGTTCTATAATAAAAAAATTTTTTTAAGAAAGGCAACCAAGTGTCTTTCATCCCAATTAATATGAGAAAGCTCACTTGTCCGTGGCAGAAGACCACCTAAACTTTGATTTTTGACATCTGGTTTCTGGAGGAGGACGAGGTACTGACAAGCACGGAAGCAGCGCAGGGTCTCCATCAGGAATAGGGGGTGAGCTCAGGGCAGGAGGGTAGCATGTGGTGTGTGCAGGGAAGCTGAATGCAAAGACAGGAGAATTGATGGGAAAGAGGGTAGTGGAGGCAGAAAGGAGAGGGGTGGCAGGCGGCGTGTGTCTTCACGTTGAGGAATTTTCACAGCAGCAGGGAGTGTTGTCCTTGCGCAAGGCTGTTCTACCTGGTGACATATCACGGCTGGCTTGGAGGCCTGCCTGGGAGCCATTCCAGGCCACAGTCATTCCTGTCACCTGCCGTGGAAACAGCTGAGGGTCATGAGCGCGTGCGCATGGCTGTCCCTTTCCGTCTTGCTTTAGAGAGGAAATACTCATAAGGAAATCCGTCTGGAAGCCATCGGGGTGGGAGCCATTCCAAATTATTTCCAGCACGCATCTCTACAGAGATATTCCCTTAGCTACCTAAGGCTTAATATTACCCAATTTCTGCTTGCATAAAATGTAATTTTAGTATGGAGGTAATAAATTGTTCCTTTTGGAAAATTTGAAAAAGTAACAAAATAGAAGGGAAAAGCTACAGGTAATCCTGCCACGCCAAGGAGACATGAACATTTTTATTGTTGCTTAGTCCCTAAGTTGTGTCCGATTCTTTTGAGACCTCATGGACTGTAGCCCGCCAGGCTCCTCTGCCCATGGGACTCTCCAGGCAAGAACACTGGAATGGGTTGCCATTTCCCTGACCCAGAAATTGAACCTGTGTCTCCTCATTGGCAGGCAGCTTTTTTTACCACTGAACCACCTGGGAAACCCCATGAACATTTTTAGGCAGATTCTTGTCTTTTTTTGTTTGCGCTGACCCTCTGAGTTGTGGTGTGATTACAACGTACACAGTTTTTGTGTCTTCCTTGTTTTGTTTATTCACAGGCCTTTTCTATGATGTTGTAAATGCTTGGTAAACATCATTTTTCATAGTTGCCTGATTAAAATCTTTTTGTTCCCAGTGTTCTGGCTATTACAAATGATACGTAATATACATTTTTGTGCATTGAATGTATTTTTCTAATTCTATTTCAGAATATTTGCTTAGGATAGATGCCAGGAATAGAATGAGTGGGTTCAAGTGGAAAAACTAATTTTTCAGGCTCTTGATTTGTATTTTTTTTTTCCTGAAATAGTTACATGCCCACCAGCAATAGCTGGTGTCCTTTTCACTCAGTCCTTAATGGCACTGTATATTTTCATTTAAGAGGTTGCTAATTTCATATTCTCTAATCTACTTGAAAGATATTAATGGTAAATCAACAATAAATTAAAAAACACAACAAAAATAATAAAACAGAAAAACTTTTCTTGCTTGTGAGCTGTGTGCTCAGTTGTGTCGGACTGTTTGTGACCCTGTGGACTGTAGCTCGCCAGGCTCCTCCGCCCGTGGGATTCCCCTGGCAAGTGGGTTATGACCATTTCCTTTTCTAGGGGATCTTACCCATCCAGGGATTGAAACCACGTCTCCCGCATCAGCACGCAGATTCTCTACCACTAGCCCCACCTGAAAATTGGCCTTTGAATGCTCACTATGGACTAAATACTTGATGTCCCTGAACTCTGGTCTTCTCCCCTTGTTGGGCAGGTGTCAGGTTATGCCTAGTTAACAAACCAGGAAATCCAGGCACATACGTTAAGTAAACTGACTCAAGTTTAAGTAGCTGGAATGCGTATTTCAAACCTATTTACTAACCTATCAAATCTTCATTCATTTAAAATTAAGATATTTAGGATGTCCCCGATGGTCCAGTGGTTAAGCCTCCATGCTTACAATACAGAGGGTGCAGGTTAGATTCCTGGCTAGCAAACTAAGATTCCCCCATGCTTCGTAGACCAGCTGAAAGAGAAAAAATAAACAAATACATAAATAAAATTCTTTGCTGACTTTAGTCCATTCCAGATTTTGTCTGGTTTTCCTGTACCTGTATCTGTTTCCTTTATTTTTTTATTTTGCTGTTGGGGGTAGGGAGTGGGGAAGGCTTCACTTAGCCTTTAGAGTTGAAACACCAGCTCTCTGTGAGGTTTCACAGAGTCATCCTCTTCTTAAAGTGATTGTCTCATCTTGATGGTTCTAGAGCCCCATCATACAGGTAATGTAGTGACTTTGGGGTACATGGATCTCTCCAACTAAAGTGTGGGCTCAGCTGGAACAGAAAAAAATGTGCCATGCCATCCATGTCTGACTTAAGGTCATTACAGTTTTTGTCTATTTTTCCCTACCAGTTGACAATTGAAAAAAAAAAAAAAAGCACAACATGAAGGTTGTGAGTTAAGTTTTTGGGGAGCAAAATGAGGACTATAGCCCTGGAGTATCTCAGTTAGATCTAAGATATTGCTCCAAAGAGGTAGGGGGATGGTCAGGATATAAGTGATTTTCGTGAAGGGGGAGTACGTGCAATCAAGCACAGATGTTTGCAGATTTCTGCTAATCTCATGAAGGTCACTGCTAGTCAGAAGGAGCAGAAGTCACCATGAAGGACTTTAGTACTTTTCTAGATATGAAAATATACAAGATTTGGGCTTGTAAAAATCAGCTCTTGAAAATACCTAACCATCTGAAGACCTATTCTGCCAGTTTTTCCCAGAGCACAGAAGGCCTCATTCTTGATCCTCACCCTGAATTCCTTTCAGGTGTTGTTGAAGGTCAGCAGCTGCAGCAGCTCACAGTTTAATCCTTGTAGAGGTAGATGGCCAGTGCCAACTGGTAGGTGACATGGTCCTTCCCTGTCTTTCCTGCTCTGATGAGTCAGCTGGAAGGCCTGGTTTCTATCTGTTTTATCTGGATGCTCACCAGCACAGCAATGCTCTTTGCTGTTTGTGATTAGGTTTGTGTACGTGTGCTGTGCTCAGTCATGTCCAGCTAGTTGCAACCACATGGACTGTAACCCACCAGTCTCCTCTGTCCATGGGATTTCCCAGGCAAGAATACTGGAGTGGGTTGCCATTTTCTCCTCCAAAGGGTCTTCCTTATACAGGGATCAAACCTGAGTCGCCTACATCTCCTTACACTGGCAGGTGGATTCTTTCACCACTGAGCCACCTGGGAAGCCATGGATAGGTTTAGGCCACTCCCAAGTCTCACCCAGACCTGCCTTCTCCTGTGGACCACCCCTATCGCTGTTTCTGCTACTTAAAATTCTTGCCTCCAAAAGTCTATCGAACAATTCGAAAAATACTGGGGCAATAATTATTTTTAAAAGTTCTTCAGATGACTTTAATGCAACAGGACAGAGGATCCTTCTCTGGATGTTTTGGTTTGGTAGCTTGGCTGCAAAATGGATGCTTTGGAATTCCTGGCCCTCATTCCGTTGTGCTTTCTAGAGAAAGCCTTCTGTGCAGTTCGATCAAAGACCAACCATTCCATCTCTCTGCAAGTGCCTGTCAATAAAGCGGAAAAGAAAATTAAGAAATTAAAAAGGTGTTAGAAATGAACTAAGCATGATGACAATACCAGTAATAATAAAACTAAAGTTTATTGACTATATTATGTGCCAGACACTGTATCTCCATTATATATTTTACTCTGAGGCTGGTCTTATGAAATAGAGGATTATTATTTTCATTTTATAAATGATTTTATGATTTAGAAACATTAACTTATTTGATTAAGATGACACAACTAGTGAGTCTGGCAGCAGGACTTCGGAGAGGCAGCTCGACTTCCAGTTGACATAACCAACCATGACAGAATGCTGGGGTGGTGTGGGAGTGGGGGAGGGGGCAGGATTTATAGGAAGAAATAGCCTAACCCTAGATCTTTAATGTTTAAACAGCAAATATAAATAAGAAACAAGCAGAAGATTGGTATTATAATAAACTTTGTTTTTATAGCTATACACAAAGAGAAATTCACCTTCTTTTTTCAAGTATCCCTGAAATGCTTACAGAATGTGTTCAATTCTGGGCCAAAAATAAAATGTTGAAAACCAGAAACTATGCAAGCTATATTTATAGATGAAAATAAACTCTACAATTAGCAGATTTTAGTAGTACAAAAAATCAATAATCCTCTCCAAACTCAATCTCTATTTAAAAATACACAATTCAAAACAATTCCTAAGAGAGAGAATTATAAGTAGAAGAATAATTGCATGTAATACAAGAACAATGGAGGCTATATATTAAAAACAGTATTTTCTAGATTCTATATATATATGCATTAATATACTTGTTTTAACACAACATTATAAAGCAACTGTATTCCAATAAAAATTTAAAAGATAAAAACAATATTTTGATATGCAGCCAGATAAGCCAGATAAACATGTTATCCAGCACTGTGATGTTGGAGAAGACTCTTGAGGGTCTCTTAGACTGCAAGAAGATCCAACCAGTCTATCCTAAAGGAAATCAGTCCTGAATATTCATCGGAAGGACTGATGCTGAAGCTGAAGCTCCAATACATTGGCCACCTGATGCAAAGAACTGACTCATTAGAAAAGCCCCTGATGCTGGGAATGATTGAAGGTGGCAGGAGAAGGGGACGATAGGGGATGAGACGGTTGGGATCATCTGCTCAATGGACATGAGTCTGAGCAAGCTCCAAGAGTTGGTGATGGACAGGGATGTCGGGCATGCTGCAGTCCGTGGGGTTGCAAAGAGTCAGACATGACTGAGAGACTGAACTGAGCTGAACTGAAGTACGTTATATCTAAAGATAGGCAAAAAACTATCTTAAGAGTTAAATTTTTTTTAGCAAGAAAGAATTAAAATAAATAATCACAACACTGAACTATTTCTTCTAAGATGATAAAAAAATTTAAGTTACCTTTGATTACCTAATTAGGCTGCTGAATGCATGAACTTCATCCATATCTTTCTAATGGAATGGGATAGAAAGGAAATATCGTGTGAGACCATAGCTAAAAGCTAAGCAGAATACTATAAAATACTTTTTTTTTTTTTTTTGCTTTTCCCTTATTTATGTAACTGGTAATCTCCTTACAGAAGTCACCTAAATGGGCCTGACACTGAGAAAAGCAGGATTATCTGCCATATTGTATTCTGAGTTCTTTGAAGTGATTGAAAATTGGTGTATCAATTATGCTGATAAATGCCAGGTTTCAAATGTTAAACAACTAATCTATACTTATTAAGATCTCTCAGCAGTTTAATTTCTAAACCCACCTTAGGTGAGTATTCTTATTCATTTATATCAATTTGTGTCTATGTGTTTGAATACATAGGTAGAAAGTATTTCATCCATTCTTGGTCTGATTTTCTTTTCTCTTCCATGAAATTCTGTTAGCTTACAGCATTCTAATCACATTTGCAATTATCTTAAGCACCCTCATGCAGTGTCAGGCACTGACAATTTCATGAATTCCACTCAATATGCAGAAATCATTAATTTCACATTCACATACTTAATTTTCTATACTTTCCAACGTTTTTCCTCCCACTGTACATTTCCTCCTATTTCATCATTGCTAGCAACACTCTTCCCCTTTGCTCATGTGTGATGACCTTTTATTAAAAGTTAATCTTTTGCCTGCATTTTCAGGATATTAGGTTAATATCGTACCTTCCTCTCAGCATCTGGGTTTCATTTTAGCTGGGAGAATATCATTGTCCTGATTTCATGTCTTGTACTTTAAATTGCTGATTGATTTTTCCCAAAGGCTTGTATTTTCTATCTTGTATCACAGTCACGTGTGTGAGTGTATGTGTGTTTTATCTCCACTCCTGAAGAGTGAGTGTCCACGTTTGCCTTATTGTGGTTTTCCCTTGGCTTATATACTTCATATGTATGTATATATACAGTACAGTACTTTGCACATATCAACTGTTCAATAAACACATTAAACGAGAAAACAAAGGGTGCCTTTATCTTTTGCAAGCAAATTCCTTACTCTCAGTTTTGCTTTCCTTGACTTGCATATAACCTCCCTACTACAGGCACCTTTGTGGAAGATGTGTTCTTTCCAAAAAAAAATGAATTTATTTATGGCTGGGCTGGGTCTTCATCGCTGTGCAAGGACTTTCTCTAGTTGGGGTGCGTGGTCTCATGCCGATGGCTTCTCTTGATGCAGAGTGCAGGCTCTGGGATACGCAGGCTTCAGCCCCTGTGCTGCACAGGCTTAGCTTCTCTGCGGCATATGGGATCTTCCTGGACCAGGAGTCAAACCCGTGTTTCTGCACTGGCAGGCAGATTCTTAACCACTGGACCACCAGGCAAGTCTGGTGCCCTTATCTGTTGCAAGCAACTTCTGTATTCTCATTTTTGCTTTCCTTGACTTACTCTTCGTACTACAGGCACTTTTGTGGAAGATGTTTTCCTATAAGGTCTGGCCACTCTGTACCAGAAGCATTACCAATATTCTTCCTAGATGAAAATTTAAGTTATTTTGAAGTTCAGTTTGGGACTCCGTAAAATCAGAAAGAGGATATACAAATAACCATAGCTAGTTTCCTCAACAATAAATTCAAACTTCCCTTAGTCCCCAACCACCACTTCAGCTTAGATTTTACAGACATTTTATATAGTTTAATGTTTGTCAGTGATTTCTTAGGAAGACTTCACCACTTGTGTGATTTCTTCATCCTTATGGCCTCTCCCTTGATTTGAAATTGTATTTTTACCCATCCAAGAGCTTCCCTGGTGGCTCAGATGGTAAAGAATCTGCCTGAAATGCAGGAGATCCGGGTTCAATCCCTGGGTCGGGAAGATCCCTTGGAGAAGGAAATGGTTACCCACTCCAGTATTCTTGCCTGGAGAATCCCATGGACAGAGGAGTCTCGTGGGCTACAGTCCATGAAGTCACAAAGAGTCAGACACAACTGAGCGACTAACACTAGTGTTAATTAAGTGGCTATGAGTTGGACTCAGAAACGCAGCCAGCATAACTGGTCTTAAATGATGAAGGACGGACAAACTCAGAAAGTACACAAAATCTGATGTGTTAACATGCTCATAGTATCCATGTATCCACAGGGCTGCACATTTGTGTTCTGTGGTGCACTGATGTGATGCCATAGTTTGTACTGCTCACGAATATGACACTCAGATTCTCATATCCACATGGTCATGTTCGAGCAAGCCTTGTCCATGTTTGCATTTATCAAAGAGGCAGTAAAATGAACTTGTTTTAGCTCTTCACACTCTGCTCTGTCCTAAGGGTCTTAGAGATTTATCACAAGCTCCGATTAATGTATAGTTTTAACCTACTCAAGATTCTGAGGCTCACCCCAGTAGTTGGTTGCTAAGAAACATTGTGATGATTTTATCCAGACTCTTCTGAGACAGACACATAACATCCCTACCCATGGAATGTGTCTTTCTGTAACTTCATTAATTCTTCCTGTGAGTTTTTCTGCTCCAATTCTCCTGTGCAATCCAATACTGGCTCCTCAAATAAACCCAGTCCGATTCCCTGGAATTATCTTTTTTCCATTAAGGCAGCACAAGTAGAGGAAGAATTATGGGTTACCTAATCAGATTTTCCCAGATCTATGTGAAATTCATCTGTTTCATTCTGTCTCTTTGCTATTTTTTTCTCTTGGTAATTCAAACTGATTTCCAATTCTCTGTTGAACTGTATGTTATTCAGCTCTCTATACAAAGTGAAATTTATGTACTGCTATGTACTTGCCCTTTATGTTTTTCCAATAGGTACGTATAACTTACTGTTGTGCTTATAGAATAATTTACATGAAGGACATTTAGCTACTCACAGGGATCTTCTGATATTAGGAAAGATTATTTCCACTGGGCTCCTTTGGAAGAGGAAATATTCTCTAAAACATAGCTCATCCTCTGTGGTAGACTCTATTCTCGTTCAGCAAATATGCTCTCTCCCTTCTCCTGGCATGGGAAGAATAGAATATTCGTGTTGGGCTTGAACACATGACATGCTTAATAAGGCGTGAACAGATGTGACAGTTCAGTTCAGTTGCTCGGTTGTGTCTGACTCTTTGCAACCCCATGGACGGCAGCACGCCAGGCCTCCCTGTCCATCACCAACTCCCGGAGCTTGCTTAAACTCATGTCCATCGAATTGGTGATGCCACTCAACCATCTCATCTTCTGTCGTCCCCTTCTCCTCCTGCCTTCTATCTTTCCCACCATGAATCCATTTGTCACTTCCACTGTATACTCATAAGGGATGTGATTTAGGTCATACCTGAATGGTCTAGTGGTTTTCCCTACGTTCTTCAATTTAAGTCTGTATTTCACAATAAGGAGTTCATAATCTGAGCCACAGTCAGCTCCTGGTCTTGTTTTTGCTGACTGTATAGATCATTAAATGATCTCTGTTCATTTCCAAGGCAAATCATTCAGCATCACAGTAAGCCAAGCCTATGCCCAACCAGCAATGCTGAAGAAGCTGATGGTGAATGGTTCTATGACCTACAAGACCTTTTAGAACTAACACCCAAAAAAGATGTCCTTTTCATTATAAGGGACTGGAATGCAAAAGTAGGAAGTCAAGGGATTCCTGGGGTAACAGACAAATTTGGCCTTGGAGTACAAAATGAAGCAGGGCAAAGACTAACAGTTTTGCCAAGAGAACACACTGGTCATAGCAAACACCCTCTTCCAACAACACAAGAGAAGACTCTACACGTGGACATCACCAGATGGTCGACACCGAAATCAAATATGACAGTATGCATGTTTACATCCTCCTGCTTGGACTGCTGGGCACTGTAGTGAAGAAATACACCTTAGGTAGTAGCTGATCTCTCATTCTGAGACTTTGAGTAAGAAGACTTATGGGGTAGTTCTGAACCAGACTTGTTGCCTGTAGAAAGTTGATATAACTGACCTGCAAACCAGGTCAGAATGTGGAGAAATACAATGGTTGTAAGCCTCTGAGATTTGGGGTTGCTTCTTTTTTAAAAAAAATTAGTTGAAATAGAGTTGATTTACAACATTGTGTCAGTTTCTGCTGGATAGCAGAGTGACCCAGCTATACACACACTTATATGCTTTTTCATAGTCTTTTCCATTATGAAATTCTCCAGGCAAGAATAGTGGAGTGGTAGCCATTCCCTTCTCCAGAGGATCTTCCCAACTCAGGGATCAAACCTGAGTTTCCTGAATTAAAGGCAGATTCTTTACCATCTGAGTCACCAGAGAAGCCCAGTAATACTGGAGTGGGTAGCCTATCCCTTTTTCAGGGGATCTTCCTGACCCAGGAATCGAACCAGGGTCTCTTTCATTGCAGGCAGATTTTATACAGATGGACTTTTTTTTTTTTTTTTTAAATCTCGCTGTGGCATGAAGGATCTCAGCTCCCCAACCAAGGATGGAGCCTGTGCTCCCTGCAGTAGAATCGCAGACTCTTACCATTGACCACCACATAAGTCCCCTGGGGTTGCTTCTTAGGAAGCATTTTTGTAAGGAACGTTTGCCCAGTGGCAGTTCAGAATTGTTGTGGCTCATTGATGGCTGTGTCTCTCCTGTTTTTCACCTTTTTGAATGGGACAGTTTATTGCTGTCATCCTGCTCTCCTTTCACCTTTATATGATATATGTGTATGTGTGTGTGTGGGGGGGGGTGTATGTGGTCAAAAGAGGATATAAATAGGTTTTGTTTTCCACTTATAAGTGAAATCAAATCTTTCAAGAGAAATCAAATCTGGACCTGCTGCAGATGCTAGTACAAGATCCTGAATTTCAAATCGGATGCCCTTTGGAGTTCCTGCCTCCGGAAGTGTATGAGTTTATTTTGAATGCAGAAAGAAGGTCCATCGATAGTTAAGACCAAGAGGGTAGACTCTGGTGAGCTCTGCTCCCCTCCACTGACATCCCAAGTCCATTCCCCAAAGCACAGGGGGCTGGGAAATGTGGGCGGTGGGGTGCCAGGTCTCCATAGGCTCCCCACTTCCCCCCTCTTTTGGCCCAGTTGCCCCCTCCCCCAAGACCCCTCTGTTCCATCTAAGACTGAGCTGGTGAAGAAAGTGCCCAACATTTCCCCACTGGCAAATATTTACTCTCTCCTTATCCACCCCTACAGGAAGAAAATACTGCTGAGCCCCATGGATGTCAGCTTGGCCACATGGCCATGTGACTCACTAAGAACAGTATGGGAAGGGATACTGTACCAGTTATAAGGAAGGCTTTACGAAACACTGAAGGTTTCTGACAGCCTTCCTACATTCCAGCCCTTATCCTGGTAATAGCGTGCCCTGGATACAAGCCACTCACACTACTGTGGAGTGAGAAGGACCAGGCATATAAAGCTGATCCAAACCAGCAGAGCAACCATCACCAACGCACAGAACTGAGAGTGAAGAAAAAGTATCAGCTGTTGCCATCAACTGAGCTTTAGAAGACGTTTCTTTATGCAGCTCCATTGCAGCAAAAGCTGCCTTGATAAACTTTTGATGAAAAGAGGGGCTAATGTCCATATGTAGCTAGCATCTGAGCTAATCATCTTTCTGTCCAGACAGTTACATGTAGAAAATATCCAACTCAATGAAGGATCATTCTAAGCAGGACTTCCCTGGATATTCCATGGCTAAGAGTCCACTCTTCCACTTCAGGGGGCACAGGTTCAATCCCTGTTTGGGGAACTAAGATCCCATATGTGTGGCCAAAAGCAAACTAACCAACAAACAAGTGACAACAGTGAAAGAATTATTCAGGAAAGCATTGAGTAAACTGGGCTTCCCTAGTGGCTCAGTGGTAAAGAATCTGCCTGCAATGCAGGAAACCCAGGTTCGATCTCTGGGTCGGGAAGACCCCCTGGAGAAGGGAACAGCTACCCACTCCTGGAGAATCCCATAGACAGAGAAGCCTGGTGGTCTACAGTCCATGGGGTCGCAAAGAGCCAGACATGACTGAGCGACTAAGTACACATACACACGTTGAATAAATTTATGGCCCAAGAATTTATGGCACAGTTCAATAATAGTGCCAAAGATAATAATGTGAAATTTAGGGCAAACCATGATAATTTTGAATATGTTTAGTTTCTGATGAATTATATCCCTAAGACACATAATTAGACATATTTTTGTGTATTAGGATATAGGCAGAGTAAAAGATCAATATCAAGGCAAAAGCTAAACATCCCTGGAAAGAAGAATTTAGGGACATCCTAAATTCTTAGGAACACAGAGGCGTGTTCCAAACTAATTCTTCTATCTACCATGCACGGGGGATGCATGGAAAAACCCTGGCTGAGGTCCACTGGTATATTTTTCCATCTATGTATGTACAATGGGATACAGCATGAGCCTGCCTCATAAGGCAATGAGCGCTAGTCCAGGTAGAGGTAACCTGAACTTCCAACAGATTTCTAGAATTAGATCCAGAACATTAATAATTCATGACCTTGTAAACATGGTGCCTTTGGGCTATTCACCAGATTGCTCCGTAAAGAGTGACCACAAGCTTCTTTCCAGGGATGTTTACCTTGATATTGATCTTTCAGTCTAACTGCCTATATCCTAATACACAAAAATATGTCTAATTATGTGTCTTAGGGATATGATTCATCAGCAACTAAACATATTCAAAATTTTCATGGTTTGCCCTAAATTTCACATTATTATCTTTGGCACTATTATTGAACTGTGCCATAAATTCTTAGAAAAATTGAAAGGAAGCTTAATGCATGAAGTCTAGATAATTATTATAAAGTCAACAAATATATATATATTTACATGCAAATTTATAAATGTATTGAAAGGCAATATGAAGAATATTCAAATTTCAATAATAACAGCAGCCTTGCCAGAGGTAGGGAGTGGGGGTGAGAGAAATGGATGAAATAGGTCAGAGGGTTAAAAACAGAAATCTGTTAAATGAATGAACATATTGGCTGAACAGTAATCTGTATCATCTCTTATAAAAAAACGAGGGTGAAGCTCCTTCTAGTAGATTTTTATTTCTTCTGTATCCTGTCATCAGAATATCGAAGCATGTCCAGTTTGTTTGCAGGAAACTCTGCTGTGAGAATTAGTGACCTGAAATAAACCGACTGCTAGATATTTCTCCAGTGAAAATGGGTTTATTTGGGATCGGCAGAGAAATGCAATTTGGGGTCTGCAGGCACGGTCAACCACGTGTGATTCCTCCACAGGACAAGGAAAGGGGAACAGTTTTATAGAAAGAAAAAAGCAGTTGGCAGGGCTCTAGTAAACAGAGTCAGCGACTTTTCCTTGGCTGAGTTCTTGCCAGGAAAAAAGAGGTGTCTTTCTTCTTCCCTTTGGGTTCAGCTAACTTCACAGGGGTTTGAGAGCTCCCCCTTCTGGTATCGCAGCTCTATTAAATTGGGGCTTATTTTTTTCACACAGTCTTCTTGAAATTCAATGAATGATCAGCGAACTATTAATCTTGAAATAAGGATGCTAGTTTACTTGTTTGCTATACAAAAGTGTTCTTTTTATTATGTATGAGTAATATGAAATTAAAATTTCGATATTGAACACACAGTTTAGCATCAACAGTCCTGTTATAATTAATTCAATGAGTACCAAAACCTTGCATCCATTAGAGAACAAGAAAATTAAATGGTGATTATAGCAGAAACATGTTGAAAATACAGAGTAGAATCTCAAAACTTTGCATAAAACCCTTAGTACTGATAAGAAGAGTTCTGAAAGTCTGGCATATAAAGTTAAGGACTTTGTAAAAGTATGTTCTATGTAACAGATACAGCCAATAATACGTATCTTCAAGTTCTCATTCTTACAATAGTTGCCAAAAATATTAAGTAACCAGAATCAACTTTCAAGGGATATATGTGAGACCTGACAAACAAATATAAAAATATCTTAAATTTTTTATTGATGGAAATAAAAGGAGAATTGAATTACTGGAGAGGTTAAAATGTGTTCTTAACTGGTAAGTTTAAACAATTAAAATTTTTCCCAGATGAATTTTTTAATGGAAAGCTTAAAGGCTTGTTTTCTCCCCTGAAATTTGAAAAAGTAAAATAATAAGGTGGCATAAATACCCAAGAAATTTTTGAAAAGGAACAGCAATGGAAGGTATTGATGTACATTATAAAATTAAAATAATTAGAATAATATCCTGCTAGAACAGAAATCATTAGACAGATCAATGAAGTAAAGGGCATAGAAACAGCCTCCATATACACGAGCTTGCCTGAGTGCTGAGTTGCTTCGGTTGCCTCTTCAGTCATGTCTGACTCTTTGAGACCCTATGGGCTGTAGCCCGCCAGGCTCCTCTGTCCCTGGGATTTCCCAGGCAAGAATACTGGAGTGGGTTGTCATTCCCTCCTCCAGGGGATCTTCGCAATCCAGGGATCAAACCGGCATCTCCTGTACGACAGGTGGATTCTTTACCACTGAGCCACTGGGAAAACCCACACATAAGCTTATTATCTGATAAAGAAGTCATCTCACATTACTGGGTGGGAAGGAAGTAAAAGCTGCTGGCACAACTAATTAAATATTTAGAAAAAACTAAATCTTCATTATACTAAGAAAAAATCTAGATAGATTAAAAAGCTATATGTGAAAAGCAAAGTATAGAAGAACATTTATTTAGGTTATTTAAGAACAAAGATTTTTCTTAGCAAAAGGCAATGGATGAGATTTGACCACATGGAAATAAAAATGAGCATGTCAGAAATTGAGAAAGAAAATATAAAAAATACATGCAACAAGGATCAAAGCACTTTTTAATTAGGCTGTTCAAATAAAAAAGACAGCACTCAAAAAACGTACAAAAATGATTTCACATATTTCAAGTTGCTAATAAGCAGAATATTCAATCACAGCCAACAGTATAAATCAAAACAAAAATTAGACACTACTTTTTTCCCATCAAGTGATTTTAGAATTGGTAACAATGATGCCATGAAATTTGTACACTGCTGACAGAGAAACTGGTACAGCCTTGCAGGAAATACATGCCCAAACCCATTAGGAGATTAAAATCAATTCATATCCTCCTATTCAATGATTTCAGTTAAATATATGGAAAAGATCTATTTATCAAGTTCATTGCTACTGCTGCTTAATCATTTCAGTCATGTTCTTTACCACTGAGCCAGCCACCAGGGAAGCCCCATCAAGTTCATTACAGCATGGTTTATAATAGTGGGGGTAAACAAACGAATGCTCAGCAATAATAAAATAACTAAATGAATTGTGGTCCCTCCAGATGACTGACTGCTATGAAACTAATAATAATTATTAGAGAACATTTTATGTGGTTCCATAATCTTAATATGTGAAAGTTAAGACACAGAATTGTATATAGAGCTTACTTACATATATATTACAGTGCTATTTATCCCTATCTGTCCATTTGTCCAAAATATCACTGAGAGATACAATTCTTAAAATTTTGTTATACTTTTCTGTAATTTCCAAATCCTCTAGTGAATTGCTCTGTAGCAAGTAGGCAGGTTTTCTCACTGCTGCTTAGATATGCAAATATCAAAACAAATTTTATGTTCATTCCTTAATCTATTTGCTTATTTCTTTATTACTGCATCTTCTTCCTTACACGCTCCCCTTCCTACTGGATAGCCGAGGAGCTCAACTTTGTTAATTGACAGTATCTCAGTGTCTTCTTTTTTAAACGATTTCCTTTAGTTCATAGTGATGAGTTGAAAACTCAAGTGTTCAGAGTTGAGCCTTCCATCTTTCTTGTTCCCAAGATGAGTCTTGATGTCTGGGTTAGGAGGGTCTTGTGTCCTCGGCGGGGGACGAAGAACAGTCTTGAATCTTCAGTCTGTTGAGATGCTGCAGGGTCTTGCCTCTTTTAAGTGAGAACTGGGTGAGTCTGTTGATGACAGTCTCTGGAAGATGGTGGCCCCTGCCTATCTCACCTCATGCTGCTGTCTGTTGCTGATAAACAGCCCAGGAGCCTGTTTTCTTTCAACTGGTCGGCACCCTGTTCCTGATTTCTTCTCTGAGAAGTGTCATATAACCTTGAGGCCTGCATAAGGTTGCCATTCAACACCCACTCCCTACCAATAACACCTCACCTTCTTCCCTACTATAAGGACACGTGCCCTGCTCCTCAGACAAGTATCATCAGCTACTTTCCACATCCCTTCGCAGAGTGAATGGGAGTTTCCAGAAGATTTCCATGCAGTGCAGGAGCCAGGAAAGTCCCCGAGGAGATCAATTCAGGCCCTCTCTTTGCCAAACTTTATCTTAGCACTTATTTTACCATTTGTTATATAAGTGTGGGCTTCCCAGGTGGCTCAGATAATAAAGAATCTGCCTGCAATGTGGGAGGCCTGGGCTTGATCCCTGGGTTTGGGAAGATCCCCTGGAGGAGGGCGTGGCAACCCACTCCAGTATTCTTGCCTGGAGAATTCCATGGATGGAGGAGCTTGGCAGGCTATAGTCCACGCAGTCACAAAGAGTCAGACACAACTGAAGCAACTCAGCACACGTGAATACAAGTGTGGGGTCGACCAGGAGAAGTAGTCTAATCCCAAAGTCCCAAAAGGACAAGTGGAATTCAGAAAAATAAAGAACGGTTTTGAATAAGAAAATATAAACTCTTTGACATTTCATAAATATAAAATATGCTTAATACTTTAATGGTGGGATGCTGTTATTTTTGTTCTTGTTTAAACTGCCCTGTAAATTAATCTCCTTACAGATTTTCATCTCAACATTGCATTTATTAGTCCTGTCTAGGTTCAGAATTATATGAAGTCTCACATATTTCAGTAAGCATGATCAACTTAAACTGGTTTGCCTGGGACTTCACCAGTTTGGGGCTTCCCAGGAGGTGCTAGTGGTAAACAGCACACCTGCCAGTGCAGAAGACGTAAGAGACTCAGGCTCAATCCCTAGGTCAAGAAGATCCCGGAAGGAGGGCACGGTAACCCCTCCAGCATTCTTGCCTAGAGAACCCCATGGACAGAGAAGCTTGGCGGGCTGGTACAGTGGAGGATATACCAGCTTCGGATGAAATATTCCTAATTTTAATCAATTCTGATATCTTCTGTGTGATATTAGAGAAGTCACAATCTCTTAGAATGTAATTTGTCTCATCTATCCAGTGACCTTTATAACTTGTTGTGAAGAATTGATGGGGAAACTAGAAATAATATATGGAAAGTGCTTCACTCAGGACCCGGTATATACTGTGCTCAATAAAAGTGGGCCCCTTGGTTTGCAATGTTAGGTTCTTATTAAGGCTTTGGTAATGCTCCTCCTCCAAACTGTACTCAAGGTAAGATCTGTCTTCAGTATACTTTGGAAGGAAACTCAATACCTGTTCTAGTGCCAGGTATTCAGTAAATGTAGCATTTAAGACACAGACCCAATTACTGACTTCCTTTTCAGTTGCTTTAGTTGCTAAGTCATGTCCAACTCTTCTGCAACCCCATGAATGGGCTTCCCAGGTGGTGCCAGTAGTAAAGAACTCACCTGTCAATTCAGGAGACATAGGAGATGGGGGTTTGATCCCTGGGTTGGGACGATCCCCTGAAGAAGGAAATGGCAACCCACTCCTGTATTCTTGCCTGGGGAATCCCATGGACAGAGGAGCTGCAGTCCATGGGGTCGCATAGAGTTGGACACGACTGAAGTGACTTAGCACGCACACATGGACTGCAGCCTGCCAGGCTCCTCTGTCCATGGGATTTCCCAGGCAAGAATACTGGAGTGGGGTGCCATTTCCTTCTACAGGAGACCATCCCAACCCAGAGGATTGAACCAGTATCTCTTGCCTTGGAAGGCAGATTCTTTACCATGGAGCCACCCAGCGAAGCCCCAAGTCCTTTTCAGAACTGTTAGCTGTTTCTATGATGTGAGTG
The DNA here is from genome assembly GCF_016772045.2 of Ovis aries. Classification (NCBI taxonomy): domain Eukaryota; kingdom Metazoa; phylum Chordata; class Mammalia; order Artiodactyla; family Bovidae; genus Ovis; species Ovis aries. Next base: position 27,814,606 of record NC_056079.1, read on the forward strand.
GTTATAGCAAACTAATATGGGCAAGGGTTTCAAAAGGAAGAACAGTGCACTCTTCAAAGGTGGTTATTATTTCACCACAGTTGTTGCTGTAGCCGAACCCATTGGACAGGAATTTCCTTTCGCCCCAGTGTCCTGGTAAAAAAAACAAAGCAGGGTTAGAACATAATAGTGTCAGTCAGTTCAGTTCAGTTCAGTCGCTCAGTCGTGTCCGACTCCTTGCGACCCCATGAATCGCAGCACGCCAGGCCTCCCTGTCCATCACCAACTCCCGGAGTTCACTCAGGCTCACGTCCATCGAGTCAGTGATGCCATCCAGCCATCTCATCCTCTGTCATCCCCTTCTCCTCCTGCCCCCAATTCCTCCCAGCATCAAAGTCTTTTCCAATGAGTCAACTCTTCGCATGAGGTGGCCAAAGTACTGGAGTTTCAGCTTTAGCATCATTGCTTCCAAAGAAATCCCAGGGCTGATCTCCTTCAGAATGGACTGGTTGGATCTCCTTGCAGTCCAAGGGACTCTCAAGAGTCTTCTCCAACACCACAGTTCAAAGGCATCAATTCTTCGGCGCTCAGCCTTCTTCACAGTCCAACTCTCACATCCGTACATGACCACAGGAAAAACCATAGCCTTGACTAGACGGAGCTTTGTTGGCAAAGTAATGTCTCTGCTTTTGAATATGCTATCTAGGTTGGTCATAACTTTTCTTCCAAGGAGTAAGAATCTTTTAATTTCATGGCTGCTGTCACCATCTGCAGTGATTTTGGAGCCCCCAAAAATAAAGTCTGACACTGTTTCCACTGTTTCCCCATCTATTTGTCATGAAGTGATGGGACCGGATGCCATGATCTTCATTTTCTGAATGTTGAGCTTTAAGCCAACTTTTTCACTCTCCACTTTCACTTTCATCAAGAGGCTTTTTAGTTCCTCTTCACTTTCTGCCATAAGGGTGGTGTCATCTGCATATCGGAGGTTATTGATATTTCTCCCAGCAATCTTGATTCCAGCTTGTTTCTTCCAGTCCAGTGTTTCTCATGTGTCAATCAAGGAAACGCTTATTGGATATAGGATGCACACCTGAACACCTGAGTGCTGATTGGAGCGGCTGGAAGTGATATGTGGGCTGCTGCTACTTCTGCTAAGTCGTTTCAGTTGTGTCCAACCCTGTGCGACCCCATAGATGGCAGCCCACCAGGCTTCCTCGTCCCTGGGATTCTCCAGGCAAGAACACTGGAGTGGGTTGCCATTTCCTTCTCCAATGCATGAAAGTGAAAAGTGAAAGTGAAGTTGCTCAGTTGTGTCTGACTCTTAGCGACCCCAGGGACTGCAGCCCACCAGGCTCCTCTGTCCCCGGGATTTTCCAGGCAAGAGTACTGGGGTGGGGTGCCATTGCCTTCTTCAATATACGGGCTAAATGGTATACATGAGCGCAAGTCCATAGAATTCTCCAATGGTCAGTAAGCAGGTAAGTAGTGTGCTTCGGGGAGGAGCTAAGAGAGGAGATAAGGTGTTCACTTCCTTGTGTCTTCAATCTTGGGTATGTCCCCTGCCGCCTTACTGACTGGGGTTTAAATTAAAACAAAGACTGAACTTCCCTGGGGGTCCAGTGGCTGAGACTCTGCCCTCCCAATGCAGGGAGCCCGGGTTTAATCTCTGGTCTGGGCAACAGAGATGGAAGACCTTGTGTGTCTAAGACCTGGTGCAGCCAGGTAAATACATAAAATTTGATACATAAATAAATATTTGTAAAAAAATAAATAAACATTATGCCAGAGTTTCTCTACTCTTAAAAAAAAAAACCTGTGCCAAATTACAGAATCTAGTTCAACCACATACTTAACAGCTAAGCAAAAAACTGTCCAAGGTTGAATAATTTCTACCCCTCCCCAAAGCAAACTACTAATAAGAAAATAAAGAGCGCATTAGTATCTGGAGTTCTCAAGATCATAAATTGTTTCACTAATTCACTCTTTAGGCAATCTCATGATATTCCTAAACTATTTTAATTGCAATATCATCATTGTATTTTCAGAAATGTATAAGGAACTTGGAGGAGGGCATTTTTCCAAACTTCTCTGGACAGCTCAGAATAGAAAAATATTCAAAATGAAAAAAAATATATATTCAAGACTTTATTTTATTACATGATTTAGGTGAGTGACGTGGTTGACTCAATCTGGGCAAGCTTTCAGAATTCTGGTCTGAAGAGCCTCTCAAAGCCCCCTTCCCCCTCAAGACCTCCAGTCTGTGTGTTCATATTGGGCCACTTGGCAGCAAACGATGATCTAGAAAGCAATCAAGGAAAGTGGCTATTAAAAGCTCACAGGCTTACTGGAGGGAGAAAAATGACTTTTGCTAAAAGCAAAATCTCTAAATACCCCTGAAGCTATTTCCCCCTTGACCTATATGTGTGGCTGTGTGTGTACATAGTCCCACTTTCCCCCTGATGGGTTGTGGGGGGTGGTTTAGTAATAATCTTTAAACACATTTAAATTTAACACTTGACAAGCACTTAAATGGCTGAGTTAAACAAGAAGTCACTTGAGCAATGCTGGCTCCCTGCCATTCCTTGGGATTTCATCAGTGGGGGAATCACGGCAGGACAGACGCCAGCCTCCTAACTGTCTTCTTTAATTAGACCATCTTGATGACTACACTGGCCTGGAGACCCTGTGTCTCTGTTTCCCTTCACCTGGATTGGATGGCTTTTGTTGGACCACTTTCTCCAGAACGTTAGTAATTTGGGACCTTGGAATTGATAAGGGGATTAGCTGCAGTCTTCACACCATTTAGCTTTTATTTCAACATTTTTCAAGGGCACTTATCAGGTAGTAGCTTATTTTGCCTTTTGCTCTGCTCCATGAAGTGTGAAAATTGATCTTCTTTGCCCCTTGGCAGTTCAGTAGAAGGTTATAGGTTCTTGTGAATCTTTATAAAGCTCACCTTTCAGCACGGGTACATTAAAAAAAATTATTTATTTGGCTGTGTCAGGTCTTAGGATCTTTCATCATGGCGTTGTGGTTCATGGGCTACATGGAATAGTTGCTTCAAGACATGTGGGATCTTTGTTCCCCAACCAGTGATACAACCTATGTCCCCTGCATTGCAAGGTAGATTTCTTAACCATTGGACCACCAAGGAACTCCCTGGTGGGGGGTGAGTTTTTTATGTTTTCTGAGCTTTTAGGCAATGGGTCTGACTGATGATTTCGCCTCTCTGCCACCTGGAAGACAAGAAACGAAAGTGTTCAACAGTCAATTCTTCTAAACCTGAAATGACCATGAAAAATAGCATTTTTGTGACACATTAGAATCATGTGTAGAGTCGTTCTGATGGCCCAAACCCTCTGGAAGTCATTTGGTTACAACGGGTCCCAAATGTTCAGGGACCAGAATGCTTTCCTTCCTCTCATGTCAAGGGTTGCATTACAGAGTTGGGGTTGGGGGCGGGGGGCGGTGCGGTGTGAGCCTCTGACTCCTCTGAGCACCAATAAGAGGCATAACTGAACAGTTGGAAAATTTGCAACATGACTTAGCCAAATGTGATGAGTTCTTTTTATCACCATTTCCAAACAGCAGCTCAGCAGTCAACCAAGTGGAACCTAACTGCATGTAAATATTGGACAAGGGGCAATGGGAGAATGAAGGCTAATCCTTGGACAGGTGGCTAATGGGATTAGGAAATCTGAGATCCTGATAAACTCTACCGGCTTCTCCGTGATGGAAGCACAGATTTGACCTGCAGGCCAGCAAAGGCTGGGGAACAATCTGAGGGAGATTTTCTGCCCCGTGTTTCCATAGCAACTGGGTTTTGCCCTCTAACTTCAGTGCATACTCTGAGTGCACTAGGATGGACCCTTAGATCCTGAATCGTATGATCATAAGGTGTTAGATCAGAAGATGATCAGAAGATGTTATGAGCAGAAGGTGCCTTGCTCTACCATCGATCTGCTTCCTGCATCTTCAAGTCACAAGATTTACCCACGCAACAGAGCAAAGTGAAGACAGGGTTAGGGCTCTGATACAACATCACATGGGCTTCTTGGGTGGCGCTAGTGGTAAGGAATCCACTTGCCAATGTGGGAAACATAGAGATGCAGGCTCAATCCCTGGGTCAGGAAGATCCCCTAGAGGAGGGCATGGCAACCCACTCCAGCATTCTTGCCTGGAGAATCCCCATGGACAGAGGAGCCTGGCAGGCTACACTCCATGGGATCGCAAAGAATCAGACACGACTGAAGTGAAGAACATTTTCACCTTCAGTTTCCCTTCTGCCCTGTAACCCTAGTTCTGACCACCAGTTTCTGCTGTGATTTTGCACGAGCCAGGAGTGGCAGGTGTATGAAGGGCTGTGAGTGTGTGGGACCCCCATCCACTCATCCACTTGTGCATGTCCTGCTGGCAGTGACCCCGGCATCAGCCGTACTCTCCAGAGTCGCCAACTTCAGTGACTGTTTTACTAGCCAACCTCATTACTTATTTACACCAGGAGCTGACGTCCTCTACATCATAAATTATGTTCCTTGTAAATCTGGATAGCTTATGCTGCGGTGGTGGGGCAAAAGTGATTTCCCCAGAGGGCGGGCAGTAGACAGAAAGTAACTCCTCCTCCACCAAGGAAGATGGATGAGGCTTTTAACTGTCTCCAAAGATGCGGAAGTGGGACCGTGGTCTTGGTAGCCAATAGTCATTCCAGTGTTCCTCCTGCCAGAAGACAGAGTCAGCACAGGGGTCCACGCCCAGAGATCCAAATAGCTGGAGAAGAGCTTGTGTTCTTGAGACTTCAAGAAAGCCAGGTATTGTGCCAAAAACTTCACATGCATTATTATATTAGAATCATCACTATATCCTAACTGTGTGTTAGTTGCCTAGTCATATGCAACTCTTTGCAACCCCATAGACCGCAGCCCACCAGGCCCTCCGTCCATGGGATTCTCCAGGCAAGAACACTGGAGTGAAGAGGTGATTATTCTAATCACCATTTTGCAGTTGAGGAAAGGGCTCAAAAAGGTCAGTCTTCTTGCTTAAGATCTCTCTGAAACAGAAGAGCTGGCACTGGAATGCGTTGCTGCTGTTTAGTCACTGAGTTGTGTCTGACTCTTTTTGTGACCCCACGGACTGCAGCCCATCAGGCTCCCTATCCGTGGGATTTCCTAGGCAAGAATACTGGAGTGGGTTGCCATTTCCTTCTCCAGGGGATCTTCCCGATCCAGGGATGGAACACACGTCTCTTGCATCTCCTGCATCGGCAGGTGGATTCTTTACCACTGAGGCACCTGGGAAGCCCTTGCACCGAGTTATTTGATCCCAAACTCTGTGTGTGAGGATCACACTCTGCCCCAAGAAATTGTTGACTCGGGGTTCTGATTTCACAACTAAAGACACTCAAACCCAGAAAAAGAGTGTGGTGATAACTGGTACCAACCTGTGAGCATGGAGACCTGCCTTCAAGTCCTGGATAGCCCCACCTGGTGGTCAGTCTTGGGCAAGTCAGCTGCTCCCCGTGGTCTTTGCTTTCTCATCTGAAAAACAGAAGTGTTGGGCCACTTGATTTCTAGGGTCTCTTCCGGTTCTAACTTTCTGGAGTTAATGTGTAACCTGGCCAAGGACAGAGGATTCTAAGTTCAGTCTTGGTGTCACAGCATGCAGTTGAACCGCTTTTACAGAACAACTTATAAAATATGGATCTCAGACTATACTATAAAAGGACTTTTAAAGAGAATTTAATTAAATTTACATTATTTTTTCTTACTATATGACACCTACTGAATAAAGGGATACTCAAAATTTTTAAAAAAAATTTTTTTTAAAGAATCACCTATAATTCTAGGAGGAGAAGTGGATGACAGAGGATGAGATGGTTGGATGGCATCACCGACTCAATGGACATGGGTTTGAGTGATGGGAGTTGGTGACGGACAGGGAGGCCTGCCGTGCTGCAGTCCATGGGGTTGCAAAGAGTTGGACGTGACTGAGTGACTGAACTGAACTGAACTAATAATTCTATCACTTTTTGAATATATCACACTTAATTGGTGAATATATTTCCAGGCCATACCTTGTTTTTAGTATTCATACATGCAGACTTTTTCAAAACAAAGAAGACAGTTACGTATTATAAGGTAATCTGCATTTGGTTCCTAATATACAGTACAATTTTTCCTGTTAATACTCTAAAATATAAACTATGGTGACAATAACTACATAGACTTTCACTGAGTGAATGAATGTAAAATAACTGACATAGCTTCTGGTTTGTTGTTTCCATTTTTAATATTGTAAATTTATTTACAATATTTACAAAATTAAAAATTGTAAATTTTTAATATTGATTTTTTGCTATTATGAGGAACTTGACAGCTATGCTTACAAAGCTAATTAAATGTTTATACATACCTAATGTCTTCATCAGGATAAAAGAACAGGTAATAAATGCTACATTATAGACTATGTGGTTTTAAAAAAATTTCAGCTATGTATTATTAAAACCTCTATAGAAGGGTTTGTTTCCATCTTCACAGGTAGCAAAGGAGAGTGCCTATTTTCTCAATCCCTCATCACACGAGGTATGATTATTTTTTATTGAAGTATAAGTGCTTTGCAATGTTGTGTCCGTTTCTGCTGTACAAGAAGTGAATCAGCCATATGTATCCAGATATCCTCTCTCCCCACTGGGTCCCCTCCCACCCATCTAGGCCACCACAGGGCACAGAGCTGCTCTCTCTGTGCTATGCAGGAGCATCCCACTAGCTATCTATTTCACACGTGGTGACACTATGTATCGGAGAAGGCGACAGCACCCCGCTCCAGCACTCTTGCCTGGAAAATCCCATGGACGGAGGAGCCTGGAAGGCTGCAGTCCACAGGGTCGCTGAGGGTCAGACACGACTGAGAGACTTCACTTTCACTTTTCACTTTCATTCACTGGAGAAGGAAATGGCAACCCACTCCAGTGTTCTTGCCTGGAGAATCCCAGGGACTGGGGAGCCTGGTGGGCTGCCATCTATGAGGTCGCACAGAGTCGGACACGACTGAAGCGACTTAGCAGCAGCAGACACTATGTATTACTTTAACACGACCTGCCAAACCACTGTTGACTTGTCAATGTGCTTCAAGGCAGGAACGCCTGACGGTCAGAGCACAGCCAGACACCTGGGTGGAATCAAGGCTCTGCCACTTGCTACTTTGTGACCTTTGGCAACTAACTTAACCTCTCTGTGCCTATAAAATGGAACCATAAAGGGACTTACCTGGTGGGGTTGTATGTTTCATGGACTCACACAGAGTGGGACACAACTCAGCGACTAAACAACAGCAATATTTGAAAGAGAAGAGGAAAAAGTATCAAGAAAAGGCATTAACACTCTATTCACTAGATTTAACCATCTGTGCCATAGAATCACTTCTTATTCAATGAAGATGAAAGATCAAAAGCGAAAGTGAAGTCACTCAGTCGTGTCCGACTCTTTGCGACCCCATGGACTGTAGCCTACCAGGCTCCTCCCTCCATGGGATTCTCCAGGCAAGAGTACTGGAGTGGGTTTCCATTTCCTTCTCCAGGGGGATCTTCCCTACCCAGGGATCAAACCCGGGTCTCCCGCATTCCAGGCAGACGCTTTAACCTCTGAGCCACCACGGAAGCCAAAAATCCCCCCAAAACTAATTATGGAAATAATACCAATATAGCTTTTACCCAATAAGACTCCATTTATAAGAACACCTTAATTCTTTTATTAATGGGGTTCATAACATAACTAATGGGATCAATAATAATTCTTTTTTAAATTAATTTTTATTGGAGTGTAACTATTTTGCAATGTTGCATTAGTTTCTATCATACAGCAAAATGGATCAGTCATACAGACACATGTAACACCTCTTTTTTTGAATTTCCTTCCCATTTAGGTCACCCCAGAGCATTAAGTAGAGTTCCCTGGGCATCTGTATAGCACTATATCATTAATTATCTATTTCATACATAGTATCAATAGTGTCTAGGTGTCCATCGCAATCTCCAAATTCCTCCCCCTCCTCCTTCCCCCTTGGTATCTATATATTTGTTCTTTCTGTTTGGTCTCTATTATCTGGCTTTTCTGATACAGCAAAAACTGCAGGAAAATTCTGAATTTTAAAGGAAAGGATAAAAAATCAGCAGAGTGCAAGTGATAGCTACAGAAAGGATGACTCTGCTGTGTTTATCCCAAGGCTCTCATATTTAGCTAATTTCTGTATGGAAATAAAAGCAACCAGCCTCAGTGCAGGAAACCATCAGCTACTGCCTCCAAGGCGCAGCATTTCAAAAAGGTCACAGAGGCCTGGCCCAGGAGCGACAGGAATTTTGCAAGTGCTGTGTGTCACATTTACATATGATAATTAGTCTGTCTATAAATACAATTTGTTCTGCAGATTAACATTTTGTGTCCTCATTAGATAGCAAACATTTCCATATTAAACCTGTGAAACTGCCAGAGTCAGCTCTGCCTGCATTGCAGGAGAACATTAATGCCTCTGTTTATACTGATGCCAATTAGAGGTGCTAAGTCTTAGTAGAATAAAAGGGATCACTAATGCTATTAGTATAAATAGTAATAATCACGCGGAGAAGCTTCCGAAAACCTTGTTAACTTCAAAGATCATTAGCAGTAAAGTACCTCAGGGTTGTAATAGGCCGCGTTCTTGGGCAGGTAAAGTATCAGCACATCTAGAACCTTCTGCTTTGTATACTGGAGTCTCTCCTGGCTTACTATGCGAGTCTTAAAAAAGGATCTGCTTGTTGCAAAGAAAAATCTGCAATTAAAACATTGTTTCCTAAGCAAACTTGTCTTCAAAAACTGGTTATCAAGTAACCATAGAAAATTCTAGTCTTATTACTGAATTCTCCTATTTTAAAAAATAATTTTTCTACTACTGTTAGTTGTGGACGTTGTAGAAGTTATCTAAACTCTTGGGATCTTGCTTTCCTTGGCCGTACAACGGAGGGGACCTAAGTAATTAATGTCTGATTCACTTCCTACATGAAAAGTTTTATAGTTCTGTGAAGTTTTTAAGTTCAATAATTATAGATACATTAAAACTTAAATATTAAAAAAATATATTGTTTTCTTTCACATGTAATCCAATGAGGACATCGGATGTGCTTCAGTAAGGGAAATGTCAATTTACTGAACTTGTCTAGCTCAGGGAAACAAAGTTTATATTGTGACAAATATCGTATGAAACCTTGTTATGAAAGATTCCTGAGACTCACTTCTTAGGCAGTGAGGTGAAGCATTTGTGGTCCCATGATAGGTTTTTATAAAACAAGATGCCCCAGAATACTCATGAGAAGATTCAGATTTCATTGGGCCAGAGCGAAAAGTTCTCAGTCCAGGGGATCGCTGAGGGAGTAGAAGATGGTGATGGAAACGTGAGATGTGGAACCATGTTCATCACCTCCCTCCTTTTGTTGCCTTGGTAACAAGCGGAGGCTGCGTTAGAGAAATGGCATGTTGCAAACTGCTAGTTCTGGGGCTGAAAGGGCTGTACTGATGTGAAAACTCACGTCACTAACCTCGAGCTCAGGGACAGGGGATGGCTGTCCCATACTTTCCATTGATGAGAACAGTTCCTGCAGAAACCAACTAACTTCACTTCCCTGCATATGTCTATTTCTCGACATGCTGAATATACTAAGTTGGCCAAAAGGTTTGTTTGGGTTTTTCCATAAGAGACACTATGTAAATACTTAGATTCAGCAATTAAAAAAATATACTTTGGTTAGGGCAACAAATGTGTTTAACTGAAATATAAACACATTACTATTGCAGTTTGAGCTGTGAGTCAAGGAAATGGTACTAAAATGAAGACTTTAAAATCTCATTTTGGAAGCCAGGCTTAAAAGTTAGGCAAAAATAGCTTTGCTTCACAGCTCTGCCGTGGTGTGCTGTGTAATTTGTGATAACTTGTCTTAATTTTTTCATCTGTAAAATGGGAATAAGAATTGCCCCTACAGGACAGGTTGATTGTGAGGATTAATGAGTTACCCCAGGGTTACTGCAGTGCCTGCCGCATAAAACAGACTCAATAGAGTGAACAGAAACGACTGTGAATCATTAGGGCTTATAATCAAGTTTCCTAGTGCTGGGGGAATAATAGTAACAAACCAGCATCTCTCATAGCAGATTTATGAGGACTCCAGGCCCCCTCAAACCCTACCCAGTTGTGCCTGCCACATGCAGACTCCTTTCCTCCTGGCGGTCACCCCAGCCACCATTTCCCGTTCCTACTCCAGCTGTTCTGGACCATCCCTGCCGCTGTGACGCTGTTTCTTCCACCACATCGCCAACCTCACTCCCACCTTGCTGCAAAGTTGATGTCATCATTTCTACTCTAATATGATATGATCTGACATTCTCTTCCACTTCTCCACTTACAGTGGTATGTAACATCACCTAGTTTCGAAACTGTGCCCCTTGCTTCCCAGGGTCAACTTCACACTGGCGCTTGCCTTGGGTACTTGCCATCCACCTCTGCAAGGGTTAAATTACGTGTTACTGTAGCTACTGACCTTCAACACCCCTTTCAAGGGAGTTCAGGGTGGAGATCAGGAATAAAGCACTCTGTGCTCTGGAAAAACTGGCAGAACATTCTTTAGATAGTCAGGTGTTTTCAGAAGCTGCTTTTATGAGCCCAATTCTTACATCTCATATCTAGAAAAGCACTAAATTCCTTCATGGTGATGTCTGCTCTTGACAAGAAGAAATCTTCTGCAAAAATTATATGCACCTATTTGCCTGTATTCCCCCTTCACCAAAATCACATATATGCTGACCTTTCCCCCTACCTCTCCAGAGCAGTTTCTGAGAACTATCTGAGATGCTGTCTCCTGGGCTATTGTCCTCGTTTTGATTCGAAGAACTTAAACCACAGCTCTCAAGTTGTGCATTTTCTTTCAAGTCAGCACAAGGTTGACCAAAGATTTTCGTCCTTTGATGTCCCTCTACCCCAGTCTGGCACTAGTTCTATTACCTAAAAAGCAGATTTTGGATTCTGTTACCTGAATCTGAATAACTGGAATCACCCCTTGGTGGGCGTTGAGCCAAAAGACACAACAAAGCCAAGAGCAGAAGAAGGAAGGATTTATCACATGTGGCCAGTGAAGAGAACACTGGAGATCTTTCTGAAAGCAGTGTGTCCCCAACAGAAAAGTTGAGGAAGTCTAAGGCTAAGGATATGTGCATATTCCTGAAGGGGCTTGAGCAGAGGAGAATTCAGCATAGGATAGAAAATTCAGCATACAATTGGGGTAAAGGTCAACGGAGTCCAAGCTTTAGTTGATTGAAGTCAAGAGGGTCAGAAAAGGCCAACACTATCTTTCCATCCTCACATGGGTGAGGGCTTTTGTTCCCACTGAACCTAAAGACGTTAAGTATCAGACTGTGTGTATTTCCCTTGAGGAGGAACTGGGACTCTGTTTAATCGCTGAACTATTGTTTCTTGATTGCTTTTTCTTTGTTCCTGGATTTTCTCGTTTCCCTTAAGATCTTTAATTACTGAGACTTGTTCAAGGCAATCAGTGTGGGCAGGCTTAGATCACAAAATGGCTTAGGCTAAAAATGGCTTCTCTTTTGTCAAGAAAGCCTTGCCCGGTTCTTTGCCTTCGGGGACCCCCCCCCCAACCCTGTCTGTTTACTGTTCATGGAGGAAAGAAAGCTGATCCATGGAATCAAGGATTCCTTCTCCCTCTTTCTGACTCATAGCTCTGGACAGATAACTAGTCCTTGGCCAGCTAGTTACTTACCAGTTTCCCTATAACACTCTTCAGTCCTTCCCATAAACAGATGCCCAGCAGAGCCATTCTTGCTGTTCACAGGTGGGCCCTCAAGGTGAATACCTGTGACTCCTGAGTTGGAGGATCTGCTGTATGTTTCTAAGTGTAGAAAGGAACAAGGGACATTTCACATATGGAAGAGAAAGTTTGGGAGGGATGCGTTACCTGTCTCAAGATATCTGAAGTATTGCCCAGTGGAAAGAAAGATTTATTTACTCCTAACAACCAAGACTAGAGGGAAAAAAAAAAGATATTAGCTAAATTCAAGCAAGAGCATTCTGACAGTCAGAGCTGCACAAGAAGGCTGCCCTTGAAAAAAAACTGAGCCTCTGTTCCTAGAGATATTCAAGCAAAGGCTGAAGGATAACTGGCAGGATGGCCAATAAGGGGATCCATGCATCAGTTGGACCAAATGGCCTTCAATGCTGCTGCTGCTGCTGCTAAGTCGCTTCAGTCGTGTCCGACTCTGTGCGAGCCCATAGACGGCAGCCCACCAGGCTCCCCCGTCCCTGGGATTCTCCAGGCAAGAATACTGGAGTGGGTTGCCATTTCCTTCTCCAATGCATGAAAGTGAAAAGCGAAAGTGAAGTTGCTCAGTAGTGTCGAACTCTTAGCGACCCCATGGACTGCAGCCTACGAGGCTCCTCCGTGCATGGGATTTTCCAGGCAAGAGTACTGGAGTGGGTTGCCATTGCCTTTTCCTGGCCTTCAATAGTGGTGGCTTTAAATTTCTCTGTAAGAGGATCTTTAGGTCAAAATCCAATTTAAAAGGTAAATTGGAGAGTGAGTGTGGCTTTCATAACTGTCTTGAAGCTCCATTTTACATTGTGCTTTACATAAAACTAAGTACCAATTATCCTTATCAAACTGTTACCAACCAGGGTTCTTGCCCTCTCATAGCTGTTGTTTGGTCGTTAAGTCATGTCTGACTCTTTGTGACCCCATAGAGTGCAGCCCACCAGTCTCCTCTACCCATGGAGATTCCCAGGCAAGAATACTGGAGTGGGTTACCATTTTGAACCCATGTCTCCTGCACTGCAGGCAGATTCTTTACTGCTGAGCCACCAGGGAAGCCCCTCTTGGCCTCTTAAGAATCAATAGAAATTGATAAGAAGCCAAACAAGAAATTTAGGCAAGGCTTTATTGGGGCCCCTGTTGCAGCAGGGGTGAACAAGTAACAGGTTCCTTTGCTCCCTAGCTCTCCAAGAGGGGGTGAGCTGGTTTCTTAGATGGGGTAAGGATAGGGGTGGGCCCAGGGATCAGGTCAGAGGGCTGGTTTCAGTGGTCTGCTGTGTGCAGCATTCAAGGGCAGTATGCAGTACCCTGCTTGTGCTCCCAGCTCCTCCTCAGGGTCTTTGGTCTTTTCATAATATCTCATTGTCCATAGTTTTTCCCAAATGGGCACACATGCAATTATATTAATACGTTATAGTTTCTCTGTATTTTGTTTCTTGAGGAGACGTTCGTCCAAGCGCAAGCACTGCAGTAATGGATCCCAGGTCCCAGCCTGTCTTAAAAGTACGAATTGCTAGCTGAGAACAGTTGTTTATTCATTCTACAGACACTTGTTGAGCACTTCTTATGGGGCAGACGCCTTTCTAGGTTTGGGGGATAGACTGATGAGCAAGATAAAATTCCTCTCGAGCTTGCATTCTAGCTGGAAGCAAGGAATGATCTGTGGAGAGAAGAAAAGGCAAACGCAAGGAGAAGTGGATGCATGTGAATGCTTCTCCATCAACCTTTTCTGCCACTTCCTCTAGAGTCTTTTTTTTTCTCCATGAGTTTCCCTGAGACACTCTTCTCTGGCATCATGATAAACAGGCAAATTAAAGGGAGAACTGTGGATCAATGATAAATCTCTGATCCTAAGAGATGTAACAAGTGGCTTTTCTCCCACTAGCTATTTTTCTCTCTTCACTCAACATGGGAAAAGCAACAATGCTCTCCTTCATATAGTAGATGCTCAGTAAGTTAAAACAAAAATGATCTAATGAAAAATTTTAGACTATGTCACCAAGGGTCACCCTAGAAACCCTTCTCTGCATTCCTGAAGAGAAAAAGGATACAAAAATCACTTTTCTGTGTCAGACGTGGCAAAGAAGAGGGCGCTGGTCACCTTTCAATGTCTGTGCCGTGAAGGTCTGTGATTTTCCAAGCACCAAACCTTGAATTTCCCTCGGAGTCTCTCCCAGCATTGGATCTTCTGAACCCCTCCTGTTTCCATCACAGAGTGGATTCTTGGAAGTGAAACAGGCCTGTTAAAAAACTCTTCTTTATGCAATGAAGGATGTAAGGGAACTGGAGGAGGTTCAAAGAAGAATAACAAGAATGATTAAGGGGCTGAGAACATGATTTATGTTGAATGATTAAAAGGATTAAACATGCAGAACTTGGCCAATGCTACATACTTAGCTATGTTAAAAAAAAAAATCAAAATTAAGCACCAAAGCTCTCAGCTCCCATGAAAAACACAAATTTGCATATAATTTGGCACCTAGTTCTCCATGAAGCTAAGCAGAGCCTCACTCAGGTGGCCTCGGCATGGTGCCAAAACCACCAGTCTGTTTGGTCAGTTAAAAGTACAGCCTGGTCATGTCAGGAAAAACTTGCTATTTGCCCTAATCGAATAGACAACTGAATCCCAATATGCCCACCCAGAGTCACATCCACATGTGCTACATCCATCAAGCGTATAAAATCACGTAGCACGTAATCATTTAACCAGGAGTCAGAGACTAAAATCCCCCCACAGGGCCAACGAGTCGCCAAATGAGAGGACTGAGTTCTGAGCTTGGAGGGCACAAGGACCATTGAAAGGGAGCAGCCAGCAGCCCCTACGAGTTCCAGCTCACTGTGGCCAGGAGCGAATTTTGGCTAGGGGTTGCCAGATCTTCTCATCTATAAAATGAAGCCAGTGGTTCAGAAGGCTTTCACCAGCGAATAATGAAAAAAAAAATCGCTCAAAGAGGAGGAGCTGATACGGCCAGAATCTGAGAGCTTGGTACCTGCAGTGTGGACGGCAAGAGCATGGTGCTATAAGATGGAGCGGGGATGGAGACGAATGTGAGGAGGTGAGCAGGGGGCATCTGGGGGAGTTGAAAAAGCCAGATTGTTATATGAAAAATCTACTGACTTTAAAAAACAACAACATGGGCTTTCCAGATGGTGTCCAGTGATTAAAAATCTGACCAGCTAGTGTGGGGGACCACAGGATCCATCCCTGGTTCAGGAAGATTCCAGATATCATGGGGCCATTGAGCCTGTGCACCACAGCTACTGAAACCTGAGTGCTCTAAAGCCTTGCTCCTCAACCAGAGATGCCTGTGCACGCCTGGCCTAGAGAGGAAACCCCGCTGGCCTCAACTAGAGAAAGCCCGCATGCAGCAACGAAGACCCAGCACAGCCAGAGATAAAATAAATACAACTTAAAAAGAGTAAACCCAGCAAGAAAAGTCATTCCGTGGAAATTCCCTTGCCACCTCTTATCTGCCAAACTTCTCTGTTTCAGACTTTAAGAAACTTAAGTACCAGAGGAGCGGAAAGACATTCTCAAAGGCACAGGACGTAAGGGCATCAGAAACAGTCAGACAGAGAAAGACAGATATCATATGATATCACTTTATCTGTGGAATATTTTTAAAAATGGTACCAACGAACTTATTTATGAAACAGAAATAGGGTCACAGATATAGAAAACAAACTTATGGTTACCAAGAGGAAAAGAGGGTGGGGAGGGATAAAATGGGACATGGGGGTTGACATCTACACACTGCTATTACAAACCAGATAACAAAAAAGGACCTGCTGTATGGAACTCTACTCAATACTCTGTAATGACCTATACAGGAAAAGAATCTGAAAAAAAAGGGGGGGACATATATGTATGGGCTTCCCTGGTAGTTCAGCTGGTAAGTAATCCACCTGCAATGCAGGAGACCCCAGTTCAATTCCTGGGTTGGAAAGATCCCCTGGAGAAGGGATAGGCTACCCTATATAGGACGGTGTACGTTTGTTGAGGTTCATGCTAGGGATGCTAGTGTGAACTGCTCATTCCACATGTGGCACTAAGAAATCTCAGCCTGGCACTGTACTCCCTGAAATATCCAGAGGAGCTCTGGTGTTGGAATTCTGAAACACTGAAGCTCAAAACAGGCTAAAACTCCATTTGCCAAGATTCTTCGAACACGTTCCCTGCCCCACCTGCAGCTTTGGTGGTTTCTAGAGAACAGAGAATCAGAGAATCCTGGTTTAAAAAAAACAAAAACAAAAACAAAAACAAAAAAAACAGGAAAATGGTTGCAGCTTCAAAAGAGTGAAGTGTTCATCCCAACAAGCGGACACAACTTTGAGTAGAGAGAGCATTTGTCATTTTCAGAAAAGGAGGATTTGGACTAAACACCCTGAAGAGTTATGACAGCAAAAATTATGAGATTGGGGAAACATGTAATAAAGGAAGTGGTGGAAACCCCATACCAGGAGTTGTGTGAAAGTCAACAGGATAAAGAACTAGAAAATCTATCCTAGGATAGACTCTCCACTGATTCCCCTGGGCCTGAGGGATGATATAATGGACTTTCTCCATCTCTAATTGCTACGGTTCCTAGACTTTATGTATTTCCCAGGATTTCATAACATCAATGTTAGACCAGCATTTCACTCTCCCCCTCAAAAAGGGAAAAAACAAACTCCAAACAAACCTTAAACTGGTTGCTCCAAGGAGCATAAAGATTTTCCCAAATGGAAATCATGCATCATAAAATTCTCCAGTGTGAATTTCATTATTATTCCCTGAAGATAGTCTATCAAGAGGCGAGACCTCATCATCATTTTATTCACTTACTCGGTTTTCTCTTTCCGGTTTATTTTCATTTCAGGGGAGAAAAAGTAACCAGACTACAAATCTCATAGCACTGGCTGAAAAAGCTCTGCATTTTTTTTTTTCTCCTTCTGTCCACTGATATTTCACCAAGAAGCTGGGGTCTCTTAGTAATCAGTCAGTAAGACCGGGATTAGGGCACAACCATACGGAAATGGGGGTTTCCCAGGTGGTGCTACTGGGAACCCACCTGCAAATGCGGGAGACATGAGAGACATGGGTTCGATCCCTGGGTTGGGAAGATCCCCTGGAGAAGGAAATGGAAATTCACTCCAGTATTCTTGCCTGGAGAACCCCTGGACAGAGGAGCCTGGTGGGCTACAGTCCATGGTGTCACAAATAGTCAGACATAACTGAAGCGACTTAGCACATATGGAAATGGAGACCCTCCTCAACCTGTCATCTGAATACAGGGAATATGGATTTATCTGAGGTTCAACAGCTGAAGGAATTGTTGGGTTCACTCAGTAAAGTGGATTTAAGAAGTATGCGGGAATGAGTATTGAGTGTTATGTGGAGGCTATTGTGTTTTTCATCTTTTTTCATACTTATCATTTTCAGGATTGTTACCTGTTTTCAGGATTGGACTGAGAGATGGCAGAAATCTGAGGCTGTAACTGAAAGACCCAAGGAATTTAGAGGTTCTTCTTTACGACACACAAAGTCTAAGAACTACCCCAGTGGTCAGATGCCCATTCTTTACAGTACAGAGCTCTTTCAGTGGCAGCATCTTCATAGGTGGTGTATTCCAGAATCATATCTAGAATATGATGCGAGAAACTGACATTTTCATGAAATCTGGATACATTAACTGTAACCTGCCTTCCGGTTTAAAAAAAAAAATGAGGGTGGACCTGGTTTAATATTCATTTCATTTGTCTGTGTTGCAGAAAAAGGTTCATAGTCCAGATACTCTTCAATGGTTACCAGCCATGGTAAATTTTGGCTACTTATGAAAAGACTGTAATTAGAGACCAACACATTATACACGTTTGCATGTGCTCTATGTGATTCATAAATTCTTAAGCTTTTATTTCTAAGAAATAATCCTTTGCTAAGCATTCAGAAAATGAAGATCATGGCATCCGGTCCCATCACTTCATGGGAAATACATGGGGAAACAGTGGAAACAGTGTCAGACTTTATTTTGGGGGGCTCCAGAATCACTGCAGATGGTGACTACAGCCATGAAATTAAAAGACACTTACTCCTTGGAAGAAAAGTTATGACCAACCTAGATAACATATTCAAAAGCAGAGACATTACTTTGCCAACTAAGGTCAGTCTAGTTGAGGCTATGGTTTTTCCTGTGGTCATGTATGGATGTGAGAGTTGGACTGTGAAGAAGGCTGAGCACCAAAGAATTGATGCTTTTGAACTGTGGTGTTGGAGAAGACTCTTGAGAGTCCCTTGGACTACAAGGAGATCCAACCAGTCCATTCTGAAGGAGATCAACCCTGGGATTTCTTTGGAAGCAATGATGCTAAAGCTGAAACTCCAGTACTTTGGCCACCTCATGCGAAGAGTTGACTCATTGGAAAAGACTCTGATGCTGGGAGGGATTGAGGGCAGGAGGAGAAGGGGACGACTGAGGATGAGATGGCTGGATGGCATCACGGACTCGATGGACGTGAGTCTGAGTGAACTCCGGGAGTTGGTGATGGACAGGGAGGCCTGGCGTGCTGTGATTCATGGGGTCGTAAAGAGTCGGACATGACTGAGTAACTGAACTGAACTGAACTGAACTGGAGACTCTTCAGTCGTATCAGATTCTTTGCGACCCTATGAACTGTAGCCCCACCAGGCTTCTCTGTCCTTGAGATTTCCCAGGCAAGAATATTGGAGTAGGCTGCCATTTCCTTCTCCAGGGGGTCTTCCTGACCCAGGGATCCATCCTGGGTCTCCTGCATTGCTGGCAGGTTCTTTACCATCCAAGCCACCAGGAAAGCAACATTTCTTTAAAGACTTTCAACTTTAGTTTGATATGAAGGGGAAACCTCATTCTTGTTGATGAGGGTCACAGAACGTAGTGGTCAGAAATTCCACAATGAAAGGGGTACTGTTCACAACCAGTGAATCTAGGACTAATGGGGAGCTGGGGTGGAGAGTGAAGGAGGAGAGATCAAAGTTGATTTTTTGTTAGTTGATATTTTACTGCACTTATCTCTCTTTTGTTGCTTCTTTTAGAATCTGAGCTGGTAACAGTGTAGACACTTTCATGCATGTCTTGTATAAAACGGGGGAAAAAAAAGAAAAACAAAAACACCACCGGCATGAAGCACTGGTATTTAATTGGAATTTTCCAAATAGGATGATTTTAAACTCAGTGTTGCCTAACCCTCGACTCTCTCTGCTCTTCCCTGCTTCATCTCCTGTTTGTAAGTGTCCAGATCTTGTTTTTCCTTGGGATAATTTCTCCAGGCACCTTTGGAGTCTTTCCTTTCCAATTTCCAGTTCTGACTTCACTGCCTCCATCAATAAACATGTTTCTTTGCTTCCAGTCTAGGGCCAAAGTCTGTATTTTAAAGTGATGGTGTCACAAAATGCCTGGTGATGTCATAAAGCCCTGGGAGATCCTGGCAAAAGCAGCGATTCTTATTTTTATGTTCCTGAGAAGTTATTGGTAACCCAAGGGCCGTCACATCTTCTGTATAAGCACCGGTTTTTGTAGAAACAGTGAGGTCCTAGTTCACTTTGGGCATTTACATGTTTGGCAAAATTCTATAACATGCTGCATAGAGAATATAGATTTAAAGGGCCGAAGTTATTAAAAAGGGGTGGGGTGAGCGAAAACATGCCAATAAAAACAGACAGCGTGGTTTTTTAATCCTTTCCACAGGAATTCAGGCAAAAGGGGAATAAAATAATTCTATAGGGTCACTTGTAATTCAGCTTAAACTAAGCTCAGGAAACTGAATACTATTTCTCAAAAGGCTGATTTATGTACTTAAAGTAACTCAGTCCCAGGTGCCATAGGAAGCAATACAACTTCTAGCAACATCCTAGCCTGCATGCTCTAACGAACTGCCTAAATCAATTTCTAACTTTAAAACATTTCAGAGTCAGTTCTACTGGGACTGGAAGCCCTGGACTCTCTCTTTACAGGGGCTGCTGCAGCAAGGAAGAGCCCGGCACCTAGGCAGACTCCACGTGATAAACAAATTGTGTCCCAGACTTTGTCTGTGAATCATTTCTTTGAAAATCTAAACACATTTTATGTAAAGAAATAGGTAGACACAGTTTGGCTGGCTCTCTGGCTCACCTAACCCTCCCATGTGCTGTGTGCTAAGTCACTTCAGTCTTGTCCAACTTTTTGCAAGCCTATGGACCAGAGCCTACCAGACTCCTCTGTCCATGGGATTCTCCAGGCAAGAATACTGGAGTAGGTTGCCATTTCCTCCTCCAGGGGATCTTCCTGATCCAAGGACAGGTATTCAAGCCACGTCTCCTGTATTGGCAGGCAGATTCCTTACCACTAGCACTACCTGGGAAAACCCCAAACCTTCCCAAGTCAATATAAACCACATATGGGTCAAACCCCCTCTACTATATAAAAACTCAACAACAGTTGCAGAATCACACAGAACAGGGACCAAGGTGGAGTGGCAGGGGGTTATAATTAATCAACTTCTTTTGGTTTATCCCTTTTATCCCCTCTCCATTTATCCCTTAATTAAAACAGGTTAAGAGCTGGGTGGAAATTGAGGGGATCGCCTGGATGAGGTATGGCAACATCCTCAAGGATTTAATTTTAATATTCTTTTTAGATTTTTTTCTTGATGGGGACCATTTTTAAAGTTTTTATTGAATTTGTTACAATATTGTTTCTGCTTTACGTTTTGGTTTTGGGCATCAAGGCACGTGGGATTTTAGCTCCTCAACCAGGGACTGAACCAGCGCTTCCTTCACTGGAAGATGAATTCTTAACCTCTGGGTCGCCAGGCGAGTCCATTTAAGGGTTTGAGACTAATGACATGGGTTATTTATTATAAAGTTTTGCTTCACTATGCATAGTTTATCTTTGCTGACAAAGAAAAGAGCAAGAAAATGGCACAGCAGAGAAAGGAAAAAAAAAAACCTCCAGCAATTTCTATGGGAAGGAGGCCCCTTTAGGGTAGCTATTATTGTTGCTAAGTCACAATATCTTGGAACCAAGCATTTTCAAGTCAAATTTACTTGGATCCATCAGGCTTCATTTTGCTTTTTGGTTCCAAAGACCTCGCTCACCCAGCCCTTTATTAGGCATGCTAATAAAAAGTGAAATAAAAACATTTCTGGCAACCTCCTATTCTTTTCTCTCAAAGTGCCCTGAAGTGCTGGTACAGAGGAGAACTAATACATCCCAAATGGAGGGGGTCAAAGGGAGAAGGAAGAGAAACAAAGGGCCTGGTTACTTCACAGAGTGGATAAGCAGACCCTGATAACCAAGTTGACTGTATTTGGAATTTTCCTGTTTCCTCCTGGAAGGAGGCAGGGGGCTGAATGAAGCGCTTATCTAAGAAGTGTCAGAGCCATTTAACAATGTTATTACAAGGATGTTGGTAAAGCAGAAGGGAAGGTTTTGGCAGTTACAGATGGGATTATGTTTGCTGAACCTATTTTCTTGCTACATGTTAATCTGTACTTTTCTAGTATCAAGCTCTTAAGGAGTTCAGATAAAGGCCTATCAGAAACTCTCCATTCACACTCTCCTTAGTATACACTGTAAGGAATTCCACAGCCCATCTGGGACGTGGATGGAATGAAATGATTTCAGCTCAATGTTTGGGAGAAGTCACTCTAAAGCAGGAACCATACAGGAGAAGTCTAGCTAAGAAAGAAGTCTCTCAGTATTCCATGTGTGGCTGCGGGATGGCGTGATGGATGGTTTCTAATAGTTTACACCCAATTTCACGTGAGAAATCATTTGAAAGAGTCTCAGCTGGGCTTCACAGACCCCTAATGAGAGAGAATGATGAAGTCAGAAATATATATATGCACATGAAAAAGTTGAATTCAGAGGGAGAGGTCTCTAAGAGGGTCTACTAGATAAAGCAGTCTGAAGCTTCAGAAGAAAAAAAATTACCATTTCCAGGAGGCCTTAAATCTTGGCCCACTGACAAAATGTTAAAATCTCCTCTTTCTTCATTTAAGCCAGAGCAATTTTATAGCATATAAATAATTTAAACTGCACAGATAAAAAGAAAACCCTTCCCAAGAGTTACTAAAATGGTAACAGAAGAGAAGCAAAGCGGGTGTAGCAGGTCACGGCACCTGGAGAGTAAGTCACAGTGTCCTCAGCACCAGGGAGGTCACAGAAGAAGTTGGGTTTTTAAAGCATATAGGTCAAGGACAGAGTGAAGAGCACATGGTCAAGAAAAAAATGTAAAGGAATGACATGAAATTGGGTCGAAACAGAGTCAAGAGGATGGTCCAGAGGGAGAGAAAAGCTATTGGAAAATGTGACAACTGGACGTGCTATGTGCTAAGTCGCTTCAGTCATCTCCAACTTTTTGTAACCCTATGAATTGTAGCCCACCAGGCTCCTCTGTCTGTGGGATTCTCCAGGCAAGAATGCTGGAGTGAGTTGCCATTTCCTCCTCCAAGGGATCTCCCCCCCTGCCCCTCACCCCCACCGGGGGATCAAACCCACATCTCTTATATCTCCTGCATTAGCAATGAAGGTCTTTACCACTCATGCCATCTGGGAAGCCCTTCCCAACTTGTGTCAGCTGTGAATCAGTGATAAAGAGATGATACTGAGGGCAGGGGGGCAAGGCGTATTGCATGGAGAATGGACGGCATAGAAGAGGCTGGGCTGTCCTCCTCCCATGGAGTTCATGCTTGTCCAAAAAACACAATTGCCTTCAAACTAGATAGATGAAAACAA
Organism: Ovis aries; assembly: GCF_016772045.2. Taxonomy (NCBI): domain Eukaryota; kingdom Metazoa; phylum Chordata; class Mammalia; order Artiodactyla; family Bovidae; genus Ovis; species Ovis aries. The sequence goes on from NC_056079.1 coordinate 27,837,154, forward strand.
ACGTGGTAAAGAAGAAACTGAAGCCCCAAAGAAGTGAGCTACTTCAAAAGGCTTCTTACTTTTAAACTGCACTGTGCAACTAGAGATGGTCATACTAAGTGAAGTGAGGCAGGAAAGGAAAGACAAATACCACATGACATCACTTATATGGAGAATCTAAAATATGACCCAAAGGAGCATATCAATGAAACAGAAACAGAATCATGGAGATAGAGAGCAGACTGGTGGTCGCCAAGGGACAAGGGGATGGAGGAGGGATGGGCGTGGTAGGCTGTCATTAGTTGATGTAAGATTTTATACAGGAAATAGATAAATAACAAGGTTCTATGTATAGCACACAGAACTGTATCTGTGTCAATATCTGTAATGTATCAATATCTGGTGATGAACCGTAACAGAAAAGAATACTTAAGAAAGAATGTATATATGCATATGACAGAATTACTTTGCTGTACAGCAATAATTAACACATCATTGTATTGAAAAATCAACTATACTTCAATAAAAAGCTATGTCTAAAAGCTGTAGGTCCAGATATATTATATCCCAAGATATTGACAAAACTGATGGGACTTCTCTAAAAACTATTTTTATTTTGAAATAATTATATATTCACAGGAACGCACAAAGAAATGTAGAGAGGTCTTGTGCAGAGTTTAGCCAGCCTTCCCGAATGTTTGCAGATGAAAATTTATGATCAGTAACCACATTTCTGAGAATTCATGGAGAATGAGAATGGTATCAGAAGACTGACATGTAGACAAATAATTTTAGAATTGTCAGTGGGAAGGTAATTTCTGACATCTATTGTCTGAGGAGCTTGTAATGGATTTCTTGTAAAATGCTAGGAATGATTGATTAATGTTTTCAGTATATGTGAAGTGGTGATTGTAGGAATAACACTAAGAACAAGGTGGGCAATTTCTTTTTTGGGAGAGAATTTCTTAACTGATAAACCAAGAAAGTTTTGCCTTCAGTGTATTTGTTTTCCCACCAGCTACTTGCAAAGTTCTTTCATTGTATGTCTGTTGACAAACTGGTTTTAACTGTTGTATAGAGAGAAGCTCATTGCTAGAACTGAGAGGTCAATGAATCAGCATCAGAATGGAAAATGTTCCTAGTATGTTCCTAGTTCCTAGTATGTTCCTAGTATGTTCCTAGTGGCATGTCACAGGGCTTCAGCACAAACCTGAAGGACAATAAAAACTCAAAAATAACTTTGGTAGTTTCCTGGGTGGGGGTTGGAGGAATAAGATGAGGGTGGTCAAAAGGTACAAACTTCCAGTTATAAGATAAAAATGTTCTAGAGAAGTAAAATACAATATGATGACTATAATTAACACTGCTGTATGGTATATTTGAAAGTTGCTAAGAGAGATTATAAAAGTTCTCAGCACAAGGAAAAAGAAATTTTTTGTTATTCACATGAGATGGTGGTTGTTAACTAAACCTATTGTGGTTATCATTAGCAGTATATATAAGTCAAATTGTTATGTGTACACCTTAAACTTATACAGTGCTGTCTGTCAATTATATCTCAATAAAACTGAGGGGGGGGGAAAGACTTTAGCTGTTGGACAACTAGGTGGAAATCACCAAGATGAATTTGATAAATTTTAAAAGAATCATGCTATAAAAATACAGGATGAGAGAAATGTGTTTCAAAAGCAACACTTGTGAAAAAGGCTTTGGAGTTCTAGTTGGTGTCTTAATAGGAAGGACAAGTGGGGAAAACAGCAATTTTAAGACATTATATGTCTCACATAAGAGATGACAGAGTCATACTACACTTTACACTGTCAAAACCTACCTAGAATGCTGTGATCAGGTGTAGGTCCCGATTTTAAGAGGGACATTCACAAGTAACTGCTGAGTCAGAGAAAGATGAAGGATCTGAGGGATGCTCATTTTAAGAAGAGAGATGGAAGCAGCTGGGTGTGTCATAGATGTCTTTACATATGGGAAGAGGCATCACAGAGAAGAAGGATTAAATTAATTCCCTGTGACATAAGGTATAGAAACAATGCCAAGATATGGATGATGCAGTAAATAACTAAATTAATATTAGAAAAATCCTTTACTAACCAAAGACAGGAGTCAAATACCATATTTTAGAAGGTCAAGCAGTTTGAGTGTCTGAAGCATAAAGGCGAGATTGTGAAGGAAGATAAGTTTGACTGTCCTTTGAATACAATAAGTAGGAACTGGGTCAGAGCAGGCATTCATTTCCTGGGCTCCATCTCATCACAGAGTATTTTCTGACTTCACAGAAGCCAAATTTTGTATGTAAGTGCAATTCTCAGGTGAGGTGGTCTGTAACTGTTCACAGATTCCCCAAAACCCCACGATCTTCAAGTTCACGTTTTCTTTGTATATGATCAGAAAATAATGTTGACTAATACGAGGACACTCAAGATGCATGAGCTTTTAGGGTGCATGAGGGATGAAAAGAAACAGGCACGGAGTTCTAAGGACAGTCGGGCAGTCCACAGCAACAGAATTCGGTGGAGGGCAATTTGAAATGGTGGGAGCCAGCAGCAGCTCAAATGCTTTGGAAAGGTTTCATATGGCAAAAATTATAACATGCCTAGAAGACATGGAACATACTATCGAACACAGTAAATGATGTGCAGAGCAACAAAACAAGAGCTGTCAGAAAGCCAAGTGGCAGACCACTTTAAAATAAATGGTGCAGAAAAGGGCTATGAGGTCAAATGAAGTAAAACACAAATGGAGACAGCTAGCGGTTTAAGGAAACCCTTATGGAAGTGACAGGATGTCTGAGGGTCAAGACTCTTTCTTTTATCCCAACCAAAGGCAATTCTTATGGTTATTTAAGCATTCTTCTTATTATGTCCTCTGAGCAAAAACACATCCTTCACATACGAAGTGCCCAAATGTTTGAGGATGACTATTCAGACACTCCTTGACCTCCTTGCCTCAAACTTTAACAGTTCCTGGTCCTTAGGGAAGAGGCTATTTCTAGTGAAGAGCCTCAGAGAACTGGATTAGGAGTTAGGATTTGACATGAGGGGAAATAAAGAGCCTCTGTCAGTTTCTGAATAAGCACTGTATCATGACCCAAACCAAAAATCTGAAGATTTTGAGTCCAAAGGCTGTATGTGAAAAAACTGGGAAAAAGCCAAGTACAAGTCTCTTATGACCAGTCTAGGGCAGAACAGTGGAAATGAGAAGGAGAGGGTGAGCCAGAGAAATGCTGGACAGGAAGGGTTGCAGAGCTTGGGAAAGTGCTTGGTGATGGATGAGATATCAGGGATTGAACTCTCCTTGACTTCACAATGCACTTAGCAGCCCCAGTCCACAGGCAGGTGCAACTTGGAGGGAATGAAAAAAAAAAAAAAAAAAACCAGCATTCAATTGTCACATCTTTTTATTACACGAGAAGCACAGATGTGTGATGGCCATGGAAGGGAATATGAAAACCAAGGATGCACTCTTGATGGAACACAGAGCAAATAAGACCAAAAGTACATCTCAAGTAGATTTTGTCTCCTGGTTACTGAAATGAAAGAGGAAAATGTCCAGACAGACTGGAGTGACTATCACAGAGTTTGATTCTGGAAGTCCTCTAAGGATGAGCTTATACTCTGAGCAGAGGAAGTCCATGGTATAGTATGGAATTCTGTCCATGCTCTGTATGGGGAAGGGAGTACACAGAAGAGGAACAAGAGGCCACTCCTCTTGGTACAGAAGGAACTAATTAACCTGGGGGAGGTAACTAATATGAAACTGACATTTGTTGAGCTTCTGCTGGGTGTCAGGCACTTTAGACACACTGTCTTATTTAAACCTTACAAAAATCCAACAAGGAAGAGTGAGACTGGAGATAAGTACAGTAAGTACCCCCATTGACTGTTTTGATTGCTAAGAGTTCTTGGAAAGTCTTTACGGAGAGAAATAAGCATTCTCTTTATGAAGGAAGTATGTGTTTTCTCTGAGACACAGACAACACTCAAGATAAAGAGTAATGAACTTGTAGGGGATGTGCTAGTCTCAGAATATAACCTGTACAAAGAGAGTGTTAAGGAACACATTATGATTGAAGAATATTTGATCACAGAGACAATAGGTCCAAGAGCTCCTGTGGTCTTCTCCTTTTATGAAGATGAAGGATTATTGTCATTAGACCTCCTGATACAAGGCCCCCAGACCCAGGTAGAAGAGCCAGAACTGAAGTAGTGACTTTTTTCAGATCCCTTGATCCTATGTGTCTTCACCAGAGTTTGTAAACCGGGAAGACCAGTGGGCACAGTTCTTCCTCTGATTTTTACATCTGTGGGAACGTTGGATCAATTTCTCTGTAAATGTACAAATCATCAACTTGCATGCACCAATTTATCTATTCCTCTTTTATTTGGTCTTCCTTATACCAGGTCAGGAGATAGGATATCTATAGCCCACACTCCCTCAAGACTCAGGTGGAGGATTCAGATAAAGACAGCGATCAGGTAAGCTACCTGTAGCACTTGCAAAGAAAGAGGTTGCTTCCAGAATTTGCTAGAAAATAAATGTGGCTCAATTCTTTCATGCTGGGTGGATTTAGCTGCATTCCCCCAGGGGACTAATGTTTCTTCTCAGGGTTCTTTTCTTGAAATCCTTGTGAATGTTTGAGGAGAGGTCCCTGTAGAGATAACTATCTCAGTCACAGGCACAATGGCCTCTGAATTATGTTGCCATTTCTAGTGTGAATACTATGCTAACGCAGTATCATGGGTGACAATGAATATACACCCTGGTCAGGACATTCAAATTTACGACTTCAGCAACAGCCTTAACTTCACCCACGCTGGTAAGCTCAGGGTTTTATGTTATTGTACTTCCCGGGAAATTTATGCCTCGATGTGCAATGCGGGTGAGTTGTGGTTACTCTGGGAACCTTCATTTTGCATTTCCTGACTTCTGTGTGTTCAAAGGGACAAGCTTTCAAAACTAGCCCACAGAAAAGCACATCAGGTTGGCTAATGTTGCGTAATTCCCCGTGCCTGGGAAATGGAGCCAGGAACCTCCATGGCTGGGCATATTTCAGTCTGCTCCTGGGTTCACAGATCACAGAAGCAGAGGGAGATGATCAAGGTGGGTCTGCGGATGATGGAGACCCTGATCCAGGTGCCAAGCGCCAAGTAATGAACAAGAAAAGGAACGCTGATTAATTGGTGCTGTTATAATAACCATCACTGATTGAATACTTAGTCCATGCCGAGAGCTATTCTATGTACTTTCCTTGAATTTTTCATGTTAGCTTTATCTTCAGTCTTTGAAGTAGGTTTTATCATCCCAACTATGCCTACCTATCAGGATGCTGAGTGAAGGAGAAAATGCATACATTGTCCAAGGTCACATGAGCAGCAGAGCCAGAACGCAGATCTAGTTCTGTTGACCCCAGAGTTCATGTCCTACTCTGGTCTGCCTCTCCATCCAGTAAGACCTGATAGGCAACTCCAGCTCTGCTCACTATGTAATCTCACGAGAAATTTAACCTTGGTTTCCTCTTTGGTGAAACAGGGGTGATACATAACTAACAGACCACTGGCAGCTTAAAGGGGATCAAGTTTATACATCATTTTGTTATTATCAGTGGTGTTCTCTGTTAAGGACTCTGAGATCATGGAGTTGGTTTAGTCAAGTGGAAAGGGCCAAGTAACGAAAGTCTATCATATTTATCCTTGGTTGTAAACTATTTGGGGCTTCCTGATGGCTTAGTGGTAAAGAATACGCCTGCCAATGCAAGAATTGTAGCCTCAGTCCCTGGGTTGGAAAGATCCCCTGGAGAAGGAAATGGTAACCTACTCCTGTATTCTGCTTGGGAAATCCCATGGACAGAGGAGCCTGGGGTGCTGCAGTCCACGAGGTCACAAATAGCCAGACACAACTTAGTGATTAACCAACCAACCAACCAACAGTAAACTATATGAGGGCCAGAATTTTTGCCTATTTTGTCCATTACCTATGTCCAGTGCTATGAGAGTTCTTAGCACAGAGACAGTCATATCTGTTGCTGAATAATTTGCATTAAGCTGCCTCCCACTCCACGCTTTCTCCTGGCTCCTGCTGTCTTTGACACTGCTGTGTGCTAGGTACTCTGGGTACTTTCTGGCTTCTTTCAGAAACCACCTGTCTTGCCCAATCGCATCAGCAACTTACTTTCTGCTTGGAAACGGCCATATTACTTGGCAAATAATTTAGTGTGTTTTTACTCTTGGGAATTTGCAAAGCAACGCAAGTTTTTTTGCATCCTATACTTTAAACCCACAACGATTCCCGATATGGACTTCTTAATGCTGTAACAAGATTTGGTGGGCGGGAGGGAGGGGGGAGATGAGTTTGGAAACTGACATTTGCCATCCTTAAAATTATACTAGGTTGAAACCCACCTGTGTCTGTGTCCAAGATCAATTGGGCCAAACCTACGAAATCAGACAGTGCCACCCGCAGGAGACCCAGATACCCCCCACAAGCTGTGGTCTCTAAGAAGTGCTGAAGTCTGTATATCTTAGCACCTCTGTAATTGTTTTAGTTATTTATTCTGCCTCCCAAAGGATTTTTCGTATGTGCCTTATGCTTCTAAAGGAGCTTTTCAGGTTTTTGACATTAGTCTTATGTTTCTAAGCCCTCCAGCCAACACACAGCTTCAGTGCCCTACTATTTGTGCTTGAATTACCATTCAGTAAGTTTGGGGCTCAATGCTGTTTGATGTCATCATCTCTCCTGTGCCCTCCTGGAGCAAATGATTCCAGTATTTTTTTTTCAGTTTTTTATTTTTAAAATTTTAAAATCTTTAATTCTTACATGCGTTCCCAAACATGAACCCCCCTCCAGTATTTTTTATCCTTATGGCCAGGTTTAAAATTCACTCATTCTAAAGTGACTCCTTGGCAGCTTCAGAAATGACCCATGGCCTCTGGCTCTTGAGGTCTTACTATCTGCTCTGCTTCCTATTAAGGTGATCTTCCTCGAAGACAGTGTTCTTGTTTCTGATTACTCCTCTACTCTCTCACCTCACTCCTTCCTGATTCCCTCTCATTTCTTCTCCGAGATTAAAAAAAGGCAAGTTTATGAAATTGGCAAAGACATATCTTGCAATGATGAAACCAAGACCTTGGAGTTTGAAACTCACAGACTCAGAGAATGAACTTATGGTAACAAAGCGGGAAGAGATAATTAGGAAGCTTGGGATTATTGACAGGTACATAGTGCTGTATTTAAATTGATAACCAACAAGGACCTCCTGTATAGCACAGGGAACTCTGTTCAATGTGACGTGGTGGCCTGGATGGGAGGGGAGATTGGTGGAGAACGGATACTTGCGTATGCATGGCTGAGTCCCTTCACTATCCACCTGAAAGTGTGACAACTTTGTTAATTGGCTGTTCTCCAATATAAAATAGAGTTAAAAAAAAAAAAAGACGTTGGAGTTTGAATCACAACTTTGCCGCTTCACGTCTGTGTGACCAAGAGGAAGTTGTCTTAGTCTCTTAGACCCACTTTCTCAGTCACCAAATGACATAGCTGAGCCTTCTTTATGAGAACTGACCTGTCCTTGGCACCCGCTGAAAGTCTCCTATCCCTGAGGAAGAAGAGTCGTACTGTGGACTTCTTAGAAGAAGTAGTCTATTAATAATAAAAGTTAATTTTTAAAGCTATCAGCCAGATTTTTTTATTTTTGAGGGGATAAATGAGGAAGATAAGCCAGAAAGAAATGTTGTCATAACTGTGGGAATTGCCGTGTTTACTAATATGAATTTCTTTACAATTCATGAAGTAAAAGATTTATTTAGGTTTTGTGCCTTGTGTGTGCATGTGTGTGTGTGTGTGTGTATGTGCGCACACGTGTGTATGTTTCACTTGAGCTTAAAATCCTTTTTCATGTCAGAACCAATGAATGCATTCATCCCTTTGGATAAAAAATTCAGAGAGTACCTCTTCTGTGCCTGCTCCCCTGCGAAATGCAGGTTAGTACAGAGGCCCAGGCAGGAGAAACAGAAAACCACATAAATGATGATAATACATTGTGACAAACACCACCATGGCGCCTCATCGGGGAGCTCATTTTTGTGGCCTCCTGTCCCTGTTTCAGGAAATGGAAGCATTTATGGGAGACGTTCTGAAGGGAATTTCCCCTGGCGCTTCTCCATGTCAGAGGGGACGTTTCTTTTGAAGTGTCTCTTATTATCGGAAGACAAAGCTCTCCAGAACGCTGCTGGCGGAAGCCGCAGGCAGTTGCAGGGGGAGAGAGGTCAGTCAGGATTATTGTTCTGTCGTAATTAATTAAAGAATCTTCCTAAGGTTCCCGAAAGCCCGAGAGACGTGTGCCATGAATACGAGGCAAGCGCTTTGGCTTCTGGGTTTTGTTTTCGCTGCACATTTGTAGAGATTCAACAGTGAGGACGGCCTGTATGAGTCAAACAGCCTATGAGAGCAAATGACAGACGTGTGTCACAGCCCACAGTTCGCAAACTGTGTGAAAGGGCTAGTCGTGTCCGACTCTTGCAACTTCATGGATTGCAGCCCACCAGGCTTCTCTGTCCATGGGATGCACCAGACAAGAAGACTGGAGTGGGTTGCCCTTTCCTTCTCCAGGGGAATCTTCCCAACCCAGGGATCAAACCCGTGTCTCCTGCATTGCAGGCAGGCTCTTTACCATCTGAGCTACCAGGGAAGCCCCAAGTTCTCAAGAGTGTTGTTTATTGGTTGGTTGGTTGGTTTGGTGGCTGGCTGAGCCCTTTGGAACCTCCTATGCCTCCATGCGTACATACACACATTTACCAGGCATCCTTGGTTCCTCGGCTGAAGGCAGCCAGCCATTCAGGAGGTGACTTGAAGACAGGACAGTGGTGGTGAGAGGTTTCAGCTCCTCTCCTCCCTTGGGGAAGCTGGGCTTAGGCCTGGCCACTGCAGTGTCCCTAACTCTGGCTACCGTTATCCTGCTTCTCACTGGGAGGCGTCAGGCTGCTTTTCAACCTGTGTACCCTGTGTCTGCTTCTTGATAAAAGAATAAAGTGGAAAAAAAAAAAAACAAAACAAACTGAGGACACTTGAGGGACAGTCTCAATTCTAAATATCCTGCTTCATTCATTTTTAGATGTTGTTTCAAACCGTGTGTCCTGTTTCGGGTCTGTTCGTGACGCTGTGTCCTGTTTGTGATCTCCTTGTGAACAGCAGACTTCAGTATTCTTCTCTCAGCACATAAAATCCATTCTCTGTGGTGTTTCTTTGCCATCCAAGAGCCCTGCTTTTCCGTTCATCCTTAGTGGCCCCCACGTGCCTGTCAGCTCTCCTGTTCCGTCCACCCTTAAGGGCTCTCTCTCCAGGCCTGGCAGTTTCCATCTCACGTTGCCAATGGACCCTGGAGATGATGGTGGTGTCGGGGGTGCGAGGGCAGGGGTATGAGAGCTCTGAGGTCCTCACAGACATCAGCTTGGCTTCATGCTCCCCCCACTCCAGCCATGAATGGCAACTGAGTGAACAGTGTAGAAGGCGGAGGCTAGACATTCCCAGCTAGCATCCCACTTACCCCTCAGTGGTGAATCTTGCTGTGCGCCCTTGAGTAAGTCACTTAACACTTCTGGGCTCATGTTTCCTTATCTGGAAAGTGGGGACAAAAATTGTATCAATCTCACGGAGCTATTAGCTCCATTAATATATGTATTTAGAACAGTGAATACAAAATAGTGGGTACAATATGAGTATTTGCTGTTAATACCACTGACTGCTATTACTGCTACAATCCATCAGTGTTAGTGTAAGTGTTCAGAAGTTTTCGGTGTAACACACGTAGTGATACAGGCCCCTGGGGAAGCACCTACGAGCACAGGGAAGGAAAGAAAGAGTAAGAAGTGAATGTTAGCCAAGGCCAAAGCCCTGGAGCTTCCCTGGTGGCTCAGTGGTAAAGAATCTGCCCGCCAGTGAGGAGACATAGATTCAATCCCTGCTCCGGAAAGACCCCACGTGCCTCAGAGCAACTAAGTCTGTGCGCAACTACTAAGCCTGTGCCCTACAGCCTGGGAGTTGCAACTACTGAGCCCACGTGCCACAATTATTGGAGCCTGCAGGCCCTAGAGCCTGTGCTTGACGGCAAGAGAAGCCAGTGCAATGAGAGGCCCAGACACTGCAACTGGGGAGTGGTCTCCGCTCTCCGCAACTAGAGAGCAACCCAGGCAGCAACAAAGACCCAGCACTGCCAAATCATAAAACTAAACAGATAAATAAAATTTAAGAAAAAAAGAATGGTTCTTTTAAAAAAAAAAAAAAAAAAGACCAAAACCCTCCTTTCCCCCCTAGTACATCCTACAAGTTGATGCCCAGGGCAGTCAGGACCGTCCTTGATGGTGTTGGGCTGCTCTAGGGTCTGGTCCCGTGATTCCTTTAGGTTTGCCTGGACTTTCCTGACCACTCCCCACCCCATCGAGTGGCTAGCTGTCACTCTCCCCTCTGACTCAGCCAGCAGGCATCTTCAAAAATCAACACAGGGAAACCCACAGCCAAGCATCACAACTTTATCTATTGCCTGCTCCTCACTCTATGACATAAGGTTACTCCCAGTGAAGTTGTGGGTCTTTATGAGCACCCCCCCTTTCTTATCCCCCCATCAACTCCATAACAAATCATGACATGTGCAGCACAATTTGGCTTGGAATTTGAGCTTTGACTTTTACCCAAAAAATTATGTGTTTCTAAATATTGGCCGTCACTTCTACTATTTGAGTCTAGATGATACGTGCATATATTTCCTGTCTATTCAGATGACTGGTAACTTGGATGACAATGTGTTTTTCTGGTTGTTTTATTTTACATTAAACTCTAACCTCTTTCTCTAACCCTTGAATTATTTTTTTCAAGGGATCAGCCAATCTGTGTTTGGTTGTCTAGAAAAAAAAAAAAGGTGTCTTATGGTGATTAGATAGAGGCAAACTTGCTTTCAGAGAATGTAATTTTCTTAAGATATGGGAGCTTGCTGACTTCCTTTCTTTGACACAAATATTACGCCTTATCTAGACCTACTAATGAGATTAACCTAGAAAATGGATCTGCAAAATGGAAGCTTTGTTTTAAACTTTGACAATTTCCCCATTTAAAAAAAAAAGAATGCTGTGAAATCATTCATTAGAAAAAAAAGCAAGCAGTGAAAAAGAACAATTGAATCATGTTCATTAAATTTAGAATTTCAGGCCAAAAATACAGAAAGGGAAAAAAAGAGAGAGAGAGAGATGCTAGCCAAGGGCAAATAGAGGCAGTTTGCAATCAATGGTGGCTGCCAAGGGCCAAGCAAAGTTCCCCGTTGGCCTTCGACGAATATTTTTCTAGAACAGGAGAACAACAGACAACTGTCTGATCACTCGGACTTTCGCCAGGATTTCTGGCCGCAGCAGTTCATAGGAAGTGTGTATGGTGAAAGTGTGCCTGTTATGAAGGAACAGAGGCCAGCAGCTATAATGGAAGGTAGACAGAAAGGGAAGTTACTCTTATTCTGTCCCAAGGTGCTTAATTTTTGCTTAATCCTCTGCTCACCATTTATGACAGAAGCTTCTTCAATTCATATGTCCTGAGTTGCTTCAGTCGTGTCCGACTCCTTGCAGTGCCATGGACTGTAACCTGTCAAGCTCTTCTGTGCATGGGATTTTCCAGGCAAGAATACTGGAGTAGGTTGCCGTTTCCTCTCGCAGGGGATCTTCCTGACTCAGGATTGAGCCAGAGTCTCTTATGTCTCCTGCACTGGCAGGCAGGTTCTTTGCCACTAGTGCCACCCAGGAAGCCCTTTCTTCAGCCTGTGAGTCTTCAAACACACGTAGCCCACACATTCCATGTAGTGTTTCCCCCTGAATCTGGCCCATATGATGTCACATTTCTCTACTTTGCGGAGATAAACCTCAAATTCTATAAAGGCCAGTGAAGTAACATACATGAGGGAAACTGCCCAGAATTTCCAGATCTTCCTATTTTTTATTTAAATATTTATTTATTCATTTGGTTGCACTGGGTCTTAGATGTGGCATGCGGGATTTTCGTTTTTCATTGCCGTTGTGTAGGGTATTTAGTTGTGGGCACGCGGGATCTAGTTCCCTGACTGGAGATCAAACCTGGGCCCCCTGCATTGGGAGGGAGGAGTCTTAGCCACTGGACCACCAGGGAAGTCCTTAGGTCTTCCTATTTTCAAAGAAGCTTGGCGAGGGTGGGATGATTTGGGAGAATGGCATTGAAACATGTATATTATCATGTGTGAAATGAATCGCCAGTCCAGGTTCGACGCATGATACAGGATGCTCGGGGCTGGTGCACTGGGATGACCCGGAAGGATGGTATGGAGAGGGAGGTGGGAGGGGGGTTCAGGATGGGGAACACGTGTACACCCGTGGCAGGTTCATGTCAATGTATGGCAAAACCAATACAATATTGTAAAGTAATTAGCCTCCAATTAAAATAAATAAATTTATAATAAAAAAATAATAAAGAAGCTCAAGTTTCAGCTGAAGTTTCCCGAGTTAGGTTTTCTATTGTCACTGGTCCCTTTAACTCAACACTCCTGCCTTTCAGGAAGTAACAGGAAGGGTGATCTCCAGACAGAGCCTGTGCATTCTCAGTGTTAGGGACTGTCTCTCCTCTGGATACCTTCCCCACTGCAGCTCATCATGTAAATGGTCCCTACACACAGGGATTCCATCAGAGCGCTTGAGAAGAGAGCACAAGCAAAGCCTCCCTTTGAGATGAGTAGACAGAGGCTTCTCTTATTTCTGACTGTTCCTATTTCTGAATCCCAGCTCCAAGAAGTTAAGACATACTACTGATACCAGGAGTAAATGCACATTCTGAAGAAGCCTCTAACCTTCTCTCTTTGCTTTGTCCACATCATTGCCTCTATTTGAATGTCTACACCGGTATTTCACGTGTCCAAACTCAACCTGTGACTTAAGGATCAGCTCAACTAATGTCTATCTGAGATCTTTCCACGTTTTAAAGTTTTCTCTCTGAACTTTGACAACTGCAGCAGTTTATCTATCAGTATTGAGCCAGAACTTAACACTTATAACCCTATATTTTAGTTATTTGCATACATTTACCATATTCTTGTACATCGCAATAAACTAATTTCTTGGAGGATTCAAGCTCAGCATTACATCTCCTTGCAAAGCACATTGTTGACTTGGTAAATGTTAACAGAATGAATGTTTTACTTCTTCCAGCTCCACGATGCAATTGTTTAACACTGTAATTTTCATTTCAAATGACTATATTGCTTACTAACACATTCACTTACATCTAGTATTTTGTCCTCAGTTTACTTTTGAATATTAGCAGTTATTTATTTAGCATGGTGAGGTTGCAATCTGACACTGATCTCAATGTGATCTTGTGTATTTCAAGACGTTCAAAATAAAAACAATCAAATGATCTGGAAGCTTACAGGCTTAGTTATTAATCATGTATCTTGGCAGTGAGAGTTGCAATATGTTGCCACCTTTTAATTAAATCTGTATTCTCGTGAATTAGCCAAAAGAGAGAACATTTAAAAAAAAAAATGAACCAAGAAGGATAATAAGTTTAGGAAACCGCTTGGGTAATCAGAACCCTTGATGTAGAAACACCAGGACTACATCATTTTCCCAGCGGCTATGAGAATGCTGCAGGAAGGAAGGGAGGCCAGGAAAGAACCTTTCCATTTTGACTGGAAAATAACCAACAAAATATTATATTGCCTTATAATATATTAATGGATACCATTGAACCGAAAGGATGAGTCAGTTAGGAGCTTGACTAGATTGGGAGTGTTAGATAGCAGATGAAATTTTAGAGGCTATGTAGATTCTAGGATACTACTATCCATGACTGCGTTACAGAGCTCTTTGAAAACTGGCTAACAGCTATAGGTTTTATTTATTATTTTATTGGAAGATAATTGCTTTGCAATGCTGTGTTGGTTTCTGCCATACAACACGAATCAGCCATATATATATATCTCCCCTTCCTCTTGAGCCTTTCCCCCACCCCTGCATTCCACCTTCTGGTTGTCACAGAGTGCCCCTGAGTTACACAGCAGCTCCCCACTGGCTCTCTGCTTTGCACACAGCACCGCGTATACGTCAGCGCTCCTGTGTCACTTCATCCCACTGTCCCCTTCCCCTGCTGTGTCTACAAGACTGTCCTCTATGTTTGCTTTGATCTTATCTTAAAAAGCACATATATACAAAGAGATGGGAATACCAGACCACCTGACCTGCTTCTTGAGAAATCTGTATGCAGGTCAGGAAGCAACAGTTAGAACTGAACATGGAACAACAGACTGGTTCCAAATAGGAAAAGGAGTACGTCAAGGCTGTATATTGTCACCCTGCTTATTTAACTTCTATGCAGAGTACATCATGGGAAACACTGGACTGGAAGAAACACAAGCTGGAATCAACATTGCCAGGAGAAATATCAACAACCTCAGATATGCAGATGACACCACCCTTATGGCAGAAAGGGAAGAGGAAGTAAAAAGCCTCTTGATGAAAGTGAAAGAGGAGAGTGAAAAAGTTGGCTTAAAGCTCAACATTCAGAAAACGAAGATCATGGCATCTGGTCCCATCACTTCATGGGAAATAGATGGGGAAACAGTGTAAACAGTGTCAGACTTTATTTTTGGGGGCTTCAAAATCACTGCAGATGATGACTGCAGCCATGAAATTAAAAGACACTTACTCCTTGGAAGAAAAGTTATGACCAACCTATATAGCATATTCAAAAGCAGAGATACTACTTTGCCGACTAAGGTCCGTCTAGTCAAGGCTATGGTTTTTCCTGTGGTCATGTATGGCTGTGAGAGATAGACTGTGAAGAAGGCTGAGTGTCGAAGAATTGATGCTTTTGAACTGTGGTGTTGGAGAAGACTCTTGAGAGTCCCTTGGACTGCAAGGAGATCCAACCAGTCCATTCTGAAGGAGATCAACCCTGGGATTTCTTTGGAAGGAATGATGCTGAAGCTGAAACTCCAGTACTTTGGCCACCTCATGTGAAGAGTTGACTCATTGGAAAAGACTCTGATGCTGGGAGGGATTGGAGGCAGGAGGAGAAGGGTACGACAGAGGATGAGATGGCTGGATGACATCACTGACTTGATGGATGTGAATCTGAATGAACTCTGGGAGTTGGTGATGGACAGGGAGGCCTGGTGTGCTGTGATTCATGGGGTCGCAAAGAGTCGGACATGACTGAGTGACTGAACTGAACTGATATCTTAAAAAGCACATAGATACAAAACTAGCTGTAGGTTGAGACTTGTTGCTTTAGAACACATTACCTTCTTAGGGGCAAGGAAAATGCACCTTGGGAAGCGCTGGCAATTTTCTCACGATCGTATAAGAAATTAGTGACAGAGAGGTAGTCTGGACAGGGCCTCCAGGACTCAAGCCTCGGTTTTGGTATTTTCTCTGATGGTTGGTATCCAACAAATTAAGTAATTAATTTTGATTGAATAAAACTCACTTATAATTTTGCTCGCTAGGAGGGAAACAGAAATTAAAGTCTAAGATCCTCGGTGTCAGGCACCATACCAAGTCCTTTCACATATACGACTCTACTACCACAACAACCATAGGCAATATTATTATTATTTTACATTGAGGAAATGAAGACTAAGAGAGACTGACTTTCTGGGACTTCCATGGACTTTACTTTCCATGAAGGGGGCACAGGTTCCACCCCTAGTTGGGAGCTATGATCCCCTATGCCTGGGGGCCAATAAAATCAAAGCATAAAACAGAAGTAATACTATAACAACTTCAAAAAAGACTAAAAATAGTCCACATTAAAAAGTCTTCAGTGGAAAAAAAAGAGAGAGTGACTTTCTCAAATTTATGCAGATATAAAATAGGACTCAGATATGAATCCACAGCTTTTCATAGCCATTTAGAGATCACTTAGGGCAGCAAATATAATCTTCTTCAATAATCTAAACTAGTTCAGGCTTGAGCATATTGCAGCTTGGGGACCCTCCCCTCCCCATGCCCCTCCACAGCTATTCCTCCCTTACTGGGCTGCAAGTAGTCTCGGAATTGCCAAATCAGCAACCACACAGCCACTTAAGCAATTTCCTTGGTCAACATGGTGTTCTCTTCCATCACCATGCTTTCATCAGGCTGATAGTGATGCCTGCCAGGGAGGATGGCAAGCAGGTTTTCCCTTCTCTCCTGTTTTTATCATAAAGCACTTTGGTCCGTTTGAGGGCTTCCCAGGTGGCACTGTGGTAAAGAATTCTCCTGCAATGCAGGAGACACAGGAGACGCAGGTTTGATCCCTGGATCAGGAAGATCCCCTGGAGGAGGAAAGGGCAACCCACTCCACTCTTCTGACCTGGGAAATCGCATGGACAGAGGAGCCTGACAGGTTACAGTCCATGGGGTCACAAAGAGACGGACACTACTTAGCACCATAGTCTCTGTTTATGCTTCATGTTTAAGCACCTGCCTCTGAAATCTAGCAAACTGGTCTTGATCAAGTGATTAGGCTGTTGAAGTTTCTCACGATGGTTTCAGAAAAAGTCTCCACTCAAGGTCATTAGCCTCACCTAGATGGGGTCCCAAACTGAGTGAGAATATAGCTTAATGGTTAAGAACACAGAATCTGGAATAGATTACGAGTCCAGAATGTAATCCTGTTGACTGAGCAAAGTTCATCTTTCTTAGATCCCTTTCCTAACCTGCAAAATTGAGGGGGGAAATAGCTTTGTTTATTCATTAAATTGGACAGAACAGCTTGCGGGGTCTTAGTTTTTCAACCAGGCATCAAACCTGCACCCTCGGCAGTGAAAGCGCAGAGTCCTAACCACTGGGACTCCCAGGGAATTTCCCAAATAGCTTTACATTGTTGGGAATAGTAAGTGAGAAGATGAATATAGAGCTTTTAGGTGAGTGTCTGGCTTGTGGAAATTTCTCAGTAATGCTGTCTATTGTCATGTCTTCAAGTGTATCTGGGGCAATATGCAGGAGCCAGGGCTCCTGGCCAGGGGGTACCCTCTCATTTCTTTCACTGTCCAAACACATTCTCCTTGGCCGCTGAGGAATCCCACGCCTGGTCCATGGGAGCACTGTTCTCTTCTCCACAGCAGCTCCTGGTTTTAGCAGCTGTGAGGATAGCACAGACAAGGCACCCTAATCTCATCTCCTTTTTTTCCACTCATGCTGTATTATCTATGCTCAGAACCGCACTCCAGCTTTCATTATCTCTGAAATTGTTCTCGGACGCTCACTCCCTAGTACATCGTGCATCGCTCTTCCTACCTTCCCAATGCACCTTTCACTTCAACAGTACTTTGTTGATGTTGTTCAGTTGTTAATTTGTGTCCAACTCTTTGAGACCCTAAGGACTGTAGTCTGCCAGGCTCCTCTGTCCATGGATTTTCCAGGCAAGAATACTAGAGTGAGTTGCCATTTCCTTCCCCAGGGGGTCTTCCAGACCAAGGGATCGAACCCACATCTCTTGCATTGGCAGACAGATTCTTAACCACTGAACCACCAGGGAAGCCACCAACAGTACTTGGACCTCATCATACCCTCTGCAATCCATTGTCCCTGTCACTTCCCATCGCTGAGCTCCTTCCTTTCTTCTCCCGTGTCTGTATTCAGCAGATGTTTTGTGAGCCTTCATTACCGTTCATCCCTTGTCCACCTCTTTCTTCACTGCACTGACTTCTAAAACTGCCCACTGCTAATAAATGCACCCACTAGTCCTCAGCGCTAAGAAAACCTTTACAGAAGTAAAGAAAGCTGAGATAACTAGACCGAACAAGAGAAAACAAAAATCTCTGCCTATGAGGAATGGAATTACAGATGACCTTGCTATAGGCTTTTCAGGGATAAACATGTACCCCATAAACAACCCAAGTCCTTATTTCTTGCTGAAACTCAAACATAAGGACTGATGTATGCTTGCTTGTCTATTTGTTTATTTATGCTCTGATTTATTTTATTAAATGTGACCATGAAAAGTAAGCTACACAGCATGGACTTCATTTAGAAAGTTGTGCCTATCTGTCTTGTTTGGAATTAATTGTTTTTCACGTTTAGCTCATTATAGCAAGGGACTGGTACTCTAATATTAGAGCAATAGTAACATGAATATACATATTCCAGTAATCTAATGTGACAGATTTAAGGTTGCTGACTCACAGCATTGCTTGGAAAATGAATCTGAATCTTGGAAAACTGCAAAGTTCAGTTTGTAATTTTCTAAACCTCTTGGGCTAAAATTCAAAATGTAAATGTTGTAAAATTAGACTTCAAAAGACATTACTGCAGTATAGTATTTACCGATTCTTAGGGCTGGGATGGAGGTACTTTGTCATGGTGTTCCTAATTACATATTAGGTTCTTATTTCAAGAGCCCTTTGAAAAGTGTGTATTAATGTGTGTGTGTGTGCAGTATTAGGGAAATACTTCTTATGGGAAATAAAAACAAGAACATAAATTCAGAGGAGCAAACAATATTGATCAGCCATTGTGCACCAAGGTGAGGTTTCTCACTAGATTTGACAAAGAATGAGATCTAGCATTGTTTTTTCTAAATAAAGGAGATAAGGTTCAAGTGCTTTTTCTCTCCATGCAAGCTTATTTTCTAAATTCCAGTCACGAGGTTGTTTTATTTTTCTTTTTTAAAGCCACTCTTCTAACTGGATAAATGGCTCCCTCTGGACTGAGTTGTAGAATTAGGGCAAGTCCTCAAGACATCTGTGTTTGGCAGAACCCAAATCAATCCACCTGCCTTTAACTTTTATTATCCGCAAAACCTATCTTTGGCACTTTCTTTTCTAAGTAAATTCATCCCTCTGCCAACTTAAGGAATGAAAAGGCTGAACCAAAATTCTTGGCCAGTTTTTTTTTTTTTTTTTCTTTTCTGAAAATGATCGGTACTTTTCACAAAACAGAATTTCATCGGGGATGTTGCTGTCACTGCAAGTAAAGAGAATGAGAAAGGTGGAGAAGAAGGGAGAGAGCAAAAGGAGAAGAAATGAGGGTGTACGAGGGAACAGTTAGCAGCAACAAGCATCTGCTCTGTGCCTTGGATCCTGTTTAGAATCTTAGGGGATGTGGAAGAATTAAAGTGACACGCAGCCCACCTAACAGACAGCACAGTCATCCTCTGTGGTCACCACACCCACGTGAGCAACGAGGCTGTGCCTCTCTCTAACGAATCTTGTGTTTTCCACCAGTGCCTTCTTTGCCCACAAAGTCTCCTGCGGTTTATCACATTCATCTAAGGAAGGGAATATCACTGCTTTATCCATTGCTGTGTTCCCAGCACCTACCCTAATCGGTATGCAAATATTTACTGAATAATCAACTGATAAATTGAAACAGTCACAAATACCTGAGTGGAGATTTGTAGTGAGGAGACAGATCAATAGCTGGAGAATAGCTGAAAATATATGTTTGGGAGTCTCCCTGGATTTTTCAACTTGAGTTAATTTCTGTCCAGTCATGGTGTTTGTAGACATAGGCAATGCTGGTAAATCTGATCTAACCTGAGTCTCCACTGCCCTCTGTGACAGTCTTTGATGTTGTTTGCCAAATATTCAGATTCTTTCCATTTGGGCATAGGCCACATGACTTAAGTTCTAGCCGATGAGTTTAGGTGGAAGTGACATATATCACCTTGAAGCAGAACTGTTAACTGGAAAAGTAAGACTCTCTGTGTTTCTTTTTGCCACAGTGACTGACAATGTTCCCATGAGTGACTAATCTATCAACCCTCCCACCCCACAGCAGACAGTGGCAAGTAAACAGAGCCCCCAGCTGACCTCAGTGACATGTTATATGAGCTAGAAATAAACCATTGTTGTCTATGAGCTCTGAGATGTTGGTGTTGTATTACCATAAGGTTATGTAGCTTCTCTTGATGGATATGCTTCTTGACCTAACGTATATAAGTAGGTCCATCTCAGGCTTCCAGTGTCCTCAACGTTCTTTGCTTTCTCCTTAACCTGGCTAATCTTTTTCTTCGTCTCCACTCACTGAATTCTTAACCTTTCTGTAAAGACTCAACATGAGCGTGCTACCTCCTCCCAAACCTCTCTTGACCATTTCGGGTGTGGTTTAGCCACTAAATCATGTCTGACTCTTTGTAGCCCACCAGGCTCCACTGTCCATGGGATTTCCCAGGCAAGAATATTGTAGTGGGCTGCTGTTTCTTTCTCCAGGGGATCTTCCCGATCCAGGGATTGAATGCCCATCTCTTGCGCCTTCTGCATTGGCAGGCAGATTCTTTACCCCTGAGCCACCTGGGAAGCCCATTTCAGTCCTCAGAGCTAGATCCTTCCTCTGAGTTCCTGAAGTCCTGATGAGGAAAGTTCTTAGTTCCTCACCTACTGCTTGGTGTGCTAATTTTTCAAGGGAGCACATGTTCTTTTTCCACTTTAACACAAATTCCTAGAAATAATCTGAAATCATGCTTATTATTGAATCTCTCAAAGCCCCTTTGAACCTTCTGGGATGAACCACCCACAGCCCTGATTTATTCACTTATTCAATCTATCAAGAGACATCTAAAGAAACCCTAGTATGTCTGTTGAAGACTCTGGTTAGTTGTTAATCCATCCTTTTTGCTTTTCCTCTTGTGCATACAGCTAGCCTTCATCTGTCAGTTTGTATTATAGTTACATTCAATCACGGGACCAAATTCAGGCCGATCATATGTGAGTAGAGTGATGCGAATGGGTTCTTTCTTGGCACATAAAAATCTTCCTTGATGGTGCATCTGCCTGCCAATGCAGGGGACACGGGTTCAATCCCTAGTCTAGGAGGATTTCCCATGGCATAGAGCAGCCAAGCCTGTGAGCCGTAGCTACTGAAGCCGTGCACCCCAGGGCCCTCCCACCACAACAAAAAGTAGTCCCTGCTCGCAGTACCTAGAGAAAGCCTGTGCAGAGCAATGAAGACCCAGTGCAGCCAAAAAATAAATAAATAAACAAATGAATAAAAGCTGTGATGATCAGTTTCCTTCTTTTCTTTATTGATTTCTAGGGTAATTCACCATTTGGACTTTTGAGTGGATAAAACTTTTATTATGGTAAACCACTGAGAGTTAAGGTTGTATCTGTAATAGCTGCTAACATGATCCTAATTAATAAAGAGATCTGAGAGTAAGGGATTGTCATTTTAAACATCAAGGTCAGGGAGTTCTTATTGAGAAGGTAACATATGAGCAGACAGTTGAGAGTAGAGGGAGGGAGCCCTGTGACCATGTAGATGGAGAAACTTTTGATTCAGCTCAGTTCAGTCGCTCAGTCATGTACAACTCTTTGCAACCCCATGGACTGCAGTATACCAGGCTTCCCCGTCCATCTCCAACTCCCAGAGCTTGCTCAGACTCATGACCATTGAGTCGGTGATGCCATCCAACCGTCTCATCCTCTGCCTTTCCCCTTTTCTTCAGCCTTCAACTTTTCCCAGGGTCTTTTCTAATGAGTCAGTTCTTCACATCAGGTAGCCAAGGTATTGAAGTTTCAGCTTCTGCATCAGTCCTTCCAATGAATATTCAGGACTGAATTCCTGTAGGACTGAGTGGCTTGATATCCTTGCAGTCCAAAGGACTCATGAGAGTCTTCTCCAATACCACAGTTCAAAAGCATCAAATCTTCAGCACTCAGCTTTCTTTATGGTAAAGCATCTGCCTACAATGAGGGAGACCCGGGTTCAATCCCTGGGTCAGGAAGATCTCCTGGAGAAGGAAATGGCAACCTACTCCAGCATTCTTGCCTGGAAAATCCCATGGATGGAGGAGCCTGTTAGGCTACAGTCCATGGGGTCACAAAGAGTTGGACATGACTGAGCGACTTCACTTTCACTTTTCTTTCTAACATCTGTACATGACTACTGGAAAAACCATAGCTTTGGCTAGATGGGACTTTGTTGGCAAAATAATGTCTTTGCTTTTAGATATGCTGTCTAGGTTGGTCATAGCTTTTCCTCCAAGGAGCAAGCATCTTTTAATTTAGTAAACTTGAGAGCTGGACTGTGAAGAAAGCTGAGTGCCAAAGAATTGATGCTTTTGAACTGCAGTGTTGGAGAAGACTCTTGAGAGTCCCTTGGACTGCAAGGAGATTCAACCAGTCCATTCTGAAGGAGATCAGCCCTGGGTGTTCTTTTGGAAGGAATGATGCTAAAGCTGAAACTCCAATACTTTGGCCACCTCGTGTGAAGAGTTGACTCATTGGAAAATACTCTGATGCTGGAAGGGATTAGGGGCAGGAGGAGAAGGGGATGACAAAGGATGAGACGGCTGGATGGCATCACTGACTCGATGGACGAGAGTCTGAGTGAACTCTGGGAGTTGGTGATGGACAGGGAGGCCTGGAGTGCTGCGATTCATGGGGTCGCAAAGAGTCGGACATGACTGAGCGACTGAACTGAACTGATGATTACCAAAGGGGAAAAGTAGGAGGAAAGGATAAATTGAGAGTTTTGGATTGTCTTAAAAGCCTTAAGACAAATAGACATCAGCCATATAGACACTACTATATATAAAATAGGTAACCAATAAGGACCCACTGTAGAGCATAGGAAACTCTGCTCAATATTCTGTAATAACCTAAATGGGAAAAGAACTTTAAAAAGACTAGATGCATGTATATGCATAACTGCATCAGTTTCCTATATAAGTGAAACTAACACGACGTTGTTAATCAACTCTTGTTGTTCATTCACTAAGTCATGTGGGAGAGGACTGCGGCACACCAGGCTCCTATGTCTTCACTGTCTCCCAGAATTTGCTCAAACTCCTGTCCATTGAACCAGTGATGCCATCTAACCATCTTATCCTCTGCTTCTCTCTTTTCCTTCTTCCTTCAACCCATCCCAGCATCACTATCTTTCCCAATGAGTCAATTCTTCACATCAGGTGGCCAAAGTGTTGGACTTCAGCTTCAGCAACAGTCATTCCAATGAATATTAGGGTTGATTTCCTTTAGGATTGACTGGTTTGCTCTCTTTGCAGTCTAAGGGACTCGCAAGAGTCTTCTCCAGCACCACAACTCAAAAGCACCCATTCTTCAGCACTCAGCCTCCTTTATGGTCCAACTCTCACATCCATACATGACTTCTGGGAAAACCATAGCTTTGACTATACTTTTTGTTGGACAAGGGGTATCTCTGCTTTTTAATACACTGTCAAGTTTTGTCATAACTTTCCTTCCACGGAGCAAGTGTCTTTTAATTTCATGGCTACAATCGTCTAACTCTTTGTGGCCCCATGGACTGTAGGCCACAAACCTCCTCTGTCCATGGAATTTTCCAGGCAAGACTATTGGAGTAGGTTGCCATTTCTTACTCCAGGGGATCTTCCTGTTGTAGGGATGGAACCCATGTCTCCTGTGTCTCCTGCATTGGCAGGTGGGTTCTTTACCACGAGGGCCATCTGAGAAGCCCCTCAATCAATTCTACTCCAATGTTAATAAAAATTTTTAAATGCACACTTTAAATGGGGGAAATCAAAGATAATGATCCAGACAGAGAAAATAATATGTGTAAAAGCCTTAAGGCAGAAGCATGCCTGGCATTGTCCCAGGACTACAGTTAGCTCTGGACCATTCGGGTATGACCTAAATCAACTACTTTATGATTGTAGAGCGGAAGTGATGAATAGAGTCAAGGGATTAGATCTTGCAGACAGAGTGTCTAAAGAACTATGGACAGAGGTTTGTAACATTGTACAGGAGGCAAAAATATCCCAAGAGAAAAAGAAATGCAAGATGGAAAAGTGGTTGTTTCAGGAGGCTTTACACATAGCTGAAGAAAGGAGAGAAGTGAAAGACAAGGGAAAAGGAGACAGATACACCCAACTGAAAGCAGAGTTCCAGAGAACAGCAAGGAGAACTAAGAAGGCCTTCTTAAGTGAGCAATGCAAAGAAGTAGAGGAAAACAATAGAATGGGAAAGACTAGTGATCTCCTCAAGAAAATAAGAAATATCAAGGGAACATTTCATGCAAGGATGGGCCGATAAAGGACAGAAAAGGTAAAGACCTAACAGAAGCAGAAGAGATTAAGAAAAAGAGGCAAGAATACAGAAGAACTATAATGACTAGGATACCCATGATAGTGTGATCAGTCACCTAGAGCCAGACATCCTGGAGTGTGAAGTCAAGTGGGCCTTAGGAAGGAAGCATCACTATGAACAAAGCTAGTGGAGGTGATGGAATTCCAGCTGATGCTAAAAGATGATGCTGTTAAAGTGCTGCACTCAATATGCCAGCAAATTTGGGAAACTCAGCCGTGGCCACAAGATTGGAAAAGGTCAGTTTTCATTCCAATTCCAAGCAAGGGCAATGCCAAAGAATGTTCAAACTACTGGACAATTGGGCTTATTTCACCTGCTAGTAAGGTTATGCTTAAAATCCTTCAAGCTAGGCTTCAGCAGTAGGTGAACCAAGAAATTCCAGATGTTCAAGATGGGTTTAGAAAAGGCAGAAGAACCAGAGGTCAAATTGCCAATATTTGTTGATCACAGAGAAGGCAAAGGAATTCCAGAAAAACATCTACTTCTGCTTCATTGACTACATCGAAGCCTTTAACTGTGTGGATCACAACAAACTGTGGGAAATTCTTAGACAGGAATACCAGACCACCTTACCTGTTTTCTGAGAAACCTGTATGTTGGTCAAGAAGCAACAGTTAGAACCTTACATGAAACAATGAACTGGTTCAAAATTGGGAAAGGAGTATAACAAAGCTGTTTATTATCACCTTACTTATTTAACATATATGCAGAGTATATCATGTGAAATGCCAAAGTTGATGCTTTCAAATTGTGGGGCTGGATGAGACTCTTGAGAGTCCTTTGGACAGCAAGGAGATCAAACCCATCAATCCTAAAAGAAATCAACCCTGAATATTCATTGGAAGGACTGATGCTGAAGCTCCAATACTTTGGCCACCTGATGTGAAGAGTTGATTCATTGGAAAAGGCTCTGATGCTGGGAAAGATTGAGGGCAGGAGGAGTAGGGGACAACAGAGGATAAGATGGTTAGACAGCATCACCAACTCAATGGACATGAATTTGAGGAAATTCCGGGAGACAGTGAAGGACAGGGAAGCCTGGTGTGCTGCAGTCCATGGGGCTGCAAAGAGTTGGACATGACTTAGTGATGGAGCAACAACAAATAGGATCAAAGAACAGGGGATGAATTAAGTGAAAGAAGGTACTGCCTGATTTTTCAGGACTAGGGAAACTTCTAGGCTCTGGACCTGTTCTTGTACCTTATACATCCATTATCTTCGTATTTAAAGCCCATGCTAAATTTTATTATTACCTTTGAGTATGTTATACCAAAGTCACTACAATAAAAATGAAATGAAGATCTGGTTATGATCTTCTGTACTGCACTTTTATGCTTCAGACTCCGACTTAACTTTCTTTGGCAGGTATAGCAAAATTCATGTGCCCCATGTAGGTTCAGAAGTGTGTACAGACTGCCAATCCTTATAAATGAGGCCATCGGCTAAATCATGACTTTTCTCCAAGAGGGGAGAAGAACTTCAAATCACCCCATACTTCATACAAACTCAGAAGATGTTAGTGGTTGCTGTCAGCGGCCAGTGCAGCGGAAGGTCAACCAGAGATGCCGCAGTATTTCATTTTGCTCTGGAGTCTGTTCTAACAACTGTCTTTCCAGGTGAGCTTCAGGTCAGACAGATAACTGAATGGCTGTTCGTTCATTCCTTAAATATGTTAAGCCCTGAGGTCTATTAGACATGGCTATTAGTATGTTCATTTTCTGTCATCTTAACATCTGAAGAGCATACATTTAAATATTTTCTTTTACAGTAGTTAGAAAATAACCAGTAGTAGAAAAATGAATAAGAAAATGCCATAAAGAAAGCTTTTATATATAGGATGATAAACAAAGTCTTACTGTATATAGCACAGATAACTATACTCAATATCCTATGATAAACCATAATGGAAAAGAATATTTTTAAAAATACACACACACACACACATATATATATATATATAACTGAATCACTTTGCTGTATAGCAGCAATTAACACAACACTGTAAGTTAACTACGAAAGTGACAGTGTTAGCTGTTCAGTCATGTCTGACTTTTTGTAAGACCATGGACTGTAGTCTGCCAGGTTCCTCTGTCCATGGAATTCTCCAGGCAAGAATACTGGAGTGGGTTGCCATTCCCTTCTGCAGAGAATCTTCCCGATTCAGGGATCAAACCCAAGTCTCCTGCATTTCGGGTAGATGCTTTACCATCTGAGCCAGGAGGGAAATTAACTATATTTCAATTAAAATACATATACATATATTAAGAAAATGCCACAAATAGAAAATTTATGAAAGGAGAAAATAAAATATCCAGTTAAGTATATGCTGCTAAGTCGCTTCAGTCATGTCCGACTCTGTGCAACCCCATAGACGGCAGCCCACCAGGCTCCCCCGTCCCTTGGATTCTCCAGGCAAGAACACTGGAGTGGGTTGCCATTTCCTTTCCCAATGCATGAAAGTGAAAAGTGAAAGTGAAGTCACTCACCCAAGAGTCCCCAAGAGTCTTGGACTGCAGCCTACGAGGCT
Source organism: Ovis aries (assembly GCF_016772045.2). Lineage (NCBI taxonomy): Eukaryota > Metazoa > Chordata > Mammalia > Artiodactyla > Bovidae > Ovis > Ovis aries. Next base: position 27,863,721 of record NC_056079.1, read on the forward strand.
CCTCCGTCCATGGGATTTTCCAGGCAAGAGTACTGGAGTGGGGTGCCATTGCCTTATGGATAGTATTTAATTGGCACAGAAATATAAACTGCATGGTTACACCATTTTTAAAAATGCACCTTATTGATAAAGTTAAAATAAATCATAGTAATTTTTTTACAAAGATATATGTAATTCCTTTGATAGGAATTTTGATAGGAAAATCTTCTCTATCATATATTAGTGGTATAATGTAAACTTGAGAAAACTAGAGGGCAATTTGGCAAAATATTGGAATCCTTAAAAGTATCTGTCTCTTAGCTCTGGCCCCTCAGAATATCTAGGATGAGTAACATCCTAATAGCAACAAACACACCCAGTGCCCAGATCTCTGTCACTAAACACAATTTTCCAGTTAAAAGGAATCAAGGCTCCATGGGGAGATGATTGATTGTAGGGCTGAAAAAATTGGAATTCTTGGAAGTTTGGAGCATCTTATGACATCAAAAAGAAAGAATTAACAAAAGTCAAAGAAGTCAGACATAAAAAGACAAGTACCTCATGGTATCACTTATGTGTGGAATCTAGGGGGAAAATACTGAACTCATAGAAACAGACAGTAGATTGGTGGTTGTCATGGGGAAGGAAAGAAATGGAAATGGGCAGGTTGGTAATATGGTACAGTCAGCTATATGATGGGTAAGTTCTGAGGATCTAATGTACAGCATGGTGACTATAGCCGATAATGTTGTATCATAAAATTGAAATTTGCATGGAGAGTTGCTCTTAAGCATTCTCACTGAAAAAAAAAAAAAATAGGTAACTATGTGAAGTGATTGATGTGTTGATTAACCTGATCTTGGGAGTCTCTTCACAATATATATGCATGTTATGAAATGTCATCATAACATCTTAAATTAAATATATTAAAATTTAGCTTGTCCATTATATCTCAACAAAACTGGAAAAAAAAATGATAGGAACCAATCTGAAAGAGTTGGCCAAAACTAGAACAGAATGAGAACAAATAAAGATTGTACTGGGTTATAACCCAAAGAATAAAATAACTATGAATCCATACTGATAGACATTAACTAACCAGTCAATCAATAGGGGAGAGGAACTTTTTCTCTGGAGAACAATTCCAAACAACAGATGCAGGTACTACCACCTTTTAGGAGGTGGCGCTTAATGTTCCTTCACTTGAGTGTTGACTGGACTTGGTGACTTGCTTTCAAAGAAAAAGAAAAATAGTAACTTTTTAAACCATTTGGTTAAAGTAGCATCACCAGGGATAAATCGGGATGATATCACCTACCCTTTGATATGATGCAATGAAACGGGTACCTTACCTTTTTGGTATTCTTCCCTCACACTCATAACTTGAATCTGATCATGACAAAACATGAGACAAACCCTAAATAAAGAACATTCACCAAACATCTCAAAAATACCCTTCAAAAATATTGAGGTCTTGTGAAAAAAAAAAAAAAAACAAGGAAAGCCTGAGAAATTTCCATAATCCAGAGGAGACAGAAAAGACACGATGACTGTAGGTAATATAGGATCCTGGATTCGATCGCAGGAGAGAAGAGACGTTAGTGGGAAAATTGGTACAATCGAAATAAAATGTTTGGTTTAGTTAAAAAAAAAAAAATACTCCACTGACCAAACAATATGTCTCCTACGTACTTATCCTGTAAGTATACAATTCTGACATGTATGGGCGGTTCTCAAACTTTAGCGTACAGCTGAAGCACCTGGAAGCACTATGATAACCAGATCGCTGGGCTCCACTCTCAGAATCTTTTCAGTACAGCTGGGATGTCAGGGAGAGACAAAGAGTTTACGGGTCCCCAGTGCCGCCACTGCCCTGACCTGGAAACCACAGACTGCGAAGGCTGACACAGGCAGACACTATTATTTCAAGGATGTTTACTGTCGTAATTGTCTCTTGGATGATAACAATTTTTCTTATGAATGTTTTCAAATCTTTGAAAAGAATTTCCAAAGGTTTCTATAATAGGGATGTGTTGCTTTTGTAATAAGAGAAGATTATAATTTTAAATGAAAGAGGCAACTCTTTTTTTACATGATATTCTTAATATCAATAGGAGATTTTTGTGTTCTAGAGGGCAGACTGATGCACAGAAAATACTATTGGTGGCTGCTTTTAAAAATCAAATATTCAACTTAATAAAGTGAGAAATTGAAAAATGTAGTTTTCGCTTAAGCTTTTAAGTTCAACCTAGAAAACTGTTATTATGGTTATAAGCTTAATACCATTCAATGATCAGTTCCACAGAAACTTTGATTAATGTCTTTACATTCTCTTAAATATTCTGTACCATTTACAAACTTGGATACACTGTCTTAAATATTTTAAACTTCATTTATAACTGTAACCTAATAGATCCTATTTTTACATATTTTAAAATAAATGTTCAACAAGCAAAACTTTCCCAGATACTTTGATATTCCATATACATCTATTAAGTTATACTTTAAAATGTAGGGACTCTCAAACTCCTTAAAACATTCTAATATTATTTACAAACTTAGCCAAAGACTTCTACTTTTTAACTTAAAATTCCAAATCCAAAATCAATGACTCTGTTACATGGTTTACATTTGACTTGTAACATTAATCTTTCAGAATTTCAAAATGCCAAATCCTTTGAAATACTATAATTATCTGAAATACCGAAAAATGAAGATTATTCCTAAATTTAACATAAATGATCGTTCCATGGGTCTAAATTACTTCAGGTATGTACTGTTATGGCTTGAGTTGTATCAGCCCCAGAGTCATATGTTCATCTCCTGATCTCCGTGACTCAGAATGTGACCTTTTTTGGAGTAAAGATCTTTACAGAGGTGATGAGTTAAAATGGGTGGGATACTACAGAGGGTAGAGAAAGTGCACTCTGAAGACTGTTGAGTGTCCCATAAGCTGGGGAGAGCTGATGAGCTGAGCTCTGACAATGGAAAGGAAAGCAGAATGAGGAGATGGAAACAACTTCTCACCAGGGGGAGCAAATGTGTTCACAAGGAAACACCATGAGAAGTTACATTTATGCTTTTCCACCACTGAAAATATATTTCTGGGGGGACTTCCTTAGTGGTCCAGTGGTTAAGACTCTGAGCTTCCGCTGCAAGGGTCACAGGTTCAATTCCTGGTTGGGGAACTAGGCACAGCAAGGCCAAAAAATAAAATCAAACACACACACACACACACACACACACACACATATTTGGGGGGCATAAGTAACAGTGTCTATCAGCGTCTACATATTCATAATCCCTGAATAACCGGGTGAGACACTTAGTTTCTCTGTTCCTCAGTTGCCTTGTGTATGAAATGAGAGTAAAAATTGCAGCAAACCTCGTGCATCTTTGCCCACACCCTTTTCATTTTGGAACTCGTCATTCCACAGGACTTCAGAACGCAAGCACCTTCAGCTCTTTGCCTGAGGGCTTTCTGTGGCCATTCAAGCCAGGGAGTTAAGGCTCCCAGGAACAACCTTCAACTAGTAACTAACGGAAGTTAGTGGCAGACACCCCAGCTAGCTCACTCCAGCTTTGACAAGTGTCCTCTGTAAGTTTCCCAGAAATGCCCGCGGACGGAGCCCCAGTTACTCTGAGAGATAACCTGCTCATCAACATGGGCACTACTGGCTTTCTTCCCTTCTTCATATCACTTCCCCATTTCCCTAAGGAGCCTGCCTAGAATCACCTCCCAAAGAAAAGACATGCATGCAAATCCTTCATTAAAGGTTTACATCTGGGAGAACCTAATTTAAGAGAGGAATATACAACCTACTAGTGAAACTGACTGATGGCACTTTTTATATCCAGTGTCTAAAATTAGCCATATATCAGCTTGAGGAAGCGTCTCCAACTTCATGGTCCGTGTATAGTCATTCCAAGGGTCAATCCTTGGGTGTTTGTTGTTTTGGGTTTCTTTTTTCACACTTAAAATATTTGTTTATTTTTGGCTACCCTGAGTCTTACCGGCTTTGTGCAGGCTTTCTCTGGTTGCAGCGAGTAGGGGGCTACTCTTTGCTGTGGTATACTGGCTTCTCATTTTGGTGGCATCTCTCATTGCAAAGTACAGGCTCTAGGCATGCAGGCTCAGTAGTTGCAGCTCCTGAACCTAGAGCCCGTGATGATGTTGATGGGGTACACAGGTTTCCTGCTCCACGACATGGAATCTTCATAGACCAGGGATTGAACCTGTGTCCCCTGCATTGGCAAGTAGATTCTTATCCACTGCACCACCAGAGAAGTCCCAACATGTTTGTGCAGCAGTCTAATGATGCATGGTCTTCACACTTTCCAGAATTAGATTTGATGTTGGGAATGAGAAGATGCGGATTTTCCTTGTAATTTTCCTCAGGTCTGCCATCTTAATATATGTGCCCTGCCGGTTTTGTTTCCACAAATCCATACTGTAACCAAAAATGGGGTCTGGCTGCTTGCCGATCAAAAGCCATTGAAGAGGCCAGGTTAGTGGAAAGGAAAGTTCACTTCATTTTGGATGCTAGCCACCCAGAGGGGTGGTGGAGGGTAGGCAGACACATGTCCAAAGGCTAACTCCCCCCACCACTGACAATCAGTGGGCTGGAGCTTTTATAGATTGAGGGAGGGGGCTACATGCAGAAAAAGTACAGTTAGCTCTGACAGTCATCTTGAAATTGGTCATCCGTAGTGTGATCAACATCATCTTGATTGTTTGAAGTACACTTAATCTTCAGTTCCAGGGCCAGTTTGTTTTCATTCCTTGAACCAGTTCTCAGAATTGTGGAAGCTTCATGGGTATAGTCTGGTCATCAGTTAGCTAACTTTTTCGAATGGGGGTGGGGTTTTCAGTATATGCAAGAGAGCTCACAGGATATGGCTCAGAATACTATCTATAGCCCTTGAGAAAGTCGTTCACCCATGTCCGATCCTTTGTGACCCCATGGACTATCAGTTTAGTTAGTTCATTCAGTTCAGTCGCTCAGTCGTGTCTGACTCTTTGTGACCCCATGAACTGCAGCACACCAGGCCTCCCTGTCTATCACCAATTCAAGGAGTTCACTCAGACTCACGTCCATCGAGTCCATGATGCCATCCAGCCATCTCATCCTCTGTCGTCCCCTTCTCCTCCTGCCTCTAATCCCTCCCAGCATCAGAGTCTTTTCCAATGAGTCAACTCTTCACATGAGGTGGCCAAAGTACTGGAGCTTCAGCTTTAGCATCATTCCTTCCAAAGAAATCCCAGGGCTGATCTCCTTCAGAATGGACTGGTTGGATCTCCTTGCAGTCCAAGGGACTCTCAAGAGTCTTCTCCAACACCACAGTTCAAAAGCATCCATTCTTCGGTGCTCAGCCTTCTTCACAGTCCAACTCTCACATCCATACATGACCACAAGAAAAACCATAGCCTTGACTAGATGGACCTTAGTAGGCAAAGTAATGTCTCTGCTTTTGAATATACTATCTAGGTTGGTCATAACTTTTCTTCCAAGGAGTAAGTGTCTTTTAATTTCATGGCTGCAGTCACCATCTGCAGTGATTTTGGAGCCCCAAAATATGAAGTCTGACACTATTTCTACTGTTTCCCCATCTATTTCCCATGAAGTGATGGGACCGGATGCCATGATCTTTGTTTTCTGAATGTTGAGCTTTAAGCCAACTTTTTCACTCTCCTCTTTCACTTTCATCAAGAGGCTTTTTAGCTTCTCTTCACTTTCTGCCATAAGGGTGGTGTCATCTGCATATCTGAGGTTATTGATATTTCTCCCAGCAATCTTGATTCCAGCTTGTGTTTCTTCCAGCCCAGTGTTTCTTATTATGTGCTCTGCATAGAAGTTAAATAAGCAGGGTGACAATATACAGCCTTGACGTACTCCTTTTCCTATTTGGAACCAGTCTGTTGTTCCATGTCCAGTTCTCACTGTTGCTTCCTGACCTGCATACAGATTTCTCAAGAGGCAGGTCAGGTGGTCTGTATTCCCATCTGTTTCAGAATTTTCCACAGCTTATTGTGATCCACACAGTCAAAGGCTTTGGCATAGTGAATAAAGCAGAAAGAGATGTTTTTCTGGAACTCTCTTGCTTTATCCATGATCCAGTGGATGTTGGCAATTTGATCTCTGGTTCCTCTGCCTTTTCTAAAACCAGCTTGAACATCAAGGAGTTTGCAGTTCACGTATTGCTGAAGCCTGGCTTGGAGAATTTCTGTCCTTTATTGAGCCCCATCTTTGCATGAAATGTTCCCTTGGTATCTCTAATTTTCTTGAAGAGATCTCTAGTCTTTCCCATTCTGTTGTTTTCTTCTATTTCTTTGCATTGATCACTGAAGAAGGCTTTCTTATCTCTTCTTGCTATTCTTTGGAACTGCATTCAGATGCTTATATCTTTCCTTTTCTCCTTTGCTTTTCGCTTCTCTTCTTTTCACAGCTATTTGTAAGGCCTCCCCAGACAGCCGTTTTGCTTTTTTACATTTCTTTTCCATGGTGATTGTCTTGATCCCTGTCTCCTGTACAGTGTCACGAATCTCATTCCATAGTTCATCAGGCACTCTGTCTATCAGATCTAGCCCCTTAAATCTATTTCTCACTTCCACTGTATAATCATAAGGGATTTGATTTAGGTCATACCTGAAGGGTCTAGCGGTTTTCCCTACTTTCTTCAATTTGAGTCTGAATTTGGTAATAAGGAGTTCATGATCTGAGCCACAGTCAGCTCCTGGTCTTGTTTTTGTTGACGGTATAAAGCTTCTCCATCTTTGGCTGCAAAGAATATAATCAATCTGATTTCGGTGTTGACCATCTGGTGATGTCCATGTGTAGAGTCTTCTCTTGTGTTGTTGGAAGAGGGTGTTTGCTATAACCAGTGCATTTTCTTGGCAAAACTCTATTAGTCTTTGCCCTGCTTCATTCTGCATTTCAAGGTCAAATTTGCCTGTTACCCCAGGTGTTTCTTGACTTCCTACTTTTGCATTCCAGTCCCCTATAATGAAAAGGACATTTTTGGGGGGTGTTAGTTCTAAAAGGTCTTGTAGGTCTTCATAAAACCGTTCAACTTCAATTTCCTCAGCGTTACTGGTTGGGGCATAGATTTGGATAACTGTGATATTGAATGGTTCGCCTTGGAGATGAACAGAGATCATTCTGTCGTTTTTGAGATTGCATCCAAGTACTGCATTGCTGACTCTTTTGTTGACCATGATGGCTACTCCATTTCTTCTGAGGGATTCCTGCCTGCAGTAGTAGATATAATGGTCATCTGAGTTAAATTCACCCTTTCCAGTCCATTTTAGTTCGCTGATTCGTAGAATGTTGACATTCACCCTTGCCATCTCTTGTCTGACCACTTCCAATTTGCCTTGATTCATGGACCTGACATTCCAGGTTCCTATGCAATATTGCTCTTTATAGCATCGGATCTTGCTTCTATCACCAGTCACATCCACAACTGGGTATTGTTTTTGCTTTGGCTCCATCCCTTCATTCTTTCTGGAGTTATTTCTCCACTGATCTCCAGTAGCATATTGGGCACCTAATGACCTGGAGAGTTCCTCTTTTAGTATCTTATCAATTTTGCCTTTTCATACTGTTCATGGGGTTCTCAAGGCAAGAATACTGAAGTGGCTTGCCATTCCCTTCTCCAGTGGACCACATTCTGTCAGACCTCTCCACCATGACCTGCCCGTCTTGGGATGCCCTGCAGGCATGGCTTGGTTTCACTGAATTAGACAAGGCTGTGGTCCTAGTGTGATTAGACTGATTAGTTTTCTGTGAGTATGGTTTCAGTGTGTCTGCCCTCTGATGCCCTCTTGCAACACCTACCATCTTATAGAGTCCATTAATTCTCCAGGCCAGAATACTGAAGTGGGTAGCCTTTCCCTTCTCCAGGGGATCTTCCATTTCAGGCGGATTCTTCACCAGCTTAGTCACAAGGGAAGCCCAGAAATACTGGAGTGGGTAGCCTATCCCTTCTCCAGGGGATGTTTCTGACCCAGGAATTGAACCGGGGTCTCCAGCATTGTAGGTGGATTCTTTACCAAAAGAGCCACCAGGGAAGATATCTATAGCCCTTGAGAAGGAATTAAATATCCCTGACTTTGTGTCATGGCTAAATTATTACCATGCGGTCTCTTCTGACTGTTTTCCTTTGCTTCTGCATGTTCTTCCTTCTCATTAAACTTATTCTTTGACTAAAGTTTTTCCACATACAAAAGGCAAGTGGAGGACATGGGGGGCAAGGACCATAGGCTCCTGGTTTCAATACCAGTCAGAATCTGAAGGCAAATCTTGGCTTACGACCTCATCAGGGAGAAAGCTATAACGACAAATGCCTAAGAGTCCACTGAGCAGCATCTCTGCAGTGGAAATGTGTGGGCCCAGGCAGTTCTGATACGTCTCAGTCCTGCTAGGATGCAAACCATTTAATAGTCACAAATGACTTAACTGCAATGCAGTCAGCATTCCCAGAGCAGCACACTTCCATTCCTGTCAGGAAGGTAGCACAAAGGATAAGTTATTCTCCACAAAGGAAAGGAGAGAAATAGCTCCTTAAACACTTCTCTTAAAGCTCTTACCCTGACTGCCTCCTTTTGAGGCAGCTGTGTTATTTGCCGACTTTGATATTGATGGTTTACATGCACAGAGTAAGAACTCAGAATTACTTTGCAAATATTTATTTCCTTTAAAAGGTACTCTATTGCTGTGAAATAAATATCTGGTTAATTGTATTTTGTTCATTTTTCTAGACAGGATCACGTGTCACTGAGTTTGATCTCCCTAAAAAGCACAGTTGACCCTTGAACAACATGGGTTTAAACTGTGCAGGTTCACTTATATTAAGATTTTTTTCAGTAGTAATTTAAAAAAATCATTTATTTTGGCTGTGCTGGGTCTTCGTTGCTGCACACAGGCTTTATCTAGTTGTGGTTTTGTTGTTTAGTCGCTCAGTTTCGAGCAACCCTTTGGGACCCCATGGACTGTAACCCACCGGGTTACATGGGATTTCCTAGCTAAGGATACTGGAGTGGATTGCCATTTCCTTTTCCAGGGGATCTTCCTGATCCAGGGGATCTTCCCGATCCAGGATGCCAACCTGTGTCTCCTCCTTGACAGGCAGATTCTTTACCACTGAGCCACCTGGGAAGCCTCAGCAGCAGTGAGCAGGGGCTGTTCTTCATTGTGCTGCCGGGGCTGCTCACGGCAATGGAGTCTCTTGTTGTGGAGCACCCGCTCCAGGGGCACGGGCTTCAGTCGTTTCAGGTCACAGGCTCCAGAGTATGGGCTCAGTAGTTGTCCCACAGCATGTGGGGTCTTCCCAGACCAGGGATCACACAGGTGTCCCCTGCATTGCAGCGCAGATTCTTAACCACTGGACCACTAGGGAAGCTCAGTTAATATTTCAGTACTACTGGATCCAAGGTTGCTTGAATCTGAGGATGCAGAACTGTGGGTACAGGGGAAAAGCATATACATTGAGAATCAACTCTAAGTTATACTGGAATTTTCAACTATGCACAGAGGATCGGCATCCCTAATCACGGTGTTGTTTCAGGGTCAACTATAGCCATTTAATGATATCCAAAGCTGCAAAAATGACTGAAGAGTATGTAGTTCATTTTCCTTATGAACATTCAAGAGATTCTATACCACAACCTAAAATGCTAATTAAATATTCTTATTCAAATTCTGCTGCCACTTTGAGAACTCGGATTTGGACAGCCTCAGGGGTGGAAGTGCCTCTCCATCCTCTGGCTTTTTAGAAATAACCAAAGGGAATTCAGAGACAAGTCCAGTGAATATAGGGAATAGCCCCAGTGCCTAAAAGAGATCAGGGGGGAAAAATAAAATAGTGATCTTTCAATAAACAATTTCCAATTTGGCTTTCTGAAAATGTCCATATTTCCAAAAAAAACATTCTTAAATATAGCAGTATCACTGAGAGAAGAGTCTAGCCTTTAAGAGATGCATATGTTGTCAGTATTTCAATATGTAGGGCTGGGTTTATTTTTTCATAAATAGCCCCTTGAAGACCTTTCACTCTGCTACCACCAATGGTTTTCTCCCAATTTTTCCTACATCCTTGAAAGGATTACTGGCTTTGTATAACCGTTTTAGTGCCCCATGCTCTAAAAAGAGTGCACTTTCTGCCTTGTTTAATTATTTGTTACATAAGTATTTCTACATGGCAATTTGTTAGGACTCAGAGGCAACCTAAAGGATGGGCCAGTCAAGCAGATATTTAGAATGCAAATATATATGGACCAACAAAAATTGCCAAACATTTCGAGAAATGAAAGGAGGTTGAGAAAATAGCCATTACCCCAATTCTTCTTCCTTACAATAACAATAACAATGTTGCTAATATTTGCCCTCATAATAGCAAACACCCATATGTAGCTCAGTCTATGCCAGGCATTAACTATATAACTGTATAAATGTCTCTTGTTTTGTTTTATTTAATTTTATTTTTTTATCAAACTGTTTATTTTGTATTGGAGTATTGTCGATTAACAATGTTGTGATAGTTTCAGGCGGACAGCAAAGGGGCTCAGCCATACATATACTATATTAATGTCTTTAAATCTCACCACAACCCAGTGATGGAGGTACTATTATTATTCCCATTTTACAGATGAGGAAACTGAGGCACAGAGAGGTTAAATAACTGTCCAGAGTTACACAGCTAGGAGAGTTAATCTCATATGGAGGAATTGTAGGTGTTAGAACAAGAACTTCAAAAACGTCTTAGAAAGGTGCTTGAGACCTTCCCGATCCCCAAGGTTATGCTCCAGAAACTTAAGATATTCGTTTAACTCCTTGCTAAGCAGGGATGGCTCAGGAATGGTTAGGGTTTTGTGCTTGGATGACAGCTGTGCAAGCGTAGGCTCAGAACTGTGCAGGACAAGGCAGAGAGTCTGACCACAGCTACAGGGTCCTCCTCTGACCTCTCCCCAGGAAGCTCTCAGCCTCTCCTCCAAAAAACATGAACAAATGACCCAAGGATACAAGTGTGAAGGGGTGAGTGTATTAGCAGGCTCAGAGTGTTAAATTATTAGCCTGCACAAGGAGCCTATACATCTTTGTCACAGGCTGCTCGGATGGAGTGTACTTTAATGGCACTGGGCTCCCGATATAATTCAAAAAGAGAAAAAAAGAAAGATGAGCAGGAGGCTCAGAGCCAAAATGACGCAGCCTCGGGTTCTGATGATGTGATGGGACCTGTCTTATGCCACCAGGGTTATTACTGATACCACGAAATCTTTCTCCTTCAGTAAAATCTAAGTTCTCCACATCAAAATGATCACAGAAGTTCAGATATTCTATAGCATATATTTCCAAGCTTCCATCAAATGCACTACATTTTTCTCTCCACAGGAGCACCTGGCAGCTCAGACAGTAGGGTCTGCCTGCAGTGGGGGAGACCCAGGTTCGATTCCTGTGTTGGGAAGATCCCCTGGAAAAGGAAATGGCAACCCACTGCAGTATTCTTGCCTGGAGAATCCCATGGAGGGAGGAGCCTGGCAGGCTACAGTCCATGGGGTCGCAAAGAGTTGGACTTGACTGAGCGACTTCACTTTCACTTTCTTTCACTTTTCTCTTCATTCCCAACAAGCTTTACATTGATCCCTAATTAGACAAATGTTTCATGATCCCACCAGGGCCAACTTATTCATGGATGAGCTTACCAAATAGGTAGCAAGATTTCAGGCTGGTCCAGGTAAGTCTATAGTCTCCAGATACTTCTCTCACTTACTTGGAGGCAGCCCGCTAATTCATTATTAGCAACTCTTCCTTTAGTTTCACATTTTGTGATTATTAAAGGGTGTTTCCCTTCCTAAGAGATGTGCATTTCAAACGGTTCACAATTTACACTCCAGTGTTTCAATGTGAAGATTTTTATAAGAGCAGGTGTTATAGACCAAAGTCTACAGAATATGATGGACTTGAGGTCAGTGAAGACGCCACTACGACAGTCAGGGTAGTGTGTGTGTGTGGGTGTGTGTTTCTATGTGTTCCGATATATATATTTTTTGAAACATAAACAACCAAAAAACCCAATCTTCTTTCCAATTTACACAAAAGTCCAAGGGAAATAATTTCAGAAACACATGCTTGTAAACCAAGCATCCAAGGGACAGTCTACAAATCAGATTGTTGTTGTTGCTGTTGTTATTTAGCCACTAAGTCATGTCCCACTGTTTGTGACCCTATGGACTGTAGCCCACCAGGCTCCTCTGTCCATGGGATTTCCCAGGCAAGAATACTGGAGTGGGCTGCCATTTCCTTTCTCCAGGGACTCTTCCCAACCTAGGGATCAAATCTGTGTCTCCTGTGTTGGCAGGTATTGATAGCTCTCTTATTTATGGTTATTTGGCCAGAGAAATGTGATCTTTTATCTGCATGGGTCGAATAATCAGACAGCTTGGATTTTCAAGGATTATATTGAATTTCGAGTTTTAAGTCATGTCTTCTACCTAATGCACTTCTATCTATAGATCTACATATCTAGATTGTTGGTAGAATGTCCAGAAAATGTCAACCCTATACTTAGCACAATGCTTTCAGTAAGGTTATCTATTCAGGAAGGCACCCCAGCTACAGAGGTTTGTAGCTTTTTCTCTGGAGTCAGAGAAAAAGAAATACCGTCTACTAGGATGTGATCCAACCAATCCATCTATCATTTGTGTCTTCTATGCTTCCTCTCCTAGAGAAGAGATCTATGAACCTTGCACCATGCCATTTTTAAAAATAGAATTCCTTCGACTTGGACTTTTATCTAGGATAGTGATCCAGAAAGCCCTATGCTATGGATGCTATGATTAACCTTATTTCCATAAAAAAAAAAAAAAAACCTCTCTCATTCCTGATAATTTGCAGTGGGTATAACATTTCACATTCACATATGCAAGTGTGAAAAGATGTGTTTTGTTTTGTTTTTTAATTGAATCTAATGTAGCTTGGAAGTACCTGTTTCCACCAGGTAGGCAAAAACTTCATCCTGTGAATTCAGTCATTCATTTTCTTCTGGATAAAAACTGTATGTTTCTGTGCCTACTGAATCAATCCAGAAATTCACTGCTTTTCTTCCTGGAGGTTATGTAAGTTTCAAGCAAGCTGACTTCTTGTGAATTACGCTTCTGGGAGTAATGAGGGTTGTCTGGTCCACCTGTTGCCCTGTGTCCCTTGTCTCACCTGTTCTGGGCCATCCGTTACTAACCCTGCTGCATCTATGGTGGTTATCAATACCCCTGCCTGGACCTCAGACTACATTCTGCCCAACAGGAAAGTGGTCCTTCTTGAGGGCTGGAGGATTCTCACCTGCCTTTTTCAGGCCACACTGTGGGTGTTAACATCCATGCCGTGCTTCTCAGATACCTCCCTGAGCTTCCATTAGACTTGACTTGGCACTCTACTTTGATGCCTCCAGTTCCCCAGGCTACACCCTGGTAGCCCAGGCAATGTGTTTTTTCTTCTAGAACCTAGAGTTTCTATCAATGCTTATGTAAATCCATCCTCAACTGTGGATACATTCTAAAGTGTGTGCTATGCTTAGTCACTCAGTCTTGTCCAACTTTCTGCAGTCCCTTGGACTGTAGCCCACCAGGCTCCCCTGTCCATGAGATTTCTCAGGCAAGAATACTGGAGCAGGTTGCCATTTCCTACTCCAGGGGATCTTCCCGACCCAGGGATCGAACACTCGTCTCTTACATCTCCTGCATTGGCAGGAGGATTCTTTACCACTAGTGCCACCTGGGAACCCTACCCATTATTCCTGATCCCCTGATTCCTCCTACATTGGATGAACCTTTGTTTTTAGGGCAGGACACTGCTCTTGGATCATTACTTATAATTCCCTACTCTGTGATTCATGACATAAATGCTCTGCTGTGAGTCCTCGGTGGCTAACAACACTTTCAGGCTTAATAAATCTTTTTTCAATCAAAAATTCCAGCTCATACTGTGGAAGAACTTGCAGTAAAGGCTATTATTTTAGATATTTTGAAAATTTCTAATTAGGTGTTGGAATTTCAGTAATAATTTGTTTCTGGCTGTTTTGGACCTTCCCTAGTGGTGGTCCATATGGAAGATGGTTTTGTTTTTCTCTGGGCCTACGAGTGGGCTAAACTTCCCTTTCCCCACCTCAACATCACCCTTTTTCTGAAGCTCATTTCTACACTCACCACAAAATATGCCATTTTGTCATCTTTTTTCACATGCATTACCTACATGTATTAATTTGTGAGGTCACTTAATTTAAGGTTTGTAACCCTAGATGAGTAAGAAGATTTTTGTTGAGATTTTTGGTTTTTGGTGGTGGATGGTTTTTAAAGTCTTTACTTTACAATATTGCTTCTGTTTTACGTTTCGACTTTTTGGCTGCATGGCCTGTGAGATCTTAGCTCTGGCACCAGGGATCCAACCCCTACCCCTACATTGGAAGGTGAAGTCTGAACCACTGGACTGCCAGTGAAGTCCCTAAAGATATGATTTTATGATTTTTTTCAAAGGGGGACTATTCATTAATAAAGATTCTCAAAGAAGAGGGAGAAAACCTGGGATTTACAAAGGCAGGTAAAGTAAACGAGTCATAAGGAAGGGTTGACGGTGAGTCTTACCGGACTGGAGAAGAGGGTAGAGGCCGTTCTTTTTTTGGAATATGAGTGAGAAGAGTGGTCCTTTTACTTTGTCATTCCCTAGAACATAAAGGGGTTGAGGATTAACGTTCAATATTATCAGCCTCTCTTTGTGTTCAGGAAGAATATCATTGTTCATTTTATCAGATTACTCAGAAGGATACAGAAAAAAAGAAATATTTTATATCTCTTGGCTAAAACAAATGTAAACACAAGCTCTTTGATATAAATGAACCATCATACATTAACTCTATTAACCATGGTAAATAAAATTCCTTTTCTATGAACTCTCTATAGCCACTCAAATTTTGTCTTGAAAGACTGAGGGCTTCCCTGGTGGCTCAGATGGCAAAGAGTCCACCTGCAATACAGGAGACCCTAGTTCGATTCCTGGGTCAGGAAAACTCCCCTGGAGAAGGGAATGGCTACCCACTCCAGTACTCTTGCCTGGAGAATTCCACAGACAGAGGAGCCAGGAAGGTTACCTTAGGAAGTGAAAGTGAAAGCCACTCAGTCATGTCCAACTCTGCATGACCCGATGGACTATACAGTCCATGGAATTCTCCAGAATATTGGAGTGGGTAGCCTTTTCCTTCTCCAGGGGATCTTCCCAACCCAGGGAGCAAACCCAGGTCTCCTGTATTGCAGGCAGATTCTTTACCAACTGAGCTATCAGGGAAGCCCTACCTTAGGACAAAACCTACCTTAGGACAAAACCACAATCTTTTTCTTTAACAGAAACATATCCTACACATTTTCAACACAAAGTTGTGCCTCCTGCCACAGTTACTCTTGGTAGAGTTTCACGCACATGTATTATTTAACCACAGTGGCTTCTGTATCACAAAGCAAACTGGGAGGCAAATAGCTATGAACTGCCTGTCACACACCAATACTTTCCAGCAAACTGAGCTCGTGAATACACACACATCTATAAGCTTACATACACCCATAGTACAACTTCTCAAAGTGGTAAAAATGAACACATTCACAGACAGACTCAAATATATAGTTTCTCTATACCATATAACATAAGAAGATAAAAGTATATAAACTTAAAATGATGCTTGTAAATTAATGCTTCAGTATTCCATCTTACTTTGAAGTGATCTGTGTATTTAATTAATAACTATCAACTCAATTGAGCATAAATCTAAGGTTTTAAGTTCCCCAAATATCTTGGAAATTACCTTCCTGTCCACATATTATAAAATACCATTACTGCTGAATTGCACCTTGTCATTATAATGCCTTTATTTGGTTAAACACAAATTTATGTTTTTCAGAATTATAAACATTCACAATCTTAAACACTAGTAATGCTAGCTTAATCAACCCGTAAACCTGTATGTCTGCACAGAACATTCCTAAGTAGAATAAAAATCTATGTATATATTATGCTTAATCCTAATAAATGAGAGAAGAGCTGTTTTTATTAAATCTAAAGTATTAAACTGTTCTTATTTGCCAAAACTGTATCCAAATTACACACACTTGAATTCCTAAAACACATTCAAGTTGGTTCCTATAAAGATATTTTAAAATCAAGTATATTGAAAGTATTTGAGATTCAATTTCTTTAACTTCTGGGAATTTTAGGAATAGTCAATCTATACAATGATAATTTAGCATTAAGCCATCAGATAACCCTCCTTCAAGAAATCTTATAACCTAATTTAGAAATACCATCTTGAGGTAGAGAAATATTATACAAACAATGAGAGGTAAAAACCTTTCTGAATTACAGATATATAATCGTGCAGGCATAGAGATACCTAATAGCTTCAATTCTAAAACTCCAGCCATGAGTCAAGCGTAAACACATAATTACAAAACTCATTGATCCATATCAAAGAGTCATTCTCCTCACAGTGGGTATGAATTTTTAATTTATCTGAGCTAATATGGACAGGTAGACAAACAGAAAAGACTAACAAGATTATCTGCTGTTTCTCACCCAAGTGAAAGATCTTTATAAACCATTCATTCATTTACAGAAATCACTGAATGGTCAGACCATGAAACCTGAAGAAGCCAAAAGCAGGAATAAAGTGACTACTCAGAAGGAATCAAAGTAAAATCCCTGCCAATGGATAAGCGCACAAAGCACAGGAACTGCTGGGGACCCCAGGTGGGAACAGAGCCCAGAGGCCTCCATGAGACCTCTTGGCTTGGGTGGAATAAGCGGGGATTTGAAAGCAAGGTACAAGGCTGTTCAAGATATTACACCAGAACTGTGAAAGGCAAATGTACTACAAAATGAAGTAGGTGATTTTGCCTATTGCATTGGAGAATATTCATGAATGAGGAACATTGCAAAGGAGATGGAGGAAATCTGAAATCTTTAGAGGTAATACTTGAGGGAGGGAGTCAGGAAGAAGGATACACAGTAAGTCTCATCGGATTCCTGAGGGAAGATAGACCTATCTCACATACGTGAGGGCATTGGGGTCCTCCATGGTGAGCCATTTCCCAAAACATAAACGACCGGGCAGGCTTCTTCTTTTTTTTCAACAATTTGACTTAATTTTATTTATTTATTTTATTTTTAATTAATTTTTATTGGAATATAGTTGCTTTACAATGTTAAGTTGGGTTCTACTGTATAGCAAAGTGAACGGGCAGACTGATTGTCAAACCCAGGGGTTCAGCTAAAGGTAAGCAAAGTCATCTCCCACCTTCTAGTAGATCTTACCTGGTGTCGGGGCTTAGAGCCTGAGTTACATATGAAAAGGTGGAGCTGTTAATTTGGAAAAGTGCCTCTCAAATTAAAATCTCTTATCCTGTAAGTTCCTTAAAGTCAGCAATTTATATAGTCATGTCCCTTTTTGACCTATGACATTTGATATTTCGTTTCTCTCAGCATCTCTCTCCTAGCCAGCAAAATGTGAAGGTTGCAGATGGGCACAATGACATTCATTGTATGTTTGTCCATAAAAGGCAAAAAACTGGAAACAACGTAAACACATGTCATTGGGGTATTAACATGTCAAATTTGTTATATTCACACAATGAGACACAATATGGCAGGTTGAATATATTAATTTCACTTACACACAGGATCACAAATAGGTCTTACACTGACAATGTTAAGTAAAGAAAAGTAGAAAGTGCTACCAACAATGTATCACTCCTTATGAACATTTAACTCACAATACAGAAACAACACTGTATGTCGTAAATGTCTATATATGTGTGTATATATATATATATATATATATATATATATATATATATATATGGTTCACCATGGAGGACCTCACATATGCCCTCACATATGTGAGATGAGACTTTTCTCCCTTGGGAATCCTATGAGACTTATTGTGCATCCTTCTTCCTGACTCTCTCCTTTACTTGCCCCTATAATATTTTAGATTCCCTTCATCTTTATACATATATATATATATATATATATGGCCACTTTAAAAATGGATGAGAGCTGGGCTAGTCAATTCCTAGCCACTAGTCATATGTGGCTATTGAGCAGATAATCCTAAGTGGGATGTGTGGTAAGTGAAACTACACACTGATTTTCAAGCCTTAGTACAAAAAAATGAAGTCAAAATAGTTTATTAATACTCAGAAAATAGCAAAATTCTGTAAAGCAATTATCCCTCAAGAAAAAAAAATTAATTTTAAAATAGCTTATTAATACTTTTTTGATATTGATTACCTGCTGAATGATAGCTTAAGCATATTGGGTAATTTAAAATAATATTTCTAAAATTAATTCCACTGTTCCTTTTTACTTTTAAAAATATGGCTACTAAACATTTAAATTTACATATATGGCTCCTATTATATTTATTATGGACAGTGCTGGGCTACAGGTTTACATCTCAAATCCAGCCCACTGGTTACCCTTAGAAGGGGGAGGAAGTAGCACTTAGAATGATATTTAACAAATTGTTTATTTTAGTAAGGTTTAATTGTATTAAAGAAAAATAGGAGCAAATGCAAGGGAAAAGGTTGACCGTTGCCAATTCTGAAGTATGAGAGAAGAGATGATTGTTATATTATGTCATATCTCTTTAAATTCTCAAAAAGAAATAAATTAATGGACTAAACCATCTTAAAACTCTGATATAGCTCTCACTCCCATATTTGAACAGATAAAATGAACAGTGCTCTGGAGTTTGTTACCAAAAAAACCCAAAAAAACTAGCTACATAGCCTGAGAAGAGTTGCCTAATTCTTCTGGACTTCATTTATTTTCTATTATATGAGTGGTTGAGATTTCTAGCTTTCCAAGAAATCTGATATATTTTTTTTCCTTTTGTATCATTTCAGGATCTATTATGGCAAATGCATAATAGCACATTATTGTGGAAAAGCTTGTATTTATCAAAACAATTATCTGTAGCAGTGGCCACGACACTGATGTAGCAAACTGTATATGACTAGCCTGATGAGTTTGTTTCAGATACTTGGTATAATTTTCATTCATTCTCTCTCTCTTTTTTTTTTTTTTTGACTGCACAGCACACCATGTGGGATCTTAGTTCCCTGCCCAGGGAATGAACCTGAGCCCCATGCATTGGAACCTAGGAGTCTTAACCACTGGGCTGCCAGGAAAGTCTCTAGATACTTGGTATAGTTTTGATTTATCAACATGAAAACCGTGAGTCCTTTTTCATTTATTCTGATTTTTCTGTAAAGCAATTTGCCTTTAACATGCATCAGGGAAACTCAGCACAACAGATTGTTATGTGAATTTGATGATCTACATTGATGCGCTGTTTAACGGTGGTGATAGGACTTGGGAGTAATTATGTGTGCCGTCCTCTAGAACACTGCCAAGGGCCTTCTCTTGGCTCTCCATAAAGTATTACACCACAGATAGACACCTGAAACAAACGTACGACTACCATCCATATTGACTAAGAAATTAAGGACTAAGTGTTATTGTCTATTACTGTTTATAAATTCTCTTTCAAAATGCAAGTAGGTTTTCTACATGGGTAATAACTATTTTTCTTTACTACAGTTCTTTCCCAAAGCTACTAATTATAGCTTCATATCAAAATGAGACAGAGAAATAAATGACTCCTATTTCTGTTGCCTTTTTAGCCTGTATTTCCTAACTCATCATCTTCTCTCTTTTTTTAAAGTATTTACTGAATCTGTTACAATATTGCTCCTGTTTTGTGTTTTGGTTTTTCAGCCTTGAGACATGTGGGATCTTAACTGCTTCCATCAGGGATCAAGCCCACACCCTTTCTATTAGAAGGCGACGACTTAACCACCAAACCACCAGGGAAATCCCATTTCCTTCTTGTTTTTATTTCTTCCTTTCTATTTGATGACTGTTTGGATTTGGCAGTAGTGGGTTACTATTCAAAGACACAGAAATACAAAAGCTTAACAAGAGTAGAAAACTTACATAAAGCTCATCTTCTAATAATGTTTTTGTCTAAATACGTTTAAAGGAAACTATACGATAAGCTATGGAATCTAAGCTGTCTGGACAGACCACACAGAAAATAAAGAATAACCTCTTGTTAAGAATTCTAAAACTTATTTATCAGCATGACAGGTAGAAAAATCAAGTTCTAGTTTTCATAAACACAGGATTTGGCAGTAAAGAATACACAGAAAATTTTTCTTATGGATAAACCCATCAAAACTGAGCTAGCTGTGATGAAAATTTCAGTACATTTTATTGCTTCTTTTCAGACTCAAATATTATAAACTAAGGGAAAGAAAAGTATCTTTCCTTTTTGCAAACCTTCTATACCCTTCTGTATCTATGTACGGTTTGTCTTCTGCTTCATCGTCTATTTCTTATTCATTTAACTTGCCTTTTATTAGCTGGAACTGGGTCCTTGATCCCTTAATTTTTTTCCATATTCTGGATTTTATTGATTGCACCAGCAGGGTTTAGTTTAACACAGTTCCCTGTCCCTGTCTTTTCTTAAAGCTGGTAGTTACGTCTAGATATTTGATTAGATTTAGCTTTTATTTACTGGCAAGAATTTTCCATAAGTTAAGTGGTATACTTCCATCAGTATGCACTGTTTGTCTCTCTTCTTCTTTTATATTTTATTTATTTATTTATTGGCTGTGTGGGGTCTTCATTGCCGGGCAGGCTTTTCCCTAGTTGCGGTGAGCTGAGACGACTCTCTGGATGTGGTGCGTGGACTTTTGATTGCTCTGCCTTCTCTTGTCGGGGAGCACAGGCTCCAGGATCTATTTAAAAAATATATCCCATCATACTTTCGTGATTTACTAGCCAGAATGCTTCTTTTATGGAAAAGGTTTTTTTGCAGAAGGTAACATAATCAAAGTTGTACTTTAGGAGAATAAATCTGATAGTGAGATGAAAAATGGGTAGGTAGGTAGGAAGACTGGGGGCAAAGACAAGTTCAGGATTCCTATAAGTTATCTCTGTGAGAGAGAATGAGTGACTTGAGAAAAAAAGGATTGTGATGAAAAGGAAGAAATTGATCCCCAAAATGCACTATGGAAACGAGCTGGCAGCTGACGGACCAGAGGAAAGGACATGAAAGTACTCAGTGTCTACGGAAATGCTGGTGCCACTAATAGTAACAGAGAGGACCAGTGGTTTAGAAGAGGGGAGAAGTGAAGGGCATCACTGAGTCTGTTTCATCTCTTTATTAATACAGTCATTTCACTCGCTCCCTGCTGGATTTTCTATCGCTTGGGGGAGCCTGATTTTTAAGAGCTTCACAGTGATTTCTGTCCATTCCCTCAGGGACCACCTTCATGATCTAATATTTCTCACCATCTGGAAGTGGAAAGATTTTTCCCGACGTCTAACCAGAATTTTTCTTCTCTACCTCTTTTTTTTTTCTTCTCTGAGCTGCAAATACAATCATCTCAAGGGTTTATGGTTAGGTATTTTGATCTTTTTAAGTTTGAGGGATCACTGTGATGACTCAGCTAATTTGGAATTCAGAAGGTTGTCTCTGAGGGTCTTTTAAATACATAAACAAAGGCATTTTATTCCATTCCATTGCCCCTACTTAACCTTCTTTTCTACCCCCTTCAAAGATTATTCTCCCTCCTGCATTCTTCAATTACTGAGCTGTCACTTCCACGCCTGGCCTCCTGTTTGAGTAACCTACATGGACAGTATTTAGTTCTGTGGGTCTTTGCTCATAAATCACTCTCCCTATTTCTAATCATATATGTTCCTGTTCTTTTAACTCCCTTGAGTAAACCTAATATTTTTCTGGCATCAGTATACCTAGTCTTATATTCAGGATTGCAGATAAAACTTATCAAAGACACATAAAAAGAGATTTTTCTCTTTTTGTTTCATTTGCTCACCATTCTGTTGGCCTCTGTTGCATTGTCTGACAGTTCATTAATTCCTTAATGTTAATCAATGGTCTTCCCTAATACACTTAACCTAAGAGCATAGAATTCAGAGATGAGGAAATTCTTTACTTCTGCTTTATTCTGGTTGTACTATTGCTTGGTTTAGCCATTGAGTTCAAAGAAATATTAATATCATTCTGGCTAGATCACAACATAAATAATAGACCTCATTTTTAAACACTTAATAGAAACTGAATTTTTAAAGTGGAATTTAAAAAAGTAAACCAAAGTTGCTGGATGAATAAAAAAAATCCTATTAAACTTTCTTGAAAAGTAAAGAAACCCTTTTTAACAATGCATAACCACTCCTAAACTAACCTGTTGAATTTTTGCATATTGAACTTTCTTTAAATGGACATCAACGGGACACTCCAACTTTCATGTTTCATGTGATTTTTAAAAAAAGAGAAAAAGAAAATTCAAACACAGAGCAGAGTATCAAATTATGCCAAGAATGACTTTAAGAATACAGTATCTGTTGATCCCAAACACCTAACTTATTCCTTCCCTGATTTCCCCTTTGGTAACCATGTTTGTTTCCTATGTCTGCAACTTTATTTCTGTTTTGTAAATAAGTTCATCTGTATCATTTTTCAGACTCCACATATAAGTAATATCAGATGATATTTTTCTCTGTCTGACTTATTTCACTTAGTATGATAATCTCTGGGTCTATCCATGTTGCTACAAATTATTTCATTACTTTTTATGTATAGCTGAGTAACATTCCATTGGGTATATATGTATATATATTACACCTTGCCTGAAAGAAGGCTTTTATATTTGGTATAGAACTCAAACATGGCTGGAGCTCATGTCACATATTTCCCAATCTTCCAGCTGTGGAGAATCAGTTGGTGTATAATAAGATTCATCTTTAGGGGAGTCTGTAAAACAGACCAAGTGACTTCTGAAGTCACTTCCATCCAGGCTCTCAAAAGAATCTAGAGCATCCACAGAAGTTTGCAGAACATCAAATTTGGGTGTCGGCCCCACCTGGCCTCTGGGATAGAAGTGGGACGCTGTGTTCTCTAGGTCCTGTACAGGACAATAAATGTGTTAGAGTGAATCAGCCCATGGAATAAAGACTGAGTCAGGTGCTCTGCAACCCAGGTCTAGGAAGGCCACCACAGAGGAGACAGGGCCGATTCTCAGGCCAACACACTATGCTGCATGCTGGATGTTTAACGCTGGCAGCTTGGCTGATGTTCGGTTAAGTCCAATTATTAAATTATTATTAAAATTTAAAGTTAATTAAAATTAAAATTATTAAAATTATTAAAATTTATTATTAAAATTATTAAAATTATTATTAAATATTCAGATATCACATCAGAGAAAGCACTCCTTGCCAAACTCAAAAGGCACTGTATTCTTGAAGTTAGAGTAACAACCCCTTAACTGTTCAGTTTCCACTCATTGGAGAAGATAATTGAGTGTTATTAAATTAGATCTTATAACTTCCACCTGAAAATCCCATGGATGGAGGAGCCTGGTAGGCTGCAGTCCATGGGGTCACTGAGTTGGACACGACTTCACTTTCACTTTTCACTTTCATCCTTCGGAGAAGGAAATGGCAACCCCCTCCAGTGTTCTTGCCTGGAGACGGGGGAGCCTGCTGGGCTGCCGTCTATGGGGTCGCACAGAGTCGGACACGACTGAAGCGACTTAGCAGCAGCAGCGGCAGCAGCACCTTCCACCTGATCACATATTTATATAAAATCTCTACTTAACTAAGCACCCCCCAGAGTTAAGGAGTGACCCAGTTCATGAAAAGCAGTTGCTTGCTTGGTGGAGGACTCATTTTTCTGCCTGGTATATGTCAGTGAGTTATGAACATGAAGAACAAGGTCATCTTTCTGAACTGTGTGGTGGGTGGCTCATTTTTTTTCACTGCAACTAAAGTCAAATGGGATCGTATCTGGTATGAGATGCTCCAAGAAAGTGACATTAAGGGATACATCCGTCCCAGCGAAATCTGGTTAAAAGGAAGATCTCAGACAGCTGATACTGGGGAAATACATCTTCTGGGGAATGTATAATGAAGCGGAGGTACTATGTTGTGAATAGGCAGAAGTGGATAGTTGTAGCTCCACCCTGATGATGGGAATTGGGGAGGTCAGGAAACAAAGTATGTGGCAGGGCTGTTTTCCTCCCATCTTCTGCCATGCCATGTGAGACCTGTTAGTCCCACAGAATCCAGGTTTATTTCCCTGACGGCCCACTGAAAACCCATACTAACTGAGGAGCCAAACCCCAGTACTATGGATGAAAAACATCTAATAGCCCTGAATTTCTCTGTCTGAAAATAAACTTTCCAGCTCAATCACAGTCTGAGAATTCTTGATTTCACCTTTTATCCTACTTGCCTTTTCTGAGATGATAAGTTCTGGGAGGATGAGGATGAAACTCCCCCAGAATTGTTTCTTCCTTCATCCTCAAAAGCCTAAATGAATTAGAGAAATGAGATTGATCAGGTGCAGACTATGATCCTGTGATGAGGCTGGGAATAATGGCATGGAATATATTTCTCAACCCTAAAAAACCAGACTGGATGAGCGACTTTGCTGGTAACTTCGCTTTTCAGAGAGTAGTTGAACAAAATCCCATGATGAGATGGGAGGCCACCTAGGAACTGGCATGACCTGCTTAGCAAAAGAGTTCAAAAATATAGTCTGGTCTCAGCAGGTACCTGTTAAAAAGATGCCCTTGAGTCTGAAAATGCCTGAAAGATGCTATAGTTTGTGACTCATCAGTAATGAACTGTAGAGACAATTAGCTAAATTCATCTAATTTGCTGAAATTCACAGCTAGGATTCAATTTGCAAGTAGAGTGGCTGCAGCTGTTCTGCCTTTCAGCGTATATAAAACCTGTAGCGTGATATCTTCTCTGTAGTAATTTTAATTGATGGGAAAGATTGAGGGCAGGAAAAGAAGTGGACACCAGAGGATGAGATTGTTGGATGACATCACCAACTTGATGGACATGAGTTTGAGCAAGCTCCGGGTGTTGGTGAAGGACAGGGAAGCCTGGAGTGCTGCAGTCCATGGGGTCACAAAGAGTCAGACATGACTGAGTGACTGAACTGAACTGAATAAAAGAATTAAGGTGTTATTTTACCCAGTAAGAACTGGGTTCTTACTAGATTTTGAACTGAACTGAGTAGTTTTAACAGCATAAAATTGAAGCAAAATTCCTGCAATTTCAGTGTGGTTAAGGGTTCTAGGTCCTACACCATACTAGTAAAACAGTGAAAGAGCCAGGCAAGCAAGAGGGTCCTCCGGATCACAGGAAATAGCTTCAATCCATCCAGAGTGATCAAGTAAGACCATGTTGGATTAAATGTGTAAGTGATGCTACATACTTCCCTGTTGTCTCAGTGGTAAAGAATCTGCCTGCCAATGCACGGGACATGGGTTCAATCCCTGGTTTGGGAAGATCTCCTGAAAAAGAAAATGGCAACCCACTCTAGTTTTCCTGCCTGGGAAATCCCATGGACAGAGGAGCCTGGCGGGCTACAATCCATGAAGCTGCAAAAGAGTTAGACATGATTTAGTGACTAAACAACAACAACAAAATGATGCTATTACATTAGAACAGAAATTGTCCAGGGTTTAAAGTGCCCCTTTCACCAGGTTCAGTCAATGAAACCTAAGAAGAAGCATTCATTTTTGAAAATTCACTCACTTCTTTTGGTGCTTGTTTTTGCCTTTCTCTATAATCCCTGTGTTAAGTTACAGAAATCAAACAAATAGTCACACTTTAAGGAAAGAAGCAAAGCAAATTGTACCATTCCATTCCATTAAGTAGATGAGGGAGATCCTTTGTGTTGTGAGAAATCAAGCTATGATCATCGATATTCATTTTGAGACACTTTGAACAACTTTCAAAATCTCATTTGAAGGGATCTTTGAAGTTTTTCTTCCTCTGCACATTTGTATCATATAAAGAGTTAAAGTTTCGATAGTTATAACCATAAAATCGTAAGATAATTTATAGTCGGCTAAGTGTCTGTGCGTCATCTGCTTATACTCTTTATTTCATCTTTACTTATGGAGGATTTCCTTGCATTTGTCTTTGTAGGTATTTGGGTTTGAGTGTGTAGGCTTATATTTGTATATTGTATAGGTGCACACACATCCAGGCCAGTAGGACATGAAGAATGTGCTTCTCATTCCTCTCCCAGTGTTGAAGAGGGACCTCAAATCAATTTGGCCACAAAACCGTCAGGTTTTTAAAAAGAGATTCTGGTTGCGCCAACAGTTAGGAATAGGTGAGGAATAGGTTTTTCCACAACAAACTTGTTAGTAGAAATCGATAAAATTAAGACAAGTGTCAAACCAAAGCCTGACACGGAGGTCATCATTTCTTAGCAAGCGCGCACATAACAATTCACAGACCATACAGTAAGGAGAGTGACCAGCTGTCCCAGCTTGCTCAGCGCTGTCCAATTTTTGCATTGAAGTCCGAAGTCCAGGAAACCTCTTTAGTCCTAAGCGAACCAGGACCTTTGGTTACAACAAATATGCTGTCTTCTTAAAAAAAAGAAAAAAAAAATTTTGGGGGGGGGGGCGGGGCAGGTGCTGCACTGGGTTTTCGTTGCTGTTCATGGGCTTTCTCGAGCGGCAGTGAGCAGGGGTTACTCTCCAGTCGTGGTGCATGGGGCTTCTCATCGTGGTGGCTTCTCGTTGCAGAGCAGGGGCTCCGGGGCGCATGGGCTCAGCAGTTGTGGCATGTGGGGTTAGTTGCCCTGTGGCATGTGGGATCTTCCTGGACCAGGAATCCAATCCATGTCCCCTGCATTGGCAGGTGGGATCTCAACCACTGGACCACCAGGAGAGTTCTATGCTCTTTTTTTAAATGCCTTAGCCACTCTCTGAAGGAAATACTTACATGTGGCTGAGGAAAGAATTCTGAAGCCAGATGCCATCAAGCTTCTGGCTGACATATTGTGGGCATAACCCTCTGGACAATCAGTTGGACACAGAATGACATGGGAGAGTCGCACCCTTATTAAGTGAACCTGAAGCATCTGCTGCATTCCTATACGCTTTACATGTCTCCAAAACATTTCATTCTATCCATAAATTGTGAAACCATGGAGAATTTATTTCTGCTATTTATTATGCTAGTTGACTGAGTGTGAGTGTGTTAATCGCTCAGTTGTGCCTGACTCTTCAAGACCCCATGAACTGGGGCCTGCCAGGCTCCTCCATCCCTGGGATTTCCCAGGCAAGAATACTGGAGTGGGTTGCCATTCCCTTCTCCAGGGATCTTCCTGACCCAGGGATCAAATCCAGGTCTCCCTCACTGCAGGCAGACTCTTTACCATCTGAGCCAACAGTTGACTAGCCATTACTTTAAATAAAGAAATCACATTTCTCATACTCAATATTCCTTTTTGAAAAACCTAATGGTTGACTAGAAGACCAGTCATAGCAGCCTCTGGGTTTCTGGTTACATGTATGCTGACCCACAAGAGTATAAATTAGGCTAACACTATGCCTTTATATGACATTGTATATGATCAAATATTTTAGGGTAAATGGCAGTTGTCAAAATATCTCATCTCAAGGAAACTGGAAGGAACCCATAAACTAAGAAACTTGAGAAAGAATGCTTTCTAAGAACAGAAAATCTAAAGAACTATTTGCTAACAACTTTTTCAGCACATTGTCTCTATAAGAATATCAAAATTTCAACAGAAAGGAAGTAAAGATGCTTTCCCTGGAAAATTACAAGACAAAAGCAAACCCGGGTCTTCCCCAATGGGTCAGTGGTAAGCCATCCACGTGCAATGCAGGAGGCACAGATTTGATCCCTGGGTTGGGAAGACCCCCTGGAGGAGGGCATGGCAACCCATTCTAGTATTCTTGCTTGGTAAATCCCATGGACAGAGGAGCTTGGCAGGTTACGGTCCATGGGGTCACAAAGAGTTGGGCACAACTGAAGCGACAAGTACAAAAGTAAATCCACACCATTCTAGCAAGAAGTCAACCTGCCAGAGTAAAGTCTGGGGCTTGAATTCTAGTCCTTTCCATACCTCTTGGCAAGCTCTTCAACTTGCTGAGGTCACTTTACGTTGTTTGAATTTTTGTCTCTTTTGTCGTCAAGAGGAGCTGATCTTTAAGACTCTTCTAGCTTTAAAAGCATCTCAAGTCTAGATTATAATTCTAAGGATTTGAATTTTTTTACTTGGAGTTTCAAGGAGATAATGAGCTTTCCTTGGGTTTTGCCAGTATTAAGTAGAAATCTGGCTGACCTCGCTGCAAGTTCTTCCACTACTGTCTTTGACTCCACTGGAAATGGTAGTTGATTTCTCTGAGGCTGAGTAGATAGAAAAACACAGTGGTGTTTTTTCAGGACCATATTCAGCATCTTCAAGGCGTCTGAGACCTTGTGACTCCTAGGAATAGGGAGCCCGTGCTGGCCCTTGAAAGAGCGTCACACAAACATTCTGACTGTGTGTTTACCTCATAGTTGAAGACAATACCCTAAGCAGTCATTCTCCAGGAATGCAGATCTTACAACTTTGGCATTAAATTTCTCTAAATGGAATTTGCTGTACAGATAAAGCACAAAACCCAGCAAGCCTGGACTCTGAGGACATTTCCTTTGATAAAACACACACACACACACACACACAAAGTCTATGGGAATAATATTATTTAGCCCCTTGTTTATGTAAGAGCAATGATTTTTACAATGCAAGGTGAAGAGATGCAGACCAATGCTCCAGAATGTTTCAGCTGATTTCTTAAACTGATGGGCTGCCTTATTCTGACATCTAAATCAAGGGAGGCCGTACACTTCAGGGACACAAATTAGAGGACTGGCACCAGACTACGGCAGTTAGACTCGTGGAGAATCGATACGGGCCATTTAAGCATCAGGACCGACTATGTTTCATTTTTGACACTGAAGCAGAAGCTTCTGGAGTGGGGGAGCTGTAACTCCACAGCAGCCATAAACTCATTAGGCAGTGTCATCTGGGAGGATAGTGCGTGTTAAATAAACATCACCAGCGAGGAGACACAGTCGTCATTAACTCTTTTAGCACACTGTCTGGCTGTGAAAGCAATCTAAGCAGCTTTAAGTGTTGCTGAACCTTGAAAACAATTTCTGTCTCCCATAGACTTGTCACAGTGCTTGGATAACTAAAGAAGGAGACATTGACTATGAATCTAGAAGATTCTTCTTTTCCCTGGAAACTTCTAATAAGATGACATGCCAAGGGACTTCCCTGGTGGACCAGTGGTTAAGAATCCATCTGCCAGTGCGGAGGACGTGGGATGATTAAGCCCAAATGCTGTAACTATTGAAACGCCTGAGCCTAGAGCCTATCCATGCTCCACAACAAGCGAAACCACCACGAGGAGAAGCCCGGCACTGCAACTAGCAAGTAGCAGCCACTCGCCATAACTAGGGAAAGCCCGTACACAGCAACAAAGACCCAGCACAGCCAGATAAATAAATTTTAAAATGGTTTGAAGAATGATAAGTCAACACACAGCCTTAAGAAGATTTTATCAATTTTCTCTTGGAATTAAAATTCAAATTAGGCATCTGGGAAACCTGCATTGGACAAACAGACACACAAGGAGGGTGTTTTAAGGAAGCAGGATCTTGAAACAGCCTAAATGCCTATTGGCAGATGAATGAATGAAGAAGATGTGGTATATACGCAAAGAATATTACTCAGCCGTAAAAAGAATGAAATGCCATTCGCAGCAACGTAGGTACAGCTGGAAAGTATCATACTAAGTGAAGTAAGTCAGAAGACAAATATCATATGATATCACTTAAATGTGGAATCTAAAATATGACACAAACTAGTACAGCCACTATGGAGAACAGTGTGGAGATTCCTTAAAAAATTGCAAATAGAACTGCCTTATGACCCAGCAATCCCACTGCTGGGCATACACACTGAGGAAACCAGAACTGAAAGAGACACATGTACCCCAATGTTCATCGCAGCACTGTTTATAATAGCCAGGACATGGAAACAACCTAGATGTCCATCAGCAGATGAATGGATAAGAAAGCTGTGGTACATATACACAATGGAGTATTACTCAGCCATTAAAAAGAATGCATTTGAATCAGTTCTAATGAGGTGGATGAAACTGGAGCCTAATACACAGAGTGAAGTAAGCCAGAAATAAAAACACCAATACAGTGTACTAACACATATATATGGAATTTAGAAAGATGGTAAGGATAACCCTGTATGCGAGACAGCAAAAGAGACACAGATGTATAGAACGGACTTTTGGACTCTGTGGGAGAGGGCGAGGGTGGGATGATTTGGGAGAATGGCATTGAAACATGTATACTATCATGTAAGAAACGAATTGCCAGTCTATGTTCAGTACAGGACACAGGATGCTTGGGGCTGGTGCACAGGGAAGATCCAGAGAGATAATATGAGGTGGGAGGTGGGCAGGGGGCTCAGGGTTGGGAACTTATGTACACCCATGGCGGATTCATGTCAATGTATGGCAAAACCAATATAGTATTGTAAAGCAAAATAAAGTAAAAATAAAAATTAAAAAAAATATGACACAAAAGAACTTATCTATGAAACAGAAACAGACTTACAGCCACAGAGAACAGATTTGTGGATGCCAAGAGGGAGGGGGACTGAGGAAGTTTAGACTGAAAGTTTTGGATTAGCAGATGCAAACTATCATATATAGGATGGATAAACAACAAGGTCCTATTGCATAGCACGGGTAATTATATTCAATATCCTGAGATAAAGTACAATGGAAAAGAATATAAGAAAATGTATATATGTATACATATATATATGTAAAACTGAATCCCTTTCTTGTACAGCAGAAATTAACACGATATTGTAAATTGACATGCGTGTGTGCATTCTAAGCCCCCTCAGTCATGTCCCTTTGTGACCCCATGGACTGTAGCCCACCAGGCTCCTCTGTTCATGGGATTCTCCAGGCAAGGATACTGGACGGGGTTGCCATGTTCTCCTCCAGGAGATCTTCCAGACCTAGGGATCGAACCCGGGTCTCCTGCATTGGCAGGTGGGTTCTTTACCACTAGTGCCACCTGGGAAGCCCTGTAAATCAGCATACTTCAGTTTTTTTTTTTTAATGCAGAGGGAAGCAGTTGGCGCCAGAGACGAGTCTTGCCTGATACCAGCTCTCATGTTGCTTTTCCCTCCATTCATTATGTTCCAGCAGAGTCAAGCCAGAATCCAACAAAGTTTTGATTTAAATTCCTCCTCTCTCTGGGTCTAAATAAGTAGAATCCCCCTGTCTGAATTGAAAATCATTTAAAATGCTATCGATTAACTTTTTACCCTAGCTTTATTTATTTTTTTTTTAGATTTTTATTATATGGACCATTTTTAGTCTTTATTGAATCTATTATACCATTGCTCCTGTTTTATGTTTTGCTTTTTTGGCCTTGAGGTATGTAGGACCTTGGCTCCCAACCAGGGCTCAGACCCTCATCCCCTGCATTAGAAGGGGAAGTCTTACCACTGGACTACCCAGGATGTCCCACCAATACTTTTAATTTAAAAAAATGTATTGAGGTATAGCTGATTTACAATGTTACATTAGTCTCAGGATAAAGCATAGTGATTCAACATTTTTATAGATTATACTTCATTTGAAGTTATTGCAACCTAATGGCTATATTTCCCTGGGCTGTATAGTATACCCTGTTGCTTATTTGCTTTACACATAGTAGTTTGTGTCTCTTAAGCCAACGGCTTTAAAATGTGACCCAGATTATCTTTTATGCTGTCTTTACTGAACAGGACTCTTCATCTGGCCTTCACTGAGTTATCCTCACCTGCCTGTTTCCCCAGACTGTTGTTAATTATATAAAAATCTATCTTTCAGCAGAGAACAAAAGAACTGACAGAGTTGATCTTGTGGACTTCTTCATGTAGCTCATGTAATGGGTCTTGGGATTCTGGCAGGATCTGCACCTGGGGGTGGGGGTGTGAGGGGCACTGTGTCAGTTTCTTAAGACAAATTAGAAAGCCAGGTCATTAGGATGAATGCAAGTTGTTCCATCACTGAGGTTAATCACTCCCACAACTAACTGATTATCAAGAATCTACTGGGTGAAGTAAGTCAGAAAAACATATATATTAATACACACAAGTGGAATATAGAAAAATGGTACAGATGAACCTATCTTCAGGGCAGGGGTAGAGATACAGACGGGGGAGGATAGAGCTGGGCGATAGCACTAAAGAATCTGACTGCCAATGCGGGAGATGCTAGCGACGTGGGTTCGATCCCTAGGTCGGGAAGATCGCCTGGAGTAGGAAATGGCAACACACTCCATGGACAAAGGGGCCTGGTAGACTACAGTCCATGGGACCACAGAGGGTCGGACACAACTGAGCAGACAGCGCACATGTGGAGTATAGAAAAACGGTACAGACGAACCTATTTGCAGGGCAGGAACAGACAGACAGACAAGGAGGACAGATGTGAGGACACAGCAGGGGTAGGGGAGGGTGGGAAAATTAGGAGATTAGTGTTGACATATATATACTGTGCTGTGCTTAGTTGCTCAGTCCTGTCCAACTCTTTGTGACACCGTGGACTGCAGCCTGCCAGGCTCCTCTGTCCATGGGGATTCTCCAGACAAGAGTACTGGAGTGAGTTGCCATTTCCTCCTCCAGGGGATCTTCCCAACCCGGGGAGTGAACCCAGATCTCCCACATTAGAGGCGGATTCTTTACCAGCTGAGCCACCAGGGAAGCCCAAGAATACTGGAATGGGTAGCCTATCTCTTCTCCAGGGGATCTTCCCCACCCAAGAATCAAACCAGGGTCTCCTGCATTGCAGGCAGATTCTTTATCCAACTGAGCTACCAGGGAAGCCCCAAAGTAACTCTACCCCAATTTTAAAAATGAAAGAATCTACTAGGTGCACCCAGCTGGTCTAGAGAATGTGTGTGCTGTGCTCTGGGCTCTAGAAGCACTTTCTGGGGATGGTGCCTCTGAAGCCTTTGAAATATTTAACTGTCTCCAATAATTAACTGACCTTGAATGTATCCTTGTTCAATAAAAAAGTACTGGGTTTTAATGATAAAGAATAAAGCCATTTCAGTTCAGTTCAGTTCAGTCTCCCAGTAGTGTCCGACTCTTTGCGACCCCATGAATCGCAGCACGCCAGGCCTCCCTGTCCATCACCATCTCCCGGAGTTCACTCAGACTCATGTCCATCAAGTCCGTTATGCCATCCAGCCATCCCATTCCCGGTCGTCGCCTTCTCCTCCTACCCCCAATCCCTCCCAGCATCAGAGTCTTTTCCAATGAGTCAACTCTTCACACCAGGTGGCCAAAGTACTGGAGTTTCAGCTTCAGCATCATTCCTTCCAAAGAAATCCTCGGGTTGATCTCCTTCAGAATGGACTGGTTGGATCTCCTTGCAGTCCAAGGGACTCTCAAGAGTCTTCTCCAACACCACAGTTCAAAAGCATCAATTCTTTGGCGCTCAGCCTTCTTCACAGTCCAACTCTCACATCCATACATGACCACAGGAAAAACCATAGCCTTGACTAGACAGACCTTAGTCGGCAAAGTAATGTCTCTGCTTTTGAATATGCTATCTAGGTTGGTCATAACTTTTCTTCCAAGGAGTAAGCGTCTTTTAATTTCATGGCTGCAGTCACCATCTGCGGTGATTTTGGAGCCCCCCAAAATAAAGTCTGACACTGTTTCCACGGTTTCCCCATCTATTTCCCATGACGTGAAAGCCATTTACGGAAATGTTAATACACGTAAAGCACTTGGAAGGGAACCCAGCCCACGGTAAGTGCTTGAGCAGATTATTCTCCATTGGACCCCCAGCAGCCCTCTCTCCTCCCACTGTTCATTCTCCCATCTTTTCTCTGCTGGCCCGCTCCAGGAAAGGGACGCTCTGTTAGAGGACTGCAAGCACCCAGGTTCTCTTGCTGCCAGCTTCAGTTTGGGCTCAGCCAACAGGAGGAAGTGTCAGGGAACCCGGGAGGAGGAGCAGAGAGGGCACGGGGAATTTCCTTCTCGGCCCCTGCTCACTTGTCTGGCAGGGACCCAGCCCTTCCATTACTGAACCCCGCCAGATGGCCCTTCCTCCACTGCCGCAGCGACACTGTTCACTCCCTCTGTCCCCGCGGCCCAGGAAGGTTAATGCCTTCCCCTCTTGCTGGTCCCCGAGTGCTTCAGCATCCCATTTTCTGTTTCCTTAACTCTTCCCAAATCTCTGTAAGTAGTCCCTTCATTAAACTCTACTCGCTTAAATAAGTGATTCTCAACTCTTCCGGCAACATTAACATCACCAAGGGAGCTTTTGAAAACCACCAGTGCCTGGTCCCCGAGCCCCAGAGATTGATGCAACAAGCCTAGGGTGAGGCCTAGGTACTGCGTTGTTTAAGAGCTCCGCAGGTTGAGAACCACTTACTGAAAACATCTGAGTGGATTCTGTTTCCTGCCAAGAGGACAACTAATATATTCCTCAGTGAATGTTATCTACTGTGAATACAGCGAGCCCCCTACATCCAAACGAGTTCCATTCTGAGCACGTTTCTAAGTCCAGTTTGTTCCTTAAGTCCAACAAAGTTAGCCTAGGTACCCAACTAACACAGTCAGCTGTACTGTAATAAGTTTTAACACTTTTCACACAAATAATACAGTTAAAAATTAATAAACTTTCTAAATCTTGCAGTACAGTTCCTTGCAAAGTATAGTAGTACAGTACAACAGCTAGCACTTCTTAGTAGAACCAGCTGTATCCCTGCTGCCTTTACATTTGCTTCGAGACAGACTGGACTTGAAATAAAGATACTAAACTACGGTACTCTAAACAGTATTGCACGGTAAAGCACACAAGAGCACAACCACT
This sequence comes from Ovis aries, assembly GCF_016772045.2. NCBI lineage: Eukaryota > Metazoa > Chordata > Mammalia > Artiodactyla > Bovidae > Ovis > Ovis aries. Next base: position 27,898,576 of record NC_056079.1, read on the forward strand.
CATAAAGGATGCACGCACATGACAATGTACGCCAGGCATGTAACTAACTTACATGATTGGACATGTGAACGCATGTTCGCATCTTTGAAAATTTGCAACTTGAAGGTTGGTATGTAGGGGACTTACTGTACAACTACTACCGCCAAAACCTTTATTTATACTATTATAAATATTAGTTTAATGTAGAGTAATATACAGTTTGCAAGATGAGAAAGCTTTTGCACAGAAGTTAAGTAATGTCCTGAAAAGTAATGTGAGTTTTCTTAAATCCACACATCAAGGTGCCTTTGTAACATCTCCATTAAGATAACCAATAATTTCAAACATAACATGTTGAAGACTGAAGTTACAATATTCTTCATCAATCTTATTTTATTCACAGTTTTCCCCATCTTAGTTAATGCATCTCCACTCTTCCAGTTGCTTAGACCAAAAATCTTAAGGTCATGCTTGACTCTTTCTTTCACATTTCACATAATATGAAATCCTATGGACTCTTCAAAATATATTCAGAATATATTCAGAGCCCCTCACTTCTCACCACCTCTACTGCTACCATCCTTGTCTGAGCCTCTTGCTTGGACTATTGCAGTAGCCTCCTGAAACAACTCCTTGATTCTATGCTTGCTACCCAACAATCACAGTCCCTTTTAACAAGGTTGATAGAGTGATCTTTTTAAAATGCAAGTCAGATCATACACTCCATTATTCAATATCCTGGAAAAGGCTTTATTTCACCTCTGAGTACAAGCAAAATTCTCAATAGAGTCAAAGAATTCTGCATATTCCATCCTCTCTCCCATCCTTCAGTCTGACTCCTTGATATTATTCTGTTAGACTTCCCTGCTCCATTACTCCTCTCAGGCATACTGGCTTTCTGGCTGCTTGAACTTATCAAGCATACTCTTGCCTTCTAGCCCTTGCACAAGCTTTCCCATCTTTCTAGAATGTTCTTCTTCTTTCTCATATCCATCAAACCTTTGCTCAAAAGTTACCTTCTCAATGATCTTCAATTCTGATCACTCTCTAAAAAATTACAAGTACTGTCTATTCACTGCCTCTTTCTATTTTTCCACTACCTCTTTCCTTTTCCCACAACATGGAATCTCTCTATTCACTATACTTATTATTTATTGCATGGAATATAAGTTCCTAGGAGGAGAGGAGTTATGGTCTTCTGTTTCCTAGTCTTTTTTTAGGAAAAAAGAGTGTCTGCTATGTAGAGATACCCAAAATGTTTTGCTGAAGACATGAGTGAAAAAAAGAATAGTTTTTGTTACAGTTTTAAATGATGTATAATAGAATAAACTTTTGTTAATTAAAAAACTTTTGTTCCCAAGAGTCCAAGTGTTCTAAGTATGATAATAAGACTAAGACATAACACACACACACACACACACACACACACACATACACACAAGTCCCATCTCTTTCTAGACCTACCTGCTTATCAAAGTTCAAAAAAATTACTTCCGGATTTTCAGAAGTGGAACTCACTGATAAGTGAGAAAGACAATCTTCCCTAAATTTTGAGGTCCTCCAACATCTCATTGTTTTTCTAATAAGATAAAGGAAGAAGAATACTTTTTTATGACTCAATAGATGTGAACATTACCAGGTAAATCTATGGCTTTTCTAACTGCTCTCTTAAGGGGCTAACAATATAAGGAATGATGTTTTAAATTAATTTTTTTGGCATATAGTCGCATCATAACACTGTGTTAGTTCTACTGTATGGCAAAATGAATCAGCCATACTATACATGTATCCCCTCCCTTCTGGACTTCCTTCCCATGTAGGTCACCAGAGTGTATTAAGTAGAGTTCCCTGTACTATATGGTATGTTCTCATTAGTTGTCTATTTTACACACAGTATCAATAGTGTATATGTATCAATCTCAGTCTCCCAATTCTTCCCACCCTCTTTGCCCTGTGGTATCCATACCTTCTCTACATTTGTGTCTATTTCTGCTTTGCAAATAGGATCATCTATACCATTTTCCTTCCCTCATGGCTCAGTGGTAAAGAACTCACCTGCCAATAGGGATGTCACAGGTTCTGTCCCTGGGTTGGGAAGATCCCTGGAGGAGGAAATAACAACCCACTCCATTATCCTTGCCTGGGAAATTCCATGGACAGAGGAGCCTGGCAGGCCACAGTCCATGGGGTTGCGAACAGCCAGATATGACTTAGCAACTAAACAACAACATACCATTTTTCTAGATTCCACAAATACGTATTAATATACAATATTTCCCCCTTTCTGACTTCCTCCACTCTGTATGACACTCTCTAGGTCCATCTACATCTCTATAAATGAAAGGCTTCCAATATTTCAAAGTGAACAGCCATTACCTACTTTCTGTGCTCCACAGACTTGCCAACATTGTCTAGTATGAAAAAGTGCCTCCGGGGCTGGAATTTGGGCTATGGGAGACCACAGAAGGGAATTGAGAGGGTTTGGGGGTAATATTCAATGTTTCACTGCACAGAGCCCTTGGGGTAATGTTCTCAAGAAGAATCAATAATTGGAAGCCAACTAAATAGCCTTGTTCCCCCTCAAATAGGAACCTGGCTACTTTATCAAGAAAACAGATGTTTATTGCTTTCAGGAAGAAAATAATAAGTCAGGCAGGTTTACAAGCTCCCTTTCCATCTTGACAGCATTTCTTGTCAGCATCTTCATGCTGAAGAAAATTACCCAATCAAGCCCTGAAAGGCAGATGATTAGTGGGAATCCCACTTGTCATCCCATTTCTTTTTCCCCAGTCGGGGATACGGAGATGCTATTGACATCCCACTTGGGGAAAAAAATATTTTTGACAGCTAAGTTGTCGCAGAGCTTTTGTTTGGGGCAAAGAAGCCATATGCTAATGTAGAAAACCAAGGAACCCTGGCATGAAGTTCTCAGGACAGCTCCAATCATAGTTTAGGAACGATGATTCAATAGCTGGCATTTATCATTAGAGAGAAGACTCATGTCTTCCTCTGACAAATAATTTGGAACAAGTTGAAGGAGTTACCTAGAAAACCTCCTCATTCCTTTCAATAATCTGAATGTTAAAGGGCCAATTCCTACATCTTTCGGGAAAATTCAGGAAAGAACAATGATGGTTATAAGAAACTGTGTCCCAAACGTCTAACCCCCAAGTTCAGAGAGCACTCAGTAAAGTTCTCTGAACACAGTGGGGGATTTCTTTTTCTAAATGTTTAAATCTTTATATTTTGAGATAATTTTAGACTTACAGAAGGGTTGCATGAATAGTACAGAGAGTTCTCATACACTCTTCACCATTCACCTTCTAATAACATCTCATATACCAACAGAGCAATTATCAAAACTAAGAGATCAACTTTGATGCAATATTACTGACTAAAATATTGTATTTCTTTGAACTTCACCAGTTTTTCCACTAATTTTTTTCAGCTTTTTATTTTATGTTAGAGTATAGCCAATTCACAATGTAGTGATGGTTTCAGGTGAACCACAGAGGGACTCAGCCATACATAGACATGTATCCATTCTCCCCCAAACTCTCCTCCTATCCAGGCTGCCACATAACGCTGAGGAGAGTTCCCTGTGCTACACAGCAGGGCCTTGTTGGTTATTCATTTTGAGGAGTGTTCCTTTGAATACTCTAATTTTCAAGCATTTTAATAATGATTTTTAAAAATACATGAGTTGACTACATAAGGAAGAGAAGGTTGCATTGTGAGGTTTTTTCATCTTTTGAGGTGGAGGACAGCCAGGATCAAAGGAACCTGAAGAACCATTATCCATCCTGGGGTTAATAATGAGTGCAATGGGAATCTAAGCCCTGCTTGTTGATTAAATCAACATATGTTTGACAGATGTAGGTAACAGTATTTTTCATATGGGTGTATCAGTATATAAGGTTCATAAGAATTCTTCAAGCTAATCTCAGAGTTGTTTCAGAGTCAGTTACAATGGTCAAACATGCCATCCGGACCCACCAGCTTTGCTTTGATACTGGTATGAGGATATTCACCCCAGTATCCACTTTACGTGCTTTGCTTAATTCCCTGTTATTTCATATGGGTGAGCCATACTGCCCCTACATCAGTAATTGCTGAAGGCAAGGACAGCATGGGATTTGGAGCTTGCCCCCCAGGATTTGGGTCACAGCTCTGCGCTTAGAAGTGGCAAAGCAAGGGACTAGTCACTTAAGATTGTGAAGTCTTAGTTTGTTTACTACACTTACAGAGTGTAAAATAATCAAAGTAAAAGTTCCAGCATAAGAAGAATGCAAGGATCCAGTGTTCAAGGTGATCTGTAAATTAAATATTAATACAAATATTAATATGTTTCCCAAGTGACATGTAACTCCATGTGACTCACAGTGGAGGTCAATAAATTACAGTTGTTTACCTGATGTTCTTGGTCTTTGCTGAACCAGCTTAGCCATTTTATCTTAAGAAATTGGGTTAGCCAAAGGGCAGGGTGAGAGAAGAAGGAGGACCTAAGAAAATTAGGTTTGCACCTCTGCCACACAGCCATGATTGTGCTTCTGTTGCCTCTGCTTATCTAAATATTTTTCATTCATGAGATGGCCCTCCTTGTCATACACGCTCTCTGAAACAAAGTCATAAAATTCATGCAGTTTTAAACAACCCAATCGAAAATTAAGCAGAAGACCTAAACAGAAATGTCTCCAAAGAAGACATAGAGATGGCCAGCAGGCACATGAAAAGATGCTCATCATCACTAATTACTTGAGAAATACAAATAGAAGCTACAATGAGGTGCCACCTTATACCAGTCAAATGGCTACCATTAAGAATTCTGCAAAAACCAAATGCTGGAGAAAAGGGAACCCTCCGACACAGCTGATAAGAAATGTAAATTGGTGCAGCCACTATAGAAAACAGAATAGGGTTCCTCAAAAAACAACAACAGAGTTGCCATATGATCCAGCAATCCCACTCCTGGGCATATATCCAGACAAAGGTATAATTCATAAAGACACATGCTCCCCTATGTTCATAGCAGCACTATTTACAATAGCCGAGACATAGAAATAACTTAAACGTCCATCGACAGATGAATGGATAAAGAAGATGCGGTACGTATACACAGTGGAATATTAGCTGATAGAAAGAATGAAATAATGCTATTTGCAGCAACATGGATGAACTTAGAGATCACCATCCTAAGTTACATAAGTCAGACAATTGCAATGTGATATCACTTGTATGTGGAATGTAAAATAAGGCACAAACGAACATATCTACAAAACAGAAACAGACCCACAGATACAGAGAACAGACTTGTGGTCACCCAGCGGAAATAAAGAGGGAGAGGAAAGGATTGAGAATTTGGGATTAGCAGGTGCAAACTAGTATATACACAATGGACAGACAAGATCCTGCTGTATTGCACAGGGAACTATATACAATATCCTGTGATAAACCACAATGAAGAAGAATATATAGAAATATATAACTGAGACACTTGGGTGTCTAACAGAAATTAATACAATATTGTAAACCAACTATACTTTAGTAAAATTAATTTTTTTAAATTAATAAAGTTTAAAGTATGTCCCCGTTTGGGGGTATCTGATAAGCAGATTAATTTATCAAACTCTCCAAGACCATCAGCACTTCCCCTTCCATTCTCTTTCCAGTTGTACAAATTGATGCTTACAAATAGCAGAGAACGGACATTTCATTTGGTCATTTCCTTCTAGAGAAATACACGTCTATGGATGCTTTAATGCGCTGCAGAATGACAAGGTAGGCTTAACACCTCGGGCTTCAATTAAGTACCTCACTGTTTCTTCTTCTGGTTCTCAGTTCATGCTGTTAATGACCAAAACACATTTACCACCCACAGAAGTGACTGTATCAGCATGAGGAAGTTAGAGACGTTTGTGGAATAGCTAAAATGATGACTTTCAGGAAGCACAGACTCTATTTACCAGCAGGACATTGCCCCTGGTCATGAGACAATAGATGAAATGCAAAACAATGGGGAAATGATGTCTAGGAAAGAAATCAAATAACTTCTCCAACCATCGTTACCATAGTATAGGCCACAAATTTCCCACATCACGGGTAGTATATAAGAAAGTACGTGAACAGAGAGGTTAATGAACAGAAGATAAGTAGTCGGGCTACGAGCTAATATCGTTCTCTCTTTTCCATGAACTTCTCATCAAGGTATCACATTTTTAAAAATATCTATTCCTCTTTTCACAGTAAGTACTGATTCTTTTAAGAAGGGCCATCATAGTTACAAAGTTATAATTATTTGCTTAATTTCTCTTAAAAAACTAGTCAAGAAGACTATTCTGGTGGTTACAACCCTTATCAGTAATAATGACTATATTAACTAATCTCACAAGGCCCTTTTTTTCTTGGAAAGTCCTGTCCATGTCAGAATCTGCCCTCAATCAATAATGCACATATTGACTATCTTCCTCAACATAAAATAGAGGACATAATTTTAAAATGGAAATTTGCTGGAGGAGAATGAGTCAGGATTGAGCATATGAAATTTACAAAGTAATGCTAATAGCTTACATTTACATAGGATTGTATTCAGAGAACTATGGGATATTTTACATACTCTTCATAAGAAAAGCTGGATATAGTTAACATGAATCATTTTTAATAGCTGAAGAAACTGGGTTGACGGTGGCCTCCCTAAACCTTTGAAAGCCCATTCTTTATCCTTTTTCCCCTAGCTTTACCTTTCTCATGTAATAACTCTTCTCTTAAGAAAGGAGGTCTGTATCAAGAAGAAATGAAGCAGGTTTTTCTACTCCCCTCAGTGGGTCTCTTTCAATCCACCTTTGCTCTTAATACTCTTCACTATCTTGCTCTTTTTCTGGTCTTCATATACCCATTTGGTGGATTGGATTGTATCATGGATTTAAATCTGCCAAGTTCAACATTCCACTCTTTATTAAAATCTCTCTCTTTTTTTTCTGGCTGAGTATAGGCACTTCTTAGACTTTTTCAGTTTCATCACCAGCACTCGCAATGGTTTATTTCTCCCAGAAGAGCCATTTTTCACGAATATACTAAGGTTTTTATCACATAAGAACAGCTACTACATCCGAGAGAAGAGAAAGGCAGGGCAAGATGAAGCACAGATGAGGAGAACCCAGCTCACTTTCCTCTGCTACTGTGGCAGGCTCCACGTTTCAGGCTTGTTTTTGTTGTTTGGTCGTTAAGTCCAGTCTGACACGTTGTGACCCCATGGACTGTGGCCCCCCAGGCTCCTCTGTCCATGGGACTTCCCAGGAAAGAATCTTGGAGGGGGCTGCCATTTCCTTCTCCAGGTCTACTGTGTACAATTTGAATTCATGCCACCACAAAACTGCAAATCACTCTGCGACATGAACCTCTGACGGTGCCTCTGAAGATTACAAAGCGTGATGTTAAACCCCTGAACGCCAAGGGTCTACCAAACTGTAAATAAATACAGTAATATTCATCATCTACCACGATGGTTAGGTTCATAGTTTTTTATAGATCCCTACACCTCCCTCTGGGTCACCTAGGAGGAACTCACTTGAGCTAAAAATAGCCCACAGCATGCAGCTCATTGCCACCTATTAAACACTGTGTGTAATAATCTGAAACTTGTGAGGGACTGCACACTCTAATAATGTAAGATAAGTGCATTCAGCAATGAATAATGGATGGGCATCTTCAAAACAATATTGTGTGGCAGATTATAGATCATCTAACCTTAAATAATTCATCTGCTTAGTACTCTTACATCATCAGGGTTATGAGTCCCATTTAACACGTACGGAAATACAGACACTAAGAGGTTAACTGGTCTTTTCAAGGCCTCTTGGGTACTGATGAACCTATTTGCAGGGCAGGAATAGAGACACAGACGTAGAGGGCAGTCTTGTGGACACAGTTGGGGAAGGAGAGGATGGGATCAATTCAAACAATAGCATTGACATAACCACTCACATACACACCACCATGTGGAAAAGAGACAGCCAGTGGCAAGCTGCTGTACAGCACAGGGGCTCAGCTCGGTGCCCTGTGACAGCCTAGAGGGGTGGGGTGAGGGGTGGGAGGAGATTCAAGAGGGAGGGATAGATATATACACACTTATGGCTGATGCACATTATTGTACGGCAGAAACAACACAACATTGTAAAGCAAGTATCCTCCAATTAAAAAAAAATTTTCTGAGCTTTAAGCCATTTTCTCTGCTCCCTGAATTTTGTTTTCCACAATTAGAAAAATTTCTTATTTTCTAAGGAGACTCTTGACCTACTATAAAATACAGAAATGTATCTGTAAGCAGAAGCATACAGCATAAGTAACATACAGATATATGTGCAAGAAATAAGAATGTGGAAAATCATTAGAGCTGGTCTAAGCAACTTGAAGCTCTGTGTAATTTTTACGTATGAGAAGAGGATCCACCTTAACCTTGGAAATCTTAACTGAGACCCAAAATACTAAAGTGGGTCTCAAGTTCCATGGTGTTCAAGACCCATTTGCCCGGGAATCTTCAACTATGGTCACCACGTAATCCTAAGGCAGTCATTCCATAGGTTATAATTTAAGAGACTTTTCAGGATAGCATGCATAATGCTTATGAGCCCACTCTTTGATTTCAGGTGCACCTAGGTTAAAAATCTCTTGCTTTATTTTATTTCTAAAGATTTTTTTAAAATGCAGACCATTTTAAAGTCTTTATTGAATTTGTTACAATATTGCTGCAATTCTATGTTTTGGTCTTAGGTCTTGAGGCATGAGGGATCTTAGCTCATCTATCAGGGATCACACTTTCACCCTCTGCACTGGAAGGTGAAGTCTTAACCACTGGAACACCAGTGACGTCCCCAAAGTCTCTTGCCTTAAATTTGCATTCCATAGAAGCAGACCATGAGCTGTATCTAGTGCTGGTTTATTTGGGAGGCCATTCCAAAGGGAAAGAAGGGAGAGAAGGTAATAGAAGGCAAGAATCAGCCAAGCACCCTGAGCAGTTAGTTTTCAAGCCCAGTGATGACCTCTGGATGGCAATCCGTCTCTCAAAGCTGTCCCTTCCTGAATGCCGTCTACTGATGACAATGAAGCTGCTCACAGAGCTTCTAGCCCTGGTTCCTTCCAGCCTTTCCTCCATGGGCTTAACAGGTTCTGATGCCTAAAAATAGCTCTCAGTCAGAGTGCTTGCAAATAAGAAGCTGAGCTTGATGTAGAAACCTGCAGGTGATTATGGGAATGCTGAGCACTGAACTGACATGAATCGGGCAGCAGAGACATCAGCTCCGATCCACCGCTCATGTCTATGTTGAGTTCACTGTATCGTGTTAGAACTGCCTCTAAGTTGTGGCCAGGAAAAATTTATCCAGGGGAAAAAAAAAAGATGTAGTGGGACCAGCTACAGTCCTTATTCCCTTAGCTTGTCCCCAGATCATTATTAATTTTTTATGATTTTCCTTTATCATGCTTTCTAGACGCCTCTCAGCTTTAGACTGCCAGTGAAGCGACTCAGAATCTCATTTCTTAGAATCCAGATCCCACCATACACATAACACTATCTGATGTATGGTTAAGGTATATCCTTTTTACTTCAAATACAGAAATGTCCTCACATAGCCTTTAACTTGTAAATGGTCATAGGGTTTTCTATAGTAAAAACTATTAGATAAGCTATAAAAACATGCAGCCACCATCCTAATGATGGCCTGGTTGTATTTAACATAGAGTGAAAGTGAAAGTCGCTCAGTCATGTCCCACTCTTTGCAACACCCGGACTATACAGTCCATGGAATTCTCCAGATCAGAATGCTTCTCAACCCAGGGATCAAACCCAGGTCTCCTGCATTATAGGTGGATTCTTTACCAGCTGAGCCACAAGGGAAGCCTAAGAATACTGGAGTGGGTAGCCTATCTTTTCTCCAGTGGATCTTCCTGCCCCAGGAATCGAACTGGGGTCTCCTGCTTTGCAGGTGGATTCTTTACCAACTGAGCTATCAGGGAAGCCCATTTAATGTAAATGTATCTCTAATACCTGTTCTAGGGATTCCCAGGTGGTGCTAGTGGTAAAGAACCTGCCTGCCAATGCAGGAGACACAAGAGATGCAGCTTCAGTCCCTGGGTGGAGAAGATCCTTTGGAGGAGGAAATGGCCACCCGCGCCAGTATTCCTGCCTGGAAAATGCCATGGGCAGAGGAGCCCAGGAGGCCTACAGTACATGGGGCCACAAAGAGTTGGACATGACTGAATGACAAACACACACACAACAATACCTCTCCTGGTGGTCTCTGGAACTCTGCAGAGTGAACCTGGTGAGCAATTGAGCTTTCATTTCATGCAGAGTTTGCTTACGTTCCAGGCACCCACTGAATAGAAGTCAAAGTCCCCTAAAAACAACCCAGTCTGAAAATACCTTGAACTATGGTTTTGAACTATCATGTCCTAAAAGCCGAGTAGAATTTGCTTTGTAATTAGCAAAAGTTTCCACAGAAATTTGAAGATGAAAAATGTCCAGAGTTAAATGTGGTTACTATGCCAAGGAGCTGCTTGAATAGGAGTTCTCTGGGGAAGGAAAGAAACTGAGAAATTCAAATATATTTGGAACTCTGGTCTCTAGTTTCTTAATATGTGAGAGGTTTGTGAAAAGACCTTACTTTCTCCAGCTCCATGGATAATTGCAGAGTTCCGCTTAAAAGAGCATTAATTCAATTTATTATTGAAGTGAATTTACTCTAAAAATTTAACTTATTCAATTGTGGATCCTTAAATCTTGATGTAGGCTAATTTCATTTTTATAGTATTTCCTTTAGATCTTTTTGGAGATGAGGAAAACAAATATTCAGAATTGTTTGATAATTTCTGAAATGTTTTTAAAAACCAAAAGAGAGTTAGAAATCTGTTTCTGGCAAATGGAGTCCTAAAGATTATTTGACCTGTTAAAACAGTGAATGAAATTTCATTCATTCATTCATTCAAAAATTTTAAGAGAAGTTACATAACCATTTGGCCCTCCCATGAACCACCTACATTGATCCTCTACAGAATTTTTATTTTTCTTTACTTTTTATTATTTGTTTCCTACTTTTCTACTCATAGATCCTATGACACAGGACAGTGAAAAACTATTCCATTCATTATTTATTCAAAAACTGGGGGGAGACTGTCTTTGCTCAAAATGAACTCTTGGATCATTAAGACTATATTTTTAATCATATAATCTCTACGTTCAAGAAATATTTATGTTGGAAAAGCATGATGATTAAATGTTAAATCGAAAGCTGAGTGTAGGCAGATTTCAAACAGAGGCATAGAAAATAAAATAAGTCTATATTCTTTATGAATCTAAAGGACAGACCAATTTTGAGGGCCAAATGAGTGAAGCAAAACATCAGAGAGGAAGGGAGATTGTTAGCTGGACTTTGGATTCTGAGTCAGATTTGGTTAAAAAGGGAAGAGAGACTATTTCCTGGCAGTGGATCTGACGGATGAGGCATCACCACGGAAGGGGATGTGCTGGAAGGCATTTTATGAAGCGTTTCACGGTTCTGGTAACAACAAAATACATATATGTGTATAAACTACAAAATACAAATTGTGTAAATGGGGCGGGTTCCCATACAAGTTAAATGCTCTTATGATTGCATTCAGAATTGGTATTGTGAAATATAGAGATGAAGGGTAACACCCATAGTCGTCATGTACAGTATGCCACACCAAGAGAGAGAACACAGAAGAAAGAGAAAACCACGTAGGGGCTTGCGTAGCAATGTTTTCCTGGTTTTTGAACAAGAGGACTCACATTTTCCGTTTTGCACTGGATGCTGCAAGTGATGCAGTTAGTTCTGGATGTGATATGAACAGCAAAAAAAAGAAACATAAGTAGACCATGATGATTATGTGTGTGATGCCACCCCTGGGTGTTCCCCTCCCCTAGAAAAGAAGAAGAGTGGGGGAAGGGTACAAACCCTGATTTCACAAAATAAATTCAAATTTTTAAATTTCACTCCTTGATCCCCACACTCTCTACCTTTGGTTTACGAATGAGTAAGAAAAGGTGAGGACGATGATCAGGTACCCACCATCACTTACTCAGTGGACATGAACCTGAGCAAACACTCAGAGAGAGTGGAAGACAGAGGACCTTGGCATGCTGCAGTCCATGCAAAGAGTCAGAAACAACTTAGCAACTCAACAGCAACAAGAAAAGGTGAAGGAACTTGACCGTTTCTACCATGTCATCATTTTCAGCCTAAGTTTCCGGATGAGCAGTAACACAAATAAGAAGGGGTCTGAGAGGGTACTTTGGTGGTCAGTGTTTCTTCAGTGGACGTGCTTTGTTTCTGAGTCTGGAGCAAATTCTGGTTCTAATGGAAAGTGTTGCTTCTTGGGGCTGTCAGCTTCCTTGCTGACTCTGTCATAGACTTAAGATTACCTTGGACTCCTTTTGAGTATCGCTGATGTCCCGTATACTGTGGGTCCCCGGAAATTGTGTGCTCATAGGCGAACAATGCATACAAAGAGGGAGACAAAGAACGGTGCTGTGCTTCTCATGCCCATGCGTCCCTGTCCCATCAAACACTACTCACAAAACCCAGACTCAGAGAGAAAATTATCAAGAATTTCAAGAAGGCTACCATGGAGCATTCAACCAAGCATGGGGCCCTTCTGCACATGGGGCCCTGTGAGACTGCAGAGGGTGCCCACCCGTGATGCTGTTCCTGACCACAACCGTACACAGTGTAGTTGTCAAGGGTGGTTGCAGAACTAAGTTTAATGGGAGGTCATACAAACTTCCTTTAAAACCTAACATGCTAGATTCCTAAAAACCATCATGTTTGCTAAAGAACTGCTTTCAGCAAATTAGCAAATTCTTGAGATAGTTTTATGTGACATTTTTTAAGTGACTGCTCTGATTTCAATTCAAATGGCATAAAAGCAATATATTAGTTCATTTTGTTTGTTTATAGATATTTTGTTTCTAGGAGTTTTACCAAACTTTTGGGCTGCAGCCAGATAAGAACTATACTTGGGCTGACTCCCAGTTCTGAAGATTGTGGACCCAAGCCCAAATTTCAAGGTCAAGGACTAGGGACTGTTTGGCTGCCTGGAACTATTAGAATTGAAGAGGGCCCCAGTGACCTCAACATTGAAGAGAGAAATTTTTAAGTCCATTGATTTGTAGCACCTCATTTCCTACCATTTTGAGTTTTCACAAGGGGAATCCATTAGATTTTTAGGATGAAAAAAAAAATCCACTGCATGTAGAAGCTGATCTTTTAAAATCTCTGGTTAAATAGGAAAGAGATAAAGCCAGGACATTAAGGGTCAAAGGAAAATTCAATGATCTAGATGTACTAAAGGTTATCTGGCTGTAGAACTAACAATCTAGAGAAAATAGTGGATCATCATCAGCTTGTATGTTCTGCAAATGACTGTAGAGTTAAGGCCAGTTGCATGATCGTGAGAGCCAGACTGTTTTGTATTTCATTAGCATTTGTCACAGCAGTTATCCCTCTTGAGTTATTTGGTCATCTTCTCTCATTTGGCTTGAGACTTTAAGGAAAACTGACCATACTATTCCCAGTATCTCTGAAAAATATCGCCCAACAATACAAAGGGTGAGACTAAAAATTCAGGTGGATAAGAATGATCACAGAGAAGGCACAGATGTGGGCAATGACAAAGCCAAAAGTAAATCCTGAGTTTCCTGCCCATTGAACCTACGCTCTGCATTCAAATACACTTTGGTCTCTGTGTTAGATGATTTTCTCTGTGGTCTTAAATGGTTTTTCACAAGGTCTGCAGAGTTTCAGCATGCTGTTACATATGTTTTAGTAATGCTGATGTTAAGTTTTGCATGTGTTTTATTTTATTCCCCTAGTAGTCTTAAAAGTAGGACAAGAATTATTTAAAGGGGAAAAGAGATTATTATTTCAGTTTAAGAGTCCCAGTAGAATGGCGGAAACTTGGAAAGTGCAAACAGTTCTAGATTCCTATTAAGCGTGACTCAAAAACCACCCTCCGTTTTTACGCTATCTCTATCTATGGTTTTACTTCTTGCTAGTGGTTTTTTTTTTTTTTTTTTTTTCAGACTTGCACAGCAGCTAATCCTCATAAAGGAAAAGCCACACATGAAATTTAAACTCCAACACTTTGGCTACAATTCCTGTAGGAAAACACCTTCCCCCTTCTCCATGACTCTACTAAATTGACTACATGGAAGCAAGTCAAAGTTATCCCTTCAATATTCACCTTTGGATAGAATCCAAGCACTAACTAAAAATATATATAGAAAATCATGTGTGATCAGACATAAGATTATCTGGAATATGCTTTTGTGGTTTTTAGAAGTAACACTTCATGGAAGGAAACATACTATGGGTTGGGGGAGGAGAAGGTTCTGACAACAACACATCTAAATGTAGTTACTTACATGACTCTAGTAAATAACAAGGCATGCACAGCGTGTCCATTCATACAAAATTCCAAAGAAACCCTATGAACAGAACTAGATTCTATATTTCATTTTATGCAAAAAGGGGTCAGATATTTGAAGGCTACTCAAAATTTTCTCCCAAATAGAAATACAAAATCAGAACTATATGTATTTTTATTCTATTTTCTTCCCAAATAAAAATAAACAATAAGAATCTTATTTTCTCCCTGGATAAAAAATAAATGTTGAAATCTTCTCCCCAATTTCTAAGACGAGAAAGACAAAAGTTTATGGACAAAAGGCCTACACAACTCCTTTTTTGGTGTAAGTCATTAAACCCTAAAATGTTCGAGTCTTAAAAAATCAAGATTGGTGTATTTTACATTTTTTTTTTAACTTAAAGCCCTAGGGTATCTCCAAGGCCATATTGTATTTAGAACAAAGGGAACAAAGGGAAGACCGTGGAATGGGCTGCCAGCTCACTACTCCCATTTCAACTGCATAAGTGTCCCTTTTCATCAGTATTAACTGCTACTGCTGCTGCTAAGTCACTTTCAGTCAAGTCCAACTCTGTGTGACCCCATGGATGACAGCCTACCAGGCTCCTCCATCCATGGGATTTTCCAGGCAAGAGTACTGGAGTGGGGTGCCATTGCCTTCTCTGCAGCATTATCTGGGAATCTGTAAAAAAATTATGTTAGAAGAAAGAATTTTGCTGCTAAGAAAACTGAAAACTATTAATATAATAAATGCCCTCATTTTTTGGTAAATAAATTGAGACCAAGAGAGGTGAAAATGACTGTTTATTTTCATTCTATTCAGTTCAGCCAGTCTTGTCTGACTCTTTGCAACCCCACAGACTGAAGCATATCAGGCTTACCTGTCCATCACCAACTCCTGGAGCTTGCTCAAACTCATGTCCATCTAGTCAGTGATGCCATCCAACCATCTCATCCTCTGTTGTCCCCTTCTCCTCCTGCCACCAATCCCTCCCCAAATCAGGCTCTTTTCAAATGAGTCAGTTTGCATCATGTGGCCAAAGTATTGGAGCTTCAGCTTCGGCATGAGTCCTTCCAATGAATATACAGAACTGATTTCTTTTAGGATGGACTGGTTGGATCTCCTTGCAGTCCAAGGGACTCTCAAGAGTCTTCTCCAACACCACAGTTCAAAAGCATCAATTCTTCAGCACTCAGCTTTTTTTATAGTTCAACTCTCAAATTCACACATGACTACTGGAAAACCATAGCTATGACTAGACAGACTTTTGTCAACAAAGTAATGTCCCTGATTTTTAATATGTTATCTAGGTTGCTCATAGCATTTCTTCCAAGGAGCAAGCACCTTTTAATTTCATGGCTGCAATCACCACCTGCAATGATTTGGGGGCCCTGAAAGAACTCTCACTGTTTCCATTGTTTCCCCATCTATTTGCCATGAAGTGATGGACCAGATGCCATGATCTTTGTTTTAAGAATGTTGAGTTTTAAGACAACTTTTTCACTCTCCTCTTTCACTTTCATTAAGAGGCTCTTCAGTTATTCTTTGCTTTCTGCCATAAGGGTGGTGTTATCTGCATATCTGATGTTATTGATATTTCTCCCAACAATCTTGATCCCAGCTTGCACTTCATTGAGTCTAGCATTTCACATGATGTACTTTGCATAAAAGTTAAATAAGCAAGGTGACAGTATACAGCCTTGACACACTCCTTTCCCGATTTGGAACCAGTCTGTTGTTCCATGTCTAATTCTAACTGTTGCTTCTTGACCTGCATACAGATTTCTCAGTTCCATTACTCAACATAGTACTGTAGATAAGTCTAGAAGCTTCAATGACCCACCAGCAACAGTATTTATACACATAAACTTGTGATGTCTGAAAAGCTATTGTCCAATTTCATGTACTACTTCTTCCTTCCTGATGTTCCATCTGCTAATTTCTCTGCTAGTTGTCTGCCCAGTATCAAGTATCCCCTCCTCTTTAATAACCAAACCCTAAGTTTATTCCAAAACATTATATGCCCAGTTCAGGCACTACATTACACAACCTCTTTTGCTCTTAGGGGTGACTATGCTACTGAACTGAACTGAACTGAACTGAACTGATGCTACTGAGGTCTGGCCAGTCAGATGAAAGCAGAATTATCATGTGAAACAGCTAAAAAGTCTCCTTCTAAAGAAATTCAACTCAGCTTAGAGCTGGACCTTATTTCCCTTCCCCTCTCTCTTCCTGTGGGAGGCTGGGATGCAGAGTAGATTGTTGAAGTCTATAGTAGCAGGACAGACACAAAAGATGCTTTAATTTCAGATGATTTCTTGAAAGCTCTACACCAGCCTGCTTTTATTTAGGAAAGTAAGCGTTCTGTGTTGAAGCCACGTAATGATCTCCACACATACCACATGCCTTATCTCTACTTGTGTTTTCCAGAAAACAACTGGTCTTTTTTTTTTTACATTCATTATAAATACAAATGACTGCTCTGTTTCATTCCTTCAGAGTCTCAGACCTTGGAAGATAACCAAGTAATATTCTCAACAATGACTGACAATTAATATTTCCCCTTCCCATTTACCAAGCACTCAGCATTTTGATGTACAGCCATTCTATTTAGTAGGGTTCAGAATTTTGAACAGAATGTAACTAGATGGACGTTTTTATGGTGGGGGTGCTGTTTATTTTCCCCTTGGACTTCACCTTGCACACAGCCACCTGCTAAGAATTCTCAGTTTGAAAACACAGGCTCCAGGAAAACTCAATTGCTTCTCATTGAAACTGTTAGAAAACTTTGTGTTTAGGGCAGTTAATGAAAGTGAATTCTTTTACTGTTTCTAGGGCCTATTTAAAATTTGAAAAAAATGTGTGCTTTCAAAACTTGAAATAGACATACAAAAACTCTTACAGCCACTGAATTTGTCAATAAATAAATATCATGTGCACCAAACATACCTCTGACTTGAGACTCCTTGAGCTAGAGAACATTAGGGCTCACCATCCTTTGAGGAGGGGATGGGACCACTTCTTCACTTCTCCTTTGTGTTAGTGGGCAGAACAAAACTAGGACCTCAGTGTTCTGCTGAATTCATTCTTCTTTCCCTCAACACAGAGCACCTCTTTCAAGAGTAAGGAAGACATATTGTGTGTGTGCCAATAGAAAATAAAGGAAAAGGAAAAACTAAACTAGTATGGGATGTAACTATATCCCACATTAGCTGTTTAAAAAGAAAACTTTTAAGTTGCTATCTTTTACTTCATTTATTTATTTAAGAAATTTTTATCTGGGCATGCAGCCTTGCATGTGGGATCTTAGTTTCCCAACCCAGGATGTTACCTGTCCCCCCGACAGTGGAAGTTCATAGTCTTTACTACTGAACTAGCAGGGAAGCCCCTGACACTGGCTTTTTTGACCTATATGAACCTTCATATTTCAATGACCTTTACTGCTTTACATCATTCTGGGGGCAGAACATTGAAAATAAGAAGTAAAGAAATGTTCCAGCTACCAGCACTTAGTCCTTTCTGAGTCTCACGTCAAAGTGAGTCTGTCATCTTATGAAAGAAATAGCTGACCCTTAAAAAGGGAAGAATACCTTCCAGTTACTCTTTCATTCTCTGGTTATTAGTTGGTGTCTAAGTAGCCCAGCTTAAGTTCTTAGTGAAGAAGAACTAAAGAGCCTCTTGATGAAAGTGAAAGAGGAGGGTGAAAAAGTTGGCTTAAAGCTCAACATTCAGAAAACTAAGATCATGGCATCCTGTCCCATCACTTCATGGCAAGTAGATGGGGAAACAATGGAAACAGTGGCTGACTTTATTTTTCTGGGCTCCAAAATCACTGCAGATGGTGATTGCAGCCATGAAATTAAAAGACACTTACTCCTTGGAAGGAAAGTTATGACCAACCTAGACAGCATATTAAAAAGCAGAGACATTACTTTGTCAACAAAGGTCCATCTAGTCAAAGCTATGGTTTTTCCAGTGGTCATGTATGAATGTGAGAGTTGAACTATAAAGAAAGCTGAGCACCGAAGAATTGACATTTTTGAACTGTGGTGTTGGAGAAGACTCTTGAGAGTCCTTTGGACTGCAAGGAGATCCAACCAGTCCATCCTAAAGGAAATCAGTCCTGGGTGTTCATTGGAAGGACTGATGTTGAAGCTGAAACTCCAATACTTTGGCCACCTGACGTGAAGAGCTGACTCATTGGAAAAGACCCTGATGCTGGGAAAGATTGAGGGTAGGAGGAGAAGGGGACGACAGAGGATGAGATGACTGGATGGCATCACCGACTCAATGGACATGGGTTTGGGTGGACTCCGGGAGTTGGTGATGGACAGGGAGGCCTAGAGTGCTGCAGTTCATGGAGCTGCAAAAAGTCAGACACGACTGAGCGACTCAACTGAACTGAAGTAGCCCAAACAGGGCTTGTAGAACATGTGTTGTAAAAGGAGAGGTAGATAAAGATATTAAAATATTCACATAATTTATCATAATATACATTTATTTTATGTACATATATTCAACCATATATAATTGTGTGAATGTAAATATAGAAATTATAATATTTAATATTTGTTTTTTCTTTTTTATTCTAAGCTCCTTCAGGACAGAGAACTGATGACAGTTTTCTTTGTGCCCCTTATAGAGCACAGTGCCTGGCACCTACTTACAGCAAGTTGCCATCATAAACTCTATGAGTTTTAATCCCTTAGTAGGGATTGTATCAGTTTTGTACTAAAGCTGAGTTTTCGATTTACGCTGCATGTTACATTTACCTCAGGAAACCAAGAAACACAATCTATTCATCCGAAAGCCAACAATTCCTATTGTGCTCAAGGTGTGAAAGATTATTGACTCTACCCGTCAATATTCTTGAAAGTGAAAGTGAAAGTCACTTACTAGTGTCTGACTCTTTGCAACCCCGTGGACTGTAGCCTGCCAGGTTCCTCAGTCCATGAAATTCTTCAGGCCAGAGTACTGGACTGGGTGATTTCTGTGGCCAGGACCTGCAGTGAATTCTGAGTTGAAAAAACACAAATTTACTTCTTCAGATAATATTTATTAAGTACTTTATTTCAATCAAATCTGATGTTAAGAA
This sequence comes from Ovis aries, assembly GCF_016772045.2. Classification (NCBI taxonomy): domain Eukaryota; kingdom Metazoa; phylum Chordata; class Mammalia; order Artiodactyla; family Bovidae; genus Ovis; species Ovis aries. The sequence continues at coordinate 27,918,090 of NC_056079.1, forward strand.
CGAAGAGTATATCTATGTTTCTGCCTTCCAGAACATACAGACCAGTGGAAGGTATTGCCGGATATGAATGTGTGTGCGTGTTGTGTGTATGTGTCTGTGTGAGAGAGAGATACACAGAGAGGGCAATATTTAGAGTAAAAAAAGGAGAAGGAAATTGGGAGGGCAAATTTAGTATTGAAAATACAAATCTTCCCAATAAGATGCTCAATTTCACTAGAATTCAGAGAAATGAGTATTCAAACCATGAAATAACCGTTATGTTGGCAAACACATTAATGGGTTGACAATAGCAGATATTAGCAAGGATGTGAAGAATAGAAACTTTAATACATTGCCCATCTGAGTACATATTAGTGTAACTATATTCACCTTTGCTGACAAAGGTCTATATTGTCAAAATTATGGTTTTCCAGTAGTGTGGATGTGAGAGTTGGACCATAAAGAAGGCTGAGAGCCAAAGAATTGATGTTTTCAGACTACAGTGCTAGAGAAGACTCTTGAGAGTCCCTTGGACAGCAAGGAGATCAACCAGTCAATCCTAAAGAAAGTCAACCCTGAATGTTCTTTGGAAGGACTGAAGTTGAAGCCAATACTCTGGCTAACTGATGCAAAGAGCCAAGTCTTTGGAAAAGACCCTGACACTGGGAAAGAGTGAGGACAGGAGGAGAATGGGAAGACAGAGGATGAGATGTTTGCATGGCATTGGACTCAATGGACGTGAGTTTGAGCAAACGTCAGGAGATAGTGAAGGACAGGGAAGCCTGGCATGCTGCCATTCATGGGGTCGCAAAGAGTTGGACACGACTGAGCGACTGAACAAAGAACAACTTTCAAGAACGATTTGACAATATCTAAAAGAATTAAAAGTATACATTCTTTAACCCACATAAAAACCATATATCTTTCAACAGGAGACTGAAAATAAATAAAAATACTAATCAGAAATGTAAATGAATGGACTGGGATTATATTTGCCAACATGGATGAATCTTTCAAACATAATGGGTAATGGAAAAAGGCAAATTACAGAAAAAGACGTGCAGAATATGCTTTATATAAAGTTTATAAACATTTGAGTTGATACCATGCACTAATTTTATGAAGAAATTCTTGAGAATGAGAAGCATGTGATTTAGGACAGAGACTACTTTTCAAGGTGCTGGGAAGATGATTTGGGAAGGTCATATAGACAGGTTTCAAATTTATGGATCATGTTTTATTTCTTACGCTGCATCATGGATCTTGAGAGTTCTTTGTGTTACTACCATCTCTTTCTGTGTATCTTACTAATTTTTTAAACTTTACCCCTAATATGGCATGCAGATCAGAGACTTCCTGCAATGGTCTAATAGTGACAAACTGGCTGATTTTCAGGAAATTCCCACCCTGCATGACAAACCTCTTTATTATTCAAGAAAAATGGCTTTTTACTGGATATTCTGAAATTTCCAGGGAATTACTAGAAACTTCCAAGAACTGCCACTCTGAGAACTGAATGAAGCTTTTGGATGTAAGAATATATCTGAGACGTGTCTAAGAGATGGCCCACTTCCTGACCACAGCTATAATCAGGTGTATCTAGGCAAGGTATTGACTTTGACGATGCATGCTGGTGTTCTGCCTGTAAACTGGCAAAGATATTGTTAAACCTATTTAGGAACTTAACATAGGTGCAATTATTCCATTTCCTGACAAAATAACGATGATGGATGGTTCTGAGGCTTCCCTAGAGTGCCTCGAGGTCTCTAGTGACGCAGCTTTCACTATCACAGAATGCTCCTCACTGCCCCACTCCAAGATCAATACAAACTCCAGCCTTGGATTTCACATTAGGTGGCTCCTGGCAGCCCCTTTCAGGCTCCCAGGCTCCCTTTTATGTACATACACACGGTCATGTGGTTTTCTGAGTGGTGTCTCCCTCTAAGGACAGAGCTGGGCTTCCCATTAGTTTGCAAACTAACCTAACTGTATCCTCAGCTGAAATTCCCATGCCTGGGTGAGTCACACTGAAGATCCTCCTGAAGCCAGTCTGAGCTGCTGTCCTCATGCTTATAGCCACAGAAAAACTAAAGGCTTACCATTTGGAATCCGATCTGCACTTTAGATGCATCCACTGGACCTATGGATCGTTGATCAGCTGAGGGTTTATCACAGTGCTCTCTTCTTTTAATTAGAAACTACTGAAACCCACCCAAGAATTATAACTGGAAACAGGAGCTTGGAGTTAAAATAAAAATCAGAATTTCTGTGTTTTTCGGTGAGGGAGGCCAGGCAGGGACATTAGAGCCACTCAGAAAGCACTAAATAAATCATGTTGCCTCCTCTGGTGCAGAGGGACCCAGCACTTCCTCTACAAGGCCCAGCTGATGGGCCTCTACAAAAATCTTAGCAGGCATTTAGGTCCCTGCAGGAACTGTGCTAAGATGAAATCATGGAGGCTCTGAGGATAGCACCTCCCTCTCTCTACATTCCCATGGCAACTGTCAATCTCACAGGAACAAAGAGATGTCTAGGGTCTGAGATTTCTCTTAGACTGCCTCCTGGGATGGACATGCCTTATTAAATTTCAAAGATTCAAGTACTGGGACTCAAGGGAGAGAGTCTGCTCTTCTACTGTACCAGAGTACAGAAGTGAGCCATTTTCCCCTTACTGGGCAACAAACCTTGGCCAATTGGTGGAATTTATTGGTTGGCATATTTTGCTCAAAATAATACATAATTCTTCACATGAGTAGGGTTTCTCAGGAATGGAGTAGCCTATCTCCAAAATTCAAGCATTCTCTGATATTGTAGAAATTCAAGCAGAGGACAGGTGTTTAATATGCGACAATGATACAGGCAAACAAAACAAAACAAACAGCCAAAAAGCCAAAACCGACTACGCTGAGTGAGGTCTCTGACAACACTGAGATTTTATCTAGATTGCCCACAAAACTTGAGTTGAATCTATCAGGATTCATGACTGATTGTTGTATCCATTCATGCAGACCAATTCTAGAAGAAATAAACTGAATATATGAAAAGTCTGCAAAACTAAAAATGTACTATAGGTTACATAGAAAAGTAGGGGATACAGAACAGGGGCTTGTGGAAACTGGTTTTGTCTCTATTACTTGAATACTCAAGCCTTGGTGGCCTCATGCTGTGTAACATTAGGAGACGGAAGATGCTTTCAAATATTCCTCCTTACTCTTAGAATCTAGGACTCACATCCTTGACAAGACTGATGAGAGAGCTATATAACTGCGTCATGAAGAGAAGTTCAGTCTTTCTAGTTTCTGAAGATAAGCCTCAACTAAAGAAGGTTTGAGGTAGAGGAAAATAATAAATGAAGTGACAACTTTTTCCTGAAAAAGAAGAATATGGTGACAACTCCAAAACTTTGACTTTTTGGATTTGGACTTTCCCGAACAAAAAGAAATGGTCCCATGACAGTCAGTTCTATCTTCTTGTATTTGCTCTTTCTTTTTGTTCTTGAATTGATGCTTTTGAACTGCGGTGTTGGAGAAGACTTCTAAGAGTCCCTTGGACAGCAAGGAGATCAAACAAGTCAATCCTAAAGGAAATCAGTCCTGAATATTCATTGGAAGGACTGATGCTGAAGCTGAAGCTCCAATACTTTGGCCACCTGATATGAAGAACTGACTCATTGGAAAAGAGGCTGATGCTGAGAAAGACTGAAGACAGGAGAATAAGGGAGGACAGAGGATCAGATGGTTGGATGGCATCACCAACTCGATGGACATAAGTTTGAGCAAGCTCCAGGAGTTAGTGATGGACAGAGAAGCCTGGTATGCTGCAGTCCATCGGGTCACAAAGAGTCGGACACGATGGAACAACTGAACTGAACTGAACTGATCTGTGTTCTTGACAGAAACTTAGGATTTTCTGGAGAGGGAGGGCGGTAGACACACAAGTGAGTAACTGTCAGTTAGTGAACTCTTCTCATCCTTATTTTAGCCTGTATAACAGAACAGATCAAGACCCTGGATCCTGAGGATAAATTGCCCAACCAGAGATTCTGACATTCATTCCTCATGTCCTCATAATCCATTATCCAACACAAGAGCAGAGAATTGCTGACAGCCGTCAAGTAGGGTCAGGACACCTGGTATTGCTCCTATGTGGTCAAACCTTCCTTCCAAGGGTAAGTACCTTTCATACTTTTCTCTAAAGACCAAAGAACTATTTCTGAGTCCACAGTTCTAGCAGGGGCATACTGCTGCTGCTGCTGCTGCTGCTGCTGCTAAATCGCTTCAGTCGTGTCCGACTCTGTGCGACCCCATAGACGCCAGCCCACCTGGCTCCCCTGTCCCTGGGATTCTCCAGGGCATACTGGTTGAATTTAATTACCTCTCTAGAAAGAAGTGGTATTCAAAGAATAAAATGTCTCTGCCAGTGTTACAATGTCACAAAATCCCAGAAGTCGTTAAAGTTCAAGAAGGGTCACTTTCTGGTCACACAGGATACATATGAAATTGGCTTCATTTTGTATCATTAAAACCTAAGATAAGAAATTCAAAGATGAAATATGTGAAGTATGTTTGACAAATGAAAGTTTTATATTTCTAGCACCCTCAATATATTTTGTCATTATTGAACTTAATACCACACGTGATATCTGAAATGGGAAACTGAGCCAGTTCAGTACTGTCATTTTAATTTTATAATTAGGAATGGTGTATAATATATGGACATTTGTGTCTTTTTTTTTTAAGAGCCTGTAATTTTGAGCCAAACACAACCCCCAATTAGTACAGATTTGAGTTAACCCAGCAGCTTGTAAGTGAAGGAGGAAAAACTCAATGTCAAATGCATTTCTTAATTTAACAAACATGAAATGTTTCTCCCCTGCGGTGGTGATCTCTGGGATTTCCTGGTACTTACATTTCACCTCAAAGAACTTCCACACCACACAAAAACCAGCATTACCTTTAACATTTCCAATATGATAAACCTTCTCTCTGGAAACTCTAGCTAGCTTTAGAAATCTAAATATCTTCCAACATATTCATCTTTGAAGTACTGGGAAAAGACATAAATCACCAAGCAATGAACTCATACTATTTTTCATTTGCAGTAAGTTTTTGAGAGCAAATATTGTAGGCAAACTCTTTACAACTCAATTTAACTCACAAACATGTTTCCTACCATCCATTTTTTTAAGTTTAGAAAAGACAATACGACTCAAAATTCTTTCATTTTCCTTTATTTAGCTTTATTTAGAGAAGGAAATGGCAATCCACTCCAGTACTGTTGCCTGGAAAATCCCATGGACAGAGAAGCCTGGTAGGCTAAAGTCCATGGAGTCACAATTAGTCAGACATGACTGAGCGACTTCACTTAGCTACATAGTCTCCCTGTATATATTTAAGACGCCCTTTGCTCTTTTTCCTCTCTTCCTTTCCTAAATGCTCATCCTGGGTAGCAGTGGAGATGCTTATATTTGTATCTTCTCCTCCCACTGAAACGCTTACTCCCCTCAACCTAAGGGAATAAGAGAAATTTCATTCACTGGAGACTGATCTTCAGCAGGGAAGGAGATTAAACAGAGGGTTATCACTCAATAAGGGAAGATTCCTTTCGTCGGTCATCAGAAAACAAAACAAACCCTAAAACCATGCTGAGTGAGCCAGTCGAAGTTCCATGCACTGAGACAGTTGTTTAGTTTTGTTTTTAATAAGCCTCCGCCTCTTCAAAGCGGGCTGATGTGCCAGAGGACTGAATCTTTCCACATCTCTCTCTGCCATCCATAAACACTATCTACGCATGAGGCCAGGCCACAGGTGGACTTCTTTTCCTCCACAGAGACTCCAAGGAGAACGCCAAAGTTCAAGGTCTGATCACTTATTTATTAAAACGTACTGATTTCATCAGAGTAGGAGGGAGGGGGAAGTGGAGAACACGAGCAGACGGGCAAAGCCCCCTTGGTATGACAGGATTCAAAGATCCTTCCAGGTAGTACAGTAAAGAAAGTCTAGTTTAAGTTGCAAACCCTCACTCTATAGACCATCTTCTGAATTCCGGGAGCATGATCTTGTCATGATCTGTAAAAGCTATCCCACAGTTAATTCTGGAAGAAAGAGGACAGCTTCTCCATCATCTGCTTCTCACATTCCTGTCCCACTTAGAACTGGAAGCCCGTGAGTGATCGATCAGTCTGGAATATGAGGGCTGACATTAGCAATTTCATGGGGCTATTTAGCAATAGTTACTTTCTGCCTCCTTTGCCATTTACAAATCTCCTTACGGTTCTAGTGAGGGGCTTCCCAGGTGGCGCTAGTGGTAGAGAAACCACCTACCAATGAAGGTAGACATAGGTTCCATCCCTGGGTTGGGAAGATCCCCGAGAGGAGGGCACAGCAACCCACCCCAGTATTCTTGCCTGGAGAATCCCATGGACAGGGAGCCTGCCAGGCTGCGGTCCACAGGGCTTCACAGAGTCAGACATGACTGAAGTGACAGAGCGTGCGCACACAATGGTTCTAGTGATTGAGTAATATAATATGCACGGCCAATAAATGACAAAGAATGGAGCTTGTTGAGTTTTCTAGAAAGGGAGAACAGATACATCCTTTGATTCTTTGGTGGTTCCTGCAGGAAATTCTTTTCTGTACCTCAACCAGTTGTTAAGTCCAAGCAAATGGAACAATAAGACACTTTAGCCCCATCCTGTTCTCAGCTAATCTGAGGTGCTCTGTCGCTGCTGATGTGTAACTGGTCTGAGGTTTAGAGGTACAGCTCAGTTCAGTTCAGTCGCTCAGTCGTGTCCGACTCTCTGCAACCCCATGAATCGCAGCACACCAGGCCTCCCTGTCCATCACCAACTCCCGGAGTTCACTCAGATTCACGCCCATCGAGTCAGTGATACCATCCAGCCATCTCATCCTCTGTCGTCCCCTTCTCCTCCTGCCCCCAATCCCTCCCAGCATCAGAGTCTTTTCCAATGAGTCAACTCTTCACATGAGGTGGCCAAAGTACTGGAGTTTCAGCTTTAGCATCATTGCTTCCAAAGAAATCCCAGGGCTGATCTCCTTCAGAATGGACTGGTTGGATGTCCTTGCAGTCCAAGGGACTCTCAAGAGTCTTCTACAGTTGCCCCCAAAACCCTGATCTCAGAAGCCAACGATCAAGAGTCTGTCTTTTATGTCTTCATGTCAGGAGGAGACCTGCACCCAAGAGTCAAGTCAAGGAACTTCCCTGGTGGTCCAGTGGCCAAGACTCTGTACTCTCAGTGCAGGATGCCTGGGTTCAATCTCTCCCTGGTCAGGGAACTAGATCCCATATGCCTCAACCAAAACACTTCAAGCGCCACAACTATGACCCAGGGCAGCCACATAAACAATAAAGAAACAAATATTTTTAAAACAGAAGTCAGACCAAGGATGGTTGGTCACTTGGAGGATAAGTAGAAACAAGAAATGCTTACCATTTTATAGCCCATGGAGAAGAGGCCAAGGCACATGCTTATTATAACTAAGAGTATTAGGTCCAGTAAAAGACCAGGTTGCTCTGGAGTTGTTAATCTCAGGGAGCAAGAAAATTCTTTTAACAGTTCAAGAAAAGAAGATGAAAGCGGTGCCCTGAAGCTTCCTAACAGGACTGGGGCTTCTGTCAATTTCAGCAGCATTCCTAAAATCCCCCAGCACTACTTCCTAGTTTGACCTTTCATGATCTGAGGCCTTCAAGTCACAAAACTAAACTAAAATCCCTAGAATACTTCAGAACAAGAGTATTTTTATCCTTCAGTCCATACTTTTCTGCCTTTTGTTGGCTTTAGCCTTATCCATAAAATCTCTGGAATGCATTTTTGATCGCTCATAATTTACTCTAAAGGTCTAGGGCTAAACCAACAGCAACTGCTCTTTGGGGAATCCTTTCATGCACTGGAGCCTGGAAAATTAAGACTCTCTTTAAATTAAAGTTAGTAAACAAAGTGTCCCAAAGTAGTGGCTTTTAGGGCCTTCGATGGTCTTATTCATATGCTGGTACAAAATCCAAATTAGTATTACATACATAAAGTACAAGCATGAATTTATGAATCAATTTTACCCCAAGTGTACAAAGAATTATCAAATGCCCATTTCCTTTTTCCTCAAGCTGCAACTTGATCATCTAGTCCATAAAACTTTATAATTCTTGTCCTCACTGTTTATTTCCCTCTGTTCACTATAGGATCACTCACTAGTCTACAAGTATTTGGGGGCTGGAAATGCGAAGCATGCCAGCTATTTTAAGGAGAAAGGGGCTTAATACAGAGACTGAGGATGTTCACAGACTTGTAAGGGTTCACAGAATGGGCTTTAGGCTGAGGACCTAGGAGTCCCTCCAACAAAAGTTTCTAACTGGTCCATCAGAGGGAAAATTTACCTCTGCCGCATTCAAAACACAGGACCCCAAGGGAATTGCTAGGCTCCATACCTGTCTGCGGAGCTGGAATTCAGATTCTTGGGACGCATTACTACCATTTTTTCAATGCCTATTCATACCTCATAGTTAGTGACCAGACACTGCCATGGTGCTTCAGAAAAAAAACCATTTTTACAACCTTGCTTTAAGCAAAAATAAGCAGTAATAGGAAGGCTCCTCTCCCACTTCTGCCTTACAAATTTCATGGAATGCCTCAATCTGGAAGAATCTAACTTGCATCTAGAACTAGTTTTCAAACAGGCTGGAGGAGGTGGTTTTTACACTTCTACAGTGTCTAGCACATAAAGCATACTAACAGTGTACCAGAGATGATGAGAGTCAATTTGCCATAACACCCGTAAACATGTTACTATTAACTACTGTCTTGTTCTCTACTCCCATATTTGTTTAATTTTTTGCAAATAAGAGTATATGTCAAACTTCTAAATGCCTTGTAATATGTAGAAAAACTCATGCTAAATAAATATGTGTGAATTGATTGCTTCACCAAATAATGTTTTTTTTTTTCTTAAAAACATGTCTTTGAATATATTTGTTTAGATACTGGAATGACTTCTTCCCTTAATAAGTGAGGTCTTTTTAGCATAGTTTATTTGACTTTTTTTTTGATGTCTGAAGATCTTGCAGTAAATTGAAGTCATCATTCTGAACATTTATAATCATTGTGCAAAAAGAATGATAGAGGAGGCAGTTAGAGGAAGATTAAGACCAAGCTACTGTACACTGAGTTCAAGCTGTGGCTATTTCAGGAAAAGCTCATTGATCCGAAACATCTTGCCATATTTTACCTTTCTACTAAAAGCTGAACAAATCTGGTTATTTTACATAAATATGTGTGTGTGTTTTGTTTTTGTTGACAAGACCAGGAGCTGACTGTGGCTCAGATCATGAACTCCTTATTACCAAATTCAGACTCAAATTGAAGAAAGTAGGGGAAACAGCTAGACCATTCAGGTATGACCTAAATCAAATCCCTTATGATTATACAGTGGAAGTGAGAAATAGATTTAAGGGCCTAGATCTGATAGATAGAGTGCCTGATGAACTAGGGACTGAGGTTCGTGACATTATACAGGAGACAGGGATCAAGACCATCCCCATGGAAAAGAAATGCAAAAAAGCAAAATGGCTGTCTGGGGAGGCCTTAGAAATAGCTATGAAAAGAAGAGAAGAGAAAAGCAAAGGAGAAAAGGAAAGACATAAGCATCTGAATGCAGCGTTCCAAAGAATAGCAAGAAGAGATAAGAAAGCTTTCTTCAGCGATCAATGTAAAGAAATAGAGGAAAACAATAGAATGGGAAAGACTAGAGATCACTTCAAGAAGATTAGAGACACCAAGGGAACATTTCATGCAAAGATGGGCTAGATAAAGGACAGAAATTGTATGGACCTAACAGAAGCCAACTTTTTCACTCTCCTGTTTCACTATCATCAAGAGGCTTTTTAGAAAAAACGATCTTCATGACCCAGATAATCATGATGATGTGATCACTAATCTAGAGCCAGACATCTTGGAATGTGAAATCAAGTGGGCCTTAGAAAGCATCACTGTGAACAAAACTAGTGGAGGTGATGGAATTCCAGTTGAGCTGTTTCAAATCCTGAAAGATGATGCTGTGAAAGTGCTGCACTCAATATGCCAGCAAATTTGGAAAACTCAGCAGTGGCCACAGGACTGGGAAAGGTCAGTTTTCATTCCAATCCCAAAGAAAGGCAATGCCAAAGAATGCTCAAACTACCTCACAATTGCACTCATCTCACATGCTAGTAAAGTAATGCTCAAAATTCTCCAAGCCAGGCTTCAGCAATACGTGAACCATGAACTTCCTGATGTTCAAGCTGGTTTTAGAAAAGGCAGAGGAACCAGAGATCAAATTGCCAACATCTGCTGGATCATGGGAAAAGCAAGAGAGTTCCAGAAAAACATCTATTTCTGCTTTATTGACTATGCCAAAGCCTTTGACTGTGTGGATCACAATAAACTGGAAAATTCTAAAAGAGATAGGAATACCAGACCACCTAACCTGCCTCTCAAGAAATCTGTATGCAGGTCAGGAAGCAACAGTTAGAACTGGACATGGAACAACAGACTGGTTCCAAATAGGAAAAGGAGTACGTCAAGGCTGTATATTGTCACCCTGCTTATTTAACTTATATGCAGAGTACATCATGAGAAACACTGGATGGAAGAAACACAAGCTGGAATCAAGATTGCTGGGAGAAATATCAATAACCTCAGATATGCAGATGACACCACCCTTATGGCAGAAAGTGAAGAGGAACTAAAAGCCTCTTGATGATAGTGAAAGAGGAGAGTGAAAAAGTTGGCTTAAAGCTCAACATTCAGAAAACGAAGATCATGCATCTGGTCCCATCACTTCATGGGAAATAGATGGGGAAACAGTGGAAACAGACTTTCCACTGGCGTGGAAAGGCCTGGCGTGCTGCAATTCATGGGGTCGCAAAGAGTCAGACTTTATTTTGGGGGGCTGCAAAATAAAGATGGTGACTGCAGCCATGAAATTAAAAGACACTTACTCCTTGGAAGAAAATTTATGACTAACCTTGATAGTATATTCAAAAGCAGAGGTATTACTTTGTCGACTAAGGTCCGTCTAGTCAAGGCTATGGTTTTTCCAGTGATCACGTATGGATGTGAGAGTTGGACTGGGAAGAAGGCTGAGCGCTGAAGAATTGATGCTTTTGAACTGTGGTGTTGGAGAAGACTCTTGAGAGTCCCTTGGACTGCAAGGAGATCCAACCAGTCCATTCTGAAGGAGATCAACCCTGGGATTTCTTTGGAAGGAATGATGCTAAAGCTGAAACTCCAGTACTTTGGCCACCTCATGTGAAGAGTTGACTCATCGGAAAAGACTCTGATGCTGGGAGGGATTGGGGGCAGGAGGAGAAGGGGATGAAAGAGGATGAGATGGCTGGATGGCATCACTGACTTGGTGGACATGAGTCTGAGTGAACTCCGGGAGATGGTGATGGACAGGGAGGCCTGGCGTGCTGCAATTCATGGGGTCGCAAAGAGTCAGACACGACTGAGTGACTGAACTGAACTGAACTGAACTGATGTGCGTGTGTGTATGTGTGCGTGTATGTGTGTGTTGAGTTGCTTTATTTGGGTCCGACTCTTGGTGACCCCATGGACTGTTAGCCACCAGGTTCCTCTGTCCGTGGGGATTCTCCAGGTGAGAATACTGGAGTGGGTTGTCATGCCCTTCTCCAGGGGATCTTCCCCATCCAGGGATTGAACCCATGTCTCCTGTGGCTTCTGCACTGCAGGTGGATTCTTTACCGCTGAGCCACCCAGGAAGACCATAAATAAGTATTATTTTGGCTAATTTAAACTTAGGTTTGACACCTTAATACCAACTTCTAATATCAACTTATTAAACTTCTATTCCAGGGATTTTCCCTGAAGCCCACATGGTTAAGACTCCATGCTTCTACTGAAGGGGGCATTGTTTCAATACCTGGTCAGGGAACTAAGATCCCACAGGCCATGAAGAGCAGTCAGTGAATAAATAAGCTCAAAGAACTCAAGAGAAGAATGGATGTATACAGTGAGAAACCAAACAAAGATTTTTAAAAATATAAAGAACCAAACAGAGGTGAAGAATACAATAACTGAAATAAAAAATGTATTTAGAAAACCTTTTATTAGAGCATCAATTGTCTTGTCCAGCAAAAAATTGTCCCAAAATTTTATCTTGCATTAAGTGAGTAGGTTGTCTACAGTGGTATTGTAAGAAATCCATGAACTGAAAATGTCCGGGTCCTACAGAAAACCATACTATCAGAGACTTTTAAATTGAAAAGGATTCTTAGAGATCATTCTAACATGAATTCCAGAGGGTCACTGTGACTTATATCAGGTCATACACCTGATAAGTGAAAAAATAAAACAAACCAGACCCATATTTTCCAATTAGCTCAAAGTTCTTTAACAACAAAATGGATTATGCATCTTTTTTTTTCTATTTTATAGAACTGAATTCTCACTCGTGGAAAAAGAAAATTGTTAAAGTCTACATTCATATACTAACCTTTGGAAGATTCAAGAATAGCCCAATCCATTAACATACATAAGAAAACGTTTGACTTTTTTTCTTGAGATAGTCCACACACACACAGACACTATCAGCTGGCTGAAGTGTTTTCAATGTGGATGTTAACAAAGTGATAAAGTGGACAGAAGGAAAACTCAAGCTGCCTTCAGTTATGAATTTCTATGAAAGATATCATGTGATGCAGTCAACAAACTAGTTCTCATATCGACATACTGGAGTGGATTTCTAACATCCGCAATGACTTAAAAATTGGGATCATTTCGGAGCATTCAGTTCCCTGTTCAGTGTTATGAGCCCTCCAGAAAGATTATCAACACTGTCCACTGTGATGAGGGAATTGAGGAAATGAGGGTCTTAAACATCATGCATTGGTAGTAAATGTTATGCTGGCAGGGAAAATTGTTTCCAGGAACTGAAATATCATACACTCAGCCCTTCTGGGAAGAAAGACCACACAGCAGCTTTGGGGAGGGGGACAGAAGAAAGAGCCCACTAGTCAGTTCGTGGGAAACGTCGCAGGACCAGCAAAATGAGATCTTCCATATCAACTTTCTACTTCTTGGTGGGGTTTTTAATCTTGTTTTCATTGAATTTAGTAATTGGTCATATCTGCAAAGTTAGAGTTCATACTGATCAATGAAACAGAGAACAATAATCAGATGATCCAATGACCTATAGAAAAGCAATTCCTCCCAAATGCCTTCTCTGCTCTCTCTCAGCATAATGTCTAAAATAATGAATGTTAGCAGCATAATAAGGTCCTCCCTTTTCTCTCAGGAGAAAATCTGAAAACCAATATGTATCCTAAGGCATTGTGCTTACTAAACAATATAAGGAAAAGACACTAAGAAAATGCCAACTATTCTGCCTCCATCAATTTGAGCTAATTTCCGGGATTCAAAAGACTGGTCCATAATGAAAGAATTCTAAGGATCTCTTCTTCTTTAAAGATCTTGTTGAGTTCAAGGTCTCTGCTAGTCAGTGTTAACTTTTACAACTAAGCTCACACACCCCTTTCATTAAAGAAACAAACAGGAACATATTAGGAGAAAACTGATATTCATGGTATAGTACATTAAGAAAAGAAAACTGGCCAACAAGCATTAACCAGGAAGATTCCTGGGAACAAGACCTTAGCTAAATTCATAAATAGTGTAGATGTGGGGAGCATTATAGGTTTTCATAAACGAAAGATTATTTTCAAAAGCTATTGTACACTGTAAGTTAAGTGCTAGTTTCAACACCTTATTGGGGAAGAGAAGTGTGTTTTTCAGAAACACAGAAACTGGATCATCAGTTCAGTCACGTCTGACTCTTTGCAACCCCATGGACTGCAGCACGCCAGGCCTCCCTGTCTAATACCAACTCCCAGAGCTTACTCAAACTCACGTCCATCGAGTCGGTGATGCCATCCAACCATCTCATCCTCTGTTGTCCCCTTCTTCTCCCACCTTCAGTCTTTCCCAGTATCAGGGTCTTTTCCAAGGAGTCAGTTCTTCATATCAAGTGGCCAAAGTATTGGAGCCTCAGCTTCAACATCAGTCCTTCCAGTGAATATTCAGGACTGATTTCCTTTAAGATGGACTGGTTGGATCTCCTTGTAGTCCAAGGGACTCCCAAGAATCTTCTCTGACACTACAGTTCAAAAGCATCAGTTTTTCGATGCTCAGCTTTCTTTATGGTCCAGCTCTCACATCTATCATCAGCTAATATCAATTGCACATTTATTAAAAACTTCATACAGATTATTTCATCCAATCCTTATACTAAATCTATGAAATTTATAATAAAAATGCACTATTTATTTTAACATGTATTATCTGCTGTGTATTATACTAATTAGTATTAATTACTATATAAATGTACTCTTTGAGCCCTCAAAACAGCCCCATCAAGTAGACAGTAGTTTATCCCCATTTTATGGACGAAAAAATGAAGCACAGACATGTTAAAATAACATCGAAAACATCAGGTAGAAGAGGCAGGATTTGAGCTCTGATATATAGCTCAGTTGGTAAAGAATCTGCCTGCAATGCAGGAGACCCCGCTTCATATTCCTGGTTCAGGAAGATCCACTGGAGAAGGGATAGGCTACCCACTCCAGGATTCTTGGGCTTCTCTTATGGCTCAGCTGGTAAAAAAATATGCCCGCAACACAGGAGACTTGGGTTCAACCTCTGGGTTGGAAAGATTCCCTGGAGAAGGCTACCCACTCCAGTATTCTGGCCAGGAGAATTCCGTGGACTGGATAGTCCATAGGGTTGCAAAGAGTCGGACATGACTGAGCGACTTTCTCCTTCACTTTCACATACCTGTGGTAGCTGTTTTTCTTCCCCTTTTCCAATACACTGATATTCATCACATCTTTAAGCATTCTTGTTCCAAAATCACTGCAGATGGCGACTGCAGCCATGAAAGTCAAAGACGTTTGCTCCTTGGAAGAAAAGCTATGACAAACCTAGAGAGCATATTAATAAGCAGAAACATCACTTTGCCTACAAAGGTCTGCACAGTCAAACCTATGGTTTTTTCAGTTGTCATGTACAGATGTGAGAGATGGACCATGAAGAAGGTTGAGTGCTGAAGAATTGATGCTTTTGAACTGTGGGGTTGGAGAAGACTCTTGAGAGTCCAATGGACAGCAAAGAAATCAAACCAGTCAATCCTAAAGGAAATCAGCTCTGAATGCTCATTGGAAGAACTGATGCTGAAGCTGAAGCTCCAATCCTTTGGCCACCTGATATGAAGAGCTGACTCACTGGAAAAGACTCTGATGCTGGGAAAGATTGAGGGCAGGAGAAGAGGGTGAGATGACTGGATGGGATCACCAAATCAATGGGCATGAGTGTGAGTTTGAGCAAACTCTGGGAGATAGTGAAGGACAGGGAAGCTTGACATGCTGCAGTCCATGGGGGTCACAAAGAGTCGGACACAACTTAGTAACTGAACAACAACAACATGCATTCATTTATTTAACCTATATTGGTTGAGGGCAAGTTGGGAAAGCCCTGCTCTAAGAGCTAGGAAAACCTCAGTTACCAAGATTCTCTGTGCCTATGAAGGTTTCATTCTAGTTGAGTCATTTTAAATCCCATCTGAGCTAAGACTTGAATGTGCTAGCAGGGTCAGGCACATAGAAATTCAAGGAAAGAGTGGTCAGGTGAAGGCAAAGTTCACCAAAGTTCTAAGCCAGAAACATGGGTTTCAGAAAGGAAATGGCCGGATGGAACAGGTTAAGCTAAAGCTCTGAGATAGGATTGTATTTAAGAAGTGGTTGTGCTAGTGGTAAAGAACCTGTCGGCCAGTGTAGGACATGGAAGAGATGCAGGTTCGATTCCTGGGTCAGGAAATTCCCCTGCAGGAGGAGGGCATGGCAAACCACTCCAGTATTCTTGTCTGGAGAATCCCATGGACAGAGGAGCCTTGAGGGCTATAATCCATGGGGTCACAAAGAGTTGGACATGACTGAAGCAACTCAGTGTGCACATATAAGGCAAGACACAGAGTGCAAACCGCTGGCACAGAGAAGGACAAGGCCAGCGTGGTCATGGGGGCTGGTCATAGGAGCTTGTGAGACCACAGAAAGCACAGTGTTTTTCACTCTGAGTAACATGGGAAGCGACTGCAAGATTTTGAACTGAAAAATGACATTGTTGAAGAGGAGGAAATTTTCCTCTACCTCTCTAGGTCTTTTTGATTGTTTAAAATGTTAAACTGACAAGAGACAAATTAACAGCAGAAAATCAAACAAAAGTTGAATAACATTTATCCATGGGAGAGATGCAGAACTGAGTAACTCACCAAAATGGAGGAAACCCTCAGCTTCAATAGCATCTTCAGCTAAAGGCAGATGAGGATGTTGGTTTGAGACATCAAAGGGGATGAAAGTCATTGATGTGAAGAAGAAGAAAGCAAATATTTGATAAACACATGTTTACTGGCTCCTGCAGAGACCATGGGACAACAGAGTGGAATTTTAATAAACAGACTTTGCTGGGTTCCTCTCTGTCTACACAGCCAGTTCATGCTATAGTGATCTTTGGCGATGCTCCCTTCCTGGAACTGCTGTTTACATTCTGTTAGGGAATTAAGGGAAAATCCTGTCTTCTGGGTCTTGTTATTCTCAGTTCAAAAGACAATGTCTGCAATGCAAAAAAGACATTGTGAGGTTGGCAAATTTTGGTCTGCTACAATCTGATGACATTTCTCCCACTGATCTGATCACTGAATTAAGAACAGACTGTATGGGGACAGGATAGAAGGATCAAGTTCCTGATAAACTCATACGTGAAAGGCGGTGATGGACCAGGAATGAGAGAGAAGATCAGGAACTCAGGTTTGGATATATTGAGTTTGGGATGCTTGTTAGATTTTTTTTTAACTGGAGGATAATTGCTTTACAGTGCTGTTGTACAGCATTAGTTTTAGTTGAACAGCAATGTGAACCAGTTATATGTACACATAGATCCCCTCTTTCTTGGATCTCCCATTTCAGCCCCTCATCTCACCCCTCTAGGTCATCACAGAGTCCTGAGCTGGGCTTCCCTGTGTCATACAGCAGCTTCCCAGCAGCTACCTATTTTACACCTGATAGTATATATATGTCAATCCTCTCTTCCAATTCATCCCACCTTCTTCTTCCCCAAGTCCATTTTCTATGTCTGCCTCTCCATTCCTGCCCTGCAAATATGTTCATCTGTACTATTTTTCTAGATTCCATATATATGTATTAATTTATATTTGTTTTCCTCTTGCTGATTTACTTCACTTTGTATGACAGACTCTAGGTTCATCCACATCACTAGAACTGACTCCATTTCATTCCTTTTCATGGCTGAGTAATATTCTGTTGCATATATGTACCGCAACTTCCTTATCCATGCTTGTCAGATTTCCAATAAGAAATGTCAAGTAGACAATTGATAGGACTTTGGGAGAGATATGCAGGCTGAAGATATAAAATGTGGAGGTCAAGCACATAGATGGAACTGAAATACAGGTGGCTGGAGGAAATTGATAAGCTCCTGGATACAATTAAAGAGAAGGGCAAAGGACCAGTTCTGGTCTCTCCAACATTAAGAAGAACCAGTAAAGGAAAGTCAAGAAAAAAATAAATGGGAGTTTGAAGTTCTGCAAGGTAAGTAAAGAATATAGCCAAGAGGACTGTTTTTTCCCTACTAAACTCGGGGTAAATAGGGCTTACTATTGCTATTCAATTGCTTTTCATTTATATCCAGTAGCTATTGTTACCATTGTGGTCGAGTTCACTGGTGAACTAGCAGCCAGCTGGCAGATCAGCTGGGGGCGGTATGGTGTAGGATTACTTGGATGTCAGCTCTGCACCACGTGGTCTCTCATGGCTCCTGGGCCTAGCCATGACTGCTCTCCTAGCCAGAGGCAGTGGTTCAGGAGAGAGCAAGTGTGAAGAAAGGGAGGGAATGCACAGGCATTTTGAAGGTTTGGAACTGGAACACTGTTACAGAGCTACCTTCTACTGTTCAAGGCAAGTCATAAGATTAAGCTATCTTCAAGTTGTACAATATATTTCTTTGTGGGATGGACCACAAATCACATCGCGAAGGGCATGGATATAGAGACATGTGAAAATTTGGGGATATTTTTGCAGTCACTCTCTAGTCTCTACCACTCTAAAACCCCAAGGTTCTTTTTTTTTTTTTTTTTTTTTTTTTAATAATTTTTGGCTGTGCCTAGTGACATTTGGGATCTTAGTTCCCCCACCAGGAATAGAACCGAAGCTGGCTGCACTGGAAGTACTGAATCTTAACCGCTAGACCACTGAGGGAAGCCTCTGAAACTTCCTAGGTTCTATCAGGAAACTCCCCCTCAAATATTCAGGAACTGTACCTGGATTGTGATGCCTCCTTATCTCGGAACTTCTAAGCACTGTGAGATGCAGGGAATTTCTTTCCATCTTTCCAGCTCAGCCCTTAGCCTTCTCTGATTCCCAATATTCATGAAAAGTCCTATAGGGGAAAATTGGCATATGGTAACAACTGGCTGTGTTTTTAAGGCTTCTCCAGATTTCAGTCTGTTGTTTCCATTCTGCTTTGCAATTTTATGATGGTTTTTCTTTCCTCTCAAAGAGTCCACCAACATTCAGCTCAGTTCAGTTGCTCAGGCATGTCAGACTCTTTGCTATCTCATGGACTGCAGCATGCCAGGCTTCCCTGTCCATCAGCAACTCCCGGAGCTTGCTCAAACTCATGTCCATCGAGTCCATGATGCCACCCAACCATCTCATCCTCTGTTGCCCCCTTCTCCAACTGCCTTAATATTTCCCAGCATCAGGGTCTTGTCCAATGAGTCAGTTCTTTGCATCAGGTGGCCAAAGTATTGGAGCTTCAGCTTTAGCATCAGTCCTTCCGATGAATATTCATGACTGATTTCCTTTAAGATGGACTGCTTTGATCTCCTTGCAGTACAAGGGACTCTCAAGAGTCTTCTCTAACACCACAGTTCAAAACCATCAATTCTTCCACACTCAACTTTCTTTATGCTCCAGCTCTCACATGCATATATGACTACTGGAAAAACCATATCTTTGACCATACAGACCTTTGTCAGCAAAGTAATGTCTCTGCTTTTTAATATGCTGTCTAGGTTGGTCATAGCTTTTCTTCCAAGGAGCAAGTGTCTTTGAATTTCATGGCTGCAGTCACCATCTGCAGTGATTTTGGAGCCAAAAAAAATAAAGTCTATCGCTGTTTCCATTGTTTCCCCATCTATTTGCCATGAAGCAATGGGACCAGATACCATGATGTTAATTTTTTGAATGTTGAGTTTTAAGCCAACTTTTTCACTCTCCTCTTTCACTTTCATCAAGAGACTCTTTAATTCCTCTTCAACTTCTGTCATGAGGGTGGTTTCATTTGAATATCCACGGTTATTGATATTTCTCCCGACAATCTTGAGTCCAGCTTGTGCTTCATCCAACCAGGCATTTCACATGATGTATTCTGCAACCAGTCCATTCTGAAGGAGATCAGCCCTGGGATTTCTTTGGAAGGAATGATGCTAAAGCTGAAACTCCAGTACTCTGGCCACCTCATGCGAAGAGTTGACTCATTGGAAAAGACTGATGCTGGGAGGGATTGGGGGTAGGAGGAGAAGGGGACGACAGAGGATGAGATGGCTGGATGGCATCACCGACTCAATGGACGTGAATCTGAGTGAACTCTGGGAGTTGGTGATGGACAGGGAGGCCTGGCGTGCTGTGATTCATGGGGTCCCAAAGAGTCAGACATGACTGAGAGACTGAACTGACTGACTGACTCTGCATATAAGTTAAACAAACAGCCTTGATGTACTCCTTTCCCAATCTGGAACCAGTCTGTTGTTCCATGTCCGGTTCTAACTGTTGCTTCTTGACCTGCATACAGATTCTTCAGGAGGCAGGTAAGGTCATCTGGTATTCCCATCTCTTGAAGAATTTCCCACAGTTCGTTGTGATCCACACAAAGGCTTTGGAATAGTCAATGAAGCAGAAGTAGATGTTTTTCTGGAACTCTCTTGCTTTTTCTAGGATCCAACAGATGTTGGCAACTTGATCTCTGGTTCCTCTGCCTTTTCTAAATCCAGCTTGAACACCTGGAAGTTCTTGGTTCACATATTGTTGAAGCCTTGCTTGGAGAATTTCGAACATTATTTGGCTAGCATGTGAGATGATTGTAATTGTGAGGTAGTTTGAACATTCTTTGGCATTGTCTTCAGGATTGGAATGAAAAAGGACCTTTTCCAGTCCTGTGGCCACTGTTGAGTTTTCCAAATTTCCTGGCATGTTTAGTGCAGCACTTTCACAGCATCATCTTTCAGGATTTGAAGTCTATCACCTCCACTAGCTTTGTTTGTAGTGGATGCTTCCTAAGGCCCACTTGACTTCACACTCCAGGATGTCAGGCTCTAGGTGAGTGATCACACCATTGTGGTCATCTGGTCATTATTATCTTTTTTGTATAGTTCTTCTGTGTATTCTTGCCACCTCTTCTTCATATCTTCTGCTTCTGTTAGGTCCATACTTTCTGTCCTTTATTGTGCCCATCTTTACATGAAGTGTTCCCTTGGTATCTCTAAGTTTATTGAAGAGATATCTAGTTTTTCCCATTCTATTGTTTTCCTCTATTTCTTTTCATTGATCACTGAGGAAGGCTTTCTCATATCTCCTTGTTATTCTTTGAAACTCTGCATTCAAATGGGTAGATCTTTCCTTTTCTCTTTTGCCTTTAGCTTCTGTTCTTGTCTCAGCTATTTGTAAGGCCTCTTCAGACAATCATTTTGTCTTTTTGCATTTCTTTTTTTCTTGGGGATGGTTTTGATCACTGTCTCCTATACAATGTCATAAACCTCTGTCCATAGTTCTTCAGGCACTCTGTCTATCAGATCTCATCCCTTGAATTTATTTGTCACTTTTACTGTATATTCATAAGGGACTTGATTTGGGTCATACCTGAATGGTCTAGTGGTTTTCCCTACTTTCTTAAATATCAGTCTGAACTTGGTGATAAGGAGTTCATGATCCGAGCCACAGCCAGCTCCCAGTCTTGTTTTTTCTGACTGTACAAAGCTTCTCCATCTTTGGCTGCAAAGAATATAATCAATCTGATTTTGGTGTTGACCATCTGGAGATGTCCATGTGTAGAGTCTTCCAACTCTTGTGTTGTTGGAAGAGGGTGTTTGCTACGACCAGTGAGTTCTATTGGCAAAACTCTGTTAGCCTTTGCCCTCTGTTAGCCTTCATTTTGTACTCCAAGGCCAAACTTGCCTGTTATTCCAGGTATTACTTGACTTCCTACTTTTGCATTCCAGTCCCCTATGATGAAAAGAACATCTTTTTTGTGTGTTAGTTCTAGAAGGTCTTGTAGGTCATCATAGAAGCATTCTACTTCAGCTTCTTTGGCATTAGTGATTGGAGCATAGACTTGGATTGCTGTGATATTGAATGGTTTGCCTTGGAGATGAGCAGAGATCATTCTGTCGTTTTTGAGACTGCACCCACTTACTGCGTTTCAGACTCTTTTGTTGACTATGAGGGCTACTTCATTTCTTCTAAGGGATCACAATAAACTGTGGGAAATTCTGAAACAGATGGGAATACCAGACCACCTAACCTGCCTCTTGGGAAATCTGTATGCAGGTCAGGAAACAACAATTAAAACTGGACATGGAACAACAGACTGGTTTCAAATAGGAAAAGGAGTATGTCAAGGCTGTATATTGTCACCCTGCTTATTTAACTTCTATGCAGAGTACATCATGAGAAACGCTGGACTGGAAGAAACACAAGCTGGAATCAAGATTGCCAGAAGAAATATCAAAAACCTCAGATATGCAGATGACACCACCCTTATGGCAGAAAGTGAAGAGGAACTAAAAAGCCTCTTGATGAAAGTAAAAGAGGAGAGTGAAAAAAGTTGGCTTAAAGCTTAACATTCAGATAACGAAGATCATGGCATCCGGTCCCATCACTCCATGGGAAATAGATGGGGAAACAATGGAAACGGTGTCAGACTTTATTTTTGGGGGCTCCAAAATCACTGCAGATGGTGACTGCAGCCATGAAATTAAAAGACGCTTACTCCTTGGAAGAAAAGTTATGAGCAACCTAGATAGCATATTCAAAAGCAGAGACATTACTTTGCTGACTAAGGTCCGTCTAGTCAAGGCTATGGTTTTTCCAGGGGTCATGTATGGATGTGAGAGTTGGACTGTGAAGAAGGCTGAGCACCAAAGAAGTGATGCTTTTGAACTGTGGTGAAGACTCTTGAGAGTCCCTTGGACTGCAAGGAGATCCCAGGATTTCTTTGGAAGGAATGATGCTGAGGCTGAAACTTTTGGCCACCTCATGCGAAGAGTTGACTCATTGGAAAAGACTTTGATGCTGGGAGGGATTGGGGGCAGGAGGAGAAGGGGACAACAGAGGATGAGATGGCTGGATGGCATCACTGACTCAATGGACATGAGTCTGAGTGAACTCCGGGAGTTGGTGATGGACAGGGAGGCCTGGCGTGCTGCAATTCATGGGGTCGCAAAGAGTCAGACACGACTGAGCGACTGAATTGAACTGAACTGAACTGAAGGGATTCTTGCCTACAGTAGTAGATATAATGGTTATTTGAATTAAATTCACCCATTCTGGTCCATTTCAGTTTACTGATTTGTAAAATGTCGATGTTCACTCTTGCCATTTCCTGTTTGACCACTTCCAATTTACTTTGATTCATGGACCTAACATTCCAGGTTCCTAGGCACTACTGCTGTTTACAGCATTGGACTTGACTTCCATCACCAGTCACATCTACGACTGGGTGTTGTTTTGCTTTAGCTCTTTCTCCTCATTCTTTCTGGAATTATTTCTCCAGTCTTCTCCAGTAGCATATTGGGCGCCTACCAATCTAGGGAGTTCATCTTTCAGTGTCATATATTTTTCCCTTTTCATACTGTTCATGGGGTTCTCAAGGCAAGAAATCTGAAGTGGTTTGCCATTCCCTCTCCAGTGGACCACATTTTGTCAGAACTCTCCACCATGACCCATCCATCTTCGGTGGCCTACACAGCATGGCTCATAGTATTATTGAGCTCTACAAGACTGTGGTCCATGCAATCAGTTTGGTTAGTTTTCTGTGAATGTGGTTTTCATTCTGTCTGCCCTCTGAAGGAGAAGGATAACAGGCTTATGGAAGCTTCCTGATGGGAGAGACTGACTGTGGGGGAAACTGAGTCTTGTTCTGATGGGTGGCCAAGCTCAGCAAATCTTTAATCCAATTTTCTGTTGATGGGCGGGGCTGTGTTCCCTCCCTTTTGTTTGGCCTCAGGCCCAACTATCAGTTCAGTTCAGTTGCTCAGTCATGTCCGACTCTTTGCGACCCCATGAGTCACAGCACGTCAGGCCTCCTTGTCCATCACCAACTCCCGGAGTTCACTCAAACCCATGTCCATTGAGTCAGTGATGCCATCCAGCCATCTCATCCTCTGTCGTCCCCCTCTCCTCCTGCCCCCAATCCCTCCCAGCATCAGGGTCTTTTCAAATGCATCAGTTCTTCACATCAGGTGGCAAAAGTATTGGAGTTTCAGCTTCAACATCAGTCCTTCCAATGAATATTCAGGGTTGATTTTCTTTAGGATGGACTGGTTGGATCTCCTTGCAGTCCAAGGGACTCTCAAGAGTCTTCTCCAAAACCACAATTCAAAAGCATCAATTCTTCGGCACTCAGCTTTCTTTATAGTCCAACTCTCACATCCATTCATGACCACAGGCCAAACTATGGTAGGGGTAATGACTGTAATGGCAAGCTTCTTCAAAAGGACTTATGCACACACTATTTTATTCAGTGCCCCTGACCCACAGCAGGGCACTGTTGACCCACACCTCCACCAGAGACTCCTGTCCACTCACAGGTGAATCTGGCTCAGTCTCTTGTGGAGACACTGCTCCTGTCTCCTGGCTCCTGGTGTGCACAAGGCTTTGTTTATTCCCTCCAAGAGTCTGTTTCCCCTGTCCTGTGGAAGTTCTGTAATCAAACACCACTGGCCTCCAAAGTCAAATTTACTGGGTGTTCTCAATCCCTTCACTGGAACCCCAGGTTGAGAAATCTGTTGTGGGTCCTAGAACTTTCTTAATGGTGCGAGAATATCTTTCGTATAATTGTTCTGCAGTTTGTGGGTCATCTGCTCGGTGGCTCTATGGTGGGGCTAATAATGACTTCCTCCAAGAGGGCTTATGCTACACACTATGTGACCCAGGTCTGCTGCAGCCAGAGCCCCTGTCCCCACAGCAGGCCACTGCTGACCCATGTGTCCACAGGAGACGCTTAAACACTCAAAGGCAGGTCTGGCTCAGTCTCTGTGAGGTCTCTGGGTCCTGGTGTACACAAGGTTGGGTTTGAGCCCTCCAAGCATCTCTGGCGTGCATGGGGTTTGATTCTAAATGCAATTTCACCCCTCCGACCATCTTGTTGGGGCTTCTCCTTTGTCCTTGTATGTGGGTTATTTTTTTGGTGGGATCCAACGTTCTCCTGTTGATGGTTGTTCAGCAGCGAGTTGCAATTTTGGAGTTCTTGCAGGAGAACATGAGTGCAGATCCTTCGACTCTACCATCATTAGGCATGCTACCTATATATTTATATACATATATATACACTGCCAAGTGTAAAGTAGCCAGTGGGAAGCTACTGTATAGCACAGGAAGCTCAGCTCCATACTCTCTGATGACCTAGAGAGTGGGATGGGAGAGTGGGAGGGAGGTCCAAGAGGGAGGGTATGCTGCTGCTGCTAAGTCACGTCAGTCGTGTCCGACTCTGCCCCATAGACGGCAGCCTTCCAGGCTCCTCCGTCCCTGGGATTCTCCAGGCAAGAACATTGGAGTGGGTTATGCATACATGTAGCTGATTCACTTTATTGTACAGCAGAACCTAACACAACATTGTAAAGCAATTACATTCCAATAAAAACAGTAGGTGCAGCACAGGTCATCTTGTATCTTGTAATGGTCTCATATGTCCTTATTTAAGTCTGCATGAACCCAGATGAAGCAATTATTAATATATCCTGGTGGCTCAGAAGGTAAGAGTCTCCCTGCAATACAGGAGACCTGGGCTCAATCCTGCATTGGGAAGATTCCCCTGGAGAAGAAAATGGCAACCCACTCCAGTATTCTTGCCTGGAGAATCCCCATGGACAGAGGAGCCTGGCATGCTCCAGTCCATGGGGTCACAAAGAGTAGGACGTGACTGAGAGACTAATTACAGCACATTATTCATTTATTGATATCAATTTTTCTAAATAGTTCACTTGAACAATAAAACTTGCAAGACTTTGCTTACTAACTGCTTATAAATCTCCGTGTAACATGATTCCTAGATATATGCTTTACTCATTCAACTTAAACGTCTTCATTAGGGTAGCACTTCCAAAGAATGCTGCACAGAATGCCAACCCCCCCGATGACCTATGGAAAAAATTTCCTTAGATAAATGCATCTAAGAGATACTACATCGTGATTTCTCTTTGAAATTTTCAATGAACATTTGTCTATTAAGGGATCTAAAGAGTTATGTAAAAAAATTATCCTTTTACTTTGTTTCATTTGGCATTTCCACACTATTACAAGTCTCTCTCTTTTTTTTCAAGTAACATCTATTAATATTCTTTGAATCTGGTGTTCTATGGAATATACTCTGGAAAATATTTTTCTAAGAGTAATGAAGTTAATAAAGATTATGTCTACAAATTCTTTAACTCATTTAAGGGACAAGCAGTTCTGTTTTACTTATAATAAAGATCTCTATCACTTGCAGGGAGCTGATATCAAGGTCCACAGAATTTGGACTCTTCTTCTGTAAATACTGTCATGTTTCTGGATGTTGGGAAATTCATGAACAAGGCATAATTACCAGACTTTATCAGAATAAGAAGTAAGTAAAACAAATATTTAATGTTATAGACTGAGCATTTTAAAAACAGATTTTAAATGGCCAAGTGGTCCATTTAATACGCCTATCAGTCTGCATGCTCTCCTTCACATCTGAAATCATCTACAGTTATTAATTCTGTATTTCCTGAGATTTTCTGACCCTCTTGGCAAGATCTATATGTCTGACAATATAATCTTAAATAGAAGCTGGGGCTTTAATTCCTGTGAAATTAGGAGGACAAGTCTTACTAGATAGAGTTTACTGTTGGCCATTATAGATGTCAAATTTTATTCAGTCAAGAGAATTACTGGAGTGTTTCATTGTGAGTTCCAGGCACAAGGATGGTCCAACTCTGTGACATTATCCAGGAAATTTCCAATAGTTAGAAACACAGGACAGCAATTCTCTCACTTGATGCCTGTTGGTGAAACTTGAACCTCTGAGCACTACTCAATGGTGTGAATGTTTCCTCTGCCTGCAACTCCTTCCTTGAACATTCCTCTTGGTGAAACCCTACTCATCCTTGAGGTTTCCATTCAAATACTTTTTTCTCAGAAAGAATTTACATGACCTCCCTCTCCAAAGCGATTCAAATCAGAGAACTATATTTGCTCTCTCTCACAGCAACCTATTCTTTTATAATTCTATATTTATTGGGGGTTTTAAATCACTAATACCTTTCTTTCCCATTAGACTTGACAAGGAATCTCTCAGAGGGCAGAGGCTTTTTTTTGCCTTTTTTTTTTTTTTAAAGGTTAAAAGGATTAAAGTGTGCTTTCAAGAATCCTTCAGTTCCATCATATATTTTAATCGCCAGAGAATATATACCACAGTTCTGTTCAAGAGCCATCTTTTGCTTCAAGATAAAATGCAAGCTATTGGACTGACCACTTGTGTATCCCATCAAGCACGTTTATTTTCATCAAAATTTCCACAAAGGAGTAGTTTTAAATACAACAATTGACCTTAAGTTCAGGTGGTCACATTCAATTGCCTACCCCAAAGATTTAAGAAATTTTTTATTTCTCTTGTGTAGCTTTCATTTAACAAGATCCTTCCCCTGTCATTGAAAAGCATGTTGGTTAACAAGAAAAAGGTCATGGTGAGAGAGACACAATCTGTATAATCTCTGTGCCCATAATTAGATTGATTGCCACGGGGTGGTCTTTACATATTTAGATAAACTGTGAGAGCTTTTCCCCACAGGAAGGGATTATGCAGATTTTTAATCAGGGTCGTCTTTCCATTTTCCTTCTGAGAGTTTGTAAATGATAGATTGAATGCTGGTGGCTGTTCAGTGTAGCCTGGCTGCAGTGTCGCCAAATGCTTAAACTTGCCTGGAGTGGCGTAAAAAATAGCACCACTAATCAGAAGAAATGGTAACAGAGTTAATTTGTTCCAGAAAGGTAATGAGGAAAATAAGAGAAAGGGAATGGCTGCTGAATAAACATTTTCCCTAATGTTTTTCCTCTTGGTTTTTTCAGATTTCCAAGGTGGGTAGTCGTTTTTCGTTTTTGTTTTTTTCATTGATGCTGAAGAGTGCGGAAGTGTTCAGGACCAAGCCGCGTCTGATATGGCACTGAACAAATGCTGAAAATGGGGCTAGAATGTTGGAAAAGAGATTGTCTATATAATCTTCTTTCCTCCTTCGCTTAGGACATCTTAGATGGAAATGCTCAGAACTGGGAACATTTTAGCCTGAAGATAAGGTGTGTGTGGACACTATAAAACTCCTAGAGGAAAACACAAGCAGAACACTCTTGAACATAAATCAAAATGAGGGAGGGGGGTTCATGTTTGGGAATGCATGTAAGAATTAAAGATTTTAAAATTTAAAAAATAAAAAACTAAAAAAAATAAAAATTAAAATTAAAAAAAAAATCATAATGACACCTTTTTTGATCCATCTCCAAGAATAATGGAAATAAAAACAGAAATAAACAAATGGAGCCTACGTAAACCCAAAAGCTTTTCACAGCAAAGGAAATGATAAACAAAATGAACAGACAATCCAAAGATCGGGAGAAAATATTTGCAAATGATGTGACCAGCGTGGGATTAGTCTCCAAAATCTAAAACAGCTTATGAGGCTGAACAACATCAAAACAAACAGCCCACTCAGCAAACGGGCAAAAGACGCGAAAAGATATTTCTCCAAAGAGGACACACAGATGGCCAACAGGCACATGAAAAGATGTTCAACACTGCTAGTTACTAGCGAAATGCAAATCAAACTACAATGAGATATCACCTCACACAGGTCAGAATGGCTATCAAAAAATCCACAAACAACAAATGCTGGAAGAGGGGTGGAGAGACGAAAACCCTCCTAAACTATTGGTGGGAATGTAAATTGGTACAGCCACTATGGAGAACAGAATGGAGGTTCCCAAAGAAACTAAAAATAAAGCTACAATTTGACCTTGAAATCCTATTCTGGGCATATATCCAGAGAAAAACATGGTCCAAAAGGATACATGCACCCCAGTATCACTGCATCACTTTACAATAACCAAGACATGAAAGCAACCTAAATGGCTGTCAACAGAGGAATATGCAAGGATGTGGTGCATATGTACAATGGAATATTAGCCATTAAAAAGATGAAATAACTCCATTTGCAGCAACGTTGATGGACCTAGAGAGGGTCATACTGAGTGAAGTCAGATGGAGAAAGGTAAATATCATATGACATCACTTATATGTGGAATCTAGAAACAATCATTTCAGTTCAGTCACTCAATCATGTCCAGCTCTTTGCGACCCCATGAATCACAGCACGCCAGGCCTCCCTGTCCATCACCAACTCCCAGAGTCCACCCAAACCCATGTCCATTGAGTCAGTGATGCCATCCAACCATCTCATCCTTTATTGTCCCCTTCTCCTCCTGCCCTCAATCTTTCCCAGCATCAGGGTCTTTTCAAATGAGTCAGCTCTTCACATCAGGTGGCCAAAGTTTTGGAGTTTCAGCCGCAGCATCAGTCCTAGCAATGAGCACCCAGGACTGATCTGATTTAGGATGGACTGGTTGGATCTCCTTGCAGTCCAAGGGACTCTCAAGAGTCTGTTCATCAATTCTTGATATGGTATCTCAGTTCAGCTCAGTTCAGTTCAGTCACTCAGTCATGTTCGGCTCTTTGCGACCCCATGAATCGCAGCACGCCAGGCCTTCCTGTCCGTCACTAACTCCCAGAGTTCACTCAAACTCACATCCATCAAGTCCGTGATGCCATCCAGCCATCTCATCCTCTGTCATCCCTTTTCCAATGAGTCAGCTCTTCACATCAAGTGGCCAAAGTATTGGAGTTTCAGCTTTAGCATCATTCCTTCCAAAGAACACCTAGGGCTGATATCCTTCAGAATGGACTGGTTGGATCTCCTTGCAGTCCAAGGGACTCTCAAGAGTCTTCTCCAACACCACAGTTCAAAAGCATCAATTCTTCAGTGCTCAGCTTTCTTCACAGTCCAACTCCCACATCCATACATGACCACAGGAAAAACCATAGCCTTGACTATATGGACCTTTGTTGACAAAGTAATGTCTCTGCTTTTCAATATGCTATCTAGTTTGGTCATAACTTTTCTTCCAAGGAGTAAGCGTCTTTTAATTTCATGGCTGCAATCACCATCTGCAGTGAGTTTGGAGCCCCAAAACATAAAGTCTGACACTGTTTCCACTGTTTCCCCATCTATTTCCCATGAAGTGATGGGACCAGATGCCATGATCTTAGATTTCTGAATGTTGAGCTTTAAGCCAACTTTTTCACTCTCCTCTTTCACTTTCATCAAGAGGCTCTTTAGTTCTTCTTCACTTTCTGCCATAAGGGTGGTGTCATCTGCATATCTGAGGTTATTGATATTTCTCCTGGCAATCTTGATTCCAGCTTGTGTTTCTTCCAGTCCAGCGTTTCTCATGATGTACTCTGCATATAAGTTAAATAACCAGGGTGACAATATACAGCCTTGATGTACTCCTTTCCCTATTTGGAACCAGTCCGCTGGTCCATGTCCAGTTCTAACTGTTGCTTCGTGACCTGCATACAGGTTTCTCAAGAGGCAGGTCAGGTGGTCTGGTATTCCAGTCTCTTTCAGAATTTCCCACAGTTTATTATGATCCACACAGTCAAAGGCTTTGGCATAGTCAATAAAGCAGAAGTAGATGTTTTTCTGGAATTCTCTTGCTCTATCAATGATCCAGTGGATGTTGGCAGTTTGATCTCTGGTTACTCTGCCTTTTCTAAAACCAGCTTGAACATCTGGAAGTTCACAGTTCACGTATTGCTGAAGCCTGGCTTGGAGAATTTTGAGCATTACTTTACTAGCGTGTGAGATGAGTTCAATTGTACGGTAGTTTGAGCATTCTTTGGCATTGCCTTTCTTTGGGATTGGAACGAAAACTGACCTTTTCCAGTCCTGTGGCCACTGCTGAGTTTTCCACATTAGCTGGCATATTGAGTGCAGCACTTTCACAGCATCATCTTTCAGGATTTGAAACAGCTCAACTGGAATTCCATCACCTGCACTAGCTTTGTCTGTAGTGATGCCTTCTAAGGCCCACTTGACTTCACATTCCAGGATGTTTGGCTCTAGATTAGTGATCACACCATCGTGATTATCTGGGTCATGAAGATCTTTTTTGTACAGTTCTGTGTATTCTTGCCACCTCTTCTTAAAATCTGCTTCTGTTAGGTCCCTACCATTTCTGTCCTTTGAGCTCATCTTTGCATGAACTGTTCCCTTAGTATCCCTATTTTTTTTTTAAAGAGATTTCTAGTCTTTCCCATTCTATTGTTTTTCTCTATTTCTTTGCATTGATCACTGAGGAAGGCTTTCTTATCTCTTCTTGCTATTCTTTGGAACTCTGCATTCAAATGGGTATATCTTTCCTTTTCTCCTTTGGTTTTTGCTTCTCTTCTTGTCTCAGCTATTTGTAAGGCCTCCTCAACACCCATTTTGCTTTTTTGCATTTCTTTTTCTTGAGGATGGTTTTGATTCCTGTCTCCTATACAATGTCACAAACCTCCATCCATAGTTCATCAGGCCTTCTGTCTATCAGATCTTGTCCCTTAAATCTATTTCTCATTTCCATTGTACAGTCATAATGGATTTGATTTAGGTCATAACTGAATGGTCGAGTGGTTTTCTCTACTTTCTTCAATTTCAGTCTAAATTTGGCAATAAGGAGTTCATGATTGGAGCCACAGTCAGCTCCCAGTCTTGTTTTTGCTGACTGTATAGAGCTTCTCCATCTTTGGCTGCAAAGAATATAATAAATCTTATTTCAGTGTTGACCATCTGGTGATTTCCATGTGTAGAGTCTTGTGTTGTTGGAAGAGGGTGTTTGCTATGACCAGCGTGTTCTCTTGGCAGAACTCTATTAGCCATGCTTCACTCTATACTCCAAGGCCAAATTTGCCTGTTACTCCAGGTGTTTCTTAACTTCCTACGTTTGCATTCCAGTCCCCTATAATGAAAAGGACTTCTTTTGGGGGTGTTAGTTCTAGAAGGTCTTGTAGGTCTTCATAGAACTGTTCAACTTCAGCTTCTTTAGCATTACTGGTCAGGGCATAGACTTGGATTACCATGATATTGAATGGTTTGCCTTGGAAATGAACAGAGACCATTCTGTCGTTTTGAGATTGCATCCAAGTACTGCATTTTGGACTCGTTTGATGACTATGATGGCTACTCCATTTCTTCTAAGGGATTTCTGCCTACAGTAATCCCACAGTACTACTGCCCACAGTAGTGCAATGGCTGCAACAGGCATGGAAGTGTGGCCGAGAGGAGCTACCCCCGTCCGAGGTAAGGAGCAGTGGCTGCGCTTTGCTGGAGCAGCTGTGAAGAGATACCCCATGTCCCAGGTAAGAGAAACCCAAGTAAGACAGTAGGTGTTTCAAGAGGCATCAGATGGCAGACACACTGAAACCATAATCACAGAAAACTAGTCAGTCTAATCACACAGACCACAGCCTTGTCTAACTCAATGAAACTAAGCCATGCTGTGTGGGGCCACCCAAGATGGGCGGGTCATGGTGGAGATGTCTGACAGAATGTGGTCCACTGGAGAAGGGAATGGCAAACCATGTCAGTATTCTTGCCTTCAGAACCCCACGAACAGTATGAAAAGGCAAAATGATAGGATACTGAAAGAGGAACTCCCCAGGTCGGTGTGTGGGTGTGTTAGCTGCTCAATCGTGCCCGACTCTTTGCGACCCCATGGACTGCAGTCCACCAGGTTCCTCTGTCCATGAGATTTTCCAGGCAAGGATACTGGAGTGGGTTGCCATTTCCTTCTCCAGGGGATCTTCCCAACCCAGGGATCAAACCCGGGTCTCCTGCACTGCAGGCAGATTCTTTACCGATAGCTACAAGGGAAGCCCTAGGTCGGTAGGTGCCCAGTATGCTACTAGAGACCAATGGAAAAATAACTCCAGAAGGAATGAAGGGATGGAGCCAAAGCAAGAACAACACCCAGTTGTGGATAGAACTGGTGATAGAAGCAAGGTCCAGTGCTGGAAAGAGCAATATTGCATAGGAACCTGGAATGTTCAGTCCATGAATCAAGGCAAATTGAAGTGGTCAAACAGGAGATGACAAGAGTGAATATCAACATTCTAGGAATCAGCAAACTAAGATGGACTGGAATGAGTGAATTTAACTCAGATGACCATTATAAAAAGAAACAATACCAATGGATTTACAAAACAGAAAGAGACTCGAAGACTTGGAAAATGAACTTATGGTTGCCGGGGGAAGGAATAGTAAGGGAGTTTGGGAAGGTCATGTACACACTGCTATATTCAAAACTGATAACAAACAAGGACCTATTGTATAGCATATAAAACTCTGTTCAATGTTATGTGCCAGCCTGGATGGGAGGGGTGTTTGGGGAAGAATGGATACCTGTATCTGTGTGGCTGAATCCCTTCCCTGTTCACCTGAAACTACCACAATATTGTTAATTGGCTATTTTGTTGGTCAGTTGCCCAGTCGTGTCCGACTCTTTGTGACCCCATGGACTGCAGCATGTCAGGCCTCCCTGTCCCTCACCATCTTCCGAAGTTTACCCAAGTTCATGTCCATTGCATTGGTGATGCCATCCAGCCATCTCATCCTCTGATGTCCTCGTCTCCTTCTGCCGTCAATCTTTCCCAGCATCAGGGACTTTTCCAATGAGTCAACAGTTTGCATCAAATGACCAAAATACTGGAGTTTCAGCTTCAGCACCAGTCCTTCCAATGAGTATTCAGGGTTGATTTCCCTTAAGATTGACTGGTTTGATCTCCCTGCTGTCCAAGGGACTCCAGGAGCCTTCTCCAGCACCACAGTTCCAAAGCATCAATTCTTTGGTGCTCTGCCTTCTTTATGGTCCAGCTCTCATAACCGTATGGGGCCACTGGGAAGACCATAGCCCTGACTATATGGACCTTTGTCGGCAGAGTAATGTCTCTGCTTTCCAACACAAAATAAAAAGTTTAACGTTTGAAAAAAAAGATAAGAGGTCTGCTCTTGCCTACAAAAAGGGCTATCATGGAGACTTCCCTGGTGGTCCAGCAGTTAAGACTTTGCCTTCCAACGCAGAGGGTGCTGGTTTGATCCCTGATTGAGGAGATAAGATCCCACATGCCTCCCGGCCAAAAAAAGACCAAAACAGAACAGAAGCAATATTGTAACAAATTAAATAGAGACTTTAAAAACTGTCCACATCAAAAATAAAAAGGAGGCTCTCATAAAAGGAAAAAAGCTTTATTCTAGCGATTGCCAACAGAAGGAAGATGGTGCAAAGTGATGGGTAAAGAGGATTCTGAGCCTTCTCCTTTCTTCTTTTTCCATCTCTCCACACTTCATAACCACAGTTCATATTGGGGAAACTATCAATGGCTCTATAAATTTAAAATTTATCTTCAAGATAAGTTATTCTTATTAAAGTGTTATTGTTATTATTTGTAGTGTAATAGGTGTGAAGCCAAGATAAAATGCAAAACCAACTTTTTCCTTTATGGATTAGGCCCACCAGGCTTGAACTGACATAAACTGACATGATTCATGCGAGATAAATTTAAAAGGCTGGACCTCTATAATGAATAATTAGCTAAGTCATAGAATTTTTACAGCTGGAAGTTATCTAATCAAATGTCTTCATTGTACAGATGAGGGTTAAGTTCTTGGCTCTACTTTGAGAACAGCAATAAAAGTTCTTGGCTGCTTTAGGAGACAATTCAAATGGGTTCTCATTACCTCCTGCATTAAATGTAAGCCAATGTTAGTACTGAATAGAGATTTAATAGAAGCCAGAAGTGATTTCTTGGATGCTGGCATGCTTATCTCGGAGACCACAGTTCTTACTTTCTGAATTGGCATTTTCTAAAGATTATTTTACCTGATATTTGCATTTGAGTGACAATTGCATTTGAGATCAAAGTGGATAGTGATAAAATGCACTTAGAACATCCTTATAAATGAAAGCTTACTCTATAGCCCCTTCTAGTCCTAAGATAATCCTCATTAATGTTCCTTCATTTTGAATATTCCATTATGAAGCTTCTCTTTGAAAAGCAGAGGGTAAAAGAGAGAAAAAGGAAGGCTGAATTGTAAAGAACGTAATCCATCAACACTTATTTAACACAAATATTCTTTAAACACTTTAGTGCACACTTTTGTATGCACTAAATTATCTCATTTGGTTCTTTAAACATCTTCATGATGTCGGTGATATTCCATTTATAAATGAAATAAACTAAGACTAAGTGATGAATAATGGATGAAACTAAGTAATGAAATAATAAGCAGTAACCAAGTAGTTGATAAATTCAGATCCGATTTCAATTTTCCGTTTATTACATCATCTTTGAAGCTTGGACTATACTGAGTAAAAAGATGTGAAAATAGGAGATGTTAAAGACAGACACAGAAAGAAGCATCCTGAGTAACTGCCTGCAGAAGGGTAAAGATGGAACTTACTGCAAAATAATATGACCATATAACCTGGATGATGTGAACACTCTCCATCGAGATGGAGAAAAAATTCTGTTTTTAAACTCTGTGCGTGTGTGTAGAGTTTGAGAGTTAACATTGACATCTAAGAACCAGCTCACTAATTAAACCTATTAACTACTGAAAAGCCCAATCACAGCCCAGTGAGAGGAGCTGATCATTTGTTAATTAGTCCTCAAATAAAATCTTTTTCCTCAGTGGCTAAATATTATGTAACCTACCGCATCTCAAGAAATGCACAATGGACTCTTTTCTCCACCTAGGAAAAATATATTCATCAAATATATTGATCCCTGGATAATTATTTAGAACAAGAGATATCCAACTAAAATTTACTGGGATGTTTAGTGAGGATTATGCAACTTAAGTATAATATTAGAATTAAGTATAATGTTAGAATTATGTCAACAGCAGCCATACAATAGAGAAGTGTATTTCTCTCATTTAAAAATAACTAAATACTCGCCAATATTTATTCAGTGGATAATTGTGATCTAGTTGGAAAGACAAAAATAATACTTCCTGGAAGTCAGAGAGGGTGACTGTAAGTAAGGAGTTTATTTAAATGAAGAGAGAGAAGAATGCTACATGTGAAACACCTTTTAAAAGCCATCATATCTTTTCTATACATTGAGATGGGATTGTGGAATTTTAATAAATTAACACTGACATTATTCATGTTTGGGAACGCATGTAAGAATTAAAGATTTTAAAATTTAAAAAAATAAATAAATTTAAAAAAAAGAAAATGCAAAAAAATTCCAGAAAAACAAACAAAAAAAAAGAATGATTATTAAAGAATAATAATTTATTCTTGAGGGCCTTGATTTAACTTTCCATGTATATGTTTCTTTCAACCATACTGTTTAAGGATGTTGGAGTTTGACATACAATAATTCTCCTTACGTGGGCTTCCCCGGTGGCTCAGAGGTAAAGAATCTGTCTGCAATGCAGGAGTTGCAAGAGATGCAGGTTCCACCCCTGGGTCAGGAAGATGCCCTGGTGGAGGGCATAGCACCTGCTCTAGTATTCTTGCCTGGAGAATCCCACGGACAGAGGAACCTGGCGGGCTAGTCCATGGGGTCACAAAGAGCTGGACATGACTCAAGTGACTTAGCATACACGCACACACGCACGTTCTCCTTACGTGTCTGTAATCAGTTCTATAATAAATAGGTAATAAATAATAATTTTTAAATAAAAAGAATTAAATAAGGTAACAGATTTACCTTCCTATCTGAAACAACTAAACAATTATACATGTCTTTGAAACAGTGGTTTTCTGACACTGACATCAGACAACACAGGACAGTAAGCCCTAAGAGAGGGGCAACAAACAAGATGTCTCAGTTTACTGACTGCAGAGTTTCCAGGCTGCAGTGCAGGAGAGAAAATGAGGTAGAGTCCTGGCTGAGTTAAGAAGACAGAGTTAGGCTAAACCAGTGTCAACTACTAACTGGAACTTGCCAATGGCATTTGCCATCTGCCTCTGCAGGGACTGAATCCTGTGCAGCTGTTGACCTTTGACACACCCTGAAGGGAGTTCAGGATGGAGAATGAGGCGCTTTGTGCTCCAAGAAAACTGGTGGAACAAGTCTCCGGATACATATTTTCATGATCTGATTTTATGAGCCCAATCCTTGTATCTCCCCATATCTAGAAAAGCACTAAATCCCTTCACAATGACATCAGCAGCTCGTGACCAGCAAAAAACCTTTTGTAAGATACGTGTTTGATTGCATGAACTCCCCCCTCATCAAAATCACATATATTGATCTTCCCCCTCTTTAGAGTACTTTCTCAGAGCTAACTGAGATGCTGTCTCCCAGCCTATAGTCCTCATTTTGCCTCAAACTTAACTCATAACTTTCACGTTGTACATCGTTTTTAGTCGACACCAGTGAGAATTCATAGGGCCAAATATCCAGGAGGAGAGAGGTACACAGAAGCAGAGTTCTGAAGATCTCAGCGGATCCCCCTTAGATCTTCTGCTGAGCATGAGTGGAAGAGACCATAAGAGGGGAAAGAAAGAACCATCTAAAAAGAGAAGAGCTAACAATCTCTGGAAGTTCCACAGGACCAGGAACAGTGTGTTTCCTTCAGAAAAAAATAAAAAGGAAAAGTTGCAAATTTACAGGACATTGAAGTACTCCAAAGGGTATTATCTCAACTAGACTATAGACTGTTCTGGTTCCACTTTACAAATATTAAAAGCAAGCCTCAATAGGATCAAACTATTTCCAAGTAACTTAATTTCAATTAAGGGGAAAAAGTTCAAGAATAGCTATAAGAATACAAAAGTATCTAACACAATGTAAAATTCACAATGTCTGACATCAAATGAAAAATCACAAGGCATATAAAGAGTAGACCAATACAACCCATAATAAGGAGAAACAGCTATAGAAACAGATCTATAATTACATGGGTGATGCAGTTAGCAGATGAGAATGTTAAAATGGTTATTATAACTATATTCTATATGTTCAAGAAGGCAGTGTAATGCTTGAACATATTAAGGAGAGACATGGAAAATATTTTAAAAAAAGACCCAAACAAAACTTTTAGAGGCAAACCATGCAAGAGCTAGAATTTTTAAAAAAGTACTCTGGATGGAATTAACAGTGGATTCGATGCTGAAAAAGTAAAGATTAATGGGCAAAAAGACATGCAGTAAAAACCATTAAAAATGGCAGAAAAAGGACTGAAAAAATAGACAGAGCTTCAATGACCTGTGTTACAATTTCAAGCAGCCTACTATATATGTTGCTCTGACTGAGTTTTCTCTGAATTAATTAAATTTTCCTCTGCTGGGAAGAATGTGAATGCTAGACATAAATTAAATTATAGAAAAATAAATAATATGATATCCCTGGGGGGAAAAATTGTAGGCAGTCATCCAGGGCTGATATGCTAGTCTTCAGTGACAGGAACTCAGCCTCTCTTTATCTTCTATTTCTGCATGCATGACTTCCGGTCCCCAAAGTCACCTCAAGGTCCCAGATGCTTGCAGGAACTCTAAAAATTACTTTCCACATTCCAGAAATCTGGAAAGAGGATACTTCCCAGAACTTGCACAAGCTTCTGTTTACAACCAATTGGCAAGAACCAAGCCAAATATCAGAATGTAGCTACAAGTGATGCTGGGAAATGCAATGCTTATTTTGGTTAGTCACATACATAGTAAAAATCAAGGATTCTGTTTCTATGGTTCAATTGGACAGTGGACATTGGAGGAATAATAAACGCTCTCTCCCATACAGTAAAATGGAAAGAAAAATATCAGGCAAAAGCTAGCATGTGTCAGGACTGAGATGGAGATGCTGTTGTTGTTCAGCTGCTCAGTCATGTTCCACTCTCTGCAACCCTATGGACTGTAGCCCTCCAGGCCCTTCTGTCCCTGGAATTTTCCAGGCAAGACTACTGAAGCAGGTTGCCATTTCCTCCTCCAGGGATCTTCCTGACCCAGGGATTGAACCCACTTCTCTTACATTACCTGCAATGGTAGGGGTTTCTTTACTACTAGCACCACCTGGAAAGCCCATGGATAATAAATATAAGAGGGAGACTTTAACAGAGAAATATATAGAAGTAATAGATACAATTCATACAGCACAACAACTCATGGATTAAAACTCTTCTCAAAAACAAATGATATTATTTTTATTGCAAATATCAGGAATACTTTATTAGTATCTAAACTGATTCTAGAAAAGACTTCTATGTGCCAAGGAAAAATGAAAATATAAATGATTTCTTCTCATATAGAATTTTTAATTTGGTTTTGTTGCATAGTCGAGGTAAGGGTATTCTCTCCCAGTTAGTCAATCATTTATATCAGCAGGGAGTCATGGATATTTATTTTATACTTTGGATTATAACCCAATTTATCTTGTACAAATTGTTCCAGCTCTGGCCATTGGGACCTCTTTCAATTAGCTCCCTTGTCCTTTAGACATATTTCCATCATTGTGGTTTGTTTCTTCTTAAACACTTTATTAATTTCTCACACTACAGTCAACTACTTTTAAATACCAGATACAGATTTTTGCACACACTCCTGCTCAATTCTGTTCTCTTGGCATTCATCAATAATTCTAATACACTGAAATAATATGGCTTTTTCATCTTTCAATTTTCATTTTAATTATCTCACCACATTTTGGTTCATCAGCAAATTTGATGTCTTATCTGTGTTCATTCAAATACTCAAGATTCAGGCCAGAGTCCTATGATCTCCTACTGAAGACATCTCTCTCTTTATATACATATATACATTTTTTTTTTCTTTTTTATCCTTCCAGCTTTCCCCTGTAGCCCTAATTAGAACTCTTTTGGTGCCTTATTCATTCAGATAAAAATGAATTTTATAATATTATCCTCTAGCTCAATTTATCCACAAGAACAAATAAAAGAATAGGAAGTCTAAGGGGAAAGTTTCACGTAAAGAATAATAATTATGGATGGTTCACAGCTCAGAGGGAAAGGAGAGAGTCGATGGGAGGAGAGACTCTGGAATTTTATCTTTCCCGGGAAGGAAATCATTATCAAGTTTGGAGGACAAAAAGCAAGGAATGAAAGATGAATTGGAGTCACCTCCACTTCTTCACAGGGACTGTGTGACAGCAAACCAGAAGAGAAACAGCACAAAAATGCTTCAAGGTCCCATTTGTTTCTGTGATGGTAAGGAGGAGAGAAGAAAAGGGTCGTTCTAGGAATTGGCAGACAATAAGAAAAGCAACCACAGTCGTGATAAGCATGTATGTGGAGTTTGAAAATAAATGAATACTGCAAGCCTTTAGTATCAAATAGATAAACAAAAACCTCTGGTTACTTCAATTTCAGCTTCCATTGCTTATGTTGTCTGGTTTCTGATGCTTCTTAACTAGTTTCTTTGATACAACAGCATTTCTTAAAAAGGAAAGCTCTATACCTGGCTTACATAATCCAGTGAAAACACTATTAAGAAAGAAAGAAGAAGAAAAAAAAAAAAGAGCAGAGGAAGGGGGAAGAAAGAAGTAGGTGAAGGAGATTAAAAGGTATAAAATCTCCAGTTACAAAATAAATGAGCCACAGGGATGAAATGTACAGTGTAGGGAATATAATCAATAATTATTATGTAACATGTTTGCATGGTGACAGATGGTAACTAGACTTATGGTGGTGATCATTTTGAAATGTATGGAACTGTTGACTCACTGTTCTATGTATCAGGAACTAACAAATTGTTGAAAGTCAATTATATTTTAAAAAAGAACAAGCTCATAGAAAAAGAGATTAGATTTTTGGTTACCAGAGACTGGGGCTAGGGAGAGGGGAAATTGGACAAAAGCAATCAAAAAGTACAAAGTTCCAGTTATAAGTAAATACTAGGGATGATGTACAATGTGATAAGTATAATTAACACTGATGTGTGTTATATATGGACTTCCCTGGTGGCTCAGACAGTAAAGAATCTGCCTGCAATGCAGGAGACCTGGTTTTGATCCCTGGGTTATATATGAAAGTTATTAAGCAAGTAAACCCAGAGTTCTCATCAGAAAGAAAAAAAAAATTATTTCTTTAATTTTGTATCTATATGACATGATGGCTGTTCATTAAATTTATTGCGGTAATCATCTTATGATGTATGTAAGTCAGATCATTGTGCTGTACACCTTAAACGTATCCAGTGCTGTGTGTCAATTATGTTTCAATAAAACTAGGGGGGAAAATGCAATTACAAGGACTTCTGAGGTTTTCAAAATGCTTCTCAGAGTGAGGTCAGCAAATCCAATTTAGGACCTGAGACATTCCCCAGAAGAAATGTTTAATCACTTGTCAAGTGTGTTCATTCGGTATGCTCAGGTGGTGATAAGTACTATCCACAGAATGCCTCCTACTGCATGCAAATTCTCATGTTTCCCCTAATTCTCATAACAACCCTCCAGGAGAGGTGTGTTCTTTTCATTTGCAGATTTGGAACTGAGTTTCGGAATGCTTCAGTAGCTTGCACATGCAGCAAGAACAATACCCAATCATTCTGGAAGCAAAGCCCTCTGTGAATCCCCTATGTTACATGGTTTTATCCCAACCCAGCAACTCTCTGGGGCCTCAAAGATACTGAACAACTGTTAACACAAGATAGGAAACTTTGTGTTGGAAATCGAGATGTTTACCTCTCTGAATGCCATGGGATGTAAAAACGAGATTTTAAGCCTTATAACTCAGTGTCTGACTTCAGATACAGACTTTTTAAAATTTATTTTGAGAGGAAAATTGCTTTACAATATTTTATTAGTTTCTGCTGTACCACAACATGAATCCGCTATATGTATACATATATTCCCTTCCTCTTGAGCCTCTCTCCCTCCCTACCCCACCTCTCTAGTACCATACAGTAAATTTTGACAATACGGATTTTTGCTCTTCCTGCTCCATGTGAGTTTAACTTCATCATAGCTGGATAAATAAGTTATTGAGAATTTCAATCTTTTACTTGATCTCTCAAAAGAAAGTTTAGATCAAAAGAAATGACTTGAGATTGATGAGAATTCATAGAAGCTGTGACTTAAAATTAACTTTTTTGCCAGTGGCAAGAAACATTTATTTAATCTTATAGT
The DNA here is from genome assembly GCF_016772045.2 of Ovis aries. Classification (NCBI taxonomy): domain Eukaryota; kingdom Metazoa; phylum Chordata; class Mammalia; order Artiodactyla; family Bovidae; genus Ovis; species Ovis aries. Next base: position 27,959,626 of record NC_056079.1, read on the forward strand.
AAGTCAGAAAACCCCAAGTTCATTCTCAGGGCAGCATTTATTTTTTTCTTTTCTGCCTCTGCCTCCTCCGTAAGCTATACTTATTTCTACATATATCCTCAAAGGTCTAGGTGATATTTCAATCTTTCATCAATCCCAAGCTAATTTATGGTTATTGAAAAAAATTAAGAGCCAGCATATAACATTAGATCTTATTTCTTCTAAGTTTGCTCAAGGGAGCATGTGTGTGTTTCTCTTCCTTGCACCTGCCAGAGAATATTTACCTGACTGGTAGTACTTTGAAGTCCTGGCTGATTAACATTCTGGAAGAAGCTTGACAAAACTGCTGCTCCTGAAATTTTTTTCACGAGCACATTCTTGTTAGAAGATAGCATTCTTCAGTCTGCAGTCTGATTTTTCTCCAGTCTCAGCAGTCTCCTGGCTTGGGGCCACCGTAAACTAGAAGGTCTTTTGTTTTCTCAACCTCAGTTAAAGTTGATGGGTTTAGTTGTTATTGCTTCGCTTAGCACACGACTGTATTTACTGCCGTTTAATGCAAGCTGTGCGTCTTGCCACCTAGGTCTCCAAGGCAGTCATCTTAGGAAATTTCTTTGAATCTGTGGTTAGACAGTTCACTTTGTGCTCTCGAATCCTAAGTGATGACATTGTGACCCACCTTGCAAAGCAAGAGCTGGAAGGTGTACAAAAGAGACCCTAGTGAAGCGTGAATATCCCTTAGTTCAAACCAAATTAGATTCTCAAAGTCTGAGAACCAGAACCATCTCAGTGACATGTATGTCCCAGATTCCGAACTCCACTTAGAAATATAGAGAGAGGGAAGAGATCTGATCATTGAAGTGTCTAGACAAAGTAATGCCTGACCTGTGAACTTGACTACTTAGAAATTCTTCCCCTAGTCCCTAGGAAGACAAAATACCTCTTCTCCCTCTGGGAGAGGGTTCAAGTCATTGGTTTTCTATAGCAGAGACACAGGAGGTACCCTTATGACTCATCTACCTTGTCTTCAGAGAACCAACTGGAGGTAACCAACACACACATCAACCAACAATGATGTGTGTGTGTGTGTGTGCGTGCGCACGCACGCACGTACACACTCAGTGATGTCTGATTCTTTGTGATCTCATGGACTGCAGCCCACCAGGCTCCTCTGTCCATGTGATTCTCCAGGCAAGAATACTGGAATGGGTTGCCGTTTCCTTTTTCCAGAGGCTCTTCCCAACCTAGGGATGGAACAAATGTCTCTTGCCTTGGCAGGCAAATTCTCTACCACTAGCGTTACCTGGGAGGCAGTGATAGCACAATGGCGATCATCAGCATCTTTTCTGGATCAGTGAGCCTGGCGGTGCTGTTTGGTGCCTGTCCCTTGGCATCATCGTATTGCAACATGACAGCTCAGCTTTTGGCATTTCGGTGCCATGCCTTGGCAATCAGATTCAGTGATACACTGCTCAAAATAAAAAAAATTCAAAACTCCCAGAATCCCACATCGAGCCTGATTTATTTTCTCCTGTGATTCATCATGAAAACTGAAAGTGTTAGTTGCTCATTCATGTCCTACTCTTTGTGACCCCATGGGACATAGTTCTCCTTTTAAAATTTGCTCCTCCATCCGTAGCCCTAGGAGGCTGATAATCTTCTAGGCTACAGTCTTTTTCAGAACTATCTTCTGCTCATCATCAAAGTTTCACTCCAACTAATATAACTATATAACTATATATATATATATATATATATATATATATATATATATATATACTACTGGCAAGAAATCTAGCATTTTTTCTTTTTTCAGCTATTTGAAAAGTAATTAGGATTCTTGTCCCATTTGTGAGGAGCATGGCTGGATGGGAGCCAGAGTGGGACTTCTAATGGGAGGGGCCAAAGGTAGGGCTCCTCTTTTCCCACATTGCAAGAAGGCAGAATGTATCTCATCCAGCGGTTAAAGCAAACACTACTAGCCCTTTGCTGGATTCCTCATTAACTATGATCTATTTAACTGGGATTTATAGAAAACTACTCTGCTATCTCTTCCACTGTCCGTGGATCTGTTTGTGTTCCAGGCTGGATGATTACCATGAATATAAATATTTCTGTCTGTTTGGGTGAGCTCTTACAAGTACAAAGGAAAGGTTGAGTCCTACTAATCTGTAAGTCTGGACTTTGCCGTTGCACTGGGTATCAAACATGTGTGAGTAGGTGCCATGGGGAAGTCTGACCCCCAGTGGCTATTATCAACTGCTGCACATCTTCAGAAAGGGGATACGGCCAGAGTTCAAAGTGAACAACAGAACAGCATCTTGAAGCTGTATAGCAATACATGTTGTTGCTTGGTCTTCTGCAATGCTTTCATTAGGAAAAACGGACGTGTCACAGTTAGAAAAATGTATCAGTAAACACACTGAATCAGATGTTTTAGCAACCAGAAACACGAAAATAGACTAAATCAGTTTATATTTGGGGATTTCTATTTCTATAGCCATCACCTATCCACAAGTTGTCACTTTGGCTTTCTTATCACCACAAAATAAAGCTGGTCATAATTTTTCAGACAATGTTTCAAAGAGTGGCCCTGATTTCCTGTTATACTGCCTTTGTTCCAAATTTTCATTTCAAAGGACTACAGATTCACAGAAAGTTGCAGAAATATTAGAAAAATCCCATGTAACATTTCCCCAATTTCTCCCTATGGTAACATCTTACATGAACTACAGCACAACAGGGAAACTAGGAAATTGATACTGTTAGAATTCACATAGCTTATTCAGATTTTACCAGTTTTACCTGTGTGTGTGTCTATGTGTGTGTGGTTCTATGCAATTTTATCGTATGTGTGGACTCATGTAGCTACCAAAGGTTTGAGAACATTATTTAAATGGAATCATACATCATGTGCCCTTTCAACACTGTCATTTTTTCAGTTAGCACGATTCCCTTGAGACGACCCATCCCAGTTGAAGCGTGTGTTAATCATCTGTTCCTTTTTATTACTAAGTAGTATTCCATGGTATGGATGTGCCACAGTGTCTTTAAACCATTCACTCACTGAAGGACGTCTGGACTGTTTCCAGTTTTTGCCTATTACCAGTAAAACTGCTGTGAACACTTGCACACAGGTCTTTGTGTGGGTATAAGTCTTCATTTCTCTGAGATAAATACCCAAGAGTGTGATTGTTGAATCATAAGGTTCATGTCTTTTAGTTTGCCAAGCAACTGGCAAACTACTTTCCCAAGTGGCAGTACAGTTTTACTGTCCACCAGGAAAGGACAGGATCTATTTCCTTCCATCCTTGCCAACATCGTGCACTGTCAGTATTTTTCATTTTAGCTGCTCTCACAGATGTGTGGTTGTCTCCACTTTTAAACAACATAAGGTATCATTAGGTTCTTACCATCAAAACCCAAGAAAAAAGCACGGGTATCTTGATGAACGACGCACACTTAGTTGTGTGAATCACTTTGCCCTGTGATTCAATAACTTTGCTAAAGCCTAAAATGATAAAAGTTCAAGGATGAGATGGCCTTGTGAAACACATCAAATTTTGACTAGATCAGGTGGGTTCATTTTTAACAACTTACTGACCTAAGACAGTAATATGTTTCTTGCTACCCAAACATTATTGACTGGAGTGCTCCAATATTCATTTATATAACAAATCACTGGCCATTAGTTTCTGCAATAATCTGCCAGTCAATAATATGCTAAAGCCATTTTTCTCAGGCAAAGTCCAGAAAAAAAAAAAAGACAATTACTCAATTAATTGTGCTGAGTTAGGAGGTGATTATCCTTATAAATGTTCCTGGCAGTTATCTAGAATGAAACACACTACCCGCTTACTTCTGTGTTTGCTTCTTGAGTGTATTAATGTTTCACGAGTCCAACCTACCTTTTTTTCCCCCTAGCCGTTAAGTATAGAAGGGGGAGTTCGGTCCACTTCTCTATGGAGACCTTATGCAGATTTCAACTCCTGACTTCCTATCGGCATGTATTACCTCATTATTACTTCACTTCCTGGGTTGCAGGTACAGTGAAGTTTATCAGCCTTGGATCCTAACCTCTGTCTTCCCCCAGACTGGAGCTCAGTGGGTCAGCTCCTCTGGTTGTCTAGCATTGGAAGTAAGCAGCATTACTGCTCTGGAATCTGTTTTTCTATCACAGGATGAGAATATGATCAGCATTGCATTCTGTGCTCAAAAAAATCCTTTCAAATATAGGGGACCCAACTGAAATCCTTTGAGCCATATTTTAGCTTTTTATGTATTTCAATTATGAAGAACAGTGATCTGGGGTAACATGAATGCAACACAACCCAGCCAGTTGGAATGGAGCAGCCCCATAAAATTACTAAAACACAGAGGGGGAAAAAAAAAAAGAATACAGACCTCCATCAATTTAAGCTACCACCATTATGAAAGTATTCAAATCAAAGAGAATACTAAAATCGTAAATGCCTCCATTTAAAGACTCTTTTGTAAGAAGGAAGAAAAAAAGTCACAGAGTGGAAAAAAGTTGAAAACAAAACTCCACCATTTTGCTTCCTTTTGAGCTATTCAAAAGGCACCGTCTTTTACGGAGGAACATACAGAAGTGTGGTTTTTTCCCAGATACCATTTTGGTGGAAATGTATTGATGGACACCAGTCCTAGGGGATGTTTCCCTCTGCCCTGTCAGCTTGATGGGGATAGTAAACAGGATTAAACAACAACAACAACAACAAAACCCTTGAATCTAAAAACACTTGTAGTTCATTGATGCTTCTCAGTAGACATGAATGACTAACTTGGAAATATTTTGCCCCCTGGTCAGTTTGAACACTTGTCTTTCTTTTTTGGCATAGCACAGAAGTCCTCCCCAGAACTATCACAAGTCTCAAATCTCAGGTCCCCAGTTGTATGTGGCATGTGTTTTTTGCCCAACTTTTATCAAAGAACAAAGTTCAAAGGACATCAGAATCTACAGTTCAAACAGTCTCAGAGGAAGATAAAACAGGGCCAGTTTTAATGAGAGAACAATGGAAAAACGGAATTCCAATGAATAATGCTCCAGCCGTCTTTTTTCTAAGACTCCTTGTGAAATAATGTGCGCATTCTCAGAATGCATTTTTCTTTCTCTTCTCTTGAGGCATGATCAAGACTTTATTTTGTGTGGCTGTGGGATGTGAAGGTTCTGCTGTTTTCCCCCATCTTATTGTCACTTCATCTTTGTTAAGAATAGTTCAGAGGTTTTCCCTAGACTCTTATAGAAATCTAGAGTAAATGAGTTTTGTCCTGAGGTCTACTGATGCCTTGTTTATCATTCCTCTCTGGGACTCCTATTACTTAAAACCTTACATTATATGCAGATGACTTAAGATCATTCCAATAACTTATTCCTAATATAGCCAGCATCCCTAAATTCTATTAATCATATCCTTTCTTTAAAGAAAAACATTATTCACATCTTTAATTCCAGAGGAGGGATAACCTCCAAACCATACTACTGCTACATAATACCCACTAAAATTTAAAAGTCCAGTCACTTTCTTATGTGCTAAGTGTTCAATTATAAGCAAGAAATCTGAGACTGATACATGAGAAGTAAGAGAAACCATAAAAAAAGGTTTTAATTGAGAATTTTCCCCACCATCTATGCTTTCTGCTCCCCCACACTTCAAGTGCTATCATAATCACCAATTCCCTACAAACTCTATTTTCTATTTTTCTATAGTTTTGATCAGAAATATTTTAAAAACTATTTCTAAGGGCATTGCGGCTGAAGGAATGGATTGAGAGCATCAGAAAGTTAAAAGGGAATACTACTTTCTTCATTGCTTCTGGATCAATCACCCCCTTCCTCTTTCTACGTGTGTTCACCCCTCCTTGGCTACTCTATTTTCTATCAGTCTTTTTAATCAGCTCATATCTTCATTTTCTCACTTCAGCCTAGACTTTGTAGACCAGCCTTCAATGCTTTTCCATTCTCCTTCCTCTGAACCTGCCCAGCAAAACTCTAATTCTGGTCACTTCAACCATCTGCCTTCACCACTCCTACCCAGTTGGTGCAAAATTCCAGAAACAAAAGGGTCCGAGCAGAACTTTCTGAATGCTGGCTGTACATTAGAATGACTTACAGAGCTTTTTAAAACTACTTTGTCCAAAACAATTAAATCAGCATCTCTTAAGTTGGAAACCGGGAATAAGTATTTTTTAAAGTTCCCCAGGTGATGCTCTTAGAAGGCAGAGTTGAGAATCTGACCGGTCTAGCTGGATCTTCACCTTCAGTTTTCCTTCCCCTCAGTCCTAGTCCCTTTTTCCTTTTGATCTTGAATTTCTCCCCTCACTTCCTTAAAATAATTGATATTAGAAATAGCGGTCTTTGGGAAGAAATTCCAGCTACTCCCTGTTCCAATCCAGACCCCCCCAGCCTACTTGCCTACATCTGTTTTCATCTCTAATCTTTACCTTTCAAATCAAAACAACAGGGAGTTTTCGTTTTTAATTGAAGTATAGTTAATTTACAGGGCTTCCCTGGTGGCTCGGTGGTAAAGAATCCACGTGCAATGCAGGAGACACAGGAGACATGGGTTTGATCCCTGGGTCGGGAAGATCCCCTGGAGGAGGGCATGGCAACCCACTCCAGTATTCTTGCCTGGAGAATCCCAAGGACAGAGGAGCCTGGTGGGCTAAAGTCCATAGCACCACAAATAGACATGACTAAAGTGACTTAGCACATATACACAGTTAATTTACAGTGCTGTGCCAATTTCTGCTGTACAGCAAAGTGATTCAGTTATACGCCTATATACATTCTTTTCCATTATGGTTCATCACAGGATATAGAATATAGCTCCCTCTGCTATACATTAGGACCTTGCTGTTTATCCACTCTAAGTGTAATAGTTTGTATATACCAACACCAAACTCCCAGTCCATCCCTCTCCCTCCCCTACCCGCCTTGGCAAAGACAAATCTGTTCTCTATGTCTATGAGTCTGTTTCTGTCTTATAGATAAATTCATCTGCGCCATGTATTAATTTCCATATATAGAAAAAGTGAAAGTGTTAGTTGCTCAGTTGTGTCCAACTCTTTGCAACACCATGAACTGTAGCCCACCAAACTCCCCTCTCCATGCAATCCACAAGGCAAGAATACTGGAATGGGTAGCCATCTTCTTCTCTAGGGGAATCTTCCTGACTCAGGGATCAAACCTGGGTGCCTGGCATTGCAAGCAGATTCTTTACCATCTGAGCCACCAGGGAAGCTATAAGTGATATCTTATTTACAAGTGATACCATACAAGTGACATCTTATTTATCTTTCTCTTTCTGACTTACTTCATTTAATATGATAATCTCCAGTTGCATCTATGTTGCTGCAAATGACATTATTTTGTTCTTTTTTGTGGCTGAGTAGTATTCCATAGTCAGAGAAGGCAATGGCACCCCACTCCAGTACTCTTGCCTGGAAAATCCCATGGACAGAGGAGCCTGGAAGGCTGCAGTCCATGGGGTCGCTGAGGTCGGACACGACTGAGCAACTTCACTTTCACTTTTCACTTTCATGCATTGGAGAAGGAAATGGCAACCCACTCCAGTGTTCTTGCCTGGAGAATCCCAGGGAAGGGGAGCCTGGTGGGCTGCCGTCTATGGGGTTGCACAGAGTCGGACAGGACTGAAGTGACTTAGCAGCAGCAGTATTCCATAGTATATATGTATTACATCTTCTCTATCTCTTCATTGACAGATGAATGGATATATGTTAGGTTATCTCCAAGTCTTGGCTATCGTGAATAGCTGTGCTATGAACATACAGATACATGTATATTTTTGAATTATAGATTTGTCTGGAGATATTCCCAGGAGTTGGATTGCTGGGTCATGTGGTAATTCTATTTTTAGTTTTCTGAGGAACCTCCATACTGTTTTCCATGGTGGAGGCACCAACTTACATTTAAACCAACAGCAGAAGGGATCAACAGGGAGATCTTTTTCAGTCTCAGTCTCCCTGCCTCTGCTCTTACTCCCATCCCCACCCACCTCTCAGCATCTTTACTCCACTTATTTCTTCCATCTTAATCTAAACCTTCCAACTCTCCTTTTCTTTGAGTTTTTCCCATCAACATCTAAACATATTCAAATGATCACCACCTTTAAAGCACTGCCTCATGCATGCATTGCCCTTTCACTGGGCTCTTTTCCATTTCAGCTGAGCTTTTTGAACGACAATTTCTAAGTTTTCTCCATTTTATCATGATCTATTCACTTCTCAAGCTATTGCAAATGATTTCCAGTTGAAAATCTGAGTCGATAGTTTCATATTCTGAGTCAATAATTAACTTTTTACTGTTAAATCCAACAGACATTTTCTCTTTTTCCCTTTCTTGATCTCTTAGAGCTTGGTTCATCTCATTATTTAAGTTTTTGATGCTTTCTTTTCCCTTGGCTTTTGCACATTTATTTAATGGACTCTACTGTTCTGGCCTTGGCGTTCTTTTCTCCTCTCTCAACACATTTTCCCTTCCTATGTTAATTAAACCCCCTGGCCCCAGTTACTGTTTACCTGCCATGACTCCCAAGTTACCTATGCACCCCACACTGTCTCCTCAACTCCGGAAAAGCTCCATCTGGAGACCGCCAAAGCTCTTCCAATTGTTAGCTGAAGTGGATTCTCTCTTTACCAAAGTCTCCCCTTTCACTGTTACCAATCTTAGTGAAAAGCTGGCCACTATCTAGCTGCAAAAGCCAGAAATGAAGTCGTATAATTCCACTTCTTTGATATTCCTGGAACCTGGTCCTAGTGTTTTATAAAGTCCCTCTGCCATAGTGCAGGCCCCTCTCACTTCTTGCCTAGATTACAAGAAGACCATCATGGCGGGCTTCCCACCTCTAAGCATCCACACAGTGGATGAATGAAGCAGTTCATTGGGGTTTTACCACACAAAAAAAGCAAGGAGGGTGAAAAACTAAAGGATACATAGAGAGTTTGAAGTCATGATTCATAAGTCTTACCTAAATTACAGAAGAAATGGAAACAGAAGGTCATAGATGGATTGGAAGAAAGAAAGGTCAGTGTACAGAGATTCTGAAGTTAAAGAATAATGTCGGACACCCCTAGCGACTCGGTGGTTAAGGCTCTGCGTTTCCAATGCAGGGGTCATAGGTTTGATCCCCGGTGGAGGAACTGAGATTCCACAAGCTGGGCAGCGTGGCTAGAAAATAAAAAGTTTTTTTAAAAATGTAACTCTAAAAAAAAAAAAACCAAACAAAACAAAACTAGTGAAAGAATGAATGAGCTAGTCAGGAGAGGACTCAAATGAATTAAATTAATTATTTTCACTTTTTAGTGAAATCCTCATTTCACTAAAGCATCCCTGGATAGAGTTTAAAATGTTCCAATACAAACCTGCAGAGGAAGTAGATAATGAAGTCTGTGGAGAATGGCATTGGGAGTAATTGGGTCAGTGCTTCTGGTACGAGACCTAGGATTAACAGGAGGAAACTGGAGCCTTTCTTCCTATTCTATGTCAAGCACAGATTATAGCACAAAAAGAACACCACGCTGTTTTCCAAAATATAGCTTTATAGTCCTCCTGTGAATATATTTATAGAGAGATAATCCGGAGAGCGTTTACCTTTCAAAAAATCTTAGGTAGATTTAAAAAAAAAGGAAAGTGATTGGAGTTTTTCATCTTTGCAATGTGAGTGAAGCGGTGAAAAACAAAACAACTCCTGACCACCTGAGAAAAGTTGAAAATCCAAACATATCTGCAAAATTCCTCCAGTTTGAGGCTGGCCTCCCTTTCCTGCTTCATCTCTCACGCCAGCTCCCTAGACTGCAGACAGCCCACTGAGACGGAATGACTTTTAATTCCCAATCACTATGCTGTTTCCTCCTTAATCTCAGGGCCTTTGACTTTGCTGCTCTCTCTGTGTTAAGCGTCCTTCCATCGCAACCCTCCATTGAGCCTGCTGTGCCAGGAAAATGTAAGGAACATAGGAAATTCTAATTGACTGGAAATAAAAGACAGGGAATTAGGTAGAAAAATTTCATGCAGAAAGGTGCCACTTGTAATCAGTAACTTTTTGTTGTTGTTGTTCCATTAAAGAAGAGACAGAGTTTTAATTACAGTAAAATAGTGGGGCTTCCCTGGTGTCCAGTGGCTAAGACTCTGCCCTCCCAAAGCAGGGGGACCGGGGTTCCATGCTTTGGGTCAGGGAACTAGAACTCACATGCTGCAACTAAAGATCCTGTGTGTTGCAACTAAGACCTGGCACAGCCAAATAAATAAATAATTTTATTCAAAGTGAAATACCAAGACTAGTGAAGGCAATGGCACCCCACTCCAGTACTCTTGCCTGGGAAATCCCATGGATGGAGGAGCCTGGTAGGCTGCAGTCCATGGAGTCGCTAAGAGTCAGACATGACTGAGTGGCTTCACTTTCGTTTTTCACTTTCATGCATTGGAGAAGGAAATGTTCTCCAGTGTTCTTGCCTGGAGAATCCAGGGATGAGGGAACCTGGTGCGCTGCCATCTACGGGGTCGCACAGAGTCAGACACGACTGAAGCAACTTAGCAGCAGCAGTAAGACTATTGGAGTCATCACCATAGCCTTGGATTTGCAGGTGTTAATCCGTTTCTGGGAGAGTGCAGAGCTGTGGCTGTGTGGATGCTGGGGTGGGCTGGATGTTGTGCTTCTGGGGATATTAGAGCCAGCCTGCCAGGTCACATGGTGCTAGGATGAGTCTGCAGTCCTCCCTTCATCCTACATTTGGTTCACCCTCCTTGACTGCCAGCTCTGTTCAGGAGCCCAGGTTCCATCACAGGTATATGTCTACCAGTCTCGCCGTCTAAACAGAGATCTTAACTGCTTCTTATACTTTGACTTTGCTACTGAAATTTCCCACCTTCTCAGAAAATTATAGATACACATGAAATATAGCCTATTGCAAAATCACAAATGTATGGTTCTCAGTAAAGAGAGTTGGAATTGCCAGGCTGTTGGCTTTATAGATAAGGCAGAATAGTTTCTCAAAGTTGTACCCATTTACATTGCTATCTGCAGCTCCTGAATTTCAACTACATCTTCATCAACACCTGTTCTGCCTGAAAAATAACCTTTGGTAGTTCCATGAGAGCTCATCTGATAGTAATGAATTACCTTGTTTTTGCTTAACTAAAAATATTTTTTATTTTTCTTTAAAAAAATTTTATGAAGGTAAATTTACATATGTTCACAAGTACACACGTTAGGTCTCTTCAGTCGTGCCTGACTGCAGCTCTGTGGACTGTAGCTCACCAGGCTCCTCTGTCCATGGGATTCTCCAGGATAGATAGATAGTGGGTTGCCAATCCCTTCTCCAGAAACTCACCTACAGATGTTTAAAATATGTAAATCTTTAGTGAATAGTGTGATGTTTTAATAAATACGTATAACCATGTAATATCCCAGTTAAGATCTACAGCATTGACATCATACTACAAAAGGTCTTCAAATCTCTTTCGAGTCTACCTTCCCCATCTCCGGAGCCCAAATGAACTACCATTTGGATTTCAATAACTGTAGATGCTGCTGAAAAATGGAATAACATAGTATGTACTCCTCTGTGCCTGCTTTCTCTTGCTCAGTATGCTGTTTTGAGATTTCTCTATAATGCCACATGTATCCATAATCTGTTCCTTTTTACTGCTGAATACCAGTCCACTGTGTGAATGTACCACAATTTATTCATTCTCCTGTTGATGGACATTTGGATTGTTCCCAGTTTTTTCTATTACGAATAAAAATGCAATACATATTTTGTGCCAGTCTTTGGATGGACATGCGCTTTCATTACTTTGAGGTGAATTAGTAGAAGTGAAGTTGCTGGCTTTTAAGATAAATGTATGTTTAATTCTATTAAAGCAAATGCTAATAACTGTCTCAACTTGTTGGACTGTTTTATATTCTCACCATACTCTATGAGAGTACCAGTTGATTTGCATCCTTTTCAACAACTGAAATTTATAGTCAATTTAAATTCAGAAATTCTAATGGGTATGTGCTGGTAATCACTGTGCTTTTAATTTGCATTGCCATATTGACTAAAGATGTTAATATGTTTTATGTGTTCATTGGCCATTTGTACATTCTCTTTTCTGAAGGGTCTATTTTAATATTTTTCTTATTTTTAATGAGTTGTTTACTTTTTGGTATTGATATGTAGAAGTTTTGATTTGTACAATCTTGATGTGAGTTCCTTGTGTCATATGTCTATTTTGAATATTTTCTCCCCATCTGTGCCTTGCCTTTTCATTTTCTTAACAATCTATTTTGATGAACAAATTGTTTATTAATTTTGACAAAGTCTGATCTCTCAAGTGTTTCATTTATTGTTAGTGATGTTTATATTCTAAGTAATCTGCTTCAGTGTAGCAAAGATAATCTCCAGGTAGCCAAGAGCTTTTTATGCTAAGCTTTTGTATTTAGGTTTATAAACCATCTTCAGTTGAGATTTATGCATAGGGTGAAATATAGGTCAAAGTGTACTTTTTTCTGCTACAAAGACATCCAGTTGGAACAATAAGATTGATAAGATTTTTCTTTCCACAGTAGATAACAATCACCTTTGTAAAAAAAAAAATTTGATTCTATGTGTGGATCTATTACTTGACTTTCCATTAGGTCTCTTTGGTCTACTTCTCTGTCCTTAAACCAGACTATGCCAAAGCCTTTGACTGTGTGGATCATAATAACCTGTGGAAAACTCTGAAACATGGGAATACCAGACCACCTAACCTGCCTCTTGAGAAACCTATATGCAGGTCAGGAAGCAACAGTTAGAACTGGACATGGAACAACAAACTGGTTCCAAATAGGAAAAGAAGTGTGTCAAGGCTGTATATTGTCACCCTGCTTATTTAAATTATATGCAGAGTACATCATGAGAAACACTGGGCTGGAAGAAACACAAGCTGGAATCAAGATTGCCAGAAGAAATATCAATCACCTCAGATATGCAGATGACACCACCCTTATGGCAGAAAGTGAAGAGGAACTAAAAAGCCTCTTGATGAAAGTGGAAATGGAGAGTGAAAAAGTTGGCTTAAAGCTCAACATTCAGAAAACGAAGATCATGGCATCTGGTCCCATCACATCATGGGAAATAGATGGGGAAACAGTGGAAACAGTGTCAGACTTTATTTTTTGGGGCTCCAAAATCACTGCAGATAGTGATTGCAGCCATGAAATTAAAAGACACTTACTCCTTGGAAGGAAAGTTATGACCAACTTAGATCGCATATTAAAAAGCAGAGACATTCCTTTGTCAACAAAGGTCCGTCTAGTCAAGGCTATGGTTTTTCCAGTGGTCATGTATGGATGTGTGAAGAAAGCTGAGCACCAAAGAACTGATGCTTTTGAACTGTGGTGTTTGAGAAAACTCTTGAGAGTCCCTTGGTCTTCAAGGAGATCCAACCAGTCCATTCTGAAGGAGATCAGTCCTGGGATTTCTTTGGAAGGAATGATGCTAAAGCTGAAACTCCAGTACTTTGGCCACCTGATGAGAAGAGTTGACTCATTGGAAAAGACTCTGATGCTGGGAGGGATTGGGGGCAGGAGGAGAAGGGGACGACCGAGGATGAGATGCCTGGATGGCATCACTGATTCAATGGATGTGAATCTGAGTGAACTCCGGGAGTTGGTGATGGACAGGGAGGCCTGGCGTGCTGCAATTCATGGGGTCACAAAGAGTTGGACACGACTGAGCGACTGAACTGAACTGAACTATCTTGATTATAGTATTATCACCTTTATATTAAATCACAAAATAGGGTAACGAGAATATTCAAACATTGTTTCTCTTTTTCAAGATGCTTTCACTATTTCAAGACCTTAAAATTTCCATATAAATGATATTATCAAGAAGTTGTATACACCAACTAAGTGCATCTATAGTTTTCTAAATTTTACGTTTAGGTATATGATTGGTATTGATTTATTTGGCTGCCCTGGATCTCCATGCTGCTCAAGGGCTTTCTCTTGTTACAGTGAGTGGGGGCTACTCTCTAGTTGCGGTGTGCAGGCTTCTCATTGCAGTGGTTTCTCTTGCTGTGGAGCTCAGGCTCTTGCGCATGCAAACTCAGTAGTTGGGGCTCACAGGCTCCACAGCACAGGCTCAGTAGTTGTGGCTTGAGGGCTCTGGGCTGAGGGCTCAGTAGTTGTGGCACATAGGCTTAGTTGTCTCACGACATGGAATCTTCCCAGACCAGGGATCAAACCTGTGTCCCCTGCATTGACAGTTCAGTTCAGTCGCTCAGTCGTGTCTGACTGTCTGCGACCCCATGGATTGCAGCACACCAGGCTTCCCTGTCCATCACCAACTCCCAGAGTTTACTCAAACTCAAGTCCATTGTGTCGGTAATGCCATCCAACCATCTCCTCCTCTGTCATCCCCTTCTCCTCCTGCCTTCTATCTTTCCCAGCATCTGGGTCTTTTCCAATGAATCAGTTCTTCGCATGAGATGGCCAAAGTATTGAAGTTTCAGCTTCAGCATCAGTCCTTCCAATGAATATTCAGGACTGATTTCCTTTAGGATGGACTGGTTGGATCTCTTTGCAGTCCAAGGGACTCTCAAGAGTCTTCTCCAACACTACAGTTCAAAAGCATCAATTCTTCAGTGCTCAGCTTTCTGTATAGCCCAACTCTCACATCCATACATGACCACTGGAAAAACCGAGGCTGATTCTTAATTAGCCAGGGAAGTCCTATGATTGCTTTTGAATTACCTTTATATATATAATCAAAATTTATTTTTCTTTTTTCCTTGGTAGTGGTGGTTTAGTCACTCAGCTATGCCCAACTCTTTGTGACCCCGTGAACTATAACCTCCCAGGCTCCTCTGTCCATGGGATTCTCCAGGCAAGAATACTGGAGTGGGTTGCCATTTCCTTCTTCAGGGGAACTTCCTGATCCAGGGTTCAAACCTGGGTCTTCTGCATTGCAGGCAGATTCTTTACCAACTGAACTACCAGGAAGCCCTAATTGTTGCTACACTATATGTGAAAAGACTATGCTTTCTCCATTACATTGCCTTCATATCTTGGTCAAAAATTCATTAATCGAGTGACATTAGCCATATGGAGAACTAGTAAGCTACAAGCCCTCCTTCCCCAACAAAGACCCAAAGTTAACAACAACAGATGAAGCATAATACCTCTCTGAGAACAACAGAGACCAGTTAAGAAGCTACAGTATCCAGAAGATAGCAAATCCAGAGCAAATTCCAACACAAGGGGTAGGAGACACCGTGGCATCTGACATGGCCATCCATCCCCCTGTCCCTGATACAGAATTGCCTCAAGCAAGTGAGAGGAAGCCTTCCACACCAGGCCTCCTCCTCCTGGCTGAGAAGAGACGGTAGTTCATCAGTCTAATATTCTGGCTTCTCTGGAGACTTCCCAAGCAACTAGGTTCTGTTTTGCCTGACTCATAGAGCTGAAGGGACCACTGTTAAGAGATTAGGAGGTGCTGAAAAACAGAGATGAGCAAGACTGAAGCCGCAGGAGATGCCAGGGTGAGTAAGAGAACAGATTGAGTTTGAAAAGTCCGAGAACCTCCAGCCGGGCTGATGGTGAAGATCATTCCCTGGGTGAAACCAGTGAGCAAAGACTTGGACAAGTGGTTGTTTTTGCAAATGCCCAAATCATGACAAAAACTTACAAGGCACACAAACAGGGAGCCATTGGGTCGTTAAGGAAAAAAAATAGAAGTCCAAAAATGGACTCAGAAGAAACATAGCTCCATGAGCTGCCTGGCAAAGATTTAAAATAACTGCAAATACATATATGTGGAATCTCAAATACAACACAAATGAACATATCTACAAAATAAAAACAGACTTATAAACAACAGACTTGTGGTTGCCTAGAGGAAGGGAGGAATTGGGGGTTTGGGGTTAGCTCCTGGCCCAAGGCTTATATAGCTGTCTCTCCTTATACATGGGTTATACATTCCAAGGGTGCCTGAAACCACCGATAGTATCAAACCCTATAGAGTAAGTCCCCTAAATATGAATCTTCAAGTTGTAACTTTCAAATAGGCAAATGTACATCCGGTTCCAGCAAGACACCAGTACCTGTGTCATCAGCATCAGGTGTGAGTGAAATCGCAGCTTGCCCTCCGCCTCCTATAGCTGATGATCCTTCAGCTCTACCCTCTCCCACTTTCTGTCTCTCCTGCAATCAATAACCTTCTTGCCTGTTTACTCAATGTCAGCCCCCATAGGCCAGCTGTTGTACTGTACTATCGTACTTTTCAAGGTACTGTACTGTTAGATTTAAGATGTTTCCTTTATTTTTTTGCTTTTTACATATTATTTGAATAAAAAGTATTATAAACCTATTACAGTACAGTACTCTATAGCCGATTTTGTTTGTTGGGCACCCAGGTTATCTTTGTTCGACTGACAAATTGGCCTTAACGACAGCACTCTCAGAACAGAACTTGTTCATATGTAGTGGACTTACGGTATATGTTATGTGTTTTTCCTATACATACATAACGAGGATTAAGTTAGAGTATAAATTAGACACAGAGTTTAACAATAACCAATAAGAAAATAGAACAATTATAACAATATATTGCAATAAAAGTATTGTGAATGTGATCTCTCTCTTGAAATATCTTACTGTACAAACTTTATGCCATTTCCATCTTAGTCAAGCACTTACCCTGTACTGTAACCATAACTTTTGCAGTTTGAAACAGAAAACTAACACAAATTTTTATTTCCTCCTTCATAATTTCACAGATTAAAGATTCTTTCTTATTGTAGATCTCAGCAACCTCAGTATACAAGTTTTTCTTATTAAATCAAAAGCCTCACCTTCTCACTTAAAAGAAGCACTTTTTGGCTTCTCTTTGGCATATCCGAACTGCCAGCATCACTTCCTCTTATGGTTTGGGGCCATTATGAAATAAAACAGGGGTTACTCAAACACCAGCTGTGATAGCAACAGTCCACAGTCAATCTGATAACCCAGAAGGCTAAGAGGCAGGGTGAATTGGATAATAGGCTGATTCATATCCTGGGTGGATGGATCTGGACATCAGCAGATTTCATGACACCGCTCAGAATGGCAAGCAATTTAAAAGGTATGATTTGGAATTTCCCTGATGGTCCGATGGTTAAGAATTCGCCTTACAGTGCAGGTGACGACCAGGGTTCAATCCTTGGTTGGGGAACTGAGACTCCATGTGCCGCAGAGCAACCAAGCCTGCGCGCTGCTACTGAGCTGCTGCGCACCACAGCCAGAAAGTCCGTGCACCACAGGGAAAGATCCTAAATGACCCAACAAAGATCCTGTGTGCTGCAACTAAGACCCAACACAGCCAAATAAATAATAAAAAGAGAAGATGTGAACTGTTCATTTCTGGGATTTTTCATTTAACATTTTTGGACCGTGGCTGAGCACGGGTAAGTGAAACCAAGGAAAGGGAAACCATGGAAAGGGGGAGACGATTGTATAAGCCCCCAAAGTTTTCGTGAAATTGGGCACATGCACTTGGGACAGAACCAAGTGACAGGCATAGTCTCTAAGGAAATCCCAAGAATCTAGGCTCAAACTGATGGGGAGGTTGCTGTGGCCATTTTCTCCTCAGCAACCATTGTATGCACCTGGGGAATCAAGGTTAGTTGCTTTTTCATCTCTTCTCCATTAAGTATGTTTGGTGTAATGCTACCAAGTAGTCAAATGATCGAAATCTGTGTATCTTGAAGTGCAAAGAAGGAAAAAGAGCCACATTAATATATTAAATGAAGTAATTTACAGAAATCCAACCAGTCCATTCTGAAGGCGATTAGCCCTGGGATTTCTTTGGAAGGAATGATACTAAAGCTGAAACTCCAGTACTTTGGCCACCTCATGTGAAGAGTTGACTCATTGGAAAAGACTCTGATGCTGGGAGGGATTGGGGGCAGGAGGAGAAGGGGACGACCGAGAATGAGATGGCTGGATGGCATCACGGACTCAATGGACGTGAGTCTGAGTGAACTCCGGGAGTTGGTGATGGACAGGGAGACCTGGCGTGCTGCGATTCATGGGGTCGCAAAGAGTCGGACACAACTGAGCAACTGAACTGAACTGAACAGTTGACTCTAGCTAAAAATCATAGCCTAAGGGAAGATGTTAATTTCCCATAGCCCTCAGCCTAAGAATTGTCTCCTCTGCAAATATAATTCACACTTTCATGCAGAAATGGCCTTTCCTTGATGTCCTATGGCAATCCCAATAGGCAGTCATGTCTCCCACTCTCTAGCCCTGTGTGCTAATTTATTTTTTCAGGTAATATGGGCTCTATATCTTTGGGCATTTTCCCATAACATTTATATCTAAATTGCTTCCTGCTGCTGCCCACCAAATAAATTGCACCTTCTCTTCACTTCCTTTCAGACTTTTGATTTATTTTAAGATAACTTTAACTGACATTCATTGTGCACTTAATTTGTACTAGGCTTCATATTTAGCTTGCACACACTTCATGTCCTTGAAAAGCCTGATGAACAGCTATGTTAATCTCTGACTTTAACAAATGAAAATCTTAAGTGAAAGCATTTTAAGTAATATTCTTAAGGCTACATATCTAATGAGTGACCAAATATGGATCCAAGTCAGGTCAGTCTGACTTCAGAATCGGCAGTCTTAATCACTGAGTGATACTATCTCATTCATCCTATTTTATTATTTAGCCTTATTCATTTCTTACCCAGGTCCCATTTAAACTACATTCCAGGTATCTTTTACTCTAAACATTTCCATTGCACCTAGATTTCAGATTTTATTTTCAAAATTCTTTATAGCTTCTTTTTAAAATTTCTTATATTACTTAGCCCTTTAAAAAAAAGGGAGAGAGAGAGACTGTGCCTACACTTTGCTCTCTGCCATGTGCTATTTGAAAACAAGTCTCAGAGCTCCAAGAAGTTCTGTGGGAGTTCAGTTGGAAATCAGAGTTCCCATAACACTGCGGATGTTCTTTGCAAACCTAGAGATTCTTCAGAATTCTCTAGAATGGTAGACTTTCTTCGGTGTTTCCTCCAGAAAAAAATGTCCAGGCTACCTCAGTAAGAAATAGAGCCTTCAGACAAGGCTGTTTGGACACAGTGGCAAGTCTTGGTAGATCCACAGATTCCTCTAGAAATCTTGAGAACCTACGCCCCTCATATTCATCTCCTGTCAGTAGACGGTACTCAGTAAATTCCTACCAGAGGACATAAACGTCCTGAGGATAATCTGCTCCAAACTATTCTGGATGGCATGTCAACTTGTGTGGAATCTAGGACGAGCACCGTGTCTATAGAAGGTGAATCATGAAGCCTGGAATATCCAGCAAGAGATCTGAATTCCTGGCTTGGCTACTTTGGGAAATAGCTGGCTTTACCACAGGCAATTCTCTTCAATAGCCTGGGATTCAGAACCCTGTTTTCCAAAAGTAGATAAATGTGGGCCATTGAATGACTTCACATTATCATGCAATCCAAAGTCTGGTAGAAACAAGCATTCTGAAGTGTCAGTGATGGTGACTCTAAACCATGTTATGTTATATATATTATATATATATATACATACACACACATTTCCATATGTTGGCCCCATAATCTACTAATTGTGACATTTATCAGTCCTGGAGAAGCTGCTGTGTAGGTGGACTTGGGCTTCCTACAGTTCAAGTCACAGGGCAGCTCTGATTTGTTTTGTTGCAGATGAATTTCTGTAGCCATCTTGGACACTGGCCAAGGAGGCAGTGTCTGCTGCCTGCTGTACACAAAACTCTTGTCTTTTTGATGAGAAAGGGAGTGTTCTTTATCTTGCTCTCCCCGTTGTAGTACTGACAGGGGTCAGAGGGGAGAGACAGCTTGCGGGCTGAGTGCTGCAGACGGCAGTCCTCCAACGCCAGCTCCTTCCCTTTCTCTGCCAAACAGCCCTCCGTGGGGATGCTACTAGGCCATCCAAGGTTTAGCTCTGCTGACATGGGACTGGAAACTGGACAAGAAATGGAAATGCACTGTGACTTCCTCTGTCCTCTTCTGCTCCTCGAGCCAAATAGCAAATCAAGCTTGGGTTTCGGGGAAAGGGGGGTGGAAATAAGACTGAAGGAAAGAGGAGGTGTTGGTTCCTTCACTCCATTTCTCCATTCCTGCTCACTTGCGGTCACCACCTTAGTTACACGAAACATATGTTTCCAGGTAATCCAACAGATCTTGGGAATAACACCTTGGGGTTCTGTCTCCTTGGGGTCCTCCTGAAATGTTCTTACAAAGTAATGTGGGTTTTTTTTTTCCCCACAAAATGTTTCTCCTTTCTAATTCAATTCTCCCTTTAGTTTGCTGTTGGAACCAGGGACGACGATAATTTCATTGGAAATTGAATCAGTTGCACAGTACTAGGAATGCCTATGGTTTAAAACCTCAGGTTGGGTTTCTTGGAATTCCGGGCCAAGTCCCTTTCCCAGTTGCTCACAGGAAGTTTCAACTGATGTCATTGGAAATGGTATGTGTGTACTTCTGTGTGTAATTTAGGTCACAGTGGGACCTTAAGGATCCAGAAAAAAAAAAAGCCTCTTGTTTCAGATCTAGTGACCTCAGTATTCATATCCAGCTAATATTTGGATCCATGTGATGCTGATGAACCAGGAAACCATTCCTATCTTTCTCAGCTTGAGAGCACCATTAAAAAGATCTCCCCTTATGGGGGAAAACAGAGAGATTTTTGTTCACATATCATGTTTTGCAGGCATGGATCTTTCCAAAACACTCTTTTACACATTCAGGATGCATATTTAGGTTATCGGTTGATATAACTCAGAAGGAATTATTTATTCACGCCTTATAATGTTTTTACTTCAAATTTCAAGGGAAAATGATTGAAGTTATCCTCATCTAAAAGAGTAAAAATCTCTTAGTATATAACAAAACCAGTTATTGATGTGTTAAGATATAAAGGGCAGACAGAGAACATCAAGACATATTCAGTGAGCACAGTCCATGCTCCGTCATATTCAGTGAGCACCGTCTTCCAGAAATTTGCTAGAAGAGCATTATGTTGGGAATTCATGCACGTAGTTTGGCAAAAATTCCACAGGCAACCTTAAAACCAAACAGTAAACCAGACTTTAATCCATTTCCTTTCATTTAACCAAGTTCACAACTCGTCTTGCTTCATTCCAATTATTGTTGTTCAGTCTCTAAGCCATGACCAACTCTTTGTGACCCCATGGACTGTAGCCTGACAGGCTCCTCTGTCTATGGGTTTTCCAGGCAAGAATACTGGAGTGGGTTGTCATTTCCTTCTCCAGGGGATCTTCTCCGACCAGGGATCGAACCAGGGTCTCCTGCATTGGCAGGTGGCTTATTTACCACTGAGCCACCGGGGCTTCCTAGTCATTCCAAATAAACTCTAGTAGTTTAATGACAGGAAGATAGATGAAGCTCCACATTTTCCTAATTTCCCCCAAGCCATTTTTATAAGCTGTCCTTTTGTCTTCTTTCAACACAACCATGCTAAATTGTGCATGTAATATCTTCAAGAATGGGATGAGAAACTAACTTCTCAAGGAGTACAAGTTAATACGTTCTACGTCTGTCTTCAACCCTAGTTCTTTTTTTTTTTTTTTTCCTTTTATTTGTCTGTCTTCTTTGGACACATTCAATCTCTTTTCGTTTCTTCTAAGCTCCCCTTTGAATTCCCATACATTTGGCAGGCTCTCTAACAGCTTTCCTATTCCCATCCAGACAAGATACAGAATACTTTCAAAGCTGTGGCTCTAGTCTCTTTCTCATCCTTGCAGTGCAATATGAAGCAGAGGATGAACCTGGTAAATTTAGTAATTGCTTTTGTTGGATTAAAAGATCCAATCTGACAGTACTGGGTCCTTAACTTTCCATAAGTTTTCCTCATTCCCAGTGACCCTTTTTAAATTTCTGAAGTACTGGTGACTCTTTGTACTCATCCACCCTCCAAACTAAAAACAAGATCCCCAAATCCTGAGCAACTTCATAGTTCTAAAGCAGCCATAAAACCTATCATTCTGACTTGTTTCCAGTCTAGCATTATTTGGCTCTTGTTCTGATTTAAATCTCTGGTTTGCATCCAAATCTCTGTGAAATTTAAGCCTTGTTTTTCTCCTTCTTACACATTACTGTTTTTGTAGAGTATATCTTATTCAGTCTTGCAGGTATTTTTGCTTTGTTTTTGAAAAATAATTTCCTTGCTCCCTCTGGCCCACAAACTCCCCCGCTCCCAACACACACAAAATGTAGAATTTGTTCATTGGCCCTGCCTCAGCAGAATTTGCTCCCTGGGTTCCCTGTCTCATTTCAGAAGCTCTTGATGCCTCTGTTGTCTCAGTAACTGCTCATTCTATGGAAGTGGAGGTGAACCCAGAGCAGGGATGTGAAGAATTTCTAGTGTCTAGTCAAGATTCCTTCTTCAGCAATAGTGATCTTCTCAGTATTACCAACCTCACCTCAGAAGGCAGTGGGGTTCATTGATTCTGGGCTGTGAAAAGATACACTCCATGATTGCAGGGATTCCTACCTGCTTTGTTCATAGCATTTGGAACAGTGGCTGGCACACTGTCATTGTCGTTTTCAATAAATATGTTGTGAATGAATGAATTAGATATCTATGAATGAGGCATCCATTTATGAACTGAATTGCTTTCAATTCAAAAGAAAGTTCACCAATTTTAGATCAAAGGCATCTTCATGCTGCAATATTTGACATTTTAATTGTTCTCAATTTCATCACTAACAGAGGTCATGTAAAAACCAATCAATAATCAAGCAAAAAATGGATTTGTGCTTAGCCAGGTGAGGAACAAGAGACACTTCCAGAAGAACCATATGATGGCTACCCCAAAGAATCTGCTTAGTTGCTCAGTCATGTCTGACTCTTTGCGACCCCATGGACTGCCAGGCTCCTCTGTCCATGGGGATTCTCCAGGAAAAATACTGGAGTGGGTTGCCATGCCCTCTTCCAGGGAATCTTCCCAATCTAGGGACTGAACCCAGGTCTCCCGCATTGCAGGCAGATTCTTTACCATCTGAGCCAAGAGGGAAGCCCAAAGAATCCCAAGTTCTGTTTAAATATGAATTGGTTGGTGATGACAAGACTGATAAAACTAT
Organism: Ovis aries; assembly: GCF_016772045.2. Taxonomy (NCBI): domain Eukaryota; kingdom Metazoa; phylum Chordata; class Mammalia; order Artiodactyla; family Bovidae; genus Ovis; species Ovis aries. The sequence continues at coordinate 27,982,763 of NC_056079.1, forward strand.
ATTTTCAAACTATTATTTGACTAATGAGTTTGATTTGAGGTCTATTGCCCTGCATTTCATACCAGCAAGAGACTTTCTAAATTCAATGCATTAGATACACATTGGTGGCCTGAGAAATGACTATTCTTCCCAATTCCAGCATGCCATTATAACACTTTCTGTGACATCAAGGGTTAACAAGGGTGCATCTAAGTGGTATAGAGATCTGGTAGGAACTCATGAAAACACCGCCATCTTACAAGATGGCAGCAGAGTGGATATGAAGGACGGAAATTAAGGAAAAAGCCATTGTCCTCCAATGAAAGGATAATTTTCAGTAATAGAGATTTCTGCCAGCAGTAATTACTATCCTTTGACTTCGTAGGAAACTGACAATCCCGACTTGGAATCTGTTGGCATACATGCTCTCGCCCCACCAGTCACAGTCATAGATTCAGTTTCAGAAATTCAGTGTGAGCACAGAGGCTGCTCAGACAGCTGTCTCAGAGAGGACGAGACTCTGAGTGTAAAGGAAGCTGAAGTCCGAGGTCTAGGTTTGTTTTTTTTTTTAATGTGTCTAAGTTTCATTCTTCTCTATCATGTCAATCAAAATTAAAATTTCTCTGAAACATTAAAATGTCTTCATTTTAACCCCAATTTGATACATTATATTCTACATTTTAAGGTATTACATTCTAAGATTTAGCTTTATGTTTTATTTTCTCAATGTATATTTTTCTTAAATTGGGCATTTTTGAAAATTTATTTTTAATTGGGGGAAAGTTGCTTTACAGTGTTGTATTGGTGTCTGCCTGAGGTCTAGTTTTATGGGCAACTGTCTTGTGATGTCCAAAAGGCAGTATGTGTGCTATTTTATTACATAGCTAACCAGATATATGCTTCATCTTTGGGAGGCTAAATGAATGGGATTTGAAATGAAGGTGGTAGTTTAAAAAATACCTTTGTATTTTACTTGCATGCTTGACTGTTCAGACCCCGGTTGTCTTTCCTGAATTTCAAATGTAAGATTACTATGATCACAGCACACACAAAGACAGAAAAAAATCAGTGGATCTGGCCTCTTCTTCTGGTGTTGGAACATATATGGGTGAATAAAATATCACTGGGAAAAACCTATAAACATCCAATAGGTTAATAAGTTAATAAATCATGTAACAAGTGATTTAATATTTTATAATACTCAAAATAGTGGCTATTAAAAATTTTAAACAGCATGAGAAAATCCTTATACTCAACTGTTAAGTCAGACATGAATTGAATATACATGTAGTCACAATTGTAGTTCAAATATAAATAAGCCTAATGGGAAATACATTTTAAGAGTTAACATGATGGGTTAACTTTTTTTTCAATATATTTTAAAATTTGATAATTAATAGATGTAACTATGAAAAAGGAAAACTTTCATTCCAAATGACAAAAGATAAATCATTAAGCATGTAAAAATACCTTCAAAATTAACAAAAAGAAACAATGCAAAATATCACTTCATCATCACATTGCTGGGAAATATTTACAAATGCAAAAAGTTGATTATCATTTATCTGCATCATGAAAAGCAATTAACAATTAGACGACAAAAGCATTGCTTTGCAATGATTCAATACCAAAACGAATTCAAAATACACTTTTCAGTAATCAGATCAGCACAATTGTGAAAAACTACTCATATCCTCTTTTTATTGGTTTATTTCCCTCATAAAAGCCCATTATTCCTATGCTTTTTGGCCATAGCTGTGTAAACTAATTAATAACTTCAGTGGATCTATGTACTATCCTAACCACACACCCTCCCTCCCCCAAATAGTTCCCTGGTCCGAATTAAAGTAATTACTCTATTGGAAAAATAGTTCCAATAGCTTGGCTCATCAGCTCTGGTCTGATTATTGTGATTATAAGCTACGAACTGAAATCAAGGCTATTGGCCACATGCTGACTTAGTTACACAGTGTCCAAACTTTTTGCCTTCTATTTGCATCTATTTTTGCAAATGGAAATAAAAGAATAATTGATTCTAGTCTATACTTTTAAACTAATCAAATTTATTATTTTCCACAAAGTTTCCTTCATTATACAATATTAAAAAAATTTCTGTCCTTGTTTCCTGTTCTTTATTGTTCCTTCCATTCACTCATTTAAAAAATTTTTTTTGGTTTGTTTCAGAATAGATTAGATTTACAGAAAAAAAAAAAAACCTGCAAAGATAATATAATCTTTACATGTACCATAGCCCGTTTTCTCTATTATTTAATATTATTTCTCTATTCTTTAGTATGGTGCATTAGTTACAGTTAATGAACTAATACTGATACATTACTATTAACCAGGGGGCTTCCCAGGGGCACTGGTGGTCAAGAACCCACTTGCCAATACAGATAGATGTAAGAGACACGGGTTCGATCCCTGGATCAGGAAGGTCCCCTGGAGAAGCACATGGTAACCCACTCCAGTATTCTTGCCTGGAGAATCCCATGGACAGAGGAGGATTGCAAAGAGTCAGACATGACTGAAGAAACTTAGCATGCAGAGTCCATTGATAGGTAGTTCCTCAGTTTTCACCTGACATCCTTTCCTGTTGCAGGAGCTCATCCAAAATACTACATTACATTTAATTGTGTTGTCTCCTTAGAGGCCTTTTGGCTGTGGCAGTTTCTCAAACTTTTCCTGTTTTTGATGACCTTGAGAGTTTTGAGGTATACTAACTAATCTAGTATTTTGTAGAATTTTCCTCACTTGAGATCTGTCTGATGTTTTTCTCATAATCAGACTAGAGTTGTGTGTTTTGGGAGGAAGATCACAGAGGTGAAGGGCTCTTCTCATCACGTCATATCAAGGGCACCTATTAACCCCACGACTCATCGCTGTTGACTTTGACCTTGATCATCTGGCTGAGGTTGCCTTGTCGAGGTTCTCCTCTGTAGAGTTACTTTCCCCCCTCTCATTCCATGCTGTTCTCTTTGGAAAGAAGTCACTATCCATAAATCACCCTTAAGGAGACCTATGCTCCACTTACTAGAGGGCTGAGCATCTACATAAATTATTTTGAATTCTTCAGCTGGGGGAGATTTGTTTAGACTCCCTACTCAATATTTTATTTCTGTCAAAATGGACTCTTAGATATTTATTTTATACTTTGAGTTATAATCCTGTATTACCTTATTTTGTTGCAGAAACTATTCCAGTTTGGGCCACTGAGAGATCTTTCCATTGGCTCTGGTGTCCTTTTGATCTTGTTGTTTGGTTGCTAAGCCCTATACAACTCTTTGCGACCCCATGGACTGCAGCATACCAGGCATCCCTGTCCTTCACTGTCTCCTGGAGTTTGCTCAAATTCATGTCCATGGAGTCGGTGATGCTGTCTAATGACCTCATCCTCTACTGCCCTCTTCTCCTTTTGCTTTCAGTCTTTCCCAGCATCACAGTCTTTTCCAATGGCTCCACTCTTCCATCAGGTGGCCAAAGTATTGGATCTTCAGCATCAGTCCTTCCAATGAATATTCAGGGTTGATTTTCTTTAGGATTGACTGGTTTGATCTTTTTGCAGTCCAAGGGATTCTCAGGAGTCTTCTTCAGCACCACAATTCAAAAGCACTGATTCTTTGGCACTCAGCCTTCTTATGGTCCAACTCTCACATCCTTTTAATGCATCCTCATCCTTATAGCTTTCTTTTTTTATACTTCCTTACATTTTGATACTAAAAGATGTTCCAGGTTTCTCATCATAAATATTTTCTCCCCAATCCTGGAATTAGCCATTTCTCTAAGAGCCCAGATTCTGTCTGTTGGAGAATGGTATTAAAAACCAAATCTGGATGCTAGATATGCTCACTGCTCCTAGGGTGCTGTCCCTAGGCCCTTCCAGTTGACAGAGCAAGGAAATATTGGGTTTTCCAAAAAGTTCATTCAAATTTTTCAATAATTAACATCTTATGGAAAAACCCACATGAGCTTTTTGGACAACCCAATATATGTGTTGTATGTACAATGGTGTATGTACATATATCACTGTCTATTTCTATTTGTAACCATTTTCATTGACATTAAGCTAGATACAAGTTTATGTCTGTGATTTTAATGCTCATCTATTACTACATGAATCATTCTAGCCTCCTTTTCTTGTTTATCTGCAAACTTCCACCCCAACAGTGAGAACACTGGGACTTTCCATCCATTATCTATGTTCTTAGTTGTTCAGTTCCAGTATACCTGCACAATTTTGTCAGAATTGTTACACCATACCCAGGTATTTCTCTTTGAGTTGAGTTTTGGGGGTTGCATGAGTTTGAACTGAATATTTTTTATATACTCTTCATTACTTAAATTGCATTATATTTGCCTCACAGTTTAAACATTTCCTACTAACAAGTGGCTTGTTGGTCTAGGGGTATGATTTTCCCTTAGGGCACAAGAGGTCCTGGGTTCAAATCCCCGGACAAGCCCACCTTTCTTTGCTTCTGATAAATAATTGAGCTTTCCTGATAGCTCAGTTGGTAAAGAATCTGCCTGCAATGCAGGAGACCCCAGTTCAATTCCTGGGTCAGAAAGATGCACTGGAGAAGGGATAGGCTAGCCACTCCAGTATTCTTAGGCTTCCCTGGTAGCTTAGCTGGTAAAGAATCTGCCTGCAATGCAGGAGATCTGGGTTTGATCCTTGGGTTGGGAAGATCCCCTGGAGAAGGGAAAGACTGCCCACTCCAGTATTCTAGCCTAGAGAATTCCATGAACTGTATAGTTCATTGGGTTGCAAAGAGTCGGACACAACTGAGTGACTTTCACTTTCTTTCTGTTACCATAAGCCTATGATAAAAGATGACATTAGCAATGGAAAACATCATAAATAATTTTATTTCACTCATCCTCCCCCAATTTAGATATAAAACTGAGTCTGGAAAGATACATACTCAAGTTCACACAGATAAGTAACAGTTATAAGTTAGTATTTGGTACAAGGGTATATGTGCTAAAATTGATGGTTGATACACTGTCTTTAAATTTCCCTTGAAAGATCATAAAGATACATGAAAAGGCAAGAAATTGCGACTCTGCTGGAAAGTAAGTATAAGAGAAGAAAGATTATTAATTGAAATTTCAGTAATTGTAGCCCCAAGGAATTGGACAGAGAAAAATTGTATAGAGTTTTCTTTACTTATGCACAGAACAAATGAAGATGGACCAGAAGATGATAGGAAAATATTTTGGCTCATCTTCTCTGATGATTCTTATTCTGTAATAAAGGAGCATCAATGTCTAAAAATAAGTCTCCTCCACATATCATCATTATCGGAAATTACTTTTAAGATATCTTTCCAGCAATAAAACCATCAATAAAAATGTTGGGATCAATAAAAAATTAAAAAACATGAGCAAGGAGATGCTTTCCTGGATGAATAGCAAAAGAGGTGATAATTACAAGGAAGAAGTTGTTGATATGGAAAGAGAATGGATGTTTTACCTATATTGGGAATCAAAGCAAAGAGAACACAGAAAATTATCTGTTTTTCAAAGTCTGGGCAGCATAGTAAGTCTCATAACTGAAGTAAAATTATTATTGTTTACATAAAAAATAATTGGCCATCCAGAAATGCAAAATAATCAGCTAAAAAGCTCCTAGAGTTAATAAGAGAGAGCAGTAAGGTGACAAGATATAGAACACCACAAAGAAATTAGAATCTTTATTTGTTTATTACATAATGAAGAAGATTTCAGTGTCAGTGACATTAGGGAACTGCTCACATATTCAAAGGAAAAGCACAAAGGAAAATAAACAGTCTTCACAATCAAAAGGTTAGAAGATACTGCTATCAATGGGAAGGATAGATTTTTTTTTTAATTGGAGTTTAGCTGCTTTAAAATTTTGCATTAGTTTCTGCTGTACAGCAAAATGAATCAGCTGTATGTATACATATATCCCTTCTTCGTCACCACAGAGCATTGAGTAGAGATCCAGTGTTATACCGGAAGTTCTCATTAGTCATGTATTTTATACACGGTAGTGCATATATGTTAATCCCAATCTCCTAATTCATCCCACCCCCCCCCTTTTCCCCCTTGGTGTCCATACATTTGTTTTCCACATCTGAGTATTTCTACTTTGCAAATACGTTCATCTGTACCATTTTTTAAATAGGTTAATATACATTTGTTTTTCTTTTTCTGACTTCACTCTCGTGTATGTCAGTCTCTAGGTCCATCCACATCTCTGCAAACGGCACGATATTTCGTTCTTTTTTATGGCTGAGTAATATTCCATTGCCACACCTTATTTATCCATTTCTATATTGATGGACATTCAAGTTGCTTCCATGTCCTGGCTATTGTAGATAGCGTTGCAGTGGACATTAGGGTGCATGGATCTTTCATAATTATGTTCTTCTCCGGGTATATGCCCAGGAGTGGCATTTCTGGGTCATATGGTAGACTTTGACCACACTGCACTGCCCTCTGCTTTCTGCACTACCTTGAGAAAAGGAGTACTAATTATGTTGATGGCTAACATTTATATTGTTCTTATGAGATAGTTATAAATGCTGTATGCATAGTAACACACTTAATCCTACTGTAGACTTAAATCTACAAAGTCAAGAAGCTGGGAGATCTCAGTCAAAAAAAGAATGAAATATTATTTGCAGCAACATGGATGGACCATACTAGCAAAGTAAATCAGAGGAAGACAAATATCATATGACATCATTTATACGTCGAATTTTAAAAAATAATACAAATGAATTTATTTACAAACCAGAAACAGACTCACAGACATGGAAAACAAATTTATGGTTACCAAGAGGGAAAGGTGAGGGAGATAAATTAGGACTTTGGGGTTAACAGATATACACTACTATATATAAAATGGACAAACAATGAGGATTTAAGAACTTACTGCATAGCACACAGAATTATATTTGAAATCTTATAATAACCTATAAAGGAAAAGTATTTTTAAAAGAATAAATATATATAACTACATCACTTTGCTTTAAACCTGAAACTGACAGGTGTACATTGTAAATCAGCTACAGCTCAAAGTTTTAAAAATGTTGGGAGAACTCCAAACAGGATCAACCAAAAAATTCCATACCGAGACACATCATAAATAAACTTCTGAAAACTAAAGACAGAAAGAAAAAAAAATCTGGACAACAACCAGAGAAAATGGACACCTTATCTATAGGGAGGAACATTTTAGAATGACGGCAGGTTTCTCTTCTGGCGGTACTCATTTATCTCCACCTTATAGGTAAATCAACAGAGGCCCTGAAACACTCAGGAACCTTCTCCTGGTCACCCAGCTAGTAAGTGAAGATGCCAGGCTGTATGCTGGCACCTTGTAAGCTTACCCTGGGCTTAATGAAGCCACAACGAAGCCTCCACTGTTTCAAAGATTCACATGCATTCAAGCCCCAATCACCAGAACACCGATTTATACGCGGTTGTGGAGTCAAAGCCCCAGCGGATAATAAAATGCGATTCTATCCGGAATGTTTTTCATATATACATGTGTTTCTTGGGACTCTCCTTGTAGTTTCCGAGAAACTAGGAACTGGTGGAGAATTCTAGTGTTCTAGATCCCACAGAGACTCAGCTTAGAAATAGTAACGGTATCACATACTATTTACAGACTTAAGAAGAACTACGAGGCACCTGTAAAATAAAAATAAAATACCGACAAACCAACTGAAAGAAATAAAAGAAGATTTAAGGAACTGCCCTTCAGAGAACATGAAGTCAATGTACTTTTTCCTGTTCGTCCCTCCAATTACAACTAAAAATCCTGGACATTATGTACAAAGCAAACAGAAGAAGACTCTGAAAAGCACAAAAAAGGCAGACAGGCTAGGGATCTCCGAACCTGCAGAATGATAAGGTGGTGAGTTACATTAATGGGCTTTTTGAGTCTGTTTGTCTGTTTGTTTATTGCTTCTTACATCCCACTACTGGAGCTAAAGAAGCTAGCAGTCTGGGACTGCCAAGTACAGACAAAAAAAAAAAAAAATCTATCCCCAACAAAAGCCTGTTATCTATATCCAAAGGAAGAAGATAGAGGCAGCCTAGAAAGAGAAAATGTTGAGATCATCTGCTCCAGCCAAACACAAAACAACAATGAAAACTTCCATCCCCAGAGTTGGCACCAAGGTGTCCCACCTTGTAGGCACCTTGCAGAAGCAGTGTCTAAGAAGCGAGCCATGGCTTTTGTTTTCCCATGAGAGGTAAAGAGCCCTACCAGCAGGGTAGGAGAGATCCCATGAAGTCCCCTGATTTCAACTCCTGCCCAACATTAATGAGTTATCTTTTTTTTTGTAAAAAAAAAAAAATTTTATTTATGTGGTTGCCTTGGGTGTTAGTTGCAGCACACAGACTAGCTGCGGCACGAGGGCTGAGTTTCTCTGCTACATGTGGGATCTAAGTTCCCGAGCAGGGATCAATCTGCGTCCCCTGCACTGCAAGACAGGTTCTAAACCACTGAACCACCAGGGAAGTCCTATCTCTTCTTCTCCTTAATTGGCAGTGTCAGAAGAAGCCTAATAGAGAGGTAGGACTTTTCTTTCAATCGAAGTACAGTTGACTTGCAATATCATGTTAGTTTCAGATGTACAACATAGTGATACTTTTGATACTTCTATAAATTATACACCATATAAAGTTATCATAAAATATGAACTATATTCCCCGGGCTGCATATTACATCCTTACAACTTATTTACTTTGTATTCATTCATCCCCTTCCCCTATCATGCCCGTCCCCATAGCTTTCTCCCCACTGGTAACCACTAATTTGTTATCTATATTTGTGAATCTGTATCTGGTTATCTGTTTTATTTTTCAGATTCCACATTTCAGTGAAAACATACATATATGTGTTTCTCTGTCAGACTTATTTCACTAAGCATAATACCCTCCAGGTCCACCCATGGTGCTGCCATTTTTTAAAAAATTATTCAATTGTATTCTTTTTATTGGCTGAGTAATAGTCCAGTGTGTACACATATACCACATCTTCATTACCCACCCATCTATTGATGGTCACATAAGTTGCTTCCATATGTTGGCTATTATAAACAATACTGCTATAAACATTGGGGTGCATATGTTTTCAAATTACTGTTTGTTTTCTGTGGATACATACCCAGGAGTGGGATTACTGGATCATATGGTAATTCCATTTTTAATTTTTTTGAGGAAACTCCATACTGTTCTCCATGATGGTTACACCAACTTACATCTCCACCAACAGTGCAGGACGGTTCCCTTTTATCCACATTTTCACCAACACATCAGTTCAGTTTAGTTCAGCCACTCAGTCGTGTCCGACTCTTTGCGACCCCATGGACTGCAGCATGCCAGGTTTCCCTGTCCATCAGTGACTCCCGGAGCCTGCTCAAACTCATATCCATCAAGTTGGTGATGCCATCCAACCAGCTCGTCCTCTGTCGTCCCCTTTTCCTCCTCTTTCAATCTTTCCCAGCGTCACCAACACATATTTGTCGTCTTCTTGATAATAGCTATCTTGATAAGTGTGAGGTAATATTTCACTGTGGTTTTGATTTGCATTTCCCTGCCAATGGCACCCTACTCCAGTACTCTTGCCTGGAGAATCCTGGGGATGGGGGAGCCTGGTGGGCTGCCGTCTGTGGGGTCACACAGAGTCGGACACGACTGAAGCGACTTAGCAGTAGCAGCAGCAGCTGATTATTGATGCTTAGCATCTTTTCATGTGCCCTTTGACCTTCTGTACATCTTCCAGGAAAAAAAGGCATGTTCAGGTCCTCTACCAATTTTTTAATTAGGTCTTTGTTTGGTTGGGTGATTGGTTGACTTTTGAAATTGAGTTGTAAGAATTCTTTATATATTTTCGATATGAACCCCTTATAATTTGCAAATACCTTCTATCTTCTCCCATTCAGTAGGTAACCTTTTTGCTTTGTTGATGGTTTCCTTTGCTATGCAAAAGTTTTAAGTTTGATTAGATCCCATTTTGTTTATTTTTGCTTTTGTTTCCCTTGCCTGAGGAGACAGAATCCCAAAAGATGTTGCTAAGAGCTATGTCAGAGTGTACTGCCTATGTTTTCTTTCAGGAGTTTTATGGTTTCAGGTTTTATATTTAGGTTTTTAATCCATCTTGAGTTTTTTTTGTTGTTGTTCTTTTGTACATGGTATGAGATGTTCTAATTTCATTCTTTTACAAGTAGCTCTTCCGTTTACCCAGCATCACTTTTTAAAAAGACTATTTTTTCCTCATTGTATATTCTTGCCTTGTTTGTTGTATTAATAGCTTAATTGGAGAGTTGGGACATGTAATATCATCCTTCAGCTATGAAATCACCCCCACCATAGTGTCAGTCAAGGTACTGCTAAGAGTAGAATATGAAGCCTGTCCAGCAGTAACAAGGACCACCCTCCACCTCCCAACCCCAACCCCAGTCAACACCCCCCAAGCCCACCCACTTAGGTACAAACAGCCTGAACGGGGACCTTGATTTTACCTCCACCTGGAAGTAACACCTTCTACTGCCAGAGCAGTGTTAGACAAAGCCAGCTAAAACACAAGGTTTAAATAAAAGCCAGAGTCTCATGATACAAAATGTCCAGGATTCAATCAAGAATGACTTATGCTATGAATGAGGAAGATCTCAAACTGAATGAAAATAGACAGTCAACAGACTCCAACATAGAGATGACAAAGACGTTACAATTATTAGACAAAGATTTTACAGTAGCCATGGTGAAAATCCATCATCAAGCAATTACAACATGTTTGGAACAAATGCAACAACTGAAATGCAAAGCTCAGTGGTGGATCCAACAGCAGAGCAGAACTGACAAGAGGCGTGAGCACAGGGCAACGGAGCAGCAGAGATTACCCAGTCTGAGCAAGATGGAAAATGGACTGGAAAAAAGTGAACAGAGCCTCATACTGTGCAGCGACAACAAAAGATCTAATATGCACGTCATCAGGTTGCTGGAAGAGAAGAGAAAGGGGAAGAGTTGAAAAGTATTTCATGAAGATAATGGCTGAAAACATCTCACATTTTGCAAGAGAGTTAGATCTACAGATTCAATAAGCTAAAGTGAAGTGTTAGTGAAGTATTGTTCAGTCAAGCCCAACAAGCTCCTCTGTCCATGGGATTTCCCAGGCAAGAATACTGGAGTGGGTTGCCATTCCCTTCCCGAGGCGTTTTTCCTGACCCAGGGATTGAACCCGGGTCTCCTGCATTGCAGGCAGGTTCTTTACCATCTGAGCCACCAGAGGAGTGCCTACAGATGCTACTGAACTGAACTGAAGCTACTCAGCCGTGTCTGACTCTCTGTGACCCCATGGACTGTAGCCTACTAGATGAACTCCAAATAAGATATACCAAAGTAATTCTCATCAAAGAGCATCACAGTTAAATTTCCAAGCACTGAAGAAAAAGTAAAAAATATGGAAAGTAGCCAGAAAATAATGCACACTACCTATAATAGGGGGAAACAAGTTGAATGAGGACAGATTTTTTTGTCAGAAACTGTGAAGACCAGGAGAAGGTGGCACGATATTTTTCATGTGCTGAAAGAAATCAACTGTCAATCGAGAATCCTGTACTCAGTGAAAATATCCTTCAAGGATGAGATGAAAATCAAGACATTCAAAGATGAAAAAAATTTAAAATTTGTCACCAGCACAGGTACCCAAAGAGAATTTAAGCCTTAGACTTATTTCACTAAGCATAAGGCATGTAAGAATAAGGCTAAATTAAGTTCTCTGAACACAGAATAAATGACAATAGAAGGGATCTTGGAATTTCAGTAAAGAAGAAAGAACATGGGAAACAATATTTGGGTAAATACAACAGGTTTAACGTCTCTTAAATTTTCTAAATTATGACTGATGTTTAAAGCAAAAGTTATAACACTGTCTGGTATGGTTCTAAGTGTAGGCAGACAGAAGATTTAAGACAATTATATTGCAAATGAGAAAGGGTAAAGGAACATGAGGTAAGAGGTAAAATGACACACCAGTAGACTAAGATCAATTGCATACACACCATGTAATAACTAAAGCAACCACTTAAAGGACAAACATTGGCAGAGTGAATTAAAAAACATAAGACGCTATGTGGTGCTGACAAGAAACATTAAAAATAATGATATACTCAGATTGAAAATGAAAGGAAAAATGTATATCATGATAATATTAACAAAAGAAAGCAAGAATGTCTATATTAATATTGAAGTGAACTTTACAACAAGAATAACTGCCAGCAACAGAGAGGGACATTCAGTTCAGTTCAATCGCTCAGTCGTGTCCGACTCTCTGCAACCCCATGAACTGCAGCATGCCAGGCCTCCCTGTCCATCACCAACTTCCAGAGTTCACTCAAACTCATATCCATTGAGTCGGTGATGCCATCCAGCCATCTCATCCTCTGTCGTCCCCTTCTCTTCCTGCTTCCAATCCTTCCCAGCAACAAGGTCTTTTCAAATGAGTCAGCTCTTCGCGCGAGGTGGCCAAAGTATTGGAGTTTCAGCCTCAACATCAGTCCTTCCAATGAACACCCAGGACTGATCTCCTTTAGGACGGACTGGTTGGATCTCCTTGTAGTCCAAGGGACTCTCAAGAGTCTTCTCCAACACCACAGAGAGGGACATTACAGAATGACAAAACTGTCCATCCACCCAGTGGAAGTGAAAAGTGAAAGTGAAGTCGCTCAGTCATGTCTGATTCTTTGTGACCCCATGGACTGTGGCCCACCAGGCTCCTCCATCCGTGGGATTCTCCAGACAAGAGTACTGGAGTGGGGTGCCATTTCCTTCTCTGGAAGATCTTCCCACCCCAGGGATCGAACCCAGGTCTCCTGCATTGCAGGCAGACGCTTTACCATCTGAGCCACCAGGGAAGCATCCACCCAGAAGACATAGCAATTATAAAGTAGTGTGTTGCAAACAAAAGAGTTGGGAAATATGTGAAGCAAAACTGATAGATCTGGAAGGAGCCATAACAATCCAAAATCTACTCACTCCTGGTAGAGATTTCATCATCCCTTACTCAACAACTGAAAAAACAACTGGACAGGAAAAAACAGAATATGGAAGAACTCAACAACACCATGAGATAGTAGGGTCTCATTGATATTTACAGAACATTCCACCCGGTGTAAGCAGATTACGTATTCTTTTCAAGTACTCACAGAACAGACACCAAAATAGACCCTGGGCTATTAAACAAACCTCAACAAATTGAAAAGCACTGAAATGCTACAGAACACGTTCTCCAACCACTAAAGAATCAAACTAGAAATCAATATCAGAATGCTAAAAGAAGTATCTCCAAACACTCGGAAACTGAACTACAGGTATTTTTATAACACGTGAGCCAAAGAGGATGCCTCAAAGGAAACATAAAAGGTATATTCAATGGAGTGAAAGCAAAAACAAAACATATGAAAATTTGAAGGAGACATTTAAAGCAGAAGCAAGAAGTAGAAGGGAAATCAGCAGTACCAAGTGCATACACTAGAAAAGAGGAAGGTCTCGTAACAATAATCTAAATTATAAATAAATCTAAATAAATAAAACCGAAGCAAGAAAATAAAGATACGAGCAGAAATCAGAGAACCTGAAGACAGAACAAACAATAGAGAAAGAGACAAAGAATTGGTTCTTTGGGAAAAAAAAAAAAAAATCAGTAATTTGACAAACCTTAAATAAGCTGCTCAAAGAAAAAAAAAGAAAGACACAACTTTCCAATACCAGAAATCAATACTGCAGACATCAAAAGCATAATAAGAGAATAATTCTCTAATAAGAGAATAACTCTACACATGGGTCTGACAACTTAGACAAAAACTCCACAAATTATTATAATTCACTCAACATGAAATACATAATTTGAATAAATAACCTTATAAGTAATTTTAAAAATTGTATTCATGACTTTAAAAGTCCTAAAAAGGGGCTCTCCAAGCCCAAATAATTTTCCTGAGAATCCTACCAAATACATAAAGAAGATTTAGAAGCAATTCTATACAATCTCCTTGGAAAAATAGAGGGGGAAAAAAACATGTCTCAATTCATTACATGAAACTAGTATTATTCTAATACCAAAATTCATAAATTGCTAAAATGCAAACATCTATACATTACAAAATAAAGAAAAAAGATAAATAAAATTATGAAAATAATTGACATAAATAACAAGTATAAGAAAAGAAAGTTATAGACCAATATCTCTCATGGATATAGACACAAAAAATATTTTAAAGACAGATTGGTGCTGATTTAGTCACTAAGTTATGTCCAACTCTTGTGACCCCATGGACTCTAGCCCTCCAGGCTCCTCTGTCCATAGGATTTCCCACACAAGAATACTGGAGTGAGTTTCCATTTCCTTCTACATAAGATAGATTAGCATATAGAATTCAGCAATACATGGAAGAATTAAACAAGTATGTCCAACTGAGATTTATTTGAGGATGCAACACTGGTTCAATATTCAAAAATGAATCAAGGTAATATGCATATTAACACTAAAGAAGAAATATCACATGAGTCACTTTAATCAATGCAGAAAAATGATTTGAACAAATCTAACACTTGTTCAGGAGAAAAATACTCAGCAAAACAGGAATAGAGGCAAACTTCCTCAACTTGATAAAGAACACCTATGAAAAACTTACAGCTAACATCATCCTTAATGATGAAAGAATGAAGTCTTTCCTCCTACCAAGCTCAGGAAAAGGCAGCTATCCTCTCTCACCACTCTTATTCAGCATAGTGCTGGAAGTTCTACCCAGTGTAGTAAAGCAAGAAAGGGGAACACTGATGGACAAGTAAGAAAGGAAACTGTGTGATTGTCTACCCTAAAACTGAATAAGAAAAAGCTATTAATGTACAGAACAATCTGAATAAATCTTTAGAAAATTATGCCACATGAAAGAAAGCCAGTCTTACATTCCATACTATGCAATCCCATTGGTATAACTTTCATTGGAAGGACTGATGCAGAAGCTGACAATACTGTGGCCACCTGATGCGAAGAACCTCAGTTCAGTTCAGTTCAGTTCAGTCGCTCAGTTGTGTCCGACTCTTTGCGACCCCATGAATCGCAGCACGCCAGGCCTCCCTGTTCATCACCATCTCCCGGAGTTCACTCAGACTCACGTCCATCGAGTCCGTGATGCCATCCAGCCATCTCATCCTCTGTCGTCCCCTTCTCCTCCTGCCCCCAATCCCTCCCAGCATCAGAGTCTTTTCCAATGAGTCAGCTCTTCGCATGAGGTGGCCAAAGTACTGGAGCTTCAGCTTTAGCATCATTCCTTCCAAAGAAATCCCAGGGTTGATCTCCTTCAGAATGGACTGGTTGGATCTCCTTGCAGTCCAAGGGACTCTCAAGAGTCTTCTCCAACACCACAGTTCATCAATTCTTCGGCACTCAGCCTTCTTCAGAGTCCAACTCTCACATCCATACATGACCACAGGAAAAACCATAGCCTTGACTAGACAGACCTTTGTTGGCAAAGTAATGTCTCTGCCTTTTAATATGCTATCTAATTTTCCTTCCAAGGAGCAAGCGTCTTTTAATTCCATGGCTGCAGTCACCATCTGCAGTGATTTTGGAGCCCACAAAAATAAAGTCTGACACTGTTTCCACTGTTTCCCATCTATTTCCCATGAAGTGATGGGACCAGATGCCATGATCTTCGTTTTCTGAATGTTGAGCTTTAAGCCAACTTTTTCACCTTCCTCTTTCACTTTCATCAAGAGGCTTTTAGCTCCTCTTCACTTTCTGCCATAAGGGTTGGTGTCATCTGCATATCTGAGGTTATTGATATTTCTCCCAGCAATCTTGATTCTAGCTTGTGCTTCTTCCAGTCCAGCGTTTCTCATGATGTACTCTGCATAGAAGTTAAATAAGCAGGGTGACAGTATACAGCCTTGACGTACTCCTTTTCTTATTTGGAACCAGTCTGCTGTTCCATGTCCAGTTTTAACTGTTGCTTCCTGACCTGCATACAGATTTCTCAAGAGGCAGGTTAGGTGGTCTGGTATTCCCATCTCTTTCAGAATTTTCCACAGCTTATTGTGATCCACACAGTCAAAGGCTTTGGCATAGTCAATAAAGCAGAAATAGATGTTTTTCTGGAACTCTCTTGCCTTTTTGATGATCCAGCGGATGTTGGCAATTGGATCTCTGGTTCCTCTGCCTTTTCTAAAACCAGCTTGAACATCAGGAATTTCACGGTGCACGTATTGCTGAAGCCTGGCTTGGAGAATTTTGAGCATTACTTTACTAGCATGTGAGATGAGTGCAATTGTGTGGTAGTTTGAGCATTCTTTGGCGTTGCCTTTCTTTGGAATTGGAATGCAAATTAACCTTTTCCAGTCCTGTGGCCACTGCTGAGTTTTCCAAATTTGCTGGCATATTGAGTGCAGCACTTTCACAGCATCATCTTTCAGGATTTGAAAGAACCTACTCATGGGAAAAGACCCTAATGCTGGGAAAGACTGAGGGTAGGAGGAGAAGGGGGAGACAGGGAATGAGATGGTTGGATGGCATCACCGACTCAATGGACGTGAGTCTGAGCAAATTCCAGGAGACAGTGAAAGACCAGGAAGCCCATGCAGCCCGTGGGGTCCCAAAGAGTCGGACACGACTCGGCAAATGAACAACAACATTCTTGAAATGAAAATAATGGTAGAAATGAACTACAGTTTCATGGATGTTGCAGATGAGGGAGGAGGAAGACTGGGAGAGTGGGGTTTGGGTACAAAACAGCAACCTGAGGGAGCGTTGTGCTGATGCTAATGGTCTGCATCCTGCCTGTATCAATGTTGATATTCTGTTTGTGATACTGACTACAGTTTTACTAGAGATACCATAAGCAAAAACTGTTACACAGCTTCTCTCTGTATTATTTTTTACAACTGAATGTTCATCTATAATTATCTTAAAATTTAAAAGTTTATTTAATAAAAAAAAGAAAGATATGTAACCACATAGCACACGCCTAGACAAAACACCAAATTTTGCCTAAGGAATATTTTTGTCCTAATTGATGTGCAGACTTTGTACAAGATAAGTCACAATCCCTTAAAATTTACATTATAAACTGATAAAATGTAAAACCTCTCTATATTAAAAATGCATAACCTTAAGAGAAAAACAAAATATTTAAAACATTCAAACAAATAAGAAACACTCTAAATGCCCCAGTATGTCAACAGGTAAAAATATGGACAGTGTATAACAGAGAAATGCACCTGGTCTATAAATAAGCATTATGAGATATTAAATATCCCTAGTTATCAAAGAAACATGAAATAAGACAATATTTCACATATCTTCAGTGTCTTGCAAAGCCCTGACCAAACTGTGAACCTTCCTGCTCCACCTGGAATCCGATTTGCTAGATCATTTTTCCTCAGTAATCTAAATGAATTCATAACTACTCTTTCTGAATACATCCATTAGAATAATTTACAAGACACTGTACTTCCCTTGACTTCTTGGCTTAGAACTTCCTAATTTGTCTTCTTGGTCTTCCTTAGAATAACACTAGGATATTAGTTGGATACTTTCTAATTCTCAAGATTCTCCACCTGGAGTGAACAATGAATGGAGTCTAGGAAAAGGGTTGAAACCCAAACCTCAGCAAGGTTGCAGGTGTTTGTAAGAAATAATACCTCCATGGGCACATTCCATAGCTCTCCCAGCACTGGGTGTGACACTCAGCAGCTTATGGCTGGTACTCACCAGCTGTAGGCCTGTTTCTACAAAGACAGGGTCCCTCTCAGGTCCCCAATTTTTGTGGGTTTCTTTAAAATATTTATGTATTTATTTGGCTGCACCTGGATCTTAGTTGTGACACGTGGGATACAGTTCCCTAACCAGGGATTGAACCTGGGCCCGCTACATTGGGAGCATAGAGTCTTAGCCACTGGACCACCAGGGACAGGTCTCCAAATTCTGAATGTTCTTTGTGGTTCTATTTTTGTTCCTAAGATGTATCTCCACTTGTCTTGGTCAGTTTAGGCTGCTAAAACAGAACATCGTGGGGCTTCCGCGATAGCTCAGTTGGTAAAGAATCCGCCTGCAATGCAGAAGACCTTGGTTTGATTCCTGGTTGGGAAGATCCACTGGAGAAGGGACAGGCTACCTACTCCAGTATTGTTGGGCTTCCTTGGTGGCTTAGCTGGTAAAGAATCTGCCTGCAACATGGAAGACCTGTGTCTGATCCCAACCAGAACATCATGGTGTGTGCTAAGTCACTTCAGTCGTGTCTGACTCTGTGACGCCATGGACTGTAGCCCTCCAGGCTCCTCTGTCTGTGGAATTCTCCAGGCAAGAATACTGGAGATGGTTGCCATGCCTTCCTCCAAGTGATCTTCCCAAGCCAGGGATCAAACTTGCATCTCTTACTTCTCCTGCATTGGTGGGTGGGTTCTTAACCACTAGTGCCACCTGGGAAGCACCTGGGAACACGGTAAAGTGGGTACTTAAACAACAATGTTTATTTCTCACAGGTCTGGAAGTTAGGAAGTAGAAGATTGAGGTGTAAGCCAACTCGGTGTCTGGTGAGGGTCCACTTCCTGGTTTGCATCTTCTTGCTGTTATTCTCACATTACCGCTTATAAGGGCAGCAATCCCATTCAAGAGGGCTCCACCCTCACGACCTAATTACCTCCCAAAGATCCCACCCCCAAATACCATCCCACTGGGAAACGAGAATTCAACAAATATTCGGTCTGTTGCACCCTTACATTGAGTTGCTACCAGACTGCATGAAGTTTCCCTCTTAGTCCATGACAAGTGTGGAGAAAAATTTTGAAAGGTATTAGGCATTTTTGCCTGAGGCTGGCACAAATGGAGACACTTACATGCCATGAGCTTCAAGGCTCTCAATCCAAGTCAAGCCACCCTGACCCACACGGAATCCCTGATCTTCCACCTCTACTGATGTTACACTGTCAAGATTAGAAGCTCAGATTCAGATGTAGAGAGTTCCCAGATTCCTCAGAATTCTAAGTCCACCAGTGGCAGCAATGAGAGAGCCAGTCTCCTCCTGCCCAAGACCTGGACCGCAGCCTG
Organism: Ovis aries; assembly: GCF_016772045.2. NCBI lineage: Eukaryota > Metazoa > Chordata > Mammalia > Artiodactyla > Bovidae > Ovis > Ovis aries. The sequence continues at coordinate 28,001,826 of NC_056079.1, forward strand.
CATCCCTTCTTCCTTTTCCCGCATTGGCTCCATCCTGTGCTGGAAGGGACCTTATGAGTGTCCATGTGGACACTCAAGCCACCCAGCTCTGTACTCTCCCCACGAGTATCCAATCTTTGGTCATGGTTCCTTGGGTGTAGGGACAGGCATGTCAGCTTTGCCATCTGCTCTTTGGGAGCATGGGCCCAGGAAGTGCTTGGGCAAAGAATTCTGAGATCCTAGTACCCAGAGATGGTCACTGTATGAACAGGTCTTCTTAGCCCAAAGACCCTGCCCCATCAGAAGGAGTTCAACTAAGAGAGCAGAGTGAGGCTCCCTGAAGCGCAGGGCCCACTGCAAGCACTCCTCTTGCCAGATCTATCGGTGATTTTGTAATTCAGACTGTTGACTGTTTAGCAATGTACAAGCAGTCTGATTGGTTTCATCCCCATCCATACCCAAAATGGGCTAAATGAATCACTGTACACATTCAGTCTTTATCTTCTCAGCATCTTTGGCATTCATTGGGAAAAGTGAGATAGACCTGGAAGATCTGGTGCGGACGCCTTTTCTTTCTTTTATGTTTGGAGAAAGGGTGGGATAGTGGGGAGATAAAAGAGGTCAGAGGTTCAGAAGTGGAACATGACTCTGTTCTTTGCTTCTGTCGCAAGATGATGGAACGCACAACACTGCGGAGATGGTAATGAAAGTGTTTCTCTTTTATTTATGCTCCATCTCTATTCTAAAAGTATGAGAGCACATTACAGTTCAATTTATTACACTTCATTTTGCCTTTCTTAGCTCTTGTCATTATGCAATCTTTCACACATGGCAATTCATTTCATTTATGATAGGTTGCTTTCAAAAGTAACTGATTTCTAGTATTTGATTCAGTAATAACTTCACATATGCCTTGTATAAATGGATACTGAATACTTTTTAGGTATGAGCTACAGTGTTATAGGCTGGGACTATAACAGTGAACAAGACAGAGTGCTTCTGTCCTAATTAAATTTACAGCCTAGTGGGGGAAACAGACCAAGGAAAAAAGGGGGGAAATTATCTATTTTAATAAGTAGCTCTGAGGAGGGACATAACACAAAAGACTGAAATGCAGAATAAAGAGTGGGATTGTTGGAGCTATTTCAGGTCTTGGCTCCAAGAAAGATCCTCTTTTTAAGAGGCTGTTTCTGACCTTTTGAGTAAAACTAGCAATCATTCCTCTCCAGCACTTATTTCCTTCTCATCTTTATTTTCTCGCACATACACACATATAATTCACTTACTTATTTTGGCTTCTCTTTCTCTGCTTTATGTAAGTTCTATGAGGTCAAGGACTATTGCCTTTCTATAATGATGGTTGTCTTTGTTTTTTTCCTCTGGGACTAGAAGGTCCTAGAAGAGTAGGTGTTCAATAAATGCTTGTTGAATGAATGAATGAATGAGGCAGTGAGGAAATGACTTTCAGAGAAAGAAACATTTAAACTGAGGCCTAAAAATGGACCTAGTGATGCAGGGTGGTGGGGTAGGGGGAGCAGCAGGAGGAGACCTTTTCAGATAAGAGAAAACAGCAGATGCAAAGACCCTGAGGCATGAACGTGGTTAGACTAAGGGAATTAAGGAAGCCCACGTGCTGGAAGCATGTGTTGGGCAGCAGATGGAGCCGTTTGGAAACTCGGGCATGGCAGGTCTGCGGTGTGTTTCCAGACCAACGTAAAGACTGTTGTTTTTTTTTACTTTTTATTTTATATTGGAGTATAGTTGATTAACAATGTTGTGTTAGCAACATTTCAGTTATACATATGCAGAACCAGAGATCAAATTGCCAACATCTGCTGGATCATGGAAAAAGCGAGAGAGTTCCAGAAACACGTCTACTTCTGCTTTATTGACTTTGCCAAAGCCTTTGACTGTGTGAATCACAACAAACTGTGGAAAATTCTTCAAGAGATGGGAATACCAGACCACCTTACCTGTCTCCTGAGAAATCTGTACACAGGTCAAAAAGCAACAGTTAGAACTGGACATGGAAAAACAGACTTCCAAATCAGGAAAGGAGTATGTCAAGGCTGAATATTATCACCCTGCTAATTTAACTTATATGCAGAGTACATCATGTGAAATACTGCACTGGATGAACACAAGCTGGAATCAAGATTGCCGGGAGAAATATCAATAACGTCAGATATGCAGATAACACCACCCTTATGGCAGAAAGTGAAGAACTAAAGAGCCTCTTGATGAAAGAGGAGAGTGAAAAAGTTGGCTTAAAACTCAGCATTCAGAAAACTAAGATTATGGCATCTGGTCCCATCACTTCATGGCAAATAGATGGGGAAACAATGAAAACAGTGAGATATTTTATTTTGGGGGGCTCCAAAATCACTGCAGATGGTGATTGCAGCCATGAAACTAAAAGATGCTTGCTCCTTGAAAGAAAAGCTATGACCAGTCTAGACAGCATATTCAAAAGTAGAGACATTACTTTGCCAGCAAAGGTCCGTGTAGTCAAGGCTATGGTTTTTCCAGTAGTCATGTACGGATGTAAAGGTTGGACTAAGAAAGCTGAGTGCCGAAGAACTGATGCTTTTGAACTGTGTTTTGGAGAAGACTCTTGAGAGTCCCTTGGACTGTAAGGAGATCAAACCAGTCCATCCTAAAGGAAATCAGTCCTGAATATTCGTTGGAAGGACCGATGCTGAAACTGAAACACAATACTTTGGCCACCTGATGTGAAGAGCTGATTCATTTGAAAAGACCCTGATGCTGGGAAAGTCTGGAGCTGGGAGGAGAAGGGGATGACAGAGGATGAGATGGTTGGATGGCATCACCGACTCAACGGACGTGAGTTTGAGTAAACTCTAGGAGTTGATGATGGACAGGGAAGCCTGGCATGCTGAAGTCCATGGGGTCGCAAAGAGTCAAACACGACTGAGTGACTGAACTGGACTGATACATATGCATCTATTCATGTACACACTGCTATATTCAAAATGGACAACCACCAAGGATCACTGTACAGTACCGGGAACTCTGCTCAATGTTATGTAGCAATCTAATTTGGAAAAGAATTTGAACAAGACTAGGTTTTATTGTCAACATGCTGGTAAGAAATATATGCAAGACACTAATATAATAACCTGATTTGGGTTTAAATACAATCTTAAACAGGCTTCCCAGGTGACGCTAGTGGTAAAGGATTCACCTGCCAATGCAGGAGACAGAGGGGATGAGGTTTTAATCCCTGGATCGAGAAGATTCCCTGGAGGAGGGCATGGTAACTCACTCGCATATTCTTGCCTGGAGAATCCCATGGACAGAGGAGCCTGGTGGGCTACAGTTCATAAGGTTACAAAGAGTCGGACACAACTGAAGTAATTTAGCAGGTCTAAGGGTCTTACATATTATTACACATAGGTAAAATTAAAGCTTAATTGATAGATTCTATCTTCCAATAATTTTTCTTAAACTTTACTCTTCCATATAACCTACTTTATTATAAAACAAGATATCGCAAATTTTTCATTAAAGTTACTACATTACCATTGAATGGGGTTCCAAAGAGTACACCATGATCTTAACATATCCTTCATCTTAAAAAAAAAAAAAAACAACCGAGACACATTTCCATAGATATTTAAGAAACACAATTGATCCTTCAACATTTGAAACTGGTCTTTGGAGGATAACAGTAATCCAGCCATCTGTGAGAAGACCTGGACTAGGGGATATTCTAAAGCTGGGGATTCAGCTGAGACATGAGGAAGGAAATCTAGCTTTGAGGATGATGAAGTCTAGATGAGCATGACTGCAGTGGGAAATATGCAAAGAAGATAAAGGCAAGAAAAAACTGCAAATAAAAAAATGAAAGAATCTGAATATTTGGGAAGCTGGAGAGAGCGAATTTAAAGATGTCTTTGAAGCTCTAAGAAGAGGGATATGGTGGACACCACAAATCCCCACCAGATCCCTTTTATGTGAAACTACATCGATGCATTGGGTGTGGCCCACTAAGACCCACGGTTTTACTCTTGCCTGGAGAAATGTCTTCAAGGACTGCCCACAGCAGAGGCATGGGAGCTGCCCCACTCTCAACTCCAGGGACGTCGCATCCTTACTCCAGGGGCAGCTGATGCTAATGACTGACTGATGGGGCACCTCAAGACCCCTCGCGGTTGGAACCTCAAGATTCCAAATATGGAAACTCTGGACAACTCAGAGGAGCCGTTCAGGCTTCAGAGCTCCCTGAGGAACCTGGCTGAGACTAGGTGCCAGCCGTACCCACATCTTTACCTTACCTTCTGCCCCCACCCTATCATTTCCCTCACTTCCTTACAGATTTCTCCAGGGAGTATTTGCTCAGTAAATCACTCACACAAGAATCCCCTTCTTAGGCTCTGCATCTATTCTTTCTGACCTCAGGGACAGGAGGAAGGAAAGACTGGAGTGACAGGCAGAGAAAGGAAGGGAAGAACAGAGTGTGAATTGGGATTTGATCGAGAGGTCCTATCAATCTTTTGCCCAACAGAGTCTGAGTCCCGTTGGAACATCCTTCACACCGGACAGGCAGGATGACAGCTGGAGGGGGACACTGCGAGATACTGGAAAAGGCAGGCATGTTTCAGGTACATTTGATCCAAATCTGACTTTCTAATATCAGCTCTTTACCTCGAGAGCCAGATACCCATTGAACTTGCCCTCAGTGCTTTCTCTTGAGTGACCCAAAAGTTTAAATTGAAGGACTTTTCAAACAGAGACTGGAAGGCCGCTGAGCACCTTAAGGGTCAGCAAAACCGCCCCAACAATTTTTCAAGTGTTTTATTTTTGGCACAACTCGATTTAACTCATTTTGCAAGTGCTCTTCCCTTCAGTGTCTAAGCCCTTGGGTATTTCAAAGGAAATTTAATCCATATGTTTCTGATTCATTTACATTTTAAGTCATAAAAATGTTATTTTTATAAGAGCTGTTTGATATCCAAGAAACTTTCTGAGCCTTTTTTTTTTTTTTTAGTCTCTTTAAAGTCTTGTTGGTTGGAGCCAGGGAGCAGACATGGTGTATGATGCATCACCCGAAAATGTGATCCAGACAGACGCAACCATAGGCTGACCTCAGAACAACGCTCACCCCATCAGCCAAAAACATAATGGCAACGGGATGATCAACATAGTTGGTCTGGACACCAGAGAATCCTTGAGAAACACACGGGAAGCCAATGGTAAATGATAATAAAGATTAAAGTGGAATTCGTTAGCGTGTCATTGATGTGTTTGGGCATAAAATGACCAGACTATCAGACATTACAGCAAAGCTATCATTCCTGGCAGCTTCCAGGAAGATCTGCAGACTCACTGGACCAAGTCCCATATCACGACCCAAATACTTTCCGTGAAGAAAATCATGCCTTTTCTCAGCACTGCGCATAACAACAAAACATCAAAATACCAACATCCAAGGGGCTTAAGGTAATTTATTACATATTTTTACTGCAGAGGACTAGGCAGTGATTATAAGGATGACATAAATATACATTTCATGATATACCAAGATGTTTCTAAGATGTTGGTAAATGAGAAATAGGGTGAAGAACCTACACATGGTCATTAGGACCACATGTTTTGTTACGAAAAAAGATACCTAAAATGTGTTTATATATACCTACATTAAAATGGGAATGATGTCTGGTTGGTAGGTTTGAGATGTTTTCCTTTTGTTTGCTTGGTTGTATTTCCTTTAACTTTTCTACAATTTGCATTGTGTGCCAAAAAAAAAAAAAAAAAAAACTTTGTCCACACTTAAAAAATTGTAGTAGTATTCCTGTAATATGGTAAGAGAGTATTGCCCTCTTTTTCTCCTCATTTCAGATCCTGAAGAACAATAGCGCGTGGGGTCCAAGCCGGAGGGGGTGCCAAGGCAACCACTGGATGATGGAATCGTCTGAGAGTTGATGGAATGCAATTGTTCAGCTGGAATGGCTGAATCTATGGTGACCACACTTTCAGAACCCCAAATGGGTCACACAACCTAACATGCGGGGGGCTCACGACAGGATAGATTATTTTAAATCAGAACGGTTCTCAAAATTCTGGGACAGAAGGTTGTTCTGGCTACAGGGCACGTTGCTTCAGAAAGGAAGAAAAAAAATCCTGAAAGGTAATCTAAGGCACGCTCCGAAGGAAAAACTACTGGCTGGTAATTTGTAAAACTGTAGCTGCTGGACCTCGGCATCCACTGAACAAGAGGGACTCTTCTGATTGGCCCCCGTGCAAATACAGACAGCACTTCACATCCAAAGCACTATCCCCTTTCACGTCTGTTGGCATCTGGTCAGTTGCTGTTCAAAGCCCTCCTTGTACAAAACGTGCTATGGTTGCCAATATTAACCATCTCGCAAATTCTCCCAAAACCTGTAAAACGAATGCTTTCTCCTGAAAAGCCAGTCTCTCTAATATCATCAGCACCCCGTTTACTCTCTTCTTTACACCATCCCCACCAATCGCAGGGCTGGCTCTGAATCACGAGTCATTTTCTCTTCTGTTCAGCTGGACTCATAAGCGCCACTTTGATCATAAAGACAGGATAAAGCAGAACAGACTCATCCTTTTCTGAGGGCCCCCCCCCAATTAGTAGAGAAAAAGTTGAATAATCCTTAATGCTTTCATTGTTTAAAAAAAATTTGAATCCACAGACTTCCACTCAAAGGGAATAGGGTAAGTGGAGAATTCAATTAATTATCATAGAAAATCAAGTTATTTCAAAACCCTGGAAAGACTTCCTGCTTTGACATTCTGTGATGATTCTATTTAAATATATTGTATTCTCACCTTCTGGAATGGCTGGATTCATTTTCAATAAGCATTAACTTTGAAGCTTAAAAATGATGAAAAGTTTAACCAATTGGCCTGTCATGGTTAATCATACTCTGCTACCCATCTGCTCGACTCACAGGAATATGAGCTCTCAGTTCCAGGTCCTATGGGACAGTTCTCAAAGGCTGGCCAACCTCTCCTCCAAAAGCTCGCATTTTCTTTAAAAGTTCACAGGGCCTTGGTTAAAGATGGATGTCATGGAGAGATAGCGAGATCTGTCCTGAGTGTTCATTGGAAGGACTGATGTTGAAGCTGAAATTCTAATAACTAGCCACCTGATGTGAAGGGCTGAATCGTCTGAAAAGACCCTGATGCTGGGAAAGATTGAGGGTAGGAGGAGAAGGGGGCAGCAGAGGATGCGATGGTTGGATGGCATCACCAACTCAATGGACATGCGTGTGGGTAAACTCCGGGAGTTGGTGGTGGACAGGGAGGCCTGGCATGCTGCGGTTTATGGAGTCACAAAGAGTCGGAAACAACTGAGCGACTGAACTTAACTGAACGGATGCAGAGATAATGTCTACTCCAAATGAGACCTACATCAATTAACCTCAGAAGTTCATTCCATAGCAAAACAATGGGATGCTTTCATGCTCCCGTGATCTGAGAAAAGGTGTGTGTGAGAGAGAGACAGAGATAGGGTAGGGGGGTGGAGAAGGAGAGAAACAGGACGGGAGAGAAGGAGAAACTGATTTGGTTTTTGAGGTCTTCCCTGAGGATTCTACTGTTGTCATTGTACAACAATGTTTCGGATTCAAATATCACCAGATCAGTGGCAACCAGCTTTAGAGCTGGTATGAAATATTGTTACACATTGTAGGTGCCTAGTAAATAGTAATCTCATCATATTAATTCATGATTCACTCATTCTTTCAACAGCTAACTCAGGAACCCAGTAAAATGGCAGCCAGTAGGTACAGAAAACACAGAAAAGCAACAAGAAATCTCTGCTTTCAAGGAGTAAATACACTAGCAGTTGGACAAACTCAGGGCGGAACGCATACAACAATGACAGTTGTACTTGGTGTTGTGAGAGGGAAGGTAACTTTCCCAGAAAAGTTGGTACTTGAGTTGTTTCTCTTTTTCTTTTCTCGGCCATGCCCACGGCTTGCAGGATCTCACTGCTCCGTGATCAGGAATCATACCTGGGGCATGGCAGCGAAAGCACGGAATCCTAACCACTAGGCCACCAGGGCGGAGAAGGCAATGGCACCCCACTCCAGTACTCTTGCCTGGAAAATCCCATGGACGGAGGAGTCTGGTGGGCTGCAGTCCATGGGGTCGCTAAGAGTCAGACATGACTGAGCGACTTCACTTTCACTTTTCACTTTCATGCATTGGAGAAGGAAATGGCAACCCACTCCAGTGTTCTTGCCTGGAGAATCCCAGGGACGGGGGAGCCTGGTGGGCTGCCTTCTGTGGGGTCACATAGAGTCGGATACAACTGAAGCAATTTAGCAGCAGCAGCAGCAGGCCACCAGGGAGCTCCTGAGATTAAGTTTAAGAGGAGAATTAGGAGTTAGTCAAGTCAAGGGTGGGGGGCACAAGAAGAGTCTGTGCAAAATACTGGAAATGTTGGGTGAATGGGTTTTTTTGGGGTTTTTTTTTTTTTTGGTGTTTTTTGGTCAGTGGGTACCATTTGGTCAGTCCACAAAGAGTTGGACACGATGTAGCAACTAATACTTTCACTTCACTTTTCAGTGTATATAAAGGTCCTAGTATCTGGCCCTTGTGTGCATGCTTGGTCGCTCAACTGTATTCGACTCTTTGCAACCCTGTGGACTGTAGCCTGCCAAGCTCCTCTGTCCATGGTGATTCTCCAGCCAAGAACACTGGAGTGGGTTGCCATGCTCTCCTCCAGGAGATCTTCGCAACCCAGGGATCAAACCCACGTCTCCCACACTGCAGACGGGTTCTTTACCATCTAAGTCACCAGGGAAGCCCTTAGTGTGTGTTAATTCTATTTCCATTCCCTTTTCTTAGGAGCAAGGGTCTGAACAGTGGAAATGGGATAGTGAGCTCACCATCTTGCAAACACTGCCCATGCACAGGGAATGCTGATTTTTTGCTTAGTCGGCCTCATATAAGTCAGCCAAGCCAGACTCGGTCTGATCATGTTCCTTTCTACCAGCTGGAGAAAAAGTAATATTTAGTTATAGCTCTTGGGTGCCAGGAGAGAGCTAGTGTTCGTTATTCCATTTACACCTGCAGCGAAGCTTGTACAAAAGAATAGAATTGTTATAAAAAAATATCTCCCCTGAAAGCAAAGACCCTTACAGTTAATGAGCTAATAAATATTGCCAAGTGACCCTTTTCTTGCCAAGTATTAAATTGTAAAGAGAGGGGGAAGGGAAGGATGAGAACCGTGTGTTTGCTACAGAGTAGATTGGGCGCTTCTTCTGGCCAACTTTTATTACTACTGACCATAGTTTAGGTGGGTCCACTCCTCCCCCAAGGTGCCTGACGCTGCGAGTTCTCCAGGGCAGAGACCTCCTTCTTCCAGGCTGGCGTCCGGTGGACCGCACAGTGTCCTTCTTCATCTAATGGACCTTCGCATGTTTGCTTCTCTTTCTGCTGCCAGAGTGGAGGATGGGGGTGAGGTCCCTGCTGCAAAATTAGCCATTTTCATTCTCATTGCCAAATCTCACTTTCCTCCAGACATTGTTATGAATACTTGTTCTTTTTTAAAATTATTTTAATTGGAGGCTAACTACTTTACAATACTGAGGTGGCTTTTGCCACACATCACATGAATCCACCAGGGATGCACATGTGTCCCCCATCCTGAAGCCCCACCCTGCTCCCTCCCCACCCCACCCCTCTGGGTTGTCCCAGAGCACGAGCTTTGGGTGTTCTGCTTCGTGCATTGAACTTGCACTGGTCATCTATTTTAGGTATGGTAATATACATGTTTCAGTGGTAATCTCTCATATAGTCCCATCCTCGTCTTCTCCCATAGAGTCCAAAAGTCTGTTCTTTACGTCTGTGTCTGTTTTGCTCTCTTGCATATAGGGTCATCATTACTGTCCTTCTATACTCCATATATATGCGTTAATATACTGTATTGGTGTTTTTCTTTCTGACTTACTTCACTCTGTAAAATAGGCTCCAGTTTCATCCACCTTATTAGAAGTAACTCAAATGTGTTCTTTTTAATAGCTGAGTAATATTCCATTGTATATAGGTACCACAACTTCCTTATCCATTCATCTGCCTTTGGATATCTAGGTTGCTTCCATGTCCTGACTATTGTAAACAGTGCTGCAGTGAACACTGGGGCACATGTGTCTCAATTCTAGCTCCCTCAGTGTGAACATCTGTTCTTAATGCATGCATGCTGAGTTGCTTCAGTCGTGTCAGACTCTTTGCCACCCTATGGACTGTAGTCTGCCTGGCCGCTCTGTCCATGGGATTGTCCAGGCAAGAATACTGGAGTGGGCTGCCATGCCACTCTCCAGATTATTCTTAATAATCTGCTCCAAAACTACATGAATTTGGAACTTTCAATCCTAATATGTCATTCTAGATACCTTGGTGCTTCCAATTCCATTTATGTCTGTATGTATCCCAAGTGGCACTAGTGGTAAGAACCTGCCTGCCAATGCAGGAGACATAAGTGACGCAGGTTCGATTCCTGAGTTGGGAAGATCCCCTGGGGAAGGAAATGGCAACGGACTCCAGTATTCTTGCCTGGAGAATCCCATGGACAGCTGGCGGGCTACAGTCCATAAGGTCGCACAGAGTCAGACACGACTGAAGTGACTTAGCATGTATGTGTGTTTATACGTATGTATTATGTGTTCATGGATGAATGTATATATTTTTGGTAGCACAATGATTCAGATCCTATCTTCCAATCACTTTGATTATCCTGAGAACAAAATCCAAACTTCTCACTCTGGTTCTAGGAAGCCCTCCAGGCTCTGCCTTCTGACGTACATACTCCCTCTCAGTCACACCTTCCTAACTTGCCACCTCCCCTCTGTTCCTCAAACATATCAGGCATTTTCTCTCTCAGCACCTCCGCATTCCCCGTATCCTGCACTTGAATTCTCTCCTTCCTGATCTGCGTCCTTCCTGACCTTCAATCCTCAACTTTCATACAACTTCCTCAGACTGGTCATTCCCAACCTGCTCTCCAAAGTGACCATTCAGCCTCTTGCCACGCCTCCTAAATTCAACTTTTTTTGTCTAGTTCCATCAAAAGTATCTCGATCATTTCTTTACTTGCTTATTTTCTTTTTTTAGAATTTGCATCTGTTTTAAATTTTATATGCCCTTCCCCTAGAGCAGTTCCTGGGACAAAGAAAGGGCTGTTAATATTCATGAAATAAATTAATGAATGATGACCTGCCTTCTTATGTGGGACTCAGTGATATCCCCCAATCCTCCCTACTATCTATTTTTTGGTGAAATTCTGTGATGTCTGGCAGTGAGCAGTTTGGAAAGGAGCAGAGGTTTCTATGTCAATGTGGGTCTGGTTGTATCCTGAGAACAATCTGGTTTCCTGGAGCACCTGTTGACAGGGCTGAAGCAGGAGGCTGCCACAGGCACCCACATGAGAACACAGTTAGAGCTCTCATAGGAAATAAATAGCAAAATTATGGAAAGTGACTGGCAGCAGAGAACCTGACATGATGCCTCAAAGCTCTGAAGGGAAAAAGTCAAAACTGTTGAAAAAGTCTACATTTTAATTGGCATGTCATATATCTCCCCCAAGCAACACTCGTTTGAGAAGAACGAAAAAAAATCTTCCAACATTTTTTAGAGCTGAATACCAAATACTTTTGCTTTATTTTCACACAGTGGGCCAAATTCTCACTCTGTGTACACATTCAAAATGCATGTGCGTGAGGCACTGTAGCTGGAAGCTAAACAGCTGCAGCAGAAAAGATAAACACACACATCTCTTACTTATGGTTGTATTTACACTTGTAGTTCTCAGGCAACTTAATTCTTTTATTTTAATGCATATGTCCTTGTTAGGAGTTATCAGCACCTGGTAAAATGGACTCGGCCTCATGTGTTGATTTTAAAGTGCAGCATGTCATATCTGAAGTGGATAACCAGCAAGATCCCACTGTATAGCAGGGAACTCTGCTCAGTATTACCTGGCAGCCTGGATAGGAGAGGAGTTTGAAGAAGAATGGATACATGTATACCTATGGCTGAGTTCCTTTGCTGTCCACCTGGACCTATCACAACATTGTTAGTTGGCTATACTGCAATGTAAAATAAAAGTTTAAAACAGAAGAAAAAAAGTACATCATGTCAGGCAAAAGAAATGGTAGAAATATTTTTGTCCTCTTTGTTTTTTTCTAACACATTAGAACAAGATTCCTGAGAGCTTACATGACTCCCACAAAGTTCTAGAAGCCCAGAGCTGAGACAAAGTGGAACACATGCTATAGAAATGTAAACGCACATTAATTTACTCATTAGCATATTTAAAGTGAAACTCCAAACTCAAGCCAGTAATTCTGAAATAGAAACATGCAATTCAATTAATGGAGGGACTTCCTCTACCTTATGTATTAATTTATTCTGGGATACAGAATTTGGATGTACACTCATATATACATACATCACATGCATAATACATTCTGACCTTGATTTGAAACTTGATAGTTACTAAGTTGCAATGCTAGCCAAGTCATTTTTTTCTTCTGTGACTTGGTTTTCAATCTGAGAATTAATGAGTGGTGGTAAAGCTCCTAACAGAAGTAAGAACCACACACAGTGCTATCTTAATGTACACCTCTTCAAAGGACTAGTGGAAAGCTACAAATGGAAAAATGCTGAAGTGGCCTGTACCTCCCACCCTGTAGCTCAGTTTTCTAAGAAACACTGACATTATTTACAAAAAGTATGAACGTTCAAGACAGTATAAAAAATGCCAAGTTGCTTAAGCAGAGGCATTTTAACTGCACAGATGGCTGGAAAGATCAAAGGCCGCATATATAAAGTCATTTTTTTAAATTCCATTAAGACATTAGCGAACTCGAAATCAGCCTAATTTTAAAAGTTGTAAATGCTCAACAATAGCTGCTGTGATTGTAAGAAGTGAGAAGGAGGGGAAAGGGAGGAAAAGAAAGTGAAAGAAAAAAGTAAAAAAAATTAAGTAGCTCTCTTCACAAACCAAGGCAATTAAAGAGACATCTTCTGAGAACGAAAAATGAAGCCAAGAGATGAGCTCTTGAAGCTAAAGTAACTGACCATGATATCTGGCTTCTAGAAGCTGGACACTGAGATCACTCACTACTGGTGGCAACACCAGACTTCCTATATAGAAGTGACTTAGGAGCAGCCATCCTGCTGGAAGCAGTAGCTAGGAGCTTCTCTGGAAGCTGCATTTGCAGAAAGCACAACCCTTTTACAGGATGTGTGGATGGCCTTTATGTGGATGGCCTTAGGGCATTGACAAAAACTGGGGGGGTGGGTAGGGAGAGATAAAAAACACCCTTCACATACTGACAACCCTTCCTTTAGACCTGCCATTGCGTTTTGAATACACGTGTACCCCCTTGTATACTCTTTATGATGGAGAAACAACAGATAGTGCAGAAACAAGTGAGATGAAGAAAGATTCCTGTCTTCTTAGAGCAGAAGGGACCTCAGACATCACCCAGTCTGTGAGCTGCAGGACATACGAGGGGCTGAAACAAATGCTGACAGCTATTGAATCTGGGTGACAGGAACATGGGGGGTTTGTTACAGTATGTTGACTAATCTGTGTATATTTTTATATGTCATAATAAAAATGAATGAAGGAAAGGAGGATGATGGAGAAAAGAAAGGAAGGAACGGAGGCGGGGGGAGGGAAGAATGCAGCAAGGTAGGGAAGGAAGCAGCAAGGTAGGGAAGGAAGCGAGAAAGAAAGCAAAGAGAAAATGAAAGAATAAAGAGAGAAAGAAAGTGAAGAGGAAGGAAGGGAGGGAAGCCCAGCTTCAAGTCTTGTAGAAGGGAAACACTGGCAGTTTCCCCCCAAACCAAGGATGAAGCATGACCACAGCAGGAGACTCACACTCCACACTCCGCGCATATCTGTGTAAACCAGGACTCACACTCTGACCCTACCTTTAACACGGGTCTTTTACTTCGGCAGAAACCTGTCCCACCACTGCCTCAGCTCTTGGGAAGCAGGGATCCCTTTTGAAAGGTTCACAAGGGAGGGGCTGGATCTGTCCAGAGGCAGAAACCAACGTGAAATCAACATGGCCCCTGTGCGTTCAGTCCTGGGTCCAGCTTCTCTTTGCCCCATGAGAGGCCAGGCTAGCACATCTGCCTCCCAGATGCACAGCTTCATCACAATCAGACGGCCTCTTAGTTTATGGCTTCGAGTTGCAATCCTTGTATAGACTCTTTTATTTCTTGAAAATCCTTCACTACTCGGCAGTCCTAGAAATGCATGTCAGCTCTTCACAAGCCAAATTAATCCCCTGCCATTTCAGATGCCAAGTCCAGAAAGTGTTCAGAAGGAAAATCAAGGGAACTTGACTTGGTGAGGAGAAGGAGTTAGCTCTTTGTGGCAAACTGAAACGAGAAGACAGACCTCCTCGTATTCCAACCCAGGTGTTGTTTTTATCTCTGCTGCTGAGCCCTACAATGGCTGAAAACCCACTGGGAATGTGGGTGAGATCCCTTGAAAGTAATTTTATATAGGAGTAGCAGTAGTGTTAGTCGCTCAGTCATGTCCAACTCTTTGCAAATCAATGGACTGTAGCCCAGCAGCCTCCTCTGTCCATGGGATCCTCCAGGCAAGAATACTGGAGTGGGCTGCCATTCCTTTCTCCAGGGGATCTGCCCAACCCAGGGATTGAACCCGGGTCTCCTGCATTGCAGGCAGATTCTTTAGCGTCTGAGCCACCAGGGAAGCCAATTTTATATCTAATCAATTCACTGAAAGGTTACTAGAGTCTGCTAGGTGCCAAGTACTGTGCTATGTGCTGGAAATAAGATACAAATGACACCAAGAAGGTCAAAGTCAAGTGGGTAAGATTACAAAAGAAGTCAGCAATGATAATCCACTGTGACATATGTGATGAGGTGTTTACACGAGCGTACTCACATGAAGACAAAGAAAAGGCTACAAAGAGGACATGGCATTTGAGCTGAGTCTGGAGGGATGACTAGGCAGCACCTACTGATCTGATCCCATCACTTCATGGCAAATAGATGGGGAAACAGTGGAAACAGTGGCTGACTTTATTTTTCTGGGCTCCAAAATCACTGCGGATGGTGATTGCAGCCATGAAATTAAAAGACGCTTACTCCTTGAAAGGAAAGTTATGACCAACCTAGATAGCATATTGAAAAGCAGAGACATTACTTTGTCAACAAAGGTCTGTCTAGTCAAGGCTATGGTTTTTCCAGTAGTCATGTATGGATGTGAGAGTTGGACTGTGAAGAAGGCTGAGCACCAAAGAATTGACGCTTTTGAACTGTGGTGTTGGAGAAGACTCTTGAGAATCTCTTGGACTACAAGGAGATCCAACCAGTCCATCCTAAAGGAGATCAGTCCTGGGTGTTCATTGGAAGGACTGATGCTGAAGCTGAAACTCCAATACTTTGGGCACCTCACGTAAAGAGTTGACTCATTGGAAAAGACTCTGATGCTGGGAGGGACTGGGGACAGGAGGAGAAGGGGACGACAGAGGATGAGATGGCTGGATGGCATCACCGACTCAATGGACATGGGTTTGCATAAGCTCTGGGAGTTGGTGATGGACAGGGAGGCCTGGCGTGCTGCGGTTCATGGGGTAGCAAAGAGTCATGCACAACTAAGCAACTGAACTGAACTGATCTGATGGTTTGAGAAGAACACAGCAGGAGGAAGAGCGAGGACCAAGGTCTGGGGCCGCATACCAGTGTGAGACGTGCACCCGGCACAACCCATCCTCTGGGTGGATCAGCCTTTGTGCAAACGTTATTATGTACCTTCTGCATGTCCTAAGCTGAGTGGGGGTGATGCACACAAGAATCGCAAGTGGTCCCTGCTCGGAAGAGCTCACTGCAAAGTCTGCTCAGAACTGCTCCCAAGGGTGTCAGCTAGACTCCAGGTTGAACGTGAGGAAGCAGAAAGGTTTCCCTGGGCAAGAGCATCTCTCACAGGACACTAGAGCCCTGCCAGGATTTAAGAGCTAGTGGAACAGAAGGGCCAGCTAAACCTTAGGGACAGTTTCCGAGTCATCACAATACAGTTCTGTTGGTCCTTCCTCATCTGTTCCACTGGTTTCTCCTAGACACTTTCCCTTCTAAAATCTGTTCCTTGACCACCCTCCCTGCCATAAACACCCAGATTCACCAAAGACCTCAAGCTGACATCCCCCTGGACTGCCTTTCCCAGGAATGGCTCTTACTCCAAATTGCTTCCCTTCCCCGGAAAGTCCTCCAAACCTTCAACTGTGCAGACCTCAGCTTGATGGTAAGAAGATGAGCAAAGAGAGTAGTAGGATGTGAACAGATAACAATGCTCTCACATCTCCCTGTGAACCAATTATTTTTTAAAATAATACTTAAATTTTCAAATTGTAGGTGTCATTTCAGGTAGTCTGGAAGGGATGTTTAAGGCAGGGACTTGTTTCAGGAGTCCTTAGATTCCACAACCAGAATACAGGCTCCCTACTCACAAATAAACTTGGCCCTGGGAATGAAAAGAAGACACAGCTCTCCCACCAGAGAGAAGAGGCAGCCTCTGCTGTTTTGTGTTTGGGATCCACCAGTTCATGGCGGGCCCTGGCTGGCCTGGGTGAATCTGTATCCTCTCCTCGTAGGACCAAAGAGCTGGTTTGAAGGTGATGGTGGGAGAGAGCTGCCCACGACAAGGTAAGCATGGCTCTGGGACCCAGGTCTGTCCTCCCTGATCAGTTCCTGACCACTGGAACCCAGCATATCAATCAGAGAACCCCGGGGACCATCAGACACAGCAGCTTCCTGTCCCCCCTTTGCCCTCCACCCCCAGGCTTGCTCAATCCTCTTGTTCCTTGCCCAGGAGCTCAGGCACTCCCGTGCATGTTCAGGGAACCCTGGTGCAGACTCCAGCACCCCCATCTGCCGCCCACCAGGCCCAGCTCCTGTCCTTTCGCAGAATTTTCCAGGAATCCAACCAGGACTTCCTAGCATGCCTCCGATCCCCAGGCCTTTATCAGTGATGTGCCAAACCCCATATCTTCTTCTGGGACCCAGCCCTCAGCACAGCCATCCCTGGCTCAAATCCCACCCCAGCTGGATTTATCTTCAGGGAGCTGAAGCGCCAGGCCTTCCTCAAAGCCTCCGGGTAAACACCCGCTGATAAAACTCAGCCGCATCCCAGGTGGTGGCTCGTGTCAATAGGGGGGTGAGGGTCCTGGAGGTCCGTCCTCCAGCAGCGGGGTGTGGGTGCACCTCTCCATCAGCCAGAAAAGCCAGCCTCGCAGGAGACGGTGACCACAATCCTTCCAAACCAGAGGGTTGGGTGTATGGAACATTTTCACCTCTTTGCTTCTCCAGTTTTGGAAAAAATAGACCAAAGTCATCTCCAGGGGTGAAGGGAGTCTTATCAAGCTGAAGAGAACTCAAGGAAACCTCAGCCATCTTGCAGGCTCCTTCGACTGTTTTCCGAGCATTCACCCTGATAGCCCCCACTGGCCTCGCTTCCCTCCCACCAGTAAACAAGCGGCTCTAATTAAGCTCGGTCTGTTGGATAAAGGTATACAACCTTGAAGGGCCCATAAAACACAGCTTCACTCTGAAGACTTCAAAAAGCGCGAGGTCCCTCTGTCAGGCCCGAGACAAGGTTAATTTACGTCGTTGCTATCTTCCTCTGAAGGACTCGAGTTACCCCACATCTGTTCTCTGTCTAATCTTTGGAGGAACAGTGTGGTGGTCTTGGCAGCTCAAGGCATTGACTGGTCTCTTAACTGTTTCCTGCCTGACACGTCCAGGCTTTCAGGTCAGAATTGCTTTCGCCCCTGTGAAAGCTGTCCATTCCCTTTCAGATGATGAATGTCCTGACCATTCTGTGCTCCCTGACCTCAACTCAAGGAAACTGCCCTGCTCCCCGGACTGGCTGACTTCACACCGAGAGAGACTGGGAAGACTGGCAGAAGAAAGCAACTACCCTTTCATTTTCAAAACGAAGAGCAAAGACGATACGAGAGGGGAAATTATACAAGAAAATCTGGATGTCAGACAACGCTGTTTTTCAGTCTGTGGTTGCAATTAGAATTTTTTTGAAATTAAACAGAAGAAAAATATCAGAGTGTATTACATTAGTAAGGGCATTCTTTTGTAGAAATTTTGCTTTAACTGTATAAGCGTGTGAGTGTATATTTTCTGGGGTATAATTTAAGATCCCTTCCCATAAGTTGCAGCCAAAGGCGCTTGCAATTCTGGTGGAGTATATTTGGAGCTGTCTCGGTGCTACAGCTTTTAACATTTCTCCTCAATGTGACTGTGACCAAGTCTGTTTTCTCATCTGCAAATTGAAAGTGGTAATAATATGCACCATATTAGAGTGGTCAAGAGGCCCCAATAAGATAAAATGCATGTGAGCTTTACTTCAAGGCTCTATGCCAATCAAACTCCACCTTACATCCCAGGAAGGGCTTCACAGAGCATGCCCAAGTTGGGTACCAGATGAGAGAAAGGGAATCACAGAGGAAGCCTCAGACTCAGGTGAGCATCAGGACCTCACCTCACACGTTGCCTCATTCATTTAACAATATTCACTGGAGGCCTTCTATGCATTTGACTATAGTGATAAATAGACAGGCTTTGCCTTCGTGGAGCCATCAGACTAGTGGTAGAAAGCCAAATTATTTTTTTTTCTTTTTTTCTTTTTTTTTTTTTTTTACTTTATTTTAATTTACAATACTGTATTGGTTTTGCCATACATTGACATGAATCCACCACAGGTGAGGAAGCCAAATTAAAAGAAAAAAATGACTGTGTGTGATACGAGGCTGAATTATATGGGGGAAAATTAAATAGTCTACAAGTAGACCAGTGCATTTGTTACCAATTTTATCTAAGATCCCATGCAATGTTTTAGCAAGTTTGGGTGGCTAAAATGGTGGAAAACCACTGTATGTCTGTATTACTTAGAAGTATTGGGGTATGTGAGGTAACCCAATAACCTTTTTGCAAAGGACACCCTTGGAATGCTCTTGATTTCTAGGAGATAAATACATGGAATTTGTTACCTGAACTAGTGGTAAAGCCAAAACATAGGTTTGCAGCAGGCTTAGATAAATACCTGGATAACAATGTTTAACAGCATTTAATTTTTTAAAATATTTTATTTATTTATATAGCTGTGCCAGGTCTTAAGCTGTACATGCAGGACCTTTCAGTTGTGGCATGTAGGATCAGTTCCTTGACCAGGGATCAAACCCAGACCTGCACTGAGAGAATGGATTGTTAACCACTGAACCACCAGGGAAGCCCACTGAAGGTAGAACTGTTCCTCAAAGGTGGTATGCATTAACCAAACTAGGTGAGATTTACATATACAAGAGAGATTCAAATAGATACACATACATGTGTGGCTGAGTCCCTTTGCTGTCCATCTGAAACTGTCACAACATTGTTCATCCGCTATACTCCAACACAAAAAAAAAGTAAAAAAAAAAAAAAAAAAAAAAGATTTCAAATTTAAAAAATAAAATTAGAAAATTAAACCCTTGGAATTTCCTAGGGGGACAAAAAGGCAATGTGCATTAACCAAGCTAAGTGACATTTACATATAAAACAGAAATTCAAATTTTCACTAAAAATTAAAAAAAAAAAATTATCGTCCTATGGTTTAGTATAGAGTCAGTGAACTAAGGCTTGTTAGTTCTGCCTGACGTCTGTTTGTGTAAATCACGCCACACTGGAGCTCGCCCAGGCCCAAGGTTTACATGTGTCTAGGGCTTCCTTCCCCTCAGAGCAGCAGAACTGCACTGCAGTCACAGAGCTGCTACGGCCTACAAAGCCTAAAATACCTGCAATCTTGCCCTTAAAGTGTGCTAAACTCTGAAGGGAAGAGAATATTTTTGTCAATGAAACTAATAGATTATCCACTTGGAGGAGAAAATTAAAAGTGAGAAGTTTGCTTCATGAGCATAGGAGCAGAAACGGTGGGCTCGCTTGGATAATGTGAAGGGCTCATTCTCAGCCGAGGAAGCATAAGACGTGGTTGTCTGTTACAGAGGAGCCATGTTAGGATGGTTTCCTTTAGATGTTTTTATGTGAATCATTTTTAAAGTCTTTATTGAATTTGTTATAATGTTCATTGGAATATAATATAATGTTCATTGGAAGGACTGATGTTGAAGCTGAAACTTCAATACTTTGGCCACCTGATGAGAGCTGACTCATTTGAAAAGACCTTGATGCTTGGAAAGATTGAAGGCAGGAGGAGAGGGGATGACAGACGATGAGATGGTTGGATGGCATCACCGACTCAATGGACATGAGTTAGTAAACTGCAGGAGTTGGTCATGGATAGGGAGGCCTGGCGTGCTGCGGTCCATGGGGTGGCAAAGACTCGGACACAACTGAGCAACTGAACTGAACTGATAATACTGCTACTGTGTTAAGTTTTGGTTTTTTTGGCCAAGAGGTCTCAGCTCCCTGACCATAGATCAAACCCGTAGGCCCTGTATTAGAAGGCGAACTCTCAACCATTGGACCAGCAGCAAAGTCTCAGGGAGCCATGATACTAAAATCTACCAGAAAAGCTTCTCTGTCCTCTGGGCTGTGCCTGAACAAACCTGACCACTATTTAGTTTTTCCTGACTTTTGTTATCATGCCTCCATTGTTGGAGAACCCCCATCAGATTTATGTAGCATGCTAATCCCCAGGCTTCACGTAGCGTGAGCCCAATCAGTCCTGTTTCCTCCCTGCACAGAGCCTGCCTCATCACTGACACATCTGGATGGAATACAGACGGGACTCCGAAGTCATGAAGTGTAACACAGCTATGCACTCAGGATGGTCTCACTGGTGGTAAAGGATGGCTGTTCCTAGAAGCACAGCCAATTTCTGAAAATCATCTTTAGCTCTATCACCCATGTTACACTTCTAAATCTTCTTTCTCCATCTTCAAAATTCCATTATGCTGTGTGTGAGATTTCCTAATAACATGGGCAGACTGTCCTTCTCATTGTGAGTCATATTTCTCTGGCTATGGACAAGCCTTTTCTTACATACATCAACTCAGTGTCTTCTAGTTCTGTTCATCCCTCCTCATCAAGATACTATGGCTAAGGAAATAAGAAAAGAAAAAAAGGGAGCAATGAGGAGAAGATGAGAGAGAAAGGAAAGAGGGAGGGAAGGAAGGAGGGAGAAAGGAAACAGGAGGAAGACAAAAGACAATGAAAGGGAGGAAGGGAAGAAAAAAAGGAGAAAAGAAACAAACATGAAAATTCCTAATTTGGAAATTTTATTCCTGCCGTATTTCCATATATAAATTGTTGTGTGCTGAATTGCGTCCCCCCGCCACACACACAAAAAGATGTTGACATCCTAAGTGCCAGTATCTCAGAACATGACCTCACTTTCAAACAGTATTGTTGCAGATTTAAGATCAAGTCATACTGAAGTATGGTGGGCCCCTCACCCAATATGATTGGTGTCCTTATAAGAGGAAAGACCCTCAGAGAACACCATCCAATCACAGAGGAAGAATTGGGGTGATGCAGACTGGGGCATGCCAGTGACGGTGGGCAATCACCAGGAGTTAGGAAGAGTCAAGGACAGATGTCCCTACACATTTCAAAGGCAGCGTGGCCCTACTGTCATCTTGATTTCAGACTTCTGGCTTCCAATACTCTGAGACTATACATGTTGTTTTAAGTCACTCAGTCCAGGTGCTTTGTTACAGCAGCCTTAGCAAACTGATAAAGAACTATGTTGAATCTTGTAGCTCAGCGCCAGACTGTGTGCCCCCTAATCTATTTCAGGGCAATGGTTTTATAGCTGAACCCATTTCTCTTTTTCCAGTTTTTAGGGGCTCCTCTTGTTTGACCTTACTTACTTTCTGCATGTGGAGGGCAGTCATTTTGCTGAAGAATTGTTTCCTGTCTACCTCAATAAATGCTTTTTGAACTGTGTTGCACAAAGTGCTGTGTCTTGTACAAGAGCATTTTATTTAAAAAGTGGGTGGAAGTACCTTTTCTTATACATTCCTAACACATGTCGAGTTCTTTCTTTTTTTTTTTTTAAATTTGAAAGAATTAGGTTTTGTTTAAATTTATTTTTTTAACTGGTAATACTTTTACATGTTTCAAAATTCTAAAAATATCAAAAGATACAGAGTGAAAATTATTCATCTTCCCCCTCCCTCCAATTCTCCGCCCCAAGAGCAAGTAGTATGTCTGGTAAGAGTTCTTTCTTCCATGGATGCGCAGTGGGTTAAGACGCTAAAACTCGCGTCCATACTCTCTAAGGCCTTTCCTTTCTTTAACTGTGAATTCCCGCACTTCCCATTAGCCCCAGCTTCTGAAACCAGGCCACGCTCCTCCCCCAATCAGACAAAACCCACGTAGACAAATATCCTTTAAGACACATCAAGACTCACGCAGATTCTGGCTCCAGTCACTGGTAAAGAACAGTGATGATGATGACAGGAATCTTTGGCTTTTTAAGCCATAAACTTAGCTCAAGAGTTCTGATTCATAGCTGGATACGAAACACTGTGGGAACGTTGATTAGCAGGTGGTCACATCAGGTGGATGAATTGCTTCTCCTTTCTCCAGTTATTCACAGTTCATTTTCCCTTCAGAATATTTTAGGTAAGGGCTTGGAACGCTAACATGTTTGGGTTTTAGATCCTGGAAGGAGTGCAATGGAATTTTTTGGCAAGCTCTGTTGAGTGATTTACGCACTGCTCCCATTGGATAATTTGTTTTACGCATGCGTGACAAGACTGATGCTCTGGAAACGCTTGTTTCAAATTTGCATATGTTGGCCCTTCCGCATCCTGCACTTGAATGAAAAAAAAAAAAAAAAACCCTCTGCAAGAGATGGTTATACTACCTCCTCCTCTTGAGATAGATCCTTTCTCTCCTTTTTTTAATTTTTTCTCCCACCAGCAAGAGTCATTAAGAAGCCAAGAGTAGGAATGCCGATTTTAAGATTGGCAGGAAAATACCCAGCTAAAATAACTTGGAAATATGTTGGGAATTTCAAAAGCATGATGTGTGCAGAAAGGATAATCAAAACAAGAATCGCTGAGGCCGCTAGGAAGTGTCAAAGCAAGCAAACTCCGCTAAGGGTTTGCGGGTGAGGGCTTCTCTTTGATGAAACAGGCCATTAGTGGCTCTTACACATCTGAGCATGAATGTCACCCTGGTTGAGCAGAAAGAGGACTGTGAACAAATCATATCCGAAAGACACTGAAGGTGGTGGTGTAAAAGCATCAGCCTCCTTGGAATAACTCCGACCAGAGCCACCCTCTAGGACAGTGGCAAGCTAGCTAGCATCATAAGAATGGTATCGTCACAACGTCCTGAAACTCAGAGCTGGAAGATGGCAGACATATTCCACTGAGCTTTTGACGGGCCGTTGAGTCTATTCAATGGGTACCCCTGTCAATAAATAAGATTATGTGGTCCTGATCGTTTATTATTAGTTGGGAACCCCATAGGGTGTAGGGTCAAGCTCACGGGGCCGGTGCTAACAGGGGTCACATCCAGCAGCTTGGTTTGTCAACAGAAACCCTGGATTCACATCAAGAACTAAGGTCTGGCTTATGAATAATCTTTCTTCATCTGAGATAACAAGTGATTTTTCTAGCGTCAGTCACCATGATTAGCACCCTAGGAGAGATCAATATACCCAGACGCATCTGGATAAAGGCAAAGAAAGATGAACCTTGGTGCTCTTGGAGAGGGCATTGTTATCAATTAGGGGCCATGAGGCAGACAGATGGTGCATTAAGAGTTTAAGGAAGTTGAGTGAAGAAACGGGGTGAAGGGAGCCATCAAGCCTTGTTGACACGCCAGGAGGAGCCACACCAGAAATCTGTCACCACCTGGAGTCTGAAAGGACACACAGAGCGGGTGGCGATCTCGAAGCCCAGAGCATTAGAGCCGTGGAAGGCTTTGCGAATCCTTTTGCCGTAAATGATGGAGCCGCTGCTACAACTGCGATGAAGCAGGAAGAACTAGGAAATGAACAGGTGGCTCCTTTCTCTTCCCAGCTGCAGTCTCTGGAGGTACTTTCCTTTAGTCCAAACTCCAGGCAGCCCTCCTTAGCCTCGGGACAGAAGACTGGAGAATGAATTGGTGGATGAAGGAGAGGCAAACAGAAGTAATTTTTGGCACAGGCACCGAAAAATGGACCAGGCCTCGCCTTTGTATAAGGCTGCAACCACAGGTCATCTTGGACTGAAGCACTTTCGCTCTGCATAGGGTCACTTGTGGGGTTCATTGTCCCCCCACACATGCTCACTCTATGAGCTGTAATGCATTTAGGTAACGTAAATGCACGGTGAATGGGTGTTCCCTGCTGGGAAGAGGGGAGGACAACATGGAAGCTCCCTATTGCAGTATAAATAGAAGCTGATTCGGGGTATGGAAATGTGGTTTCTTGGCTTCACCATGTGGCATGAGGGATCTGAATTGCCTAACCTGATATCAAACCCATGCCCTCTGCAATGGGAGCATGGAGTGTTAACCACTGGACCACCAGGGAAGTCCCAGAAATGTAGTTTCCAGAGAGGAAACATAGTAATTCTAAAAAGCACTGAAAGCCTCCCAAAGCTGGGCTGACCAAGAGTATAGGAGGTACCTGGGCTGGTGACAAAGACTAAAAACCAGGGCTTCTTGGAGGTTCTGATAGGAGAGCTGATTTCTGCACCATCCACAGCTAATGTCAAGGATATTCCAGATCCTGTCACTCTGAGCCAGCAACGTGCTTGAGGAAAAATGTCTGGGTATGGGAACATGAATCAGAAAGAGTGTGATCTCTGCACCCAACACAAGTCACTACTGGGATCTACCACAGCACAGATATTACCAGCAACCGCAGACAAATCTTCACCAAACTGGCATAATCCATCTTCAACCACAAACTCCAGAGGCAGCAAGAAATAAAAGAAGGTACTTTCCTGGTGGTCCAGTGCCCAAGACTCCACTCTCCCACTGCAAGGTGCCTAGGTTCGATCCCTGGTCAGGAAACTAGATTCCACATGCCATAACCGCAACCTGGCAGAGTCAAATAAATAAATAAACATTAAAAAATAATAGTAACTGTGATAGTGAGCTGATCAGAACCCGATGCTCTCTCCACTGCCTGTGTATCACAGGCTGGAGAAGAGGCCCACTGACTCAGCATCTGGAAGCTGACTACTCAGATAGGCAGATAAGATTCACATGGAGAAGAACACAAGAAAGTGAACAAAGCTGGTATAACGTGCCAGAGGCTTTCAGAGCTCAGAGAGATGGCTGCAGGTGGTCCCGGAAGACTCATAGAGGCTGGGAGCAGAGCCGAGCCCAACAGGATGAAGACTGTTTAGGGAGGTAGAGGAAGATGTTAGGAGAAAGTCTCATCCTAGCAAAGCTTCCCTAGGTGGAAATGCCGAAGACGCGCTGGGGAGATGCTGCGTGACTCATCGGTCCAGAAAAGCATACATTGAACATGCCTGAGCTGGGAGAGCTGATGAAAGCAGTGTTTACAGAAAGTCACTCTGGCCATGGGGTCCCAGATGGACTACATTTGGGAGCAACTGGAGGTATGAAGCGGAGAAGGCAATGGCACCCCACTCCAGTACTCTTGCCTGGAAAATCCCATGGGCAGAGGAGCCTGGTAGGCTGCAGTCCATGGGGTCGCTAAGAGTCGGACACGCCTGAGCGACTTCCCTTTCACTTTTCACTTTCACGCAATGGAGAAGGAAATGGCAACCCACTCCAGTATTCTTGCCTGGAGAATCCCAGGGACGGGGGAGCCTGGTGGGCTGCCATCTATGGGGTCGCACAGAGTCGGACACAATTGAAGCAACTTAGCAGCAGTAGCAGCAGCAGGAGGTATGAAGACAAGTTAGGGAACTATTCAAGCTAAGAAATAGTACAGAGATGGAGTGATGGGGCTCATACACCTGTATCTCTACAAAAAACCACCTGTCTCTGGAATTTGAACTTGAACTTGCCAAATAGCATCAGATCACTTACCAGCGTAATATAACAAGGATCCACTGGTTGTCAATTTTCCTTTTCTTCCTGTCATGCATACCCTACATCTCACTCTTATCTACCAGTCCACTCACAAAATAAAAGCAGGAAGTTCCCTTCTGACTAATACAACAGCTTTAGGCTCCCCTGAAACAACAAACACAACGGCATGTGTGTATGTGTGTCCTTTCCCCAAAAACATCCCTTTATGCAGGGAGTTAGACAAGGAAGCAAGAAATGGAACTGGATGTGATAACTACGTGGCTAGAAGGGCACAAATATAGAACTGCAGGAATTGGGACTTCTCTGGCGGTCCAGTGGTTAAATTTTCCTGCTTCCAATACAAGGGGAATGAGTTCAATTCCTGGTTGGAGATCTAAGATCACACATACCACGCAACCAAAAAGAAAAATTGTAGGAGTTAATTGATTATACATAAATCATGCCACTTTGGGGTGATTTACTGAGAAAGGGGACAACCATTTTCAGATCAGCGGAATCAACCCTGGTCTGCAAGGCTTTCACAGGGATCCTGCACTCCCTCCCTTCAGGTCACCTCCTATACAGAAGGTCTGCTGAACTAGCTTGCTTCCTTCAGTCTAGCAGGTCTTTTCTTCTGGTGGGGATTCCTTAAAGCTGCATTTAGTTAGCCTCATCCTATGATTTGCTGTGATCTCAAAGACAGTCACAATTATTCCTCCTGATTCCAAGAAGGTATGCCAGCATCTCAAAAATCTTTGTTATTGTTCATATCCAGCCCTATTGTTCTGACCATCTGATGATTGATATTTGTGCAGGGTCTGAGTTCTGCTACTCTTTTTTTGGCGGGGGGGCTGTGGTCCAATAAAACTTTATTTACAAGAATAGGCATAGTTTGCACATTTTGCTATAGAGAATTTACAATAGCTAAAATGTATTCTAATTTTGCCCTTATTTCTACTGCATGGTCCTTCGGAAACCCAGTAAAAAAAAAGAAGCTGGAAATGGTTGCCATGATCATCGGGACTTGAACTTGAAGCTGTCTCCCTAGCTGCTGAAATCGCTCTTCAATTGAGTTTGGCTCCTCTTAAGCATCAACAATACTTGCTGACTCAGACAGCAGCTGATGTAGGGGCCTTGCTCACCTCTGTCTCTTTCTGAAGGCCGGTTGGTACTGCTTCTGAGTGAGGGCTTTGGAATCATGAAACTTTGTTGAATACGATGATAACACTTAATTCCTGCCAGTTGCCCTCTGGTCAGAAGTATAATTAGAGGTCTGCAGATGGTCTGGCAAGGTTTCTGGAAGCAGTAGAAACCAGCAGCTGAGTGCACAGCTATATGAAATTAAAAACTGTTTCAAGATATGGACCATATGTACACGTACAAATCCATTAGGGAACACGGTTAGCTCTTTGCATTATATGAGTATTAAATGCTATGCGAAATCAGGGACGATCACAGAAAAACACTGGAAAGGAAAAGAGAGAAACATGAATCAAAATCTTAGCCTAGGATGGTTGCTTCTCAGATTTAGTAGGATATACTTTGGTTAAGAAAACGTAGAGAAAACAGACTCAAGACTAACAACTCAAAGACTGGTCAGGGAGAGTGAGTCAAACAGCAATGCCTCTTTTCTCAAATCCTTAAATGTATTAGGGTCTTGTTTTAAATTAGAGAGAGCCCAAATTAGTCTTTTTATGACTATAATTCAAAAGTCTTTATTGTAATAGCATGTGGAACACTATGGTTTTCATTTTAGGAGTATTACAGATTTGCATAATATTGTGGGAACAAGGAGTATGAGCCTTACACCCGTAGAAGAAATCAGTGATAAGAAGTTAGACTAGCAGAGAAATGAATGATCAAAGGGAATCTTTGAAAAGACAGTAAGATAGTGAATGCATTCAAGGAAACCTGTTTACCAGCTGTTTGGCTAAAAGTTCATTTCAAAATCAGGGATGTGGCCTGTACTATTTGAGACTCTATGTGTCTTCAGGAGACGGACACTAGCATTAAAACTGAAAATCTTTCATCAGTTTCCTGAATATTGGGACAGTATCATGTTCAGTTGTAATCCATATGGTTAGCATGTTCAAGGTCAGGTTTCTTCCTGGTTTCATGAGCCATCAGGGACCCTCTTCTTTTAGGTGTGTAAGCAAAGGTGATTCCTTCATGAACCAGGGTGCAAGCCTAGCTTTTACACACTTTTAATGATCTCTGTCCCCAATCAGAGAAGGACCTCTCTGGTCTGAGTTAGACTGACACTGAGGCAAGTCTGCCGTACGCCTGCCTTGTCTGCAATTTGAGGTGATGCTGAGGTTTTCTAGGAAGAATGGATCACACTTTGAGACATCCCCCTCCCACCGAGTTCAAAAACAAAATAGTAATAGACATCAGAAGGATCAAGACAGGACCACTGGGAGTGGCAAAGAATCGCTCCCAGGCAAAAGGTATTGTCAGCGAAAGTTTTCCTTTGGCTCAGGTTAGATTTCAAAAGACATTTCTCTAAGTGAAAGTTAATATTAAATTAGAGTTCAGAGAGTAAACTAAAATTTTTAAATACTGTAATCTGAAGCCTTCTCTTTAGGGTAGCAAAACTGAAATCCATATGCTGGCAGATGATCTTTGACTCAAACCATTTTAAAGGACCAACATCACACTTTGTAATATTGTTATTATTAACTCTATTCAAAAACATGTTTCTCACAGGTTCTTTGCACATTGTTAAATGTGCAAAAAATGGAGAATTTTCAAGGACCTTGAGCCTCTCTGTTCAGTTATATAATACATGGGTGGGACAGTATAAAGATGGCCTGACATTCATGTCACACTAAAGAATAAATCCCTTAGAATTTATTCCCATCTTTTTTCTTGAATTTTGGTACCTGGTTCTTTTATGCATTGACAGCTTCTATTATCCCAGTTTATAGTTCTAGTCTGTCCCCTATATCCATGTCTAGCATTCACCACAAAGTTGCTGAAGTTATTGTTGAACAAATCACTGTTGAATCTAGGAAATTTCCACCCTAAAGCAGCAAATTAAACACTTACTATGTGGTGGCTCAGACGGTAAAGCATCTACCTACAATGCGGCAGACCCGGGTTCGATCCCTGGGTCGGGAAGATTCTCTGGAGAAGGAAATGGCAACCCACTCCAGTACTCTTGCCTGGAAAATCCAATGGACAGAGGAGCCTGGTAGGCTGCAGCCTATGGGGTCGCAAAGAGTCGGACACGACTGAGCGACTTCACCTCACTTCATGTCTAAGTTACTGGGAAACAGAAAGATGAAAACCCACATGCCTCATTAAAAAAAAAAAAAAACTTCAGGCGGCAAATATTTTTTACCTTTCAATTTTTTTCTTCTTTTTGCTGGAGATAACCGGAGTTTGTTCCTTAATTTCCTTTAGAGTTTCTCAAGCAGCCTTCCTCCAAAGTCTAACACCTGGGGCTGATGCAGAGGTGACCGGAGCAGCGGACGGTGAGCGTGAGGGAATCTTGACTCTCAGCCGCGGCGCTGGTGAGAAGCGGGTCGGAGGTGGGCGGGGAGGCGGGGAGGCAGACGCAAGGGAAGAGAAGGTGGAATCTGGGTGGAACTGAGAGGAGACGTGGGTCGGGGTAACGCTGCAGGAGCACCAGCCTCGGTGGCAGCGGTACTGGCGGGACCACCATGTGCATCCTGGGCGGGGTCTTTGGCGAGGGACCTGGAGGCGCCTGCGCAGCACTGCCCAGACCCCGCCCCTTGCACGCCTCACTCCATCCTCTAGGCCAGATGGTGAGGAAGTCCGGCAGTTCCCGAGGCTCTCTGCCTAGCTGACAGTAGACACAGGGCACTCCCTGCCACAGAACTCTCAGACCTTCTCAACCAAGTCATAACCCAACATCCTGATCTGAAGGCTAATCGTTTGGGCATTGACACCTGTCGCAGCCTGGTGGCCATGATCGATAGTGTCACGACCAGCAAGCTGGACTTTGAGGAATTCTAGCGCTTATGGAACGACATTCAGAAGTGGCAGGAAATATCCAGTTTGACCGTTGCTGGTTTAGGGACCGTGGGCAGCGGGGAACTCCCCAGGGACCTTTGAGGCATCAGGACTCTACTTGAATGAGGCTCTCCACGACAGTATCATCCGAAGCCACTCAGATGAGGGGGGAAACGTGGGTGTTGACAGCTTCATCAGCTCTCTGGCCCAGCTGGTCAGTTTTCCGAGCCTTCAGAACTCTTGACAGAGGTGGCACTGGCCAGATCCAGGTGGACATGCGGGAGGGGCTGCAGCTGTCCGTGGATTCCTGAGCGGGAGCCCGGGACCTGCCCTCTCATCGCCTTCCTATGGGAGTTACCCTGGACTCTCCTGGTTTCACGCAGGGCCGATCCTGTCCGCGGACACACCTTCAGGAGCCTTTCCATTCTCCTAGCCCCCGGCACCCAGCTTCTCGAGTCAACAGCCAGGACCCAATGTGCTTCAGCAGGCCGTGCCCCCAGGGTCACCCCACCCCAGCACACCCCATCTCACCCCCACTGCACCCCCTCTCCTGCACCTGTGCCATGCTCAACGCTTGTGTTGCTTCCACACCACAAAGGCCCTCCTCTCAGTTCTGGGAAGATCTCTTCAGTCCCTACACATCCATTTCATTACCACCTGGGAGGCGAAATCCAGGCCATCACAGGCCCACAAGCCTCAGTACCTTTGTCTGTGCTCTGCTCCCAGCCTGCCAGGCCCAGGAAGAAACATATTCACCCCAGTTGCTGCTGTCTCTAAAAAAAAAGTGCAAACTTTTCTCATGTAGTCGCTATAAACTCTTATGCATACCTCCAAGCCTTTTTTGAAGAATTCACAGACAGTTCAAGATTCTAAGCCTGTGTTATTTTGAGCTATGATTCAGATTTACATAATTAGGCCAAGAAAGTTCAATAGCCATTTACTCACTCATTACAAAAATCTATCATCTCCCCCTTCTTTGCCCTCAGGAAAGGATGAAGCTGTGTTGAAATTAAAGGATCTGTAAACAAAGGAGACCCTGGATCAGATGCTGCCTAAGTATTGGGTTGGCCAAAAAGTTCATTTGGGTTTTTCAGTAAGATGCTATGGAGAAACCAGAATGAACTTTTTGGCCAAGCCAATACCATTGTACCTAGGGTTTTTGCTTTGTTCCTCACAGTTCTGTCATATCACCTAAAGAAGGAAGAGAACTGTGAACACTCTTCCTGAAAAGAATTAATGATTGATTAGTTGTGCTTGGAATGTGTAACACAGGGAATTCCAGAAACTCTGACTACTCTTACCTGTGGGCAGGAGAAACTATACACGTCTTTCTGAAGAAATGATCTCTGCTTGAATATCCTGCTTGTGATCAGGAGAGTGCTGTTTTAGATTTAAAGCCTGCTCTGCAATTCCACCCTAAAGAGAGACTCTATTTTAACAAACAAGCAAAGATACAGACTTAGAAAAAACTCCCTTATCAAGTGTATGTTTGTAGAAACCCACATCGCTTCCTTTGCAGGAGTAGCCTTTGGCAATCATTCTCATTGTGTCCCTGATGTTCATTAGATTGGATAACCTTGGATGAATCAATAGCCTGTAAAATAACCCCCAAAAGTAGTTTGCAAGATTTTATAAATTCAAACATGTCAGACATTTAGCATCATGTCTGGAATAGCAAAGCTATTCATTAAATACCAGTTTTCTTTCTTCTCTTTTCTCCATATGTAGCATTTAAAACTTACTGTGTATACCACTTGGAATTTTATGTAAGCTTTGGGAAAATACTCTTTAATATGTGTGCTTTAGGAGAACTGTGAAAGAATTTACCCCAGTTACACACCCCATTTACATGGTGAACAAAAGTGTATAACACTGTGTGAAAAATCAGGGCCAAACCCCTTTTGCAGGTCTTGAGGCTAGTTAAATATTCCCCACACTAAAACACGCACGTTGGCCTGCTCCGCCTGATCAAAGTGATGGGAGGTTGAAACCAGAGTACAGAGCACTTTAAGAATCTTGGGCAGTTATCAGGCGTCAAAAGAAAATTATTATCTGTTTTACCTTCCTTCTAATAACCTACTTAAAAATGAAAGTATATTTGGATGAATTCCAGCTGAAAGAAACCCCCCTCTGAAAAGAGGATTCTGCCAGCTTTTCTAAGCCTGTTGTACATATACTCCATGGGATACTGTGCCATATGTTTGGCATGAAAGATTGAAGTGAATAATGGGAAAAAGAAAAAGGTTTCTTCGAGTTAAAAAAATTTTTCTCTGAGCAAAAAGTGATCATGAACTTTTGATGTTGTAATCATTCTGACTAAAGGATACCATGTCTAAAGGGTTATGTTAGGCCCAGCATAGATGTGTCTTTGTTTTGAGTCAGGGTTTAACATATAAAGGATTTCAAAGAACAACACCTGGACTTCCCTGGTGGTCCAGTGGTAAAGAATCTGCCTGCAATGCAGGAGACCCAGATTCGATCCCTGGGTTGTGAAGGTTCCCTGGAGAAGAGAATGGCCACCCATTCCAGGATTCTTGCCTGGAGAATTCCATGGACAGGGGAGCCTGGAGAGCTACAGTCCATGGGATCACAAAGAGTCAGACACAATTCAGTGACTAAGCAACAATACTTTACTCACAAACTAAAGCACTTCAACTGATATAATAGTTCTTATCAAAGGTTTAAAAAGTACTTCAGTCAAGGCTGTTAAGCTTGGGGAGAAGAAAAAAGAGAGAGAGAGAGAAAGGGACTCCTCATGTGGTGTAACTGAAAATCTATGGAAACACACACCTCTTACCTCTTTACCTTCTTCATCTAAATCTCCCCCTGTAGAGGCTTGATGATGTAAATTCATTCCAGATACAGACTTGGACTTCCTGTTATGTGTGGAGTTGTCAGAGAAATATTTGGGACATGCTCATGCTAAAAATGTATTCATCATTTATCTGAAATCCAAGTTTCCCTGAACATCCTGTGTTTATTTGCTACTTTGGCAACCTGACTACATGTCATGCCTTGTGGTAAGCCCTGGGTTTAAAATACCATTACTTATTTCAAGGAACTCATCCCCTTCAAAGACTCTTAGTGACTCTACTGTGCTCAATGGGTAGAAACCCACCGCAAGAGAAACTCTTTGATTCAGCTCCATATTCTACAGACCAGGAAGCTGGAGCCTTAAGAGGTCACCTGACTGGCCCAAAGGCACAAAGTTGCTCCAAGGCAAAGGTGGTACTGGGTCTCACATTTCAAGGTTCTGTCCAGGGTACCTCTGTCCATTGGCCTCTTTGTTGCAGGAAGAGGGACCCCTTCCAGGGCCCGAAACTGGGCTCTTGTCTAACACTCAGAAATGAATTGTCCGAGGAGACACATGTGCTGACAAAGCAAGAGATTTTATTGGGAAAGGACATCCGGGTGGAGAGCAGTAGGGTAAGGGAACCCAGGAGAACTGCTCTGCCGCGTGGCTCACAGTCTCGGGTTTTATGGCGATGGGATTAGTTTCCGGGTGGTCTTTGGCCAATCATTCTAATTCAGAGTCTTTCCTGGTGGCGCATGTATCACTCAGCCAAGACGGATGCTAGCAAGAGGGATTCTGGGAAATGGACGGACACACGGTGTCTCTTTTAGACCTTTCCCGAACTCTTCTGGTTGGTTGAGGCTTATTAGTTCCGTATTCCTTATCAGGATCTCCTGTCAAAAAACAACTCATGCAAATGTTACTATGGTGCCTGGCCAGGGTGGGCGGTTTCTATCAGTGTGCTTCCCCTAACATCTTCACTCTTGCTCCTGAATGTTCTTTGTGTTACGATAAAACGGGAGACTGACGTTGACTTGGTGGAGAGAGGGACGCTTATAATAGAAATAATCTGATTTCTTTTGATGAGAAAGATAACTGCATTTTAGTCATTCTTTTACACAGAAGAGTGTGTAAGAAAGAGTCAAATGGGACAGAGCAAACATTCGGTTATACGTGTTCTTGTTAAATGAATCACATTAACTTATAATCTCACCTTATGTAGATGAGAACATTATCCCATGATAAGAAATATCTCTCATTGAAATGGTAAAAGTATACCCTTGAGACTTCGACCTCCAGGGGAGTGGATTCTACCTGCCCGGGCATGTTATATTGAATTGAGGTCACAGTTATGTAAATAACATTCCAAACATTTTTCTCCCACTGACCTAAGGGGGCAGTTCAAGCTCCCACCTCTCCCATTGGTGAGGAACTCTGACTCCTGGACTTGGAGAACTCTCCAGCCCTAGAATGAAGTTGTTATTGTTCACGTGCCTTCTGTGATGGCCCCAATCCTCTCCCACCTTCCCTCACCCTTGCCCTTAGTCAGCATGACAACACTTGACTGAGAAATTCTACTTGAACTTTGGTTGATTTCAGAAGAGTGGCATGACTTAAATGTTGACCATTTACTGATTAACTGTGAAGACAGAATTCCTCAAAACCGTGAAATAAAGTTTGAAGCCAAAAATTTGACCCAGGAAAACTGTAAATATATTTTCTTAGGATCCTTGACATTTATGAACTTTTCTGTGGGATCACAGCTCTAGATAATGAATTGCTATGCACTACATTTGGGGATATTTCTTCTCCTTTTTTTTTCTTTCCTCAGACCTCCTGGACATTAGAAATTGGTCTTTTCTTTATCAAGCATGTCCATACATATAAATTATGGAATTGTTGATGACAGGTCTGTTATTTCATAGTTGTAAAAAGATCCCTAATAAGCATCATCACAAACATGATAATAAGAACATTCCCAGGTGGCCATAGTGGTCAAGAACCTGCCTGCCAATGCAGGAGACTTAAGAGATGCAGGTTTGATCCCTGGGTTGGGAGGATCCCCTGGAGGAGGGCATAGCAACCCACTCCAGTATTCCTGCCTGGAGAATCCCACAGACAGAGGAGCCTGGCAGGCTACAGTCCATGGGGTTGCAAAGAGACAGACATGATTGAAGTGACTTAGCACACACACAAGAACATTCGGAATAGGACTGAGCACAAGTTAGGAGCTGTGCTTACAGCTGATGGTAGTTCCTTCCTTCTCAAGAAATTCAAGAGAGATTGATGTAGGGCTTCCCAGGTGGGCCAGTGGTAAAGAAGGCACCTTCCAATGCAAGAGACACAGTTTCATCTCTGGCCCAGGAAGATCCCGCAAGCCACGGAGCAACTAATCCCATGCCACGACTATTGAGCCTGTGCTCTAAAGCCCGGGAGCTGCAACTACTGAACCCACATGCTGCAAATATATGTGCCTGGAGTCCACAGTCCACAACAAGAGACACCTTCATACCACAACTAGAGAGGACCCCATACTCATCACAACTAGAGAAGAGCCCTCACAGCTACAAAGACCTAGCGCAGCCACAAAAATAACTAAATAAGCAAATATTTTTTAAAAGAGAAACTTGTTATATCCTTTAAAATACTACGAGAGTCAGTGCAGGTATCCCCTGATTTTCAAAAGTTCACTCTAAGCCACTCTGCTTTTACAGAAGACCTGCGTGAGTACTAACTTTCTCTAATGGAAAGAAATCTGAAGGAGATTTTTGCTTTGACCATAAAAGGTAAAAAGCAAAACAAGTGTGCAGCATTTGTTTTGCATTGTAGAAGCAGAGGGGTGCCCGGAACAAGGAGGGTGGCCCTACCAAGCTTCTTCCCCACAACCATGCTGAGCACCCAGCCACTGTGGCTTTGAACTGTGTCTTTGAGCATCTGTGCTTTATCTCCATGTATTTTGTGCTTCCGTTAACAAGACATGTCCTAATATAATCACTTCTTTGCTTTACACCACTGTGGCTTGTGAAAGCTTCCATTGAAACACTCTACTTTCTGATAGCAAGGGAAACCTGTAAAGGTGTACTGGAGGAAGTAGAGATGCATGGAGTGGGTAAATGAGATTATAGGAAAGCAGAAGAATAAACCAGAGGTTTATTCCCTGGCAGTCCACTGCTTAAGACGCAAGGCTGCCAGTGCAGGGGGCCGGGAACTAATATCCCACATGCTGTGTGAGATGCTACCAAAAGATAAAACAACACAAAGATAAAAACAGAAAAGCCAGCATTTGTTTAGGGTGAGTTAATGCTACTATCAGCATCCCCAACAAAGAGGGCCTAGCCTTACATTCAGTTACTTCCTATCATAACATTTAATATGAATTAAAATAAGAATTAAAAACTATCATCATATCATTTGTTATTATTACTACCTAAAATTCCATCCAAGTGTCCCATTGCCAAAAGGAACCTCAGAATAAGCAGCCTTCACTGAGTTAAACCTAAAATTATTTCCGCATTGTCATCCTACCCACTTCCTTTTAAAGCCAAGTTTAATCTTGTTGTTGATATACTTATCGAAACCCTTTTAAGAATTCATTTATCTCACAAAAGCAATTCAATTGAGAATGAAAAATATGTTTAGTTTTTTTGATAGAATTTCTCACTGACTTTCTGTTTCTGAGAGTACATCTATTCTATTTGCTATAATGTAATTATTTTCCTTATAGAGGTAATTACTTTGAAGTGGAGCTAAACAAGTGTCCCCAGATAGCCGTGTATTACTGCTACCTTTAGCTGACATTCAAAACAATGGGTACAAACAGCTTTCTCAAAGATAGTGCTATTATTATCACTAACTTCGCATTTACTAATAACTTTAACTAATTAGTATTTAACTGGTGAATAAATGCCTCATTAAACCAATTCTGATAGGTTCATGATGCCATCTAGTGGTCAACCTTCAAAATACCATCCCAGGGGCCATTTTCTTTCTACCCATCAAAATGAAGCCTTTATTCTTGAAGAACTAGCTCCAGATATAAAGCAAGAACTATTGGTTGGTATCCCGGCACTCTCAGACAAGGCCATGATGGCGTTTCTAACATCGAAGCAGTCTTGGTGAAAATCAATTATCATCCTGCGTGCCTTAGGTTCCTCTTCCATTTGGGGGATGGAGCCAAGGCCACTTGGAAAAAGGGGAGTTGTACAAAGCACTAATTCAATGTACTAGCTCACCCTCATTAGTGCTATACTACACAGCTCATGCTTCCCAACTGGGGAATCTAAGTATAAGCACTCAGTTCTCTTCAATACCTTAGATAATAAATGATATTTATGCAACCTTTTTATCAAATAAGACTCTTATGTCATCTAATCCTAACAGCTACTTTGTGAACAAAATGGAATGTACTCGTATTACCCTTGAGGGAACTAAAGTTAATGAAAATTAAGTGACTTGATCAGAGTCAGGCACCTACAAAAAGCTCAAATTCAATCATAGGTTTTCAGAATCTCAGTGACCCTTCAATAAGCCACCAGCATAGTAAAAAGCTGATAATTCATGACAAAGGAGACCTTCCTTCAGAAATACAGAAGACTGAATATATACTTATCTATTAATGTGATTTACTACTTTAGAAGGTATATAAGGAAAAATACATGGTTATCTCAATAGATACTTAGCAATTGATAAAATGCAATGCCCATCCTTGATAGCAGCAGACATCTCAGTATGGTAAAAGGATGCCACCACAGCTTGGTAAAGGTTACAAAAAAGAATCCTATCACAAACCCCTCATGTAACGGTGACACCTTATCACTGTCTTCTAAATCTTGGCTTTTGAGTTTCAAGGATTTGGTAGAACACAGAGCAACTTTTCCCCTGAAGTGGTAGAATAAAAGGTTACATATCCACTGAGACAGAGCCCTTCATTAAGTCAGAAATGAAGGGGAAAGGAAAATAGAAACAGTAGAAACTGTAGCAACATCTGAGGAATCCGGAGCCAGTGAGCCGGCTACTCCCCATGGACCGTCCTCTCCCCATGGACCGTACCAGGTAGGGTTCCCAAGACAAGGCCTCAGAGCGCCCCCTACTGCAAGAGGGTGCAGGAGCACTTGACTAGAAATAGGTGGTGAAGGCTCTTCTGCAGCCCCGGCTGGTTTCCTAGGAGCCCAAGGGATGTTTGTGAAGAGTGGGATAATTTTAAATCCACTTCTGAGGGATGCAGGAGCAGCTAAGAGAGCCCCCAGATCTGGAGAGGGCTCACTGTCAGTAACAGTGGTCCTTCTGAATAAGGACCAGATGGAGCCATGGATGTCTCAAGATAGGGACCCTGATGGTTCCCCAGGACGTAGTACCTGGGATCCCCTGTGGAACCTACACACAACCTATGAAAAAGTGTAAAGGAGATGTGCAATTTAAAAAAGAATATGCTTCTACCGCAAGAAAAATTAAGATCGGGACTTCCCAAGTGGTCCAGCAGTTAAGACATTGCCTTCCAATGCAGGGGGTGTGGATTCGACCCCTGGACAGGTAACTAAGATCCCACAGGCTTCACAGAAAAAAAAAAAAAAGATTCCCAGGATCTTGTCTTCTTTTGCTATCAGAGGTGATAACTTCAAGGTTAGTTCTGTTGTAATTATTCCAAAGTGTAGCTGAAAGGCTGAACCAGTAAGGAGAAATGCAAGAAGCCCCACAGATGGCAAGGCTCAAAAATTACAATTATATCCAGAAAGGGAATGCTTGAATATAATTCTCTGTTCCTTGGGAAGAACAAAGAGAACTCACATAAACCTCACTTACATGGTTATATTTGGAAAACACAAACCAAGCCAAGTGAGTTCTGTGCAACTGCTTTAGTATTAAATGTTGTATATAATTTTAGTCATTAAGAGTGCTCATTTATTGTAAAAAAATGTTTTAGAAAATACAACTGAGAAAAAGAAATAGAAACCATAATATGACCATTGTTAACAAGTATCCTTCTAGACATTTTCTTGTGTGCAATTTTGCAAAAAAAGGAAATTGTATCAATTTATGCTTATCTAAATTTATCTTCTCTTTAGATCACTTTTACCACTTCGTGTATGGTGAAGATCTTTCACACTTTATTATCCTTCAAAACTATAGTGTATTCTATTATCCCTCTAGATAAATCTCCCTTTTCCAATAAATATTCAATTATTTCCAATTTCTTATCTGTGTACGAAACAGTTCACTACACATCGTTGTTCACACTTGTTAAACAATGTGCTTATGACAGAGTCTTTAAAAATGGAATCACTAGGTCAAAGGGACACATATTTTAAAGACACACTTTAGACAGAATTCCCTAGCGGTCCAAGGGTTGATACTTCTCCTCCCAATGCAGGGGGTGCTGGTTCATTCCCTGGTGGGGAGTTAAGATCCCTCATGCCTCACAGCCGAAACAAAACAAAACATAAAACAGAAGGAATATTGTAACAAATTCATTAAAGCCTTTTAAAAACTGGTCTACATCAAAAGAAATCTTAAAAAGTAAAATAAAGACACACATTAGAAAGAAAGGGAAAGTCGCTCAGTTGTGTCCCCATGGACTCTGCGACCCCATGAACTATACAGTCCATGGAATTCTCCAGCCCAGAATACTGGAGTGGGTAGCCTTTCCCTTCTTCAGAGGATCTTCCCAACCCAGGGATCAAACCCAGCCCTCCCACATTGCAGGCAGATTCTTTACCAGCTGAGCCACAAGGGAAGCCCAAGAATATTGGAGTGGGTAGCCTATCCCTTCTCCGGCAGATCTTCCTGACCAACTGAGCTATCAGGGAAACTTACACCTGTTTGTACTGATGACAGCTCTGTGTGAGAGAAATTTTGTCACTTTAGGAACTGCTCTGTGCAGAAATTATGGG
Source organism: Ovis aries (assembly GCF_016772045.2). Lineage (NCBI taxonomy): Eukaryota > Metazoa > Chordata > Mammalia > Artiodactyla > Bovidae > Ovis > Ovis aries. The sequence continues at coordinate 28,041,450 of NC_056079.1, forward strand.
TTTTTCTTTTTTTTCTCTCTATTTTTTGGCTGTGCCACTCGGCATGCTAGGCCTTAGTTCCCCAACCAGGGACTGAACCCACACCTCCTGCAGTGGAAGCATGGAGTCTTAACCACTGGCCCACTAGGAGGTCCCATTATGGGTACTTCTATGTGTTCTTCCAAGGTTTTGTCTGCTGGGATTCTGGTAGTGATGTCAGAGGAAGCTGATGAATCGGACTATCACATATGAAACACAACCACCTGTGAGTGTCCTCACTTCTTCCTTTCACCCTAAATATAGACAACTTCAGCAAACACCCAGCCTGCTGGGAATCTCTAAGTCGTGATCTGACCGCAGCCAAAGACTTGTCACATGTGGTTATGTTCAGTTGCTCAAGCGACTCTTGTGACCCCATGGACTGCAGCCTGCCAGGGTCCTCTGTCCATGGAATCTCCCAGGCAAGAACATTGGAGTGTTTTGCCATTTCCTTCTCCAAGGGATCTTCCCAACCCAGGGATTGAACCTGCATCTCTTGTGTCTCCTGCATTGGCAGGCGGATTCTTTACCACTGTGCCACCTGGGAAATGGCCAAAGACAGCCACCAGCAATTCCTCCTCTCATTCTGTGCATGTGCCTCACCTCCCATACAAAGGTGAGGTCTCTTTCTCCTAGTCTTATATCTAGGATAAGCTTGTGACTTACTTTGACCAATAGAATACAATAGAAGCACCATCATGACAGTTCTGAATCTGGGCTTTCAGAGACCTGGCATCTTAGAGCTGTCAATCACCACATAGAGACCTGGCTCTCCTGATGGGGAATGAGGGAGGAATTTCAGCCTTCTGAATAGTCCAGTCTTCCCTACCAGGACCCCAGACCTGTGAGCAAGGCCGCCATATGTTGCTGGCCAAGCTCTCCTCCGAAATCAGCCTCATGCATGATCTCAGTAGACGCTGTGTAGATTAGAAAAACCATCCAGCTGAGCTTAGCTTCCTCCTTGGAAGAAAAGCTAGGACCAACCTAGAGAGCATATTAAAAAGTAGAGATGTTACTTTGCCGACTAAGGTCCGTCTAGTCAAAGCTATGATTTTTCCAGTAGGCATGTATGGATGTGAGAGTTGGACCATAAAGAAAGCTAAGTGCCAAAGAATTGATGCTTTTGAACTGTGGTGTTGGAGAAGACTCTTGAAAGTCCCTTGGAATGCAAGGATATCCAACCAGTCCATCCTAAAGGAAATCAGTTCTGAGTGTTCATTGGAAGGACTGATGCTAGAGCTGAAGCTCCAATACTTTGGCCACCTGATGTGAAGAACTGATTCATTGGAAAAGCCCCTGATGCTGGGAAAGATTGAAGGTAGGAGGAAAAAGGGATAACAGAGGATGAGATGGTTGGATGGCATCACCAACTTAATGGACATGAGTTTGAGCAAGCTCCGGGAGTTGGTGATGGACAGGGAAGCCTGGCATGCTACAGTCCTTGAGGTCACAAAGAGCTGGACATGACCAAGCAACTGAACTGATGAGCCCAGCCAAGCACAGAATGATGAGAAATAAGAAAATATTACTGTTTAAAGCCACTAAGTTTTGGAGTGGTTGTTACATAGCAATAGGTATTTGAAACACCAGTTACTTGTGGTTTTTAAAGGCTATAGAGATGGTTTTTACACACAGCTGTGGAAAAGACTGCTACCCTCCCCCCTTACTCTATATTCCTTATTATTTTCTTAGTCAGAGACCTCATGGGTTTTAGCTATTTAGATGGCCATTCAGAATAAAAAATATATTTCCTAGTCTTCTTGTGTCCAGTGTGGGCAACTTGACTAAGTTCTAGCCATAAGAAGATTATCAGACGAGACTTCCAAGAAGTTTCTTAAGAGTCTTCAAAGGGAGGGGTACATTCTTCTCCCTTACCCAATTTTTTTTTTGTCCTGGCTGAATGCTAAAATAATGACTGAGGCTCAGGCACCCATGTTAGACCCTGTGTGCTTAGTAGCTCAGTCGTGTCCAATTCTTTCAACCCCATAGATGTAGCCTGCCAGGCTCCTCTGTCCATGGGATTCTCCAGGCAAGAATACTGGAGTGGGTTGCCATTTCCTTCTCCAGGGGATCTTCCAGACCCAGGAATCAAACCCAGGTCTCCTGCATTGCAGGCAGATTCTTTACTGACTGAGCTAGGAGGAAAGCCCCATGTTAGATCCTAAGGCACCATAAAAATGTAGCAAAACAAAACAATACGAATAATCTGGCCCTTGATGTTGATCCAGGCCATAAAAGTTCTAGACTGCCTATTGTTCTGACTCTTTTTATGAAAGAGAAACAAACTTCTACTTTGTTTCAATCCACTGTAACTTGAGGTTCTCTGTCACATGCAGCCCAAATCAATTCACAGAATTTTCCAAAGTGAGTGAAAGAAATCAAACAGATCCAAGCCTTTCAGAGAATGTGTGCTTGCCTGCTCCTTCACTCAGTCATGCCTGACTCTATGCAACCCTGTGGACTGTAGCCCTCCAGGCTCCTCTGTCCATGGGATTTCCCAAGGAAGAATATTGGAGTGGGATGCCATTTCCTCCCCTAGTGGATCTTCCAGACCTAGAGATCAAACATGCATCTCCTGTAGCTCTTGCACTGGCAGGCAGATTCTTTACCATTGAGCCATCTGGGAAGCCACTGCAGAGAATTAAAAAAAAGAGTAAGTAAACACTTCCCCCAAGTCCCTGAACATATCATAGCAAAAATGCTGAAAATCAAGCAAAAAGAAAAAAATCTTGAAGGTAGCCAGAGTAAAAAGAAACATACATATAAAGGGAAAACATCAGCAAAATTCTCTTCAGAAACCATGCAAAACAGTAATGTGACCTCTTCTGAGTCTCAAAAAACAAAAACCTGGCAACCCAGATTCTCGACCCAATGAAAATATCTTTTAAAAATAATGGTGAAATAAAGAGTTCTCCAGACAAACAAAAGCTTAGAGAATTCACTGCCAAAATGCTTGCACCACCAGGGATGTTTAAGAAAGCTTTCTAGTTTGAAGGAATGAGATGCCAGGTGGAAATTTAGATTTACACAAAGATGTCAAGATATTCCAATATGGTAAAAAGAAAGATAAATATAAAAGGCACATTTCCTTATTTTTAACCGTTTTAAAACATAATTGTCTAAAGCAAAAATAGTAACAGTGTTTTATGTATTGTGGTGTTTATAACAAGTATAGAAGTAATGTGTATAACAAAGACAGTTCAAAGATTTGAGGGAGGAAGTGAAAGTATACTATTATAAGTTATTGCACAGTATATGAAGTTGCATAATATTTGAAAGCAGCTTCTGATGACTTAGGAATGTATATTTAAAATCCTAGAACATCCACCAAAATAAGAAAACCTGCAGTGTAAGTAATATTGCTTTTCCTGTGGTGCAGTGGCTAAGTCGTGTCCAGCTCTTTGCAACCACGTGGACTGCAGCACCGCAGGCTCCTCTGTCCTTCACTATCCCCTGCTGTTCGCTCAGATTCATGTCCATTGAGTCAGTGATGCTGCTAACCACTCTGTCCTCTGCCACCCTCTTCGTCCCAGCATCAGGGTCTTTTCCAATGCACTGGCTTTTCACATCAGGTGGCCTTATATTAGGTTTCACTATTGCAAATGCAGTTGTTTTCCTTGTTAGTGTACAGAAACACAACTGATTTTTGTGTGTCGATTTTGGATCCTGTAACTCTAATGAATTCGTTTATCACTTCTGAAAGTTTCTCTATTGTGGAGTCTTTGGGGTTTTCTATATATATAAGATCATGCTATTTACTTTCTTCCTTCTTTTTTTTTTTGCCTAATTGCTCTACCTAGGCCTTTCAGTACTAAGTTAAATAGAACTGGTGAGAGTGGACATCCTTGCCTTCTCGATCATAGAGAAAAAACTCTCTGTCTTTTACTGCAGAGTACATTAACTGTGGGCTTTTCATATATGGCCTTTTTTATGTTGAGGTGATTCTTTGTTTGTTGCGCAATTCTTTTATGAAAGGGTGCTGAATTTTTTCAAATATGTTTTCTGCCTCTATTGTCATGATCATGTGATTTGAATGCTTTATTCTGCTAATGTGGTACATTGTATTAATTGACTTTCATAGGCTGAAACAGCCTATGCGTGATCTTTTTAATGTGTGGTTACATTTAGTTTGCTAGCATTTTGTGGAGGATTTTTTCATCTATATTACCCAAGTTTGTTGACCTATAGTTTTTGTGTGTGGGGGTGGGGGGGGGCAGTCTTTGTCTGGCTTACCAATAATGCTAGCTTTATAGTTTGAAAGTGCTCCCTCGTCTTCTATTTTTGAATGCGTTTGAGAAGGCTTGGTGTTAGTTTCTCTTTAAATGTTTAATAGAATCACCAAGGAAACTGTCTGGTCTTGGGCTTTTCCTATTGGGAAGTTTTTGATTCCTGATTCAATCTCCATCCTAGTTGTAGGTGAGTTCAGTCTTTATATTTCTTCATAATTTTGTCTTGTTAGGCTGTGTTTTTCTAAGAATTTGCACATTTTTCTAGGTTATGCAGTTTTTTGGTATACAGTTGTTCATAGTAGTCTCTTATCCTTTTTATTTTTGTGTTGGTCTAAGTCAGGGTTTGTCAATTTTGTTTACTTTAAAAAAAAAACAAACTCAATTTCATTATTATTTTTCTATTTTTAAATTTCATTTATTTCTGCTCTAATCTTTGTCATTTCTTTCCTTTTACTAACTTTGGGCTTACTTTGTTCTTTTTTCTAGCTCCTTGAGCTGTACAGTTAGGTTGTTTATTTGAAATCATTCTTCTTTCCTCATGTAGGCATTTTTAACTTGCCTCTTAGCACTGTTCTTGTTTACATCTGCTTTTAGGAGGACTTTAAATCCACGTAATAATTATAACGTTGATGACTACAGTGATATAATACTTGATGTGAAAGACAAGGAAAAACAATGCTAGCATGTCAGTTGTGTTTCTAAAAAGGCATTAATAACCTATATGTATGCATCATTATTAAAACCTGCAACAGGAGCGGTCCCAAGATGGAGGAGGAATAGGAGAGGGAGACCACTTTCTCCTCCACAAATTCATCATTTTAGTGCTGAGCAACCTCCACGAAACAACTTCTAAACACTGGCAGAGGACACCAGGCACCCAGAAAGGCAGCCCATTCCCTTCAAAAGGAGCTAGAACAAAATATAAAAGACAGAGAGAGAAGAGTTAGGGACGGAGACCCGTCCTGGGGAGGGAGTCACGAAGGAGAAGTTTCCAACAGTAGGAAATCCTCTCTCAGGTGGGTCTGTGGGGAGCTTTGGAATCTCAGAGGGCAGCATAACTGGGAGGGGAAAAAAAAAAAAACAAACTACAGAGTACATGCCTAACCGCAACTCCCCAGCGGAGAAGTAGCCCAGATGCTCGTGTCTGCCACCAGCGAGCAGGGGCTGGACAGGGAGGCGCGGGCTGCATGCTTAGGGTAAAGACCAGGCCTGAACGCCCTGAGGACAATCTGAAGGAGCTAACGTGAGATGGCAACCCAAACTGTGGGATCACCAGAGAGAAAAAAAAAAGAGAGAGAGTACTTTGCCACAAAAGGCTCTAACTCACAGCCTGGCCCACTCACAGAACAAAAGATTGAGCGAATACCAAAGGAGAGCTGGCTGGCTGCGGACCGGCCCCTCCCCGGCCAGAGGCAGAGGGGCAGGCGGGCGACAGCCAACGCCGGAAGGCAAGGGGCTTTCCAGTCTCAGCCCCGGAGACCAGCACCCTCCACTAAACTGTGAGAAGGCTCCCAGTTGCTAACCACGTCTTCCTGGGATCTTGGACAGTTGACATCTCCCAGGAGGGTCGCAGCCAGAGATGAGCTCCCCAGAGGAGACACGCGGCACACCTGAATGGTGCTCATGCCGCACCTGGGAAGCCGAGCGTCTGGGACCAGGGAGGTGACTGAGACGCACAGCCCACCTGAGACAGTGCACTCGCCAAGCACCTGGTTGCCTGAGCTGCTCGAACCTGGGAAGGGCACAAAATGCACACCCAACTGAGTCTGTGCCTTTGTGGAGTACCCGAGAACCTGAACCCAAGCAGCTTAGACCTGGGAAGTGCACGAAACGCAGGGCCTGCTTTGGACAGTTCCCCTGCAGAGCAACCTGGATCCTGAGCACTGTAGACCCAGGAAGCACACACTGCCTTGAGCTGGGGCAAACCCAGTGTGATCCATACACTGTGAGCACTCCCCACACACGCCAGCGATATTTGTTTGCAGTGTCCCTAAATGGCACCCCACTCCAGTATTCTTGCCTGGAAAATCCCATAGACGGAGGAGCCTGGTAGGCTACAGTCCATGGGGTCGCAAAGAGTCGGACACAACTGAGTGATTTCACTTTCACTTTCACTCCCCACAACACAACTGAACACCAGAGCCACAACTGAACACAAATAGCCACCTTCGCCCCCTTGTGTCAGGGCAGAAATTAGACACTGAAGAGACTTGCAAACAAAGGAAGCCAAAATAAACAAAGAGGAGGGAACTGCTCTGGAAGCGACAGGTGCAACAGATTAAAACCCTGTAGTTAACATTAACTAAGCATTGGAGGGGGCCTATAGACCTTGAGAACAAGTACAAGCTGGAACAAGGAAATATCTGAAACTGAACTGACCCCGCACTGCCCACAACAGCTCCAGAGAAATTCCTAGATATATTTTTACAATGGTCACTTTTTAATCTTTTAAACTTAAGTTCTTTACTACTCCTTTAATTTTCATTTTTATAACCTATTATTACCTTGCAAAAAAAAGACCCTATTTTTAAAGCAAATTTCATATATATATATTTTATAATTTTTGTGATTGATTTTGTTCTTTGTTTTTTGTTCTTTGTTTTTCTCTACTTGACTGAGCGACTGAACTGACTGACTGACTGAACCTCTGCTCTAGGTTTTTAATTTTTGCTTTTTGGTATGTGTTATCAAATTTGTACCTTTAAGAATCTAATCTTCAGTATCCATTTTCACGTAGGGGTGTGATTAACGGCTTGATTGCTCTCTCCCCTTTTGACCCTCCCTTTTCTCCCCCAGGTCCCCTCTGTCTCCTCCCTTCCCCTACTCTTCTCTATTTAACTATGTGAATCTCTCTGGGTGTTCTGGGCTGTGGAGAACACTTAGGGAACTGATTACTGGCTGGACTGCTCTCTCCCCTTTTTACTGCCCCTCTTCTCCTCCCAGTTACCTCTAACTCTCTCCTCCCTCTTCTGTTCTCCATGTAACTGTGAAACCATCTGGGTGTCCCCCGCTGTGGAGAATTGTTTCACCATTAACCTATATGCTTTATCATCTGTGCTGTATGGATGGAGAAGTCTTGAGGCTACTGTAAGAATAAGACTGAAAGCCAGAGGCAGGAGGCTTAAATCCAAAACTTGAGACCATCAGAGAACTCCTGATTCCAGGGAACATTAATAGACAAGAGCTCACCCAAAAGCCTCCATACCTACACTGAAACCAAGCTCCACCCAAGAGCCAAGTTCCACAGTAAGACATACCACACTAATTCTCCAGAAAAGCAGGAACACAGCCCTGAGCATTAAAAGACAGGCTCCCCAAAGCCATGCTAAACCCATAGACACCCCAAAACTCACTACTGGACACTTCATTGCACTGCAAAGAGACGATATCAAGCTCCACCCACCAGGACACAGATTTGCATCTGCTCCCCTAACCAGAAAACCTTAACAAGCACTAGTCCAACCCCACCCACAAGGAGTAGGCTCCACAATAAATAGGAACCATGAGCTTCCAGCCTACAGAAAAGGCATCCCAAACACAACAATCCAAACAAAATGAAGAGGCAGAGAAATATTCAGCAGGTAAAGGAACAGGATAAATGCCCACCAAACCAAACCAAAGAGGAGTAGATAGGGAGTCTACCTGAAAAGAATTCAGAATAATGATACTACAGATGATCCAAAATCTTGAAAACACAATGGAGTTATAGATAAATAGACTAGAGACAAGGATTGAGAAGATGCAAGAAATGTTTAACAAGGACCTAGAAAAGATAAAGAAGAGTAAATCAATAATGAATAATGCAGTAAGTGAGATCTAAAGCACTCTGGAGGGAACCAACAGTAGAATAACTGAGGCAGAAGATAGGATAAGTGAGGTTGAAGATAGAATGGTGGGAATAAATGAAGCAGAGAGGGAAAAAGAATTAAAAGAAATGAGGACAACCTCAGAGACCTCTGGAACAATGTTAAATGCCCCAACTTTCGAATCATAGGAGTCCCAGAAGAAGAAGACAAAAGGAAAGACCATGAGAAAATACTTGAGGAGATCATACTTGAAAGCTCCCCTAAAATGGGGAAGGAAATAGCCACCCAAGTCCAAGAAACCCAGAGAGTCCCAAATAGGATAAACTCAAAGTGAAACACCCCAAGACACATATTAATCAAACTAACAAAGAGCAAATACAAAGAGCAAATATTAAAAGCAGCAAGGGAAAAGCAACAAATAACACACAAGGGGATTCCCATAAGGGAACAGCTAATCTTTCAATAGAAACTCTTCAGGCCAGGAGGGAATGGCAGGACATACTTAAAGTGATGAAAGAAAATAACCTACAGCCCAGACTACTGTACCCAGCAAGGATCTCATTCAAATATGAAGGAGAAATCAAAAGCTTTACAGACAAGCAAAAGCTGAGAAAATTCAGCACCACCAGACCAGCTCTTCAACAAATGCTAAAGGATCTTCTCTAGACAGGAAACACAGAAAAGGTTTATAAACTCAAACCCAAAACAATAAAACAATGGCAATGGGGTCATACTTATCAATAGTTACCTTAAATGTAAATAGGTTGAATGCCCCAACCAAAAGACAAAGACTGGCTGAATGGATACAAAAACAAGAACTCTATATATACTGTCTACAAGAGACCCACCTCAAACCAAAGGACACATACAGACTGAAAGTAAAGGGCTACAAAGATATTTCATACAAATGGAGACCAAAAGAAAGCAGAAGTAGCAAAACTCGTATCATATAAAATAGATTTTGAAATAAAGACCATGAAAAGAGACAAAGAAGGACACTACATAATAATCAAAGGATCAGTCTGAGAAGATAAAACAATTAATAATATATATGCACCCAACATGTAAGCACTTCAGTATGTAAGGCACATGCTAACAAGTATGAAAGGGGAAATTAATAATAACACACTAATAGTGGGAGACTTTAAAACCCCACTCACACCTATGGATAGATCCACCAAACAGAAAATTAGCAAGGAAACACAAACTTTAAGTGACACAATGGACCAGTTAGACTTAATTGAAATCTATAGGACATTCACCCCAAAACAATGAATTTCACCTTTTTCTCAAGTTCACACAGAACATTCTCCAGGATAGATCACATCCTGGGCCATAAATCTAGCCTTGGTAAAGTCAAAAAAATTGAAATAATTTCAAACATCATTTTGGATCACAATGCAGTAAGATTAGATGTCAACTACAGAAAAAAAAAAAAACTGTTGAAAATACAAACATATGGAGGCTAAACAAGATGTTTCTGAATAACCAACAAATCACAGAAGAAATCAAAAGGAAATCAAAATATGCAGAGAAACAAATGAAAATGAAAACACGACAACTCAAAACCTATGGGATTCAGTAAAAGCAGTGCCAAGGGGATGGTTCATAGTAATACAAGCTTACCTCAAGAAATGAGAAAAATCAAATAAATAACCCAACTCTACACCTAAAGCAACTAGAAAAAGAAGAAATGAAGAACCCAAGGGTTAGAAAGAAAGAAATCGTAAAAATTAGAGCAGAAATAAATGAAAAAGAAACAAAGGAGACTATAGCAAAAATCAACAAAACTGAAAGCTGGTTCTGTGAGACGATAAATAAAATAGACAAACCATTAGCCAGACTCATCGAGAAAAAAAGGGAGAAGAATCAAATCAACAAAACTAGAAATGAAACTGGAGAAATCACAACAGACAACACATAAATACGAAGGATCTTAAGAGACTACTATCAGCAACTATATGCCAATAAAATGGACAACTTGGAAGAAATAGATGAATTCTTAGAAAAGTATAACCTTCCAAAAATGAACCAGAAGAAACACAGAATCTTAACAGACCCATCACAAGCACAGAAATCTTTGACTTTACCTTTGACAAAGGACGCAAGAATATACAATGGAGAAAAAGACAATCTCTTTAACAAGTGGTGCTGGGAAAACTGGTCAACCACCTGTAAAATAATGAAACTAGAAAACTTTCCAACACCATACACAAAAATAAACTCAAAATGGATTAAAGATCTAAATGTAAGACCAAACACTGTAAAACTCCTAGCGTAAAACATAGGCAAAACACTCTCTGACATAAATCACAGCAAGATCCTCCATGAACCACCTCCCAGAGTAAAGCAAATAAAAGCAAAAATAAACAAATGGGACCTAATTAAACTTAAAAGTTTTTGCACAATGAAGGAAATTATATGCAAGGTGAAAAGACAGCCTTCAGAATAGGAGACAATAACAGCAAATGAAGCAACTGACAAAGAATTAATCTCCAAGCAGTTCATGCAACTCAATGCCAGAAAAATAAATGACCCAAACAAAAATGGGCCAAAGAACTAACCAGACATTTCTCCAAAGAAGACATACAGATGGCTAACACACACATGAAAAGATGTTCAACATCACTCATTATCAGATAAATGAAAATCAAAACCACAATGAGGTATCATCTCACACAGGACAGAACAGCTGCCATCAAAAAGTCTGCAAACAATAAATGCTGGAGAGGGTGTGGAGAAAAGGGAACCCTCTTACACTGTTGGTAGGAATGCAAACTAGTATAGCCAGTATGGAGAACAGTGTGGAGATTCCTTAAAAAACTGGAAATAGAACTGCCATATAACACAGCAACCCCACTGCTGGGCATACACAGTGAGGAAACCAGAATTGAAAGAGACACATGTACCCCAATGTTCATCACATCACTGTTTACAATAGCTAGGACATGGAAGTAACCTAGATGTCCATCAGCAGATGAATGGATAAGAAAGCTGTGGTACATATACACAATGGAGTATTACTCAGCCATTAAAAAGAAAGCATTTGAATCAGTTCTAATGAGGTGGATGAAACTGGAGCCTATTATACACAGTGAAGGAAGTCAGAAAGAAAAACACCGATTACAGTATATTAATGCATATATATGGAATTTAGAAAAATGGTAATGACGACCCTATATGCGAGACAGCAAAAGAGACACAGATCCTGTGGGAGAAGGCGAGGGTGGGATGATTTGAGAGAATAGCATTGAAACATGTATATTACCATATGTCATGTCCAAGTCCAATGCATGAAAGAGGGCACTCAAAGCTGGCGCACTGGGACAACCCACTGGGATGGGGAGGGAGATGGGATGGGGAGGGAAGGTGGGGCGGGGGTTTCAAGATGGGGGACACATATACACCCATGGCTGATTCATATCAATGTATGGCAAAAACCACCACAATATTGTAAAGTAATTAGCCTCCAATTAAAATAAATTAATTTTTTTAAAAAACCTGCGATGGAAATGATATGGAATTTTGAATAAATGACTCAAGGAAAGTCATCTTCAGAATTTTTTCCTTCATTGAAAAAGAAGTGCCCTCCCCCAAAATAAATAAAATAAGGATAAATAAAGTGTGTCTATCACAGTAATCATTGTGTTCCAGATCGCCTCCATTCCTGTTAAACCCTTTGCAAACTTCACAGCTGTAAGTGGAACATGCAATCAAAGAAAACATAACTCCTTTTAAAGTTGGCCTCTAGCAAGATGAAGGAGCAACGCCCATAAGATTTTCCTTTAAGAGCTAGACAACCCAAGGAACATTCTCAAGGGTTTTTAAATACAGTTCATAGGCTGTTTTCTTCTTCTTTCTCTCTGCAAAAGATTTTCTGAATTTAAAAAGTCACTGTTTCTCTACTGGATTTTATTCAATTTTAATCTTTGAAACCAACTGTCTTTATATACTATACAAAAAGTAAATCTTCTTAATAAAAGCTTATATGTCTTTCTAGATTTAATTTAGACTCTGACAAATTAAAATGGGGCATTTCTTTCTCTACTTGGAATTTTTTCATCTAAATACATAGATTATTTGTAGACCTGTCTCTGGAATCTTTTTCTCCTTCACTAATGACATTTTATATGCCAGCCAATTCACATTAACATAAACAGCATGGATAAAGCGCTACTCCATCCATCTCTTAGTTATTTTCTGTTGACTACTTAAATCATTCCAGTTACTTATAATACATGTCAGAAGCAATTTTTTAGATTTAGGAGGAAATTAATGGTTAATATGATTATGAATATAATCTGTAAACGTTGGACACTATTTTAAAGAGTCAACAAAAACTCTGCAAAAATGTAAAAGACAAAGGCTGTGGTGTGTTCATATTACTAAAAACATCAATACTCTTACAATATATATGCTAGGACAGTGACTAGGGCATTGTGATGTAATTGCATCAATAATTAACACTGAAGTACTCTTGCTGAGATATAAAATTAATTTGGAGATGTCTAGAATCATAGATCTCACATCTAGAAACAAGCTTACAGTCCAGCTCCCTGTTCTTACAGCTGATTTTACAACTGAGAACCTTCGAGTGTCAAATAGGCAACTTTCAAGGTCATCCAGAAATTTCCTGGTAGATCAGGGAAATGGATCCAGGAATACATTTTGGCTCAAAAGTACTTATGAAAGTGTGTAAGAATGACCAGGGCTTTGTGCTACTTAACAGCTGTGGGAGGAAGGGTTGTTTACTTTACCTTTGTGAGTGTTACTTTCCAATCAGAAGAAAGAACATAACTGTTCTTAAGAACATAACCTCCCATTGTTGTCATGAGGATCATTTGAAGTAACTGTGTAAAGGTACTCTACAAATATAGTCGTGTAACTATTGGAGGACTCATATGTATTTTGGTATCTGAAATGGAGCTGTTGTTAAAAGAATCCTGCAAGAAACCAGGACGTAACAGTTCCCCTATGGGGAAGCACTTCACTTCTTACCAAAATTAAAAATGACTGATACAGATACCCCCGTGGTTCCTCCAGTTGCCTCAAAAACAGGAAATTGGTGCTTTCAAATCAGTGCTTACTCCAGTTCTGACTCTAACTTCAACAGCTGTTTCATCTCTCTTAAACAGAACTAGCTGCACCACTGAAATCTGAGCATCCTCCCTGTGACTGACAGTTTTCTCCTAAAGCTATAATGGAGCTTGTTGGATAAAGGTTAATTGCTAACTGTGGAGTGCTAATGATACTATATTGATGAAATTATGGGCCCACTGATAGAGAAAAGGTTCCCCAAACACTGGAAGCTGGAGGGAAGCTCTAAATAATACTTATTGATTTTTTTTTTCCTCTGAAGACCTCTAAGCAGCACAAACGACTCAAAATAATAAAAATCATCCACAGAGCTTTCCATTCTTTGGTAATTCATTTCTTTGCTTCCAATGTTCTACTTGCCAGTAGACAGTTATCATTTTAGTAATTATGTGTCTCAAAATCAGCAGTTGATACCTTGGAGAAAACAAAGTGAAAGTGTTAGTCACTCAGTCATACCCAACTCTGCAAACCCATGGACAGTAGCCCGCCAGGCTCCTCTGTCCATGGAGTTCTCGAGGCAAGAATACTGGAGTGGTTTGCCATTGCCCTCTCCTGGAGATCTCCCCAATCCAGGCTTGAACCTGGGTCTCCTGCATTCCAGGCAGATTCTTTAGCATCTGAGCCACCAGTGAAGCCGACCTTGGAGAAAGAAATACTACAAATTTAATTTATTCCCTACATTGAGTTTCCATCTCCTTTTGAGTTGTGCATTATAAAGTGTGATTATCAGCCAGCAGCTCTTAAACCCCATGGGTTTCAGACAAATGAAGCTCCAAAAGAGTGGTGGATTGAAAGTATTTGAAATCATTTAACTTCAGAAAATGTCCTTATGACCCTTAATTCCCAAGTTAGGCTTTACTCTTGCTTGAATTTGGCTATAGAATTTATCTCCACGGGTTGTTCCATCTGCCAGTAAGTCAACCTCTATGCACTTTTAATACTCTTTTCATTACCATTAGCTTAGCTTCTGTTGACTGAGTTCCTTGAACCAGGCTCTGTTGAATTTCGTATGTGTCATTTCATGATCATATCCACCCTAGGACCTTAGCGTTATTATCTCCATTTGAGACTTGAGGAGATGGGAAATCAGGGGTCATAAACTCTTCCTTCAGTTCACAGAGTTGGTGACATCAGCACCGCAGCAAGACTTGTGTATCCAGGCAAGAGATCCAGGGCTGCAGCCTGAACAACATTCCTCCTTTCCTCTTGCCCAGATCCATTCCCTGGGCCCAGACTTTTCAGACTAAGACTCTCACTTTTCTATGAAACTTGTCCAGTCCCACAGAGAAATCCTTACCAAGTTCTCTGCATGGTTTTAGAACATATTTTTAATCTACCCAAGCTTCCCTGGTGGCACAGGTGGTAAAGAATTTGCCTGGAATGCAGGAGACCCAGGTTCGATTCCTGGATTGGGAAGATCCCCTGGAGAAGGAAATGGCTACCCACTCTGGTATCCTTGCCTGGAGAATCCCATGGGCAGAGGCGCCTGGAGGGCTACTGTCCATGGGATTGCAAAGAGTAGGGCACGACTGAGCTACTAACACTTTCACCTTCTTTTCTCCAAGGTATCAACTGCTGATTTTGAGACACATAATTATTAAAATGACGCTTTTGCTTTCATCTACCCAGTCATTTCATATTTGGTATAAATTTAGATTATATATTACCTAAATTTGCTCACTTACACTTTGAAACATGCTAAAGGATAGATAAGAAAGAGCAATGATCTATAAGATGAAAGAGGGAGGAATAATTAGCTGTAATTTAAGGGATTCACACAAAGGAGGTGACGCTTAAGTTCTGGATATCTGTATCCCAAGGGGTCCAAATCTACTCTGCAGTCTATCTCCCAAACTCCAGGACTGAAAGATATCAGTCATCATCCTTCTGCTAATATTTTTTTAAATTATCTAAATATTCCAAATAAACAAATCAAGAAAACCTATGACAATTTAGCAGAGAAATCACTGTAAAAGGAGCCACCAAGCTTCGTCCATTTATTCTGAGAGTTGAATGGTTTAGGGAATCAGAGACACAGTCTGCAGCAATAACTGGATCAGAAAGAATAGGGAGAAAAAGGCAGAAGTTCTCGAGTATAAGGCATTTCACACCATAGAATTTCATGCCATCATGAAATTAGAGAAGTACATGTCGTATACATACCGTCATATACACAAACTATGTGATTCATTCTTTAGTGAGCATTCGTAAGAGTTCTCCCCCAGCTCCTCTCAGCTCATCAGAGTACTGATGAGAAGAAAACAGCGGCTGCAGTTATGAAAACACAGAATTCCCAAGCTAGGTGGGACTTTATATTCAATCTAGTTACAGTTCAGTTCAGTCACTCAGTCGTGTCCAGCTGTTTGCAACCCCATGGACTGCAGCATGCCAGGCTTCCCTGTCCATCACCAACTCTGAGAGCTTGCTCAAACTCATGTTCATTGAGTTGGTGATGCCACCTAACCGCCTTATCCTAATGCCTGTTATGTGATGGACACAAGACCCGGTGAGGTCCAGTGATGCTACAAGACCTCGGTCACTTATTGGCTGAACCAGGACTGCATCAGCTAATCTCTTTGCTTCTGATTCACTGCCCTTTCAGTCCCGCCTTGTTTTTCTCCATCACCTTGTGCTCCCCTATAGTTCAGGATGGACATCTGCAACCACGTCATCCCTCTCCTCCCCAAGGGGTAATCTGAACGGGAGGAGGAATACAGAGGAATACAACTCAGTTTGTAGCATGGATCAACTTTACTCACTTTTATATTGCTACTTTACATCCACCAAAAACACACATCTCTCAAAATGACCTCTGCTTGCAGAGACCAAGAGATCTTGCTGGTGAGTTTCCATAGAAAAAGTTTCTGGAAACAAAAAAATATGACTTAATTTTGGCTGGAGAGCTACATGTGTCCTCTGTCCCTCTTACACAGTGTTTGGACCTCTAGGGGCTGTTATACATGCCCTTTCTGGGAGTCTGGGGTCAGTTACTTCCTTCGCGTCGCAGGTCCTGCAGCCTGAAATGAGCAGGAATGTAATCAGGAGAGATCTGAGAGTCCTTTTCTCTGCCCAGCAATGCAGAAGCCCAAGCCCCCCATTAACCTCATTTTATTTTTGCTGAATTTATAGGTTGAACTTTATATATATACATATATTTAAATACACAATATATATATATACACTATATATGTATATATACACACACATATATACACATATTTAAATATACAATATATACACACATATATAGATACATATATACACATATTTAAATATACATATATAAATATATACATACATACACACATATAAATACACACAGACATATATATATATTTGTGTGCCAGGTATTAGTTGTGGCATGCAGAAGCTTTAGCTGCAGATGTGAACTCTGAGTTGTAGCATGTAGGATCTATTTCCCCGACTAGGAATTGAACCTGGGCCCCCTGCATTGGGAGCACAGAGTCTTAGCCACTGGACCATCAGGGAAGTCCATAGGCTGAACTTCTTTAATTGAATTTTATACTGTTCCCCAATTAAGGGAACCTCTCACTAGCTAAGACTTACTGGTCCCAAACATTGCGTACTGGCCCCGTTGAGCATCTCTGGAGCATTGCTGGGTAGCTTGGGTCCCCACTGTACTTCCCCTAAAGCTACATTAATTAGAAAGTGGGACAGCTGCAGTATTTCTTAGTAAGGCAAATTCCTAGACCCCACTCAGGTCTACGGAATCAAACTTTGCATTTATTGCAAGGTCCTCAGGTAATTCTATTGTGACCTAAATTCTGAGACTCTCTGCTCCAGAGATAGCAAGTGGAGAATCAGGGTAAAGTCTATCTGTAAGCAGATGCTCTAACCTTGCTACTGAACCTGTGGTCCATCGTCAGCATCACCTGGGAGCTTGTTAAAAATGCAGAAGCTCCACCCCCACCCCAGGTCTGCTGAATTAGAATCTGCATTTTAACGAGATCCCTTGTTAAAAATCTGTATTTTAACAAGATCGCTACACAATAAAAACCGAGAACGGCTCCAAGAGATTTCTGTCTGAAAAGTTAGGTAATGAAGGCCAAATTCATTTCTCTTGCTGGAATCCCTTGCATATTTTGCCACTCTCTTCCCTTGTCTTTTATGAGATAGTTAGAGCTTCAGGCAAAAGCCCTCTTTCATAAGAGGATTTCAAGGGATGCCAAGCTCCCCAGGGCGGCCCAAGGAACTTCTGTTTTCAGGCAAATTCTCAGAGCTCTGCTGACAAAGAAGACAGCCTCTGGCCATTGCAGACAGGCCTCCAGGAAAGTGAGTTTGCCTGGGGAAAGGCCAAGCAGTAACTGTTTTGCCCTCCATCCTTGAATCTGGTTAAAGTAACTCTCTACTTCTGTGTTTATTTTCCTGTTTAACTCACTGAAAATCTTGAATAAATTTTGATTAATATTAATCCCAGCTAAAAGGGTCATAGGGAATCCTGGCAGTCCAGGGGTTAAGACTGTCCTTCCAATGCAGGAGCTGCCAGTTTGACCCCTGGCTGGGGAAAGAAGATCATACATGCCTGCACAGTGAGGCCAAAAAAATAATTTAAAAAAAAATTGTTTTAAAGGCTCATAAATAGATCTAAGATGGTCCACAAAGCTGGCAACCCAGCTTATCCACGCCTGACTCTCCTGTTAAATTGCAATTTCACTTTATTCTCCAGGGACATCAGTCATTTACCAACTTGGCCAACTTCATTTCCTTGTACTCTGCCTGTTTTCTACAGTGTGGTGGAAATAAATGGTCTTCACATCAGAAATTCTTTCTTATTTATTGGTTATACTGTGAAGCCTTGAGCAAATAACTTAAGCTTTCTAGGTTTTTTCTTTACTTAGAAAATCCGGGTGATAGAGCTTAAGGCAAACTGTCCGGTGTTAGGGTTTTATTTACTCTTTGTTAGACTAAAGGGAGGCTATTTTTCAGAGTCGGTTGTAAAGCTGTATGGTATTTCACAAACGTGGTTTTTTTTTTATGCCAAACTGATGAGTCTTCAGTCATAGTTCACAGATTTCCATTCTTTTTCAAATATTCCTGGACCCTCTGCTTTCTCCCTCTTGTGATCCACTAATATCATATGTAGATTTACACTGTTACCAGCGAAGCCTGCAGACACCACCTTGCACACCCCATTTGCTGTCCTTTATCTTTCATCTTCCAACCAGACTTCTGTAATGCAACTCACTTGTGCCAACCCAGGCGCTAACAGTACATTTTGCAAATGAGATCCTTTGGGATGATGTTAGTTCAGATACTGCCCCCTCCTCCTGAAGTCTAGACACCTTCCAGGGAGTCTATGCCATTCATTATTCATGTATGGGTCTGTCATTTAGTCCCCAAGAGTTTTTAGGATAAAAACCTTGCTTTTCTATCCCCTTTCAATGGTATAGTTGAACAAATCAGAGGGATTCCTGACATCGGCATAGTGGTTTACATTTTGCACTGGACTGTAACAGTAAGATCTCACTTTTACTTTCATTTAAAAAAAATCCAAGCCAGTCTATGTCCGACGCAGGATACAGCATGCTTGGGGCTGGTGCACGGTGATGACTCAGAGAGATGTTATGGGGAGGGAGGTGGGAGGGAGGTTCATATTTGGAAACGCATGTACACCCGTGGTGGATTCATGTCAATGTATGGCAAAACCAATACAGTATTGTAAAGTAAAATAAAGTAAAAATTAAAATTAAAAAAAAATCCATTAGGTAGGGATGTTTAAACCTGTTATGGAAAGGAAAAACAACTTGCCCAAAGTCACCAGCTAACAATGGCAGATGTGGGTCAAACACAAATCTACAGGCTGTGACCATGACTCTGGGGGGTCTTACAGCATGAATGAGGGTTAGGGGGTTTGCAGAACAGAAGTGGAGTCAAATAGGGG
The DNA here is from genome assembly GCF_016772045.2 of Ovis aries. Taxonomy (NCBI): domain Eukaryota; kingdom Metazoa; phylum Chordata; class Mammalia; order Artiodactyla; family Bovidae; genus Ovis; species Ovis aries. The sequence goes on from NC_056079.1 coordinate 28,060,502, forward strand.
CTCCCCACTGTCAGAATCCATCCTTTCCAAGTGCTTCTCTCTCTCGGCTCCCAGAATCTAGTTTTATGTTTTCATCTTTGTTCTAATCACATTTTAGAATCTCCTTTTATGAACATTTCTTTACTAGTGTAAGAACTCCTGGTAGGAAAGTAACATAGCTTCTTTATATTTGTAGTTCCAGAACCTAACACAACATCTGACACTTAGTTTAACAAAATACATGTTTACTGGATGAATTTCAGGAGTTTGTGTAGATCAGCGGTCCCCAACCTTTTTGGTACTAGGGACCGGTTTCATAGAAGACAAGTTTTCCAAGGACAGGGGGCAGGGGACAGTTTGGGGATGATTCAAGCACATAACATTTATTATGCACTTTGTTTCTATTATTAGTACATCAGCTCCACCTAAGGTCATCAGACATTAGATTCCGGAGGTTGAGGACCTGTGGTGTAGATGCATTGCAAACCAGACCAAACAAAGGCACTTTGCCTTATGTTCACTGTGCTTGGATACAGGAAGCTCAACTTAGAAAATCCATCCAAATCCATCTTGCTGTAGAGTTAGACTTAAAGCTTTGACAATAAACACCACCCCAGTCATTAGAAAGGGTGTCTGCTCATCTAGACACTGTATTACAGACGCTAAGAACACAAGTGAACCCAGGCTACCTAGATTTGAACCCAGCCTTCATTAGCTGCGTGTCCCTGAATAAGTTACCTTACTTCTCTGTGTCTCCATTTCTTTATGTGTAAAATGAGAGGAAATGGTTTACTTCACATTTTTTGAGACTGAGTGGATTAAACGATTTTATATTTACAGGGCTAGGTGACGCTAGTGGTAAAGAAGCTGCTTGCCAGAGAAGGAGACCTGGGTTTGATCCCTGGGTCAGGAAGATCCCCTGAAGAAGGAAATGGCAACCCACTCCAGTAATCATGCCTGGAGAATCCCACAGACAGAGGAGCCTGGCAGGCTTCAGTCCATGGAGTGGCAAAAGAGTTGGACACGACTGAGTAACACATTTCTCCGTATCGTTGGAGCCACTGTTTCCTGTTTCATTTTGATATTAGGGCCAACAACTTCCAAACTGGCCCATGTTTACTATCAACATTATCAATACATGTTGGATAATACTAACTTTATCTCTTCTTATCCCAGTGTCATCAAATGACACCCAAGCACTATCCAAGTGTTCGTTTAGCAAATACTCTTTGCCTGGAGAGATTCTGGCTCTAGAATTACATTGTCCATACAGTGTTTGGCTATATAAATTTACATTTACATTAATCAAAATTAAATAAGGTAAAAAATTCCATCTCTCAGTTGCACTAGCTACATTTCAAGTATTCTGTCACTACATGTGTCTGTCTGGTGGCTACTGGATTGGATGATTCAGATAGAGAAAATTTCCCTTAGCGCAGAAAGCTCTGTTACATAGAGCTATAGTACAAATACAAAGATAGAAGCCGACATTCTACTAAAGAAGATAAATAATAAATAAATATATGATCATTATGAATTAATAATTTTCTATAAAGAAACATATTTAGTTACTGAAACATTGTTAGAAAAATTAACTTTGATAAATAATTCCTTAATGAACTGTCACATCATTATATTAAAATTATAACTGGCTTACCAATTACAAAAGTAGAATATGTTTATTAGAGAAAATTTAGAGAATACAGAAAATTATAAAAAGGAAAATAAAAATATACCTAGGAATATTTTATCTTTTTTTATTTGATATTTGTAGACTATTTTACCATGTCAATCTTTGAAGCACTATTTTTAGTGTCTATGTAACAGTGCAATTTCTGAATTTAGTGTTATTTTATCACTGACCTCATTAGAATTTAGATTATTTTAAAATTATTTGTTCTAATATCTAAATGAGTATTCATATATATAATTCTTTGCCTGCCTTTTTATTATTTCTTCATGAAAAATCCTTAGAGTACCATCTCTAGAGCAAAGTTATTAAATATTTTTAGATTCAGCTCATAGTAAAAGATTTTTCAAAAATTTGAACTTATTTGTGCATGTACTTACCCTTGGCAACTGTATATTTTATTTCTTATAACTGTGGGAAGTATTTTGTTTAAACTTGTTATTTTTGATTAACAGTGAGAATGAACATCACTTCAAATATTTATTAAACATACATTTATCTATATATATCTTCTCTGAATTATCCATTTCAGTTTTACATCAAATTTTCAATTGCAAAATTAGATGAGCTCTTTGTATTTTAAGGATAGTAACCATTTGTCTTTCCTATTTTGAGCCAACATTTTCCCCAGTTTGTTGAATATCATAATTATGTTTCTATTTTTTTACATGGAAAAGTTCTGAAACTCATATGTGGCAAATTTATTTCCTGGCTTTTAAGTTTTGAAAGCCTCTGTGTTTAGAAGAATCCCTGACACACAGTGAAAACTCAGTAAGTATTGGATAAACGTAAGTTTAAATGAATTGAAATATTTGACCCATACTGACAAACCATGGCCTCATTCTTTTTTCCTACAGATGCAGGCCAATCCTTCCAATCATTTTAATGTAACTTGGAACTAGAAGAAAAGTTTGGCATTTGTACTGATTTTCTGATGGTAGCATACTCAGTATCTGGGGGATTACCATAACCTATTGTGTTCCTGAATGGGCTTCTCTGGTGGCTCAGCGGTAAAGAAATCACCTGCCAATACAGGAGACTCAGGTTTGATCCCTGGGCTGGGAAGATCCCCTGGAGAAGGAAATAGCTACCCACTCCAGCATTCTTGCCTGGAGAAACCCATAGACAGAGGAGCCTGGTGAGATACAGTCCATGAGGTTGCAAAGAGCTGGACATGACTGTACAACTAAACAGCGACAACAGTCCCTGAAGGGAACCTCTTACAAAGCTCCTGACCCTGCATTTGTGTCCATCTGGCCCCGATGGACACTGTAGATATTTCCTGTCCCACAGGGTCAGTGCTTTTTGGTAGCTGTTGTGTTTTTGTAATTTTTCAAGTAGTACCTCCCATTATTTTTTGTTTATAAATTTTAATTGGATTTTTACAAATTTTTGTTTTGTTTTTTTGTGGGTTTGGTTTGATCATGCCACATGGCATGTTGGATCTTAGTTCTATACCCAGGGATCAAGCCCATGTCCTCTGCACTGGAAGCAGAGTCTTAGCCACTAGTCCACCAGGGTAGTCCCTCCCATTATGTAATAAATGTTTAAAATCCACTTCCACCTCTTCTCAGTATCTGCCTGGCTTCTTCTGTCCTCTTTCTTCTACTAAAATTTTGAGCATACAAGCATGATAAAAAAGGACAATTAACTGAAGGTCAGTGGTATGAGGCAAACAAAAAGAATACTGTGTCCTGTTTCTTAATATTTCATCATGAAATCATAGTGATACAATTTGTATCAGGGGAAAAGAAAGCAAAGAACTAAAGAGCCTCTTGATGAAAGTGAAAGAGGAGGGTGAAAAAGTTGACTTAAAAGTCAACATTCAAAAAACTGAGATCATGGCATCCAGTCCCATCACTTCATGGCAAAAAGATGGGAAAACAATGGAAACAGTGACAGACTTTACTTTGGGGGGCTCCAAATCACTGCAGATGGTGACTGCAGCCATGAAATTAAAAGACGCTTACTCCTTGGAAGGAAAGTTATGACCAACCTAGACAGTATATTAAAAAGCAAAGATATTACTTTGCCAACAAAGGTCCATCTAGTCAAAGCTATGGTTTTTCCAGTAGTCATGTATGGATGTGAGAGTTGGACCATAAAGAAAGCTGAGCACCAAAGAACTGATGCTTTCGAACTGTGGTGTTGGAGAAGACTCTTGAGAGTCCCTTGGACTGCAAGGAGATCCAACCAGTCCATCCCAAAGGAGATCAGTCCTGAATATTCATTGGAAGGAATGATGCTAAAGCTGAAACTCCAATACTTTAGCCACCTGATGTGAAAACTGACTCATTGGAAAAGACCCTGATGCTGGGAAAGATTGAAGGCAGGAGGAGAAGGGGACGACAGAGGACCAGATAGTTGGATGGCATCACCGACTCAATGGACAAGAGTTTGAGCAAGCTCCAGGAGTTGGTGATGGACTGGGAGGCCTGGTATGCTACAGTCCACGGTGTCACAAAGAGTTGGACTTCACTGAACGACTGAACTGAACTGAGAAAGACAGAAGTCAGCATGCGTGTGTGCTAAAGTCCTGTCTGACTCAGCCCTGGTCTGGCCCTGTGCGAGCCTATGGACTGCAGCCTGCCAGGCTCTTCTGTCCTTGGGAATCTCCAGGCCAGAATACTGAAGTGGGATGCCATTTCCTCCTCCAGGGGATCTTCCCAGCCCAGGGATTGAACCCACATCTCTTACCTCTCCTGCATTAGCAGGCAGTTCTTTACCACTAGTGCCACCTGGGAGGCCCAAGCCAGCATGAAAGTCAAAGTGAAAGTCACTCAGTCATTTCCAACTCTTTGTGACCCCATGGACTATACAGTCCATGGAGTTTTCCATGCCAGAATACTGGAGAGGGTAGCCATTCTCCTCTCCATGGGTCTTCCCAATCCAGGGATCGACACCAAGTCTCCCGCATTGCAGGCAGATTCTTTACCAGCCAGGAAAGCCCAAGAATATTACAGTGGATAGCCTATCCCTTCTCCAGCGGATCTTCCCGAACCAGGAATCAAACCAGGGTCTCCTGCATTGCAGGCAGATTCTTTACCAACGGAGCTATCAGGGAAGCCCAAGTCAGCATACACATAGGCAAATAAACGTTTGTCCTTGGAATGTCTGTGGAGGTGGCCAGGTTCATTCATTAGAGCTGCCACACTCCTAGGAAACCACATAGCCTATTTACTTATAATGAACCACACAGGCTTCTGCAAATGTGCTTTTCCTCCATTTTCCTCTTTGGGGGTACTTACAAGTCCATAATACTGAAGTGTGCTGGTCAACTTTGTGCTTTGCCTGACAAACATCTGTCTTGCAAGTTTCACTATGAATGTTGCCTCCTCAGTCAAGTTGCCCTAATTTATTTATACTGAATTAGGCCCTTGTGTCTTCTCATTATTTACTTTAAAACTTTCAAAACATTGTTCTTTAATGACTAAGTTTTTTACCTTAATTTGGATATAGTTATACAGTCACAGGAATTTGCAAAAATAGTACCCATTTCCCCCAGTGGTTTTATCTTACAAAACTGTAGCATAATATCATCCCAGGAAATCGACATTGGCACAATGTATGCCTACAATTTAACGCTATTTTACGGTATCTTTATACTCATGAAGCTACCACCAGCCAAATCTCCTTCATGCTACCATTCGAGGTCACACCCACCCACTCCTCCCGCCATCCCAGACCCCTGGCAGCCACTAATTTCTTGTCTATCAGTATAATTTTCCATTTTTAAAATGTTATATAAATGGAATTATACAATATGTGACCTTTGGAGAAAGGCATTTTTTTCCCACTCAGCCTATTGCCTTTGAAATATTACTGACAGATGAGAGACTATGTCTGCCATGCCCTCCTCCAGGCCATCTTCCTGACCCAGGGACTGAACTCTGGACTCCTGTGTCTCCTGCATTGCAGGTGGATTCTTTTTCACTGAGCGACCAGGGAAGCCCTGATACATTATATATATCTATATCTATATATATATATATATATATCTATATATATATATATAGATATATATATCTCCTATTATAGCCCGGGGCTTCTGTGGTGGCTCAGTGGTAAAAAAAAAAATCCTCCTGCCAATGGAGGAGATGCAGGTTCAGTCTTTGGGTTGGGAAGGTCTTCTGGAGGAGGGAATGGCAACCCATTCCAGTATCCTTGCCTGGGAGATCCCATGAACAGAGGAGCCTGGCGGGCTACAGTCCATGGGGTTGTGAAAGAGTCAGACACGACTTATCTACTAAGCAACAATCCTTCTATTAGTGAAAGTTTTTTTTCTAAGAATTTTTTTTATGCAGACCATTTTTAAAGTGTTTATTGAAGTTATTACAATATTGATTCTGTTGTTTTTTATGTTCTGGTTTTTTGGCCATGTAGCATGTGGGATCTTAGCCTGCAGATCAAGGATTGAATCCTCACCCCCTGCACTGAAAGATGAAGTCTTAACCTCTGGACCACCAGAGAAGTCCCCAGAAATGGAAGTCTTAATTTCTTATTTCAATGATACTAACATCAACTAGATTTCAGACATTCTGATGAAAAAGTTTGTACTTTGTTTTTGTCCTTAGAATGTACAGTCAAATGACTGTTTTAAAGTCACTTGTAAAAATTACTCTATGTAGTTATGTCACCAATAGAGGTATTTTACTTCTCTTTTTGTTTTTAGGACCTGCTTTTTAATTTAATTTAATTTACAGTTATGTAAAATATTTAACGAATCCTCACTCAAAGGTATAGTCAAGGAAATTGAGCTTCAATATCTGCCCCCACCATACTTCCTCCTCCTTCGGTGACTATTTTTTCAAAAATTATAAGGTTTATCCTCCATTTTTAAAAAATATAAACAAATATATGTATTCATAGAATCTCCTTCAGCTACAGAATACTCTATTTAGTAGCTATCTTATTGTTCAAATTCAACCAGGGCAATAAATAACCTTGTCCATATAATCTTGTTTTAATTAATTAACTTTCATTTATTTTATCTTTTTAATTAAGTGATGAATTTGGCTGCCTTGGACCTTCGCTGCAGCACACAGGATCTCTGTTGCAGCAGGAGGGATCTGTTGGCCTCTGTAGCTGTGGGGCTCAGGCTTGTTTCTCCGTGGCATGTGGAATCCTCCCAGACCAGGGATCGAACCCATGTCCCCTGCACTGGCAAGTGGATTCCTATCCACTCTACTGTCAGGGAATTCCCTTCCAAACTGTTTTTAATAGCTTTTTATATATTAGGGTTATGTGGCAATCTTATTTAAAAACTGCAAATTCTTTTTATAACTATTTATTGAAAATTTACCTTATCGGCACTTTTTGTGTTACAAGTGACAAAAAAGAAAAAACACATACTCTTTATTTAAAAAGATACAGGAGCTGCATAACTGAAAAGTCCAGAAGTAAGACTAGCTCCAGCAACACTCAGTTTATTTATAAGCTCACACAATACACAGCTGATGTCACCAAAGATTTTTCTTCCCTACTCTTCTCTTTCAGTTTCTCTAATAATAGCAAAATGGCTGCAGCAGTGCCAGCCCTCACATCCTCACAGGGCCTCACCCGAGAAAAATGTAAGTGCTCCTACTAGTAATTCCAAGAAGAAAAGCAATTTCCTCCTGCAAAATTCCAGCAAACTTCTCCTTGGTTTATTTTAGTTTGAATTGATTGACATGGCCGTTTATGGCCATTTGCTGTGACAGGGAGATAGGATATTGAGGAGATGAATCAAATCATGACCATCTACCCCTGGAGCTAGGAGGTGATTAGGAGTCATTCTCACCCAAATATCATGACTATGAGTAGGTTACAGATGGTTTCCCAAAGGCCATTTGGAGTCTTGCTTTTTGTTGGAGAGTGGTTATTAGATGATCAAAAAGTAAATCAGTTTCATGTCGGTGGGGCGGGGCGGGGGGCGGGGGTCATGCACTGTACCAAACCCTACGGACACAAAGCTAAAACAACTCTTCCAAGCTTCCTTACCTACATTTACTTAAGTACTCACTTTACCTGAAGACTCTTCTCCCAGTAGATGTTTCCAGCTTGATTTTATACATACACATTCTTCCATTTTTATATTAATATTCTGTCTCAGTGTCTCTACAAACAATGACTGGAGCAATATGCAATGTTTCTAGAAAAGCAGAGAATCTGGAGTGAGACTCTGACTTTGAACTTTTAACATGACTAATTACATGACCCTGATCAAAAACTCAACTTCTCAGAACCTCAATCTCTCCTTCAGAGAAGAAGGTGATTATTATTATTATACATAACATTGAGAAGGTCCTTGCTGTGTGCCACACTCTGTTGTAAGTATTTTAAATCTCTTAAGTCATTGAAAGCTCATAGCAATCCCTTCAATAAAAACTTCTATTAGATCATCTTATATGTAAAGAAACTGAGAACAGTGATGTTAAGTAACTTGCTCAAGGCCTCCTACCTTATAAGTAGAAGAGCTGAAATTTGAACCCAAGTTTTCTAACTCCAAGTAAACTGTATGCTGCTGCTGCTGCTGCTAAGTCACTTTAGTCGTGTCCGACTCTGTGCGACCCCATAGACAGCAGCCCATCAGGCTCCCCCATCCCTGGGATTCTCTAGACAAGAATACTGGAGTGGGTTGCCATTTCCTTCTCTAATGCATGAAAGTGAAAAAGTGAAAATGAAGTCGCTCAGTCGTGTCTGACTCTTAGCGACCCCATGGACTGCAGCCTACCAGGCTCCTCCGTCCATGGGATTTTCCAGGCAAGAGTACTAGAGTGGGGTGCCATTGCCTTCTCCAGTAAACTGTATACACAGGTGAAATTTTTAGCAAAAAGAAACTGCTCAGGACTTCCCTGACAGTCTTCCGCACTTTCACTGCTGAGGGTGCGGGTTCAAACCCTGGTTCGGGAACTAAGGTCCCATAAACTGCTGTGTGGCCAAAAAGAAAAAAAAAAAAGAAGAAGAAGAAAAGAAAAGCTGTTCGATAATATTACTATCCCTGAACCTAAATAATAATTATTCTACTTCATAGAGTACTTATGAAGTTCACATAAAATAAAGTCTGTAGAAAAGCTTCCTAAACCAAAAAGCAATTTGCTGTACAAATATAATGCATTTTAGTTCTTACTACGATGTCTCCCTTCCTAAATCTCTCCAGACCTTGGATAACATCTCATATGGGCATCCAGTCAGTCCCATTTTTTTTATTAATATTAGCGCTTCTTATTTTCAATTAACAAACCTTATCTTTTGCAAAGCCCTCCTCATGTTAAACCCTCTAGCATTTCCTTCTTAATTCTTTCTGCTCATTTCTTCCCTAGCTGTCAGCCTTTTCTCTGTGGGATTCACATTCCCAGACTTTATGATAATGAGACATCCTGACTCCATTTGCTCTAGTCCATTACTTTCTAAAGATAGTACATAGGAGGTTCAGGCCTGGATTAATAGTTTCAGTAAACTTTTGCTACTTTTTATTTTTCCTTCCAATGCTTTTAGAAGCTTCTATAGCTATAGGGCTTCAGTTTCCTTTTGTAGGTATGATTTTGAATGGTTTTACAGTTAACTTCAGCATGGTTGTTAAGAAATGAATTCAACAATTATGTATTTAATACCTATATGACAAATCCTATATAAGATGCTGATAAAATATTAATTTTGCATAGTTCCCAGAACTATAAGTAGTGAGAAAGACGTCTAAGGTTACTAAGCTGTCTGTCCTTGTAAGAGAAACTTGTCCTCCTGAATTGGTAACACCTATGCATCTTCTTTCTTTTATTTGTTTTTTGAGATTCCAGACTCTAAAGATATTTTGTGTGTGGGTGTGTGTTTGTGTCTTTGTGTCTGTGACAGACAGAGAAAGGGAAACAGAGGTCTGCAGGGCAATATTACAAACACTTGAAGAATTCCAATGTTTAAAAAGCCATTGAGGGACTTCCCTGGTGGTTCAGTGGGCTGGGAGTCTGGCAGCTGGTGCAGCAGACATGGGTTTGATCCCTGGTCCAGGAAGATCCAACATGCCTCATAGCAGCTGAGCCCGTAAGCCACAACTACTGAAGCTGGAGCACCTAGAGCCTGCAACAAGAGGTCACCACAATGAGAAGCCCATGCACCGCAATGAAGACCCAGCACAGCCCCCCAAAATAAATATTCAAAAGAAAAGAAAGGAAGGAAGCCAGTGCAATCAATAATCAAAATACTCAATGTGAAATTCATTTCACTGAATAGTTTGATAAAAACTTTAAAATAAGTTATGTGTAAGGAAATAAACCAAGACGTAACTGCCATCTTGAAAAGACCAAAGTTTTGAAACAACATAAACAGAAATCAAACAAAGTCGTGTGAATCAACTGATTTCAAGAATCAGTAAGACAACTTGAACATCAAACTTCTATCAATCATCTAAATTTTAAAACTGCAAGAGCTGGGATACATTCTGACTTGGATTCTAGAAGAGCTAATTAGTGAATTTGGAAAATGGTACTAAGAGGCTTACCCAGAATGCAGTCTAGAAAATAAAAGAAAAAAATACTGAAGAGAAGTTAAGACACATGAAAGATTATTAAGCCTAATATCTAATATTCAGTAAAAATTACAGAAACCGAGAAAGGAAGAAATGATAGTAGGCTACCTTTGAAGAATTAATTCTAGGAATACTCTAGAATATTAATTAAAAGATAAATTTTTAGATCAAAAATTTTTTACTAGAATTACCTACTAAAAATAGACAAAAATACAATGAAAATAAGTCCACACCTTGGTCACATAATGAAAATAAAGAATAAAGCGAAAAATCGTTAAAGTTAGCAAAGAAAAGTATCGGTAGATTGATAGTATTAATACCATCTCATCAACAACAAAGTCCAGAAAGCAATGGAGTAGCATCTTCCACATGCTCCATGGAAATAACTGTCAACCTAGAATATTGCATTCAATCACATTATTCTTTAATATTTAGAGCAAACTCTCATGTAAAGAATAAAAAAAAACTTTGATGTTCACTAAACACACTCTTAAAGATTGTGTTTTAAAAGATATAATGATTTTTTTTCACTCTACCTGTCTTATTACACTTGAGAAATAGTTCTTGGACCATGCTCTCTGATTCTTCCTGGCCTAAATCTCTCCTTATTCCAGCTTCTTTGACACTTGACAGACAATTTTGCATAAAATACAGATTTGGTCGTGTTACTGCCTAGCACCCTCCCTGCCAAACCTCACACAAGCACCCATTTCTTTTGTTCTAGAAGGGTGTAATCTGTGAAAAAAACACATTTCAACTAAGTAAATTTTGAAGATCCAATCACCTTTATCCATCGATTCATGAATTGGTCGGCATCCCAGCTGCAACTATTAATAGGAAGGCACTCTGTGGTGCTGGTTTAGTCCCTAAGTCGTGTCCAGCTCCGAGACACTATGGACTGTAGCCCTCTGTCCATGGGATTCTCCTGGCAAGAATACTGGAGTGGGTTGCCTTTTCCTTCTCGAGGGGATTTCTCCCACCCAGGGATCAAACCCATGTCTCCTGCATTGCAGGCAGATTCTTTACCACTGAGCCACCGGGGAAGCCCCAGAAAGACACTCTGAGAAGCTGTTAAAATGGAAGGCTTTTAAGGGCAAAAGGGATGAGACAAGGAAATCAAAAACAAAAGGAAAGATTATTTCTGGCAAGGTTACTTTCCTCTGAGGGAAGGAAAGGGGGGCCTTTTACCTGAAGATGACTTCACTAGGATTGATCAGGAAATTCCAGGGTGACTGATTTAAAATTTCAAGCCTGAAAGAGGCTGAAACTGCAATTAGAGTAAGTATTAAGCTTTGCTTTGATGTTGTGGGGCTGAGCACAAGTGACTATTTGGGGCCTATTACTTCTTTTTTTTAATAAGTCAAACGTTTTAAACCTGGATTTCGAAGCCTCTGCAGATTTTTCTAGCCTTGGTTCCTACTTTTTATTTACTTACAGGATCAACTCAAAGGTCAGTGTCAGCCAGGTCCCCTGATTTCAGACCCTAAATAGTGAGAAAGAAATTACTTTCTGACTTTCTGGAGTATTCACTGTAAGTGCATTGCCTAAGCCCTCATGTTTTTCAGGCAGTCCGCCTGTTAGACACAAAGCTATAAGAAATAATGGCAGAGGTTTCTGATTTGTGTTATATTACTAAATAGTTCAGATGGTAGAAAATCTGCCTGCAATGCAGGAGACCCTGGAGAAGGGAATGGCAACTCACTCCAGTATTCTTGCCTAGAGAATCCCAGGGACAGAGGAGCCTGGTCGGCTACAGTCCATGGGTTCACAGAGTTGGATATGACTGAGCAACTAACACACACAATAAGTGTGTCCAAAGCCCATGAAGAAAATCAGTCCTTCCAATAATATTCTCCCTATATTACTTCACAGAGGTATTTTCTGAGGTTTTATGGCAGGGAGTCTTTTATTTGATATTTTCAGCATGATAGGATTTTAAGATATTATTCTGCCATGTTGGCTATATCCTTTAATGTTTTCAAGTTACCTTTTCTATCAATTTCTCTTATCTCTATGGCTCCTAATCTTTGTCACCAGTCTCCATCAACAAAATCAAGCTGCAGAAAATAAATTACAGATAAGGCTCCCTGACATGGTAATGGGGTTTTCACTGCTTACCTTGAATTTTCTATTTCAGTCATTTTTGCTGCCAGAAATCTCCTTTTGATCCTCAAATCAGAAAACCCTTTGATGTGAAGGGCAACTTACCACATTAAAACATAAAAACTAGCAACTTGTTAGCACTTCGTTTTTCCTTTGGATTTTACTGCCATTCACGTATCAGTTATTTTTTTTATCTTGCAGTTACTCTCAGGACTTGGGCAGTTAAGGTGTACTATTTGCTCTATTTCTTGTCCTTATTGATAATTTATTTCACTTAATTGTTTTGAGGACTCATTAAGTTTCCTTCACCCTAGACCATCATGAATACACTGTAAGCTGAATCCTAATATCTTGGGGCTCCCCTGATGGCTCAGATGGTAAAGAATTTGCCTGCAATGCAAGAGACCTGGGTTCAGGAAGATCTCCTGGAGAAAAGAATGGCTACCCACTCCAGAATTCTTGCCTGGAGAAGTCCATGGACAGGGGAGCCTGGCGGCCCACAGATGATGGGGTCCCAAAGAGTCGGACACACTGAGTAACTAACAGCTTCACTTTCCCATTTTTCATAGCACCTCTTAGTCCTCAACACCTTCAGCAGAGCTTTTTCAAATTTCACTTTAAAATTTGGATAAACCCACTCTCACTTCTGTGTCACCTCCACTTCCTTCAGTGGCTAGGAAGTGAGGTGAGTGATGGGATTGCTGAGGCTCTCTGCTCACAAAAGTCTTAGGAGGTGGTTCTGTTCTACTGAATTATATCAGACGTGGCTTGCAGTAAAGGTGCGGCCAAGGGAACTATAGCAGGCTGGCTACCTCTCCTCAGTGCCCCAGTTCTCAGTCCTCCCGAGCAACCCAACGGGAAGGCTCTTAGTACATCTCAAATCCAATATGCCCCTCATTGACTTTTCTGTCCTCTTTCATTACACATCCACGCCATCCCGTAACCTCTCTATTCTATCAGCCTAAATCCTGGTCTACAGAATAAAAGCACTCAGACTCTTCTTCCGTCTAGTCATATTTACATACCCAACCTTATTTACCATTCTCCCCTCCATAAACTACATTCCTCAACCAAACTAAACCCGCGATTATTGCCCTGGGACACCTATTTCTTAGTTCTAACCTCATACCACATCTTCAGGAAGTATCTTCATTCTCTCTTCTCCATTTTCTGTTTGTTTGCTTGGCTGCACCACACAGCATCTGGGAATTTAGCTCCCTTACCAGGGATCAAACCTATTCCCCTTGCATTGGAAGCATGAGGGCATAACCACTGGACCATCAGGGAAGTTTCTCTCCTTCATTGGTATGTGTCCAAATCCTAATCATCCTTAAAAGTTGAGTTCAACTGCCTTCTGCAAAATACTGTATCATAATCCTAGATGTATCCTTTGTTCTCCAAATTCCTGTGGCATTTTTCCTATAATTTCTCTTCCATACCTGCCCCTTTCTTCTTTAACTTTGGGTAATTTATGAACATACATTATTTTTTTTTAATTGGACTACAACTTCTTGAGGACTTGATCTATTTCCTTATGAAATCATCTTTTTTTTTATTCTATACGATGACTGACAAGTAGCTTTCACAGAGAAAGGATGTTCTTTCATGCATTTTCTTAATTACTGCACGTAATGACTATAAGCTCATATTATTTAGGGCCATTTTATCAGTAAGGAAATGTTTTATTGAAGAAGTAATGAACCCCTTTGATGGGTTAAACAAATATTTAATGATATTGAATAAATGATAGAGCAAATAGATCACTCCACATGAGGATTTTAGTGATTTTATACTAAAGGAAAGATGTGCTTTATCTGCCAAAGTAAGTTCACAAGCACAGTTGAAAAAGAAATAGTTTCTGTTTTATTTTGTTTTGTGAATTGCCTCCATGAATTGGGTGAATGAAATTGCCACGCCTTTCTATAATTTGCTTCAAGTATCATAGAAACATTGACTGTGTCAATAGGGATAAAGAGAGATGTAAGTTTACCTATTGGAGAAGGCAATGGCACCCCACTCCAATACTCTTGCCTGGAAAATCCCATGGATGGAGGAGCCTGGTAGGCTGCAGTCCATGGGGTCACTGAGAGTCAGTCACGACTGAGCAACTTCACTTTCAATTTTCACTTTCATGCATTGGAGAAGGAAATGGCAACCCACTCCAATGTTCTTGCCTGGAGAATCCCAGGGACGGGGGAGCCTGGTAGGCTGCTGTCTATGGGGTCGCACAGAGTTGTGCAACCAGGTTTCCTGAAATGGTTAGATATCCTCACTCTCAGCAGTAGTCTTTTGATAAGCACTTTCAGTCAGCTGCCTGTCTACAAAGGAGGCAAACACTTTCAATTTCCTGGGAAAATGGAGGAATTTTCCAAGTGTGACAGCTATCTTCCTAATGTTTCTTGCAGATGGGTGAAATGACAGATGGCAGGGCTTGAATTCATCTTGATGAATAGGAAATTGATGTTCTCTGTCACACCAGCCTTTCTGAGTGTGGATTTATATAGGAAAGCTTTCCCACTTTCACGGTTTTAAAAAAGAGTATTACTCAACCATTAAAAAGGAACAATATTGAGTCATTCGTAGAGATGCGGATAGACCCAGAGTCTGTCATATAGAGTGAAGTCAGAAGGAAAAAAACAAATATCATATATTAACACATATATGCGGAATCTAGAAAAACAGTACAGATGAACCTATTTTCAGGGCAGGAATAGAGACACAGGCATAGAGAACAGATGTGTGGACACGGTGGGAGGTAAAATGAGGTGGGAGATTGGGAATGATCTACACACTACCATATGTGAAATAGACAGCTAGTGGGAACCTGCTGTATAGCTCAGGGGGCTCAGCTCAGGGCTCTGTGATGACCTAGAAGGGTAGGATGGGAGGGTTGGAGAGAAGCACAAGAGGGAGGGGATGTATGTATACATATGACTGATTTTGGAGAAGGAAATGGCCACCCACTCCAGTATTCTTGCCTGGACAATTCCATGGGCACAGAAGCCTGGCTGGGATACAGTCCACAGGGTCTCAAAGAGTCAGGTACCACTGAGCGACTAATGCTCACACACATGGCTGATTCATGTTGTTGTATAGTAGAAACTAACACAACTAAAGCAACTATACCACAGTTTTTAAAAGTCACCGACAATGAGGGAAGAAGTGAAAGGAGCCATTACCTGGCAATGGAAAATGCGCCTAGATTCTTCACAGATACCGCATTAAGGAACATGGTTGAGAGAACAGCACATCCTGGTCCTTGGACTGGAGATTTGTCAAAGTTGGTGGAGATCTGTGATATCCTCTCATCCATCTCTTCATTTTACCATTGGACAAAGAGAAGCGACTTGTTCAAGATTATAAGAAACACAGTGACTAGGGCCGCAATGTTGCCTCCAGGAACATCAAGTAGAGGAAAGCTGAAGAAGCGGCTATGCTATCTGTAAGAGAAAGAGCCAAAAACTCAGCCAAGTTCAAACCCAGTGTCAGGGATCCTTGCACCTCTTCTAGGAGAAATAGCATGACCTTCACATTGAAAAATACAATAAATTCTCCAATTTTTCCATTTTCTGTATCCTTAAGCAAAGCAGTCTCCTCATTTGTGAAATGCGGTTATTACAATTATTTCCTTTGCAGGACTGTATGGAGGATTTCAAGACATCAAGCATTAGATAAGGTCTGGGAAATAGTACACCATCAAATGTTGGTTCTACCTTCGATAAGTTTAAAGTTGGAATTTAAAAAAATTTAGGGACTTGAAATACAAAAAGAAGGCCAAGAAATGTCTGTTTCAATCAGTAGAGTCCCATGAAGACAATCTGAATCATATTTAGTCTCTTGGACAAATCACAGAGGATATAGAGGAATTAATATAATATTATTTTTCATTAAGTGTTTAAGACATATGGACAATCCAAGCCTGGCCTTCCTCCCTTTGCCCAGAAAACATTTTAGCCACAACAGAACTTGGAGCATGATCAGTCTAACATCTTCAACAGCGTTTCTGGTGTGTGCATACTTTCACATAACTTTGTCTGAAAGGCTCTCAGTGGAGTCTCTCACCACCTTCATCTAATGGGCAGCAGCTGCCTGGAAACAATCCTTCCATATTACTCACCTTATCAGGCCACAATAAAACACCTCCCTTCATCCTACCCTGGGAAGACGTATCTGTTCATTTGCTATTTGTAATGTTGACGGCCCCTCTTCGGGTAGTTTCTCCTACACCAGGTGGTTCTGGCTTTTTAGCGTTTCTCACTAACTAGCTGATTCCTCTCTGAGTTTATCTGAATTTTAGTTTGTTTCTTTATAGACAGCACACTTCAGCTTTCTACTCTCCTGGACTCCTCGTTGGCAGAGATCATGAGAAGCAGCTGTCTGCCCTGGGCAATGACACAGAGATACCGGTGTCATCATCGTGGTTCAAAGCCGGTCGTAACCCCTAGATAATCCCGCGTCTCCTGCTGCATTTGTAGTCAGATTTCCTTTCCTTTTTCTTATTCATCTAATTTTGCCCACCCCAGGCGGCATAAGGGATCCTAGTTTCCTGACCAGGATCAAACTGGTGCCCTCTGCATTGGAAGCGCAATGTCTTAATCACTGGATAGCCTGGTAAATCCCTGTAGTCAGATTTCTGATTCAAGCTCCAGACCACTTTATGTACTGAAAGGTGCCATTGTTTTTTTCTATTGTTCTCCCACTGGCCATTCTTTATTGGCTATGGGGGAAAGGGGAAAAATGATGTGAGTTTGGCCTTTGCAATTTTTAGAAAGCTCAGCCTTCTACCATTATCTATTCATCTATCTATGCCTCTTTCTAATGCCTCAATTTCCAGAGTGACTATGATAAATCTGAGTCAATCTGATTAAGAAATTATTAATACTAAAAGAGAAAATGGAAGGAGTAGCAAAGGAAATTACAAAAAGATCCCAATATTAGATGCCCTTGAGGCTCTAAAAGTTAAGATAGTTTTCTAGATATTTACTACTCAGTGTGGAATTTAAATTAGAGATTATATCAATCAAAAGTATTGATTCATAGACCTTTTTATCATCTTCTCTATATATTTGAGATTGAGATATAATAAAATGAAACCATTCAGTGCACTCAAAGTTATACATCCTGGTCTCAAGTTCTGGATCTGGCTTATGTAACTATGGAACCTTGAATTATATACATACACACACATATTTTATATGTATATAGGCTATAAGTATATACTGGGAAAAGAACAGAAAAATTATAAAATAATAGATATTTCCAAGACAAATTGGAATAATTTTTTAAATTCAACTGTGAGAAATCACAAGTAGGTAAAAAGCAATTTTAAAAATTATAAATACTATTAAAAGAATTGTACAAGCATAGGTGTGTTAAAGACAGCTCTATTCATCAAACCCTATTTGTCCTCTTCTTGGGCTCAAAAATAAACTGTATTTCTCAGCCTGCAACAGAGTTGGGGTCAATGGTACATGAGTAGAGGAGAGGCACACCAGTTTCCATAAAAACATTGACCCATAAAAAACCTCTGCCATGAATCCTTCATTCTCTTACCCCTTCCAGCAAGGACAGCCAACTTGGAAACCACATGTTGCCGATTCATGAAGCACCACTGCTGGGGAGATGCTGCCTGCCAATTAGAACACCTGTTTAGGATGACATGGGCAAGATACAACACTTCTTATTGGGTTAAGCCTGAGATGTGGGGGTTTATCTGTTAAAAACAGCAGAAGCGACAGATGGTAAACTCGAGGGGTAGGTTGCCAAGCTGCTGGAAGTGGCATTAGTCTGATTTTAATTGGGAAGAGCCCAGTGCTGACAGCTAACTATGAAAACAGGCCTTTACGAGGCCCAGCCAATGACTGGCTGAAACATAATCTGGTCAAATCAGCAATGCCAGCTGGGATAAATTCTGAGGTCCTTAGAGGAGACTTCTGCCAATTTGACAGGCCAGTGAAGATTCCTGAACCACAGACAATTCAGGGGGTTCTGATTATCCCTTTTAAAAATGTCTGCTTATGGGTATGCCTGTCATAGAAAAGTACTCCTGTGAATTCTAAATGAGAATCTGAAAACCTGGAAAAATCAAGAATGGCAGGTCTCAGATTGTCTCCTTTAATTCACACTCAATTTTTTATATTTCTGTGAAGCCTTAATGAATCACGGAACAAAAATTGTGCCCAGCTACCGGTCCACCTTTTTATTGACAATCTTAAAAAATTGAAGAAAGTCCCAGACAAAAATGGCAAAAATAAACAGTTTCCAAGTTTAACTAGAATTTGCATGACAGCTAGTGGTCGTAAGTCTAAACAGGAACCTAAGATGGGAAAATAGTCCCTGCCCAAAATAAACCCTTCTAGATCTGATTCTCTGTGTTGCAATACTGTTACACGTTATTTCATATTTTCCACCTCATTGTTTCCAAATGTGAGGCCCACAGAAATTGCATTCATTAAATTCCTAGGTTTTTGTTTTATTATGAATTCAACAACTGAGAGTTTAGGCCTTTCCTTTCTTATTGTCTAAGCTCTTACATGTTTTACTAATTCGAGTGTCATTCTTCATACCAGTTATTAGAGATCTGGCTCTTTGGCAGGAGCAAACCCCTAAAAAATTAAAGCTAAGCACAGGAGAAAGAGTAGGAGGACAATCTGCTGCTTCTGGTGTGGCTGTCTGGTTACTCCACAAACCCTACCATCTGATGTTGCTCAAACATCACACACATGGGCACACAGTGACAGCAGTGAAATGCAATTAGTAACATCCATGAAGACTGAGGCAAACCAAAGAGTCAATTGGTATCATACCTAATAACACCCAAATCCGGTTTATTTGAACAAAAATTCATCCAATTGGAAGATTCCAGATTATTCTAAATATAGCTTAGTATTATTACTCCCAGACATGTTCTGCCCACAACTGCAGGGAGGACATTGACAATGATACCTGTCCCCGCCCTTGGGCATCCATCTATCCTTCTCAGTACTCTTTGAGATCCCATGGACTATAGCCCGCCATGGGCTCCTCTACCCATAGAATTCTCCAGGCAAGAATCCTAGAGTGGGTTGCCATTCCCTTTTCCAGGAGATCTTCTGACTTAGGAATGGAACCTGTGTCTTCTGCATTGCAGGCAGACTCTTTACCGTCTGACCCACCAGAGAAGCCCCCCTTTTCAATACACATATAGCCAAAGCAACTTTTAGACGTCACTGGACTTCCCTAAGTTTAAATGTGGGGCATATATTCTTTACTGCTTTTATGTTTTCTGAATAGATTGCTATGCATCTATGCAAAAGAATTCTTCCATTTAGGTCTCTAAGAATCACATTAGTAACAGTGACCCAAACTGGAAAATGATTTTTCTCCTTCAAGGTACAGGGGGAACTTACTTTTGACTCAAAAGACACTGAACAAATTCTGGATAACTAGTAACTCTTATTTTCTGATAGTGATAAAGCTTTTTATATAGCATCTCTAAAGGAAAAAAATTCAGTGTATGCCAAAAGAAAGCATAAAGATTTTTTCTCATTTTTTAATCAAAATATGCTTGCTATAAAATCAGATCTCCAATTAATAGATTTAATATATACCATGTTAATCTCCAAAACAATTGTCTCATAAGTTCAACAAATCACAATCTCTTGCCAATATTTTTATTCATGACTCAAGTTTTCTAAAAAGAAGTTCAGGTTAGAATAAAGATATCTCACTGAATTACATGATTGAGTGATGAGAATCTTATATTTCCATCAAATAATGTCTTACATTTACAGAGTTGACCCAGAGAACATGTCACTTAATATCAGCCCTTCACAGATTTAAAATTCCTGTTGCCATAGCAAACACATTTAGACGAACAAGGAATTGCTTTCCTTTAAAATTTTTAAATGGAAGAGTTCTTCATTCTGTTATATACAAATTGTTTTAAATTCATGTGTGATAAAAGTCAACTGTGTTTTAGGTCTTGTAAATGAGTGAGTGAGTGAAAGTCGCTCAGCTGTGTCCGATTCTTTGCGACACCATGGATTGTAGCCCACCAGGCTCCTCTGCCCACGGGATTCTCCACGCGAGAATACTGGAGTGGGTAGCTATTCCCTTCTCCAGGGGATCTTCCCAACTCCTGCATTGCATGCAGATTCTTTACCATCTAAGCCAGGTCTTATCATCTACCCAAATAGTTTTTAATTACTATGATTTAATGTTAACACAACATATATTATTCTACACGTGTTCTAATTCTGATTGGGATAAAGTTGTAAAAGACTTTGTCCTGTTGCTGTCACCTCAAGTGTGCCTTTGCAGGGGACTTACACTTTACAAATATATTATCTTACAATTCTACAAGTCAGAAGTCCGACACAGGTCTTGCTGGGATAAAACTGAAGTATCAACAGAGCTGTATTCGTTTCCAGAGGCCTTTTCTCACTTCTAGAGGCTGCCACTTTGCAAGGCTCATGGTCCCTTCCCCAATCTTCTCAGTTAACAGTGGTCCTTCTGATGCTACCATCTCTCCCTTGTCTTGCCCCAGGGAAATGTCTCTACTTTTAAGAACTCAAGTGATCAGTTTAAGGCCACTTGGATAATCCAAAATAATTTCTCCATCTTTAGCTCCTTCACTTAAACGTATCTGCAAAGTCCCTTTTGCCATATAAAATAACAGTAACAGATTCCAAGGATTAGGGCTTGGAACTCTTTTGGAAGCCATGATTCTTTTACCTATCTTTCTAAAATAGAAGACTGGGGACCTCTTAGCCCATTTTATGTCTTCCGTTTATTCAAAATGTGACTTCAGAGACCAAAGAACTATGGCTCAGAAAGTTTGTGATATATATATCTAATGTATAGTATTATCTGGAATAGAGGATATCAAGCATTATATAACGACATACAATCAATATAGCAACGATAAGTCAGCCAAAGTTAGAATAAGTTCTGAGGAGCTAACCTTCAGCCTGGTAATTACAGTTAATTATACAATGCTATGAAAGAGTAGATATTAAAGGTTGTAACCACGAAATCAAAACAGTAATTATGTGGTATGATGGAGGTGTTAGCTAACACTATGGTGGTGATTCACAATATATCAGTACATCAAATCAACACACTGTACACCTTTAACTTATGCAATATTACATGTCAACAATATCTCAATAAGGCTGGTAAAAAAGAGAAGTTGTGCTTAAGAGGAAGATAACGAAATTCAATAATACGTGCAATTGAAATTGTAAGCTTCAATTTTTCCTAAAGCGTGCTCCATGGGATTTAACTTACTATCACATGAATAGTTGTTTCACAAGGAATCATGTGCATTATATGAACATATATTTGGGAAATGCCAAGTGAAACAAAGTTAAACTGATTCCTTCTCCGAGTCCTTAATTTGCCAATGTGCACTGTGAATCTATAAGAGAGCAACACATGCTCTTCAGTTCAGTTTAGTTCAGTTCAGTCACTCAGTCATGTCCGACTCTTTGCAACTCCATGAATCGCAGCATGCCAGGCCTCCCTGTCCATCACCAACTCCCAGAGTTCACTCAGACTCACATCCATTGAGTCAGTGATGCTATCCAGCCATCTCATCCTCTGTTGTCCCCTTCTCCTCTTGCCCCCAATCCCTCCCAGCATCAGAGTCTTTTCCAATGAGTCAACTCTTCACATGAGGGGGCCAAAGTACTGGAGTTTCAGCTTTAGCATCATTTCTTCCAAAGAAATCCCAGGGCTGATCTCCTTCAGAATAGACTGGTTGGATCTCCTTGCAGTCCAAGGGACTCTCAAGAGTCTTCTCCAACACCACAGTTCAAAAGCATCAATTCTTCGGCTCTCAGCTTTCTTCATAGTCCAACTCTAACATCCATACATGACCACTGGAAAAACCATAGCCTTGACTAGATGGACCTTTGTTGGCAAAGTAATGTCTCTGCTTTTCAATATGCTATCTAGGTTGGTCATAACTTTTCTTCCAAGGAGTAAGTGTCTTTTAATTTCATGGCTGCAGTCACCATCTGCAGTGATTTTGGAGCCCCAAAAAAATAAAGTCTGACACTGTTTCCACTGTTTCCCATCTATTTCCCATGAAGTGATGGGACCGGATGCCATGATCTTCATTTTCTGAATGTTGAGCTTTAAGCCAACTTTTTCACTCTCTTCTTTCACTGTCATCAAGAGGCTTTTTAGTTCCTCTTCACTTTCTGCCATAAGGGTGGTGTCATCTGCATATCTGCTGCTACTGCTGCTAAGTCACTTCAGTCGTGTCCGACTCTGTGTGACCCCATAGACGGCAGCCTACCAGGCTGCCCCGTCCCTTGGATTCTCCAGGCAAGAACACTGGAGTGGGTTGCCATTTCCTTCTCCAATGCATGGAAGTGAAAAGTGAAAGTGAAGTCGCTCAGTTGTGTCAGACTCTTTGCGACCCCATGGACTGCAGCCCACCAGGCTCCTCTGCCCATGGGATTTTCCAGGCAAGAGTACTGGAGTGGGGTGCCATTGCCTTCTCTGCTACATATCTGAGGTTATTGATATTTCTCCCGGCAATCTTGATTCCAGCTTGTGCTTCTTCCAGCCCAGCATTTCTCATGATGTACTCCGCATATAAGTTAAATAAGCAGGGTGACAATATACAGCCTTGACGTACTCCTTTTCCTATTTGGAACCAGTCTGTTGTTCCATGTCTAGTTCTAACTGTTGCTTCCTGACCTGCATACAGGTTTCTCAAGAGGCGGGTCAGGTGGTCTGGTATTCCCATCTCTTTCAGAATTTTCCACAGTGTATTGGGTTCAAAAACAATTGCTTTTAAGGGTGAATCAAACTTTGGGGATGGATGATGCCCGTTTATTCTGCTGCGCTTCTGCCATTGTTTTCAGTTGACCCTTCGTTCCTTCTCTTCTTTTTTTCTTTCCTTCCTTGTTTTTCTGCTCCTTCCTTAGTTCCCATCTTCATTCTGTCCCTTCTTTTTTGCCTACAGTCATCCCCTAATATAAATGAGACTTCAAATGCATAGAGTTGCAAAGAGGCTTGGTCTGGTTAAAATTAGAAATACAAAAGAGAAAACTGTTGTTAAGAAATAAAATGGGAAAAAAAATAAGAATGAATTGCAGAGAGGATGATGCTTATTGAATCTTGACATTTTGATTGTGTTTCCGTGATTTATTGGACACAATAAGACTAAACATTTCCTGAACAAAGGATTAAGGATTTATTTCTTCTGCTTTATCTCCTCTTCTTTTTAACTTCATAATCTTTCCAAGTTTGTCATCCAGCCAGCCCCAGTTATGCTTCAGAGGGGCCTTAACAACCCAAATAAATTTACCACTAAGCTATAATAAAAGTCCCTTTACATACTATCACCAGGCAATAAGCGATTCTGATTTATTGAATATTCTAGATAGCTTAATCCAAACCATAACACTAACATTTGCTTTTCAGTTTAATAGTTTTTGGCACACTATGAAATTTATAACACAATTCCTTCATTACTAAGAATATGTTAGGTATTTTTGATGATATCATTTCGAAACAAAAATTATGATATGATGAAATTAGAATATATGTTTATGGGATATGGATAAGTGTAAGGCTACTTGGCACTATGCGAAATTGCTCCAAAATATTGTATTTTCCCATTTGGTTCAAGTGTCTCCTTCCTCATCCCATTTTCTACTCTGTCATGCTGTCTGCTTTTGAGACTGTCCACTCTGCTTTGATCCTGGTGGTTCAGTCGGTAAAGAATCTGCCTGCAATGTGGGAGACCTGGGTTCGATCCCTGGGTCGGGAGGATCCCCGGAGGAGGACATGGCAACCCACTCCAGTATTCTTGCCTGGAGAATCCCCATAGACACAGCAGCCTGCTGGACTACAGTCCATGGGGTCGCAAAGAGTCGGACATGACTGAGCAACTAAGCACAGCATGGTTATCTGCAAATTAATTGTGGAACAGAGATGGGTACTATCACTGGACCATGATATGTTGAATGATCTTTATTTCTAACATATAATTTTTAATGATGGGGATGATGATTCATATGTGTACATGCACATGTATGTGTTTTATATTGAGTATGTATCATACTCAAAATAAGATTAAATAAATCATTTGTGTAATATTTTAAAGTTTGAGAGAATAATATTTTGGGAAAACTATAAAGAAAGCTGAGCACCAAAGAACTGATGCTTTTCAACTGTGGTGTTGGAGAAGACTCTTGAGAGTCCCTTGGACTGCAAGGAGATCCAACCAGTCGATCCTAAAGGATATCAGTCCTGAGTGTTCATTGGAAGGACTGATGCTGAAGCTGAAACCCCACTACTTTGGGCACCTGATGTGAAGAACTGACTCATTAGAAAAGACCCTGATGCTGGGAAAGATTGAAGGTGGGAGGAGAAAGAGATCACAGAGGATGAGATGGTTGGATGGCATCACCGACTCAATGGACATGAGTTTGGGTAAACTCCAGGGGTTGGTGATGGACAGAGAGTCCTGGCGAGCTGCAGTCCTTGGAGTTGCAAAGAGTCGGACACTACTGAGCGACTGAACTGAACGGATATCAAGTGATTTAGTCTATTCCTCCCTTTAGTAGCCTGATAATTACTCTTGCATTAGACAGCCAAAAAGCCCCTTAACTATATTTTATTTTAATGGACCCCTGCAGAGGTCCTCTGTGCTTTGCTGGAATTCTTACCATATGTATCAAAACATGTTATGAAAAATAGCTCCATGGAGTTCAACAAACAGGTGGGAATCTTTTAAGGCAAGTACCAAAAATCCTTATGCAATCTGGCTTAAGGAAAAGAATTCACTGGCTGTTTTGTGGAAATGTTTCAAATAAGTCTGAATCAAATAAGAGTCTCCCCGAGTTGAGGGGATGGAACTGGGAGTTTGAGGAGAGTACGTAACTCCTGACATACAGGGCCTCTGGTACGTAGCCAAGTACCAGAAAGGAGAGCATTTCGGACACAGAGAGTTAACTTTCTGTTAGAAAGTTTCTGGACAGACAGAGGTTTCCTCAAGTCCTCAGAGGAACATCCATTAGCACAAGCCATGAGGAAAATACTTGAGTGCAAGGAAAGAGCCATTTTTATGCAGCAGGATAATCCCTAGTACTTATATATCATGGCGGTGGTGGTGGTTAGTTGTTCAGTTGTGTCCGACTCTTTGTGACCGCATGGACTATAGCCCACCAGGCTCCTCTGTCCATGAAATTCTCTGGCAAGAATACTGGGGTGGGTTGCCATTTCCTATTCCAGGGATCTTCCTGACCCAGGGATCAAACCAGTGTCCCTTACATCTACTGCACTGGCAGGAGGATTCTTTACCACCACACTACCTGGGAAACCATTATACCTATATAAAAGGATACTATAGAGCAGTTTGAAAGAATATAGATATGTGCATGTTGATATGAGGGTGTCACTATGACATTCTGCTTATATATACAATCTATTCAGTAATATATATATTACAGAACACATATAATAGACTAGTTCAGTTCAGTTGCTCGGTCATGTCCAGCTCTTTGCCACCCCATGGACTGCAGCACACAGGGCCTCCCTGTCCATCACCAACTCCTGGAGCTTGCTCAAACTCATGTCCATCGAACCAGTGATACCATCTAACCATCTCCTCATCTCTCATTCCCGTCTCCTGCCTTCAGTCTTTACCAGCATCAGGGTCTTTTCTAGGGAGTCAGTTCTTCACATCAGGTACCCAAAGTATTGGAGTTTCAGCATCAGTCCTTCCAATGAATATTCAGGACTGATTTCCTTTAGGATAGACTGGTTGGATCTCCTTGCAGTCCAAGGGACGCTCAAGAGTCTTCTCCAACACCACAGTTCAAAAGCATCAATTCTTCAGCTCAGCTTTCTTTATAGTCCAATTCTGACATCCATACATGACTACTGGAAAAACCATAGCTTTGACTAGATGGACCTTTGTTGGCAAAGTAATGTCTCTGCTTTTTAATATGCTGTCTAGGTTGATCACAGCTTTTCTTCCAAGGAACAAGCATCTTTTAATTTCATGGCTGCAATCACCATCTGCAGTGATTTTGGAGCCCAAGAAAATAAAGTCTGTCACTGTTTCCATTGTTTCCCCATCTATTTGCCATGAAGTGATGGGACGACTGGATGACATGATGTTAGTCTTCTGAATGTTGAGGTTTAAGCCAACTTTTTCACTCTCTTTCACTTCCATCAAGAGACTCTTTAGTTCCTTTTCGCTTTCAGCCTTATATAAGGGTGGTGTCATCTGCATATCTGAGGTTACTGATATTTTTCCCGGCAATCTTGATTCCAGCTTGTGCTTCATCCAGCCCAGCATTTTGCCTGATCTACTCTGCATATCAATTAAATAAGAAGGGTGACAAGGTACAGCCTTGACGTACTCCGTTCCTGATTCGGAACCAGTCTGTTGTTCCATGTCCATTTCTAACTGTTGCTTCTTGACCTGCATACAGATTTCTCAGGAGTCCAGTCAGGTGGTCTGGTATTCCCATCTCTTGAAGAATTTTCCACAGTTTGTTGTGATCCACACACTGAAAGGCTTTGGCATAGTCAATAAAGCAGAAGTAGATGTTTTTCTGGAATTCTCTTGCTTTTTTGATGATCCAACAAATGTTGGCAATTTGATCTCTTGTTCCTCTGCCTTTTCTAAATCCAGCTTGAGCATCTGAAAGTTCACAGTTCATGTACTGCTGAAGCCTGGCTTGGAGAATTTTGAGCATTACTTTACTAGTGTGTGAGATGAGTGCAATTGTGCAGTAGTTTGAGCATTCTTTGGCACTGCCTTTCTTTGGGATTGGAATGAAAACTGACCTTTTCCAGTCCTGTGGCCACTGCTGAGTTTTCCAAATTTGCTGGCATATTGAGTGCAGCACTTTCACAGCATCATCTTTTAGGATTTGAAAGAGCTCAACTGGAATTCCATCATCTCCACTAGCTTTGTTCGTAGTGATGTTTCCTAAGGCCTACTTGACTTCACATTCCAGAATGTCTGGCTCTAGGTGAGTGATCACACCATCGTGGTTATCTGGGTCATGAAGATCTTTTTTGTATAGTTCTTCTGTGTATTCTTGCTACCTCTTCTTAATATCTTCTGCTTATGTTAGGTCCATACCATTTCTCCAATATTTTGGCCACCTGATGTGAAGAGCTGACTCATTGGAAAAGACCCTGACGCTGGGAAAGATTGAGGGCAGGAGGAGAAGGGGACGACAGAGGATGAGACCGTTGGATGGCATCACCAACTCAATGGACATGGGTTTGGGTGAACTCTGGGAGTTGGTGATGGACAGGGAGGCCTGCCGTGCTGCGGTTCATGGGGTCGCAAAGAACTGGACAAGACTGAGCGATTGAACTGAACTGAACTGATTTCTGTTACTCTCATTATGTAAATATGTGTGCATATATGTCAACAATTGAAATGTTTACAAAAGATACAGAGGAATTGTTGATGACAATCAGTCTCTTTCCTAAGTCTAGGTCGAAAGGGAGACTCATAATTTTTAGTACTGTTTGACTTTCATCATGTGCTGCAGCATTTTAATAATAATGATACTAATGATATTAATGCTTTCCCTGGTGGCTGAGACAGTAAAGAATCTGCCTGCAATGCGGGAGACCTGGGTCCGATCCCTGGGTTGGGAAGATCCCCTGGAGGAGGGCATGGCAACCCACTCCAGTAGCTGGAGAATTCCATAGACAGGGGAGTGTGGTGGGCTACAGTCAATGGGGTCACAGAGTCGGACACGACTGAGCAACTAAGCACAGCATGCAAAGATATTAATAAGTTACCTTCACTAATAACAATTTTTTATATCCTTAGAACAACCAAAAAAGACGGCAGGACACTTACATTCACACATATAGCTCTCAAAAAAAGAGGATCCAATTCAAGGAAACTGATCGTGTTTTATGCCTTTTTGTTTTATGAAACATTGACTGCTCAAAAAGATTCTCTGCTCAGCAGCCTGAAAGTGCTGAAATCCTAACATAATAGGTTTTTCTCTTTTAATCTTAGAAAAAGTATAATATGGGATACTGTCTGAAAGCCTATGGATACTATAAAGTGACAAGGTTTAAGAATTCTTACAGTATTTTTTTCCTAGTCTCCTTCTGTAGCTTTTTGGAAAACTGACAGCAATTATTAGTCATTTGCCAAAAATATCAGTGAATTCAAGTCACTTCTGTTGTGTAGTCCAACAGTTTATCTTCCAGATTTCTTTGTATTCTAAACCATGCCAGATTTTTATCTAATTAATAGGCCCAAAGACACAAATTTACTAATCTAAGCTGTGATTATATATATAATTCCTAAAGCAAATTACATTTTCTGCATTGAACTTTTCTTATTGCATTTTTTGAAATCACCTTTTTAAACCACACTATATTCATAGGTTGCAGTATTTTCTTTTCTTAACTTACAATTCCATCTAAAGTGCCTCTACTTGAAAGTAAGAATTGTATGTGTGTTTCTTTGATTAGAAATATTAATCTTTCTGAGAAGAATTCAGTTCTCCTACCTAGCAGTAAAATACCACTTACAATGCATTTAATTTAAAACCTATTAGCTGAAAACATGTTTGCTGGCAGCTAACATTTTCTCAAAAAGAAGATAATCTCTTATTTAATTACTTGGGGAAAAATGGTTATGCAGAAAACATTCTAATTGGAATTTTAATAGCAGTTAACTGACAACTCACCCAAAAAAAGCAGATCCAATTTTAGTAATAATTATCCAAGAATAAAAAAAAAATTGAAAACAAGTTTTGAGTCCAATTTAGACCCTGAGTTTCATCTTTTTTTTAGGTGTCCTAATTAACTTAGGTAGAAAAAATATTGATCCATGACAGATAACCAGAGAAAGAAAAGAGGTGTAAACTGATAGTCAGATGAACTTGAACTTGGATTTGATTCCCAACTCTGATACATACTAATAATTTGACCTTGGGCTATAATCTATTAAATTGTATTAGTATTAATAATATATTTTTTCTACAAGACTTTTGGGAAGATGCTATAATATGTGGACTTAGTTCAGAGTAAGGACTCAACCATAGCCATATATTAATAAGAATAAAGAACCTATTTTAGTTTGTAAGAAAAAACACATATATAACCTTTGGTAACAGTAATTTATTGTGAGAAAAAACAGAAAAATCATCTCAGCAACCATGTAGTCAACTTGCACTGTGGACTATTAAGACTGGGATAGATATCAGGCCTTGTATTAAACCAAAATAATAGCTCAATCTTTTGAGACACAGCCTGAGTTCTAGGCGCCCTCCTTTTTTGTTGGCATTTATGCTTTCCAAGAGAGAAGATCCAAGCAGCTCAGTTAGTTACTATCCAATAGGAAACAAGATACTGGGTAGAAGTTCTTGCCCAACAGCACCTTGATTTTCCACCTAAACATGAACACTGGTCCCTGACCCCATCAGTGAAAACCAGAGGGTGAGGAATATAACCACTGATTAATCATTGCACAGGCTACACCATGGCAACTTTAATCAGAAAGAAGAGGAAGGGGGCTTCTCTCCCTGGTGGCTCAATGGTAGAGAATCCGCCTGCCAGTACAGGAGACGATGGTAGAGACTCTGCCTGCCAATACAGTGCGATCCCTGGTCTGGGGAGATCCTTCACGCCTCAGGGCAACCAAGCCCGTGCGCCACAGCTACTGAGCTTGCGCTCTAGAGCCAGGAGCTGCAACTACTGAGCCCACGTGCTGCGATTACAGAAGCCCATTGCCCTGGAGCCGGTGTTCCACACGGAGAGGCCGCCAGAATGAGAAGCCTGGCACCGCAACTTAGAGAGCAGCACCCCACATGCCGCAACTAGAGAAAGCCCACATTCAGTGACGAAGACCCAGCAGAGCCACAAATTAAATAAATAAATTTTAAAAATTATAAAAAAAAAATCAGAGAGGCAGGGAGAATGACCCCATGGACTGTACAGTCCATGAAATTCTCCAGGCCAGAACACTGGAGTGGGTAGGTAGCCTTCCTCTTCTCCAGGGGATCTTCCTAACCCAGGGATTGAACCCTGGTCTCCCACATTGCAGGTGGATTCTTTACCAGCTGAGCCATGAGGGAAGCCCAAGAATACTGGAGCGGGTAGCCTATCCATTTTCCAGCGGATTTTCCCAACCCAGGAATCAAACCGGGGTCTCCTGCATTACAGGCGAATTGTTTACCAACTGAGCTATCAGGGAAGCCAAAAATAAAATAATTAAATAAATAAAATTACTTTTTTAAAGGGAGGGGGGAGTGTTATTTTCCCCAAAAGAAGACTGTGGACACAACCAGAACATAAACCTTCATGGAAATATCTCTAGTAGGAAGGTCCAGCTGGAAAATTTACAAATGCAATTACACAGTATGTAGGCGTGCGCATAATTAGTTCCTCTGAGCTTCTTCCTGCACAGTGTTCTAAAACTCTCAGTAAGTTAGCTGGGGCACTCATAATGTTCCATTTGTCCTCTCTTAGGGACCACTGCCTTGTGCTGCCTGAAGTCCAATTTCTAAGTATCATTGTTTTCATATATTTTGTCTTTTTTTTTTTTTTTTAGGTGGCAGGGGGGCTGTTTTAGTCAAGAGGATAAATCTGTTCCTGTTACTCCGTGCTGTCCAAAAAAGTCAGCCCAGTCTATTGGATCAAAATGTTCTAAAAAAATAAAAATCTCAAAAGTATGAGGGGAAAAAAAGGATACCGAGTTGATGTAGAAATTCTCAATGGAGATTAAATCTTAGATAAATTGGTGTTAAATCAATTGGTTTAGGGCAAAACCATCTGTTTCTAAGTTTTCATTTAAGCTATCATTTTTTTTTTTCTATCTGAAAATGATAGCAGCATCCCAGGAAACAGTCAAGGGCTAACAGGAACTTCAGTCAGACCATAAAAAAATAGCAGCTCATCTCATGGTTGACTGAATGCTGTATTCTTCCAGGTCTCTCTCACACAGGGCCCAAGAGATCTAAATGAATTGCAGGTGCCAATCTGATGGCAAGTCCCCCAGAATCTTCCATTTGTCAAATGTGTCAAATAGACCACAATGCAGAAAGGAAAGTGTACCAAAGAAATGAAATGACTGAATTCCATACAAGTAAAAGCTTCTGTAAAGTTTAACTGTAATTAAGACACAAATCTAGACAATCTCCATCTCTGCAAAAGAGCCGCAGGATATTCTACTTACATTTGGTTTCTAGAGGCAAAATACTAGTGATCTGTAAACCCAAGAAAAATATAAACAAGTGTCCACAGGTCAGAGCTGCTTCTTTGTCTCCTTCCTAGACAAAGAGCTCTGCACAAGAGTTGTAGCATCCACTCTGCCATTGTTATTGTGATCACGTGTTCAACAATGGCTTCATCAGACCTTGTACTACATGCTGTAAATAGAATTACAACCAAGACCTTCCTCGTGTATTTTTCTCTTTTTCCCAAACCCATGGGAAAGATAGCCTGCCAAGCCTGCCTGACAAGACTAATTCCTAGAGCTTATTGAGAAGTTAAGTCCCGTGCTGTTCAGGTGTTCTTTTGAAAGTCTTGTTTAAAAATAATAAAAAGCTACTGAGAGCAGAGGTATTGCTCTACTCTCTCCCCAGTCATTGTTGAGCTATCAACTTAGAAACATTCAGCACCTCTCCTTGGACAGCTGCCGTCTCCCCATAATTCATCCTCACAGTATTCATTGGAAGGACTGATGTTGAAGCTGAAACTTCAATACTTTGGCCACCTGATGCAAAGAACTGACTCATCTGAAAAGACCCTGATGCTGGGAAAGATTGAGGGTGGGAGGAGAAGGGGACAACAGAGGATGAGATGGTTGGATGGCATCACTGAATCAATGGAAAAGAGTTTGGGTAAACTCCAGGAGTTGGTGATGGACAGGGAGGCCTGGCATGCTGCAGTTCATGGGGTCCCAAAGAGTTGGACACAAGTGAGCAACTGAACTGAACTGAACTGTCCAGCGATAAGGGCATTGCTTCAGAAGTGGTCTCCTGGACTATCTAGTCTCCATCTTCTTCACCAACATCCTTACTTTTCCCCCACTCTCAAGGAAGCTGCACATCCTGAATCCCTCCATTTCTTATCTCTCTCACCCTAAATAAAAAACTATCACCTTTGTTTTATTGAGCTTCCCTGGTGGCTCAGCAGTAAAGAATCTGCCTGATGCAGGAGATGCATGTTTGATCTCTGGGTTGGCACGATCCCGAAGAGAAGGAAATGGCAACCCACTCCAATATTCCTGCCTGGGAAACTCTATGGACAGAGTCTGGCAGGCTACAGTCCATGAGATCTCAAAGAGTCAGAAACAACTGAGCAACTAAACAGCAACCATTTGTATTAGAATTGCAGCATTATCATTTTTGAAGATTTCATAAAGCAAATATAACTTCACTTACATTTTGAGTTAAGTGAATTGAGTAGATTGCTCCCGTAACCTGAGTCAGTGGGAAAACCTGCCCAATGTTTCAAAACTGTAATTCACAATGAACCTTTGTAAGCCAGCCTCTTGCCAGCTGAGGATGCTCTGTGTCTATACACACAGTCCTCCTTACACAATCCCTATGTGCTTGCCCTTGTATGTCTCATGAATATGGGGAAGGAAGCTGTGGTCAGGTCAAGAAAGGAATGAGTAAGCATTCCTGAAAGAAAGAACACTCTGTAAAGGAGACTTGCACATTTGAGCAAAATCAGAGACAGCCTATTAACAGGCTTCCTTCAATGAAACAAATTAGAAAGCCTTTGAGGTTTTAAAAGTGAACAGCTCTAGAAAGATCTCTAGACAAAAGGAATTATAATTAAGTAAGACCTGACTATCTCACCTGTTTGTTTCCCTCTGTGAGCTAAGCTGTTCCATAGTATAGCCACTAGACACTTGTAGCCATTTAAATTAAAGCTAAATAAAATTTAGAATTTAGTTTCTCAGTGATGCTAGTCACATTTCAAAAACTCCGTGGTTAGTCAGTGGTCAGTGGGTACCATATTGGACAACACAGGTATAGAACATCTCAATCACCAGAGAAAGTCCCATCAGACAGCCCTGCTCTAGAATTCTTGCCTGATTATGAACTTTTTCAAGCCCATCAATTGCCTAAACATGGACAAAAAGACTTTATTAAGTGGAGACCAGAAAACGATGTTAAAGACGTTCATTCAATACTCAAGGAAAAAGAAAGAGAACTTACTATAGACCATAACAGAGAATAAAGAGGATCACCTTTAAAGTAAAGGTTTTTGATATTTCAAGTTAAAAAAATAAAAAAGTTGGTACAACTTCAGAGATCCTGGGTTCCTTTCCTACCCTGAAGAGTGAGTTCCCTCTTCCTGGGCCCGTCTGAGCTAATGTATACCAAAAATTTTTTCCTGACCCCTACATAAGCATCAAAAAGTTCATTTCTTATGGCCTTTTCATTTTTCCTCAGTTATCACAGGCAACTGGCCAAAAAGCCAGTTTCAACTTATCTGTCTGTAGTACAAAACCTCATCCACAGTTTTACCTGAATCTTATCAATTGAGGTTGTTAGAATTCTAACCTAGTAATTCATAATCCTGTTTAAGCTTTAGCCCAACCAAGGAAAATTTCGTTCTTTGGTAAAAACAGAATCATTGCAAAAATAATTCTCATCCCAAAGGAGTGAGATTACCAAAACCTTTATAAGCTGTTGTATATTGTCAAAAATCCATTCAAGTAATTCTTATATGCCTCTCTGGAAAGAAAAACTCATATCTTCATTAAGAATTGAAGTTTACTTTAACTGAAGTCTACTGTGAAGTTTCTCACTACACTACTCTAGTAAATTCTAATCCTTCCATCATTCCTTGATTATCGGTTTTTCTCTGGAGCATTTTGTTAGTATACTTATAAAAGTTCTGTACTAGCTTGCAGGGAATTCATTTTGTACATGGATAATCCCAAATGTAATAAAATTACCATATAACTAGTATAACTAATTTTTTAAATAAAAATAATTTCAGTACTCACATACAGATAAAAAATAAAACAGCTTTCATATGCCTCTTGTCTTTCGGAATTCACCTGCATTGAATTTGCAACTTTTAGTACCAAGACTCTGTACTGAGTGCCAGGTAGAAGTCAGTAGACAGCAAAGGGCCAAATGAGAAAAAGGAAAACCATGAAGACTATAGAAGACCCAATCAGGTAAATGCATGTGTCTGGGTCAGCACAAAGAGAATTATGTGAAAATGTTGTTTCTACTAAATTGAGTCACCTATGATGAGAACAGTCCCTTATCAAAGAGGACACGTGTTGGTACCAAAATGGAAAGAGAGGAAGTTCTTTAAGTTGTAAAGGAATATTAACAAAGTGTTCACTGTGTTTAATTTATGTAACTGATGGAATGCACACAGACCTATTCATATCCTTTGAGGTCTGTTATTGACAAGGAAGGTAATAAACCTTGACATCACCTTTTCTCCCACCCTTTTATTAATGAAAATTTGAGAAGGATGCCAAGGAATTTAATATGGCCCAAAGTAAAAAAAAATTTAGGTTTATTTCAAAGCTTCTCTTTGACATTTAGCTAACTAAAAGTGTCAGCTGGAATACATGCATATGTGTCTAGCAGATCAGTAAAAGGGGGCTCTGAGACCCCAGTACCTAGCCATCATCTGCAAACAGAAGATGGATCTCAGAGATTTTTTTGCATTATAATAGAAAACATTGTTTCCAAAGTGGAGACAATGGATAAAAGAATCTATACAGAAAATGTTTCTCCTCCCCCTCTTCCAAATAAAAGAAGGGAAAGAAAATCTTTCTCTGATTTTGGAGTAAGGCTGAATTGTTTCTAAGAATTATTATTTGTCTTTAAGAGATGAGTATGCTTGCATACTGCATGATTCCATTTACACAACACTCTCAAAAGAACAAAATCGTGATGGGGAATCAATCCAGAGTTGCTAAGGATAATATTTCAGGGAAAGTGTGACTGCAAAGTGGAAGCAAAGCGAGCTTCTTTGGCATGCTGAAACGTTTGTGTCCTGATTCTGGTGGTGGTGGCACAAATCCATACATGAGATCAAATTTTGTAGAAGTATATGCACTTTAAAAAAATGCATATAAGAACTGAAAGTGAAAGTGTTTGTTGCTCAGTCATGTCCAACTCTTTGCACGACCCCATGGATTGTAACCCAACAGGCTCCTCTGTCCATGGGGTTCTCCAAGCAAGGATACTGGAGTGGGTTGCCAGTCCATTCTCCAGGAGATCTTCCTGACCCAGGGATGGAACCCAGGTCTCCTGCACTGCAGGCAGATTCTTTACCATCTGAGCCACCAGGGTGAAGTCCAAATAAAGTCTGTAGTTGAATCAGTAATTTTATCAGTCTCCTGCTTTTGACAGTTATGCTATGATTTTGTAAGTTATTATCATTAGAAGCTGGGTGAAGGATATATGGGAACTCTATTTTCTGCTTTTGCAAATTCTATGTGAGTCTAAGATTGTTTTTAAGAAAGAGTAAAAGAGTCTAAACCAAAAATATATAGGAATTCCTTGTAGATTCTTGCAAATTTTCTCTCAGTTCTAAATTATATCAAAATGTGAAAGTTTACATAAAGGACGTTGGCTTGCTTATAATCTCTAGAGAATCAGGCTCTCAGACACGCAGCCAGACATAAAGCCCCAATAATGCCACAGATGGTCCAAAACATCACTGGTACCATCACTGTGCACGACTCTTGACACTTCCAAGATGGGCACCACAAACCCTGGACATCCACCACTGCCACAGTTTCCTTTGGGATCTGCCTCCCCAGACCTGTAACTGCCTCCGCAGCTCCCCAGAAGAGCTTCTGAATAGCACTTCTTCACAGAAGCAACTCCTGACTCAGTCAGTGTATGTGATGTATGAAGCCCAAGGGCATGTCATATAGCTCTAACTGCAAAGGATGATGGGAATGTGATTATCTAGCATACTTCCATGGTGAGAAGCAGGTTCTATCTCCAAGCGTGGGTGATTCTTCAAACATAGAAAGGAGATTCCAAGACTCAGTCATCAAAAAATGACAAATGTCTATTACAAATAATAAATGGAAGCATGGCCTTTCTCACAGCATTCTGCTAAGACCAGGTGATCCAAATTCTAAGCCCTACTGAGAAGTAACCAAAGATGTTCAGGGTAACCAATGATGCCAGGAGCCTAGGAGATAACAACAGGCAATGGTCTCTCAGCTAAGGGTTGGATGTGGAACAAATCTCTTTTCTTTCCTAAATATATTTGAGGAGGCAGCTGATTCTTAAGAGGGACACAGGGGTTATTTGTGTGTATAATGAATATGTGTCTAATATGCTGAATAGGAAAAGTTATTTTCTCACCCTTAAATAAATACCCAGGCTTCCCAGGCGGTGCAGTGGTAAAAAAAAAAAAAAAAATCTGCCTGCCAATGCAGGGGATGCAGGAGACAGGGGTTCAGTCCCTGGTACGGGAAGAGCCCTGGAGGAGGGATGGCAATCAGCTCCAGTATTCTTGCCTAGAAAGTTTCATGGGCAGAGGAGCATGACGGACTATAGTCCATGAGGTCGCAGAGAGTCGGACACAACTAAGCAACTGAGCATGAATTCCTGCTTGAGCGACTGAGCACAGCACAGATAAATACAATTTTCAGATCTCTAGCACAGAAGGTCAGACTTAATTCAACATTTGTCTTTTGCTGCTTGGATAATTAGTAACAAGTATACTCATGAAATGGTAAGAAACAAGAGTGCTAGAACTTAAGATGTGAGACAAAAAGAAGAAACAGCTTACCTAAGAGACCAAGACTTAAAGGGGCAGTGCATAACATCCGTAACGGTAGAACTGTGAGGCAAAATTGAAGGAATAGTGTTTGTTTTGCAAATACAATTGACCTCTATGAAAGTTGCTGCTGCTGCTAAGTCGCATCAGTCGTATCCAACTCTGTGCGACCCCATAGACGGCAGCCCACCAGGCTCCCCTGTCCCTGGGATTCTCCAGGCAAGAACACCGGAGTGGGTTGCCATTTCCTTCTCCAATGCATGAAAGTGAAAAGTGAAAGGGAAGTCGCTCAGTCGTGTCCAACCCTTAGCGACCCCATGGACTGCAGCCCACCAGGCTCCTCCATCCATGGGATTTTCCAGGCAAGAGTACTGGAGTGAGGTGCCATTGCCTTCTCCACTATGAAAGTTAGTCATGCTAATGTCATAAAAACACCCCTGGTCCCTAATACAAATATGACCTCACTTAGTGCAAATCCCATAATACTGGAGTATTCAGCAATGAATATACTATCATTGATCTTTCTTAATTATTTTAGGCAAAATAATTAATATTATCATTTTAATTATTAAAATAATAATTTTATTATTATTTTAGGTAAATGGTCTTAATTATTTTAGGCAAATGAGTTAATTTTACCAAAATGGTGATAAATCATTACTGCCATGCATTATCAAATAATTAATATTTAAAAATAAATATTATGTCTTACTTTGTCTTTTCCTTCTCGGACTAAAGATAGTACCCCACTGAGAAACTACCTAAGGGGAATTTTGACACTCTGAGTGTTTCTATCAAGACTGTATGTAAATAATACACAAGCCAACTTTCAAATTCATTTACTGTTTATAGTGCAATCTAGATATACTTTCGGAGAAGGCAATGGGACCCCACTCCAGTACTCTTGCCTGGAAAATCCCATGGATGGAGGAGCCTGGTAGGCTGCAGTCCATGGGGTCGCTAAGAGACAGACACGACTGAGCAACTTCCCTTTCACTTTTCACTTTCATGCATTGGAGAAGGAAATGGCAACCCACTCCAGTGTTCTTGCCTGCAGAATCCCAGGGACAGGGGAGCCTGCTGGGCTGCCATCTATGGGGTCGCACAGAGTCGGACACGGCTGAAGTGACTTAGCAGCAGCAGATATAGTTTGTCTTTTAGAATTTTCCGAGAATATTTGCCACAGGTATTTGACTCTTCAATTTCTTTTAAAATTAAGTTCTGTTATTGTTAGTGGATCCCAAGGAGAAATAAACCACTATTTAAATTACAGAACTTTTTAGGCAGCACATAAATCATTGGATTTGCAAGGTGTTCTGATTACTTTTCATTTAATAGCCTGAATGAGGACATTTCATTACTTCCTAAAAAGAATATTTAAGTTACACAAACTTAAAATTATTTAACTTTGGGGGCGAAAAATGCTTGCCAATTGCCATAAATATCAGGTTTCTGTGCAGCCTGAATGCAAAATCAGGAGGTTTAAATGGGAAGCTTGAGGTGTTGCTGAGGAAAAGCTCATGGCTAAATATAGGACAGGTGGAAGGCCAGTGAAAGAAACTGGAATGGCAGTTTGTGATAAACCACTCACAAGGCATCCTGGGTCCCCCAGCTAGGCAGGAGAAGAGAAGGAAGGATCCAAAGTGTTGGGTGATGGAATTAAAGAACTATTAATAATTCAGTGAGTAAGCTGCTTTCCCTAGAGAGCAGGTGTGTACCAAAAAGTCCTAATCTTCAAGACTAGAAGCAAGAACTCACCTGATTCTAATGTGGAAGGAGAAGCAACATGACAACAGGATGCTTTAAAAAAATCTCTAGATCCTAAGCCTTGGAGAGTTTCTCAGATATTCCTAGAGATGTATCTATAAATATTTAACCAGAAGCTTGAGGTCTTAGGGACCAAGTTCCCTTCTGAGCAGACAGAGGGCAAGCATCTTAGCCAACAGAACTTAGATTGAAGGTTGAACTCTGGTCTCAGTGAGAAACTGTACTGAAAACCAATAGCAAGGCTGTTAATTAATAGAGAAATCATATTTGAATGGAGACCACACATCTGTTAAATAGAATACCTCAATTTTACATTATTTTTTTCTGTTCTTATTTTTTAATCTAATTATCTGAAAGCAAATACCAAAGGCTGACGATGTCTGTATATGGGGCAAAGGGTCAACATGATGTTTTTCAATGTTTTTTCTTTCTATCAGCTATTTTGTACTGAAGGTGAAAATTGCAAGTGTTTGAAATAAATAAGTTCTAAAAATAAAAAAAAAAAGAAAACCAATAATGATAATTGGGTCCAAATACCAGCGACTCCCTGATGCTGGGAAAGATCAAAGGCAGGAGGAGAAGGAGATGACAGAGGATGAGATGGTTGGATGGCATCACTGACTCAATGGACATGAGTCTGAGCAAGCTCCGGGAGATGGGGAAGGAAAGCCTGATGTGCTGCAGTCCATGTGGTCATAAAGAGTCAGACACGACTGAGTGACTGAACAACACAGCAGCTCAGACACTAAGCGCAGTGAAAGAAAGCAGGAGTGATGAAGAGACCAACTGGATCTCAGAAGGATACCTGGAGGCTTGCCCCAAAGGACACCAGGCATAAAATTCTAGATTTGTATATGCCACCAGGCCTGGTTCTTATTGACTCATGAACTGACTGATTTTCATTGCTAGTAAAAAAAGGCAGGGATTCACGACGTAGTTTTATTATTTAGTAATTCATATCATCAGAGCATTTGAAAACTACACAAAAACATACAAAGAAAATAAATACCTCATAATTCTGCAATTCAGAGATGAAACCAACACCATTAAACTCTGGTATTTATTCTTTTAATATATTTAATATTCTACATGCACACATACACAGATCTCATTGCAAAAATAGGAAAATCCATTGCATACTCCTCGTCAAATGATGACATTGTTGTGATTGTGTATTTAGTTGTCTCTCCTACTAAGGAGGCAGGAAAAATATCTTGCTTACCATCCATCGGTTTCCTACTTCGGAGCATAATTCCCAGCACAGGAAGATAGACATAATGCCTACATCTAAGTTTTTTTTTTTAAACAAATATGCCAAATTGCCCCGTGGCAGTTGTATCAACTTTAAAACCCACAAGCAAGTACATGAAATTCATTTATTTCCCTTTTCGTCCTTCACAAAACTGCATCTTAGGAATTTTTAAGAATCTTTGCCATATTGATGGGATGAATTTGTCACTCATTTTTCTGTATTTGTATTTCTATGCTATTGAGCTTGACTAATTTTCATAAGGGTCATTGAAATTTGCTAAATAAACATTACCCCTTCAGTGACTTTGCCTCGATTCTGCCTTTGCCAGTATTGCTTATTGCCTCTCTTTAAAAGCTGAGTTAATGGCTTTATTTGTCCCTCCGTCAGCATCTCCTAAAAATAACATGATTTTTCAGGTAGCACCACTTTTTTCATTCATTTCAGTCCAATGCTAGGATGGGGCATCGTGTATGTTGGGCATCTCATCTGTGTGCTGTGCTGGGGAATCCTTCTTACCCCTGGAGTAAATAATAACAGAGATAAAGGCAGCATTTTGGATAGGAACATCGTGAGTATTGGTGACAGCTGGAAAAGGATTCAGGGCCTGGCTTCTCTACTGATTCACTGAGTGACCTTCAACAAGGCAACTCAGGACCTCCCTGATGGTCCAGTGGTTAAGACTCCACACTCCCATTGTAGGGGCAGAGGTTCAATCCCTAGTCAGGGAAGTAAGATCCCACATGCCACACAGTGGGGCCACAGACAAAAACGAGACAAACAAACGAAAAACAAGGCAACTCCCATGACCCTCAAGTTCTCATTTAGGAGAGATAATGCTAATTTTGTCTTGCATTGGTGGCTACAGGGATCAAATGATATAAAATATGTATAAGCACAATATAAATGTAGGGTATTGCTATTCTTGCTGCTCCTTTCTTTGAGAATAAATATTACATCCATCGCCTGTTTTGAGGCAAATTGGCAAAGACAGCTTTCTTGTCAAGGCTAAAAATAAAACACAAGAGGGACTTGGTGTTGCCCGGGAGAACATATCTGGGTATTGAAGTTTGCACTTTCCCAGGAAGCTAATAAAACGAAGTAAGAACTTATTCTGCTGACACCTTAATGTCATTCTCAGTCATAACCCAATTTGCTCCACCTGTCTTCCTACAGAAGTGGAAATTTGTGCTGCAAAGAGAAGCACATTCGAATCCTTCTCAAGGGTTATTGGAACATTGTGGTGGGTGGTGGTGGGGGCTCATTTACTGACAAGGAACAGAAGCTGAGGGCCAAAGGAAGTACTAGGAAAGAATCCTAAATGAGCTGGAATAATTCTGAGCCTGGTTTTCCCATTTAAAATTTGAGAGAGCAAAAAAAGAAATTTAAAAATATATATCTTATATCCAGTCTTCCTCTACAGGCTAATTCAGACACGTGCCATTAACAAAGATTCTTACCTTTGGCTTCCTTGTCATTCAGGAACATTTCTAATTATTTCGGTCAGTAGTGTATTTCTCAAAATGCTTACAACCAGATTATGATTACTTCATATTCACTTTAAAATAATTAAATATATGTCTTACATGAGGAAATGAGATTATTCTGAAGTCATTCGGTGGTACACATTTCTCCTTATTCAAGACAGGGGGAATCACTCCAAAAAAATTTTAGACAAGAGTCAGTAAGGACAAGAGGTCATGTCCCAGAGGTAAACACAAAGGTCAAAACCAAAACATGTAAGTGGAAAATGAGGCCATCATTACAGAGAAGCAGACTAAAGGAGGAACCAAGAAACAGAGCTCAACTGGGTGATATTGTTATTGTTGTTCAATCGCTAAGTCGGGTCCAACTCTTTGAGACTCCATGGACTACAGCACGCCAAGCTTCCCTGTCCATCACTAGCTCCCAGAGATGGCTCAAACTCATATCCACTGAGTCAGTGATGCCAGCCAACCACCTCATCTCTGTCACCCTCCTCTCCTCCTGCCTTCAATCTTTCCCAGTTTCAGGGTCTTCTCTAATGTTTCAGCTCAGATGGCCAAAGTGTCGGAGTTTCAGCTTCAGCATCAGTCCTTCCAATGAATATTCAGGGTTGATTTCCTTGGTGATTAACTGCTTTGATCTTCATGCAGTCCAAAGGACTCTCAAGAGTCTTCTCCAGCACCACAATTTGAAAGCATCAATTCTTCAGATGGTCTAGAAACCTTGTAAACCCAAGGGAAAAAACAGCAGAGTGAGAAGAGTGAGATAAGAGCTTGAAGAGCCCCTAGAAACGATTCTCCAATTTTCAGGATGATGAGAAAAAGCTCATAGTTGTGACAGCTCATCAGTTTGAGAGGTTTTGACCTAGGACTCACATCTATCATCTGCGCCTTTGCTGACAACCAGAATAAGATTCTATGGGATTGCTTACATACTTATATCAGAAGCCAGGCATCAGTGGAAACCCAAGAGACCATCTACAAAACTGTGTCCAATTTCCCAGAGGAAGGACAGATTTGGGGGTGGAAGAAAGGGTGATTCCCATGCAGGACATATAGACAGTGCATCCCTCATCCAAGTGACTTTCTATCTTGGCTGCATATTAGAATCAACTGGGGAGCTTTTAAAAAATTCTAACAGCCAAGCACAATTAAAATAGAATCTCTGTAGGGAATCAACCATCAGTATATTTTAAAACTCCTTAGGGTAATTCTATTGTGCAACCAAGTTTGACGATCACTGCCTTAAGCGTATGAAGCTGTGGGGCAGGGCTTCGTGACCTGGAGGAGAGGTGAAGGTCAAAACTAGAAAGCAAAGCCTATGTTCAGTGGTGAATTCAAGGTGCCTGTTCCAAAGTGGATGCCGAGCAGAATAAACCCAGTAGGAGATGTTGTAGAGTGGGA
This sequence comes from Ovis aries, assembly GCF_016772045.2. Classification (NCBI taxonomy): domain Eukaryota; kingdom Metazoa; phylum Chordata; class Mammalia; order Artiodactyla; family Bovidae; genus Ovis; species Ovis aries. Next base: position 28,103,413 of record NC_056079.1, read on the forward strand.
GAAGTGATGCAGTCTGGGGAATTTCCCAAGATGCAGTGCATTTCCACGTGCCATCTATGTAGACAGTGGTCACGAGTGAAAGTGAAGTCACTCAGTCGTGTCTGACTCTTTGCGACCCCGTGGACTGTAGCCCACCAGGCTCCTCTGTCCATGGGATTCTCCAGGCAAGAATACTGGAGTGGGTTGCCATTTCCTTCTCCAGGGGATCTTCCCGACCCAGGGATCGAACCCAGGTCTCCTGCATTGCAGGCAGACGCTTTAACCTCTGAGCCACCAGGGAAGCCCTTGGGGGCTTCAAAGCACATACCAGCAAAGGACACCACCAGGCAGTTAGTACCCCCCTTGCTGTATTTTCTCAATGCATTTCATCTTTACTCATCTGAGCTGAGACCCATCACACCGGGCACTGATTATTTACATGCTTGTCTTTCCTAGTAGAGTAAAAGTTTCTGTCTTGAATCGGAGGCTATGATCTTTATTTTTTCATATCTTTGCCTACTTCCGAGCTTAAGAAATCTCTGTTGGTGAAGAAAAGGCAATCTTCCTGTACCTACACAGTTGGTAGGAATGTCAATTTAAATACTAAATATAGAACTATCACATGACCCAGCAATCCCACTAGTGGGCATACACCCAGAGAAAACCATAATTCAAAAAGACACGTGCACTCCAGCTTCTATTGCAGCATTATTTATAATAGCCATTATAAAGCATTCTCAACAGAGAAGATGTGGTACATATATACAATGGGGTATTAGCCATAAAAAGGGACAGAACTGAGTCATTTGCAGAGACATGGATGGACCTGGAGGCTGTCATACAGGGTGAAGTAAGTCAGAAAAAGAAAAACCCAAATATGTGGAATTTAGAAAAATGGCATAGATGACCTTTTTTGCAAAGCAGAAATAGAGACACAGACATAGAAAACAAATGTATGGATACCAAGGGGGAAAGCAGATTTGTGAAGAATTAGGAAATTCGGATTGACATATAAACACTACTGACACTATGTAAAAAATTGATAACTAATGAGAACCTACTGTGTAACACAGGGAACTCTCCTCAGTGCTCTGGGGTGACTAAATGGGAAGGGAATTTAAAAAGAGGAGATATATATACATAGAGCTGATTCATTTTGCAGTACAGTAGAAACTAACACACATTGTAAAGCAACTATACTCCAATACAAAACTGAAAAAAATCTTTGTTGAATAAGTGAGATTATTTGTGTGTGTATCACTCAGAGCTTTTGTATGCAGTGTTAAGTACTCTTTCTCCTGTGATATTTATCAAATAAGAGATTTGAAATCCTTCAATCAGAGACACAAAGGAAAGAACATACGCCTTTCTCATTGAGAGGTCTAGAAAATCAAGAAAAATCCTTCTCTTTAAATAGCTCTGCTCATAAAGGTAAACACATACCGTGTTATCAGAAGAGGGAAACATTAAGTTCAGACGAGGCATCGTTTGATTTTATGCAAACCCAAAGCTTACGAAGGAAGAGATTTAAATTCCAGTCTATGATTCATAATTAATTTATAAGGGAAAAGTTGCATTATTAAAAATGCCTCTAAAAAAGTCATCTGCTTCAGGAAGGTGGCTACATGATGTAAATGGAAGTTAACAGAGAAATTACTCTAGGTTCAAATGTTTTCCAAGGCTGCCTCAGTCATTTTTTAAGTTGTATTGGTGTTCTGTCAAATAAAACTAAGTGTGTTCATAAACAGAAAGACCTGCTTACCTGGTTACTGCTGTTAAATTCAAGAGCTTTAATAGAAGACATTGTGCGTATAGAACAGAACTATGCTACTGCAATCAACTAAAGTTCAGTCTACTCACTGATGTACTCAGTATTTGTTGAGAATTCACCATCGGCATGTCCTTCCAGCCAGCATACATCCATTCAAATGAGTAGTTACTACATTTTACCATCAGTTTTTTAATATTGGATTCAATAGAAGATTGGCAAACAGACTAGACTTAGGTGGGACACAGTTCAAGAATTAATTCAGTCAATCACTGATTCACCAAATACGTACTGAGACCTGTCATGGTCCACACGTTGTACTAATAGGAATACAGCCGTGGATAAGATAGGTGTGGTCCCCGCTGGAATGGAGTTTACACTTAGTGGGAGTGTTGGGGAGTGAAAGATGCAAATTAAGTAAAACCACAAAGAAACCAACAAATGCAAGCTGTGGCAATAGCAATGAGGGGGAAAAACAAGTCTGGGCAGACTAAGAGAGGCAACCAGTTCAGGAAAATCTGCTCGACAGAGGACCCACTTAAACAGAACACAGGAAAAAATGGAGTGTGTGGAGAGATGCTGGGAAGGCAAGAACGAATACTTTGTGGGGGGGGGGGGCGGGCAGTTAGAATGTGGCCAGTCACTATGTTCCTGCAGGATGAACAGAGAAAGATGTCTTAAGATTTATTATCAACAGAGATTAAGATAGGGATTAGGAGCCCAGGCCAAATCAGGGCTTGGTTATCTTCAGAAACCAAGCCACCAAAGCTCTGAGGCAGAAGGGAAGACCAGCTCCACTTACAGACTCAGTGAGCTTGATCAGAAATTTCAGTGACAACTCTTCCTCCAAAGACCTCATCCAGGAGAAACCATCCTGGACCTTAAAGAGACCAAATCTGTGAAGACTCTGATACCCTCATCTAAAGCCTTGCCCTCATCCACACAGAGGCCCTCAGAGCACAAGGTGGCCAAGAGCATCATGTCTCCTCTGCAGATCTGGAACTCAGCTGGGCATTCAAGTTCCCAGTTGGCTGGGAAGAGCCGGCCTTTCAGTTCTGTGGACTCTTTTCCATTGGCTTCCATTGGAGCCCACCGTTAACCTCTCCTTTGGCCCTCCAGCATCCTGTGTGGGAATCCTGACATCAGGGCACTTGATAGTCTTGCCAAACTGAAGGAAAAGAAGCTCCTAAGTGCTGAACTTGCAAAAAACCCCAAAACAACACAAATATGACAAGCCACAGAATGGCTTCACCAGTGCCCATGTATTTCAATAGGGGTTATTTTAAAGCCTTCTGTACAAATGGGTGACACTGGATGTGTTTGTCTGAGGGGATGGAGAAGTTTAATGTATTTGAATACACAGCTTTCAGCTTTCCTAAGCACTGGAGCACATTTTCTCAGGCTATATTTAGGCAGTGGGTTTCCATGTTTAAGGAATTATGAATTATTGAAAAGCACTTTGCAAAAACTTGGCAGCCATCCCAGAGCCGCAGTCTGAATCAGATTTTCTAAACTTCTAATATTTCATCAGTGTAACCCTCTATGAAAGGAGTGCTTAAGAGAGATCAGAACACGAAATGGAGTGAGGATTTTGTCATGAAATAGCCAAACCAAGTGAAATAGCAAAATCCAGAATATCAGACCAGCAGTGAGAAGACCTGTGTTCTGATTCCACTTTGACCACTTCAAAATATCACATCAGGGTGGTCCAGGGGTTCAGAATCTGCCTGCCAATGGAGGGGACACAGGTTCAATTCCTGCTCCAGGGAAGATCCCAGGTGCTGCAGAGCAACTAAGCCTGGGCACCACAACTAGAGAGTAGCCACTGCTCTCTGCAACTAGAGAAAGACTGTGCACAGCCAGGAAGGCCCAGCACAGCCAAGAATAAATAAATAAAGCTTTTATTTGTTTTAAATGCACGTTCATTTTTTAAAAGTCCAATCAATTTGAAAGATGTTCAGTTCAGTTCAATTCAGTCGCTCAGTCATGTCTGACTCTTTGCGATCCCATGAATCACAGCACGCAGGCCTCCTTGTCCATCACCAACTCCTGGAGTCTACCCAAACTCACGTCCATCGAGTTGGTGATGCCATCCAGCCATCTCATCCTCTGTCGTCCCCTTCTCCTCCTGCCCCCAATCCCTCCCAGCGTCAGAGTCTTTTCCAATGAGTCAACTCTTCGCATGAGGTGGCCAAAGTACTGGAGTTTCAGCTTCAACATCAGTCCTTCCAATGAACACCCAGGGCTGATCAGTCCTTCCAATGAACACCCACTCCTTCAGAATGGACTGGTTGGATCTCCTTGCAGTCCAAGGGACTCTCAAGAGTCTTCTCCAACACCACAGTTCAAAAGCATCAACTCTTCGGTGCTCAGCTTTCTTCACAGTCCATACATAGGACCAATTCTAAGGCCATGATTTTGAAGAAAATGGATTAAAAAATGATAATAAAACTGCCCTTTCCCTCTCCACTCAACTCTCTTCACTTACACATACTCTGATTTCATCAATGCCGCTTTTAAAAAAAAAAAAATAATAATAATAATAATAATAAAATAAAAAACAACCAAATCTGGTCCAGAAATAAAATAATGAATCAAATCTGAATCTGACTAAGTCTCTATATCCACTTTCTAGATGAATAAAATACAGGGGACTGGAGAACATGTTAAAGGAAAACTACAGAAATGTGATCAGCAAAATCCACGTGTGGAGTCGTTTGCAGGACACAAGACTAGTTTTCCTGAAAACAGCAAAAAATAGCAAGAAAAAAAAAAAGAAAGAGATTGAAGTATAAGTGAAAATAGACCAACTAATTGCAAGATATAGAGTTTATTGATATCCCAGTTCAAACACACACTGGGGAAAAAAAATGTGAGAGAATCAGAAATTTGAATACTGCTTCCTACTTGATAATATTAACAAAATACTAATATTTGAAGGGGCTTCCCTGGCCGCTCAATGGTAAAGAATCCACCTGCCAATGCAGGAGACATGGGTTCCATGCCTGATCCAGGAAGATCACACAAGTCACGGAGCAACTAGCCTGTGCACCACAACTTTTAAGCCTGTGCTCTAGAGTCTGGACGCTGCAACTACTGAGTCCTTAAACAACAACTACTGAAGTCCACGCCACCTCAATGAGAAGCCCACATGGCGCAACTAGAGTAGCCCCCATTTGCTGCAACTAGAGCAGCAAATTGCTCGTGCAGCAATGAAATGCAGTACAGTCAAAATATTAAAAATAATAAGAAGTTAAAATGCTAAGCATGCATTTCACAGGAATGGCCACAATGTTCTGTTGATGCTAATGCCTGAAATAAACATAGAGAATTTTTTTTTATAAAAAGCATTCTTATCCTTTAAAGATCCATACTGATACGTTTATGGATAGAATTATGCAATGTTTGATGTTCGCTTCATAAAAACACACTGGTAAGGTTAGAGAGAAAACAGCATTGGCCACTGTGAGATAAAAGAGAATAAATGTATTGGTCTCTGCTCCTGGTTTCTGGCACAGAGCTCCTAAAACTCTTTTGCTAGAGCATCTCCTTCTAACATTTGTCTTTGGTCCCCATCCCGGACACAGGGTTTCTAAACCCCCTGTAAGTGTCTAAATGATAAGAGCAGTCGGAGCATCTCTTGTTTTCCTGAGGTGACGCTGGGTGAGCTCTTGGATGGCTCCAGAAAGACCAAAGCATGATTAGAAGCTTGGAATTTTCAGCCTTACCCCTAATCCTCCAGAGAAGGCAGGGGCAGGAAATGGAATTAATAATGGATCACGCCTACTTGGGGAAACCTCCACAAAATCTCAATAATATAGGGCTCTGGGAGATTCTGTGATTTTTTTAAAAAATTTTTGTTCAAAACTTCCCTACACTTTTCTATTGCACTAGGGGTCTAGAAAAAGAAATCTATTATTATAGAAATTGCCCTGTATCTGATATTGCCCCTTCCCACCTCTCAGGTCATTCTCTATTATAATTTTTTATTTTCTCCATAGTAATTACCACTGCTGCTGCTGCTGCTAAGTCACTTCAGTCGTGCCCGACTCTGTGTGACCCCATAGACGGCAGCCCACCAGGCTCCTGCATCCCTGGGATTCTCCAGGCAAGAACACTGGAGTGGGTTGCCATTTCCTTCTCCAATGCATGAAAGTGAAAAGTGAAAAGTGAAAAGTGAAAGTGAAAAGTGAAAAGTGAAGTCGCTCAGTCATGTCCGACTCTTTGCGAGCCCATGGACCGCAGCCTACCCAGGCTCCTCTGTCCATGGGATTTTCCAGGCAAGAGTACTGGAGTGGGGTGCCGCCACCTTCTCCATCTTACAGGTTAAACTATCTGAAACACTGGCTTGAGCTCTGCCCACTTCCCACAGACACAGCATCTGATGTGCTGTTTCTATTGACCATTTAAGTAGTCATCAGTAGCCATTTCCTCAGGGTGGGAAGGTTCTTCTCCAGCCACTTAATATTTTTGGATATGGTTTCCAGAATTATTTGAAATATATCTAGATGTGATCCTTGGGCCTTAAGAGATTCAAAGAACAGTTCCACCTCCTGCAACTCATCCTTGGAAGAAAAGTGAGATGTTGTGCCAGAGATGATCATTCTTATGGGGAAGGAGCCCAAATCAAATTTTTCAAGGAGATGGGTCCAATTTTCTTTTACAAAGTTCCAGGCCAGTTGCTGCCCCTCTGGATTTCTGGCAATCGCAAAAAGAAGAGCTGCCAAGTCCTGTGTTTTGATAACCTTCCCTGCCATTCCTAGTGTAATTACCACTATTTGAAGGCATTTCCTTAGTTGTTTCTTCACTGTCTCTTTGAACAGAATGTAATTCCATGAAAGCACAGACATCTCCTTTTCTCTTTATATCTCCCTTGCCTGTGACGGTACATAACACAAGATAGGCCTTCAAATCTATTTAGTGAAGAAATAAATAAATAAGAAATTGAGAAATAAGCTAGGAATTATTCATACATCCATACAATAGAAGGCTTGACCCAAGGTACTAGAGATAAATGTCATAATTATGGCAACTACACACCCCAAATTTTCTGGAACCATTTTGATTATTCTGTTCTCTTAATTAAACTTGTGCTTGTCAGACCATGTGTCTTAAGGTTTGATTCATACACTTCTGTATAAATTATGCATGAACATAGATGAGAAAACAATGAATCATCCTTGAGGGATTGTTAAGAATGGGAAAAACAAGAGTGCTGGTAGGAGCTGTCAGGAAACAAGAAGTAAAAGCTTGAAGGCAGATAAAATAGCTGGTCAAGGACACAGTAGGGGAAGTCAAGAGGCATTTAAGGGTGAGCATTCCAGTAATTAAAGAATGCAATGTATATTTGCATTTAGAACTGAGAATTGTGAATTAGAAAGATGGGTGTTGATCAGGTCATAGGAAACAAATTCAAAGCTAAGGAATTCACACATTTTGTTATAGGAGGTGTGGAGTTATTCAAGTTTTTCAGCGGAGGGGGAGGTGACATAATCAAATTTATGACACAGGAAGAACACTCTGGTGGCAATGCCATGAATTAATTAGAAGGGAAAGAGAAGCTTTTATTAATAATGGTCCTTCTCGCCATTCTAAAACAACTTGTGCCAAACTAGCCTACGAATATTTTATGGACAGCATTTTTAATAGAACTAGCAGAGTCAGCACCCATTTCCCAAATCAGATGACAGAACAGACTCTAAATTTTTAGTCGTTAGCTTTTGCTGGACCAATTTTTCTATGCTAAAGAATAAAAATCACAGGAGTTGCATTAATTTCCTCAATAAAGTGAATGTTTAAATTGATTGAGAGTGATATTCATTTTCTGCCAAACAATATCAGCCTCCTCTTCTAATTCAATATTTCTGAAATGCTTCTGAGGAATGGTGTGTGCCAGGTTCTGCACTTGACCTACACCTAGAAATAAGTTTAGTTGGTTAGATGAAAACTGTATTAGGAAATATCACTATCTAGTCTTGGCTTGCCCCCTTTCCTAGTTAGGGGGAATATATCTGCATGGTAAAGTTATGTCTATTCAGACCAAGAATAAATGGAGAAGTTTGTCTTCTTTTGTTAGTTTAATAAATCTCAAATCTTTGGCATGAACTTTTCTATCTGGATTAGATATTGATCAACTAAAGTGGTAAATTGGCACATCTCCCTTTGGACGGGTAGTAGTTCTGTCTGTGAGTATCATTTGATTCTCCTTGAATGATAAAAGAATGGCTCTTCTGACAAGGTAAACCACACGTTATTGAAAGAGTGCAGGTTAGTTAAAAGGACATGACTTTGGGGTCAGATACTCCTCAATTCAAATCCCTTCTGTGTTACTTACTAGTTGAGCAATAGTCATTCAATATTTCTCAACGTGGTTGAGAACTATCATATGGCAATTATTGGTCTAGACACTGTGTGTGTGTGTGTGTTAGTCGCTCAGTCATGTCCAACTCTTCGTGACCCCATGGACAGTAGCCTGCCAGGCTCTTCTGTCCATGGAATTCTCCAGGCAAGAACAGTGGAGTAGTCTAGACACCAGGGGTTGAAAACTCTTCCAGGAAGATGTCAGAAGTCTAGTAAGAGAAAAAGACCAGGAAATCAACCTTGTAGATAAAACAGGAATGAACTGGGAAAAGAAGATAATCAGAGAAGACTGATGAGTGAAAGGGCAGCCAGACAAGAGGAATATGAAGGACCAAAGTGCAAAGGCATGTCTGGGAATGGTGTGACTGGTGACCTCCCTGTGACGCTTGGCTCATATGTACAAATAACTTGTCTGTTTCCACCACTGTAATTGTGGGCACCTAAGACAGGTTCTTCCAAGGAGTAAGCACATTCAAAAGCAGAGACATTACTTTGCTGACTACGGTCCGTCTAGTCAAGGCTATGGTTTTTCCTGTGGTCATGTATGAATGTGAGAGTTGGACTGTGAAGAAGGCTGAGCACTGAAGAATTGATGCTTTTGAACTGTGGTGTTGGAGAAGACTCTTGAGAGTCCCTTGGACTGCAAGGAGATCCAACCAGTCCATCCTGAAGGAGACCAGCCCTGGGATTTCTTTGGAAGGAATGATGCTAAAGCTGAAACTCCAGTACTTTGGCCACCTCATGCGAACAGCTGACTCACTGGAAAAGACTCTGATGCTGGGAGGGATTGGGGGCAGGAGGAGAAGGGGACGACAGAGGATGAGATGGCTGGATGGCATCACTGACTCGATGGACTGAGTCTAACTCCAGGAGTTGGTGATGGACAGGGAGGCCTGGCGTGCTTTGATTCATGGGGTCACAAAGAGTCGGACACAACTGAGCAACTGAACTGAACTGAAGACAAGTTCTGGTACATAGTTGGAGCATAATAAATGGTTGGTGAAATCATATAAGAAGTGAAGATGTGCTGGAAAGTAACAGAAGATAAAGCTAGAAAAACTGGCAGAGAACAGGTTATGGTTGAGTTTGGATTTCAAGACTAGAAATTTTGATCTCTATTGGGTATCTATTTTCCAACCTTAGCTGATAGTTAGATTTGTCTGAAATTTGGATCACCTGTTGAAAATACAGATGCCAGGGACTTCGGCAATAGTCCAAAGGAAGACTGCAATTCCCATGCAGGGGGCAGGGGTCCGATCCCTGGTCTAGGACGAGGATCCCATATGCTATGTGGCACAGCCAAAAAATAAACAAAAAACAAAATTAGATTAAAAAAATATATATTGACCTCAGAACTCTCCTCAGAATTGAACCCAAATCTCTAGAAAAGAAGCATGGATATTGACTGAAATATTCTAATGATTTAAGGGTTTGAAGAAACGGGGAGGCAACGGTCTGACGGCCTGAACCAAGACAATAGGATTAATAGAGGAAATGGGAAAATAAATAAGAATCGTATGTGATAATTAGGTTGGTCTGTGAAGATCCAGTGATCATCAGAGAAAGGTAACCAGAGAGGCATCTACGTTTCTGATCTGGGTCCCTAGCTTATGTTGTCAAGAACCACAGTAAAGAACACCTGAAGAAAAAGTAGTCTGGGAAAGAAGATACTGAATTTTAGACAATTAAAGTTTAAAGTGCTTATTGTAAGATCAGGGGTATGTTCCAGAAGGTAAAAGAAAAATGGAACTTGATCTTAAGTCTAAGCTTGAGTTAAACAATGGGAGATAACATTTAAAAGATGTCTTAATCTGTTCAGATAGTCCCAGTAACTGGTGTTATGGAATACGTCATATGGCATAACTCCAGTGGGGTACTGGGAAGTATTTATCAATTGGTTCTCAGAGTAGGGAAGTCCTGATTTGTAGTACTCTCTATAACAGATTTCATGTATGGGTGTGAGCGTTAGACCATAAAGAAAGCTGAGCACCAAAGAACTGATGTTTTTGAACTGTGGTGTTGGAGAAGACTCTTGAGAGTCCCTTGGGCTGCAAGGAGATCAAACCAGTCAATCCTAAAGGAAATCATCAGTGAATATTCATTCACTGATGCTGAAGCCGAAGCTCCAGTACTTTGGCCACCTGATGCAAAGAGCTGACTCACTGGAAAAGACCCTGATGATTGGAAAGTTTGAAGGCAGGAGGAGAAGGGGACGATGGAGGAAGAGATGGTTGGATGGCATATCACCGACTCAGACATGAGTTTGAGCAAGCTCCGGGAGTTGGTGAAGGACAGGGAAGCCTAGCCCTTCATGGACTACTGCTAGTCCATGGGGTCAAAAAGAGTCAGACACGACTGAGCAACTGAACTGAACTGATGGCAGATTTCAAGCTACCGAACACATCACTGAACATGGGATTGGGGAGAAAAGTGCACAATCACGTCTCACCACCAGTATAAGCTGGTCCCAGCATGCCATGATCACATAGTCCCACTCTGCCCCCCAGGAATTCACGTATCATTTCCTTTGGCTGACTTTCCTTAATGAATCCTTGCTCCAGAAAAAACTTTTTCATCCTGGTAATAAACACTACACACACACACAAAAAGTCATCTCAGTACATTCAAATAATTTCTTCCCCAAACATCCCATCTGTTCTTCTCAACCACTAGGTTGCTACACTCCTCTCTGAGCCAGCTGGCACTTTTGAACAGCTGGGTAAAATCATTACCCACTGTCCAGATGTATCATAATTCCATCAGATCTGGTTCCTCTTTCACTCTTTAGCCTCTCCAACTTCCATCAAAGGAATTAATTGGCCATTGTAGATCCGCTGATTTAGGGGCCAACTTCTAGGACTGTGGGATTCTGATGGCCAGCTACTAGCTAGGTTACAATTCCCAGATTCCTTTCATCTGTTTCACTCACATTTGCATCTTCATTCTGCTGAAAATGTTCCACATCATTTATTTCCCTCCTCCTATGCAGTCTGGCAAAGAAGTCTTTGTAATCACTTCCTGAAGGGTGGGGGAAGAGACTGTGATCAAAGAAGAATGTAATAACCATCCCCACTTGCAATTAGTTCATGCTTATAAGGAGACTGCAACTCTCTCTGGCGTTACCTGGCAGGATAGTCTGAACAAGTCTGAGGCTTACCAAAATCTCCAAGCACATTATCTCCACCCTGTTTGTCTTTAGGACACAGGTAACAGATAACGATGTAAACTTGCCAATTGCTATGTCTTTACTTGATCTTGCGTGATAGACTGCGACTGTCTTTCAGCATTTTAAAGATGGCATTTCTTTTATTTTGTTATTCTGACTTGCATCATTTCTTTTGAGACACCAGACTAACTATCAATTCTTTTCAAGTGTCATTTTCTTCTCTAGTTATGTTTAAGGTTTTCTCTTTGTCATGGTTTCAGTCGCCTTATTTTGAGGAACCTCTGTATGGTTTTCTTAGTATTTATCCTGCTTGTGCTTCAAAGGATTTCTTGAATCTATTGCTTGATTTCTTCCATCAGTTTTGGGATGTACTCAGCACTGGCCAGCCCTTTGGACGCTGCTCTGTCCTGTTCACTTCCTCTGTCCCGTATGAGACTCTAATTACCCTTACGTCAGTCTCTGTTACTCTCCCATGCATTATTTATGCATTCTGGGAAACATTCAGTGTTTTCTTTTTTTCCCTCTATGCTTTGATCCATATATTTTCCTTCTCGCCTTTCTTCCAATTTATTAACTCATTCTTCAGCCACATCTAACCTGATATTAAACTTAGCTATTCAGAACTTAGCCTCTGTGGCTGAAGCTTCCTAAAATCAGTTTATTTAATTTTTAAAATGATTCCTCTTCTCGGCAAATATTCTCCATCGTGTCGTCTATCTTCTGGAACATAGCCATCAGAGTTATTTTAGCATCTAGAGCTGATACTTCTGATAACTGGATCAACTGTGGGTCTGTTTACATTGTGTCATTTGATTTTAGTCATCTCTGATTTTGTTAGTTTATCAATTTTATTGAATGCATGATATTTGCTATACTATAAAGTATAGTGTATGAGTGACATCGTGTCATGAAAAAAGTGCAGACACTATGGAGGATGTTGTCTTCCACCAGAGACGATTTATATTAACTTTGGGCAAAACTTAGAGTAGGAGCAGCTGATCTTAACCTGGCTGATCAGAAACAACTTACTCAAGACTGGATTTTAGTCTCTGAAGAAACTATTTTGAGTTCTCCATTGCTCCTAGGATATAGACCTTCAGGAGTTTTCACTGAAAGTCTGATTAGTGTACAGGGGCCCTGAACTCTAAATACTGTCTCCTGAGCACCACGAGGCTGAAAAATACATCAGCTTAGCTTCCTGGCCTCTCAGCCCTTGACCCTGTATGAACAGGCACATGCTTTAGTGGGAAAAAGCAGTGCAGAGTATTAGACTCACTCTCCTACATTTTTCTTCCCTTGAAAATCTTGGGTCATCAAATCCTTGTAATTTCCCAGCTCTGAGGTCCACCTGCTCCCTACAACCAAGGAAAGTTTTAATGAGCTTCTCAGCCTTTTATCTCCCACCTCCCTGCTTCGCTGCTTTGATGTTTTCATTATGCAATTTATGGATCAACCAATAAGAGGAATAATAACACAAAATTTTGCACTTGCCTCGGAATATTCTCTGCTCTCTGAGCTCTTAGTCAAGCAAGTCCTGACAGCTCTCAGATGACTTCGAATTGATTTCCTTCTGTTTCATCCAGGTTTCCTAGTCATTCTCTGAAGAAGGCAGTTGGATATAAACTATTTCATCATAACCAGAAGCAGAAGTCCAAGACAGTGAAAAGGAGCTGCAGTCTAGTTATACACTGAAGGTCAAAACAAAGGACTTGCTCTTTCATATAAACTCAGGTATGAGAGACAAATGAAGGGCTATATGAAGGCCTTTGGCCTGAGCTACTGGAAGGGCTGAGTTGTAATTTACGGATATGAGAAAAGCACATGAGAAGAAGGCTTGTCAGGGGAATATCAGGAATAAATTTTGTGATGGCTGCTGAAAAAAAATTAAAGAGAAGATTCCAGAAGGCATTTTGCTGTATGAGTCTGAAGTTCAGAAAAGAAGTACAGTGTAGGGATATAAATCCAGAAATCATGAGTATATGGATGGCATTTCAAGCCAAGAGAGTATAGGTGAGGTCACCAAATGTATGAACATAGATAGAAAAGAAAAAAAGATTAAAACAGTAAGTCTGGAGAAAATGAACATTTATGTAAATATTAACGAGAGACCAGCAAAGGAAAATAAGAACTTAAAACAACCCAGGTGAATGAGAATCCAAATGGAGAAGCTATTCCGAGGAAATCATAGTAAATCGTGTGTCAGATACTACTGGAAGACCAAATAAGATGGAAAAACAACCCCTGGGTTAACATGGAGTCCTTAGAGATGCTTAGGAGAGTCATTTCAGTGGAGAGGTGAAAATAAAAGTCTGATTGCAATGGGTTCAAGATACAATGGGAGGAGAATTTTTGCCTCTCCCAAGTAAGTCACATCAGGGAATTCATTCTTGCTGTTTATCTTATTGGAAGTGAAAGTGTTAGTTGCTCAGTCATGTCTGACTCTTTGCCACTCCATGAACTGGGGCCCTTCAGGTTCCTCTGTCCATGGAATCCTCCAGGTAAGAATCCTGGAGTTGGTTGTCATTTCCTTCTCCAAGCGATCTTCCTGACCCAGGAATCGAACCCGGGTTTCTTACATCACAGGCAGATTCTTTACCTTCTGAGCCATCAGGGAAGATCCCTTACTGGAGCTTCCAGAAAAAACATCTCATTGAAAATTCATCTGATTGGTACTTCATTGGTGGTCCAGTGGTTAAGACTTCACACTGCCAATGGGTTTGACCCCTGATCAGGAAACTAGATCCCACATGCTGTGCAGAATGGCCAAAATATAAAACATAATAATAGTAGAATAATTAATTAAATTCATCCAATTTCTTGGAACAGATTGGTATGATTCCCATGTTCTCCTCACTAATTCTTTAAGCATACTTTCTTTAGTGCTATCTTCAGGTTGAAGACCTTTTTTTGCCCTAAAATAATTAATGTAAAGATTTTGTACAGTCTCTATACTCCCCAAACTATTAGCGTGGCTCATAGGCAATATTGAACGGTGATGAAAAGAAAGGAACTTTTAGAACATGGACTACAGTAAACACTTTCCCTGGGGGCTCTTTAACAGTTGCCTCTGCTTGCCTAGTTCTGAACTTGGAACATTTCCATGGACTACTTCAGCTTAAAGATATCCCTGCATGGCTTAGTAGTCAAGAACCCACCTGCCAATGCAGGAGACGTGGGTTCCATCCCTGGGTCGGGAAGATCCCCTGGAGAAGGAAGTGGCAACCCACTCCAGTATTCCTGCCTCGGAAATCCCATGGACTGAGGAGCCTGGTGGGTTACAGTCCACGGGGTCACAAAATAGTTGGACACGACTTAGCGACTAAATACCAACAGCAATGAGCATAGCATACCCTGAGGAAACACACACACACACACACACACACACACACACACACACACCCTCTAGCGGTTGCTTCTCAAACTGTAATATTTACCCTAAACAAACTTCAGAGCTCAGGTCATCACAAAAGGAGCTTTTGTGAACCTTGGAAAGAGAGTGGTGCCCTTGGACCTAACACTCTGCAAATGGATCGTACTCTACCTTTCCTCAGCTAGATATTTTCTCAAAATTACTGAATTGAGAGTGGAAAACTCACTGATTTATTTTCCCACCCCCACCTTCTTCAGATCGCTTTCTTAAAATCCCGGAGGACTCCACCACTATAAGAACCTCCCAGAACACCACCGGCATTCTCCTCCTTGCACATATCTGACTCAGGAGTTTTAACCTCTTCAGGGTTAGAGGTCATGCTGGAGATCAGAGTAAGAAACTGTATTCATTCCATCTTTAACAACAAAGATGCCCCATCTTAAGTGATTACTCTCCATCCTCCCAAGATATGGTGTGGTGTATTATTCAGGATATGCTGCTTGATAGGAAAAAACATCTCCAAAATTACAGTGACTGAATATGATCATGGGATGTTCTTGCTGATGTAAATTCCAAGGTGGATGAAGGAGGAGAGAGCAGGGGAGGCGAGTGCACAGAGGGTTCTGTGCCCAGGCCAGGAAGTGGTGTGCATCACTTCTACAACAGACCACTGGCCAACAGTGGCTCACGTTATTTTAATCTAATTTCAAGAGAAATAGAGAAATGTATTATTCTTGTGTGCTCAGGAAGAGGGAATGAGATTCCTGAGCATCTAGTCAACCGCTGCCATAAGGACTTCCCTGGCAGTCCCATGGTTAAGACTTTGCCTTCCAAAGCAGGGATGCAGGATCGGATCCCTGGTCAGGAAGCTAAGATCCCCAATGCCTCGGGGCCAAAACCAAACCAAAACAAAACAGAAAACAGAAGCAATATTGTAACAAATTTAATACTTAAGAAAATGTTCCACATCAAAAAACTTTTTCAAAAAATTAACTGACAATCACTTTTTTAAAAAGTCTCTGGCACAGACTTCTGGCCACCAAATTCTCGGCTCACTCTTCCTCCTACATACAAAGTACACTCACTCTCTCACCAACGAGGACCCCAAAGTCACACCCAATCAGGGCATCTAGTTGAGTTCAGATCCCCAAGATGTGCACAGTTCATCCATTATGGGTACTTAAGGCCCCTTATGTTCTGATAATCTATGAATTAGAAGATATCTCCTACCACCAACACACATACACACACCCGATATGCAATATGCAATGGTGGAACAGAGGCAAGGTGACAGTAATCAATGCCCCCATTGACAAAGGGAACATGTGGAGAAGTCTAGAAGTCAGTGGTCTACAGCAATGCTGAAGTCATTCTGGGGTAAAAAATGTGAAGGATTGTGACATGGTAATAGAAAAAGTTTGATAAGGTTTATCTTGCGTTCTCCAAGAGGAATACCCGTGTCCATCTTTCTCTGGGACCCTGGCTCCTTCCTCTGTGATCTTTGCCTTGTCCACTATGTGAAGTGGGAAAGAGGGGAGCATGTCTATGGGAGCATTGGAAATCTACCTCATACTTTTGCAATTGTGGTGTCCCAGGGATCGCTGCAAGTCTAAAGGAGTCAAAACAGGTTTTTTAAAATTTGTTTAGTGTGTGGCTTATTTGGAAATGAAAACTCCTCAAAAACTTAATAGACTCCCAGCCAATTTTCTTCTCAGCAGTTGCAAGTGCCAGAAAGCAATTCAAAGACCTTTCCTAGACAGGATTCTCCAGTATGCTCTGCCTCTGCTTCACTGCCACTGTGAGAAGGTCTCTCAGTTTAAAAAGAGCTACCTTGAGAATAGAACTTCTGAATGGAGAATACCCTATCCTTCAACTGATCTTTTTTGTGAATCACTTTATTCACCTGAAAAGATTTAGTGGACCATTAGGGCTTAAAGTTTTTTCCTAAATTCCATTTTTCACTCTTTCAATGCCACAACACAGCTGACATTTTCAACCCTGCGAAACTGAATTTCCAGACTCTCTCTATTCCCTTTCATTTATACTTGCGAACTAGCCATTTCTTTTTCAAGCCTTTTCTCAGTCCAATACAGCCAATTAAAAAAAAAAAACCATACCCTACTAGAGTCATATTTCTCAGTTCTCCATCTAGAGTTCAGTTCCGACAGGTTCTACCTTCCAGTGTTCAAGAAGTTTTACCGAATGCCTTGCCACCGCATAACAAGATTACCGTTTTTCCAGCTGCCAATTTCCATTTCCTTACCAGAGCCAATGGCTAAGCCAATAACGTATATTTCATATTCTTGTGATGAAAGGACTCCACTGCAACATATAAATATCTGTACTTGAACAGACTAACTGCTATAGAAGACAATCCAAAGTCTTCTTGGTTTAATACAATAGAAAAATTTTTCATTCAAGTTCAAGGCAAATATTCCCGGTTTGGTGGTTCTCTTGAGTAGTTCTCTTGCAAGCCATGCCTTAGTAACCCAAGTGCTTCTATCTTATGTTTCTGCCATTTTACAAATTTCAAGATAAACCTGGAATGATCTAGTCCTCAGATGGGGGAAGGCAGAGAAGTGTAACTGAGAGGAATTATGACCATGCTTAAAAGTGATACATATCAATTCTGCACACTTTCTTTTTCCGGAACTCAAGCACTTGGCCCCAGCCTAACATCAAAGAAAGCTGGGAAATAAAATCTATCCATGCTCCCAGAAAAAGGAGATAGACTTGGTGGGCGCCTAGCCAGCTTTGGAGTAAATGCAGCTAGAGCTACCATTACTGAAAGTGAAAGTGGATCAGTCGTGTCCAACTCTTTGCAACCCCATGGAGTATACAGTCCATGGAATTCTCCAGGCCAGAATACTGGAGTGGGTAGCCTTTCCCTTCTCCAGGGGATCTTCCCAACCCAGGGATCGAACCCAGGTCTCCCGCATTGCAGGCAGATTCTTTACCAGTTGAGTCACAAGGGAAGCCTAAGAATACTGGAGTGGGTAGCCTTTCCCTTCTCCAGGGGATCTTCCCAACCCAGGGATCGAACCCAGGTCTCCCACACTTCAGGCAGATTCTTTACCAGTTGAGTCACAAGGGAAGCCTAAGAATACCGGAGTGGGTAGCCTATCCCTTTCCCAGTGGATCTTCCCGCCCCAGGGATCGAACCAGGCTCTCCTGCATTGCAGGCAGATTCTTTACCAACTGAGCTATTAGGGAAGCCCAAAGAACTACCATACATTATTCAAACATGTGCAAGTAAAGATTATCCAATTCTAAAATATGCAACAGAAACATATGGAAATCCCAGCCTGAATCCTGCAAATGTACCTCATTAATATATTAGAGATTTTCCTATTTCCCAGGCATTCTTGCATCATTTTATAAGTATTGAATCATTGGTCCTTAAAATAAGCCTATGAGATGGTTGCCATTGTAACGCCCATTGTATAGACAAAGAAACTGAGGCACAAATGGATTAGGAAACTTACCCAAGGTCTCACAGGTAGTAAGTGGGACGAACAGAATCTGATCCCAGGTAGCCTGGTTCTAGAGCCTGTACAGACTCACCCATCACACTGCTCAGCTCTTTCTGGTTTATTCACAAACTTCTCAGATAGTTTAATTCTCTTGGGCCTAAGGGTGTACTGTTTCTTCTCCACCATCGCACCCAGCAAGCCATTTCCAGTCTTGTCTGTACACTTGTACCCACTGAGTCTGTAGGACCTACTCACAGGGCATACCTGTTCCATCCTATAAGTCTGTTAGTGGAAATTGGGGAACAGAGGTGATGACCCAGTCTAGAGAGTGATAAGGGAAAGAGGACAAAGGGCGGACACAAGAAGCACATACAGGGACTTCCCTAGTGGTCCAGAGGCTCAGACTCCACAACTCTCAATGCAGGGGGCCCTGGTTCAATCCCTGGTCAGGGAATCGATCCCACATGCCACAATGAAGAGCCGGCATGCTGCAACGAACAATGAAGATCCCATAGGCCACTAAGATCTGACGCAGCCGAATAAATTAATAAATTTTTTTTAACAGAGAAACCCATGCACTTAGAGGGTAGTAGGACAAAAAGTCAGCCCACACCCGACATTTGCCAGGTCTAGAGCAAAAGTTCAAAGGCCCACATACATACATCGAAGACTTAAAAGTTACACAGTAAGCCAACACAGTGTTAGATAAAAAACACTTGATTCTCCTACCTTGAAAAACATCCAATCATAACATTCTGGAATGCCAACCCACATTAAGAATTCTTGGACTGGCAATTCCCATGCCAGGGTGTGGTCCTTGGGGAGAACTGACCCCAGATGCTCGGATTCCCTTCTTTCCCCACCCCTGGATCCACCCTATACCACAAGGGGCCTCTCGGTATACAGGTGGACATTTGATCACATCACCCCAGCAAGTAGCCACTCTCAGGTTCTCCATCAATGATCCATGGGACTTCCCTGGTGGTCCAGTGGCTAAGACTCTCTCAGGGGGTACAGGTTTGGTCCCTGGCTGGAGAACTAGACTCCACATACCGCAACTAAAACCCGACGCTGCCAAATAAATAAAAATGAATACTTTTTTAGGTTAAAAAAAAAAAAGAAAATGATTCAGGGAAAGGTCAGACTAGAAGTCAGTCTGTGTTATTCAAATAGAAGATCCCTGGGTTCTGATGATCAAGAACATGGGCTAGAATAAAGGAAAACATGTGTGGGGTGAGGATATCCTTTGGCCCCACAAAGCCCTCACTCTGTGGGAAGGGCACCGCTGCACAAGGGCCGGAGTGGGACCACCCCCTGCGGAGGAGGACTGACATCCTTGACTCTACCTCTGACCATGAAGGAGTCACAGGGGGTGGATTAATTCTCCTGTTGTTTAGTCACTGAGTCATGTCTGACCCTTTGCAACCCTGTGGACTACAGTCAACCAGGCTCCTCTGTCCATGGATCTCCCAGGCAAGAATATTGAACTGGCTTGCATTTCCTTCTCCAGGGGAACTTTCCAATCCAGGGATCGAGCCCAGGTCTCCTGCATCTCCTACGCTGGCAGGTGGGTTTTTTTTTACCATTGTGCCACCAATTGTAGACTTCTCAGCTACTAAAAGAAAAGAACATATGACTGCTGTGTTACAACAGGCATGAATCTCAAAACCTTGATGCTACATGAAAGAATCCAGATACCAAAGACTAAATGCAGCCACGTCCATGTGTACACAGTTTTAGAAAAGGCGAGACTATAGTGACAGAGAGAAGACAAATGGTCGCAAGGATCAGGAATAAGGGGAGAAGACTGGCTCCAAAGAGGCATGAGGCATTTGGGAGACGAGAGACATGGTCTATGTCATGATTATGGTGGCTAGCACAGGACTCTATATACCTGTCAAAATGAATAATTAATTACATTCCTATCACATAATATCTGAAGCATATAAGAGAACATATAAAGACAGTATTGTTTAATACATATTGAGGGACTTCGCTGGTTTTCCAGTGGCTAAGACTCCACACTCCCAATGCAGGAGGTCTGGGTTTGATCCCTGGTCAGGGAACTAGATCCTGCATGCCTGCAGGGAAGAATTCCCACGCCACAGCTAAAGATACTGAATGTTGCAACCAAGATCAAAGATCCTGCCCTGGGAACCACAATTAAGACCAGCTGCAACCAAATAAATACATACACTTTTAAAAATATATATATTGAGATATAAATAAAATGAACCTGCCATTTGAGATCCAGAACGTTATATTGTTTCTACTTATGCCAGCGGATTGTATTTTAATTTTAAAAATGAATGACTATGTGATCTTATAGTAAAAACAAAAGATAATCAATGAATGTTATTGTGCATATATTATATCTCAATATAACTGATTTTTTCTCGTAAAGGTGAAGCCTGGAGCAAGGACTCCTCTTGCCTGAGTCTAAGGACAGTAAAGAACAACAAAAAGTAATAAAAGAAACTAAAAATGTATAATTTGTAAGGTGGATAGAGCCCCGGATCATTGTGCTCCTAGATGCCCAGGAGTACCAACCCCTGCCACACATCAACAACATCTAACAGTTAATGAGGGCTTCTGTGGGGTGTTTTAACAAGACAGTCATCCGTTAGGGGCCACAAGAGGAGAAGAGGAGCAGTTCAGGAAAGCGAAGTTTACTGTCCTTGCAGGTCCTAGAGACAGCAGCCAGAGCACCCCACCCAGGGCCACTTAGGAAACCAGGGGCGTCAGGAGGCTGAAGACAGGAAGCAGGGGAGGGCTTGGACCACGGCCTTCCCTGGGGCTTCTGCAGGAGAGACGAAGCAGGACAGGTGAACAGCTTAGGGCTGGCTGGCTTGATCATTTCAGCAAGCTCTGGGCTCTAGGGGATGGTCTCTAGTTGCCGGTACCTGGCCCTTGGATAATTCAGGTAAAGGAATACTGTCTCTTGGGGTTCAGGGCCAGATAGAGGAAGCCAGGCTCCAGGTTGCTTAGCTGACATATCAAGGCCATGCTCCCACCTGAGCCCTGCTGCTGCTGCTGCTGCTGCTAAGTCACTTCAGTCGTGTCCGACTCTGTGACCCCATAAATGGCAGCCCACCAGGCTCCCCCATCCCTGGGATTCTCCAGGCAAGAACACTGGAGTGGGTTGCCATTTCCTTCTCCAACTGAGCCCTAGCTGACCTCTAAGAATTGGTTAGCCCAGTGGGAACAGTCTCTCCCCAGCCAGAAAGGAATGTTTTTTAATATGCAGAAGAAAAATACATATATATTTTTTTTCCTTCCATATAAATGCTGTTTTAAGATGTTAAAATAGCATGTGTGTCGGGGGGGAGGGGAGGGGGTGGTGCTTCCCAGGTGGCTTGCTGCTACTGCTGCTGCTAAGTCACTTCAGTCGTGTCCGACTCTGTGCGACCCCATAGACGCCAGCCCACCAGGCTCCTGCATCCCTGGGATTCTCCAGGCAAGAACACTGGAGTGGGTTGCCATTTCCTTCTCTAATGCATGAAAGTGAAAAGTGAAAGTGAAGTTGCTCAGTCATGTCCAACTTAGCGACCCCATGGACTGCAGCCTACCAGGCTCCTCTGCCCATGGGATTTTCCAGGCAAGAGTACTGGAGTGGGGTGCGCCTACCAATACAAGGAGACTCAGGTTCAATTCCTGGGTCAGGAAGATCCCCTGGAGGAAGAAATAGCAACGTTTCTTGCTGAGACAATCCCACAGACAGAGGAGTTGGGGGGACTCCAGTCCAGGGGGTCACAAAGAGTCAGGCACGACTGAGAGACCAAGCACACACACTCACATAACAGAGATAATGCCATTTCCTACGTGCCATGAATATTTCTGAATTTCTTGAATTAATCCGGCTAACAACCATGCTAGTGAGTCAAACAGTCAACACTGAAAGCTTGCAGGTCAGGTGAGAACCAGAGTAGACGATGGTGTGGTGCTAATGCATGTGCTTAGCTGCTAGAATCTGGAGGAGGGCATGGCAACCCACTCCAGTATTCTTGCCTGGAGAATCCCATGAACAGAGGAGCCTGAAGGGCTCGCAGAGTCCATGGGGTCGCAGACTCAGACACGACCGAGCGACTAAGCACAGCACAGCACACAACTGCTGGAAGGTTGAAGCGAAAGCCAGATTGCTGTAGGTGTAAAGATTTTGGAGTAAAAACAAAGAACATAGACAGCTCCTTCAAGGCCACTAACTGTGAAGAAAACAAGTGCTACAAATTACAGTCGAAGGAAGACTTGATTTTTTAGGTTCTGAGATTGTTAATACGTTATGTAATAAGGGAAGGGATCTGGGAAAGATAGATACTGAAAATATAAGTGGCTGGGGGGATACTTGATAAAAAAGGAGAACTTGAGCAAATGACTTTAATTTCTTAGAGTCTTATCTATTTCTCAATCTGTAAAAGTAGTAATCCCAAGCCCAACTTTCAAAACCTCGGTGAGGATTGAATGAAATAAGATAAGGCACACTTAGCACAGACTCCAGCATAAAGTACCGCACAATAAATGATGATTTTATTCCTTCCACCTTCTTTTTCTTTTACTATCACACCACAACTTGCTCTATGACATGCAAACCAGCTGCAAAATGTAACCTTGTTGTAACTCCGTCTTTTCAGGTTTTTTTGTGAATCCTTTTGAAAATATACGGGGCAAAGGGAGCTGGAGAACTTTCAAATAAGTTATTGAGAACTTGGTAGATGTCAATGGCTACACCCAGACGCTGAATAGGAAACCAAGCATCGGAATAAATGTGACGCTTTTTGGAAATGAAGACAAAGAGCGGAAGGAAAACTGAAATGAGAGAACACATTAACCCCAAGAAAAAAATTTACTGAGTTTGTTATTGGAACAGAATAACTGGTACTTTTATCTCCGACAATTGTAGCATTAAGCTAAACAGAGCAAAATGTTGTAAGCATTCTGATTACCTCTCTTAAGTGACATTAGCAACGTAAATCAACGAAGCAGATGAACTATCTGAGATTAACTGCCTATAAAAATTGGGGTAAGAGTGAATATGGGAATTTTATTTTTAAAAGTTAAACTACAATAATAGCCCTGGGGACATATAAAGGCAGTCAGGAAATGTCAAAGATAAAAATGTTAATTAGAACATTTGGTTTCTTCTTAAAGCAGGCTGTGGTGTTGTCCTTTTTGTGACATTTGGAAACCTGAAATTCTTCTTTACCAGTTCACCCTGGACTAACATTCAGTTTCATTAAAAACGAGTGAATGTGATATGTATTTTTTAAGAGTTCCAAGATTATGCCCTCACTGGGGGTGGATATCATGGAATCAAGCTCTGTAATTCCACCAAAGATAAAACCTGTAAAAAAATAATTGCTTAAAATCCCCTGGAGAGTATTCTGTATTCCATAGAGTAACAAGCAGGAAGGCATTTCATAGCTGTCTCTATTCTCTAATACATTAGCAGTTCGGCTTCCCAGGTGGCACTGTGCTAAAGAATCTGCCTGCCAATGCAGGAGACTTGGGTTCGATTCCTGGGTCAGGAAGAGCCCCTGGAGAAGGGAATGGTTACCCACTCCAGGATTCTTGCCTAGGAAATTCAATGGACAGAAGAGCCTGGCAGGCTACAGTCCATGGACACAGCTAAGCACACACACACACAAGCACACAAAGGGAGCAATAGTTGCTAGAATGAAAATGTGCCTCAGTGAAGCAAGCAGGCACATTTCAGAGAATGTAGGCCTGTGCATGAACCCTGGGCATCAACAACACAGACTTAAACACTCCTGGCACACAGCAGGCATATGGACTCAAGTACACACCTGTGTGTGTCTATTAGAGTGTGTGTATGTCTATTAGAATGTGTGCATGAGTCCTTTGAAGATCTAGTTAAAATACAGATTCCAGCACCATCCAACTCAGCCCCCTCCCACTCTTGTCAACTGTACTAATAGGTCTAGGGCTGACCCAGGAATAGGGGTCACCCCCTTCTATCACCCCCAATGATTTTAATGCAAGGGGTCTGATGATTATACTTATAAAAGCACAATGATGGGGCCATTTTTAAGTGACGCACAATAAGGACAGGAATGCTACTGCAATTAAAACCTTTATCTAAGCTGCTCTCGGAGAAGGCAATGGCACCCCACTCCAGTACTCTTGCCTGGAAAATCCCATGGATGGAGGAGCCTGGTGGGCTGCAGTCCATGGGGTCACTGAGGGTCGGGCACGACTGAGCAACTTCACTTTCACTTTTCACTTTCATGCACTGGAGAAGGAAATGGCAACCCACTCTAGTGTTCTTGCCTGGAGAATCCCAGGGACGGGGGAGCCTGGTGGGCTGCCGTCTATGGGGTTGCACAGAGTCGGACACGACTGAGGTGACTTAGCTTAGCTAAGCTAAGCTGCTCTTCCCTTAAGCAGAGTAAGAAGTATCTGATTTCTGAGCCTGTGTATTCCTTAAATTTAACAAAGATGTCCTGTCATTAGAGGTCACACTGAAGAGGTTCACTCTTTCCAGAAGTAATGCACTGATTTAAATGCACATTCAGAGAAAAAATAAAACGTGTAATTTGATACGTCCCATTTATAGTTTGCTAAAAAGATAAAACTGGGGGAGACAACCCACCAAGGAAAGACCTTGGCTTCTAACTTTCTTTACACATTTCATCTCTAGTGACCTTTGTCTCCACTCTACATTATTATTTCATTCCCATGACCACATCCTACACAGTTTAGCTTTATCCAGAACAACTGAAACTCTCAAATCTTCCAATCACAAATTTCCCCCCAAGAGCACAAAGCTCTGTCCACCCATGCCCAGCTTCTCGGAGATCTCTGCCCCTTGACTCATCTCTCTTCTCCTCATTAGAGTCCTATCTTTACTTCTTCTCTTGGTAACCTTGGATTTCATCACCTCAAGAATTTTCTTGGGACTAAATCCAAGTCTACCAGATCATCTTTCATACCTGGCAAAACACAAACCCTAGAACCATCCAGCTGACCACTCTCTCAGTGCTCACCCTAGGATATCAGACTCCGAGACAAGCGAAAACCCTGCAGACTATAAATTCATAATTTATAAACCTCAACTCAGTTCTCAAACTCCTCAGAAATCCTTCTTTATTTTACTAGGACACAATCCCCCACACTCCATCATAAGTATTTCCGATCTTTTTCAAACTTTGTAACCCCTCATTCTCAAGGGAAAAGGCACCTCTTATTTCAGAGAGAAAATAGAATGCACCAGACAGTTCAGTTCAGTTCAGTTGCTCAGTCGTGTCTGACTCTTTGCGACCCCATAAACTGCAGCACGCCAGGCCTCCCTGTCCATCACCAACTCCCGGAGTTTACTCAGACTCACGTCCATCGAGTCCACGATGCCATCCAGCCATCTCATCCTCGGTTGTCCCCTTCTCCTGCCCCCAATCCCTCCCAGCATCAGAGTCTTTTCCAGTGAGTCAACTCGTCCCATGAGGTGGCCAAAGTACTGGAGTTTCATCTTTAGCATCATTCCTTCCAAAGAACTCCCAGGGCTGATCTCCTTCAGAATGGACTGGTTGGATCTCCTTGCAGTCCAAGGGACTCTCAAGAGTCTTCTCCAACACCACAGTTCAAAAGCATCAATTCTTTGGCACTCAGCCTTCTTCACAGTCCAACTCTCACATCCATACATGACCACAGGAAAACTATAGCCTTGACTAGACGGACCTTAGTCGGCACCAGACAAGAACCAGTAAATTCTGTCTTCAGACAACACATGTGCCCACACCCGCTCCTGTTACAATGGATGAAACACGTCTCTTTTTTTCTGTCTGCAGAGGATCACCAACCACTGTGCTCACCATCCATCTATCTTCTCTGGCTTCTCAAAGTATCATCTGTGAAATGCCGGCATCATCACCCAGGTTCAGAAGGCTCCACAAAGCACAGAAGCCCTAATCTAGTCCTTCAAATTCAGAATCTCTAGATTTAGCATTCAAGACTGGCGTATATTTAAAGTTTTCTAGGTGATGTTTTCTCTCCCTTAAGTATGACAATAATTGACCTCTAGCCTCATCAGAGACCCATAGTATTTATTTCCCCTCATCCCTCAGTCTTCAACACATTCCAACAATTATTTTAGCTTGTGTAATTCTCTCATCAGCCTTGGCTGTCCCCCACAAATTTAGACTCTTATTTTTCCTTGCGGATTCACACATTTCTTGGGACAGTCACATACTTTCTAAACCGGCATTCCCTTTTCAATCAACTGCCCCTGCCATCAACACTCCTATCTCCTTGACTGACAGTGACAATCACTAACTGACCCCAGTGGCTGAAGCCAGGAGGTACGTTTCGATCCGCATCCATCCTTGACCTGTTGACAGCATGGCTCTCAGCTGACCTCCTTCCCTAGCCTTCCTGACACTCTACAAGCCTCTCCTTCTCTGTCATAGTTTACTCCTATTCTCTGCCCACTTCGTAATTAGAGCACCCATAGACGTCTTCTCCAGGGTTTCTCCTTTTGCACTTGACATATGTTCCTGGGGAAGTACCACCCCACTTCCACATCTTTAAATATTAGATATAATCTGATGAATACCCAAGTGGTGTTTGAACCCAGATTTCTCTCTCAAGCCCCATTTCTACCATATCCATCCCACTCCCACATGTTCCCCAAAGCTCTTCCTGTTCTCTATCTGAGCATCACCTGTGACTCCAGGCCCCCTCCCTCTCCACATCTGATCTGCCATGAAGTCCTATTTATACTATTCCCTAGTTCAGTTCAGTTGCTCAGTCATGTCCAGCTCTTTGTAACCCCATGGACTGCACAGCACACTAGGCCTCCTTGTCCATTACCAACTCCTGGAGTTGACTCAAACTCATGTCCATTGAGTTGGTGATACCATCCAACCATCTCATCCTCTGTCATCCCCTTCTCCTCGTGCCTTTGATCTTCCCCAGCATCAAGGTCTTTTCCAATGAGTCAGTTCTTTGCATCAGGTGGCCAAAGTACTGGAATTTCAGCTTCAACATCAGTCCTTTCAATGAATATTCAGGACTGATTTCCTTTAGGATGGAATGGTTGGATCTCCTTGCAGTCCAAGAGACTCTCAAGAGTCTTCTCCAACAGCACAGTTCAAAAGCATCAATTCTTTGGCGCTCAGCTTTCTAGTCCAACTCTCACATCCACACATGACCACTGGAAAAACTATAGCTTTGACTAGATGGACCTTTGTTGGCAAAGTAATGTCTCTGCTTTTTAATATGCTGTCTATGTTGGTCATAACTTTTCTTCCAAGTAGTAAGCATCTTTAATTTCATGGCTGCAATCACCATCTGCAGTGATTTTGGAGCCCAAAAAAATAAAGTCTGTCACTGTTTGCAGTTTCCCCATCTGTTTCCCATGAAATGATGGGACCGGATGCCATGATCTTAGTTTTCTGAAAGCTGAGCTTCAAACCGACTTTTTCACTCTCCTCTTTCACTTTCACCAAGAGGCTCTTTAGTTCTTCTTCACTTTCTACCATAAGGGTGGTGTCATTTGCATATCTGAGGTTATTGATATTTTTCCCAGCAATCTTGATTCCAGCTTGTTCTTAATCCAGCCCAGCATTTCTCATGATTTACTCTGCATATAAGTTAAATAATTAGAGTGACAACATACAGCCTTGATGTACTCCTTTTCCTATTTGGAACCAGTCTGTTGTTCCATGTCCAGTTCTAACTGTTGCTTCCTGACCTGCATACGGATTTCTCAAGAGGCAGCTCAGGTGGTCTGGTATTCCCATCTCTCTCAGAATTTTCCACAGCTTATTGTGATCCACACAGTCAAAGGATATGGCATAGTCAATAAAGCAGAAATAGATGTTTTTCTGGAACTCTCTTGCTTTTTCCATGATCCAACAGATGATGGCAATTTGATCTCTTGTTCCTCTGCCTTTTTTAAAATCAGCTTGAACATCTGGAATTTCATGGTTCACGCATTGTTGAAGCCTGACTTGGAGAATTTTGAGCATTACTTTACTAGTATGTGAGATGAGTGCAATTGTGTGGTAGTTTGAGCATTCTTTGGCATTGTTTTTCTTCGGGATTGGAATGAAAAGTGACCTTTTCCCATCTTGTGGCCACTGCTGAGTTTTCCAAATTTGCTGGCATATTGAGTGCAGCACTTTCACAGCATCATCTTTCAGGATTTGAAATAGCTCAGCTGGAATTCCATCACTATCTTCTAAGTCTCTGCCAAAGCTATTGATTCATTTCTCTGCATCTCCCCATGTTCTTCCCTCCCCTTCCTTTTCTGAATATTTGGTACAAAAACCATTAGGAGGGACCAAGGAAGACTGGCATCAGCATCAGCATCTGCATGCGGGTGGCAATGAACTGCAGTGGCCCCAGGTTCCAGGGCTGGGGTGGGATGAGAACAGCGGGGAGTGCTGGAATGCAAAGGGAGAAAACTAGGTTGAACCCAGATGTGCTGGATTAGAAACTGAGGGCAGGCATGAATTTAGTATTTTAATATAGGTAGGTAGATAGATGGGGCTTCCCTGGTGGCTCAGTGGTAAAGAATCCACCTACCAACGCCAGAATTCGGGTTAGATTGCTGGGTCAGGAAGATCCCCTAGGGCAGGAAACGGCAACCCTCTCCGGTATTCTTGCCTGGAGAATCCCATGGACAGAGGAGCCTCACGGGCTATAGTCCATGGGGTCACAAAGAGCTGGACATGACTTAGTGACTAAACAACAACAGAGAGATAGACAGATAGAAGGAGACATAGAGGTATATGAGGAAATGAGCACAGATAGAACAGATATACCTACAGGCCTATGTATATGTACATCCCTTAGCACTGTTGACTGAGAGGATGAGAGCCTGGTGTATATAGCTGTATTGTATTGATGTTAGAAAATGTCCTTGTTTGTGGGAAATACACTCTAAACTGTACAAAAATGATGGAACATTAGATAAACAACTTACTCTCAAATAGTTCAGGAAAAAGAAAAAAATTCTTTGTATTGTATTTGGAAATTTTCTGAAAGTTTGAGATTGTTTTAAAATGAAACAGTAAATAAAAACAACAGTGAGATAGGGCTACATACTTATTTGGATGGCTAAAATACAAAGGACATGTGTTTTTTAAAACCTATCCTCTTTCTATCAGAAATCACAAGATTCGACAGACAGAAAATCAGTAGGGATACAGTTGAACTGAACAGCACCATCAATCAACTGAATCTAATTGACGTTTTTAGAATACTTCATCCAACAATGGTAGAATACACATTTTTCTCAGGATCACATGGAACATCCACCAAAGCAGACCACATCTGGGCTACAAAACACACCCTAACCATTTTGAAAGAGCAGAAATCAAACAAATGATGTTCTCAGACCACACCGGGATTAAACTAGATATCAAAAACAGAAGGGTGGCTGGAAAACTCCTAACTATTTGGCAATCAAACAGCATGCTTTCAAATAACACCTGGGTCAAAGAAAATTGTCAAGAGAAATTTTTAAATATTTTGAACTCATTGAAAATGAAAATAAAATATCAAAGCTTGTGGAATACAGCGAAAGCAGTGCTTAGAGGGAAATGAAAGGATGTATTAGGACAAAAGCATAGATCTAAACTTGATAATCTAACCTTCTACCTTGGGAAACTAGAAAAAGAAAACAAATTCAATTTAAAACAGAATAAAAGAAATGAAAAAATAGAGCAAAACTCAACAAAATTGAAAACAGGAAATTAATAGAGGGCATCAGTAAAACCAAAAGTTTTTCTTGAAAATATTAGTATTAATAAAATCGATGAATCCTTAACTAGGAATAAAAGAAGCGATAAATTATTATGATCACAAATGAGAGAATACTGATTCCATGTACATTAAAAGGATAATAAAAGGGGGAAATCATAATAAAGGAATATTATATACAACTCTATTCTCACAAATTTTATAACCTAGAGGAAACAAGCCAAGTTCTTAAAAGATACAGTGTATAAGAACTCACACAAGGAGAAAGGGATACACTGAATAAGCCAATATTTATTAGGGAAATTAAATCAAAAATTAATAATTTCCTGAAAAAGAATGCACCAGGCCTAGATGGTTTCAATGTTGAATTTTATCAAACACTTAAAGGAGAAATTAATACCAATTCTTAGCAACTTGTTCCAGAAAATAGGTTATTAATTAATAATACTAATTAATTTGATAAGGCCAACATTGTTCTTATAGCAAAAGAACTACAGAAAAGGAAAATTATAGACCAATATCTCTTGTTAACATGGATGCAAAAATCCTCAAGAAAATACTAGCAAAATGGTGTAAAAAGACCATACACCATGATCAAATAGGATTTTTCCCAGATATGAATTAAAGAATCAATTAATATAATCCATCACACCAGGTTAAAGAAGAAAAATCATATGATGGTATCAATAGATATAGAGAAAAAAGTCTAACATTTATTAGATTTTCTCTAACATTTGATAAAAATCTAACATCCATTCATGATAAAATTTTTCAGCAAACTATGAATAGAGAGAATTTCCTGAACTTGATAGGATGTGCTTAGTCATTCAGTCATGTTCGACTCTTTGCAACCCCATGGACTGTAGTCCACCAGGCTCCTTTGTCCATGGGATTTTCCAGGTGGCTTGCCATTCCTTCCTCCAGGGGATCTTCCTGGATCAGGGATCGAAACTTCATCTCCTGTGTCTCCTGCATTGGCAGGCGGATTCTTTACCACTGAGCCACCCAGGAAGCCCAGTGGTTAACATACAAAAGTCAATTCCTCTCCTATATAACAGTAATCAACAATTGGAATTTGAAATTAAAAACACTACACCATTTAAATTAACACCCTCCAAAAATTAAACACTTAAGTGAAATCTAGACAGCATATTAAAAAGCAGAGACATTACTTTGCCGACAAATGTCCATCTAGTCAAAGCGATGGTTTTTCCAGTAGTCATGTATGGATGTGAAAATTGGGCTATAAAGAAAGCTGAGTGCCAAAGAATTGATGTTTTTGAACTGTAGTGTTGGAGAAGACTCTTGAGAGTCTCTTGGACTGCAAGGAGATCCAACCATTCCATCCTAAAGGAAATCAGTCCTGAATATTCACTGGAAGGACTGATGCTGAAGCTGAAACTCCAATACTTTCGGCACCTGATGTGAAGAATTGACTCACTGAAAAAGACCCTGATGCTGGGAAAGATTAAAGGCACGAGGAGAAGGGGATGACAGGGGATGAGATGGTCGGATGGCATCACCAACTGTATGGACAAGAGTTTGAGTAAACTTGGTGATGGACAGGGAGGCCTGGTATGCTGCAGTCCATGGGTCGAAAAGAGTTGGACACGATTGAGTAACTGAACTGAACTGAAGTGTAAAGCTAACAAAATGGATATAATTCTATATGAAGATGACTATAAAACTATGATAAAGGATTTAGAGGAAATCAAATGAATAAAGAGATATTCCATTCTCATGGACAGGAAATCTCAATATTCTTAAGATGTCAGTTCTTCTCAACCTGATCTGTAGACATAATGAAATTTAGATCAAAATCCAAAAGAGTTATTTTGTAGATATTAATAAATTGATTCTAAAGTTTGCATGGGAATATAAAAAAATCAGAGTAGCCAACACAGTACTGAAGAAGAAAAAAGTAAAAGGACTGATATTACATAATTTACTGTAGAGCTACACAGTAATCAAGACAGTATAATACTGACGAAACAACAGGCAAAAAGAAACAAAATAGAGACCAGAGAAGCATGCCCACACAAATATAAACTTTTCTTTGATCAAAAAAAGCAAATGCAATTCAATGGAGAGAGATTGTCCTTCGAACAAATAGTGCTTGAGGTACCAGACATCCATATGCAAGAAAATGAACTGAGACAAGACCTTTACACCTTTCTCAAAATATTAACTCAAAGTGGATCACAAACCTCCTATGGATCCTCCCTCCCCGTTTCCTCAGATGAGACCTAGTCCTCCTCTGGTTTCATCTTAAACATCTTTCCCCCCTAGAAAACAGTTCTCATTTGGCCAAAAATGGACCCTAATAACCCCCACATTTAAAAACATAATTTAATGGGTTTTCAGTGATAACATGCTTTAATATATTTGGGGAAGAGCCTGAGTCTAGTCTGTGGCTTTAAGAGGTGGAACAAAAGCATCTGAGGGGGGAAAAAAACGAAGCAAAACAAAACAACCAAGTCCCAGTCAGCCATGTGTGTGTGATCAGCTTTCCAAGCACAAATGTATCTGGCCGGACAGCCACCTGGACCCCAGTGAGGACTCCCAGACCCTGATCCCATGTCACAACCAAAACAAAGTTAAAATGACCCCTGGGAAGGTTGACAGGTCATCACAGCTGTTCTGGTGTGGATGCGGGCAGATTCCTGGAGGTGATAGTGACTATTACTATAGGAACAGCTCTGGCGCATTAAATAGGTATTAAAGAACAGTCCAGCTGCGCGTGAAGAGTCACTTGGGCCTGGAAGACAGAGCTGAAGGGTCAAAGCTAAGGTTAAGGTTTGAATTGAGAACATGTTTGCCCCTCCCTCAAGAGTCCAAGACAGAAGAGGCAAGCATTTCATGAAAATTAGAAGCCAAGGTGGAAAGAAAAAATAGCCATCGTCTCCTTTTTTCAAACAAAATTCAATGAAACGGCAAGCATCTCAGCTAAAGGCGGTGATAATTGCATCCATCACCTGTAAGCAACTGAGTTTGCCTGTGTCAGAGAGGTGTAGATGACAGGCTCAGATTTTAATTCTTTGAAACGCAAGCTGAGAGGCAGAGATCCAGACAGGGGATACGAAGTGGAAAGTGTAAACTGAAGAATGTCAGGCAGTGCAGGCAACAAGAGAAGGTGATAATAGTCCTTCTCCTCAGGGTCCCCAAACACCGGGGGTGGCCTCCAGCTAGGTTGAGTCTGGGGCTGGGGGCGCTGGGGAGAACGCTGAACTACTGAACTGCTTGTATCACGGACCATAGCCACCAGTCGCTTCCACCGCTGTCTGGGCACCTGAATCATCTGTCCTCTGCTTCAGACCTTCTAATACTATTACTGCATTTCTTCGGAGCAGTGGCTCACTCATTCATTCCTTCATCCATGGATTGCTCATTCAACAAATATTCGTTGGAACCAGGCACTGGGGACACAGTGATGAAAAGCACAGACATCTGTGATCTCACTGATCTAACCTTCCAGCTGGGAAGACAGACAGTGAACAGACAACTATATACACAAAATAATGTCAGGGAGTGATAAGTGCTATGCAGGAAACGGATAACCTAGGATAAAAGAATAGAAGGGGTAGGGGTGGTTTACATAGTGGGCTCAGTAAGATGTCCCGAGAGTAACATGACTACATGTCATTTTTCCCCTGGTAATCCTATGTTGAACTTTTTGAGGAACTGCCATACCACTTTCCACACTGGCTGCACCATTTGACACTATTGAATTTGTACTTTCAAAGGATTATTCTGGCTGCTGAGTGGAAAACAGATTGTAGGAGAACAGGAATGGAATAAGGGAACCCAGTTAGGGGGCTACTGCAGTGTTACAGTTGATGAAAAGCTGATTATAACACCCTCGGGGGACAGTGAGGAGAGGGGACTGGTGGGCCGAAGGCAAAAAACTGATGGCATAATCATGGAGATGCTGGGCTTGGTCCAGACCACCAGGCTCACCGCTACAGGAGCACAGCAAGCTCTGGGGACCATGGGCTGCTTCAATTCACACCCTGCTCGGTCAATGGTCTCCATGGGAACGCCACTGAATTTGGCTGAAGGTTTGAGTGATGCTTCAAACAACGTCTCACACACACAAGCATCCAGCTAAAGAAAGTGAGATGCAAGGCAGGCATCTCTTCTGGAAACCAAATCCTACAGGCAGACAGATACCAAGAGCCCCGGAAAGACATCGCTCTTCACAGATTGGGCTCTTCCATTCCCTATAAAGTATGAGTTTGCGGCTGGACTTGGAAAGGCAGTTTGCTCTGTTGAAGAGAAACCTGCACTTCTTATCTGTGCTTAGGCACAGGGATTGGGAAAGATTTGGAGACAGGGAGCTGTGATTTCTCAGCCTCTAGGTTGTTTTAACTGTGTTCCATCCTTTCCTCTCTGAGAAAACCCAGCACACCTTTTCTCAGTCGACCTAAACATTCATGAAAACTGTTTTGTTAATAATGACATTTAATAAATGCCTTCTGTTTCACCTTTTAAGAATAGGATCCACAAATCCATCCTGGGACCTAAAGAGTTCTTAAACGTTTAAAATGACAATCATGACACTTAAGATAACCGGGCTAAACCACTTCAGAAAATAAGAAGAGTGTGTTTATGTTACCACAGTGATCAATTTCAGACTAAGAGTATAATACCAGCGGCTAAAGGAGTTAAGCCTCGATGAAAACTAAGACCAGTCCAATTCCCTGCTAGCCAATTAGCAGCTTTTCGTTTGCAGAAGAAGAATTTCACCCCTGTAGAAAAGTCTTTGAACCAAAACCACAAAATCTTATTGCTGATTGTCTACTGAAATTTACTCTCCAGTTGGATTACACATGATTCCAGAGGCTCAGATGAGAATGGTGGACAGGGAACTCTCACCAAAACAGCCAGCAATGCATAAATAAGTA
Organism: Ovis aries; assembly: GCF_016772045.2. Classification (NCBI taxonomy): domain Eukaryota; kingdom Metazoa; phylum Chordata; class Mammalia; order Artiodactyla; family Bovidae; genus Ovis; species Ovis aries. Next base: position 28,138,151 of record NC_056079.1, read on the forward strand.
GATAAAGCAATTGGACCAAAAAAAAAAAAAAAAAGAAACAAACCATGAGAGGACCTATAAAGGTTTTGAAAGTATTTCTTCACCAAAATGCTTGTTTTTCATTCTAAAAATTTTCACATCTATATGTTTCCAGGCTTGTCCATGTAGCAGAAACAGTAATCATTTTTATTGAAATGTTCAGTTCACAAAGTGATTCATTATACAGCATCTCATTTAAAATGAAAAAGACCCCATTTTGTAGATGTGAAAGGTTTCCTCAAATCACATGTCTTCACCATAAACACTTTGGACTGCAAGGACCTCAGAAGACAGTCATTAAATGATTTTGTTTTGGTTTTATGGACATGGGAAGGAGAGTTTTAAAATAAAGACAATATTTTCATAAAAAAGAATGAGGGTGTTCATACTGTAACTTGAGGGCTTGGTGGTCCTAAGGAAAAGCAGTAGACCATAACTGTTCATGCTCAAGGTCAGGTATTAATGACCCTGGTTTCTTAGGCCCAGTCTACCCTTATTTACCATGTAACCTCAGGGAAGCTCAGTAAACTGAACCTCAATTTTACTAATATACATTATGGGGAAAACATTACTCTCGGGAAGGCTGTGAAAATGGAATGTAATACTGCACATGAAGTGGTTCACCCAGTACCTGGCCCACACGTCTCCTGGTACTCAGGACACTGGGCTGACTCTTGTTCATACACTCAGAATTCCTAGAAGCCTGTGGGGTAAGGGGTCATATAGTCCAGATGGAGCTGCCAAGTTAGAGCCTACAGGGTCTTTGAAATCAGTACAGGACCTCGGCAAGAAAGTCAGCTAGGACAGGTGGAGAAATACAAGAGAGTTTCTTCTTTTCTTGGCTCCTAAAGACTGCTGTTGGTGAATACCCTCTGGGGCTCTTACAGGATGCTCCGTCTAATCATTTCTCTGTGATCCACCATTAGTCCAGCCTTTACAAAGAAACTATTTCTTTTTTAACCACTTGGTTGCCCAACCTATTTTTAGAACTCAAGCACTCTTAGACTTTCTTTGTCAAATTTTACTGCATCATTTTTTTCAATCACCTCTTCTAGTCTAAAAGTATTAGACAATCCATAATTTATCTTTAAATCTAATAATTTAAAATTTATCTTATTTCAAAACTTTGATATCCTTTGACTGTTTTGTGTCTCCTCGTTGCACTAGAATAGACACTGTTTCATGATGAAATTTCATCAACCTTTTGCATCACCTCTCCTATTCCAAAAGCATTCTATGAGTCATAGTTCATCTTTAATTCTAATAATTTCAGATTTATTTTGAAACACTGATATCCTTTGACTGTTGATAACTACTCGTATTAGAAAAGAAGCTGTTTCATGAACCCAATAAAATTTTGATTCAGTGAATGAATGTGAAGTATATAAAGGGATAGAAATTTTGGAGTTTAAAATTACTAACTAAAGAATACATGCTGACCCATGCAGTTGAAATGTCTATCTGTGGACTGTCAAGAATGACAAAGAGGCGCCCCTGTAAGGACAGTCAATGTGGTCCCATGGAGAGTATGACTTCATGACTTTTACATAAACTCACTACACAGAAATATTTTCCACTTCTCTTTTTCTCATGTTCCTCAACCCTCCCCCTCCACTCCAATAAATATCACTGAGAAATTATACTCATATCATTAATACTGTTTCATCACCAAAATAATTTCTGTTGGAGTTTTTCTAGAGATTTTCAAACAGCACCCTTCTTGGCAAAAATTCTGAACTGATTGAGAAATAAGACAAATTTCTTCTTTGTCAGAATGTCTCAAATAGGGGCTTCTCTGGCGGTCCAGGGGCTAAGACTCTGTCCTCCCAGTGCATGAGGCCCAGATTTGATCCCTGGTCAGGGAACTAGATCCCACATGCTGCAACTAAAGATCCCATATGTTGCAATGAAGACCTGGCACGGCCAAACAAACAATACCTGCATGAGTAATGTCTCAGATACTTCTAGGGCTTCCCTGGTGCCTCAAACGGTTAAGGAGCCGCCTGCAATGCAGGAGACCCGGGTTCCATCCTTGGGCTGGGAAGATCCCCTGGCGGAGAGCACAGCAACCCACTCCAGTCTTCTTGCCTGGAGAATCCCCATGGACAGAGGAGCCCGGCGGGCTACAGTCCATGGGGTTGCAAAGAGTCGGACACGACTGAGCGACTAACCACACAGATACTGCTGACAGTACAGATATCACTGCGTGCATGCTCAGCCACTCCAGTCATGTACAACTCTGAAACCCTCTGGACTGTAGCCCCCCAGGCTCCTCTGTCCTTGGGATTTCCCAAGCAAGAAGACTGGAGAGGGTTGCCGTGCCCTCCTCCAGGGGATCCTTCCGACCCAGGGATTGATCCCTCATCTCCTGTGTTGCAGCCAGATCTTTACCACTAGCGCCACCTGGGAAGCCCAGATATCACTAACAACCCCCAGATCTGTTCTCTGTCTTTAGGAAATCACATTTTCTAGGCTCCCTTGAAGTTGGCAGGCTCTGGGATGAGAATGGGTATAATATCTCCACTTGCAGACCAAGACTATACAAGCTCCCATTCACACTCCTTCATTCTCTCTTGCTCTTCTTGTGGGCAGGGATGGCGAACATCAGAGATCCTACAGGTCACATGTTGAAGAGAGCAGAGCAGGTGTGATCCCATGAGGGAGAGCCATCCCCTGACCTGAATACCAGCCTTGTATCACCAGGAGATGAAGATGTAGACTATTTGTCCTTGGTCACTAGAGATTTGATGTCTCCTATTACTATAGTTTAGCCTAACTTCATGAATGATAAAGCTGGTTGTAAAGACCATATCTTTTATCTATTGGAAGGAAAACTTCAGCAAAAGTAATGTTATCCACTCAGCACCTCTGCGCAGGGTTTCCCCACTCCTCATCCCCATCCTGGCAGGAGCCCTGCAGAAAGCCTGCCCAGTGACCGTCCCTGGAATTACAAATAAGCTCTGGAGAGCTGCTTTTGGAAAACACTTTGGAATAGTTATTTATGGAAGACTGAGAGGAATAAGATTGCAGAGTAGAGATGAAAGGGAATAAAGAAGTAAAGCAAGAAGGAGTAGGAAAATAAGTTCCTTCTCTACGAGCCTAAAATCTAACCTTGATTCGCTCCCAACCCCACTTCTGCTCCTTGGACTAGATTTTGGCATCCTGTCCATGTGCTCCCCAGCATCCCATCTTGGCTTGCTCTGGATTGATCTTTTCCATCTCAGCCCACACAGCTGGGAGTTCTGCAGAAGCAGAAACCTGCCAAAAACAATAGTTTTCCTAAATGTCCAACAGCAAGGGAATTGGCTTATATATTATGAAGCATCTGGTCAATGGGGAATTATTCAATCATTAAATATGATCAACCTGAAACCTTTGTAACGACATGGAAAATGTCCCTGAAATTATGTTACTAAAGTTTTCCTTTCCTAAAAGCAAATCGTAAAAGTACATAGGCAATATGGCAACAACTTGAAAAAAATGTACATAGGGAATAAAGCTATGGATTAAATTTCGAGAAAGAAAAGCAATTGTTGGGTTAGAGTAGTGGGACTCAACCAATCCTGTATTGTTTCATTAAAGCTATTCTATGCTTAAATGACAGGCTACCCAGATGACTCAGTGGTAGAGAATCCTCATGACAATGCAGGCAATGCAGGAGACACGGGTTCCATCCCTGGGTGGGGAAGATCCCCTGGAGAAGGGAATGACAACCCACTCCAGTATTCTTGCCTGGAGAATCCCATGGATGGAGGAGTCTGGTGGGCTACAGTCCACAGGGTCACAGAGTCGGACACGACGTAGCAACTGAGCAAGCGCACACACGAATGCTTAAATGATAAAAGAAACAGCTTTGCCATCCTTACTCAACAAAACTAGAAGAGAGAGGACTCTCACCCCTCCCTGCCTTTAGAGGAATCGTCCCGGTGGACAGCAGAGAGGAGCCTGGCAAAGCTGGGAGAGGAACCAAGCTCCAGACGCCCCACGGTCTGCACTGATTTCCAGTCTAAGCATAAGACCTGCTGTCACTTCCATATGGCCTTGCTTTATTTTTAAGTCTTTTAAGATTCTAAGCATTTTGCATTTGGAAGGTGGTATTGTCTCCCTTAGTAACTCAGACTCCCAAAGAGAAATACTCCTAGACAATCTTTCTCCTGATGGTTCCAGTTAATGTGACATTATTTAAATGGGCCAATGCAAAATCCATGTCATGCGAAAAGACTCATGTAACTCTCTGTTGACAAAACTTTTGAAGGTGGGCTTTGTATTCATACGTCACTGTTCAGACGGTATTTGAGATGAGGTCCACTTTCTTGTCAAGTCGCGTCACCTTCTTGGCATGTATATGGAGAATGCACGCATGAAAGGGATCCTGAGACTTTCCTGGTGGTCCAGTGGTCAAGACTTTGCCTTCCAATCAACGGGTGTGGGTTCAAGCCCCAGTCAGTCAGCTATGATCCCACATGCCTCATGGCCAAAACACCAAAACACAGAATAGAAACAATGTTGTAATAAAATCAGTAAAGACTTTAAAAATTATATATGTCAAAAAAATCTTGAAAAGAAAGATTCCAGTACCAGTAGGATGCAAGTTAATGAACATTGCGTATGTTTCCTACTTCAAAACATGTCAGATACCAAAAGCTGAGTTTATCACCACCATCCCTATCTCCATCACAACAGCTCTGTCCTCCCAGATAAAGGACAGTGGCAACATGCTATGGTCATTCGTGTTTCAAGCCCTGGGCTTGGCTTCCCTAACATGCCATCTGGGAACTTTACTGGGATTTGAACTCCTGGCTTCCGGGCTTTGCAGTTGCCCATGGAGCTAATGCAACTGCAGACAAGTTCAGTCCAGTTCAGTCGCTCAGTTCTGTCCGACTCTTTGTGACCCCGTGAACCAAAGCACACCAGGCCTCCCTGTCCATCACCAACTCCCAGAGTCTACCCAAACCCATGTCCATCGAGTCGGTGATGCCGTCCAACAATCTCATCCTCTGTCGTCCCCTTCTCCTCCCGCCCTCAATCCTTCCCAGCATCAGGGTCTTTTCAAATGAGTCAGCTCTTCGCATCAGGTAGCCAAACGTGCAATCTGTGAGGGGAACTTTCTTTGGATTTGAACTCCTGGCTCCAGGCTTTGCAGATGCCCATGGAGCTACTGCAACTGCCGACAAAGCCCTGGGATAAAAGGCCCCACCGCACGCCGCCACAGGGAGCCTGTTAGACAGAAGACTCCAGAGTGACAGCTGAACAAACTGTAGGTATTCTCGCTCAGGGGGACGAAGACTGAGAAAAATGTAGGCGGCCACAGGATGAGATTAATGAATTTTTGACTGGGGAATTTGGCCTGAAAACTCATTTCTCAGTTCAGGGGTGGGCAGGAACAAATCACGGCAGCTGACAGATGTGTGCAAGGTACGGGAAGGCGCTGCCAGCAGGGGCAAGGCTTGCCCAAGACAGCAGTCTTCCCGGCGGCCTCACACTCAGCCCTGCTTGTGGCTGGCCAGAGCTGGTCTTGGCCCCAGAAAAAAACCACTTCACCCCTTTTGCAACCTCCTTTCCCACCCCTAGACCTCTTTTCTGATTTTGCCCCATGTAGAATAGAATTGTCCAAGTCACTACTCCTTTCCTGTCTTCAGTCGCACGCCCTTCTTCCCCTATGTTAACACTTGTTGCACTTTCTAGTACAGTAAGCCCCAGACATGCGAACCATCAAGGTGCACGCTTTCACAGATGCGAACATGTGTTCCCCCGCCCAGTCACACAAGCTAGTTCACGGGACTGGCGTACTCTGTCGGGTGCGTATATCGTCTGCTACTGGTACTGAACTGTACGATTAGAAAGTTTTCTTTATTTTTTTGTGTTTGTATGTATCATTTGTGTGAAAAGCATTATCAACCTATTACAGTACAGCCCATAGTGTTAGCTGGGTACCTACGCTAACTTTGTCGCACTTTTGAACATCCTGGACTTATGAACATACTCGTGGAACGAAATTCTTTCGTATGTGGGGGACTTACTTGAATTGACTATTTATTATGCTAGTTTTCGCCATTATGCTTTAAGTTTTCCTTGAGGACAATGACTTTTTCACACCTATCTCTATATGCAATGCCTATTAGGGTGCTTAGCACCCAGGAGGAGTTCACTAACCCTTTGTCGTATTAGTGCTGACTTTCCAGTGTAGAGACAAGCAGAGTTGTCTCTCAAGTTTGGAAGGCCCAAGAGTGACAAGAAGAGTTGTACTGGCCACCAACTCTAACTCACGTGTGCGTGCTCAGTCGCTTAGTCGTGTCTGACTCTGTGACCCCATGGACTGCAGCCCACCAGGCTCCTCTGGCCATGGGGATTCTCCAGGCAAGAATACTGGAATGGGTTGCAATGCCCTCCTCCAGGGGATCTTCCCAACTCAAGGATCAAACACTTGACTCTTGCATCTCCTGCACTGGCACAGGGATTCTTTTCCACTAGAGCCACCTGTCCCCAGCCACCTGTCCCCTAGTCAATAATGGTGTGTTGAAAATGGAATGCATCTTTATGCTAGTCTCCCCAGAGATGCCCGATCTCTGCAACCTCCTCACAGATGTTCCTCTAGCAACACCCAGTGAGAGAGCGAAAGAGCTATACATTTGTGCACCACAAGAAATAATCCTTTTAATCACCCCCTGCTAGCATCCCAATTCTCTTCAGCTCGCCATGGAATCTATGCAAGCCCAGAACATCACAGAACGCTGGAGGCAGAAACACCTAGAAGGCTGCACATCACACTGACACTGAATCAACTAGCAACTGGTGTCACTAAACGTGAACATCTCCATGCCAAGCAAGGCTGGAGACGATCTCTATTAGCCAGAATCGGCTGGGAAGATTTCACAGGAGCATTTAGCTGCATCTTCCACATGACCATCATACCCTCAAGAGTTTTTTTTTAAAAAGTTTATTGACAGGGACTTCCTTGGTAGCCTAGTGGTAAAAAAAAAAGAAAAAAGAAAAAAGAAAAAAAAAAACCCACCTGCTAGTGCAGGGGACACAGGTCTCTGGTCTGGGAAGACCCCACATGGCACGGAGCACCTGAGCCTGTGTGCCACAACTGCTGAGCCCAGAAGTCCCCAAAGGGAAACCACAACAGTGAGAAGCCTGTGGCCTGCAGCGAAGAGGAGCCCCTGCTGGCCACAACAAAGGCCACGCCAGCCAAGACCAGGCCACAACCGTGACCACACCAAGAAAAGCCCACGCCAGCAACCAAGACCAAGCACAATCCAGACAAACGAAATTTAAAAACTTTCACTAACATATAGTTGATCCTAAGGTTTTTCATATTGAAATGGAAAATTGTTATTTATACATGCAAAGATCATTTTCTTCTGAGTTCATTAAAATTTTGTAGTGAACATTCCAGTTGATGATTTAAAAATCTACTAAGAAAAGGCTTCCCAGGCAGAGACACAGGAGATTCGGGTTTGATCCCTGGGTCGGGAAGATCCCCTGGAGAAGGGAATGGCAACCCACTCCAGTATTCTTGTCTGGAGAATCCCATGGATGGAGGAGCCTGGCTGGCTACAGTCCATGGGGTTGCAAAGAGTCAGACACAACGAAGCACTCAGGCACACAAGGAAGGCTGAGTGAATGAAATGTGAAAATATCAAAATCCACATTGGAGAATCAAAAAAATTCTGTAGCTGACATTGGTCACCATATACAGTTACAAATTTCTTTTTTCTTGTGACAAGAAGTTTTAAGATCGACTCACCTAGCAACTTTCAAATATGCTCTATGGTATTATTAACTTTAACCACCATGCTATAGGTTATATCCCCATGACTTATTTTAATTACTTAAAAATATTCTCTAATAAAACACTGATTCCATCAAAAGAACATTAGACACACTTGGAAATTTTGTAATGAGAATTAACCTCATGATTTTTGCCTTTTTTTAGAATGCCAATGCTTTTTCTGTGCTTATGAGTTAAGTTCAAACAAGCTCTTACCAAGAGAGTAAGTCTTAATCAGTACAAGGCCACTCATATTAAAAGGGGTATTTTAAGGATATTAAGTGTTTTGGCTCAGTAAGAAGTTGGACAAAGAAGAAAGCAGTGAGTTATGAAAAAGTACTGGTATATCAAAGGCAAGAATAATGGAGTGGGATCTTCTCAACCCAGGGACAGATCCCAGGCCTCCTGCATTGCAGGCAGACTCTTTACCACCAGGGAAGCCCCCATATCAAAGGTGAGTGGTTTTGAAATTCGCTGGTAGATCATGAAGGAACGAAAAGATAATCACTGTTCTAGAGGACCACTAAAGTGTTTTACAGGAATATTACAGAGCTCAAAGGAAACAAAACAGGTTGGCAATTAGAGGAAAAAAACATGGGCTTCAGAAGTTTATTTTGGGCTCACGAGTAGCATGAGTTTGCACGGAACTGAGAGTTTCTCAAGATGTAGGATTTTGTGTGCTAAATCCTGGACAATCTCAGACTAACTTAAATGGCTAGTAGCCCTACCTTCTAGATCTAGAAGTTACTAGCTAGAAGACTTCATTCCAATTACTTCCCCAAAGTTCAGTTTTCTTCCCTCTGAAATGGAAAGAAGAGATTGTTGTAAATTTTTTAAATGTAAATCAAATTCCTGGAACATTCAAGTTGTATTTGGCAATCATATTTACTGATGCAAATATTCAGCATGAAGACCAAAATCTCACCCAGACTCTATATTTGATCTCTGATCAATCAAAGAAGGAATTTGTATCATTTTACTATATTCTTTTTCATGTGGCCAAGTACACTCTTCACGTTTCAAAATGTTTTCAGTGGGGTTGTGAAAATACTGCAAATCCTGTCCATTGCCTAGAATCTGAAAATAGACATTGACTCCTTTGGAATATTTTGTTTTTTCGAAGTGATTTTATGTTGATTCCAAAGAAGAGTAAATATTCCCTCTTTCTGAAACTCCATGCATTCTGAGAACTCTTCAGTGAGACTGAAGCATGCTAACATTGGAACGTGTCAGTGAACTACAGACAAATCTAGATTGATGTCAATATCCAAAGATGGTGATAGGGATGGGGCAGGACACCAGGCCACCAGTGGTTCCATCAGATGAACGTCTGCGCTGTAAACAAAGTCAATCCTTTGGGTCAATATGAAAGATGTTGGAAGGCAGGGGCAACTCAGAAAAGATATTTCAGTAATTACATGAGGAGTGTCACGGTTCCAGTGACTGACTGGGATCCGGGACTGGCTTTAGTCTCAATAAGGAACTGAAATCGGAATCAGGAAAAACAGATCCTAGGTACAAGGTTGTCAGAAAGGAGCAGGTTAGTACTGCTGGCAGCAAAGCGCGGCCGGGGCAGGTAGGGAGTAGCATATGGGTGGGACCGGGTGCCTTCTGAAATCTGATGTCTTCAAAAGGTTTTCCCGAAAATTTTATCTCAATGTCCTTAGTTATTTTTAATCAACTTGGGGGAGGATTTTAAAGCTCCATTTCCACTATTTTTCATTTTTTGTCTGGAAGGACACATGTTTCTTAACCAACCTCATTTCAAATGCATCTGAAAACAAGCTGGATGCAGAAGAGAGACCTAAGTACCTCCCTCCACCTTACGTCATGCCTAACATGATGAACGTGAAGAAAATTCATGAGAGTGGACAAATTTTTAAAAAATTGTATCCCAACAATAAAATGATCCACGATCAAACAAATGACCTCAATAAGAAACAAAAAGAAGGCAAAGCTAAAGAGACTAATGTCTTTGAAAAGTGAAGTCTCTAGAAACTCAAATTTCAGGAGGCACAAGGAGAAGGGAGAGACAGCATACAAAAAAGGGAAGGAACTGGCTTGAATCTCTAAGAATGATATTAAAGGATCTAAAATTCTCAAATAGATGAGAAGAGTCAACCATGTTAAGAGAGCAAACACGCGTATTTTTTGTTATATTGAAAATAAACAGAATAACAAGACATGTACTTATCAGCCACCTGGGCTACGGATGTAGTATTAACAGATGACTGTGAGAGAGAAAAGTACCGTTTGAATTCTGCACTAGAATACTTTGTCAGCAAACATGATTTCTATCCTGAAAACAGTAGAATAAGTATTGACAAATGGGTGAGGTCCAATAAGGCAGTCCCTGACATCGCTGAAGTGGTTCGGTTCCCTGGCTGTAAAAACGCATATCGTGGTAGAGTGTTCTTCAAGAATGAACAGTACTTCATGGAGTTATGGAGACTAGATAAATGTGTTCCCACTTATCTAAAAAAGATGCAGATGGAGCTTGTCATTTATGGACTAGTGAGCTTGACATCAGATCCACACAAGTTTCTGCAATGGAATATTAATAGGTTGAATTGTGAGCACACACGGGGATGTGGAGAACACTAGGAGATACCGTGGGACCCTTCGAGAACAAACCGTACCCAAGTGATTCCTCTCTCTCTCTCTCCATTAGATGATGAAATAAATGTTTCAGAGGAATCTGAATTGCAGGAAAGCCTTCAACAAAGTCTCTCACTATAGTCTTATAGAAGAAACAGAAATGTCTAGAGAGAGAGAGACAAAGACTAAACTCCCACTCAGTGAACGACCTCGCCAAAGAGAATAAATTAATGCATTTCGTCTGCATCGGGGAGGTCTTTTCAGCAATTTAATCAATAACAGATGGTACCACTTTGATCAGACATATGAGCTGTATGTTAAGGGGAGAGATAGTCAATACATTGAACAGCAGTTTCTTAATGTTTTAGAGGGAACGTATCTGGAAGTCATGTTGCTTTTTGAAACCAACAACAACAACAAAAAACTAATTTAACTATTTTACTTGGTCAGTTAAGCACAATTAAATACAGCTGTAATTGTGTTAGAAAAAAATATATGAGTTAAATCTTGAGGAAATTCTATCAACTTAATTTATTCACTGAATTGAAAAGAATCACAGGGATTATCTTTAGAAGAGTAGTCATGAGAACTCCAGGTTTAATGGGAACATAGTCTGAAAAGCATTGTGTTGTACTGTTAAAAGCAAGGCTACAGGCCCCAAATGGAGTCACTTGTGCTAAGCCCCACATCACCAAACCAAAGTTTATAGTTTCAGCTCTCCCAGAAATGAAATCTCAAACCAGTCAATCAGGAATCATCTGATAAGCACTAGTTAAGTAAACTGCCTGATCACCCCCCTGCCATCCCTTAAAGGAAAGTAACCTTATAAAAACCAACCTGTTTTTTCACATAGTACAATTTCCTTGTTCCTGCTCCCCTGTTTATTAAAGTTTTTCATTGTGTACAGCTCCTTGGAGCTTTATTATATCTGCTACATTGGATACTGCTGGATTTGAATTGATTTCTGCTCAAATAAACTTATAAAAAATGTTTAACTTGCCTCAGTTTATCCTCTTACAGTACTTAGTATTAAGCTGTTTTGTCTCTTTTTCAGAAGGAAGATTTTAAAAGGACTGGAAAAGGATGGGTTGTGTCTGAACATCAGTATAAAAAGGTTTAAGGATTTTTCACTAACCAACTGCTGAACACTGATGTTGGTGTTGTGAGAGGGGGGCTAGAATTTCAGTTATGAGCATGGCCTCTGTTAAATAAATATATTAGTGTATAAAACAAAGGACATGATGGTACCCTTGACTCTACCCTGATTTGTTTTGTTCTGAGGCCCACACACCATGAAAGGTTTGGACAAGCAAGCGTGTATTCAGTAGAGAAGGTCCAAGGTGGTGGAGAGACTGAATGATGAGATCATATGAGGAATGGTGAAGGAACTGGGTTGGTTAGCAGAAGAGCAGTTCTGGGGAGACTGCTGCCTTCAGTTACTTGAAAGCTGAACTTAGAGAAAAAGGATCAGCACTAATTTATTCTCAAAGTGGACCGATGTGAGTGGGATCACAGGGACTGGGAAAGACTAGAGCTGAGTGAGACCCAGAGCCAAAGAAGAATGACCTCATGGATGATCACTGTCAGAGCTACAGCAGGTTTCTTTCCTTTCTTCTTTTTTTTAGATTGCAAAGTCCAAGGTTGCGATTTTTTTTTTTTTTTTTTAAGGAAGGCAATGGGGAAGCCAAGGCACAAAGTCAGAATAATGAGAATCAGGAAGCCAACGACACAGGGTAGAAAGAGAGTCAGAAAATAGACATGATGAAAACTGTGGGCCAAGTCTAAGGAATTTGGGGCAGCCAGGTGGCAATGATTTTCCTTATGATTCCCCTGGCCAAGCTCGGGGACACAACCTGTGCATTTTAAGAGAATAAAAATAAAAGCACTGCTCACCCCAACCTCCCTACACTCACGTGAGAAGGGGGCTTCATAGCCATGGTTTCAGAATGTGGAACTGACAAGCAATGTTTAAAGACAAAAGGAGTCAATTTCTGATTCACAACAATTATGGCGAAACAAACACAAAAGCCCAACACTGACAACAAAGAAGAACAAACTCTAGTAACCAAAAAACAGGTAACAACTAAGATTCAGGGTCAAAATGGGAGGAGGAGCTGGGGGAGGCAATAAGCAAATGAGCTGGGGGATGACAATGAGCAGATAGAGAGAAGGAAGCCAAGCTTGGAAAAAAGGAATCACTGTATCAAATGCCATGATGAATTTTGATGTAATTTCCCCATCACTTGGTGGGAAATACTGTGTGTACTTATAGGGGCCAAGGTTCTCAGGATAGAAATTTTCCTGAGGAGAATCACTTTGGAACCATCCATTTCCCGCATACAGCATCAACCCTCCAACTGTAGCTGCTTGGCACATGTCTGGGGAAGTCTAAACACAAGGAGAAGGAAGCCAAGCTGGTCTGGAACAGACTGATCTGATTGTATTCCAACAGCTTTAACCTATCATGGTCTCAGTACTTCTGCCAAGGGATGCAAGATCTTCTCAATGCAATGTCCCCACAACTGAACAGAAAACAGTCTGTTGACTATGAACTCCCATTCCTGCAGAGTGCAATTAACCTTGACTGAGAGGGTCAAGACTTGGTAGACTCAAGTTCCAGGTTCACCAAAGTAAGTTCTGCCCAGTAGATTACGGTCCCTTTCAGTGTAACTGGTGCGGGTACTGCCTGGGTCTAGGTAAAACAGGTCAAGTCAGACGTGAACAAGACCTTTAGCTTCAGAAAGATCATGGGCATGTGAAACACACATGTTTCCTCTTCACTTTTTGAAATTAGTGACCAAGCCTAATTAAAGTGTAACAGTGGGGAATAAATTACCAAAAATATTGAACCATCTTTGATTATTACAGAGGACGAGTCACATAACAAAATTACTGACATCTTATCTGATCTCAAGAAGTTTCCCTTCTGGGTTTCCCAGACTCACATCCCTTGGGGTTGTCCCAGAAAGACTGCTGTGCAAGCTTCAATATTTATTCAAGGAATGGTTTAACAGGATTTCCAAATATATAAGGATCTTTCTGCCCAGGAGATAATGGAGAACCAGATCCATTTCTTAACCTTTCTTTAACTGAAGTATAACCTTAATCACCAGAAGATATAAGAGCATGGCACAAGCTGAAGGACATTATAGTTTGTTTCTGTATTTCTGGGAGGTTGCTTTCTACCCATCATTCTCCTTAATTCATATGAGCTTATAGGTACCTAAAGCACCGACTGCATCAAGAGGTACAGGTCCAGAAAATGTGGAAGAAGTGAGGGAAGGCAGCAACATTTATATATTTATTTATCTGTTTGTTTACAGAGGACTTTGTTGAGAGCACAGAGAAGGAATATATATTCTTGACAGGAACACAGGTGTCAGTCTGGACTGCAGCACGCCAGGCTTCCCTGTCCATCACCAACTCCCAGAGCTTGCTCAAACTCATGTCCACCAAGTCATTGATGCCATCCAACCATCTCATCCTGTGTCATCCCCTTCTCCTCCCACCTTCAGTCTTTCCCAGCATCAGGGTCTTTTCCAGTGAGTCAATTCTTCACATTAGGTGACCAAAGTATTGGAGCCTCAGCTTCAGCATCAGTCCTTCCAATGAATATTCAGGACTGATCTTTAGGATTGACTGGTTGGATCTCCTTGCAGTCCAAGGGACTCTCAAGAGTCTTCTCCAACACCACAGTTCAAAAGCACCAATTCTTCAGCCCTCAGCTTTCTTTGTGGTCCAACTCTCACATTAATACATGACTGCTGGAAAAACCATATCTATCTTTGACTAGACGGACCTTTGTCGGTAAAGTAATGTCTCCACTTTTTAGTATGCTGTTTAGGTTTGTCATAGCTTTTCTTCCAAGGAGCAAGTGTCTTTTCATCTCATGGCTGCGGTCACCATCTGCAGTGATTTTGGAGCCCAAGAAAATAAAGTCTGTCACTGTTTCCATTGTTTCCCCACCTATTTGCCATGAAGTGATGGGACCAGATACCATGATCTTAGTTTTTTGAATGTTGAGTTTTAAGACTTGATCCTTAGAATTTGCCAGAAACTCCGTTATTTTTATGCTTGAACTGAATACCAGTGCCAGTTCTATAGGGATGCAGAAGACTCTCCTCTCTCTACAGGCAGCTGGCAAGGTGTCCTGGGAGGTGATCTGAGACTTGCTGGAAGTCTGGGTGGTACCCAGAAGTGATAGTTACAACTGGCATCTCAGTGCTTAGGAGGAAGGTGGGTCTCTCTGTCAAAATATACCAAGTGATATCTAAGAGACATGCCCTAGTCTCACTCAGGGAGATTGCATTTATGGGTCCGGGGGACAGTTTGTAGTACTGTATCCTGGAGTTCTTGAGAAATTGACCCCACAGAACATGCCTGTTTATTCAAGCCAAACAGCAATGACAAAGGGCTGTTTTGTTATATTGCTTCCAACAATAGCTTGCTGGAGTCAATGGATGGTAGGATTGGCCTCATCTTGATGGTAGTTTCTACCCCTCCCTGCACAGAATTGTAAGGGATGATGGGCAGTGCCGACCTTGACATCTGGGAACAATTTCCTTGTGTGGATGAAAAATGCCATTAGAGGAAAGGTGCTGAAATCCTAAAAAGGCATCATCACAGAAAAAGTACAAGTTGGAGATCTCTGAACATTCCTGTAACACTGACATCCATTTACTTTCATATCTGAATCTGAAAGGGGGCCAATCTGAAAAGATGCTTGTTAAACCCAACTATACCTCTAATTGGTAGAATTTGAGGCAGTATTACGTAATTATCTGGAATTGAGCCTATTTGAAATAGGAAAGTGAAGAAGGAATTGTTTAGATTTTAAGCATAGGAGTCTTTGGGGCAAAGGTTGATCATGATCTCCAATGTACACATGTATATACTTACACACATGCACACACTTATACACACATATATATCTACACCAAGCTTGTGAATGATAGACACAATGATGTCTCTTTCCTGCACTTTTCCCAAGTAGGTAGGCTTTTAGCAGCCAGAAAGAATGATCTGGTTCTTAGCTTTGGAGATAACGGGAAAGTGCCTTGGCAAAACACACAAAAAATACTCCAACATAAAGTAAAAAAGTTAAAAAGAAAAGTGTAAAAAAAAAAAAAAAGGTTTTGTCCTTCTAGATCAATAATTCTTAAGCAAGTGCACAACAGAATCAAAATCCCATTCAATGGTTTCATAAGTGTATCTGCTCTCTTCTCCGGGTAAGATCCCAGCTCTGCCCCCTTATTAGTCATGGGCTTGGGCAAGCTGAGCTCCTTCGAGCCTTAATCACCTTGCCTAACAAATAAAAATAACGTTAGTCCCTACCTCATGGGATGGCATAAGGATTAAATGAGACACAATACATGTGAAACACTGAGTACAGTATCTGACATTGAGTAACCAGATAAATGGAGCAGGGAATGGCAACCCAGTGTCCTTGCCTGGAGAATCCCAGGGACAGAGGAGCCTGGTGGGCTACAGTCCATGGCGTTGCAAGAGTCAGATACAACTGAGTGACTAACGCACCACCAAGCCAGATAATAGGTTTACTACTTAGATTTTTCTATACATGGCACTTCTTCCTAGATAACTTTCCCTAAATTATTACTAGTCATATCCAGGTAGGAGAGGTCTTCGGTGACCTCTGTAAGTGGCTGGCATGGATGTGGACCGCAATTTCAGACAACCCACTGCTTTTTCCAGCAATGCAATGAGCAAAGTTAGGCTGCCACATTTAGTCATTTAAATACAAATAGAATTATCTGTGCCTCCTCTCTCTCAGAGTTCTAGAAAACTGGGAAAAACCCCAGTGACCACACACAGGAAAAGGCAGAAGTGACTCAACTTGAGCCTGGGAAACTCGCAGCCTGAGGTCTTCTGGGAAGACCTGGATACTCCCAGCTTTCCATACTGAGGGGTTTTCCTCACATCCCTGATCTGTCTGTTGAGCCTCAAGTGCAGCTTTGCTCTTTCTGCTGCTAGCAATGTATTCCCTTAAAGTTTCCACTCAGGGTCTGACATCAATCATTTACCAAGTCCCCAAGGGACACTATGATGTCATCACCAGGTATATCTAAACACCATCACAGGCATCCTGATTACAGGCAGTGATTGATGTTGACTGTGCCCAGAAATGGATGCCCCCTTCCCCAGCAATACTAACAGTAATGATTTTTTTCCTTCTCATTTAAAATTACCAGTGAGTTCCACTGAATTCTAGTTGCTCAATTCCACACTGGGTCATTCTGAGAAGCTTTATTCACATAAGCATAAGTGTGAAATATCTTGTTAGAGCATTCTTAGTATACGACCTTCAAATGACTTAGCTCAAAGTACAATAGGCTGTTTACTAATAAACCACACGGATTGCAAATTCTTGGAGAGTTAAGTTGGAAGAGAGCAATAGCAGCTTGTCTCCTCCTGGAAAATTCCTGGTGAAGTGACATCATCTGAATTTGCCCAGCCAGCTGTCGGTGGATAACTCATAGACCCTAAGGCATTGTGGGTAGTAAGCTCGTATTAAGTAATTATCTGGAATTGAGCCTATTTGAAATAGGATTTACACTGCCACCTTCATCCATACATTTCTGTTGACACGAGCATTTTAGATTTCATCCTTTATTTTTGCACTTCATATACACATTGGAGTGGATGGCTCTGGGGGCATATAGTTATATCGTGGGCTCAAACGAATCCTCATTCCTCATCATATGCTTGCTCAGTTTGGTAGCGCAAAGCCATGCTTCTTAAATCATTCCCCTAGCAGGTGCCCAATTTCTTGGACTTGTCACTGACTTGTAAACAACACTGCCACCGTCAGGGAGTCCTGGGAAATGCCTTTCAACGCAAAAAGAAGTTGAGGTTGGTATGAGGCTGGGAAGCCCGCAAGAAATAAATGAAACAATATTTGTTTGAGTTGCAAGCTGGGGAAGAAAGGACTGTGTTGTCGAGATGTCCCAAGAATTATGAGAAGGGTATTTTAGTTGTTTTAACAAAAGCTAAATGAAAGCGGGCATTTTCTGAGAGCTTTTGGGGGTTTCCAGGAGAGTGGGATTCCCTTCAGCCTCTCCAAATACTTGAGCGGCGACTCACCGACGAAATGTCAGCCCGTCACAGTTCCCTCTTTGTGTGAGACCCTTGCACGAGATACATGCCTTGCTGAGGAAGTCCCTTTTGTCACCAAGGTCACTTTGAGATTCCTCCCTCCCTCCCTGATCTCCCTTTGTGGTTGAATGCCACCAGTGTTCCAATGACCACATGTTGGTATGTGATCAAAAGACATTTTTAACCCACTCAGTTGGGCTGCAAATTAATAGCGACCCAGAGAAGCCCAGAAGAAAACTCTCTTTAGAGAAAAATCTTGATTTTCCAATTCTGGAGGAGGGGCTCTTCTGTTTGATCTCTGAGCAGCTCAAGAGTCCAACTCCCAAAGAAGCCTCTGGGGTCAGCTCTTAGCAGGACCACTGGCATCTTTTAAGCACATCAGGCCAGTTTCCATGTTAGCACAACCAGCCACAGTGTCCAGGAAAGCAGGTCACAAACAATCCCCCTTGTCACACTCAGCCTGCTCCCCACTCTCTACTGTGATGGAAAATATGAAATGTTTATGCAAGACCAGTACTACCTATAAAGGGCCGTAGGAACATGCTTACCAGGGATCAGGGTACCCCCCACCCCCTACATCCACCTTCCATTCTATGCCAGATATTCCATCAAGGGGATGAGCTTTTACCATTTGGTTATATTGTTTGCAAAGATTTTGTCTATCAAACTATAGTTTAGCCATAATATTTTCTCCTTTGATACATCAGAGACTGAATTCCAAGCAAGCCTCTGTTTTGTTCAGCTCATGCAGTATTAGCAGGGGTAAATGCATACTCTTTTGTCTTTCAATGGAAATTGTTGTAAGGGGTTTCCCTGGTGGCTCAGATGGTAAAGAATCTTCCTGCAATGCAGGAGACCTGGGTTAGGAAGATCCCCTGGAGAAGGAAATGGCAATCCACTCCAGTATTCTTGCCTGGAGAATCCCATGGGGAATTCTTTTGTCTTTCAATGGAAAAACTGCCTGTATTGTGCCCAAGAAATCCAGGAACCCTAGGCTGCTCAAAGCTACCAGATGTCACTTGTAGCTTGTCATAAACTCATCAGAATCATTCATGAAAGACTTCCTTGGTGGTCCAGAGGTTAAGACTCAACGTTTCCAATACAGGAGGAAATGAGTACAGCCCCTGGTCAGGGAACTAATTTCCTATATGCCACATGGTATGACCAATAATAAATAAAAATAAAAGAACCACTCATGAAAGCAAGTTTTATGTCAGTATCAGAAGAACAGGACTCCAGACTCCTAATATGCTGAGAAGGGAATTTCAGAAAAGTAGAGAAAGCAGGGAGTCTTGAAAGGATTGAGGCCAAGGGTAAAGGGACAGAGGACTGAAAACAAATGTCACCTGGTTACACTCTCATTAAAAGACATTTCACACACAGATCCTCTTAACTTCAACTGAAATGGGTATTTAGAAATTCACCAAAATATCAGTGCTTACAACAGTACCTGACACATAGCAGTTACTCAGTAATATTTGCAGTTTGAATGAAGGCATGGTAGTAGGGAAAAAGGAGTGCAACTTTTTAGTTCTTATATTTATTGTTTGATGTTATCTAAATTTACCATAATAGAAAAAACAATAAATTTGATTTTTAAAAAAGAAAGAAAATAACGTAACTATTTAGAAGAACCAGCATCCATACAGCAAGGCATAAGAAGACTGGCCCAAAGCAGAGCTCCAATCCCACACAGCAAATGGGCCTGGG
The DNA here is from genome assembly GCF_016772045.2 of Ovis aries. Classification (NCBI taxonomy): domain Eukaryota; kingdom Metazoa; phylum Chordata; class Mammalia; order Artiodactyla; family Bovidae; genus Ovis; species Ovis aries. The sequence continues at coordinate 28,157,364 of NC_056079.1, forward strand.
CAACTCAGCCCGGATCGTGTTATTAATCTTCAGAAATCACTGAGGCTCTCGTGAAATAGCATGTTGCAAAGCTATTAAAGAATAGAATGTAATCTTATAATGCAAATAATTAGCTTGAAGTATGTCTGATACAGCATTTTAGCTGTAGAATTCAGTGTTATTCTGGAGAATTATAGCATGCAGTAATGCTTAGAGTGGCAAAACAAAATGACAGAGTGGAAGGGCATAAAGTCTCTTTCTTCCTTCATTGCATTTAGCTCGGCATAGATGTTGAATGCCTGATGCGTTTAGTTATCCTAATAATCACACTGAATTCCATCAGAAGGCATAATTCGAAGCCTTGCAATTTAAATGTAACTGACCCAAGTCTCTGTGTCCAGCTATCTGTGTTCGACATGACAATGTTTCCTCTGTCCATTGAGTGCTGAGCAAAAGGTCGGCCACACAGGTACCCCACTCCCAGGAGGGTGAACTGTAGCAATTATTTGCTGATTGACACCTGGATCAACATGAGCACATATAAAACACCCAGAAAACTGAGGCGAAAGCCTGAATACTAAAAATAAGGCATGGATGGGGCTGCATAAGTGCAAGTGATCCTGTTATCATCATTATAAAGCCACTTGACAAATGATCATTGTAGAAGTGGGAAATAGTGTCAGAAAAAGAAGAGAAGAGACTTGGAACCACTCAACTGGGCTCTCTTCAATAGCCTTCTTTCATTCATTCATTCCATTGGTTAGCCAGTCAATAACAACATTCATTCATAAATTCTGCAAATACTTATGGTACATTACAATGAGCTGAGTTCTAGGAACAGACTGATGACCATGTCGTTAGAAGGCTTTGATTATCCTCCTTCTTAGATTCCAGTGGCTATTAAGAAACCAGATTTGGCAGGGGAGGGAATTTCATTTCTGTAAATGAACTGGGGCCAGATTGTCTTTCATCCCATCCTAGGACCTGTGTGGCTTTCCAATATGAAAAATAGTAGTAATTTAGTTTTATTCCCCAAAGGATATTATATTTAAGCTATTTCTAAGTCTACATCTAGACTGAAAGATGAAAATGGCTACCAGTCGCTACCCATCCCCACTCCTTCCTTCCCTGACTCACCTGCACAAGCTCCTGCTGACTGTCCACTTGACCACGTGACAAGGTAAGAGACAGCTGATGCCACCTTTGGAGTAAAATGCCTTTGGACTCTTCCCAGACTGGCGAACTTGTCTTTCCCTTATCAGATTCACAGATGTCATGGGGCACCCATGGGGGATGGCATGGCTCACCACTCAGCTTGTAGTGCCAGTAAATTTAGCTGCACTACGAATGTGCCCAGGACAGTATCTGAGCTCTAACCCTCACAGTTTATCAGCTCAAATCAAAGATCACAGAACTACAAGTTCATCTCACTTGACTGTCTGTGTGGCTGCTCTATTACATATCTTTTTGGTCTTATGCTGTTCTAAGCTGCCATGATCTCTTATATTTACTCTTTATCCTGAAAATAGAGTACCTTTTCTCCTATTTTCTTTTTCTGTGTATGGTGGAACTGTATTTGATCATTTGATGGGTCCAGTGGTAAAGAACCTGCCTGCCAGTGCAGGAGATGTGAGAGACACTGGTTAGATCTCTGGGTTAGGAAGATCCCCTGGAGGAGGGCATGGCAACCCACTCCAGTAATCCTTACTTGAAGAATCCCCATGGACAGAGGAGCCTGGTAGGCTACAGTCCATGGGGTTGCAAAGAGTCGGACACAACTGAAGCAACTTAGCACACAGCATGCACTCACCTAATATCCACAATATCAGGGAAAGTTGGAAACGTTTTCAAATTCATAGGTGTTGGAGCCACACGATGACCGAATTTCAGAAACAGCGCTTCCCACTTATGGGGCTCAAGATACAATGAGCTTTCAGAGCTGTGACAGAGGTTGGTTTTTATGAGAAGACATCCCAGGCTGTATGGTCTTGAAGAAAAAAATGTTGCCTGAGGTGAAGACTGGGTCAGTATTTACACCAAAGACATATGCCTGAGGGTAAATATCTCTGTGGTATTTTCTCCATTCAAGAGCGGCTAGAACATGGTAATTGTGGGTTTGGTTTCCTTTTAATTGTATTGAGTCCAAGGACTGCAGCCAAGGAGGAAGAGGAGAGGGAAGGAGGAAGGATGTTTCCACAAGTTCTATATATTGAAGGCAGTGGTTAATCACTGAAGCCAGTGAGTTACCCATTGACTCAACAAGTATTTATAGCATCCATTCTGGGCCAGGTGCTGGGCTAGGTTCTAGTGTTAAACAATGAATGAAGCAGAAGTTATTTCTTTTTCTCCTGAAGCTCTGGGCATATTAAGGGGAAAAAGACATTGAACAAATCATTATAAATTGGAAGTTAAGTATGAAAAAGGAAGTAGAGGCGGCCACTGTAGGAATATAGAATAATGGGTCCTGACCTAATTGGAGGGGGAACAGACATGAGGGGAGACTGGAAACATCCACCTTCCAGAACTGGAGTGGTTACGGTGTAGCCAGTTGAAGGGTGGGAGGAGACTGGGAGTGATGGAAAAAGAGACGTTGAAACAGGACAACAGCATTGCTGTTCTAGTCCTTTAGAGGGGTTGCTATACTGTTGTCCACAGGCCAAAAGGGGGGCCAGAGTTTGTTTTTGTAAATAAAGTTTTATTGGGACCCCCACGCCTATTCACTTTCCTATGATGAAAGGCCATTGTCAAACGGCCATGCCAGAATCTGGTCCAAGCATGGCAACGGACTGCAATGCCACAGTCTGTTACAAAAGAGACTGTGTGGCCTGGGACACCTCAAATACTTATGACCTAGCTTTGTACCAAAAACAAATTTACCAACCTCTAGTCTGAATTTATTTATTTCTTTGGCCGCTCCAGGTCTTTGTTGTGGCACTTGGAATCTTTAGTTTCGGCATGTGGGATCTAGTTCCCTGATCAGAGACCGAACCGGGCCCCCTGCTCTGGAAGTGCAAAGTCGTAACCAATGGATCACCAGGGAAGTCCCCTCATCTCCAGTCCAGAGCAAGTGATTTAGTCACAGTTATTAATACTAGATGCCGTAAAAAAGCACTCCAAAATCTCAGCTATTTACCAGATAAAGAGTTTCCCTCGACTATCACAGCTCTTTGAGCAGCTGACCTGGGTAGCTCTTGTCCAAGTAGTGAAGCAGGAGCTCCACTGGAGGTTCTATAACCCAGCTGTGCACATGGGGAGCAGAAAACGGAGTCAAGGGTGTAACATGCATCAGGGGCCAGGTCTGGGAGTGCTGTGCATCACTGCCACCTCCATCCTGGTGCTCATATGGTCCCACCCATGTCCTAGGGGAGGCTGAGAAAGGAAGTTTTCTGTGTGCTTGTGAAGAAAAGGAGATGCTTTGGGGAACACATAGCAAGCAATGCCTCTGCTATAGCAAATGAGACATATTTAAGGAACTGGAAAAAAAAAATCCTGTGTGGTTGAATTTAGGTGCACAAGACAAGGCTGATAGTTAAGCAAAGATCAGATTGTGGAGGTCTCATAAACCATGTCAAAGACTAGATCTGAACCCAGGTCTGCATTACCTGTTGTAATACTCTGATGAGTTATGTCACCCAGCTAATCTGGTTCTCTGCTTCTTCATCTGTGAAAAGGGGATGGCACTACTTACTTGATGGAATTGCATGGGCACAAAGATAGAAGGTATATGGAGCTTTTAGAATACCAAATAGCTAGCTTATAGTAAGCATGCAATAGAAGGAACTCCTACCTACCTCCCCCAAACCAACCTCCCCACCCAGAGTTCCTAAACTGCAGGGAGACACTGCTGAGTATCACCAAGCCTCATCCCATAAGAAAGAGAATAGAAATGCTCAGAATCATGTTTCTGCCATGTCATTGGCCTCCTCATATTTGCTACCATCTTTTCAAGGACCTGTTGACCTAGGGAACAATCAGGTTCCTTCAGTCCAGAGTAACTATTTTGCAAACTAAAATAACTGTTTTCAAAAATTCTTCCCCTTCCCTGGATCCAGAGAAGTCAGTTGAAGCCCAGAAAAAATATCTGTGTATGTGTGTGTATACTCACACACACACAACTGAATAGGGCAAGACTGGAGTGATAAGACCTCAGCTCCTCACAAACACCTAACACCCCACAACTCTGTTCCCATCCTCAGGTTATTTTTTATTCACCTAAAAGTCAATCTTGGCCTTTGTACTTCTTGAATCATTTTACAGAAATACTTCTGACCCAAGGTCTCCACCCTCTTTGAATATGGAGGAAGAGGAGCTTTTCCTGAGTCAAGAAAACACATTGAAAACCAAAAAAGGAAAAATCAAATAATGCGGAGAAATAGCAAAAGATATTTTTTGAAAAACAAGAGGAATGAGAAGGACTGGTACAAGCAACTATGAAGAGACAGATATCAATGGGATAAAATATGAAAGTAAGAGATTAATATTTGTAACATAATTCAATTAGGAAAGGAAAGCTAATAAAATAAATTATAGTGGTATAAATTATTACCAATTTGAAGGAAAATATATCCTCACTCATAACACACACACACACACACACACACACACACGTGCAGGAAACTGGAATGGGTATTGATTAAGGCAGCAGCAGCTACAGTCAGCATGAAAATGAAAGTGAAAGTCACTCAGTCCATCCAACTCTTTGCGACCCCATGGACAATACAGTCCATGGAATTCTCCAGGCCAGAATACTGGAGTGGGTAGCCAGCCTATCCCTTCTCCAGGGGATCTTCCCAACCCAGGAATTGAACCAGGGTCTCCTGCATTGCAGGCAAATTCTTTACCAATGGAGCTATGAGGGAAGCCAGCATACCTGCAATTAAATCCCAGCTCAGCAATTTATTCAGTTGTGTTATTTAATCTTACAAATTACACAATCTCTTTGGGCATAGTTGTCTTTATATCGTCAGTGAGGGTGATAAAACCATTTATTTTACAGGGCTGTGATAAGGATTACTGAGTTGAAACTTGTAACGGATTCTAACAGATAGCACTCAGTGTATATTAGTCATTGTGATGGGGGAAAAGTCATAATAAAAATCTCATTCTCATGTCCACATATTCTTACCTACATTTATTTTACTGTTTGATATGAATAAGGTTCCAAGGGAATAAAAAAAAATAGATAAGGTATGGACCTGTCTTTGGAAAGGGAAGTTTGCTATCTAATATCAGTTAGAACTGTGTCTGCTCAGGACTTCCCTAGTGGTCGGCTGGCTAAGACTCCGTGCTCCCAGTGCAAGGGGCCCGGGTTCAATCCCTGATTAGAGAAGTGGAGTGAAGTGAAAGTCCCTCAGTCGTGTCTGGCTCTTTGAGACCCCATGGGCTATATAGTCCATGGAATTCTCCAGGTCAGAATACTGGAGTGAGTAGCCTTTCCCTTCTCCAGAGGATCTTCCTAAACCAGGAATATGAACTGGGGTCTCCTGCATTGCAGGTGGATTCTTTACCAGCTGAGCTATCAAGATGAAACTGGAGCCTATTATACAGAGTGAAGTAAGCCAGAAAGAAAAACATCAATACAGTATACTAATGCATATATATGGAATTTAGAAAGATAGTAATGATAACCCTACATGCGAGACAGCAAAAGAGACACAGATGTATAGAACAGTCTTTTGGACTCTGTGGGAGAGGGCAAAGGTGGGATGATTTGAGAGAATGGCATTGAGATATGTATATTATCACATGTGAAATGGATCACCAGTCCAGGTTCGATGCATGAGACAGGGTGCTCAGGGTGCGTGCACTGGGATGATCCAGAGAGATGGGATGGGGAGGGAGGAGGGAGAGGGGTTCAGGATGGGGAACACATGTACACCCATGGCTGATTCATGTCAATGTATGGCAAAATCACTACAATATTGTAATTAGCCTCCAATTAAAGTGAATAAATTTATAAAAAATAAAATCCCTTACCAAAAAAATTAATAAATAAAAGGTGATACTTATTTAAAAAAAAACAAAACAAGACCCCATATGCTGCAACCAAGAGTTCACAGACTGCAGCAAAAATTCCCACATGGTGCAGCTAAAGAATCTGGTGCAGCCAAATAAACATTCTTTAAAGAAAAAAAGAAATGTGTCTGCTCATTTTTTTCTCCTTCAAAGGTGAGTTCTTGGGCACAACCAAAGTGGCCCAGCACAGCTTGAATGTGCCGCAGGCTATTCGTGTCACTGGAAATGCATCCTGCAATAATTTCACTTTTGTTCTATATATATGTTGTCATTCATCATTGCAATACTGTTCTTGTGGGAAAACAGATTATGAATCGTGTAATAACTATGACTAATAATAAACAAGGCTCTTTGTTTCTTGCTCTAATGGAAATAAATCAGCCGGAAGTTGCATTCCGGCTCCACCCCCAACCCCCCAAAGAGAGTTATCCATTATTGGAAAGTATCTGCAGTTTAAAAAAAATGTGACTGCCTTTCCCCAGATCTAGACAAATTATAGCAACACTACAGAAAATCTCCAAAGATTTTAGTATCTTTGCAGAGACCGTAGGACGTACCCCAATGCCTAGTTCCGTAATGCATCAAGAGTGTTCACAGCAGGTGACACTTTGAGATGTCCTCCTGGCTTTGACTCTCTTCCACTTTAGTACCCTTTATAGTGTCATTTGTTCGCTTGGCATTAGGAAAATAACTCTTTCCCTACCTTCTGAATTTTGATGGGAGATGAGCTTCTGAACCACACCACCTGTCTTCCCGTCAGGTTTATGCTCTTTCTTTTGAGATCTCCAAGCTGGATGGAACTCAGAGTAGTGGATACAGCACTGAGCTAGGATAGGGGGCTACTGAGGAAGACTTTACCCCTCACCCAGCTCGTAATTCTCTGGGCCTTGGCATCCTTGTGCTGAAAGGAGAGGGCATATTAGAACTCCCATCTAGAAAAATGGTGCTATTTTTAGGGCAGGAATAGAGACACAGATATACATAAGGGACATGTGAACACAGTGGGGGAAGGGGAGGATGGGACAGATTGGGGGATAGGGATTGACACATATATACCACCATGGGCAACACAGATAGCTAGTGGGAAGCTGCTATATAGCTCAGGGAGCTCAGCTCAGTGTCCTCTGATGACCGAGAAGGGTGGGATGGGAGAGGGGTTGGGAGGGAGGCTCAGGAGGGAGGGGATATATGTATACATATAGCTGATTAACCTTATAACAGAGCAAAAACTAACCGAACGTGGCGAAGCAATTATCCTCCAATAAGAATCAATCCATCAATCATTCCCAAGTTTGGCGCTCTGTGAAACAAGCTTTCTGGACATTTTCATCCTCAGCCTGAACCTGGGTCACTCATTCATCCAGCTAATTCTGGAAGCCTAACCCTCACCCCAGTCCACGTGGTCCACTCTGAGTGAAAGTCTAACCAAGAACTCACCTCTCCCAGCTTCAACATGGTCCTAGCCTCACCTTCCCTAGCATCATGTTCTGATATCTTGATAGTTTTCCACTCACTGTGGAACTGCTGCAACCTAGGCAGCAGGTCCCCATACAAGATAACTGGTAACTCTCAGCTAATCACTCAGCAGCTCTTCTAGGAGTCTGTTTCCTAGAAATAAAGATAGTATCATGTGTTCCCAGTTCACAGGATCATTATGGGGAGAAGTTGGAATGAATTGTGAAAAGCGCTATACATACAAGCGAAAATGAAATGGGTGTCATTCCTAGACTTCCCCTAAAAACTGAAAGGCACCTATCAGCCACATAAGAATGTGTTTATTATTATTATTATCACAGAATTAATAACATTAAATCCTTTTGATCTTAGAGTTTGAAAACAGATTTTACACTTTGGAAATCTAGAAACATTATGGCCTGACATTGACTAAATGTGCCCTATTGCTTTCCAGTACCAATCTTCTGAGTGGTGGGCCATACTCAAAGAAGATTGCCTTTGCCTTTTAATGTAATTACACTGCAATTACGAAGTGCATCTAATATTGCTAAGCCTGACCTTGCAAATTAAATGCGTCCATTTCTCATTACACAAAAAAAAATTTAAAAAAAAAACTAAAGCATGGCATGATTCTGAGCCACCAGGGAAGCCCCTTAGTTCCCTGACCAGGGATCAAACCAGTGCCCCTGGCATTGGGTGCACGGCGTCTTAATGGACTGTCAGGGAAGTCGCTGATCTGCAATTGCGGATATGAATGACCACTCCATCCTTCTGAAACCCTCTCCTCCCTTGGTTTTCTTAACAGGTAGTGTAAGTGATGACCTAGAAGGGTGGGATGGAGGGGCGGGGGAGGGAGGTTCAAGACAGAGGGGATAAATGTATACATATAGCTGATTTACTTTACTTTGGTCGTGTCCGACTCTTTGTCACCCTATGGACTGTAGCCCACCAGGCTCCTCTGTCCATGGGATTCTCCAGGCAAGAATACTAGAGTGGGTTGCCATTTCCTACTCCAGGGGATCTTCCCAACCCAGGAAGTGAATCTAGGTCTGCTGCGTTGCAGGCAAATTCTTCTTTACCATCTGAGCCACCGGGGAAGCCCCTTCTTAACAGGCATCCGCTTGCCTAATAATCATTCCACTTCACCTTCTTTGGTAGCAGGCTTGCACTTTGTGAGACAAAAGAGAAATCAATGAGTCCCTCACTAACAGAAGTCAGCCCAATCTCTACTTTGTAAGCAAGTGATCAGTTTAGAAGTCCAAGCCTAATGCAACCAGAATATGGAATTGCACCGACCAGAGAGACTGGCTCAAGAACAGATCTATTCATCCAATGAAAGGTCACTGCAAGACTGATGGGAGTCTGGAGAAGAAGTTTCCTCCCTTTCGAGATAGAGCCACTGGTAAAAGGATCTCAGTTGCACATAGATAGGAAATCAGACGTTGCCCTAGTAATCTTCCTAGGAGTCCAGGGATGAGTCTGACATTCATGGGAGGACCTTTTTGAGAGTCAGAAAGAAATGGAGCTGGATTTGTGACTAAAACACCTGTTCCCTGTTCTACCTACCTCTGGTGTCTGGAGTTGTCACTGTCACTAAATGAACAGATAAATCTACTTTATCATAACAGTCATTTTGAGTTTCTTTGTTAATAGTAACTGAAAGCATGGTAACAACACAGTTACCATCATCGTCTTTCTACCACATAAACAACTCTTCCGAACCACGTCTTGTACTAGTTCGTCTCGTCCAGTAATTCCCCAGAGGCTTATTCTTAGACTCCTTTCCTTCATTCTCTTTACCTAACTCTCATCTTCTTAAAAGACTACAAAATCAACCACACCAACCCAGACTCTTCTTCTGCACTTAAGACACAGATTTTCAATTACTTCCTGTGTATCTTCCCTTTAAATGTTCCATCGTGGGTAAGCTGAATAGCTCTAACACGGCATGCGAGCTTCTCCCCACCACCCTTTCCACGTATGTCACAGCCTAGTTACATGGCATCACCATGACTCGAACTTCAAAACCAGAGCTTCGATTTCCTCCTTGTTTGCTCCCTGCTTTTTATCCCTCACCATCATAAGGTGATGATACACCATATCATCCTGGTAATCCAAAGCTCATAAGTACCTCCTCCTTCTCTGTAAGGCGCACCCCTATTGGCCGAGTTCATTATCTCATCATTTCGACTTCCAGCTTCCTCCCTCCAGTGCTCCGTTATTCCTCTCAAGTGCAAACCCATGTGAAAGTGTAGAATGTCATTTCCTTACCTAACTTTATGCAATAGATTTCCATTACCTGCAGAATAAAGATTATGGAACTTAGCTGGCCCTATAAAGTCTTCCTCAATGATGTCAGAGCTGACCTATTCGATCTGACCCTCAATCACTCCCTACAGATTAAGCCAGTCCTTGGTATCTCCCAGGTGAGCACAAACCTATCCTATACACCTCATTTCCTCTGCCTTACTCTCTTCTTGTTTCTAAAGTAGGTGTATTCCTGCTTACCTTTTTATGATACATCATAAAAAGTCCTGCTTACCTTTTTATAAAACATCATCCATGCTAGAAAAGTTTCCTGACTGCCCAGGCAAATTTCCCTATTCCCTCATTTTTTATAAATCTAGGAATATAACATTAACAGTGCAACATGTGCTATAATAGATTGATGTTCATTGCTAAATTCCTTAACTTGAGGTATCTGCTTTTCTTTCATTAACAGTAATCTTTGGAGGTTCCAACTGCCTGGTTTTCTTGTTTGTTTGCAGAAAACCCTATTTATCCTGGCTTCCCCCCCACCCCCGCCCTTCCTCTTCAGAGCAGCCTCTGAATTATTTGAGATGCTGTGTCCCAGGCTGAAGTCTTCAATTTCAATAAAAAAAAAAAACCACTCAATATTTAGGTTGTGTGTTTTATTTTTTCAGTCAACATTATATATGGTGATAATGTTAACTAGACTCATGTGGTGATCATTTCCCAATGTATAAAAATATGAAATCATTATGTTATACATCCAAAACTAACATGTTATATGTCAATGATATCTCAATAAAAACATGTTTAAAAAACAGATTAATGTTCATTAAAACATTAAAACATGCTCCCCTGATTTCTTATTTCTTAAGGCTATGAACCAAGGCTTTTGCTTTTAACTTTAGGAGGCACTGCACCATCTGACACATAATAGACACTCAAAAATTATTTTTCAAATGAAAATGAGGGGAAAAGAAAAAGAAAATCACAGGATTAGTGGTTAGACATGGTGTAACCTCCCTAGATTCTGTTTCTTCGACTGTAAAAAGAGACAGGTTTAGATGAAACTCTCTGCTTCTTCCTGCTTTAAAATATTTCTGGATTTTTAAGAAATATTAATAGAAGCAACCCAGTGATCTTTCGTGACAGAGTAACATAATATTAAATTTCACAAACTACACTCTGGTCAATCAAGTATGAATTCAAAGATGGAAGTTTTTGGTTTTTTTCTTTTTCTTAAAACGTGTTCTCCAGTTACTGGATGAGATGTGTTAGTTCTGGAAAGAAGCCAATACTGGGCTTGGAGAAGAGTTAAAAGCCAATAGAGACATTACTTTTAATTATATTAAAAGCATCTTGTAAATTTCCCATCAGTTATAACATAAATTTCTCTCCATTAATCATTGAAACACAAGTGTCTGCAGTTTGGCCTACTGGGGCTAAAACCTGGATACAGAATATTGTTTGAATGTCTTCAAGCCTAGTTAGTCTAAGAGACGCAAGTATGCAAACAAATACACACACGTACACACAAATGTGCACTCATCCAAAGAAAGATAGGGTTTGAAATTAAAAAGCAGTTTGATATAAAGGGGGGAAGTGGGTGAGTATACATTAGTAGGCCATTTGGGATTGGGGCTGAAGTCAGTGATGGATGCTGACCGTAGATGCTGAAGTCAGTTACATATTTCTTCTTCTGGGCTAGGTAGGCGGATGGGTACCACGGTCAGGCTGAAAAATCAAGTCACAAGATTTAATTCTGGCTCTGCCATTAGCATCTTCTGTGACCTTGGTTAAGTCAATGCTTCTTCAGGATCTATTCTTGGACCAGGTTAACCACTCAAAAATTTACCTATTTATTGCAGTGTGGTTCCTCCCAGACTTAACCTTCATTGACTTTCACTCTTAACATTATGCTCTTGGTTTTTATGAAAGGCCTTTACCAAAAAAAATAATAATAATAAACCAACATAAATTATTCCAAGTATTCTATTAATGAATCATTTTTCTTTCTAATATAAGTATAAATCTATACATAAGGTATTAGAGATGTTATTTATTTCCTCTTTATGAAATTTCCACATGGAAAAAATTCTCATAGAATTTAACTGGAGGAAAATAGCCTCCTCTTCCTCAAACTTATCACAGAAGTTTTCTATTAATGGCTTTCATATTTTTCCTGCTACCAGAATGCCCAAAGTTTCCTTTTTCTTTCTTTTTTGATTTAATATAGTCTTGTTCACTCGCCCAGTCATATCCGACTCTTTCAACCATGGACTAAAGCACACCAGGCCTCCCTGTCCCTCATCATCTCCCGAAGTTTGCCCAAGTTCATGTCCATTGCATCAGTGGCTATAGTCTTACATATACATAATACTGTAATCCAAAATTAATCATTTTAGTATTTTAATATATGCCCATCAAGTTTTCTTCTGGGTAATTTTGAGATCACACTACACAAGGAATTTCATGTGCCTCTTTTTTTGCACAATATCATGTTAGCATTTTCCCGTTATCTATAGTAAAATTGCTTTGAGAGGGTTTTTTGCTTTTCCATTTAAAAAAATTTATTCTATGCTGAGTTTAGTTTTGTTTCCATGACAGTACCAGTAAATTCGGTTGAATAATTTTTGGATATAGCCTTTTTTCCTTATGTCCTTCCTAAAGTTGTTATTTTCTGGGTTTTTTTAATTGAAGTATAGTGATGGAATTCCAGTTGAGCTGTTTCAAATCCTGAAAGATGATGCTGTGAAAGTGCTGCACTCAATATGCCAGCAAATTCAGAAAACTCAGCAGTGGCCACAGGACTGGAAAAGGTCAGTTTTCATTCCAATCCCAAAGAAAGGCAATGCCAAAGAATGCTCAAACTACCGCACAATTGCACTCATCTCACATGCTATTAAAGTAATGCTCAAAATTCTCCAAGCCAGGCTTCAGCAATACGTGAACCATGAACTCCCTGATGTTCAAGCTGGTTTAGAAAAGGCAGAGGAACCAGAGATCAAATTGTCAACATCCGCTAGATCATGGAAAAAGCAAGAGAGTTCCAGAAAAACATCTATTTCTGCTTTATTGACTATGCCAAAGCCTTTGACTGTGTGGATCACAACAAACTGTGGAAAATTCTGAAAGAGATGGGAATACCAGACCACTTAACCTGCCTCTTTAGAAATCTGTATGCAGGTCAGGAAGCAACAGTTAGAACTGGACATGGAACAACAGACTGGTTCCAAATAGGAAAAGGACTACATCAAGGCTGTATATCGTCACCCTGCTTATTTAACTTCTATGCAGAGTACATCATGAGAAACGCTGGACTGGAAGAAACACAAGCTGGAATCAAGATTGCCAGGAGAAATATCAATCACCTCAGATATGCAGATGACACCACCCTTATGGCAGAAAGTGAAGAGGAACTAAAAAGCCTCTTGATGAAAGTGAAAGAGGAGAGTGAAAATATTGGCTTAAAGCTCAACATTCAGAAAACAAAGATCATGGCATCTGGTCCCATCACTTCATGGGAAATAGATGGGGAAACAGTGGAAACAGTGTCAGACTTTATTTTGTGGGGCTCCAAAATCACTGCAGATGGTGACTGCAGCCATGAAATTAAAAGACACTTACTCCTTGGAAGAAAAGTTATGACCAACCTAGATAGTATATTCAAAAGCAGAGACATTACTTTGCCAACTAAGGTCTGCCTAGTCAAGGCTATGGTTTTTCCTGTGGTCATGTATGGTTGTGAGAGTTGGACTGTGAAGAAGGCTGAGTGCCGAAGAATTGATGTTTTTGAACTGTGGTGTTGGAGAAGACTCTTGAGGGTCCCTTGGACTGCAAGAAGATCCAACCAGTCCATTCTGAAGGAGATCAGCCCTGGGATTTCTTTAGAAGGAATGATGCTAAAGCTGAAGCTCCAGTACTTTGGCCACCTCATGCGAAGAGTTGACTCATTGGAAAAGATTCTGATGCTGGGAGAGATTGGGGGCAGGAGGAGAAGGGGACGACAGAGGATGAGATGGCTGGATGGCATCACGGACGCAATGGACGTGAGTCTGAGTGAACTCCGGGAGATGGTGATGGACAGGGAGGCCTGGCGTGCTGTGATTCATGGGGTCGCAAAGAGTCGGACACGACTGAGCAACTGAACTGAGCTGAACTGAACTGATTTACAATATTTGTGTTAGTTTCTGGGTACTGTAAAGTGATTCAAGTATATACCCAAATATATACATATATATTCTTTTTCATATTTTTCATTATAATTTACTACAAAATATTGAGTATAGTTCCCTGTGCTATTCAGTAGGATGTTGTGGTTTATCTCTTTATATAAATTATATATTATGTCTGCTAATCCCAAACTCTTGAATGTGGATCTGGTTCTTAGCTGCGCTCCTACACAGCTCACCTCTAGCCATCTTAGAACCAGCCTTGTCAAGCGACTTTTGATCTCCATCATGTGTGGCCCAAGCATGGTATTGGGTTCAACCATGCATTCCAAAACACAGCTGAGACCTGGTTTTCACACAGCATTACAATCACCTTTGGCTGAAAGCTGAGTGAAAGCATAAGGGAGTTAAAAAGCATAAGGGTTTTGCACACACACATACAAGGCTTACAGGACAACCTTCCCTTTTTGCCCCCACCACCCAAGGGGCCAGCAATAGACAACCAGCACCTGCTCTTAGGAAAGCTGGGTCCCACGGGCCCCTCCTTTCAACTCAGAGACTCCAGGACACACAGAGCAGATGTCCTCAGAAGTCCGACTTCCATCTCCACCGGGCTCCTCCTTTAACAACTTAAGTTTTAACTCTTCCAGCCTCTTCTCTTCGTGGCCTCAGGCCTAGTGGTGACAGCTACTTCTTTGGGTTGCCACTCTTGTGAAACCCTTTCAGTCACCTAGTTGACACTGTTTGGCCTGATTGATAATTCTTCCTGTGAAATTTCTATGAAATTCTCCTGGATGTGGTTATGCCTCCTGACTAGGTCCTGAATGATGGCAGAGCTGAGATTCAAACCCATGCAGGTTGGTGTCAGAGGCTCTGGCCCACCACCCAGAACAGAGGAAAACAGAAACAAAAGGAAAGCAAGTATTTTCTTCCCCTGCCATCACCAGCCAGCCTCTTCTCACATGTATCCTTGGGGATGCTATTTCACCCCTGAGGAACACAACCTTTGACCAAACTACAGAGCCCAGCTCAGCGCCTCCCTGTCTCCAGTCCAACACAGGATGTGGGCTCTAACTTTGATTAACCTATAGGGTGTTTTTCCAAAACAAAAGAACTGTCAGACCCCAAAGGCACAATCAAGGCTCCGGCTCTAAAAACACAAGGCAACACTGACTTTGTGAAAAGAAAGCTGTTGTTTTTCTTAGGTTTCACGTATCTGGGCCTTATTGCCTTTGGGGAGCCCAAGGTCAATGGCTGTGCTTCTCAAGAACCTCTTCAAGGCAAAACACACTTTGAAGCACAAGATGTGATAAATGGGACAGTCTGAAACCTGGCAGCAAAGACCCAGTGTCCCCCTGGGCCCACCCTCACCCCCACAGCAGCAGGCACCCGTGGTCATGGTAGTTTCACCGGAATATTGACTCAATTCATTAAAGCTGCTTTGGCAGCGAATAACTGAAATGAATTGAAGGATTCAACCGAGCTTAAGCATGAAAATAGTGAAGTCGCTCAGTTGTGTCCGACTCTTTGCAACCCCATGGACTGTAGCCCACCAGGCTCCTCTGTCCATGGGATTCTCCAGGCAAGAATACTGGAGTGGGTTGTCATTTCCTTCTCCAGGGGATCTTCCCGACCCAGGGATCGAACCCAGGTCTCCCGCATTGCAGGTAGATGCTTTAACCTCTGAGCCACCTGGGAAGCCCACAGCATGAAAATGGACGGACTTGGTTATTTGAACACAGTGGTGGATCACAAAACCTCAGGATAGATTTGAATGCTGCTGGATTTAGAAAGGGACTAAGGAGACATCTGGTCTCTTTTCTGCCTCGTTGTCTCTACGGATGCTCTGATTTTTCAGGTCTCTTTCATTCTGTCTCTTCCCATCAGCTTTTCCAGCATACCTCTGCTCTGACAAGAGGAAGGCCACTTACCAGTAAGTCCTTGCGGGAACTAAACCTCTCTCTGGGTCTTAGGTCAGGGTCCACTCAAGTTTCAATCAACTGCCTAGGGGTCAAGTTCATGTTTTACAAAATACGGAGGCAAGCTCTTTACTTGGGGAAGCAGAGGGCAGAAAAAGAGCAATTGTTAATTCAGGCAGGCCCTCCCTCTGACCATGAGGTTTCTACTGTTCTTATCCTGAACATCTCGGTGCTTATCTATTATTCAATTCCATGGCAGATATTAATTTTCAGGGAAAAAAATCATTCACTATCATCAGCTATAATCTTCCAAATGCTTAAAGAAAATTAAGTTTCTAACTAATACCGGAGTCTGCAAAACAACCACCTTGCTTCCCATATTAGGGAGGGACAAAACAGAAAGTATAATAGGAGAGGGAAGGTTTACCAAGGCATTAGGTACCCTGTGGGCATAATAAATGTTCGGCCAGATTTATTGTTATTAAAATAGGTACAATAGGTAGTCTCACAAGTAAAATACTTAATGTGATTATAATGTTCATAGCATATAATCTGGCAAAGAGCTTTGGGTAAGGGGAGAGGGAGGGGGACTGTGGTGATTGTGTCCTAGTTGAAAAACCCCCTTGGGGCTCACATTGCTGAGCAGGAAGAGACCCATCCCTGCTGGGGTTGATCCCAAGGACCAGCCAAGGGCACAGACCACTTGAAATGAGGGAGTCTCCCAGTTCTGGGAGCCTGTTCTTCAGGACAACTTAATTCTATTTCCAGCCTATGACTCCCCAGCCCACCTTTTCTGCCCCTCAGACTCACACACCCAGCAGGCATGGTTGGTGCCCTTGGGACACTGTTTTATCACCAGATGGGACCTGGTCCATTCAGTTGAATCTGCCCTCCTGACCACATAACTCACCTTGGCGAGGAAGTCTGGTGGCCCCTCTTGGGGTCCACAGGCACAGTTGGGACCTATTTACCCCAAGGTTCTTCTGGCCCAAGTAGCATCCTCTCAAGGCTTCACTCGGCTTTGCTAGGTGACTCACCTGCTTCAGCCTGAAGGGGCACCTGCCTGGGCTCCCTTCCTCTAGGCTACTCTCATCAGGGGCAGGAGACAAGAAAGCTGTCAGGAGCGAAGATGAGGAGACAAGTTAGACCGCGAAGAGCCTCCTAGTGCCTGAACTTGAGTCCCAGCCCAGCGGTCCATCTCTCATCAGCTGGGGAGGAAGAGGTTGTTCCCTACCCTTCTTGGTGATTCTAGTTGGTCTAAGAATGAAATTGACATGAGACAGATTAAAGACTCAGTAATATGCATCCATGGGAGAGACCTGGAAAAAGACAGCAATTCACCAAAATGGCCCAAGCCCTCACCTTAAACACCATCTTCAACTAAAGACAAAAGAGGCTGTTGAGGGTAGGCGTTTGGGACTTCAAGCAGGAGGAAGGAAATTGACATGGAGATGGAGCAGCAAATGTTCGGTAAATAAACATTTGCTGGGCTTGCAGAGAGAGTGGGACCCAGAGTGGACCCTGATCTCTAGGGGTTTCCCCCACCACACTGAGTCCATACTTTCTACTGAAGTATCTGGGGTAGCTCTGCTCCGGGAACAGACTCTCTATGCAAATTCTTTTAGGAAGTTAAGGGCAAGATCAAAGTTTCTTCCAGAGTCAAGCCCTTAATTGTCCCTCCTCTCAAATAATCTGCATAACAAAGAGGCATTGGTGGGGAGGCTACAGTTCCAAATCAAAGTTCATAGTTAAAGGATCAAGCCCAAATGTTTCACTACAGAAAAAAGGTAGATCAAAGATAGATCAGTTCAGTTCAGTCACACAGTCGTGTCCGACTCTGCGACCCCATGAATCGCAGCACACCAGGCCTCCCTATCCATCACCAACTCCCGGAGTTCACTCAGATTCACGTCCATCGAGTCAGTGATGCCATCCAGCCATCTCATCCTCGGTCGTCCCTTCTCCTCCTGCCCCCATCCCTCCCAGCATCAGAATCTTTTCCAATGAGTCAACTCTTCACATGAGGTGGCCAAAGTACTGGAGTTTCAGCTTTAGCATCATTCCTTCCAAAGAAATCCCAGGGCTGATCTCCTTCAGAATGGACTGGTTGGGTCTCCTTGCAGTCCAAGGGACTCTCAAGAGTCTTCTCCAACACCACAGTTCAAACGCATCAATTTTTCAGTGCTCAGCCTTCTTCACAGTCCAACTCTCACATCCACACATGACCACTGGAAGAACTATAGCCTTGACTAGACAGAACTTAGTCAGCAAAGTCATGTCTCTGCTTTTGAATATGCTATCTAGATTGGTCATAACTTTTCTTCCAAGGAGTAAGTGTCTTTTAACTTCACGGCTGCAGTCACCATCTGCAGTGATTTTGGAGCCCCACAAAATAAAGTCTGACACTGTTTCCACTGTTTCCCCATCTATTTCCCATGAAGTGATGGGACCGGATGTCATGATCTTCGTTTTTTGAATGTTGAGCTTTAAGCCAACTTTTTCACTCTCCTCTTTCACTTTTATCAAGAAACTTTTTAGTTCCTCTTCACTTTCTGCCATAAGGGTGGTGTCATCTGCATATCTGAGGTGATTGATATTTCTCCTGGCAATCTTGATTCCAGCTTGTGTTTCTTCCAGTCCAGCGTTTCTCATGATGTACTCTGCATAGAAGTTAAATAAGCAGGGTGACAATATACAGCCTTGACGTACTCCTTTTCCTACTTGGAACCAGTCTGTTGTTCCATGTCCAGTTCTAACTGTTGCTTCCTGACCTGCAGACAGATTTCTCAAGAGGCAGGTCAGGTGGTCTGGTATTCCCATAGATAGATACACAGAAAGAAAGATAGATAGACAAATAAACATGACATATAAGTATCATATATATTTATATATAACATATGTGAAAGTGAAGTGACGTCGCTCAGTTGTGTCCAACTCTTCGTTACTCCATGGACTGCAGCCTACCAGGCTCCTTTGTCCATGGGATTTTCTAGGCAAGAGTACTGGAGTGGGTTGCCATTGCCTTCTCCGCCTGGCATTGGCAGGTCGGTATAAACCCCCGACAGGTTTCTGCCATAAGCCGTAGGAGATCACTGTGGAACCGCAGAGCAGGGCTCCTCACTTGCTTCGCACAGCGCATTTCATTCATTCACACAAGCACACGGTAGAGTTAGTAAAGTACAACAGAAAATGTGTTCGCTAGGAGAACAAAGAACTAGAGCTCCAAGCATCCTTACCTTGTCCTGAAGGATCCCGGACGAGCCCCAAGATGAAAGGTTGTTGCTGAACGAAAAGACACCGGGATTCTTGGCCTCTGGAGGAGACGAATTCAATCCAGGGCCAGAGCAGCTTGATCGCTCAGAGCTTTTGTGTAATAAAGTTTTATTAAAGCATAAAGGAGATAGAGAAAGATTCTGACATAGGCATCAGAAGGGGACAGAAAGAGTACCCCATAACATATGTATATATGATTATATATGGTATAAATGTGTATGTAGTATATATGTGTCATGTTAGGTAGTTAGAATAGGAAACAGGAGTCCAAAATGGCAGTGGCTAAAAGACAAGGCAGAAAGTGAAGAGGAACTAAAAAACCTCTTGATGAAAGTGAAAGAGGAGAGTGAAAAAGTTGGCTTAAAGCTCAACATTCAGAAAATGAAGATCATGGCATCCGGTCCCATCACTTCATGGGAAATAGATGGGGAAACAGTGGAAACAGTGTCAGACTTTATTTTGGGGGGCTCCAAAATCACTGCAGATGGTGACTGCAGCCGTGAAATTAAAAGATGCTTACTCCTTGGAAGAAAAGTTATGACCAACCTAGATAGCATATTCAAAAGCAGAGACATTACTTTGCCGACTAAGGTCTGTCTAGTCAAGGCTATGGTTTTTCCTGTGGTCATGTATGGATGTGAGAGCTGGACTGTGAAGAAGGCTGAGAGTCGAAGAATTGATGCGTTTGAACTGTGGTGTTGGAGAAGACTCTTGAGAGTCCCTTGGACTGCAAGGAGATCCAACTAGTCCATTCTGAAGGAGATCAGCCCTGGGATTTCTTTGGAAGGAATGATGCTGAAGATGAAACTCCAGTACTTTGGCCACCTCATGCGAAGAGTTGACTCACTGGAAAAGACTTTGATGCTGGGAGAGATTGGGGGCAGGAGGAGAAGGGGACGACCGAGGATGAGATGGCTGGATGGCATCACTGACTCGATGGACGTGAATCTGAGTGAACTCCGGGAGTTGGTGATGGACAGGGAGGCCTGGTGTGCTGCGATTCATGGGGTCACAAAGAGTCGGACACGACTCAGCGACTGAACTGAACTGAACTGAAAAGACAAGGAAGGGAAAAGCCAGCAAAAATAGAACAAAGGAAGGTCAAAGGAAGGTTGGACGACAGGAATGAGGACTTCAGGTAGAACAAACAGCACTCCTGGCCAGCCCAGTTTGCATAGGGCAGGCCCAGGGGGAGGGGAAAACATATAAAAAGAGGAGCCAAAGGGCTCTCTCTCCCTGTGTCTCCCCCCGAGCTGGAGCACTCCTCCACTCTCTTCTCTTCATGTCTTTGAGTTGGCATGACCTTACGCTTTGAGGACGGATTCTCCTGCTATTTTCTAAATAAAGTTGAGCTGTAACACTGATTTGTCGAAGAGCTATAACACGGTCTGTCCAAGACCCGAGAGCTGTGACGTGCCAAGGGCTTTAATGTCCGTCATTCCAAATCCTTGTTGTGACGAGACAGAACCGAGGAGCATACACTCGCCAGACATGTCATATATACTGATCTTCCCTAGTAGCTCAAATGGTAAAGAATCTGCCTACAGTGCAGGAGATCCAGTTTCACTCCCTGGGTCAGGAAGATCCCCTGGAGAAGGAAATGACAACCCACTCCAGTATTCTTGCCTGGAGAATTCCACTGGACAGAGGAGCCTGGCCGGCTACAGTGGGTGGGGTCAGAAGGAGTCAGGCATGACAGAATGACCAACACACACACATATACATTAAATACGACTTCCTAGGTGGTGCTAATGGTAAAGAATCCATGTGCCAATATAGGAGACGCAAGAGATGTGAGTTCGATCCCTGGGTCAAGAAGATCCCCTGGAGGAGGGCATGGCAACTCACTCTAGTATTCTTGCCTGGGAAATCCCATGGACAGAGGAGCCTGGTGGGCTACAGGCCATGGGATCACAAAGAGTTAGACACGATTGAAGCTACTTAGCACGCACACACAGGGAGAGGAAAGGACACAAGTAAGAGGGTAAGATGGAGCGAGAACACCTCTCTGTAAAAACCCCCACAAAACTGAGGTATTGCTGTGAGTCCAATGACTGTGCAAACTCCAAAGCGCTCTACATGACACGTTTTCAGTGTCCTCTTTTTACAAAGGGCTGAACAATTCTATTAACAAGATTAGCTTTGTCTAAACATTAATTAACCTCCATGAATATGAACACATGACCAAAGTATATCCTCTTAAACCCTTGAGAACCAGATTCCTATCACTCCATTAAAAAGAGATTTATGCCAACATTGACACTGGCCTTGTGAGAAAGGCCAGACACAGTCAAAATCCTCAACTAATAAGGCAGCTTCCTTACCCTTAGGGAGCATCCACGGTCACATTTCTCTAAATTTATTTTTTATTGAAATAATACTGGCTTATAACATTATATAAGTTCCAACTGCACATTATTTTTCTACTTCTGTGTACAAAAACAGCATACTCCTCACCCAAAATTTCATTTCCATCTGTTGGTTACAGTTTTGAATATTTTCCCAGCATTGTTCTTTCCTGCTTGTCTGTCTTATTATGTTCAGGTCATGGCAGGGGAATAAACCCGTAACTTAATAAGTAGATCTGTTAAAATTTCACTTAGAAACTCCTCAGTTTGGCTTTCTTACTAAATTCAAGTATATTGGATTTCATTAGTACTGCTTTACTATCATTTAACTGTATCTGTATTTATCAACATTCAAGTTTTTAGAATACTAAGAAGTATCCTTGTGTTTATTAAGAGGATACAAAATAAAATTATAAAAATCTTCAGCATTTTTTAACATTTGACCACCAAGGGTATAATAAGAGGAATCTCGATTTCCTAGCCTGGGTGAGGAATGGCCCTTCTGCTTATTTCCTTTGAGACTTAAATGACACAATGTGTTATTTCACTCTGGAAAATTGTGAATTTTAAAGGGCAAAGTGTGTGATGAGTGTGCTTTCTCAACCTATATTGTCCTATCGTCACTCAAAAAATTGCACTGACTGGGATGCATTCTCCTGTGAAGGACTCATAAACAGAACAATTTCCCAACAATATTGAATCACCAAAGGGTGAAAAGCTGATTATATTCTGATCACAGAAAATAAGTAAAGATTCTTATTCTGTAAGTGAATGGAGATAAAATGGTTAAAATGCCATCAGACAGCTCTGATCGCCCTCCTTTTATGAAAGCAAAATAAGAAAGATGGGAGGCTAACTTAGAATTTTCCAGAAAGTGAAAATAGGATGACGGGTAAAAGAAGGAAGAATCCCCAGGAAAGATTATTATAATAATGGGAGAAACCATGAAAACACTAGATGGGCACACATAAAATACTTCCCTTATATCATAGAGCAATCAATATTACTGCCTGGAAAATGGATGGTAATCAGAATGTGAACAAATACCATAGAATATTTGGGGAAGAAAGAGAGGAAAAAGTGTTAGGTACCAACTGGAAGAAGAGACATTCTAAGGGACAGGAACAACAATAAACTGAGTCTCCATTACTTCAAAATCATTTTCTTATTATCTCTTTTATGCTCCAAAAGAGCTATGAAACAGAGAGTTTAGTCACTTATTTGTTGTTAAAGAATGGATTCCAGAGGCTTAGTATGATGTGTAAAGTATGACAAGGCTAATAAGGACAAAGTGAAACGAAAAAAGAAGCAAAGTGGGACTTTCCTGGTGGTCCAGTGGCTAAGACTAATCACTCCCAATGCAGGGGGCCTGGGTTCGATCCTTGGTCAGGGAACTAGATCTCACATGCTGCAACTAAGGCCCAGTGCAGACAAATAAATAGGTAAACATTTTTAAGAAGAAGAAATAAAGCCAGGGTAGATGCTATGTGAAGTCAGTCAATTATTAGTATTATTGCTCTGTGAACTTGGAGATGGTCAAGTAGGTCTTAAGTCAACTGCAAAAACTGGTAGATTAGATCCTTTGACTAGTGCTCTTTCTCTTAAAAAATTAACAGTTTCCAACGGGGGCAGACCTTAACAGTAACCCATAAAATAGTCTGCACGTTCTCTTAAAGGAATTTAGATATTTTGCGGATTTACTTTTGTATACTTTTTACACAGCCACTTGAATTACGGTCATCACACGAAAGTCACTCCAAGCCAATGTAAAGTTCTCTTCTGAAACAGTCTTGTGAAAGCCAGTTGGTCTGAGGGACTCTCACCTCTACCTTCACCCTTCTGTGCGATTCTCCCCAGACCATAGATTACCTCCATGCTCTGTCATGAATACAGATGACTCTGTGCTACAGCTCTGTAATCTGGTAGCTCTGTGAGATGTTATTACTGGGCAAGTTTGGGGAGTAAGACGAGTGTGGAGTGTGTGATCATGACAAGGAGAGGTAGAAAACAATACTACATAAGGAGGCAGCCTGCTGGAGAGGTAACAGTGAAAGGCCTGGAAGAAGAAGGCTGTATACAAGCCCTGCTTTACCACTTAGCATATGATCCTGGGCAAGTTACTTTTCCCCTCTGCTGTTCCCTTCTTCACATGTAAAACTGAAAAAAAAAAAAAAAAAAGCAATAGCTGCTTCATTCAGCAGACTTGAGCATTAAAAGAGACAATACATGAAAGCATTTAGAAGAAGGTTTGCTGCCAAGAAGACTCTACAACTATTGTATAAGTGCTAGAAGTGACTTTTTCTGAGAGAAGAAGTTTAAATTGCTCCCCTTGTCACCTAATATGGTGAAGGGGTGGATGGAGACCCTCATGTTGAAAAGACGTCTTCCCCTCACCCATCCTTCCTGGTGACTAGCTAAGCATTTCTCAGAGGATACTGGAAAAAAAAAAAAAAAAAAAACAACTTCCAAAGAAATTGATTGATTAAAACTTAGCACTCAAAGGCTCCACTTTGAACACAGGTAAAAACAAAAGCCAAAAGGATTGAGGTTAAAGGACTGACTAAAACCAGTAAAGAGGCGCTAAGAGCTCTTTTAGAGAGATGAGTTGGCCTGCCCAGTGTATTTCCTTCAAAGCAAATGAGAAAGCTCATTCAGGAGCCTCAAGCTCTTCACACCGCACCTTCTGCTAAAGCTACAAGCATGGGATACACCTTCCAGAAAGGATCACAGAGAGTGAACATCCAGGAGAAGGAGGAAGAGGCTGCTAGGGGTTCCTCGTCCCCAGTGTAACCCTCCCTCCTTCCCTATTCTCAGCCACGAGTCTTCTCAGAAGTCACCTCTGCATGAAAGCTCAACTGTCATGTTTGGTACAGTATTAGTTATTACTATTTTAAGAGCTATTTTATTACTGTTTTAAGCTCTTTGACATTTCCCTATCTAGACTTCTTTATTATCTGTACATTTGAATATATAGGACTAAGGACTTTGGAAAATTCGTCTGCCTCTAGGTGAAAATTCAGCCCCCTAATCTTTTTTCCTGTAGATTTTTCAACCATGGATTATCCAGCAACAAGAGTTTTCCAAATCCTGACTCTGATACTTGAGGATGAATCTATGTGGTTTATATGTGTTACTTCCTTGGGTCAGGGAGGAAGCCAGCTGGTAGATATTCCATGCTGTTGGTGTGAGGACAGTTGCCAGGGTCCAGCCCGGGTGGATCCAGGGTGATTCGAAGGTGGGGACGGAGTCGGCGTCCTGGAAAAAACTTATTTAATTACAGATATAGAGGGAGATTAGAAACAGATAGTGTAGTAGGAGAATTAGTGGAGAAAAGAGGCTGAATAACTTGGATTACATGGAGTAGCATCCATGCTCCAGATGGGAATTCAGCCAGAAAAACGGGAGCAAGAAAGAAGCGACATGGGGGAATCAGTCTTTCCGGAAACTGATCCGATTTCTTTATTTTGGGGTTTGCTTATATACCTTTTGTTACACATAGGGATGAATACACAGTCACACGGGAGTCAGCAGTCCTGACCTTTATCAAAATCAGGTGCTTCACATAAATGTATAAAAAAAGGTCTTAGGGATATTACAATCCTTTCTTTCTGATAACCAAAAACTTATTTTTTCCAAGGGTGTTTTTTCTTAAACCAGGCACCACCCTCCAAATAAAGTTACATTCCTATAGGGTGAGGGTGTAGTGAGTTACAATCAAGAAAGGCATTTATTTAACCCAAGGTTAACATGATTACTCTTAAAAGTTAATACTTATTTTTCCTATATGCTTAAAGGTTCATACTTATTTCTCCTATATGCTAGTTATATTCATTATAAGGGCAGGGAACGTGGAGATTTAGCAGCAAACATCAGCCCAACAAATGAAAATCCTTTCACCAATGCTCCCCTTAAGATCTATTTAGTCTTAAGATAGTGATAAAGTTACATTTTCACATAGCAAGGACACAGTGATTTATAACAAAGCACAGTGATCTATTACAAAAGAGAAAATCCATTAACTCAAAAAGTCTAGTATTGCTAACATCAAAAACTACTGTATTTCCTTTTCTATATTCCAAATACATTGATTAATATATTCCCAGGTGCCTAAGGATATGGAGGCCTGGCGGCAATCATTGACTCAACAAGAAGAAAAAGCCCTGTGCTAATTAAGACTCTCAAAATACTCCAAAACTCTCTGTGCTGTTTATGGTTGAGAGGTAGTAAACAATCATGTGCCTAGTGGCAGCAGTATGGATAATCCTGTCACACAAGCTAGTCTGTCAGCAGAGAGGTTTGACCTGAAACATCCTTGTCCCACCCAGAGCAGGGAATTAGAGCAATTATTGACACAACAAATGAAAAGCCCTTCACCAATATAATTCCTAACCAACCCACTATACTAATAATTTCTAACTTCCCAAAAGAATTTGCCTTTAGTAAGTCTAAAACATCTCATGCCTCTCAGGTTGGGAGGCTGTAAACAATCACATGTGGCTGGACAAATCTTTACAGGTGGGCTAGATAACCTTCAGAGCAGTCCGTAAGCTGAAACCCTCTTGTCACGCCCAGGAATCTTTATTGCCTTGGAGCTGCACGTTTACTCTTTCTCCAAGAAAAACGGTTATGGGGGAGAGCCCCCGTAAAGTCAGAGGTGTAGGTGAGAGCATAAAACAGACTCTGGTTTTGGGGTAGATGCTCGGGAACAGGAGGTTTCCTGAGGCTTGATCACACCTTTGCGTATGCCAAGCCTCCTTCCTCATGACCTTTGCCATGGGCGGAGTTCCTCACGCTGGCTCCCGGCAGACAGTCTCCATACTTTTGATTTAAAACAGAAAGATAACAAAGATGAACCCCAACCCTATGGTGATGGGCTCGTATTTTTGCTCCAGAAGAAAGAAAAGCAGATGCTTTCCTAAGTACTTTAGAGCAGGGTGTACAATCAGCCCCTCCAAAGCTGGTGACCCAGGCTGCCAGACTGAGGTGAAGAGTCTAAGAGCCCAGAAGGTTGTTCAAGCCAGATTGTGGGCTAAGCACAAGATTACAAGAGCAGGGAAAGGACTAAAGACATTGTTACCCATAGCATCCATTTTCATTACTTTTAACAAAATGGTTTAGAAAATCTAGAAGACTAAGTCGTGAGATATGTTATGATGCATTCAGCCCCCGAAATACCCGTAAGCCTGTGCATTATACAGAAACCTGCTTATACAGTCTTACTAAGTCCTGCAAGTAAATGAAAGGTGATCATCACTCCTGTTTTCTCTAGAGAGAATTAGACTGGGTTCTTCTGATAACTCCCAGCCTTCTGATATTACTTGGTGTCTTACGGTCATAGTCGAGCTCTCTGGGAACCATAAGGGAGAGGTTTCAGTTTATCAGGCTTCCCGCCCAGTAAGCAAACAGCCTGTCCTCATCGAACTGTCATCATTTTTCACCTGGGCTCTCTTTTCTTTGTGTTTTTTTTCCTCTCTTATTTAGAAGCTCTGAAGGTTCCAAACCTGGAAATAAAGTTTAATGTGACAGACGGGCCGGCGGAACATTGGGAGCGCTTTTTCATTTCACACTGTGATCACTTAAGGAGCTGATCATCTATTTCTATAATCCAGACGGCCACAGCCAGAGTGCCTCATTCTGCAGAGTGACATCTTTCCAGGTCTCCAAATTCTAATACAGCCATGTGCCATTATCCCCCTCTCTCTTCCTCCTCCCCTCTCTCTCTTTTTAAGAGCTAGTTAAGCATTCACTACAAGTGTAATAAAGGAGATGAATTACCAGTCCATTTTCATCACTGATGCCCAGCTCTGGCTCAGCTTTTAAAAAACCATCTCCTTCCTTCTCTTTTGCCAACAGCCCCATCTGACCAGCATTTGACTCATTTCAACCAAATAGATGGCAAATTTCATCCCATTTAAAAAACAAAAAAGGAAACGGTCACTCATTATCCTTAAAGCTTCTGGCTTTGCTGCCTATGAAATGCCCGTCACTCTCTAGAATCCATTCACTGCCCCATGTTCCCAGATTATTCCAAATCTTCTCTTACCTCCTGAAATCCGTGACTCTTCCAGTATCCTCACTCCCAGCCGATTACATTACTTCCTACTTCACTCAGAAGTAGGGAATTCCCTGGTGATCCAGGGGTTAAGACCCCATGTGTCCACTGCAGGAGACGTGGGTTCAATCCCTGGTTGGGGTATTAAGAACTCACACACTGCATGATGCAGCTGAAAATCAATCGATCAATTAATTTTAAAAGATCAGCTCTTTGGAGCTCTGTGAAAAATTTTAAACAGTCACTTTTCACAGACTTCCACAGCTTATCTCCTGCCTTCCCACCTGTTAATGGCTCACCTTGTTATGTTCCTGTCTAAAACCATGTCTTCCACGTGGGTACCGGATCCTATGCTCTCCATCTGCTCCAGAACCTCTCCCAAATTCTCCTTTCTCTTCTACATCATCTATTTTTTTTTAAGTCTCTACTGGGTCATTTCCATCAGCATACTCACATGCCAGGCCTTCTCTCATCTTGGAAAAGGAAAAGGAAGGTTGACTCCACTCTCCCCATCAACTTATATCTGATTCCTTTGCTCTCCTCTATAGCAAAGCTCCTTGAAAGAGTTAGCTTTACGCTCTGTTTCTCTTTGTCTCTTCTTTTTAATCTCTTGAACCCACTCCCATCAGCTTGGTGTAAGATGCTGAAGCAGCTCTTAGCTCAACACCAAGAAGAAAGGCAGTGGAGTGAGTGAGTGTGGGCTCTGGAGCCAGCCTGGCTGTGTTAGAATCCCCATGCTGTCACAATCCAGTTGTGTGAACTTAGAGAAGTCACTTAATCCCTCTATTCTTTGGTTTGTTTATCTGTAAAAAAGGAACTATTTTAGTACGTACCCTTATGTTTGTTGGGAAGAATAAAACTAAAAATTACATGTAACCTGCTTAGTACAAGGTCTGGAACACACTGGGTGCTCAGTAAGTGCTGGTTACTATTATAATTTAGTATCCAATAGAAACATAATGAGAGCTGTATATATTATTTACATTGTTAACCATCATGCTGAAAAATGCTAAATGAGAATAGGTGAAGCTAATTTTAATAATTTCTCTTATCTTGGAATACTCAAAATATCATTTCAATGTATCTATATAAAAATCACTGACCAGAAATTTTCAGTCCTGTTTTTGCACTAAGTCATCAAATCCAGTGAGTATTTTACACACTCTGTCTCAATCCAGACTATGCATATTATTAATTGCTCAGGAGCCACAACAGAAGAAAGCCACTGGGGAAGTGCCCCTTTCTAGGTTATAACGCCTTCTAATAATACATGTCATTTGCTTTAAAGCTAAAGTAGAAGTCCCAAGATTCAGTCCACCATCAGTGTCAGAACCAGAAAATTAATGGGGAACTTGAGTTTCTAAAATTCTACACCTAATCTTCCCAAGTGGACCGGGTTAATCCATCCTTTTCCTAAAACATCATCCATTTCCTCCTTCATTGGGCACACCGATGCTGGCATTCTGCCATCTGCCATTTTCCCCAAACATTTCTTTCCTTTCACTTGATTCATGTTCTAATTCATGTATTGATTTGTACTTTCTCTTGCCGTCTCTTTCTCTTGCTTTTCTCATCATCATCATTTTCTGGAAATGAGACATGGAAGCAGGCAACAGCTGGGTAAGGGAGAGGTCAGGAAGGAGAGCTAAAGGGATGATTTCTGTGATACCCAAGTCAGGAGCTGGCTGAAACATCAGTCATGGAAGTATCGGGAGTGGACGTGTGGGGACGCTGGAGGGGGAAAGGAGGGATGTCAGAGCCTCCCATTCCTCTCCATCTTCAGTCCCACTGTTTCCTCAGGGCCCCCCTGGTCCCCACTACACTGGGCTAGGGTGATGACCTCCTGACCAGGAAGCTGGATACACCAGGGTTCAATGTCTATCCCTTTTGTTTAGCTCAGTTACCTCAGCGACTAGAATAACAGTCATATAGTATGGCACATAGTAAGCACTCATTAAAAAAGGAAAGAAGACAGGAAGAAAGGAAGGGAGGGGAGGAAGGAAGGGAGAGTAGGAAGAAACAAAGTGTCCTCTTCGACTTTCTTTCAGGCATTCGCCATTTCCTTTTTGCTCATGCTGGAACTCGGTGCTATACCCAGAAGACCTCCCTTGATGTGGCCCCCTGCTTGTATCTTTCACTTTATTTGACTCACTCCTCCTGCCCCTTCCTTACACTCTAACCAAACTGCCTCTTTCTGATTCCTTGGACTAGCTAGATGATCACTGCTGGAGAGTTGTTCTGTCATTTTCTGTTGGAATTCATTTCATGACCATCTCCTCCTCCTCCAAGCCGCATCTTAAATATTACTGATTAAAACAGGCCTTCTCTGATCCTTACCCCATTGTGTTTCATGACAGCTGGCTGTGTGTTTCTTTTTGTTGAATGTTCTCATTTTATAATTACAGATTTACGTTTAGCCATTGGAGAAGGAGATGGCAACCCACTCCAGTGTTCTTGCCTGGAGAATCCCAGGGACAGGGGAGCCTGGTGGGCTGCCGTCTCTGGGGTCGCACAGAGTCGGACATGACTGAGGCTACTTAGCAGCATGTTTAGCTACTAATTAGCCTACCTGTCTCCAATCCTGAAACTCACCCAACAGTGAGCTCCACGAAGTGTAGGCACCATGTCTATTTCATTCATCTCTCTACCCAACACCCAGTACAGTGCCTGGTACATATTAAATCCTCAAGCCAGAAGAGCTGAATATATGAAACCATTCCATTCCCTGGCTTATAAATGGCTTCTCTGAACTTGCTTCCTTTATCATTTCCTTTAACGTTCAGTGTGAACCCTTCTGAAAATGTGGCACATATGCTAAAGAGGTGGTACCTGGCTATCTTATTGGCCCAGGAGGAGCACCCCTGTTGAAATAACTCCTGCAAGAGTGATGGTTCAATAGGGCGTAGCCTGACTCTGGTGTGGTTTTTCACTAGCCATGGAGAAAATTTCCACTATCAGGATTCAATCCCCAAAACAGGGCACCTCAAAGACCAAACAGACATTGTTCTGAGACCATGGTGTCTTTAAGGATAACAAGGAACCTGTTTAAATGAGAAAACCACTGAATCCTAGAAGGCACCACATGAGTATTCTACCAGGGAGGGAAGGACAGTGTACTTCCAGCCTTGTGTTCAGTCACTAAATGTTTGTCTTTCAGGGACATAAGAACAACTACAACAACAATAACTCATTTTAAAAGAGCATTTACATTTTTAGATGATGCAACTGACAAGGGATGAATTTCCAAACTATACAAATAGCTCATATAGCTCAATGTTTAAAAAAAAAAAAAGAAAGCCAGGGGCAACCTAGAGCCATTTGAAAATTCATCTCACAATGAGGGCACAAAAATCATAATTTCAACCTACTTTTGAGGCCAGAATTCATCCTAAAGACCAGCATATCGTTGTTTGGGGGTCCTGTGGCCATTTAGAAAAGAGGGATTGCAGAGGTTGGAAGCCAAGCTAGACAGATATATCAAAATTCAGAGTGATAAAACTATGCACCTCAAATCTTTTTAAAATTTTTATTGGTTAAAAATTATATATAGAAACTGAATATTGAGGATACATCAATAATGTATCAAGGTTAACTTGGGTGGATGTGGCAGGGAAGACTCAAGGCTAAGAAAGGAAAACTTCCTTATTCAGGATGCTAAAAATAACAACTTTCTCCACCACGTTGAACATTACTATAGGGCACAGCCAAGTAATTATATATCCTCAGTCGAGCTTACACTTGCCATACATATATAGTGATACTAAAAAAATTTAAGTTAAGCCTCTGCTCAGTGCACTCTCTCTAAAAAATACTTTGCTGCAATTTAAATAGCTACAAATGGAGTAAGTTCAAAAAGTAAATTAAAATACGTCTCATGAACTCTGATCACAGTTTGAAAATATATTATCCTTTAGGTGATTCAGTTCAGTTCAGTTGCTCAGTCGTGTTCGATTCTTTGCGACCCCATGAACCGCAGCACACCAGGCCTCCCTTGTCCATTACCAACTCCCAGAGTCCACCCAAAACCATGTCTATTGAGTCAGTGATGCCATCCACCATCTCATCCTCTGACGTCTCCTTCTCCTCCTGCCTTCAATCTTTCCCAGCATCAGGGACATTTCAAATGAGTCAGCTCTTCACATGAAGTGGCCAAAGTATCGCAGTTTCAGCTTCAACATCAGTCCTTCCAATGAACACCCAGGACTGATCTCCTTTAGGATGGACTGGTTGGATCTCCTTGCAGTCCAAGGGACTCTCAAGAGTCTTCTCCAACACCACAGTTCAAAAGCATCAATTCTTTGGCTCTCAGCTTTCTTTATAGTCCAACTCTCACCTCCATACATGACCATTGGAAAAACCATAGCCTTGACTAGATGGACCTTTGTTGGCAAAGTAATGTCTCTGCTTTTGAATATGCTATCTAGGTTGGTCATAACTTTCCTTCCAAGGAGTGTCTTTTAATCTCATGGCTGCAGTCACCATCTGCAGTGATTTTGGAGCCCAAAAAAATAAAGTCAGCCACTGTTTCCACTGTTTCCCCATCTATCTGCCATGAGTGATTATGGGTAAAAAAAAAAAATAAATTTTTTTTTCAGCCAAGTCCCAGTTACAAATAAAGCCAATCAGCTACTTAGCAGGGGAAAATTTAAGTCCATGGCCACTTAAAGGAATGGTTCCTTCTTTAAGTCAACATGCTTTCAAGTACATCTACTACTTTCTGCTGCTGCTGCTGCTGCTGCTGCTAAGTCGCTTCAGTCGTGTCCAACTCTGTGCGACCCTACAGACAGCAGCCCACCAGGCTCCTCTGTCCCTGAGATTCTCCAGGCAAGAACACTGGAGTGGGTTGCCATTTCCTTCTCCAATGCATGAAAGTGAAAATTGTAAGTGAAGTCACTCAGTCGTGTCCGACTCTTCATGACCCCGTGGACTGCAGCCTACCAGGCTCCTCTGTCCATGGGATTCTTAGTGTGTATCTATTTTTTAAATTTATTTCTTAATTTTCGTTTTGGCCATGCTGGGTCTTTGTTGCTGCGCATGGGCTTTCTTCAGCTGCAGCCAGCTGGGGCTACTGTCTGGGTGCCGTGCACAGGCTTTCATCACACAGTGCATTTCATTTCAGCGCACAGTGCTCATTGCAATGGCTTCTCTCGTCGGGGAGCCGAGTTCTAGGATGT